>NW_027590119.1:0-1480500 GCF_964213995.1 Mustelus asterias
GGATCCAGGGTGAGGTAGCCAAATGGATATAAAATTGGCTGGATGACAGAAGACAGAGGGTGGTTGTAGAGGGTTGTTTTTTTGGTCAAACTGGAGGCCTGTGACCAGCGGGGTGCCTCAGGGATCAGTGCTGGGTCCACTGTTATTTGTCATTTATATTAATGATTTGGATGGGAATTTAGGAGGCATGGTTTGTAAGTTTGCAGTTGACACCAAGATTTGTGGCATAGTGGACAGTGAAGAAGGTTATCTCGGGTTGCAACGGGATCTTGATCAATTGGGCCAGTGGGCTGTTGAATGGCAGATGGAGTTTAATTTAGATAAATGCAAGGTGATACATTTTGGTGGATCGAACCAACACAGGACTTACTCAGTTAATGGTAGGGTGTTGGTGAGAGTTACAGAACAAAGGGATCTCGGGGTACAGATTGATAGCTCCTTGAAAGGGGAGTCACAGGTGGATAGAGTGGTGAAGAAGGCATTCCACATGCTTGGTTTCATTGGTCAGAACATGGAATACAGGAGTTGGGACGAGTTGTTGAAGTTGTACAAGACATTGGTAAGACCACACTTGGAATGCTGTGTATTGTTCTGGTCACCCTTATAAAAAGGAGATTATTAAGCTGGAAAGTGTGCAGAAAAGAATTACTGGGATGCTATGGGGTCCTGATGGTTTGAGTTATAATGAGAGGCTGGATACTCTGGGACTTTTTTTCCCTTGAGTTGGCTTAGTGGTGTTCTTATAGAGGTCTCTCAAATAATGAGGGCATGGATACAGCAGCTTTATAGAACCCTAGTTAGGCCGCACTTGGAATATAGTGTTCAATTCTGATCGACACACTACCAGAAAGATGTGGAGCATTTGGAGAGGATTCAGAAAATATTTACCAGGATGTTTCCTAGGATGGAGGGCATTAGCTATGAGGAGAGATTGGAGAAACTTGGTTTGTTCTCACTGGAACGACGGAGGTTGAGGGATGACCTGATAGAAGTCTACAAGATTATGAGGGGCATGGACAGAGTGGATAGTCAGAAGCTTTTTACCAGGGTGGAAGATTCAAAATCTAGGGGGCATAGGTTTAAGGTGTGAGGGGCAAGGTTTAAAGGAGATGTACAAGGCAAGTTTCTTTACACAGAGGGTGGTGGGTGCCTGGAACTCGCTGCCGGGGGAGGTAGTGGAAGCAGATACGATAGTGAGTTTTACGGAACGTCTGGACAAATACATGAATAGGATGGGAATAGAGGGATATGGTCCCCGGAAGGGTAGGGGGTTTTAGTTCAGTCGGGCAGCATGGTTGGTGCAGGCTTGGAGGGCCGAAGGGCCTGTTCCTGTGCTGTAATTCTCTTTGTTCTTTGATAAGCTCGTCAACATCTTTTCCAAAAGGGAGGGGAGTCTAAAACTAGAAGACACAGGTTTAAGGTGAGAGGGGAGAGGGTCCAGAGGGCAATTCTTTTCACACATAGGGTGGTGAGGGATTGGAACAAGCTGCCAGAGGTCGTAGTAGAAGCGGACACAATTTTATATTTTAAAAAGCATTTCGACAGTTATTCTGGTAAGATTGGTATGGAGGGATTTGGGCCAAACGCAAGGCATTTGATACGAGCTTAATGGTAAAAACTGGGTGGCAGGGAAAAGTTGGGCCAAAGGGCCCATTTGTATCTGAGCTCTGTTTTCTGCCCGGAAACCATTTCTCAATCCATCCCAGTATTTTCCAAATTTGTGGATTGGACACAGTAAATTGCCGTTTCCTGTCCAAAGCTGTGTTGGTTCGGTGGATTAAGGTAAATGTGTGGGGTTACGGGGATAGGGCTGGGTCAAGGGCCTTGGTAAGATACTGTGTCAGAGAGTCAGTACAGACTCGATGGGCTGAATGGTCTCCTTCTGCACTGCAGGGATTCTGTGACTCTGTTATTAAGATCCCTTTGTCATTTGAAGCTTCCAGCTAAAATGCTGACAATGCTGCCTATTTCTGTGCACTTTGGCAAACGTTCTGTCTCATCACCGGGCGACACGGTGGCACAGTGGTTAGCACTGCTGACTCACAGCGCCAGGGATCTGGGTTCGATTCCCCGCCTCGAGTGACTGTCTGTGTGGAGTTTGCACGTTTGCTAAATTGCCCCTCAGTGTCAGGGGGATTCGGGCCTGGGTGGGATTATTGTCGGGGCAGGCTTGTTGGGCTGAATGGCCTCATTCTGCAGTGTAGGAATTCTAGGACTCTTGGATCTTAAATGGTTGATAAATAGTGAAACTGAGACACAAACTGGGGCTTGGCAGCAGCAGACAGAATGGGAATCATTGCATCCTGCAGGGATTTTTATTACAGAATCAATTTCAGAAAATTTACAGCTCAAAATTCACAAAAGCAAAGTGTGGGATTGCAAACTTGGAATGATTAGCCTAGGACTAAAGTTTAAAAGCTACAGATTGACATTCAGAAACAAGAGATGGCCTCACATCTTCAATTCTGTGATTGTCCCCCATCTCCTGCTCTGAATATTACAAAATCTCTGCCCCCTTCATGCGTCTGGAGACTTTGAAAGTTACGCAGACATTGGTAAAACTTTCCTTTATCTCAAGGCATCTCCTGTGAAATACTCAACTTCTGCAAAGAGACACAATCTAATTGACACTTTCTGAATCTCCTTTCAAACAACCTCCCAACCCCACTGTGCAGGATGCAGGAATGTCACCTTTTGTCACATTCCCCAACACAATTGTTGACACGTTTTCGGGACAGGAAAAGTAGATTCAACTGACAGATTCTGAGCCCCAGGTTGAATCTTTAAGATGTAAAAATGAACTGAAAGCCCAGGTCTCTCTGTTCCTGCATCCATTTTAACATTGACCCATTGATTTTAAATTGCTTCTCCTGTGTGTAAAATACCATCTATCAACTTCAGGTTTGAACATTAATAAGCGACTGAGCATCAACTGTGAATTATAGAAGGTAGTTCCAAACTAATATCACACCTGGTGTGGCAAAGTGTTCCTGAATTTCATTCCGAAAAGTCTAAAACCCAAAACATTGTCTAAAATCCAATGTCCCCCAAGTCCTGTCCCCATCAAACACTCCCAGGACAGGTACAGCACAGGGTTAGGTACAGAGTACAGCTCCCTCGACACTGTCCCCATTAAACACTCCCAGGACAAATACAGCACGGGGTTCAATACAGAGTAAAGCTCCCTCGACACTGTCTCCATCAAACACTCGCAGGACAGGGACAGCACGGGGTTAGATACAGAGTAAAGTTCGCTCTACACTGTCCCCATAAAACACTTCCAGGAGAGATACAGCACGCGGTTAGATACAGAGTAAAGCTCCCTCCACACTGTCCCCATCAAACACACCCAGGACAGGTACAGCATGGGGTTAGATACAGAATAAAGCTCCCTCTACACTGTCCCCATCAAACACTCACAGGATAGATACAACACAGAGTGTGCGTGAGCGAGACAGAGTGTGTGTGTGAGAGACAGAGAGTGTGTGTGAGCGAGACAGAGAGTGTGTGAGAGACAGCGAGCGTGTGAGTGAGAGACAGAGAGTGTGTGTGAGAGAGACAGAGAGTGTGTGTGAGAGACAGAGTGTGTGTGAGAGAGACAGAGAGTGTGTGTGAGCGAGACAGAGAGTGTGTGTGAGAGACAGAGAGTGTGTGTGAGAGACAGAGAGTGTGTGTGAGAGACAGAGAGTGTGTGTGAGAGACAGAGAGTGTGTGTGAGAGACAGAGAGTGTGTGTGAGAGACAGAGAGTGTGTGTGAGAGACAGAGAGTGTGTGAGTGAGACAGAGTGAGTGTGAGAGACAGAGAGTGTGTGTGAGATAGACAGAGTGTGTGTGAGAGAGACAGAGAGTGTGTGTGAGCGAGACAGAGAGTGTGTGAGAGACAGAGAGTGTGTGAGCGAGACAGAGAGCGTGTGAGAGAGACAGAGTGTGTGTGAGCGAGACAGAGTGTGTGAGAGAGACAGAGTGTGTGAGAGCGAGACAGAGAGTGTGTGTGTGAGAGACAGAGAGTGTGTGAGAGCGACAGAGAGTGTGTGTGAGAGACAGAGAGTGTGTGTGAGAGACAGAGAGTGTGTGTGAGAGACAGAGAGTGTGTGTGAGAGACAGAGAGTGTGTGTGAGAGAGACAGAGAGTGTGTGTGAGAGACAGAGAGTGTGTGTGAGAGACAGAGAGTGTGTGTGAGAGACAGAGAGTGTGTGTGAGAGACAGAGAGTGTGTGTGAGAGACAGAGAGTGTGTGTGAGAGACAGAGAGTGTGTGTGAGAGACAGAGTGTGTGTGAGAGACAGAGAGTGTGTGTGAGCGAGACAGAGAGTGTGTGTGAGCGAGACAGAGAGTGTGTGAGCGAGACAGAGAGTGTGTGTGAGCGAGACAGAGTGTGTGTGAGAGAGACAGAGAGTGTGTGAGAGACAGAGTGTGTGTGAGAGACAGAGAGTGTGTGTGAGAGACAGAGTGTGTGTGAGAGACAGAGAGTGTGTGTGAGAGACAGAGAGTGTGTGAGAGACAGAGAGTGTGTGTGAGCGAGACAGAGAGTGTGTGAGAGACAGAGAGTGTGTGAGCGACAGAGTGTGTGTGTGAGCGAGACAGAGAGTGTGTGTTAGAGACAGAGAGTGTGTGTGAGAGACAGAGAGTGTGTGTGAGAGACAGAGAGTGTGTGTGAGAGACAGAGAGTGTGTGTGAGAGACAGAGAGTGTGTGAGAGAGACAGAGAGTGTGTGTGAGAGACAGAGAGTGTGTGTGAGAGACAGAGAGTGTGTGTGAGAGACAGAGAGTGTGTGTGAGAGACAGAGAGTGTGTGTGAGAGAGACAGAGAGTGTGTGAGAGAGACAGAGAGTGTGTGTGAGAGACAGAGAGTGTGTGAGAGAGACAGAGAGTGTGTGTGAGAGAGACAGAGAGTGTGTGTGAGAGACAGAGAGTGTGTGAGAGAGACAGAGAGTGTGTGTGAGAGACAGAGAGTGTGTGTGAGAGACAGAGAGTGTGTGTGAGAGACAGAGAGTGTGTGTGAGAGACAGAGAGTGTGTGTGTGAGACAGAGAGTGTGTGAGAGAGACAGAGAGTGTGTGTGAGAGAGACAGAGAGTGTGTGAGAGAGACAGAGTGTGTGAGAGAGACAGAGAGTGTGTGTGAGACAGAGAGTGTGTGTGAGAGACAGAGTGTGTGTGTGAGAGACAGAGTGTGTGTGTGAGCAGACAGAGAGTGTGTGAGTGAGACAGAGAGTGAGTGTGAGAGACAGAGAGTGTGTGTGAGAGAGACAGAGTGTGTGTGAGAGAGACAGAGAGTGTGTGTGAGCGAGACAGAGAGTGTGTGAGCGAGACAGAGAGCGTGTGGGAGAGACAGAGTGTGTGTGAGCGAGACAGAGAGTGTGTGAGAGAGACAGAGTGTGTGAGAGCGAGACAGAGAGTGTGTGTGTGAGAGACAGAGAGTGTGTGAGAGCGACAGAGAGTGTGTGTGAGAGACAGAGAGTGTGTGTGAGAGACAGAGAGTGTGTGTGAGAGACAGAGAGTGTGTGTGAGAGACAGAGAGTGTGTGTGAGAGAGACAGAGAGTGTGTGTGAGAGACAGAGAGTGTGTGTGAGAGACAGAGAGTGTGTGTGAGAGACAGAGAGTGTGTGTGAGAGACAGAGAGTGTGTGTGAGAGACAGAGAGTGTGTGTGAGAGACAGAGAGTGTGTGAGAGAGACAGAGAGTGTGTGTGTGAGAGACAGAGAGTGTGTGTGAGAGACAGAGAGTGTGTGTGAGAGACAGAGAGTGTGTGTGAGAGACAGAGAGTGTGTGTGAGAGACAGAGTGTGTGTGAGAGACAGAGAGTGTGTGTGAGCGAGACAGAGAGTGTGTGTGAGCGAGACAGAGAGTGTGTGAGCGAGACAGAGAGTGTGTGTGAGCGAGACAGAGTGTGTGTGAGAGAGACAGAGAGTGTGTGAGAGACAGAGTGTGTGTGAGAGACAGAGAGTGTGTGTGAGAGACAGAGTGTGTGTGAGAGACAGAGAGTGTGTGTGAGAGACAGAGAGTGTGTGTGAGAGACAGAGAGTGTGTGTGAGAGACAGAGAGTGTGTGTGAGAGACAGAGAGTGTGTGTGAGAGACAGAGAGTGTGTGTGAGAGACAGAGAGTGTGTGTGAGAGACAGAGAGTGTGTGAGTGAGACAGAGTGAGTGTGAGAGACAGAGAGTTTGTGTGAGATAGACAGAGTGTGTGTGAGAGAGACAGAGAGTGTGTGTGAGCGAGACAGAGAGTGTGTGAGAGACAGAGAGTGTGTGAGCGAGACAGAGAGCGTGTGAGAGAGACAGAGTGTGTGTGAGCGAGACAGAGTGTGTGAGAGAGACAGAGTGTGTGAGAGCGAGACAGAGAGTGTGTGTGTGAGAGACAGAGAGTGTGTGAGAGCGACAGAGAGTGTGTGTGAGAGACAGAGAGTGTGTGTGAGAGACAGAGAGTGTGTGTGAGAGACAGAGAGTGTGTGTGAGAGACAGAGAGTGTGTGTGAGAGAGACAGAGAGTGTGTGTGAGAGACAGAGAGTGTGTGTGAGAGACAGAGAGTGTGTGTGAGAGACAGAGAGTGTGTGTGAGAGACAGAGAGTGTGTGTGAGAGACAGAGAGTGTGTGAGAGACAGTGAGTGTGTGTGAGCGAGACAGAGAGTGTGTGTGAGCGAGACAGAGAGTGTGTGAGCGAGACAGAGAGTGTGTGTGAGCGAGACAGAGTGTGTGTGAGAGAGACAGAGAGTGTGTGAGAGACAGAGTGTGTGTGAGAGACAGAGAGTGTGTGTGAGAGACAGAGTGTGTGTGAGAGACAGAGAGTGTGTGTGAGAGACAGAGAGTGTGTGAGAGACAGAGAGTGTGTGTGAGCGAGACAGAGAGTGTGTGAGAGACAGAGAGTGTGTGAGCGACAGAGTGTGTGTGTGAGCGAGACAGAGAGTGTGTGTTAGAGACAGAGAGTGTGTGTGAGAGACAGTGTGTGTGAGAGAGACAGAGAGTGTGTGTGAGAGACAGAGAGTGTGTGTGAGAGACAGAGAGTGTGTGTGAGAGACAGAGAGTGTGTGAGAGAGACAGAGAGTGTGTGTGAGAGACAGAGAGTGTGTGTGAGAGACAGAGAGTGTGTGTGAGAGACAGAGAGTGTGTGTGAGAGACAGAGAGTGTGTGTGAGAGAGACAGAGAGTGTGTGAGAGAGACAGAGAGTGTGTGTGAGAGACAGAGAGTGTGTGAGAGAGACAGAGAGTGTGTGTGAGAGAGACAGAGAGTGTGTGTGAGAGACAGAGAGTGTGTGAGAGAGACAGAGAGTGTGTGTGAGAGACAGAGAGTGTGTGTGTGAGACAGAGAGTGTGTGAGAGAGACAGAGAGTGTGTGTGAGAGAGACAGAGAGTGTGTGAGAGAGACAGAGTGTGTGAGAGAGACAGAGAGTGTGTGTGAGACAGAGAGTGTGTGTGAGAGACAGAGTGTGTGTGTGAGCAGACAGAGAGTGTGTGAGTGAGACAGAGAGTGAGTGTGAGAGACAGAGAGTGTGTGTGAGAGAGACAGAGTGTGTGTGAGAGAGACAGAGAGTGTGTGTGAGCGAGACAGAGAGTGTGTGAGCGAGACAGAGAGCGTGTGGGAGAGACAGAGTGTGTGTGAGCGAGACAGAGAGTGTGTGAGAGAGACAGAGTGTGTGAGAGCGAGACAGAGAGTGTGTGTGTGAGAGACAGAGAGTGTGTGAGAGCGACAGAGAGTGTGTGTGAGAGACAGAGAGTGTGTGTGAGAGACAGAGAGTGTGTGTGAGAGACAGAGAGTGTGTGTGAGAGACAGAGAGTGTGTGTGAGAGACAGAGAGTGTGTGTGAGAGAGACAGAGAGTGTGTGTGAGAGACAGAGAGTGTGTGTGAGAGACAGAGAGTGTGTGTGAGAGACAGAGAGTGTGTGTGAGAGACAGAGAGTGTGTGTGAGAGACAGAGAGTGTGTGTGAGAGACAGAGAGTGTGTGTGAGAGACAGAGAGTGTGTGTGAGAGACAGAGAGTGTGTGTGAGAGACAGAGAGTGTGTGTGAGAGACAGAGAGTGTGTGTGAGAGACAGAGTGTGTGTGAGAGACAGAGAGTGTGTGTGAGCGAGACAGAGAGTGTGTGTGAGCGAGACAGAGAGTGTGTGAGCGAGACAGAGAGTGTGTGTGAGCGAGACAGAGTGTGTGTGAGAGAGACAGAGAGTGTGTGAGAGACAGAGTGTGTGTGAGAGACAGAGAGTGTGTGTGAGAGACAGAGTGTGTGTGAGAGACAGAGAGTGTGTGTGAGAGACAGAGAGTGTGTGAGAGACAGAGAGTGTGTGTGAGCGAGACAGAGAGTGTGTGAGAGACAGAGAGTGTGTGAGCGACAGAGTGTGTGTGTGAGCGAGACAGAGAGTGTGTGTTAGAGACAGAGAGTGTGTGTGAGAGACAGTGTGTGTGAGAGAGACAGAGAGTGTGTGTGAGAGACAGAGAGTGTGTGTGAGAGACAGAGAGTGTGTGTGAGAGACAGAGAGTGTGTGAGAGAGACAGAGAGTGTGTGTGAGAGACAGAGAGTGTGTGTGAGAGACAGAGAGTGTGTGTGAGAGACAGAGAGTGTGTGTGAGAGACAGAGTGTGTGTGTGAGAGAGACAGAGAGTGTGTGAGAGAGACAGAGAGTGTGTGTGAGAGACAGAGAGTGTGTGAGAGAGACAGAGAGTGTGTGTGAGAGAGACAGAGAGTGTGTGTGAGAGACAGAGAGTGTGTGAGAGAGACAGAGAGTGCGTGTGAGAGACAGAGAGTGTGTGTGAGAGACAGAGAGTGTGTGTGAGAGACAGAGAGTGTGAGAGACAGAGAGTGTGTGTGTGAGACAGAGAGTGTGTGAGAGAGACAGAGAGTGTGTGTGAGAGAGACAGAGAGTGTGTGAGAGAGACAGAGAGTGTGTGTGAGACAGAGAGTGTGTGTGAGAGACAGAGTGTGTGTGTGAGAGACAGAGTGTGTGTGTGAGCAGACAGAGTGTGTGTGAGAGACAGAGAGTGTGTGTGAGACAGAGAGTGTGTGTGAGAGACAGAGAGTGTGTGTGTGAGACAGAGAGTGTGTGAGAGAGACAGAGAGTGTGTGTGAGAGAGACAGAGAGTGTGTGTGAGACAGAGTGTGTGTGTGAGACAGAGAGTGTGTGTGAGAGACAGAGTGTGTGTGTGAGAGACAGAGTGTGTGTGTGAGCAGACAGAGTGTGTGTGAGAGACAGAGAGTGTGTGTGAGACAGAGAGTGTGTGAGAGAGACAGAGAGTGTGTGTGAGAGACAGAGAGTGTGTGTGAGAGGCAGAGAGTGTGTGTGAGAGACAGAGAGTGTGTGTGAGAGACAGAGAGTGTGTGAGAGAGACAGAGAGTGTGTGTGAGAGACAGAGAGTGTGTGTGAGAGACAGAGAGTGTGTGTGAGAGACAGAGAGTGTGTGTGAGAGACAGAGAGTGTGTGTGAGTGAGACAGAGAGTGTGTGTGAGAGACAGAGAGTGTGTGTGAGAGAGACAGAGAGTATGTGTGAGAGACAGAGAGTGTGTGTGAGAGACAGAGAGTGTGTGAGAGAGACAGAGAGTGTGTGTGAGAAAGACAGAGAGTGTGTGAGAGAGACAGAGAGTGTGTGTGAGAGACAGAGAGTGTGTGAGAGAGACAGAGAGTGTGTGTGAGAGAGACAGAGAGTGTGTGTGAGAGACAGAGAGTGTGTGAGAGAGACAGAGAGTGTGTGTGAGAGACAGAGAGTGTGTGTGAGAGACAGAGAGTGTGTGTGAGAGACAGAGAGTGTGTGTGAGAGACAGAGAGTGTGTGTGTGAGACAGAGAGTGTGTGTGAGAGACAGAGAGTGTGTGTGAGCGAGACAGAGAGTGTGTGTGAGCGAGACAGAGAGTGTGTGTGAGAGAGACAGAGAGTGTGTGTGAGAGACAGAGAGTGTGTGTGAGCAGACAGAGAGTGTGTGTGAGAGAGACAGAGAGTGTGTGTGAGCGAGACAGAGTGTGTGTGTGAGAGACAGAGAGTGTGTGTGAGCGAGACAGAGAGTGTGTGTGAGAGACAGAGAGTGTGTGTGAGAGACAGAGAGTGTGTGTGAGAGACAGAGAGTGTGTGAGAGAGACAGAGAGTGTGTGTGAGCAGACAGAGAGTGTGTGTGAGCAGACAGAGAGTGTGTGTGAGAGACAGAGAGTGTGTGTGAGCGAGACAGAGAGTGTGTGTGAGAGACAGAGAGTGTGTGTGAGCGAGACAGAGAGTGTGTGTGAGAGACAGAGAGTGTGTGTGAGAGACAGAGAGTGTGTGTGAGAGACAGAGAGTGTGTGAGAGAGACAGAGAGTGTGTGTGAGCAGACAGAGAGTGTGTGTGAGCAGACAGAGAGTGTGTGTGAGAGACAGAGAGTGTGTGAGAGAGACAGAGAGTGTGTGTGAGAGAGACAGAGAGTGTGTGTGAGAGACAGAGAGTGTGTGAGAGAGACAGAGAGTGTGTGTAAGAGAGACAGAGAGTGTGTGTGAGAGACAGAGAGTGTGTGTGAGAGACAGAGAGTGTGTGAGCGAGACAGAGAGTGTGTGTGAGAGAGACAGAGAGTGTGTGTGAGAGACAGAGAGTGTGTGTGAGTGAGACAGAGAGTGTGTGTGAGAGACAGAGAGTGTGTGTGAGAGACAGAGAGTGTGTGTGAGAGACAGAGAGTGTGTGTGAGAGAGACAGAGAGTGTGTGAGAGAGACAGAGAGTGTGTGTGAGTGAGACAGAGAGTGTGTGTGAGAGACAGAGAGTGTGTGAGAGAGACAGAGAGTGTGTGTGAGTGAGACAGAGAGTGTGTGTGAGAGACAGAGAGTGTGTGTGAGAGACAGAGAGTGTGTGTGAGAGACAGAGAGTGTGTGAGCGAGACAGAGAGTGTGTGTGAGAGAGACAGAGAGTGTGTGTGAGAGACAGAGAATGTGTGTGAGTGAGACAGAGAGTGTGTGTGAGAGACAGAGAGTGTGTGTGAGAGACAGAGAGTGTGTGTGAGTGAGACAGAGAGTGTGTGTGAGAGACAGAGAGTGTGTGTGAGAGACAGAGAGTGTGTGTGAGAGAGACAGAGAGTGTGTGAGAGAGACAGAGAGTGTGTGTGAGTGAGACAGAGAGTGTGTGTGAGAGACAGAGAGTGTGTGAGAGAGACAGAGAGTGTGTGTGAGTCAGACAGAGAGTGTGTGTGAGAGACAGAGAGTGCGTGAGAGAGACAGAGAGTGTGTGTGAGTGAGACAGAGAGTGTGTGTGAGAGACAGAGAGTGTGTGTGAGAGACAGAGAGTGTGTGTGAGAGAGACAGAGAGTGTGTGTGAGAGACAGAGAGTGTGTGTGAGCAGACAGAGAGTGTGTGTGAGAGACAGAGAGTGTGTGTGAGAGACAGAGAGTGAGTGTGAGAGACAGAGTGTGTGTGAGAGACAGAGAGTGTGTGTGAGACAGAGAGTGTGTGTGAGAGACAGAGTGTGTGTGAGAGACAGAGAGTGTGTGTGAGAGACAGAGTGTGTGTGAGAGACAGAGAGTGTGTGTGAGCGAGACAGAGAGTGTGTGTGAGCGAGACAGAGAGTGTGTGTGAGTGAGACAGAGAGTGTGTGTGAGAGACAGAGTGTGTGAGAGACAGAGAGTGTGTGTGAGAGACAGAGAGTGTGTGAGTGAGACAGAGAGTGTGTGTGAGTGAGACAGAGAGCGTGTGAGAGAGACAGAGAGTGTGTGAGAGAGACAGAGAGTGTGTGTGAGAGACAGAGAGTGTGTGAGAGAGACAGAGAGTGTGTGTGAGAGACAGAGAGTGTGTGTGAGACAGAGAGTGTGTGTGAGAGAGACAGAGAGTGTGTGTGAGAGTGACAGAGTGTGTGTGTGAGACAGAGAGTGTGTGTGAGAGACAGAGTGTGTGTGTGAGAGACAGAGTGTGTGTGTGAGAGACAGAGAGTGTGTGTGAGAGACAGAGAGTGTGTGTGAGACAGAGAGTGTGTGTGAGAGACAGAGAGTGTGTGTGAGACAGAGAGTGTGTGTGAGAGACAGAGTGTGTGTGTGAGAGACAGAGTGTGTGTGTGAGAGACAGAGAGTGTGTGTGAGAGACAGAGAGTGTGTGTGAGAGAGACAGAGAGTGTGTGTGTGAGAGGCAGTGTGTGTGTGTGAGAGACAGAGTGTGTGTGAGTGCGTGCGAGTGAGTGAATGTGAGTGTGTGTGAGAGTGTGTGAGGGAGTATTCATGTGTGTGTTGATGTGAGTGTGTTAAAGTGAGTGTTTATGAGAGTGAGTGTGTGTGTGAGCAAGTGTGCAAGAGGGAGTGTGTAAAAGTGAGTATGTGTGTAATGTGTGTGAGACTGAGTAAGTGTACAAGAGTGAGTGAGTGCTGGCGGGAGAGTGCAGGAGTGTTAAGTTTCAGTTTATTTACGAGTGTCACTAGTAGGTTTACATTAACACTGCAATGAAGTTACTGTGAGAATCCCCTAGTCGCCACACTCCAGTGCCTATTCGGGTTACACTGAGGGAGAATTTAGCACGGCCAATGCACCCTAACCAGCACATCTTTCAGACTGTGGGAGGAAACCGGAGCACCCGGAGGAAACCCACGCAGACACGGGGAGAACGTGCAGACTCTGCACAGACAGTGACCCAAGCCGGGAATCGAACCCGGGTCCCTGGCGCTGTGAGGCAGCAGTGCTAACCACCGGTGATAAGGGGGAGAGTTAACAGAAAGCAGCTGGTGAGAATATACTGGCCGGTTTTAATTTAATCCAAATTAATGAATTAGAAACTTTTAACCTAAGGAATTGACATCCGAGGATTTCAGTTTAAAATCCCATTGAAGCTCCGTGTCTCATAATGGGATGTTTTTGTCTGTATTTAGTAATTAGTGACTTCATATCTCACAGCGAGATAAATAAAACTTTTTTCCAATTGATAGGGACAGCTCAATGGACAAAACTGGTGTGAGAAAGGGGCAAATCCTTTGAAAATGGAGGCAGAGAGGAGGCTTTGTTCAACTCCCATTCTTTCCCTGTCTTCAGCAGGCTGGGCAGGAAGTGTGAGCAGAGAGGGGGGGATAGACAGACACACACTGACACAATCCCCCCAATCCACTCACTCACACATCCCCATTCCCCCTCCACTCGCTGGGTTGTGGGGAGCGGCTGCAAGGATTTTCAGGGCTGCTGTGGGGGGGTCAGGGGGTGTTTGAAATGGACGAACACGACCTACAGGGGAAAAGAAATAAAGTTTGAAACTAAACTAAAGAAACTAAAGGCAGGAACTTGCAGAATCCATTGCCGGCCTGCATTAACATATCAAGAGTCAGTCTGACATTGCCACAAACTCCTCTGGGGTGAGAGGGGGAGGGGGGGTGAATTAGCATCTCAATAGAGAGACAGACATTGCAGACATGTCAGAGACTTCGGGTGGGGTTTGCATCCAGCACACTCAGGATAAATGTGAATCTGAGAGCCTTCAGTCTCCACACCAATAATCCCCCTGCACTGAAAACATTCCCACTCTGATTCAGTGTGTGTGTGTGTCAGTGTGTGTGTCAATCTGCGTTTTTACCTGTGCTTTGCTTGTGTGGACATGATGCTGAATGGACTTGAATGGAAATGCTGGACTCCTCGCTGTGATATGTTGTGTGTCTTATTGTTCAAATGGCCGTGTCTCTTTTTCTCTCTTTAACCAATTTTTATCTCTTTTTCTCCTGAGGAATTTTGAAAACTGGGGATGTGTCGAGGATCCAAAGGACGGGAATGTTTGTGACCAGGATGAGGGAGAGGAGCTTCTTCCAGAGGGAGGGCTGACTGAGGCCTGTTGCTCAGGCTTCACCCTGAGTGAGTTGTGTCTGTTTATTAACCTGATCCAGATTTAATGTTTCATATCAGAGGGAGCGAGATCTGAATGAGAGTGGAATAGAGAGAGAGAGAGAAACACACAGGGAGGGAACTGTCTCATAGAATCATAGAAACCCTACAGTACAGAAAGAGGCCATTCGGCCCATCGAGTCTGCACCGACCACATATCCCTACATATTTACCACTAATCCCTCTAACCTAGGCATCTCAGGACACTAAGGGCAATGTTTAGCATGGCCAATCAACGTAACCCGCACATCTTTGGACTGTGGGAGGAAACCGGAGCACCCGGAGGAAACCCATGCAGACACGAGGAGAATGTGCAAACTCCACACAGACAGTGACCCAAGCCGGGAATCGAACCCAGGTCCCTGGAGCTGTGAAGCAGCAGTGCTAACCACTGTGCTACCGTGCCACCCTAACTCTTTAGTCTCTGCTTTACAACTGACTTGTTGTGTTTGGGTGTTACTGAGAGATTGTGTAACTGAGAGGAGATCCTGGGTTTTTGCTGTGCTATTTAATTTAAATATTTTCTTGTATTTTAATTATTTTCTCTCTCTTTCCCCAAGAATTAATGTTTAGATTTTACTGAGAGATTGTGTAACTGGGAAGGGGGAATCCTGGCCTCTTGTGCTATTTAATTTAAAGAAAGTAGCCACATGTGAAGTGGAAACACCTTCCCTCAGCTTGTTACACACTGACCTTTCCACAAACCCCAACATGTTTACAAACACTCGCTGCAGTTTCTGCAAACTTTGTATCAAACTGCCTCCCATTCTGCTCAATACTGACCCCCTCTCAACCTGGCACTGAACTAGTGTCTGAATTGAGACAGAGACACACAGACAGAGTTTTTAAAGTTGAAAGTTTTGAAGTTTATATATTAGTGTCATAAGTAAGGCTTACATTAACACTGCAATGAAGTTACTGAGAGAGACAGAGAGAGGCAGAGACACACAGACAGAGACATAGATAAAGAGACAGAAAGAGACAGAGAGATAAAGAGACAGAGAGGATGTTTAAAGTTTTAAAGTGTGTTTATTCCTGTCACAAGTCAGGCTCACATTAACGCTGCAGTTACTGAGAGAGACAGAAAGAGAGAGTTTTTAAAGTTGAAAGATTTAAAGTTTATTTATTAGTGTCACAAGGCTTACATTAACACTGCAATGAAGTTAGTGAGAAAGACAGAGATAGAGGGAGCATCCAGAGTGGGTTCAGTAACACATTTATTTATCAGATATCTCTCTCTGTGACTCTTTAGCGATGAGATATTCAGCCAGGATGGTTTCACTGACCCTCTTCAGCAGGCAGATATTCCCAAATCCAGCCTAGGTCTCAGACACACACACACACCACTCACACATTCCCTCTGCTCTGTCCAAGGGAATATTTTAATCCAGGAATTTCTATTTTATATTTACAGGGTGAGGGGGGGAGAAACTCAACTCAAAAATCCTGCAGTCTCTCCAAGCTGCTTTTAAATTTCAATTCAAACCCTGGGCCACATGGGAAGCTGCAGAGATTGGGAAACTTACCAAACCCAGTTTGTGTGTGTGAGTGTCTGCAGCTTTTGTGTCTTTGAACTTGCGAGGGTGCCAGGGAGAGAATGTCACTGTCTTCACCTCTCTCTCTGCCTCTCTGTATAAAAAAAATCACCAAATTAAACCACACTCAATCATGCGACCATACACAATTAATTATCAAATATCTGTCTCTCTCGCTTTATCTCTATCTCTCCCCGTCTCTCTCTCTCCCTGTTCTCTCTCTCCCTGTCTCTTCTCGAGCAGAAACAGGTGGAGACAGAGAGGCAGGGAGAGAGAGGAAGAGGGAGGGATGGAAACAGCTGGAGTTGTGGGTTAGATGCAGGGGGAGAGACACAGGCTGTTAGAGGGAGGGGGGGGTTTCAGTGAGGGACAGGGTCTCCAGTTTAATTCTGAGGGTCCTGAGAGAGGGATTTCACTGTCTCAGCCCCTCTCTGGCTCCCTCACTCTGTATAAACAATTCCCAAATTTAAAAAACGCTCAACACAGCTGACTGCACTTTGTGGGATCTTGCTGTGCACCACAGGGATTTTAGTTTTAAAAAGGGTTACTTTTAAGAGGGAGTTCCAGCCTTTCTGGAGATTTGGGATGATGCAGACACACACACACAGGGTAGTGAGTGGGGAAGGGGGGTCACAGCAGGCGAGAGAGTGGGGGGGAGGGGGGGAGGACTGTGTCCCATCTGATTCAGGTTCACATTGCTGCTGCTGCTGTGGGATCTTGCTGTGCACACACTGGGCCTGTGGCCTTTGCCTGCACTGCAACAGTGACCACACTTTTTATTTTCAAACAAAATCTGGCTCAGGGACCGCAAAGTGGGTTCAAGGAAAAAGCTTGAAAAGGGGTCGGGTAAATTCAAGCACTTTAATCGCCAAGGCACCGTAGGCTCTGGAGCAAGTGCTGGGGAATGGGAGGAGGATAGATTGGGATTTGATGGCCAACATGGAGCTGGTGGGCCGAAGGGCCTGTTTCTGTGCTGTGTGACTCCAGATTCTTTTCTCTCTCTCTTTTCCCAGGAATTTCTATTTGGATGGGGGGGTGGGTATAGAATTTCCCTGTCTCTGTCTCTCCAGTATTCTTACCAATCCCAGCACCCCTCCCCTCTCTCTCTCCCCAGACATTCCTGTCTATATTTCATCTTTCAATAAAATGTTTAAGAAAACACCAATGTGAATTGTTGCCAATTTAATTTGGGAAGAGAGAGAGAGTGGATCCCATTTCCCACACACTCTCCTGCAGTCCTCACCCACAACATTTATTTAATCTGGCCCTCACCAGGTTGTGTGTGTGGGATCTGGCTATGCACACAGGTGGGTCTGGCTCCCTATTCCTCGCACTGTGACCGTGAGCAGAACTTTAAACAGGAAAGATTGAGGGGAAGGAGAAGGGTTGGGGAGGCGGAGGAGGCAGAGAGAGAGATAGAGAAATGGAGGGAGAGCTAAACAGAGAGGGTGTGGGGGGGGTGTGAGAGGGTCTCAGCAGGGGCAGGGGGAAAGAGACACAGAGTCTGGGGCTGCCCTCCTCCATCGTGGGACTGGCAGGGGGATCTTGCTGTGCAGAATTACCTTCATTGTCATTTGAATCATTCATTCATTGACTAAGGGAGGGTGGGGGTGTGATTGTGGGATTATAAATATTGTTACCACTCTGAGGTGATGTTTCCCTCTGCGCTATTTTGTAACCCCCCCAAAGGGATACACCTCGCCTCGTAATCTTAAGTAAGTGTGTGTGAGACAGGAGGAAGCTACTGGTTTTAGACAGATGTGCAGAAGGAGGCCATTCGGCCCATCTAGTCTGTACCGACCACAATCCCAACCAGGCCCTATTCCCATGACCCCACACTTTTAACCTGCTAATCCCCCTGACACTGGGGTCAATTTAACACGGCCAATCCACCCAACCCGCACAGCTTTGTGCTGTGGGAGGAATTGGTAAATTAAAGCAGGATCTGACACTCTCTGTATCAGGAACAACTAACAGGTCTTTAATTTAGACTGGGTGACAACCTTATTAAAACAATGAACAAACTGAATAAACTCCCCAGTAGAATGCTGTTCCAATGACAAGACTCACTCAGGAATAATGAAATAAATCATTACAGAATAGAGTCACCCTCAAATAATATAATACCAGGCGTCTGTTGGAAGTGTGAACTTTCTTCTGCTGCTTGGGTCTGGAATACTTTCTGAGTTGGTTTCTGCTTCTATTTAGATGGTGATGTGATGAAGCTGTATATATTACTGCAGGATTCAGTATCAGACTCTCCCCCCTTCAATCTAAAGAGGCAGCAAGGTCGCTCCCTCCCCGTTATTTCCCCCTGTCCCGGGTTTAAATACCCAGAATTTCCTCACAGTATTCCTGCAATTTGAGTGGCTTGAGGCTGTCACCAACGCCCCAATTTGAGTGCAATTGGTTGTGTGTGTTTGAGAGCTTGTTTTAAAATCATTGACCCAATTCAAAGCCTGTTTTGCTCTGCTGGGACTCTGGCTGCTGCTTTGGACACAAATGTTGTAAAGTTGTCTTCTGCAGCCCTGCTTTCTGCAGTTTAAAATCCCCAGCACAAAGATACAGGCTTTCTAAAGACACAACGCTGGATGGTTCGTTTTGGTTTTCTCAGCATTTCTTTTCAATATTTACATTTGTCAAACACCACATTTTTAACCTTATATATGCAACTTCATAACCATATTGGACAGGGAGAGAGAGAGTGGGAGAGACAGAGAGAAAGTCACACAAAGAGAGAGGGAGAGAGAGACAGAGAGAGAGAGAAAGTCACATGGAGTAATGAGGATGGGGCCTGGATGTGAATGTGGTCGGTGTAGACCTGATGGGCCAAATGGGCCTCCTTCTGTACTGTAGGGTCCTATTATTCTGTAATGGGGGCTGCGTGCGGTGTGAGGGGAGGGTGGAAGGGGACAGGGGGTGGGGGCAGCACTGGTTCCCTTTTCCCCCCCTCCCTCCTCCCAGGCCCTGTCCGGGAGGTTTCGGGGCTGGAGGGGATTGTTCTGGTGAACTGGCCGGGGCCTGGGGAACCTGTTCTTTGTCCAGGATGTATAATGCAGCCTCTGTGACCAGGCCTCAATCCCAGGCCTAACCTCAGGAAGGCTTTTGCATTTTGCTCCTTTTCCAAACAGTGCCTGTGTTTAAATCGATGGGACTCGACGGTCGAATAAAACCTGCAGCAGACACTTTAATACAAAGAACAGCACAGCACAGGAACAGGTCCTTTGGCCCTCCAAGCCTGCGCCGATCATGTTTCCCTATCGAGACCAATGGCCTGTATCCCTCTATACCCCGTTTGTTCATGTGTCTATCCAGATAAATCTTAAATGTCGCTAATGTATCTGCCTCAACCACCTCACTTGGCAGCGCATTCCAGGCCCCCACCACCCTCTGTGTAAAAACCTTCCCCGCACAGCTCCACTCAACCTTTCCCCCTTATCTTGAACTTGTTCCCCTTGTAATTATCATTTCTGCCCTGGGAAAAAGCTCCCAACTGTTCATCCTCGCCACACCCCTCATAATTTTATAAACTTCCAGCTGGTCGTCCCTCAGCCTCCGTCTTTCCAGGGAGAACAATCCCAGTTTATTCAATCACTCCTCACAGCCAATACCCTCCATACCAGGCAACATCCTGGTCAACACTTTCATTGGATTTGGGATGTGATTGTGGGTTTTCCTGCTATATCTCTTTCTCTTCAATCTTTCTCCCGTGATTGAGAGTTATCAGGGAGGGAGAGAGAGAGAAAGGGATGGTAACAGAGAGAGAGAGAGAGAGAGAAAGGGATGGTAACAGAGAGAGAGAGAGAGAGAGCAAAGGCAGAGGGGCAGGGAGAGGAGAGAGATTGGAGGGGAGTGGGTTAGCGGGTGGGGGAGGGGGAGCCTCCGCTGTGCACTCACAGCCCAGCCAGCTCCCCAGTCTCTGGTTAGGTGCATTAACCCACTCTGGCGCATTAACAGGCGCCAGAGTGTGGCGACTAGGAGAATTTCACAGTAACTTCATTGCAGTGTTAATGTAAGCCTTACTTGTGACTAAGAAATAAACTTTACTTTATACTTTACTCTGAGATAAAGACCCTCACTCACAGCCTCCCAGAAGGTGGGATTTATAAACAGCGACTGTGTAACTGAGGCTGAATCTGTGCTGTTGTGTTTGAAAATATATTTTCCTCATATTTGATGTGTTGTAAAGATATTGGAATCTGGCTGCTACCACATTGCAGTGAGAGAGAGATGTAGCTTTGCAGAAGGAGCTTCCCTCCCCATTTCCCCATGGAAATCACTGAGAAATAGCAAACGTGGCCCACAACACGTCATTATTTGAAACGGTCAGACAGAAACTTATCAGAGAGAGCATTTTAATCCCCATTCATCCCCAGATGGAGAAACAGAGCAGAGATCAGGACAGATTATCCAGAGTAGGAGAGACCGGGGCAGAGATGGGGTATTGGATATATATATATAGATCTGGGGGGAAAGCAAAAGAGACACAGAGGGGGCTGGACAGGTTCAGAGATAGAGGCAGAGAAACGGGCAGAGAGAAAGAAACAGCGAGAGACAGAGGGAATGGGAGAGAGAGGTGTGACTGTGCTCGGAGTGGAAGGTTCCCTGTTCATATCGAATATACAAACAGCCCCAATCCTGGAGTGACTCATTATTTTTATTTGGGGTGGGGGAGAGATGGAGGGGGGGGGGGAGCGAGGGAGAGAGAGGGAGAAGTGTGGTTCCCTCATTGCCCACTCACTTTAGCCCAATCCTCACTTAAAATATCACTTTGTATCTGGCCCTGCTCAGACTGTGTGTGGGATCTTGCTGTGCCCTCCTCCCCACCCCATATTCCCTGCACTGTGACAGCGCCCCACACTTTAAACATGAAAAGATGGAGAGGAAGGAGGGTGGGGTAGAGAGAGAGGAACAGAGAATGGGTGGGGAGTGTCGGGGGCTCAGTGGAGGGGGGTAGGGGGATAGAGACAGAGGCTCTGGGGGTGGGTGGGTGTCCTCCTGCAGTGTGGGACTCCCTGTGGATCCTGATTGCAGCATTCCCAGTCTCTCTCTCCCCCTCTCACTGTGAAGCACTCGGGAGGGAGAGGGAGCTGAAATTCAAATTCCTGAGCCTGGGGGAAAGGCTTGTTCTCAATCCCACAGTCCTGCTTGTGTGTTTAGACAGGGCGCTGGGATTTGTGGGTGTGGATGGGGAAGATTGTTCTGTTTAACTGGGGGGTGGGAGAGAGGGGGGTTTGTTCTTTCTACCTGAGGAATAATGCAGCCTCTGTGACTAGACCGCACTTCATGGCCTAAATCTCAGCAGCACTTTTGCATTCGCTTAATTCCCCTTTAAGTGGCTGAATTCAATGGTTCAATAAAATGTGAAGCAGCCGCTTCAGGGTGGGATTGTGGATTTTCCTGCCCCCACCCCCCTCTCATTTCCCTTTTGATTGTGAGTTTTATTTTAAACGGTCAGACAGAAACTTAGAGAGAGCATTTCAATCCAGATTCACCTCGAGGTAGAGAAACAGAGCAGAGATCAGGACAGGTTATCCAGAGACGGGGTATTGGACAGATATAGGTCTGGGGGAAGTGTGTAGGAGACGGAGAGGGAGAAACAGAGGGGGGGGGGAGAGGTGACTGATAGAAGTGGGAACTTCATTGGGGCCATAAACATAAAAAGATGGAGGGGAAGGAGGGTGGGGTAGAGAGAGGAACAGAGAAGGGGTGGGGAGTGTGGGGGGCTCAGTGGAGGGGGGTAGGGGTTAGAGACAGAGGCTCTGGGGGTGGGGGGTGTCCTCCTGCAGTGTGGGACTCCCTGTGGGATCCTGATTGCAGCATTCCCAGTCTCTGAGAGAGAAAGAGAGAGACAGAAAGAGAAAGAGGGGGAAAGACAGAGAGAGAGAGAGAGAGACAGGCAGGGAGAAAGAGAGAGAGAAACAGTGTGAGGGAGAGAGAGAGAAAGACAGAGAAAGATGGAGGGAGTGGGAGGGAGAGAGAGAGAAAGATGGACGGAGAGAGAGACAAAGGCAGACAGGGAGTGAGAAAGATGGAGGGAGTGGGAGAGAGAGAGGGGGAGAGTGAGGGGGAAAACAGGAAAAGAAAGCAAGAGGTGAGGTTTGTGGGGGTGCAGTGAGGGGGTGGGGGAAGAGACACAGGATCACAGTGACCCGAGCCGGGAATTGAACCCGGGTCCCTGGAGCTGTGAGGCAGCAGCGCCAACCACTGTGCCCCCGTGTGGCCCTACACGTTATGATTCAATTCTGAGGGTCCCGGGGCGAGGGGGGGGGGGGGGGTGGATTTCACAGCCTCAGCCCCTCTATGCCTCACTCTCCCTCTGTATAAACATTTCCCAAATTAAAACACACTCAACTCAGCGAACTGCACCTTCTGGGATCTTCCAGAGCACCACAGAGATTGTGTTTTGAAAAGGGTTTGGCTTCGTTTTAAGAGGGAGTTCAACCCTTTCTGGGAATTTGGGATGAGACACACACACACACAGACAGATACACACACACACACAGACAGATACACACACACACAGGGTAGTGAGTGGGGAAGGGGGCTCACAGCAGGCGAGAGTGTTGGGGGTGTGTTGGGGAGGACTGTGTCCCATCTGATTTAGGTTCACATTGTTGCTGCTGCTGCTGTTGTTGTGGGATCTTGCTGTGCACACACTGGGCCTGTGGCCTTTGCTCGCACTGCAACAGCGACTACACTTTATTAAACAAAATCTCGCTCATGGACCGCAAAGTGGGTTCAAAGGAAAGAAAGTGGAAACGGGGTCACGTAAATTAAAGCACTTCAATCACCGAGGCATCGTAGGCTGTGCAGCAAGTGCTGGGGAATGGGGGGAGTATAGATTGGGATTTGATGGCCAGAATAGACCTGGTAGGCCGAAGGGCCTGTTTCTGTGCTGTGTGACTCCAGATTCTCCTCTCTCTTTTCCCAGGAATTTCTATTTGGATAGGGGGGGGGTTCATAATTTCCCCGTCTCTGTCTCTCCAGCGTTCTTACCAATCTCTGCACCCCTCCCCTCGCTCTCTCCCCAGACTTTCCTGTCTATATTTCATCTTTCAATCAAACGTGAAGGAAAACACCAATGTGAATTTTTTGGATTTAATTTCAGGGAGGGAAAGACAGAGAGAGAGAAAGAGAGAGACAGGGAGGGAGGGAAAGACAGACAGAGACAGAGAAAGACAGGGAGGGGGGGGAAGGAGAGAGAGAGAGAGAGAGAGAGAAAGGCAGCCAAATAAAACCTGCAGCAGACGCTTTAATCCATCGGATTGGGGATGTGATTGCGGGTTTTCCTGCTATCTCTCTCTCTCCCATCTTTCTCCTTTGATTGTGAGTTATCAGGGAGGGAGAGAGAAAGGGAGGGTAACAGAGGGAGATCAAAGGCAGAGGGGCAGGGAGAGGAGACACACTGGAGGGGGGGGCTGGGTTAGGGGGGGGGGGTCCTCTGCTCTGCACTCACAGCCCAGCTCCCCAGTCTCTGGGGAAAAGACCCTCAGTCACACCCTCCCAGAAGGTGGGATTTGTAACCAGCGGCTGTGTGACTGAGGCTGAATCTGTGCTGTTGTGTTTGAATAGATTTTTTCCCAATATAAAGATATTGGAATGTGGCTGCTGCCACATTGCAGTGAGAGAGAGATGTGGCTTTGCAGGAGGAGCTTCCCTCCCCATTTCCCCATGGAAATCACTGAGAAATAGCAAACGTGGCCCACAACATGTCATTATTTGAAACGGTCAGACAGAAACTTATCAGAGAGAGCATTTTAATCCCCATTCATCCCCAGACGGAGAAACAGAGCAGAGATCAGGACAGATTATCCAGAGTAGGAGAGACCGGGGCAGAGATGGGGTATTGGATATATATATAGATCTGGGGGGGAAAGCAAAAGAGACACAGAGGGGGCTGGACAGGTTCAGAGATAGAGGCAGAGAAACAGGCAGAGAGAAACAGCAAGAGAAAGAGGGAATGGGAGAGAGAGGTGTGACTGTGCTCGGAGTGGAAGGTTCCCTGTTCATATCGAATATACAAACAGCCCCAATCCTGGAGTGACTTGTCATTATTTTTATTTGGGGTGGGGGAGAGATGGAGGGTGGGGGGGAGCGAGGGAGAAGTGTGGTTCCCTCATTGCCCACTGACTTTAGCCCAATCCTCACTTAAAAATCACTTTGTATCTGGCCCTGCTCAGACTGTGTGTGTGGGATCTTGCTGTGCCCTCCTCCCCGCCCCATATTCCCTGCACCATGACAGCGCCCCACACTTTAAACATGAAAAGATGGAGAGGAAGGAGGGTGGGGTAGAGAGAGAGGAACAGAGAATGGGTGGGGAGTGTCGGGGGCTCAGTGGAGGGGGGTAGGGGGATAGAGACAGAGGCTCTGGGGGTGGAGGGGGAGGTGGGTGTCCTCCTGCAGTGTGGGACTCCCTGTGGGATCCTGATTGCAGCATTCCCAGTCTCTCTCCCTCTCACTGTGAAGCACTCGGGAGGGAGAGGGAGCTGAAATTCAAATTCCTGAGCCTGGGGGAAAGGCTTGTTCTCAATCCCACAGTCCTGCTTGTGTTTTCAGACAGGGCGCTGGGATTTGTGGGTGTGGATGGAGAAGATTGTTCTGTTTAACTGGGGGGTGGGAGAGAGGGGGGTTTGTTCTTTCTACCTGAGGAATAATGCAGCCTCTGTGACTAGGCCGCACTTCACGGCCTAAATCTCAGCAGCACTTTTGCATTCGCTTAATTCCCCAACAGGGTTTAAGTGGCTGAATTCAATGGTTCAATAAAATGTGAAGCAGCCGCTTCAGGGTGGGATTGTGGATTTTCCTGCCCCCGCCTCCCTCTCATTTCCCTTTTGATTGTGAGTTTTATTTTAAACGGTCAGACAGAAACTTAGAGAGAGCATTTCAATCCAGATTCACCTCGAGGTAGAGAAACAGAGCAGAGATCAGGACAGGTTATCCAGAGACGGGGTATTGGACAGATATAGATCTGGGGGAAGTGTGTAGGAGACGGAGAGGGAGAAACAGAGTGAGGGGAGAGAGGTGACTGATAGAAGTGGGAACTTCATTGGGGCCTCCTGTGTTTATTCACTGGCCTGTCTCTGGAGTAAAGCCCCCAGAATGCTTTGACGTGTTTAATAAATTCAATATCGGGACAGTCAGGAGGCAGTTGGAAGTTCATTGCATTTGAAACGTGTTCCCATTTTGTCAGGGTTTAATAATGAGGAGGTGAAAATGAATGTTTCCCCCACCCCCCCCAGTGAGATTGTGAATTTCAGCAAGTCCTGGGATCTTGCTGTGCCTTTTATTGTTTTTAATCAGCTTTTGTTTTGTGTTTAATCAAATTTCACTTTATTTTCTCTTTCTCTCTTCCAAGGAGAATTCCTTTGGAAACTTTGGCGATGCAGAGAGCGAATAGTTTTGCCATGAGGAATCCTCGGACAAGAGCTATAACCAGAGAGAAAAATATTAATAAAAGTCCCCGTGTCTTTGTCGTTCATTTTTATACACAGATAGACTGGTGGGGCTTTTACACTGAGGGTTAGTGGTCTGTGTGTCAGGGGGAGGGGGTATTCCCAGTGATCCCTGCTCCAATGTAATCCCACAGATTTCAATCCCTCTCCCTGAAGCTCTGTCTGTGCAACTCCCCCATCCTCAGAACTGTTTCTCCACATCTTTCCAATCCCTGTCTCTCCTCATCCTTTATACCTCAGCCTCTCACAATGGCAGCATCTTTCCCCTGTCTTTCACTCTCTCTGAAACGTTGTCACTCTGTCTTGCCAAAGCCCCACTTTCTACTTATCTCCACATCTCACTTTGTATCTCAGCCTCTCTGGACATCTCCCTCTCTCTCTCTGTGGATCATTTTATCTCAATCACAGCAGCCTCCTCTCCGTCTCTCTCTCTCTATCTCTGCTCCCCCCTCTGTCTATCTCTGCTCCCTCTCTGTGACTCATTCTGTCTGAAGTACAGCAGCATTCTCTCTCACTCCCCATCTCTATATCTGTTCACAATAACTTCATTGCAGTGTTAATGTAAGCCTACTTGTGATTAACAAATAAAATTTTAACTTTAACTCTACTTTTGTCTCTTATCTCTCTCTCTATCGCTTCCCTCTATCTGCTTCCCCCTCTCTCTGATCTCTGCTTCCCCCTGTGTGAATCAGTCTGAATTACAGTCGCATCCTCCCCATCTCCCTGATCTCTGCTTCCCCCTCTCTGTGAATCATTCTGTCTGAATTACAGCAGCATTCTCTCTATCTCCATCTCTATATCTCTGCTTCTCTGTCTCTTATATCTCTCTCTCTGCTCTCTCGTGGGGGACGGGCCAGATCACGGGTTTGCTGTTCACAAGCAGCAAAGGCCCAGGAACGCAGAGGGAGGGAATCAGGGGCAATTCAGAGGGATCCAGCACTGCTGAAAGGGGGGAGTGTGTAATACAGGGGCTTGTTCAGAGCCGGGGCTATTAGACAGAGAGGGAAGGGGCCGGTGGGGGAGGCTGTTGTACAAGAGCGGGAAAAATTATAACACAGGCTGACCAGAGTCAGGGGTTATCAGAGAAAGGGGGCAATGGAGGAGGGGAGGGGGAATCAGACAGGGGGTCTGTTGTACAGGATGGGGGTGGGGGATGTTATAACACAGGCTGCTCAGTGTCAAGGGAATTAGTCATTTGAACGTTAATGTTTAAAATGGGCAGAGTTTCCACATCCAACTCCACCAAGGAGCTGTTTACAGGGGGGTGGTGGACGGGGATGGACGCGCGGAGGGGGGGGGGGTACTAATTAGAAAGGGGGGATCTGTCAGTCCAGAGGCTGTTCACAGGGAGGGAGTGGGAATTTGCCAGGTTGAGAGGGGCGGGGGGGGGAAAGAGGGGAACTTAGAGGGATACGGGGCTCAGAGGGAAGGATCGGGAGATTTAGAGGGATTGTGAGGAGGGACGACAGATTTGGCTGGAGTGGGGGGGGGATTGAGGGGGATTAAAGGGGGAGAGTGGAGAGGGATGTAGGGGGAGACTCAGGGATTGTGGTCGGGAATTAGAGGGATTCAGGGGGATTTAAGGGTCTCATGGGGACTTTGGGATTTAGCGGGGCTGAGAGGGAGGGAATCGGGGGGAATTCGGGAAGAGGGGGCTCAGAGGGGGATTTCTGGGGTTCTGAGAGATACAGGAGGGATTGGGGGGTTTACGGGGATTAAAAGACATGGTTTGGTGCTCAGACAGATAGAAGGGGTGGGATTGGAGAGGGAGCAGGATTCGGGGGCAGAGGAATGTGGCGAGGGTGGGTGCGATCTCGGGAGACATTCAGGGGGGATTCCAGAGGAATCTCAGGGGCTTAGAATCTGGGGAGGGTCTGGATGGGGTAGGGAGTCAGAGGGAGTTAGCAGGGGGGCGAGTCGGGGTGGAGGGAAAGGGATTGAGGGCGGGGTGGATTTATAGGGATTTGGGAGGGGGGAAATTCAGAGAGGGATTTAGGGTGGGGCCTTGCATCAGGGTTAGAATTGGGGGGGTGTCGAGCGATTCGGAGTGGGGGGGTGACTCAGAGGGATTCAGGGGTGGGGAGGACTGAGGAAGGATTGGGTGGCTTGATTTTGGCAGGGGGGGGGCAAAGGGAGCCTTTGGGGGGGGGCTGAGGATTTGGGGCAGGAACTTGGAGGATTCAGGGGGCTGAGAGTCAGATTGGCAGTGGGTGTCAGAGAGATTGAGCGGGGGGAGGGGGTGCTTACAGAGTCGGATTAAAGGAGATCGGGCAGAGGGACAGGGAATCAGGTGGGGGAAAGAGGAGTTTTGGGGGGGAATTAGTGGAGATTGAGGGCAGCGGGTTGAGAAGGATTGGGAGTGGCTCAGAGGGCTTTGGCGGTGAGTTCCTGAGAGAGAGTGAGTGGGGGGGGGTGATTAGAGTGGGATTGGAGAAGATTGGGCAGAGAGGATCGGGGGGAGGGGCCGAGAGAGATTGGGCAGCAGGGAGGGTTAGAGGCGTTGAAGTGGAGGGATTTAGAGTGCGTTTCTGGAGTGGGGAATTAAGGAGGGGTTTGGGGGGGGGAGGGGAATTTGGGGGTGAGAGACTGAGGGTGGCGGGTTTAAAAGGATTGGGAGTGGGTTCAGGAGAAGGGTTCGGGGGGGATTGAGCTGAGAGAGGAATCTATAGGGCATTGGCAGGAAGGGGAGGGGGGGGGGGAGATTCAGCAGCGGTTTTTGTGTCTGGTGGGAACAGCTGGAGACGGGAAGCGGGGGGGGGCGCAAGTCGGGGGGGGCGCAATTCGGGGGGGGGCGCAATTCGGGGGGGGGCAATTCGGGGGGGGGCAATTCGGGGGGGGGCAATTCGGGGGGGGGCAATTCGGGGGGGGGGGCAATTCGGGGGGGGGCGCAATTCGGGGGGGGGCGCAATTCGGGGGGGGGGGCAATTCGGGGGGGGGGCAATTCGGGGGGGGGCAATTCGGGGGGGGGCAATTCGGGGGGGGGCAATTCGGGGGGGGGCAATTCGGGGGGGGGCAATTCGGGGGGGGGGCAATTCGGGGGGGGGCAATTCGGGGGGGGGGCAATTCGGGGGGGGGCAATTCGGGGGGGGGCAATTCGGGGGGGGGCAATTCGGGGGGGGGCAATTCGGGGGGGGGCAATTCGGGGGGGGGCAATTCGGGGGGGGGCAATTCGGGGGGGGGCAATTCGGGGGGGGGCAATTCGGGGGGGGGCAATTCGGGGGGGGGCAATTCGGGGGGGGGCAATTCGGGGGGGGGCAATTCGGGGGGGGGCAATTCGGGGGGGGGGCAATTCGGGGGGGGGGCAATTCGGGGGGGGGGCAATTCGGGGGGGGGGCAATTCGGGGGGGGGCAATTCGGGGGGGGGCAATTCGGGGGGGGGCAATTCGGGGGGGGCAATTCGGGGGGGGGCAATTCGGGGGGGGGGCAATTCGGGGGGGGGCAATTCGGGGGGGGGGCAATTCGGGGGGGGGCAATTCGGGGGGGGGCAATTCGGGGGGGGGGCAATTCGGGGGGGGGGCAATTCGGGGGGGGGCAATTCGGGGGGGGGCAATTCGGGGGGGGCAATTCGGGGGGGGGCAATTCGGGGGGGGGCAATTCGGGGGGGGGCAATTCGGGGGGGGGCAATTCGGGGGGGGGCAATTCGGGGGGGGGCAATTCGGGGGGGGGGCAATTCGGGGGGGGGCAATTCGGGGGGGGCAATTCGGGGGGGGGGCAATTCGGGGGGGGCAATTCGGGGGGGGGGCAATTCGGGGGGGGCGCAATTCGGGGGGGGCGCAATTCGGGGGGGGGGGCAATTCGGGGGGGGGCAATTCGGGGGGGGGCAATTCGGGGGGGGGCAATTCGGGGGGGGGCAATTCGGGGGGGGGGCAATTCGGGGGGGGGCAATTCGGGGGGGGGGCAATTCGGGGGGGGGCAATTCGGGGGGGGGCAATTCGGGGGGGGGCAATTCGGGGGGGGGCAATTCGGGGGGGGGGCAATTCGGGGGGGGGCAATTCGGGGGGGGGGGCAATTCGGGGGGGGGCGCAATTCGGGGGGGGGCGCAATTCGGGGGGGGGGGCAATTCGGGGGGGGGGCAATTCGGGGGGGGGCAATTCGGGGGGGGGCAATTCGGGGGGGGGCAATTCGGGGGGGGGCAATTCGGGGGGGGGCAATTCGGGGGGGGGGCAATTCGGGGGGGGGCAATTCGGGGGGGGGCAATTCGGGGGGGGGCAATTCGGGGGGGGGCAATTCGGGGGGGGGCAATTCGGGGGGGGGCAATTCGGGGGGGGGCAATTCGGGGGGGGGCAATTCGGGGGGGGGCAATTCGGGGGGGGGCAATTCGGGGGGGGGCAATTCGGGGGGGGGCAATTCGGGGGGGGGCAATTCGGGGGGGGGCAATTCGGGGGGGGGCAATTCGGGGGGGGGCAATTCGGGGGGGGGGGCAATTCGGGGGGGGGGCAATTCGGGGGGGGGGGCAATTCGGGGGGGGGGGCAATTCGGGGGGGGGCAATTCGGGGGGGGGCAATTCGGGGGGGGGCAATTCGGGGGGGGGCAATTCGGGGGGGGGGCAATTCGGGGGGGGGGCAATTCGGGGGGGGGCAATTCGGGGGGGGGGCAATTCGGGGGGGGGCAATTCGGGGGGGGGGCAATTCGGGGGGGGGGCAATTCGGGGGGGGGCAATTCGGGGGGGGGCAATTCGGGGGGGGGCAATTCGGGGGGGGGCAATTCGGGGGGGGGCAATTCGGGGGGGGGCAATTCGGGGGGGGGCAATTCGGGGGGGGGGCAATTCGGGGGGGGGCAATTCGGGGGGGGCAATTCGGGGGGGGGGCAATTCGGGGGGGGGCAATTCGGGGGGGGGGCAATTCGGGGGGGGGGCAATTCGGGGGGGGGCAATTCGGGGGGGGGCAATTCGGGGGGGGGCAATTCGGGGGGGGGCAATTCGGGGGGGGGCAATTCGGGGGGGGGCAATTCGGGGGGGGGCAATTCGGGGGGGGGCAATTCGGGGGGGGGCAATTCGGGGGGGGGCAATTCGGGGGGGGGCAATTCGGGGGGGGGCAATTCGGGGGGGGGCAATTCGGGGGGGGGCAATTCGGGGGGGGGCAATTCGGGGGGGGGCAATTCGGGGGGGGGCAATTCGGGGGGGGGCAATTCGGGGGGGGGCAATTCGGGGGGGGGCAATTCGGGGGGGGGCAATTCGGGGGGGGGCAATTCGGGGGGGGGCAATTCGGGGGGGGGCCATTCGGGGGGGGGCCATTCGGGGGGGGGCCATTCGGGGGGGGGCCATTCGGGGGGGGGGCAATTCGGGGGGGGCAATTCGGGGGGGGCAATTCGGGGGGGGCAATTCGGGGGGGGGGGGGCAATTCGGGGGGGGGGCAATGCCCGGGGGGGCAATGCCCGGGGGGGCAATGCCCGGGGGGGCAATGCCCGGGGGGGGGGCAATGCCGGGGGGGACAAAGCCCAGGGGGGGGGGGACAAAGCCCAGGGGGGGGGAAAGATTGAGACAGAGAGAAAGAAAGAGCGAGAGAGAAAGAGCGAGAGAGAAAGACACACAGGCAGAGAAAGACAGAGAGAGAGAGTGAAGGACAGAGAGAGAGAGAGAGAAAGGGAGAGAGAAAGGGAGAGAGAAAGGGAGAGAGAAAGGCAGAGAGAGAAAGGCAGAGAGAGAAAGGCAGAGAGAGAAAGACAGAGAGAGAAAGACAGAGAGAGAAAGACAGAGAGAGAAAGACAGAGAGAGAAAGACAGAGAGAGCAAGACAGAGAGAGAAAGACAGAGAGAGAAAGACAGAGAGAGAAAGACAGAGAGAGAAAGACAGAGAGAGAAGGACAGAGAGAGAAAGACAGAGAGAGAGAAAGACAGAGAGAGAGAAAGACAGAGAGAGAGAAAGACAGAGAGAAAGACAGAGAGAGAGAAAGACAGAGAGAGAGAAAGACAGAGAGAGAGAAAGACAGAGAGAGAGAAAGACAGAGAGAGAGAAAGACAGAGAGAGAGAAAGACAGAGAGAGAGAAAGACAGAGAGAGAGAAAGACAGAGAGAGAGAAAGACAGAGAGAGAGAAAGACAGAGAGAGAGAAAGACAGAGAGAGAGAGACAGAGAGAGAAAGACAGAGAGAGAAAGACAGAGAGAGAAAGACAGAGAGAGAGAAAGACAGAGAGAGAGAGACAGAGAGAGAAAGACAGAGAGAGAGAAAGACAGAGATAGAAAGTAAGATTGAGAGAGAAAGATTGAGAAAGACAGAGCGAAAGATTGAGAGAGAGATTGAGAGAAAGATTGAGAGACAGAAAGATTGAGAGATAGAAAGACAGAGATTGAGAGAGAGAAAGATTGAGAGATAGAAAGATTGAGAGAGAGATTGAGAGAGAGAAAGATTGAGAGACAGAAAGATTGAGACATAGAAAGATTGAGACATAGAAAGATTGAGAGATAGAAAGATTGAGAGATAGAAAGATTGAGAGATAGAAAGACAGAGATTGAGAGAGAGATTGAGAGAGAGAAAGGTTGAAAGAGAGAAAGATGGAGAGGGAGATTGAGAGGAGGCTGCAAACAGAGAGAAAAGCAGAGCTGAGGCGGGAAAGGTGCGGACAGAAAGTGAAGAGGTTCATACTCACCATCGCACATGTTTTCCCTCGGTGATCTCTCCAACTCCTTCCATCCCCTCTCCCATGGTGGGGAGAGAGATCCTTGGCCAGGGGCTTTGTGCTGGGAAAGGGGGGTTAAAATATCAGAGCTGGAACTCCATGCAAGCACACACTGACTCACTCACTCACAAAGACACAGCTTACCTGATACTTACCAACCCACGTGTAGAGAGAGACTGGACAATGCATCGCCAGCCTTTTTATAACCTCACTGAGTCCCACACCTCCCCAATCAATCCTTATCCAACCACAGCTCCTCCACCTCACCTGAACACACCTCCTCCTACCTGGCCCAGTCCAACACCAACCTGTCTCTGAGTGTGTGGGGGGGTGTTTGTGTGTGGGGGTTAGTGAGCACCAGGCAAATGGTTTATCCCAAGGCTCTCCCTCCCCCCCACTCCCAGCTTCACATCACCAGCACTGGGAGCTGAGAGAAGATGGGTTTCAATTAACTCGCAGCCCTGCACTGCCAGAGAGAGAGAGAGGCCAGGTCTGAATGTGGATTGTACAACTTGTTCATCCAGGACTCCATCTGCTACAGGTTTGCACCCTTTGCTGATTCTTGCAAAATTCACTTTTCCTTAAGTTGCCTGAACTGAAACAATATCTTGCAAAGTTCTTTGTTGCTGCATTTACAAATCCCAGTTCTGATTTACAATCTGCCTGTTGTCTGTCCGGGTGTCTGAATGTGTGTGTGTGCCCTGTGCTTAGTGGTTAATAATTCACCAGAGATCAGAGCTGCAAAATAAAGCGTTTCAACTTTTTTTAACAGAAGCACTGGCTGGGGGAGGGGAGGGAGAGAATGAGAGTGAAGTTTCTGTCTGATAAATGCTGTAAATGTGTCTTTAACCAGCAGCTCTGCAGAGAGACAGATGCAGGATTTTAAACTCTCTGGGAGCTGCAGGCAGGGACTCTCACACACACACACACACAGATAGACATCAGCTCCTGTTTCACACCAACAACCAGGCTGGAGTCTATGCAGCTAATTTCCATCCAGAAATGTACTTGATCCATGAAGTCAGTGAGGGTTACATTCCCATGACTTCCCATTCAGTCCAATCCAGTTCAGTTTGTTGGAATGCAGTGTGGGAGCCTCTGAGGGAGTTTGGCTCGGGGGGGGGGGGGGGTTCACTTTTCTCTCATTCAATCTCTCCTGTCTTCCACCCTCTCACAGACCTTCCTTTCGTCCCTGTCCCACCCGCCCCTTTCTCCAAACCTGTTACATTTCTACCTGATAAATCAACATCAAAGCGCAAATGCTGCCTGGATTTGGTGTCTCGGTGTAAGTGGTCCCTGGATTTGCTTTCTCAGTACATGTGGGCCCTGCACTGCTTTCAACCCATCTGTCTGTCTCAGATCTTTCATTGATTTCAATTTAATGGAAACTGGGGATTGGGACCTGTCAACATTTGAAATATATTTACAAATGTTTGGAGGGTTTCTTACAGTTGGGACCTTTCTCTGTTCTGTCCACTTAAGATGTTGGGTAACAGACTTTCTCCTGTGAATATCCAGCTGTAGTTTTGGGCCCTGATGTGTTTCCTTGTTCATCTTGTTGACTCTAAATATTGAATCTTGTGGTTTCATACATCGGATAATCAAACTCCCAACAACAGATTGTCTTTAACTGACTTTATTACAGCACTGCAATAGAAGACAGAGTATAGTTACTTGTCTGCAGAACAGAGGCAATACCCTAGATTCAGAGCTCTCTATCCTGAGCAAGCTATTCAGTTGTGTCAAATTGCTACAGAAGAGTCAATGATAAAACCAGACTGACCACCCCGCATTGACCTAGGTTCCAGAAATGATAAAAGCACACTGTTCCCAAGTTAATCCTGCAAAGAATTCCTGGCTAACAGCTGGGGGCTTGTGCCAAAGTTGGCAGAGATTTTCTGAAAGATGTGGGTTCACCTCAACTTAAATGTAAGACTTAAAGTCAATTACAATTGTTGGGTTTAGTTGGGAGAGCTGATCTAAAAGGGACTTTCATTTACAACTAGCCACAGGACCATACTGGGTGCAAATCTTGTTACAAGCTTTACAGAATTTACTAAGTTAATCACATAAGTACAAAATGCAAAACTTAACAAAGGCAGTGGAAGCAGTCAGTTCACTTTGTAACGCTGGCTCACAACTTCCAGCCGACTGAGGTGCTGTTTCTTGTTCTGTTGACGTCGTCTATCTTCTTCCTGCTCAGCTTCTCTGAGCTGTGAACTGGGCAGCTGAAAGCTGATGGTTATTAACCCTTTCTAGACACAGCTCCTGTGCACGATCCATGGTGTTCCTGAACTCTGGTTCACCATGATCAGTCCCTGATTGATGTCGGTGGTGTGTAATCAGTTTCTGATTGGTTTCTTAATGGTGATGGTCATCTCCTGACCATTTCCTGCAATCTCCCGACTGGCCCTCTAATGTGTCAGTTACTTTCAGAGTTTGCCCCACATGCCTTTTCTGTGATTTCATTAAATTTTATGGCTTTGTACTGAGATAATGGAGGCCTAAAGACATCTTCTTTGTCCACTTAATTGAGAAAAGCAAGTTTATGGTGTCAGATCCGAATGGTTAACATTTGGGTTCATTGTTTCAAATGTCTCATTGATGTGTAGAAATCCTGTAGAGTTCTCATTGGGGCAGGTGACTATCAGTATATTTTGGTTAAAGAAAGTGCTTGCTGGTTTCAAATCTTTCCTCACCTCCTCCTCCGTCGTCCGGACCGAAACCGACAAGCTACATGTGCTCCACGCCTGGGTAAGTGATCAAGTATTCGCGATGATTAGAGACGCTGAAACTTACAAGGATGCGATTGAACTTTTAAAAGGCCAGTACAACAAACAGTCTAATGAAATCTACGCCAGACATCTTCTGGCTACTCGCAGACAACAGCCAGGAGAATCGGGTGATCAATTCCTGCGTGCGTTGCGAGCACTTGGCAGGGCCTGCAACTGCAAGGCCGTAACAGCCACCCAAAACACTGAGGACTTAATCAGAGATGCCTATGTCACAGGTATCAGGTCAAACTATATCCTACAACGACTGCTGGAACAGGATGGGCTGGACCTACAAAAGATTGTGGCACTTGCCGACTCATTAGAGGTGGCCTTCTGTAATCTTGAGGCCTACACCCCGACCACGGGGGCGCATCGTGGACACTGCGGCCGCTGCCACCTCTGTACTCAGGAGGGCCGCAGGCCTACACCACACCACGTCCCACCAATGACCCGACCGCTGCGGCAGTCTCCGGAGGCCCGAAGTGCGACTTCTGCGGCCTGGGGAAGCACCCCCGACAATGCAGCTCGGCGAAGGATGCGATCTGCTCCGGGTGTGGAAAGAAGGGCCATTACGTGATGGTATGCAGAGCAAAATCGACCTCCAAGCCCAGTAGCGCCGTGTGTGACCCGTGGGGGCCGCCAGTAGCCGCGTGTGAGCCATGCGGGCCGCCATTTTGGACGCCATCAGCCGCGTGTGGGCCGCTATTTTGGACGCCATCAGCCGCGTGTGGGCTGTGCAGGCCGCCATCTTGGACGCCGTCAGCCGCGTGCGGCTACTCGCAAAATCCAACGGTGGCTTCGATTACGCTGGACCAATCCTGGCCTCACCAACTCGCCAGGTCCATGATGGACATCGAGGTAAACGGTCGCACTACAAACTGTTTGTTTGACTGTGGGAGTACGGAGAGCTTTATTCACCCTAACACAGTGAGTCACTACACCCTTTCAGTACTGCCAGTGAAGCAAACGATCTCCATGACTTCAAAGTCCCACTCGGTGGATGGCCTCGGGTACTGCGTGGCGACCCTGACTGTACGGGGCACAGTGCACAAAAATTTCAGGCTCCTCGTGCTGCCACAACTCTGCGCTGCCGTACTCCTGGGGCTAGATTTCCTGAGTCACCTTAAGAGCATCACCATGGAGTAGAATGGGCCTTTCCCCCCGCTCTCCGTTTGCAATCCCCAGTTCTTAGATCGCCCACCGCGCACCACCTGCAGCCTCCCGACCCTTAAAGTCGCCCCTCCCTCACTGTTTGAAAATCTCACCCCCGATTGCAAGCCCATCGCCACCAAGAACAGACGGTACAGTGCTGGAGACAGAGCTTTTATCAGGTCCGAAGTGCAACGGCTCCTAGGGGAGGGGATCATTGAGGCCAGTACCAGCCCCTGGAGAGCCCAAGTAGTAGTTGTTAAAACTGGGGAGAAACATCGAATGGTCATTGACTACAGTCAGACCATTAACCGATACAGGCAGCTGGACGCGTACCCCCTTCCCCGCATATCTGACATGGTTAATCAAATTGCGCAATATCGGGTGTTCTCCACCATCGATGTTTTGTGTCTTAGGCTGCACTCCAGGGGAAGACTTTGGGGAATGAGAGAGAAAAGAATGCTCCATAGAAATTAGAATTGTCTGTTCTGAATTTCTATCCTGTGCTGACACTGATGACTTTTGTAAATTCCTTTTGCAGGATATCAGAAGGTGAAGATTTAAAGACGAATATCAAACCAAACTTCACATCAAAATCTAACATAGTCACTCAGTTCATTGGGACCTGAATATCATCAACCTTTGAATCTAGAATGGAAATGTTTCTCTGCTCTGTCTGCTTCAGGAGATTTTAAACAGTGTGACTGGAAAAGCACCGAGACACACACACACTGAAACATGCTCACACCTGAGTGACTGTGGAAAGAACTTTAACCAGTTAAACAGCCTGAAAATACATTGCAGCAGAGAGACTGCACCCATGTTATGTTGTAACTGAACTGATTGTCAAGCCTGGAGAGTCACAAGGACACCCGCACCATGGAGAAATTGTGTAAATGTGGGGACTGTGGGAAAGGATTCAGGTTCCCATCTGCACTGGAAACTCATCGGCGCAGTCACACTGGAGAGAGACATTCACCTGCTGTGTGTGTGGGAAGGGATTCACTCAGTTATCCCATTTACAAACACACCAGGGAGTTCACACTGGGGAGAGGTCATTCACCTGCTCTGTGTGTGGGAAGGGATTCACTCGGTTGAACAACCTGTTGAGCCGCAAGGTCACTCACACCCAAGACAGACCCTTTAAATGCTCTGACTGTGAGAGTGGCTTCAAAAGCTCTGGGGAACTGATGGTCCACCAACCCATTCACACTGACGAGAGACCGTTTAGCTGCTCTCACTGCTCAAAGAGGTTTAGGAGGTCATCCACACGGCGGAGACAGCAGCGAGTTCACACCAGGGAGAGACCGTTCACCTGCTCTGTGTGTGGGAAGGGATTTAATCGGTCGTCCAACCTGCAGAGACACCAACAACTTCACAAGCGATTACAGGGGTTGGATTCTTTCTCTCTCAATCTTTCTCTCTCTCTCAATCTTTCTCTCTCTCTCTCAATCTTTCTCTTTCCCCTCCCTTCTCTTCCCCCCCCCCCTCCCCCGCAGGGTGGATGAATCTCTGAATCCCTTCCCTCACTGTGAGCAGGTAACTAGCCTCTCCTCAGCGTGAATTCGCTGGTGTCTCAGCAGATTCGATGAATGATTGAATCCCTTCCCACAAGTGCAGCATATGAACGGTCTCTCCCCGGTGTGACTGCGTCGATGAGATTCCACCTCAGATGGGGCTCTGAATCCCTTCCCACAGTCTCCACATTTCCATGGTTTCTCCATGGTGTCTGAGTCCTTGCGTCTCTCCACAATCAGTGCGCTGGAACACTCTGATACGGGTGTGAGAATCTCAGTGCTTTTCCACTCACACTGATGTTAAAAAGGCTGATGATTTTCACGTCCTTATGAATCAAGTGACTCTTTTGAGATTTCCATTTTCCAAACCTCTCCTTCCAATATACACTGAAAGGAGTTTACAAAAATCACCACTATCAGCACATGATAGAAATTCAAAACAGACAAGTGGAACATTCTTTAAATCTCCACCCACGCCCCTCACACATACACTCTCTCTCTCTCATTCCATTTAGCATTCTGCAGCATGGTAGCACAGTGGTTAGCACTGCTGCTTCACGGCTCCAGGGACCTGGGTTTGATTCCCGGCTTGGGTCACTGTGTGGAGTTTGCACGTTCTCCCCGTGTCTGCATGAGTTTCCTCCCTCATTCTGAAAGACGTGCTGGTTAGGTGCATTGACCCGAACAGGTGCCGGAGTGTGACAACTAGGGGAATTTCACACTAACTTCATTGCAGTGTTAATATAAGCCTTACTTGTGACTATTAAATAAACTTTAAACTTTAATATACAACACTACCCAATTCTCCTGAAGGTGCTAATTAATGCTGATCGACACTCACCATTTCATGTTCCTGACAGATCGTAAGAAATAGTTAGAAATTCAGCCCACCAAGCTGTTCAATTGAATTTTTTTTATTCATTGATGGGACATGGATGTCGCTGGCTGGCCAGCATTTATTACCCATCCCCAGTTGCCATTGGAGGGCAGTTGAGAGTCAACCACATTGTTGTGGCTTTGGAGTCACATGTTGGCCAGACCAAGTGTGAGGTATTGCACTTTGGAAGGACAAACCAAGGTGGAACATACAAGGTAAATGGTCGGCACTGAAGAGTGCAGTAGAACTGAGGGATCTGGGAATACAGATACATAATTTCCTAAAAGTGGCGTCACAGGTAGATAGGGTCATAAAGAGTGCTTTTGGTACATTGGCCTTTATAAATCAAAGTATCGAGTATGAGAATTGGAGTGTTATGGTGAGGTTGTATAAGACATTGGTGAGGCCGAATTTAGAGTATTGTGTGCAGTTTTGGTCACCTAATTACAGGAAGGATATTAATAAGGTTGAAAGAGTGCAGAGAAGGTTTACAAGGATGTTGCCGGGACTTGAGAAACTGAGTTACAGAGAAAAGTTGAATAGGTTGGGACTTTATTCCCTGGAACGTAGAAGAATGAGGGGAGATTTGATAGAGGTGTATCAGATTTTGATGGGTATAGATAGAGTGAATGCAAGCAGGCTTTTTCCACTGAGGCCAGGGAAGAAAAAAACCAGAGGGCATGGGTTAAGGGTGAAAGGAGAAAAGTTTAAAGGGAATATTAGGGGGGGGCTTCTTCACGCAGAGAGTGATGGGAGTCTGGAATGAGCTGCCGGATAAAGTGGTAAATGCTTTTAACATTTAAGAAAAACTTGGACGGGTTCATGGATGAGAGGGGTGTGGAGGGATATGGTCCAAGTGCAGGTCAGTGGGACGAGGCAAAAAAATGGTTCAGCACAGCCAAGAAGGGCCAAAAGGCCTGTTACTGTGCTGTAATATTCTATGCTTCTATGGTCTGAAAACATGTACCAAGCGACTCAAGAACAACTTCTTCCGACTGTCATGTTTGAATGGTCCTATCATATATTAAGCTGATCTTTCTCTTCACCCTACCTGTACCTGCACCCTATCCTTTCCTTCTCCCCATGTACTCCATGAAAGGTATGCTTTGTCCTAACTGTATGCGAACTGTCCTGGCTGGAGACAATACACATTTCTTTAACCTGTGCTTAACCCTTTCTCCACTCACATTGTCTGTACCTTTAAAGACTTGATTACCTGTAAAGACTCGTATTCCAACCATTATTTTGTAAATTGAGTTTGTGTCTTTATATGCCCTGTTTGTGAACATAACTCCCACTTACCTGATAAAGAACAAAGAACAAAGAACAGTACAGCACAGGAAACAGGCCCTTCGGCCCTCCAAGCCTGTGCCGCTCCTTGGTCCAACTAGACCAATCGTTTGTATCCCTCCATTCCCAGGCTGCTCATGTGACTATCCAGGTAAGTCTTAAACGATGTCAGCGTGCCTGCCTCCACCACCCTACTTGGCAGCGCATTCCAGGCCCCCACCACCCTCTGTGTAAAAAACGTCCCTCTGATGTCTGAGTTATACTTCGCCCCTCTCAGCTTGAGCCCATGACCCCTCGTGATCGTCACCTCCGACCTGGGAAAAAGCTTCCCACTGTTCACCCTATCTATACCCTTCATAATCTTGTATATCTCTATTAGATCTCCCCTCATTCTCCGTCTTTCCAAGGAGAACAACCCCAGTCTACCCAATCTCTCCTCATAGCTAAGACCCTCCATACCAGGCAACATCCTGGTAAACCTTCTCTGCACTCTCTCCAATGCCTCCACGTCCTTCTGGTAGTGCGGCGACCAGAACTGGACACAGTACTCCAAATGTGGCCTAACCAGCGTTCTATACAGCTGCATCATCAAACTCCAGCTTTTATACTCTATACCCCGTCCTATAAAGGCAAGCATACCATATGCCTTCTTCACCACCTTCTCCACCTGTGTTGCCACCTTCAAGGATTTGTGGACTTGCACACCTAGGTCCCTCTGTGTTTCTATACTCCTGATGACTCTGCCATTTATTGTATAACTCCTCCCTACATTATTTCTTCCAAAATGCATCACTTCGCATTTATCCGGATTAAACTCCATCTGCCCCTCTCCGCCCAATTTTCCAGCCTATCTATATCCTGCTATATTGCCTGACAATGCTCTTCGCTATCCGCAATTCCAGCCATCTTCGTGTCATCCGCAAACTTGCTGATTACACCAGTTACACCTTCTTCCAAATCATTTATATATATCACAAATAGCAGAGGTCCCAGTACAGAGCCCTGCGGAACACCACTGGTCACAGACCTCCAGCCGGAAAAAGACCCTTCGACCACTACCCTCTGTCTCCTATGGCCAAGCCAGTTCTCCACCCATCTAGCCACTTCTCCTTGTATCCCATGAGCCTTAACCTTCTTAACCAACCTGCCATGTGGGACCTTGTCAAATGCCTTACTGAAATCCATATAGACGACATCCACGGCCCTTCCTTCATCAACCGTTTTTGTCACTGATGAAGGAGCAGTGCTCCGAAACCTAGTGGCTTATGCTACCAAATAAACCTGTTGGACTTTAACCTGGTGTTGTGAGACTTCTTACTGTGTTTACCCCAATCCAACACTGACATCTTGGAAATATATCGCCGTTCCTTCGCAGTCGCTGGGTCAAAATCCTGTAATTCCCTCCCTATCAGCAGGGTGGATGTACTTGCACAACATGGACGGCAGTGGGTTCAGGTCCCAGACATCACAAAGGTAGACACTCCTACGCCCCCTACAAACATGGCGATCGCACCCGCACCCTGCTGCACATTGCCCCTCACAAAGATGCCGGCCGCACATGCGCACTGATAGACATTGCTAACGACAGATTGACGGCCGTCAGCCCAGGCCCAACACGACAAGTTGCGCCTCCAATTTGGTACCAACAGGGTGCCCGGGAAGTTATTTTCCAGGGTTTGGATTTGAACAACATGTTTACGAAACCTCTCCACCCACCCGCCACATTCATCGCTCTCCGCGCGCCGCCCTTTACCTTGAACTGATCTCGGATTCGAGTTAAAACCATCCGTCCGCCGCCATTACCCACACTGCGCATGCTTCAGACCCCTCCCCTATTCACTCTGGTTGGAGGACCAGCCGCTCCCGCTCGGTCCTCTAGCCCCGCCCCCTTTTCCTATTGGTCCAGAGCTGCCGTCAATCAATCCCTGGGCATTGCGACGTTGGGCATGCGCAATGCGGCTCATGTCCAGGGACAGGCGCTTGTTTGTCTGATCTTCAGGCGGGGAGGAGGCGGATAAGCGGAGGCAGCGTTAGGGGCAGTGGGTGGGAGGGGAGGCTCCACACACCCAGTGGAGGCTTCAACACCCCCAATAAGGAACTAGCGGCACCGCCTCAACACCCAACACAACGGCAGCTGCAGCGCTTTCTCCCGGGGCCAGGCCCCAGTGGACAAATGTGGCTTCAGGAAGGAAATGCAGCAATGGGTTTGATTTGATTTATTATTGTCACATGTATTGGGATACAGTGAAAAGTATTGTTTCTTGCGCGGTATACAAAGCATACTGTTCATAGAGTACATAGGAGAGTAGGAAAGGAGAGAGTGCAGAATATAGTGTTACAGTTACAGAAAGGGTGAAGATAAAGATCAGCTTAATATGAGGTAGGTTCATTCAAAAGGAGGAGCTTTGGAGAGAGTACAGAAAAGATTTACCAGGATGTTGCCCGGTATGGAGGGCATTAGTTATGAGGAGAGGTTGGAGAAACTTGGTTTGTTCTCACTGGAACGACGGAGGTTGAGGGGCGACCTGATAGAAGTCTACAAGATTATGAGGGGCATGGACAGAGTGGATAATCAGAAGCTTTTTCCCAGGATGGAAGAGTCAATTACTAGGGGGCACAGGTTTAAGGTGTGAGGGGCAAGGTTTAAAGGAGATGTACGAGACAAGTTTTTTTAGACAGAGGGTGGTGGGTGCCTGGAACTTGCTGCCGGGGAAGGTAGTAGAAGCAGATATGGTCGTGACTTTTAAGGAGCATCTTGACAAATACATGAATAGGATGGGAATAGAGAGATATGGTCCCCGGAAGGGTAGGGGGTTTTAGTTCAGTTGGGCAGCATGTTCGGTGCAGGCTTGGAGGGCCGAAGGGCTTGTTCCTGTGCTGTAATTTTCTTTGTTTGTAAAAGTCTGACAGCAGCAGGGAAGAAGCTGTTCTTGAGTCGGTTGGTTTGTGACCTCAGACTTTTGTATCTTTTTCCCGACGGAAGAAGATAGAAAAGAGAATGTCCAGGATACGTGGGGTCCTTGATTATGCTGGCTGCTTTTCTGAGGCAATAGGAAATGTAGACAGTGTCAATGGATAAGAGGCTGATTTGCGTGATGGACTGGGCCACATTCACACCCCTTCTAGTTTTTTGCACTCTTGGTCAGAGCAGCAGCAACACCAAGCTGTGATACAACTGGATGGGATGCTTTCTGTGGTGTCCCTGTAAAAATTGGTGAGAGTCGTAGCTGACATGTCGACATGTCGAATTTCCTTAGCCTCCTGAGAAAGTCGAGGTGTTGGTGGGCTTTCTTAACTAAAGCAACAGCATGGAGGGACCAGGACAGGTTATTGTGATCTGAACACCTAGAAACTTGAGCTCTCAACCATTTCCACTTTGTCACAGTTGATGTAGACAGGGCATGTCTTCCACTATATTGCCTGAAATTTTGTATATATTCCAGTGATAGTTGGAAGGAGTCCGTGCTGACTCTCTGTACATCAATCCACTCAGTCCCATTTCCCCTCCATAACTCTGTTCCCTTTTTAATTCCTTCACACCTATCTGATTTATTTTTCAAATCATTGATCATTTCTGATTCCACCATGCACAGAAGCAGTGAGGTCAGGTCGTGACCACTCGTGAATAAAATTGTTCTTCACATCTCCTTTCTATTGCTGATCAAATAATATGTTTAGTAATGTGGACATTGGCTAGCAGACTGCATGAAGATTTTCAGGTCTCTTTGTACTGGACAGGAGCATAGGTCTGTCAATCAGCCTGAATCAGCACCTTCAGGAGAATTGGGAGGGTGTGTATTAGGTATAGCAGTGTGAGATTGGAGGGAGAGTGTGTGGGATGGAGATTTACAACCTTAGGGAATGAGAAAGCAAAGAATATTCCATGGAAACTAGAATTGTCTGTTTTGAATTTCAGTCCTATACTTACACTGATAACTTCTATAAACAGGATATTAGAAGGAGAGAATTTACAGACTGAAATCTCACACCAAACGTCACAACAAGATGTTACAAAGTCACTGGATTCATCAGGACCTGAATATAATTGCCGTTTGAATGTATGAGAAGAAATGTTTGTTCTGTCTGTGGGAAAAGATTTCAAACATCAATGTGACTGGACAAGAATGGAGCCCCCACACACCCGAGTGAGAGTGTTCCAGTGAACTGACTGTGGAAAGAGCTTTAACCAGTATCACAGCCTGAAACAAATCACCCCATTCACAGCGAGGAGAAACTGTACACGTGTTCTGTACTTGGATGTGGAATCAACTGATTATCAGAAGGACACTGGAGAGACCATGGAAGTGTGGGGACTGTGGGAAGGGATTCCAGTGCTCATCTGCACTGGACACACATCGACGAGTTCGTACTGGGGAGAGGCCGTTCATCTGCTCAGTGTGTAGGAAGGGATTCAGTATATCAACCAGCCTGCTGAGACACCAGCGAGTTCACTCTGGGGAGAGGCCGTTCACCTGCTCTGTGTGTGGGAAGGGATTCACTCAGTTATCCACCCTGCTGAGACACCAGCGAGTTCACTCTGGGTAGAGGCCTTTCACCTGCTCAGACAGTGGGAAAGGATTCAGTGATCGTTCCACCCTGTGGAGGCACCAGCGAGTTCACCCTGGAGAGAGGCCGTTCCCTTGCTGTGTGTGTGGGAAGGGATTCAGTCATTCATCCACCCTGCAGACACACCGTGTCACTCACACGAATGAGAGACCGTTTAAATGCTCAGACTGTGGGCGTAGCTTCAAAAGCTCTCAGACTCTGATGGGCCACCAGCGCATTCACACTGAGGACAGACCGTTCAGCTGCTCTCACTGTGTGAAGAGATTTAGAACATCATCCCAACTGCTAATACACCAGCGAGTTCACACTGGGGAGACACCCTTCACCTGCTCTGTGTGCAGGAAGGGTTTCAGTCATTCATCCACCCTGTTGGCACACCAGCGAGTTCACACTGGGGAGAGACCATTCACCTGCTCTCAGTGTGGGAAGGAATTCACTGAGTTATCCAATCAGCTCACAAACCAGCGAGTTCCCACCGGGACAGAGATATCCAATCTGCTCACAAACCAGCTGCTCTGAGTGTTGGAATAGATTTAAACGGTCGTCCCACTTGCTGAGACACCAGCAAGTTCACAAGTGATTACAGGAGTTGGATTCTGCTGTTAATCACATCCAGGACTGAACCATGTTCACTCTGACAGTTGGTAAAGTGGGAGCTTCAGAGGGCTTCTGTCTGCTGACTGTCTGGTCTCACGGCTTTCCTTCAAGTGGGCTGATGTTATTTGAGCCAGGGAGAGCACATTTCCACGAGGGTGGCGTGATGGCAGAGTGGTTAGCACTGCTACCTCACAGAGGCAGGAAACCCGGGTTCCATTCTGGCCTTGGGTCACTGTCTGTATGGAGTTGCACATTCTCCCCGTATCTGTGTGGGTTTCCTCTGGGTGCCTAGATTTTCTCCCACAGTCCGAAGATGGTTGGGTGGATTAACCATGCTAAATTGTCCCTTAGTCACCAAAGATATTGAGGTTGTGTGGGTTACAGGGAGAAATGGGTGAGAGGGCTTGGGTAGGATACTCCTTTTAGAGAGTCGGTGCAAACCCGATGGACCAAATGGCCTCCTTCTGCACTGTCGGAGTTCTTTTATGATTCTAAATGATCCACATCTCTAGGTAGATCTAAAATACATTTGGTTGACGTTCCATTGAGTCTACAGCACAGGGCCAGGCCGATCGGCTCAATAGGTCTGTGTCAGTATTGATGTTCCACCTCTTCATCTCCCCCATCAGCATATCCTTCTATTCCTCTCTCCCTCCTGTATGTATCTAGCTTCCCCTTCAATGTATTCATGCTGTTCACCTCAACCAATCGCTGTGGTAGTGAGTTCCACATTCTTGTCATCTTCCTTATTCCTGGAACCATTCTGGTAAATATCTTCTACACCTTCACAAGGACCCTCACATCCTTCCTAAAGTGTGGTGACCAGAACTGGGCTCCGTATCCTGTTGTGGCCTCACCCACAGCTTTAGAAACTATCAGTGTAACTTCCTTGCTTTTGTTCTCAATTCCTCGATCTCTGAAACCCAAGATCCCAGATAATGGAAACAGGAACACCAGACTGTTTTGCTAGAACGTAAAATGCATTTTAACAACATTCTTAAAATGGCTAAAGAAAATTTTGACCTATGAAGGAACGAGTTGTTGACACAAACAGAAACCATTTTGATCTTGCTCTCTCCAAAAGAGAATCCAGAATGTTTGAGTCTGGGAAATGAAATTAAAAATGAAGCTCCAGCTATAACTGAGCAAGAAGAAGACATTTCAATGTGGAATTGAGTGGAATTTTCTCTCTGGATTTAAACAATGGAGGAACTGCAAACATGAAAGAAAATAAATTTCAAAATGTGAACTCTGTACAGACTGTTTTCAAAATAGAACTTGAAAATTCACAAATGAACAGCAGTGAAGACTCTCCTTTTGCAGGAGGAACTTTGGACTATAATTATTGGAAGAAGAAAACTTTCAGAAAAGACTGCAAGCAGTAATTTCCATCTTCAGTGGACTGAATTCCTGGACATGGAACCCAGCAGTGTGCTGTTACCAAGCTGGACTTGTGAATGTGAAGTGGACAATGGAGGGATTATTATGTCTATTGCAGGTTATAAGATAGATCAACAGAGGAAAACAGTGGATTTAGGAACAGGAGGAGGCCATTTGGCCCTTCGAGCCTGCTCCGCCATTCAATAAGATCATGGCTGTTGTTCAGATATAAAGCATGTTGTATATTGTAATATTCTAAATGGGATATTATGAAGGTGATACATTTTCATTTCTTCCTGTTTTTGTTGCAAAAATCTAATTTCATAATTCCTATGTTTTAGAAATAAGAATTAGTTGCAAGAATTGCTTTTAAAAAATGGAAAACCTGGGTTGAGAATCTGACAAAAACACCCTCAGGGAATTTGCAGTCACAAAGCATGGCCCATGTTGGTTTCAGAAGTCAAAACTCCAGTGGTAAGAACTGTAAAAGGTCAGCTGGATCTTTTAGCTGGAGACATTGGGTCTGACAATTATTGTACTGTTTTTGTTAGGTGAATTCTTCATGAAGACCTCAGGGAAAAAGGGTTTAGTTTTGAAGCTAAATATCTGTCAGATATTCCACCTGGTCTCTGTTACCATGGGGATATGTGATTCAGGGTGGAGCCTTGGTTAGAATTAGACCATAAGATATAGGAGCAGAATTACGCTATTGGGCCCATCGAATCTGCTGTGCCATTCGATCATGGCTGATAAATCTCAATCCCATTCTCCTGCCTTTCCCTCGTAACCTTTGAGTCCTTTCCGATCAATGACCTGGTTCCATAGATAGACAGCGGACAGTCTGCAGTTAGTTGGAAGCCACCAGTTGTGGGACCAGGAGCTGTGAACCAGCTGTGGGACTAGAAGCCTAGAGGTCCGTTGGAAACCAGGGGTGTTTCCAACATTTAAATGCCTCAGCAAGAATGCAGTGAAGCCCATGTTTGGACTGAGGAGTCCACAGTTTGAGAGCTTAAAGGAAAATTGGAGGCTTGTTTAGTGAAAAGATAATGGATGGATTCCCATTAACTCTTGGAGCTTGGAGAATATCTGGAGTACTGGGGAGAATTAAAGTGAATTGTGGAGAGCTTTGACATACCTTTGTGATGGTCCGAGGAACAGAAGTGAATGAAACTTCAAGATATTGTTAAGTATAAAGAAACTCTTGGGGTGAGGTAAAAAAATAGAACTCGGTTTCTATCATAAATCTTTATTGAGTGTAGTATTCAATTTGTAGTGTTGTCTTTTTAAATTTTATTTAAACATACAGTACAGTTTGTTTTTGTTTAAAAATGTGGAATCTTGTGATGTAATTCTTTCAGTTAATCACTGGGTGTTCAAATTTCTCTGCAAACGTTAACAGTCCTGACCGGGATCGCAAAAATTCACACAAACAGTGTTTCAAAACAAATCAAAGGAAAAGATGTTTATTCTTCTTCAGTCCAAACGTTACACATGAAGAAACCCTCTTCTGGTATCTCCAATAATTTGTTGCTTCGAGCAATTCTTTTCATGGAACAATCAGATAATTGATGACTGAAAATGGAACTAATTGTATCCCTTTAAAGCAGGAGGGCGATCGCCTGGCACAGAAGGGAATTAGGGATTTCTCCCATAGACCAATTGACAGGGATTCTACCCTCCAACCACCTGAAGTGAATTCTTTACATGAATCATCCGTGCCAGTGCAGTTATCAACTTGCAGTTTGGCTGATCAGAAAATGCTTTGTTGCTGATTTTTCTTGTGTTAGGAAGTGACAATGCCAAGGCCAGATCTTGTTTCCTCCTTGATCGGGATGTAACCCGTGTCCACATCGCCACTTCATTCTTCCACTGGTTGTATGGTTCAGACACCGAGAGCATCAGCAGGTAATCAGACCCTGACAATTCCCACTGCCTTTCAGTCATTTCTCACAAAAGCTGCTGGGATTGGAAGCTTCTGTCTGAAATATACTTTCTTTTAGTTTCCAACCTTCACCATTAGACAAGCATTTTCTGTTACCATGTTATAATCCTGACAGCCTTGGGGTGGAGTCAATCTTTATTTGGTCTAGATTTGTTCACAGAATCAAACATTACAGGTTCAACTCTGACTCCAAGTTATATTAGTGAGTCCCACTTTTTACCTGCTCATTATAACTATCTAATCAGTGCCCTCCATCTGAATAAACTTCACCTCTATTGGTATAATTAACAGCCAGAGTCAGAGCATCCAAAAGTTCACTAATGGGTGTGACTGCCATGGTGCCTCAGCAGCTTGGGTGAACAAGTGAATCCTTTCCCACACACTGAGCAGGTGAATGGTCTCAGTTTGGAAACTAAGGGAAAATAAAATTTCAGGCAGAAGCTTCCAATCTGGTAGGTTTTAGGAGAAATCGCTGAAAGTGAGTGGGAATTATCAGGGTCTCTCCCCAGTGTGAATTCCCTGATGTTTCAGCAGGTCAGATGATGTTCTAAACCTCTTTGCACAGTGAGAGCGCCTGAACGGGGTCTCCTCAGTGTGAATGCGCTGGTCGACCCTCAGGTTGGTTAAGGTTTTAAAGCAGCTCCCACAGTCAGAGCATTGAACAGGTTTCTTATTGGGGTCGGAGCCTCAGTATTCCTGCAGACTGGATGATTCACTGAGTCACTTCCCACACACACATCAGATGAATGGCCTTTCCCCAGTGTGTAATCGTTTGTGTCTCAGCAGACTAGATAATTGAGTGAATCCCTTCCCACACTCGGAGCAGATGAATGGCCTCGGCCCAGTGTGAATGCGTTGGTGCGTCAGCGGGAGGGATGAGTGAGTGAATCCCTTCCTACACTCTGAGCAGGGGAACAGTCCCTCACCCATGTGAAATCGCTGGTGGTTCTGCAGGGTAGATGACTGAGTGAATCCCTTTCCACACACACAACAGGTGAATGGTCTCTCCCCATTGTGAACCCGCTGGTGTGTCAGCAGGGCAGACGAATCGCTGAATTTCTTCCCACACTCAGAGCAGGTGAATGGCCTCTCCCTGATGTGAAGTCGCTGGTGATTCCTCCGGGTGGATGAATCACGAAATCCCCTTCCAAACTCAGAGCAGGTGAACGGTGTCTCCACAGTGTGGCTGCATCGAAGGGATTCCAGCTTCGAGGGACAATTGAATCCCTTCCCACAGTCCCTACATTTCCATGGTCTGAGTGTCTTTGTACATCTCCAGGTTCAGATGAAGGTTTGACCCCACAGATAACACGTACATGGTCTCTCTCCTCACTGTGAATCCTTCAATCTTTTCCAGGCTGTGTAACTGGTTAAAGCTCTTTCCACAGTCAGTTCACTGGAATACTCTCACTCGAGTGGATGTGTCTCAGTGATTTTCCAGTCACACTGATGTTTAAACAGTTTGAAGGAACAGACAAACATTTCCCAATCTAGTTTCAAATGCCGATGGTATTCAGATCCTGAATAATTGGGTGACTCTGTCAGATCCTAATGTCATGTTTGTTGAGATTTGTGTCTGTAAATTCTCCCCTTCTAATAGCCTGTGAAAGAAATTCACAAAAATCATTGCTGTCAGTACGGGATTAAAAACTCAGAACAGACAATTCTAGTTTCTGTGGAACATTCTTTCCTCTCATTCTTGAAAATTTGTAAATCTCCATCCCAAACACTCTCCCTCCATTCTCACCTTGCTGGACCTGAAATAGACATTGTCCTGAGGGTGCTGATTCATCCTAATCGACAGATCCATGCTGACTGTTTCATGTACAGGACACATATTCCTGAAATCTTCACACGGGCTTGTGTCTAAGCATATAAAACATTTGCATATTTAGTGAACTAAAAATGTATGCAATATTCAGAACTCCAGGTTTATTTGGAATCACAAGCTTTCAGAGCACTGCCCCTTCATCAGGTGAGAAGGAGCAGCGCTCTGAAAGCTCGTGATTCCAAATAAACCTGTTGGACTTTAACCAGGTGTTGTGAGACTTCTTACTGTGCCCACCCCAGTCCAACACCGGCATCTCCACATCATATGTACCATATAACAACACCAGACATATCAATGTTGTTACGATCCTCATGGTCACCTTCTAATAAGCAAATTCCCACAAATCACAATGGAATAAACTGAAAGACAATGTTTCATTTAAAAAAAATGTTACTTTAAAAATTAATCTAAAATTAACATCACTGAATCATGCATTAAGAAACAGTGTTTGAATAGACTGGATAAATTACACTTTAAGAAGCTCAGACAATAAAAACAGGTTCCACAAAATCACAAACATTTTCCCCCTCAGTATATTTAGCTCTAATTCCAGTTCCAGAGAATTTCTCTGTCTCTGTATTTCCCAGGGGGAGAAAGAAAGTGTTTTCCTCACAGATGTTGTCCAGAGGATGAAGTTTGAGTCTGTGTGTGAAGTTTGAGTCTGTGTGTGAAGTTTGAGTCTGTGTGTGAAGTTTGAGTCTGTGTGTGAAGTTTGAGTCTGTGTGTGAAGTTTGAGTCTGTGGTGAAGTTTGAGTCTGTGGTGAAGTTTGAGTCTGTGGTGAAGTTTGAGTCTGTGGTGAAGTTTGAGTCTGTGGTGAAGTTTGAGTCTGTGGTGAAGTTTGAGTCTGTGGTGAAGTTTGAGTCTGTGGTGAAGTTTGAGTCTGTGGTGAAGTTTGAGTCTGTGGTGAAGTTTGAGTCTGTGGTGAAGTTTGAGTCTGTGGTGAAGTTTGAGTCTGTGTGTGAAGTTTGAGTCTGTGTGTGAAGTTTGAGTCTGTGGTGAAGTTTGAGTGTGTGTGTGAAGTTTGAGTGTGTGTGTGAAGTTTGAGTGTGTGTGTGAAGTTTGAGTGTGTGTGTGAAGTTTGAGTGTGTGTGTGAAGTTTGAGTGTGTGTGTGAAGTTTGAGTCTGTGGTGAAGTTTGAGTGTGTGTGTGAAGTTTGAGTGTGTGTGTGAAGTTTGAGTGTGTGTGTGAAGTTTGAGTGTGTGTGTGAAGTTTGAGTCTGTGGTGAAGTTTGAGTCTGTGGTGAAGCTACAAACAGAAGCTGTTCTGTTTCAAATCAAACTGCAGGATTTGGAGGAAAATATTGGAATCTATCATTCATGAAGTGATAACAATGCAATTAGCAAATTAGAACATGATTGGACAAAGTCAACATTGGTTTATGAAAGAATTTGACCAATCCAGTAGGATTTGTTGAGGATGTAACTAACAGGTTAGATAAAGGGGAACCAGAGAATATTGCATTGATTGAATTTCTAAAAACCATTTGATAAGGTGCCATACACAAGGTTGTTGCACAGGATAAGGGCTCAGGTCACTGGGGGTGAAATATTAGCATTGGTAAAGGAGTTGTTAAAGGACAAAGAGAAGGGATTGATGTGCCATTTTCAGGTCGGCAGGCTCTTATTATGGGGACAGCACAAGAAGCAGGACAGGAGTTTATTAACAATCCATATTCATGACTTATTTCAAGAGACCAAGTCCAATGTGTTGAAGTTTCCCGATGGGAGACTGTCTCAGGGCAAACAGCATCAAGGTGGTCAATACAAATTACACACGGACCCCATAAAATATATCCTCACAAACTTCTGCATTGCGGACCACCTCTCTGGGGAAAACACTGTGGCGACCGGCATGTGTGGGGGCAGCACTGAAATTTGGTTCAGTTTCAAGGACCATCATCACCAAACTCTCAACATCCGAGGTATCCAGAGGAAGATCAGAAGTGGAGCAGTGGCAGAGCAAGACCAGAGGTGGAGCAGCAGCAGAGGAAGACCAGAGGTGGAGCCGAGCCGCAGAGCTCCCCCCATCCCCCTTGAGCACTAACAACAACATCACAAACTGCCAGTTCTGTGGATGTCCATGTCGATCCCACATCGGACTCTCCCATCAGGAGATGATCTACAGAAAACAACATTCTCACTGTTCTCTGGATGGGGTAACTATACTCTGTATTATTGCAGTGCTATTAATACAATTAGTAAAAGACAATCTTTTGTTGGGAGTTTGATTAGCTGGTGTCTGAAACCACAAGATTCAATATTTAGAGTCAACAAGATGAACAAGGAAACACATCAGGGTCCAAACTCCAGCTGGATATTCACAGGAGAAAGTCTTATCTCACTCATCGAGTGGACAGAACAGAGAAAGATCCCAACTGTAAGAAACCCTCCAATCATTTATGAATATCCTTCAAATGCTGACAGGTTGCAACTCCCAGTTTCCATTATACTGAATCAATGGAAGGTGAGAGAGCGGTTATCCTGGAACTACTAAAAACACTAGCTAGATCACAGCTAGAGTACTCAGCACCATTCTAGTTAGGGGGTGGTTAGCCAGAGAGTGTGGCTCAGAAGGTCCTAGTTCCTTAATGGAGATGTCAAGATCTAAGGGGCAGAGAGGTAAAGCAATTGGCAGAAGGATTAGAGAAGTGTGGAGATGTTTTCACCCAGAGGGTGGTGGGGAATCAAACTCACTCTCTGAAAGGGTGGTGGAGACAGAAATGTTCACATGCAAGAGGTATTCAGGTATGGACTTGACATGCTGTGTCCTATAGGGCCGTCAACCTATACCTGGAAAGTGGGACTAAACTGGATAGCTCATTTTCACCTGCTACAGACATGATGGGCTGAATGGCATCCTGTGCAGTAAATTTGTCAGATTCTGTGATGACAAGTGATCCTCATGATTTTATTCAAGCCAGTTCTCAGCCCAGTCATTTACTCCAAGTATTGATGTGATGGTTCAGTCACATTGTGCAAACGAGCTGCTGTGATACAGTAATAACTTGGGGATTTTCACAGTAACTTCACTGCATTGTTAATGTTAGCCTACTTGTGACTAATAAACTCTAACTTAACTTGTATGTATAGGAACAGAAGTAGGTAAATTTCAGCCCTTAGAGCCTGCTCCGCGATTCAATCAGATCATGGCTGATCTCTCCCTGGTCTCAAATCAACCTCCCCACTTGTTCCCCATATCTTCCATCCCTTTTTGTGTCAGAAATATATCTATCTCCTCCTTGAAACTATTCAACGATTCAGACTCCACCATGCTGTGGGGCAGCGAGTTCCACAAATTTACCACTCTTGGAAAACTTCCCCCTTACATCTCGTTTAAACTTTCCCCCTCTCACTTTCAACTGGGGATCTTTCATAGTGTGAGGTGAATGATAATCAGTACACTACAGACACACGTCATGGTCAGCATCTCAAAGGGACTGCAGAGTATTCCAAACTGTGTCGTCATGCTGTAGTTCGTGACCTTGATTTGCGGAGATAGAATTCGGACTGGATATTTTGGAATGTTGGAGAGACATTGATCTAACAATAGAATCGTGAAATAACAGCTCATGAGGAGACACATCATGTCTGTGCTAGCTTATTTTCAAACAGTTATACAATTAGTCCTAATATCATTCCCCTTCATAAAAAACATGCATTATTTCTCCTTTCAAATGATTGTTCAATTCTCTTTATGAAAAATCTGAGTTAACAAAAAACAACATCGGAAGAGTTGCAGAAGCCTCTGCAGTATTCATGGACATTTTTAAAATTAACAAAGTTTCCTTGAATCAATAGAGTCAGGTGGGAATTCTCATACAGTTTTGGAAATAAAACTATTTGCAGTTATGCAGTTGATTTTGTACCTTTTCAAGGAACATAAAATCCTACAATGCAGAAGAAGGCCATCGAGTCTGGACCGATCACAATCCCACCCATGCCCTATCCCCATAACCCCATGCATTAACCCTAGCTAGTCCCCTTGACAATTTTTAGCATAGCCAATTCACCCAACCTGCATATCTTTGGACTGTGGGAGTAAACCAGAGCACCCAGAGGAAACCCACACGGACACAGGGAGAACGTGCAAACTCCACACAGACAGTGACCCAAGCTGGGAATAGAACCCGGGTCCCAGGCGCTGTGAGACAGCAGTGCTAACCACTGTGCTGCCCCTCAATGTTGGTCTTGGAAATAGGGCAATGCTGACCCAGTCAGTTCTGGAATGTAAGTGGTCAGTTATCCTATTTACAGCAGCACAGCCACACCAGAAAGAGACCATTCAGATATGTTATGTGTGCAAATGGATTTATTCAATTTCCCCTTCTGTTAACATACAAGCTTGAAAAGTTCAAAGGATTTGATCAAACATTCATTCTTATTGTCAAGTCCGTGTGTGTGTGTGTGGAGAGGGGGTGGATGGTAAATCAATCAGTTCGTTACACCAGCTGACACTCCAAGGAGTTCATCTTCGGATGTAGACGTTTAGAAACATAGAAGAAACATAGAAAAACTACAGCACAAAACAGGTCCTTCGGCCCCACAAGTTGTGCCGAACATATCTCTACCTTTTAGGCCTACTTATAACCCTCCATCCTATCAAGTCCCATGTACTCATCCAGGAGTCTCTTAAAAGACCCTATCGAGTTTGCCTCCACCACCACTGATGGCAGCCGATTCCAGTCGCCCACCACCCTCTGTGTGAAAAACTTCCCCCTAACATTTCCCCTGTACCTACCCCCCAGCACCTTAAACCTGTGTCCTCTCGTCGCAGACATTTCCACCCTGGGAAAAAGCCTCTGAGAGTCCACCCGATCTATGCCTCTCAACATCTTTATATACCTCTATTAGGTCTCCTCTCATGCTACGTCTCTCCAAGGAGAAAAGACCGAGCTCCCTCAGCCTATCCTCATAAGGCATGCCACTCAATTCTGGCAACATCCTTGTAAATCGCCTCTGCACCCTTTCAATCTTTTCCACATCCTTCCTGGAATGAGGCGACCAGAACTGAGCACAGTACTCCAAGTGGGATCTGACGAGGGTCTTATATAGCTGCATCATTATCCCCAGACTCCTAAACTCAGTCCCTCAATTGATAAAGGCCAGCACACCATACGCCTTCTTAACCACCTCCTCCACCTGCGGGGCCGATTTTAGAGTCCTATGGACCCGGACCCCAAGGTCCTTCTGATCCTCTACGGTACTAAGAGTCTTTCCCTTTATATTGTACTCCTTCATCCCATTTGACCTGCCAAAATGGACCACTACGCATTTATCTGGGTTGAAGTCCATCTGCCACTTTTCCGCCCAGTCTTGCATCCTATCTATGTCCCTCTGTAACTTCTGACATCACTCCAGACTATCCACAACCCCATCAAACTTCGTGTCATTGGCAAATTAACCAACCCATCCCTCCACTTCCTCATCCAGGTCATTTATGAAAATGACAAACAGCAAGGGTCCCAGAACAGATCCCTGGGGCACACCACTGGTGACCGACCTCCATTTAGAAAAAGACCCATCTATACCCACTCTCTGCCTCCTTTGGGGAAGCCAGTTCTGGATCCACAGGGCAGCAGCCCCTTGGATCCCATACCCCCTCACTTTTTCGAGAAGCCTTGCTTTGTTCGGCTATTAATTAAACTCAGATGTGGAGATGCTGGCGTTGGACTGGGGTAAGCTCCGTAAGAAGTCTCACAGCACCAGGTTAAAGTCCAACAGGTTTATTTGGTAGCAAATAAACCTGTTGGACTTCAACCTGGTGTTGTGAGACTTCTTACATTGATTAAACTCAGGACAGAGCGAGCTACTGTATTAGTTATTTTCATTTTATACCATGGCGCTTTGGCTTCAGTCGTAATTGAATCACAAAACATGATTGTTTTTTATGCAATAACATACTTCAATGGTGGCTATCTTACCCAGAACTCACAGTGAATCAGAATATGATCCAGCCGCGCAACAGATATTGCGCATGCGTACTGTAGATCTAAAGTGCATGCGCAGTGGATGTTGCTGCGATAGTAGCAGCCAGGCGGTTATATAGGCTCCGGGTTTCCAGGGAAACGGCTTATTCTGGAGGGTAATGGAGGTGACGGGGTGGATGGGGAGGCTTCATAAGCACCCAGTGGATACAGAAAAACCCGAATAATAACTGCTCAGTGCCGCGTTCCTACCATTCGAGGCCGCGACCGCAGATGCCTGATTTGGAAGGCCCCGAGTTGACGGAGGCCATCTTTCTCGGGGCGATGGGCAATAGTGCGCATGCGCGCTGCTCCCTGTCAGCAGGAGGAGAGAATGTTGTGAATTTCTATCCGGGACTGACAGGGATGGACTTTGGAAACTCCTTTTACAGGGAGTTAGAAGGGGAGGATTCACACACAGAAAACTCAACCCAAGAGAAATGTTTCTCGCTTAATTTCTATTCTTGACTGACAGTGATGATCTTTTTTACAGGAAATTTGACGACAAAATTTGAAGGGAAACTCAAACCAGACATCAGATCAAAACCTGCCAGAGTCACTCCATTCATCAGAACCTGATTGTAAGTGTGTCTGTAGAAAAAGATTCAAACATCTGTGTGGCTGGAAATACGGAACAATAATGTCATGGAAGGATTTGCAAAAAAAGGATGCAATTTTTTCAATTGAATTGTTTTAAAGTTTATTTATTAGTGTCACATTAGCTGAGCTCACATTAACACTGCAATGAAGTTGCTGTGAAATTCCCCCAGTTGCCACACTCCGGCGCTTCAATGCACCGAAGCAGTAAGTCTTTCTGACTGGGAGGAAACCCATGCAGACCTGGGGAGAACGTGCAGACTCCACACAGACAGTCACCCAAGCCATGAATTGAACCCAGGTCTCTGGCACTGTGAGGCAGCAGTGCTAACCACTGCAGCCCCATGGTGAGGACATGGTGATGGGTGAGTGTGTGGGACTTGATGCAGAGGACAGGGGTTTATATACACCAAAGTTTTTCATGGGTTAAATGAGGGACGCTGACAGTCAAGTCTAAAGAAAATAAAGGAATGAATGAAAGTTCTAGAAACATCAGCTGAGACAGGGATTTAGCGAAACTCAAGTTGGTAATGAATAGATGAGGCTGTCCGGTCAAGTCAGGAGGGAATGCATGAAATTTTCAGAAACAACACTAAGACAGGACCAGGGTGAGCCGTGTTAGGGGGATATGTTATCTCCAGGAGGGGTGGAAGGTAACTTATTCCACATTGATTTCTCATCTCACATCTGTCTGTGACCAGAAAGATGCCTTTGATTTGATTCGTCCTTTATAAGCAGTGGCATACTACTCAATACTTCAAGGCTTACTCCTGCTCGTAATTCATACATCCGTATATATGTTCACTAATGTCCTTTAGGAAAGGAAATGGGTACGATGGCTATAGAGGGATATGGGCCAAACGCAGGCAATTGGTACTAGCTTAGGGGTTTAAAAAAAGGGGTGGCATGGACAAGTTGGGCCGAAGGGCCTGTTTCCATGCTGTAAACTTCTATGACTCTCAGTGAGAATTAACTTTAGTTTACTCACAGACACTCCAAATGTGGTAACTCAATGTTGCACCATTTGATTTGATTTATTATTGTCTCACAAAGTTTATTTATTAGTCACAAGTAGGCTGACGTTCAGACTGCGATGAAGGTACTGTGAAAATCCCCTCGTCGCCACACTCTGGCACCTGTTCAGAGGGAGAATTTTAGCATGGCCAATTAACCTCACCTGCACATCTTTGGAGTGTGGGAGGAAACCAGAGCATCCGGAAGAAACCCACGCAGACACAGGGAGAACATGCAAACTCCACACAGACAGTGAGCCAAGCCGGGAATCGAATCTGGGTCCCTAGTGCTGTGAGGCAGCAGTGCTAACCACTGTGTCACCATGCATTAGTATGAAGTGAAAAGTATTGTTTCTTGCATACCATAGAGGAAGAAAGGAGAGAGTGCAGAATGTTGTGTTACAGTCAGAGCTAGGGTGTAGAGAAAGATAAACTTAATGAAAGGAGGCCCATTCAAAAGTTTGATGGCAGCAGGGAAGAAGCTGTTTTTGAGTTGATTGGTACGGGACCTCAGAGACTTTTGTATCTTTTTCCCGACGGAAGAAGTTGGAAGAGAGAATGTCTGGGGTGTATGGGGTCATTGATTATACTGGCTGCCTTTCCGAGGTCGCGGTAAGTGTAGACAGAGTCAATGGTTGGGAGGCTGGTTTGCGTGATGGACTAGGCTTCGGTCATGACCCATTGTAGTTTCTTGCGTTCTTGGATAGAGCAGGAGCCTCGCCAAGCTGTGATACAACCAGAAAGAATGCTTTCTGTGGTGTATCTATAAAAGTTGGTGAAAATCGTAACGGACATGCCAAATTTCCTTAGCTTCCTGAGAAAGCAGAGACATTGGTGGGCTTTCTTAGTTGTAGCATTGGCTGGAGGGACCAGGACAGGTTGTTGGTATCTGGTCGCCTAGAAACTCAGCTCTCGACCATTTCCACTTCATCCCTGTTGATGTAGACAGGGGCATGTCCCCAACTACGCTTCCTGAAGTCGATGACTATCTCCTTCATTTTGTTGACATTGAGGGAAAGATTATTGTCACCGCACCAGTTCACCAGATTCTCTATCTCATTCCTGTACTCTGTCTCATCATTGTTTGAGAAATGACCCACTGTGGTGGTGTCATCAGCAAACATGAAAATAAGTTGGGGGGGAATTTGGCCACACAGTCATAGGTATATAAGGAGTATCGTAGGGGGCTGAGGACACAGCCTTGTTGGGCATCAGTGTTGAGGATGATCGTGGAGGAGGTGTTGTTGCCTATTCTTACTGATTGCAGTCTGTGTGTTAGGAACTCTTGGACCCAGTCATAGAGAGAGGAGCTAAGCCCCACGCCACGCAATTTGGAGATGCGTTTCATAGGAATAATGGTGTTGAAGGCTGAACTGTAGTCAATAAATAGGAGTCTGAAATAGGTGCTTTGTTATCCAGGTGGTTCCAGGGTTGAGTGCAGGGCCAGGGAGATGGTGTCTGCTGTGGACCTGTTGCGGTGGTTGTGAACTGTAGTGGATCCAGGCAGTCTGGGAGGCCGGACTGATTTGTGCCATGACTAACCTTTCAAAGCACTTCATAATGATGGATGCATTCATATATAGAAGATGGACAGAGAAAGGAAAGATTTACAGTGCACAGATCACAGAGAACTATTGTGTTTCACATGATCCAGAATCAAAATGTCGCTTCTGGGAGAATGAGGTGTGAGTTTCTTTGTGTCTCCCAGATTGCTCCATTTGTACAGGGGTCAGAGACATACACAGATTCAGCTATTTCTCCCATTTTAATAATTTTAGAAATAGCTATGAGGATATCAATACATGTTTTCAAAGAAGTATGCAGTGTGAGGTCACAGCCCCCTCACCGATGGAAACCCATTCTTGGAGATGGGACAGGTGTGTGGTTGGAAGGGCATCGAGAGGGTGAGACCCAGGGTAATGTTCTGGGAACCGAGGTTCAAATCCTGCCACGGCAGGTGGTGGAATTTACATTGAATACAAGTTTGAATTTGAAAGGCAAATGATGAGCAAAAAAACCATTATTGATTCTCATAAAAGCCCATTGGGTTCACCAGTGCTGTTTAGGGAAAAATAAATCTGCCATCTTCACCTGGTCCGGCCTACATGTATCTCCAGATCTGCAACGTGGTTGAATCTTAAATTCCCTCTGATATGACACAGCAAGCCACTCAGTTGTACCCAACTGGTATAAAGTTACTAAAAAGGTATGGAAATGGGCAGACCAGGCATGGGCCTTGGCACAGGAAACGGCCTTGTCGACCCTGCAAAGTCAGATTTAGAAAATAAATATTTGAACCTGGTTGTAAACAGCCTGCTTCAGCACCAGAGTGGGATGGTGTCAGTGTCCACGGGGTGGAGTTTGTAGCGTGGACTGAAGACAATCGTTTCATGTTTCTCACTCTTTAAATGGAGGAAACTTCTCCTAATCCAGGACAGGATCTCAGTCCAGTCGCGATGCTGTGTGACTTTGAGGTGATGATGTTCACATTCACCTGTGAACCTGGTCTTTCTAAATGGTGGAGGTTGAGGGTTTGGGAGTTTCTGTCTGGTTGTAGATGTATCCTCGCCTTCACCTCTTCTCCTCCCACATCTCTTAATCCCACCCATCCGCTGCCTCTTCACATTGAAGCTCTGGTCTTGTATAGGTTCAGACTGGCTCAAAGGTTCCCTTCCCTGAAGGACATTAGTGAACCAGTTGGGTTTTTATGACAATCCATCAGTTTTCTTGGTCTCTTTTACCCAGTGCCGGCCCCACAAATTCCCAGATTCATTCAGCTCCATTTCACAACCTGCCTTTGTGTTTTTGTGGGTTTTCTCTCACTCCCTTTTTTTCTTTTTTAAATCAATTTCACAGCATATTCAAAGGTGAAGATTTGCAGTCGGAAAACTGAAACCAAACATCACATCAGGATCAGACAGAGTCGCCCAATTTATCGTAATATGCGTATCATTGGATTTTGAACATGGAAGGAAAAAGCACCGCTCACAGTGGGGAGAAACTGTACACGTGTTCCGTGTGTGGACGAGGATTCAGCCGTTTATCTGGCCTGTCAAAACATAAATGCAGTCACGGTGGGGAGAAATTGTGGAACTGTGAGTATTGTGGCAAGGGATTCAGTTCCCCATCAGAGCTGGAAATTCATCGACGGTGTCACACTGGGGAGAGACCGTTCACCTGCTCCGAGTGTGGGAAAGGATTCACTCAGTTGTCCCACCTGGTGAGACACCAGCGAATTCACACTGGGGAGAGACCATTCACCTGCTCTGTGTGCAAGGTGGGATTCACTCAGTCAGCCCACCTGGTGTCACACCAGCGAGTTCACACTGGGGAGAGACCTTTCACCTGCTCCGAGTGCAAGATGGGATTCACTCAGTCAACCCACCTGGTGTCACACCAGCGAGTTCACACTGGGGAGAGACCTTTCACCTGCTCTGAGTGTGGGAAGAAATTCAGCCGGTCGTTTCACCTTCTGATTCACCAGCGAATTCACTCTGGAGAGAGACCATTTACCTGCTCTGAGTGTGAGAAGGCATTCATTACATCAACAGAACTGTTGACACACCAGCGGATTCACACTGAGGATAACCCGTTCACCTGCTCCAAATGTGGGAAGGAATTCGCTAACTCTTCTAACCTGATCTGCCATCAACGGATTCACACTGACGAGAGACCTTTTAAATGCCCAGACTGTGGAAAGTGCTTTAAAAGTTTTGGGAACTTGATGACCCATCAACGGGTTCACACTCGAGTCCGTTCAGATGCTTTCACTGTGGGACTGAGTTCAGACAATCATCTCCTCTCACTGTAAACCAGCGAGTTCACACTGGGGAGAAACCATTCATCTGCTTCAAGTGTGGGAAAGGATTCAATCAGTCATCCAACGTGCTGACACACCAGCCAGATTGGAGTTTGCTGTTAATCACATCCAGAACTGAACTATATTTATTGGGGTCTGATGTTAACAATATCCAGTGCAGATTTAGATATTGGTATTCTGGGTTAAAAATAAAATAAAAAATCAACTTTGTTTTAATTTTTGAATGACTGCATCTTTATTTGGGAGGCTGGGATTATCCCCGTTTCGAGGGAACTAAGGAATAGACCATAAGCCGTAGGAGCAGCATTCGGCCATTCAGCCTTCATTATAACAATGATCCCATTGTGATTCCTGCTGGTTGGGAAATGTGCGATATTAATGCCAGTCTGTCTTTCTTTAATTATCTTCAATCCCAGTCCTCTGGTTACTGACCCGCATCAGTGGAACAGTTTCTCCCGATCTGCTCCATCAAACCACCCGTCCCCACCCCCATAATCTTGAACAGCTCCATGAAACCTCCATTTCAGCTTCTTTGTTCTAAAGGGAACAAATTTGGGGGAGGCGATGCCTAATGGTATTATCGATAGACTATTAATCCAGAATCCCAGCTAATGTTCTGGGGACCCGGATTCGAATCCACATTTTGAAAAAGATGAACAGTGTCTGTGGCACCTGCTGGATGTGGTGCAGCACATTTCCCAGGACATTGGAGCAGTAATGAATGAGGCCAGGATAACAAAGTCGAAACAACATTATATTCTTTATGCTTTAAACCTATCTTAGAATTCTCTTCATTAACTGGACCATCAATGTGAGGGGAATTAGCATCTTCTGTAATTCCAGAACCAAGAGACACTGATTACCCAGGGATGTTGTTCTGTAATTTACACTATCCCCCAGCAGGGCTCTTCACCCAGGCTGACAAGAGGCAGCTCAGTGTTTGTGATTTGTCACTGCTGCTGTTCCAGATGTTCAATATAGACTCAAGTTTAGAGAAAGGAGTGGAAATGGGTAATCAGAACTGCTCACGGTCCCTGACATTGTGGTTTGTAAAGACACTGTTATTTCATCTCCAGTATTAGTCAGAATGGGCTATATTCTCCACATGATAGGGCTGGAATTATCTGTGTGGGTGTGTCTCTATGAATGAAGATGTCTGTCTGGGTGTGGGTGTGTCTCTATGTTTGCCCATATCTGTGTAAGAGACAGGGAGAGAGAGAGTGTGTTTGGATCTCTGTGTTTGGATATCCTTATGTGCTGCTCCTTCTTAGGTGGTTTGTCTCAAAGGTTCCTCTCCGGGTGATTTGAATAGAATCATTCAGAGATTCTTCATCCTGGGTGAATCCACAGGCTGACCATCTGCTGTGTAAAACCTGACATCCACACCACCAGACTCCACTTTTCCTGGAACAACATCAAGTGTTTGCTGCTTTCCTGATCCTTCCTTTCCCCTCTCTTTTCAATTATATCACTTCTCATGATTCTGAATTTCAGAGAGGACAGACTCATCCCACTGAATGTCCTCCAAGGACAACCGCCTCATCTCAAGAATCAATCCAGTGAAATTTAGTTGCACATAAACAGTGAGCAAATAGAACAAAGACCAAAAGAGGGAAATAGAGACACAGACAGAGACTGTTCGAGTGAAAGAGACTGAGCGAGAGTTACAGTCATAGTCATACAGTGCAGAAAACACCCTTCGACCCATCGAGTCTGCACCAACAATAGCTACCACTAACTCCCATGCTAATCCCATTTTCCAGCACTTGTCCCATATCCTTATCTGAATGCTATAATATTTCAAGTGCTCATCCAAATACTTTTTAAAGGTTAAGTTTCCAGCCTCCACTACCTTCCCAGGCAGTTTACTCCAGATTCCCACCACCCTCTGTGATTTTTTTTTTCTCAACTCTCCTCTGAATCTCTTGCCAGGCACCCTAAAACTATGTCCCCTCATGATTGACCCCTCAACCAAGGGTTCGACTCACCCGGTCCATATCCTTCATAATCTTATTCACCACTGTCATGTCCCCCTCAGCCTTCTCTGCTCTAAACACTCCAAACCTATCCAGTCTCCTTATAGCTCAAATGTTCCATCCCAGGCAACATCCTGGCGAATCTCCTCTGTACCCCCTCTAGTGCAATCACATCCTTCCTATAGTGAGGTGACCAGAACTGCACACAGTACTCCAGCTGTGGCCTAACCAACATTCAGTACAGCTCCAACATTATCTCCTTGTTCTTATACTATATGCCACGATTGGTAAAAGCAAGTGTCTCATATGCCTTCTTATCCTATTCACCTGCTCTGCTGCCTTAAGTGAATAAGTACTCCAAGATCCATCTGCTCCTCTGATTTTACCTCGTGTCCTTCCTTTCATTAATTATTTCCTGTCTTGTTGCTTCTTCTAAAGTGCATCACTTCGCACTTATCAAGATTAAATAGCATATTTTTTTATTCATTTGTGGGACATGGGTGTCGCTCGCTGGCCATCCCTAGTTGCCCTTGAGAAGGTAGTGGTGAGCTACCTTCTTGAATCGCTGCAGTATATGTGCTGTGGGTTTACCTACAATGCGGTTAGGGAGGGAATTCCAGGATTTTTACCCAGTGACTGTGAAGGAATGCTGATATATTTCAAAGTCTACCACTGTTCTGCCCATGTGACCAACCCAACTATATCTTGCTGCAACCTACGACAGAGTGGGGTAGACTCTAAAAGGACCCTGGGTCTCTGGAATGCTCGTCCAGTAACAATCCCACCATGCACATTGGTAGATGTATCAGTTGGTTTAATAATTTTATATATTAACCCGATAGTTCTGATTGTAATTGGATGACAAAATACAATTTTGTGTTGAATATTATCTCCTTCCTATGGCGGTGCTCTTACCCAGCATTCGCAGCGAGAGAGAATGTGCCGTATTGTCACAATAGCAGCCGCTTGCGCAGGCGCAGTACCTGATTCCGAGTGGAGCATGCGCTGTGCGGATTCGGACTGGCCCATGCGCAGTGTGGGTGCTGGAGCTGCAGGGAGGCGGGTGCAGGGGCTTCAGAAACAGCCAGTGAAGGAGGCCTCAAACCCAGAATAAGAAACCCCCCGGGCCCGAGTTTGCACCGACCCGGAGGGTAATTGCAGCACCTCTACAATCGGGGAGCTGGTGGTGATATCAGTGACACAGCCTAATGTTCTGGGGATGGGTTCAAATCCCATCATGGAGCTGGGGGGAATTTAAATAGAATTCATAAAATGCTGGAAAATCTGGAATATAATTTCACTTGAGTAACCATTACAGCTGTGAACAATTAAAAAAAACCCATCCTGTTTATTCATGGGAATCTGCTGTCTCTCCATAGACTTGTCAACATGCGATTCAGTCTCTAACTGCGTTCCTCAGGGGCAGGAAATAAATGCTGGTCTTGGCAATAAAACCCACATCACATGAAATAGTGAAGGAGAAACACTGATAGACTTGGGTTAATGGCTGTCATCTTTCTCGGGGGCAGGACACAGGCACGGCTATCACTGTCTCTGTGAGAAAATGTGAATTTCTATCCTGGACTGACATTGATAGATTTTGGAGTCTCCTTTTCCAGAGGGTGAGAAGGGGAGGATTTACACACTAAACTCAAACCAAGAGAAATATTTGCTTCAATTTTTAACTTTGGACTTTTTCTTATAGGATATTAGAAGTGCAGGAGTGGAAGGGAGAAAACTCAAACCAAACATCGCATCAGGATCTGACGCTATCACCTAAATTATTGTAATCTCAATATCATTGGGTTTTGAACATGGAAGGGAAAAGCACGGTTAACACTGGAGAGAAACCGTACACGTGTTCTGTGTGTGGACGAACATTTAGCCGATCATCTGGCCTGTTGAAACATAAATGCAGTCACAACAAGGAGAAACAATGGAAATGTGGAGACTGTGGGAAGAGATTCAGATTTCCATCTGAACTGAAAACTCATCGACACAATCACACTGGAGAGAGACCATTCACCTGCTCTGAGTGTGGGAAGGGATTCACTACCTCATCCATCTTGCTGACACACCGGCGAGTTCACACTGGGGAGAGACCGTTCACCTGCTCCAAGTGTGGGATGGGATTCATTTGTTCATCCCATCTGCTGAAACACCGGTGGGTTCACACTGGGGAGAGGCCATTCAACTGTCATGAGTGTGGGAAGGGATTCGCTACCTCATCAATCCTGCTGACACACCAGAGAGTTCACACTAGAGAGAGACCATTCAGATGCTCTGATTGTGGGAAGGGATTCCCTACCTCTTCTATCCTGCTGAAACACCAGCGAGTTCACACTGGAGAGAGGCCGTTCACCTGCTCTGAGTGTGGAAAGGGATTCACTGATTCATCCGACCTGCTGAAACACCAGAGAATTCATAACAGGGAGAGGCCATTTATCTGCTCCGAGTGTGGGAAGAGATTCACTCAATCCTTCAACCTCCTAAAACACCAGCGAGGTCACACCGGAGAGAGGCCGTTCACCTGCTCTGAGTGTGGGAAGGGCTTCAGTCAGTCAGTCATCTTGTTGAAACACCAGCGAGTTCACACTGGGGAGAGGCCATTCACTTGCTCCAGTTGTGGGAAGGGATTTATTGATTCATCCACCCTGCAGAGACACCAGCGAGTTCACACCGGGGAGAGACCATTCACCTGCTCTGATTGTGGTAAGAGATTCAGTCAATCATCCAACCTGGTAAAGCACCAGCGAATTCACACTGGGGACAGGCCATTCACCTGCTCTGTGTGTGGGAAGGGATTCACTCAGTCACCTCACCTGCTGAAACACCAGCGTGTTCACGAGTGACTGCAAGGACTGGAGTTTGCTCTTAATCACATCAAGGTCCTGACTATTTTCATTGGTGTCTGTTTCTGCTGATAAATCCGAGCCCAGTTGGAAGGTTTATATTTTGGGTGGAACTCAAATACACAAGCTTTATGTTCAACACAGTGTGATGAATGCTTTTAATACCTCAAACATGTTAGTTCCATTTGAAGGGCTTCCCCCTCTCCCGTCTCCTCCATCCTCACCTCCAACAACAAGTGTGAGGAGCTCATGGAGCTTCTTTGTCACCAAGATTGAGACAATCTGATCAGCTGCCTCTGCTCCTTCCCTCTCTTCCATTCGCCCACCGGGCCAAACTGTCTTTAAATTTCCTTCTGGCCTGACTCTTGAACTCATAAATACAAACAGGAAGTGCTGTAAAAACACAGCGGGTCTGACAGCACCTCTGGCGAGAGAAACAGATTTAATGTTTTGGGAGGCACGGTAGCACAGTGGTTAGCACTGCTGCTTCACAGCGCCAGGGACCCAGATTTGATTCCCGGCTTGGGTCACTGTCTGTGTGGAGTTTGCACATTCTCCCCGTGTCTGCGTGGGTTTCCTCCCACATTCTGAAAGACGTGCTGGTTAGGCGCATTGACCCGAACAGCTTGTCTGGACTTGCAGAATCTCACTGGCTGTCCTGTCTGGAGACAATACACATCTCTTTAACGTGTGCTTAATGCTCCCTCCATTCACATTGTTTGTACCTTTAAGACTTGATTATCTGTAAAGACTGCATTCCAATCATTATTCTGTAAATTGAGTTTGTGTCTCTGTATGCCCTGTTTGTGAGCATTTCTCCACTCCACCTGACGAAGGGGCAGCGCTCCAAAAGCTAGTGGCATTTGCGACCAAATAAACCTGTTGGACTTTAACCTGGTGTTGTTAAACTTCTTACTGTCTTTACCCCAGTCGACGCCGGCATCTTCACATCATGGATTCAGTTCTCCAGCTCCTGTCTGCAGACTGAATAAAACCAATGGCTCTTATTGGGGGTGTTGGGGCCTCCAGCGGGTGTTTGTGAATCCTCCCCGCCCACCTCCCAGGGTTTCCTTCCTTCCCAGAGATCAGAGTCCTCATTGATTTGAGGCCAAAGTGTAACCTCTTATTTATTGTCCCCCTCCCCCATCCTCTGATGTGAACCATCCTCCAGTGGCTGAGCCAGGATGGGGCCGTTAACCTGGGCCTGTTCCCGGGAGGGAGGGAGGGAGAAGCCCCGCAGCTGCAAACCAGGGAGCTGACAATGATTCTGAAGGGTTTGCGGATCCACAAAGTGTTTCCAAATCCTCCCAGCCACCGCCTAACGCTGACTCCGCTTCTCCGGGACAAACAAGCGCCAAGGACAGCAATGACACTGCGCATGCTCCACATCACAATGCCCGGGGATTGATTGACGGCAGCTCCGGACCAATAGGAAGAGGGGGCGGGGCTGGTCCCCCAACCAATCGGAGTGAATGAGGGGCGGGACTGGAGGACCGAGCGGGAGCGGCTGGTCCTCCAACCAATCGCACTGAATGAGGGCCCGGACCAATAGGAAGAGTTCCCTATTCTTTGCATGTGAGAGATGCACATGCGCAGTAAGCAACGGCGTTCGCAGTGTGGGTGACAGCAACTGGAGAGAAGTTCCTCTGTCTCATCAGCAGCCGGTAAGGATGCAGAAACATAGAGGGAGCAATGGAAGCGGCGGATGGACGGAGAGGGTGTCTAAATATCTGGTGAAGGCCTCAAACCTCGAATATGAGCCCGTAGGTCCCGTGTTTGCAGCTTCAGGTCTTTTTCCCGAGACGAAGCTCAGGTTAACGGCCGCCATCTTGATTCAGCGGGGAGCAGAGCGCACGCGTTGGTGTCTTGGTGACGCAACCGTGAGTGGGCGGGTCTTTGTGTTTCTGCTCCCACCGGGTCCTAATGCACCCATCGGGTCCAAAGCAAACCAACAATGAGCAATAGATTTTCAAACAGCTTCACCCACTCCCAGGCTGCACCTGACGTTTGCAGCCGAGAGAAGTTTATGGGTCATGTACATATTCAGTGTGAGAGGTTGCATCCCAGAGTACTTACATGAAGCGGTTACACGGCTTTTGTACTCGTTGGAGTTTAGAAGGTTGAGGAGGAATTTATTGAATCTTACAGGATACGGCGAGGCCTGGACAGAGTGGATCTGGAAAGGATGCTTCCACGAGTAGGAAAAACTGGAACCAGAGGGCACAACCTCAGACTAAAGGGATGATCCTTTAAAACAGAGATGAGGAGGAATTTCTTCAGCCAGAGAGTGGTCAATCTGTGGAACTCTGTTGCAGAAGGCTGTGGAGGCCAGGTCATTGAGTGTCTTTAAGATAGAGATAGATAGGTTGTTGATTAATAAGCAGATCAGGGGTTATGGGGAAAAGGCAGGAGAATGGGGATGAGAAAAATATCAGCCATGATTGAATGGTGGAGCAGACTCAGTGGGCCGAGTGGCCCAATTCTGCTCCGATGTCTTATAGCCTTTTCGTTACACTTCAGCCCCAGGCTCCTCATGTTTACATAGAAGCGGAAGTAGACTATTCAGCTCTTTGAGCATTCCCTGCCATTCATTATAGTCATGGCTGATCCTCAAATTCAATACCCTAATCCCACACCCCACCCCATAATATCCCTTTAGCCCCAAGAGATATATCGAATTGAAATCAGGCTCTACTTCCACTTTTGAGGAACGGAGATCCAAAGAGTCACAACCCACTGAGAGAAAAACATCTCATCTCTGTCTCTATGGGCAGCACTGTTTTTTAAATAGTGACCGCAAGATTCTCCCAATGGAGTAAACAACACTTCTAACAAGTTTTTAGAAGGTATTTTGAGAGACAGGATCTACAGGCATTTAGAGACACAAGGACTGATTAGAGATCGTCATGTGAGTGGCATTTAGAGACAGCATGGCTTTGGAGTGGAAAATCATATCTCACAAATTTGATTGAGTTTTTTGAAGGAGTAACCAAGAAGGTAGATGAGGGCAGTGCAGTTGATGTTCTCTACATGACCTTTCGCAAGGCCTTTGACAAGATACCACATGGTAAGTTGTTGCATAAGGTTAAATCTCTCGGGATCCAGGGTGAGGTGGCCAAATCGGTACAAAATTGGCTTGATGACAGAAAAAGTCTCACAACACCAGGTTAAAGTCCAACAGGTTTATTTGGTAGCACAAGCCACAAGCTTTCAGAACACTGCCCCTTCATGACAGAAGACAGAGGATGGTTGTAGAGGATTGTTTTTCAAAGTGGAGGCCTGTGACCAGCGGTGTGCCTCAGGGATTGGTGTTGCGTCCACTGTTATTTATCATTTATATTAATGATGTGGATGAGAATTTAGGAGGCATGGTTCGTAAGTTTGCAGACACCAGGATTGTGGCATAGTGGACAGTGAAGAAGATTATCTCTGATTGCAACGGAATCTTGATCAATTGGGCCAGTGGGCTGACGAATGCCAGATGGAGTTTAATTTAGATAAATGCAAAGTGATGCATTTTGGTAGATCAAACCAGGGCAGGACTTACTCAGTTAATGGTAGGGCATTGGGGAGAGTTATAGAACAAAGAGATCTAGGGGAACAGATTCATAGCTCCTTGAAAGTGGAGTCACAGGTGGACAGAGTGGTGAAGAAGGCATTCGGCATGCTTGGTTTCATTGGTCAGAACATTGAAAACAGGAGTTGGGACGTCTTGTTGAAGTTGTACAAGACATTGGTAAGGCCATACTTGGAATACTGTGTGCAGTTCTGGTCACCCTATTATAGAAAGGATGTTATTAAATGAGAAAGAGTGCAGAAAAGATTTACTAGGATGCTACCGGGACTTGATGGTTATAAGGCGAGACTGGATAGACTGGGACTTTTTTTTCTGGAGCACAGGAGGCATAGGGGTGATCTTATAGAGGTCTATAAAATAATGAGGGGCATAGATCAGCTAGACAGTCAATATTCTTTCCCAAAGGTAGGGGAGTCTAAAACTAGAGATCATAGGTTTAAGGGGAGAGATAAAAAGAGTCGAGAGGGGCAATATTTTCATACAGAGGGTGGTGAGTGTCTTGAACAAACTGCCAGAGGTAGTATAGAGGCGGGTACAGTTTTGTCTTTTGAAAAGCGTTTAGACAGTTACATGGGTAAGATGGGTAGAGAGGGATATGGGCCAAATGCGGGCAATTGGGACTAGCTTCGGGGTTAAAAAAAGGGGCGGCATGGACAAGTTGGGCTGAAGGGCCTGTTTCCATGCTGTAAACCTCTATGACTCCTCTCCACATCCAAGACCTTTCAGGATGTGAAAGGTTTAAGTTAAGTTGCCTCTTACTCTTTTAAACTCGAGCAGAAGCTAAACTCGAGCAGAGACTGTCTCACTGCTCCTCATCAGACAATCCACCTATTCCAGGTGTTAGTCGACTAAACCTACTATGAACTTCTTCTAATGCACTTATATTTTTCCTTAAATAAGGAAATCGATAATGTAGACATTGCTCCAGATACAGACTCACCGTGTGCAACTGAAACATAACTTCACTGCTTTTACTCCATTCCCCTCATAATAAATAATAGCTTTCTGAATTAGTTGTACCTGGATTTTCTATCGTGATGGATTTTGGATATTTTTTTTTACAGGGGGTTAGAAAGGGAGGATTTACACACAACAAGCTCAAACCAAGAGAAAATGTTGTCTCTTCTGATATGGGCTTTCTGAATGGGATAAGTAGGGAGATGTGAATGGAATGTTTCCACTTGTTGGTTTTTCCTTTACTGGGAACCATGAACAGACAACAAATAAATCAAACAGGAAAATAGGAGATGTTTCTTTCTTCAGACAGTTGTTAGAATTTGGAACTCACTGCGACTGGAAGTGGTTGACACAAATACTTTAGATGCTTTCAAAAGGAAAATATATGAGCTTATGAGCGAAAAGGGATTGGAAAAATCAACTGAAAAGCTGAGATGTGGTGATCAGAATGAGAGGAGACTCATGTGGAGGATAAACTCCAGTAGACTCGATAAACCAAATGGCCTGTTTGTGTATTGTCACAGACAGAACAAACAATTCTCCTTCCCTGTTCAAAGATAATAACAATCAGCTCCTAATGATCCGAGTGACTGTCAGATCTCAACGTGATGTTTCGTTTGTGTTTTCTTGCTGTAAATCCTTCTTTCCATTATCCTGTAAAGGGAATTTACAAAAGTCACCACTGTCAGTCCAGGATAGATATATTCATAGAATTCCACAGTTCGGAAGGAGGCTATTTGGCCCATCAAGTCAACTCTCCGACAGAGCATCCCACCAAGGCCCCAACAACATAACCCAACTTATTTACCCCACTAATCTCCCTAACCTACACACCATGGGGGGAAAATGGATAATTTAGCATGGCCAGTCCACCTAACCTGAATATCTTTGGACTGTGGGAGAAAACCGGAGCACCCGGAGGAAACCCACGCAAACAAGTGGAGAATATGCAAACTCCACACAGCAGCGCTCCGAAAGCAAGTGGCGTTTGCTACCAAATAAACCTGTTGGACTTTAACCTGGTGTTGTTAAACTCCTTACTGTGTAAACTCTACACAGACAGGTAACCACGGCCGGAATTGAACCCAGGTCCCTGGTGCTGTGAGGCAGGAGGACTACCCACTGTGCCACCGTGCCAGCCACGTAATTCTTTGTAAACTTATTTTGCAGGAAATAGAAGAGGAGGATTTGCAGTCTGGACAATCAAATCTCACGTCAGACAGAGTCAATCAATTCATTGGGAGTTGAAGATTTGTGCATCTGAAGGGATTTAATTGACCATCTCAGTTGGAAACTGGTGAGAATCTGTTTCCTTGCTCCTCCTGTGGGGAGGGATTGATACAGCTGGAAAACATGCTGACACGACAGCGAGCTCGCAATAGTGAGAGTTCATTCACCTGCTCCGTGTGTGGGAAGAAATTCATGTGTTCGTCCAACCTGCTGGCTCACCAACTCGATCACATTATTCAGAAGCCTCTTCAAAGCTCTGACTCTGGGGAAAGCATTGAAACCTCTGAGAAACAGGCCCAACACCAGCTCCTTCACACTGACGAGAGACCGTTCAGCTGCTCCCACTGCGGGAAGAGGTTCAGCCAGTCCTCCCGCCTTGCAGAGCACCAGCTCCTTCACACACACGAGAGACCGTTCAGCTGCTCTCACTGTGGGGAGTCATTCAGCGACTCAGTGCATCTCACTGAGCACCAACAAGTTCACACCAAGGACAGGCCATTCAGCTGCTCCCAGTGTGGGAAGAGATTCACTCAGTCCTCCCACTGCACCGTTCACCAACAGATTCATTTTCAGAAGAGACATTTTAAATGCTTTAAATGTGAGAAGACCTTCAAAAGAAGGATTAGTCTGCTGAGACACCAGGGCACTCACACTGGGGAGAGGCCATACGTTTGCCCTGTGTGTGGGAAAACATTTACTTGTTTGCAGCATCTGCTGAGTCACCGGCCTATTCACACCGGGGAGAAGGCATTCATCTGCTCCGTGTGTGGGAAGGCTTTCACGGAGTCATCCAGCCTCCGGAGACACCGCCGCATTCACACCGGGGAGAAGCCGTTCTCCTGCTCCATTTGTGGCAAAAGATTTGCTCAGATTTCCTCCTGCAATCAACACCAACACATTCACTCTGATAAGAGACCTTTTCAATGCTCAGAATGCAATAAGACCTTTAAAAGAAGTGATGATCTGCTGAAACACAAATGCATTCACACCGGGGAGAGGCCGTTCCTGTGCTCTGTGTGTGGAAAGGGATTCGCTCAGTCATCTGGCCTGCTGAGACACCAACGCATTCACACCGGGGAGAAGCCGTTCACCTGCTCTGTGTGTGGGAAGGGATTCACTGATTCATCCTATATGCTGAAACACCAGCGAGTTCACACTGCGACAGAACCGTTCACCTGCTCCCTGTGTGGGAAGGGATTCACTGATCCATCCCGCCTGCAGAGACACCAGCGAGTTCACACTGGGGCAAAACCTTTCAACTGCTCCATGTGTGGGAAGGGATTTAATCAGTATTACAGCCTGCTGAAACATAGACGACTTCATGTGTGACCGGCAAAGTTGGATTCTGTTGTTTCTGCGCCCTGAGATAAACAATAACAATTGGATGAATAGGGGAGGCAGCGGCACAGTGGAATTATCACTGGACTCAGGGTAAGGCTCTGGGGACCCAGGTTCGAATCCCACCACAGTCGATGGTGAAATTTGTATTCAATTAAAATCTTGGATTAAAAGTCTAATGACAAACCTTAACCATTGTCAATTGTCGTAAAAACCCATTTGGTTCAGTAACGTCCTTCAGAAAAGGAAACCTGCCGTCCTTACCTGGTCTGGCCTACATGTGACTCCAGACCAGCAATGTGGTTGACTCTCAAATGCCCTCTGAAATGGAGGGCAGTTAGGGATGGGCAAGAAATTCTGGCCCCGCAAGTGACGTCTACATTCCGTAAAAATGAATTTTAAAAAGTTCCTCAGTATCTCAGTAACCTGCTCCAGCCCCACAACACTCTGTGTAAACACAAGTTGTTGATGATTATGTCCTGAGATCGATAATGTGAACCCGATTCCCGTCGCCCGCCAACTCGGCAACCTTTTCACAAAAAGTAAAGCACATGGGATTGGGGCTGTTGTACTGAGATGGGTAGAAAACTGACTGGCAGACAGGAAACAAAGAGTAGGATTAAACGGGTCTTTTTCCAACTGGCAGGCAGTGACTATTTGGGTAACGCAGGATCAGTGCTGGGGCCTCGGTTACTCACCTGCCATGGGTCTTGTTTTTTTTTCCCCTGTTTATTATGCATCATTTTTAAATTGTTGCTTCCTAAGAATCTAATTTAAAACCATGGATAAGCTCAAACCACTTTGGGAAAATCTGTGACTCTCTGATCAAGAATCTTCCTGACTACTGCATACCATTCTGGTCACCGTATTATTAAAAAATATCCCTATCCAGGCACTGGAAAGGGTGCAGAGAAGATTTTAATGATGAGATTTTAATGTAGAAGGCAGCTCACCACCACCTTCTCAAGGGTAATCAGGGATTAGCCATAAATGCTGGCCAAGCTCGCAATGCCCACATCCCATAAATGATTTTCAAAACGTGTGTGGTTTTTTTATCAGGAAAGGATTGACAGGCTAGTTCTTCTTTCTTGAGAAATGAAGGCTGAGGGGTAACCTGAGCAGAGGTCCTCAAATTTATAAAATGCTTAGATACAGAAATAGTGTTTCCTCTTGTGGGGAAGAGCAAAAAGTAAAGTTTATTTATTAGTCACAAGTAGGCTTAGATTAACACTGCAGTGAAGTTACTGGGAAACTGGAGACAATCAACATAAAACAGTCACTGGGAAATCCAATCGGAAATCCAGGATAAATTTCTCTTCACAAAGAGTGGCGAGAATATGGAAATCACAACTACAGGGAGTGAAATGAACAGTATAGATGCCTTTCAGGGGAATCTCAACAAGTACTTATGTATGATTTTATAGTTCATTCAGGATTTATTTCAAAAAGACTAAAAACAATAAAGTGACAGGAGATAATTTGCAGGGTGTGAGACTGTGTGTGTGAGGGTGTCTGTGAGTCCGTGTGTTGCTTTTCATTGGTGTCACAGAAACCTTCCTCTTTCTGAGCAGACAATCTGGCCCCTGAATGATGTGAATTGTACAACTCAGAGATTCTCCATTCAGAATGACCATGTGCTGTGTAAAACCTGACATCTCCACAACCAGACGCCACTTCTCCTGGAACACCGTGAAGTGACTACAATTTTCGAGATTGATTTCTTTGCTCTCACATATTTTCTCAGTTCATAAATTCCATCACGACCTTTAAACACACCGATGGTCTCCACTTTAAATACTTCCCTCAGTCTTACCAACATATAGCAATTGGATTGCTGCTATTACAGGAATCCATTCTGAAATTCTGTAAATCTGATTCCCACCAAACACCAACCCATATCCCCATCTGAGTTCCAGATTTTAATGAGATTTCTCAAAACACAGGCAGCCTGGCAGCACAGTGGTTAGCATTGCTGCCTCACAGCGCCAGGAACCTAGGTTCAATTCGTGCCTCAGCTGACTGTGTGGAGTCTGCACATTTTCCCTGTGCCTCTTTTAGGGCAAACCAAATAAACAAACTCAAATTAACTCAGGGACAAAGTAAAAGGGGCAGCTCCCCAAAAGGAGGGGGAACAGCCCGAACAGAAACAAAGTGCAAAGGAAACTTAAAACATCAAATCAAAATGTGATTATCGGGGTCTATAATGCACCCCAGCTCCTGCGGTGCCCAATGGCCGCGGAAGGCGTCAACTGCGCCCGTGGACACCGCATGCTCCCTCTCCAGGGACATCCGGCCACGAACGTACCCGCGGTAGAGGGGCAGACAGTCAGGATGGACGGTCCCCTCGATCGCCTGCTGCCTGGACCTGTTAATGGCGCCTTTCACCAGGCCCAGGAGCAGGTTCACGAAGAGGTCGCCATCCCGACCCTCCCCTCTCCGCACCGGGTGTCCGTAGATCAGGAACATGGGACTGAAGTGCAAACAAAACATAAATAAAAGATTCTTCAGGAAAACAAAAAGGGAGTGCAGCCTAAGACACAAAACGTAGACGTGGTCCACGGACTCCACAAGGCCACAGAAAGGGCAAACTTGAGAGCCCGTGAAACGTACGGTTGTGTGGAACTGCTGCATGCATCACCCTCCATCCCAGGTCCCCAAGATAATTGAGGGAGATCCCTCCGTAGAGGTACCTCCACTGGGGATCTTGGCCGCCCGGCGGCAAGGCCCGCCAAGGTGTATCCGGGCGACAGGCGAGGAGGCGGTAGTGGAAGGTGTGCAGCAGCAGCCCGCACAGGAAATGCCTCCGCGCAGTGGAAAAAGGCACGGAGGACATTTCCGTGATGCGGCACATCCTGTTCCGGGAGGGGGGGCATAGGCTTTGGGCCAATGTGGAATTCTGTCTGAACAGGGGAATGCTCAGGCGGGATCCCACCACACGCCTGCGCCGCCTCGAGACCATGTGCACATTCGGGGCCGAGCACAACCGTCCTAAGATCTTGGATGGCTTTGGCCGTGTGCCAAATGGGCACCCCCGCACACTCAGCCAGCATGTGGGGGTTCATCCAGCCTGCTCCTCTGCCATCCAGCACATCCCCGATCCTGGTCCCTCCGGCGTCCACAGCCCTCCTCTCTGCCAGCCACCTGAAGTTATACAGCTGGAGGAGCGGATTCCTGAGCAGCGGCTCTCGCACGACAGCCGCTACTCCCGACGGGGGAGAGCTGTGTCACGAGGCAAGCGTGTTCCAGACAGTGAGGAGGTCCTAGTAAAAGACAGGCAACTCCTGCAGGGCGGTCGAAACGTCCCAGATTTATATGCAGGAGCTGCACGTCATAATTCAGGCCGTGCAACTGATGGAAGAAATACGTCGCCATGGCACACCATCGTGAAGAAGACTCAACGTAAAGGTACCTCTGCAGGGTCTGAAGGCGGAAGGTCGCCACCTGTGTGACTGCCCTCCGCAAGCGGGAGATGCAGAACTGCGGCAGAGATCCAGTGCAGTCGGTTGTCCCAGAAGAACCGCAGGAGGGTTTTCTGGAGATTGGTGACAAAGCCAGGGGGAGGGGTCAAAGGGACCAGCCGGTATCACAGCATGGAGGCGAGCAACTGGTTTATGACGAGAACTCGCGCCCCGGAGGACAGCACTCGGAGCAGTCCTGTCCAGCGATTCAGGTGGGCGGAGACCTTGGCCTCCAGCTCCCGCCAGTTCATCGGCCAGGATTCTTTGGCGGGGCAGAGATGGGCCCCCAAGCAGAGGCGGTTGGTCCTGCTACAGGTGAAAGGCCTGAGCTCCTCCGGAAGGGGGTCCATCTCCCATGGACCGACCTACATTCTCCCTGTATCTGTGTGGGTTACCTCCAGGTACTCTTGTTTCCTCCCACACTCCAAAAATGTGCAGATTAGATTGATTGGCCATGCTAAATTGGCCCTTAGTGTCGGGGATTAGCAGGATATCTACATGGGTGGACTGGGTGGGATCACTGTTGGTATAAACTCAATGGCCTCCTGCACTGTAGGGATTCTAAACCGTCTGTACTATCATTACATTAGATCCAATACTGTATTCACTAACACACTGCAGCTTGACTCTTATTATTGGAACAAACACTGTGTTTGTCACACTCAGAGTCAGTCAATCCAAAGTAAATCAAGCCAATCCATGATGAAGGGTCATCCAGACTTGAAGAGTTGTCTGGAATCCCTCTCCACAGTTGCTGTCAGACCTGCTGAGGTTTTGCAGCATTTTCTGATTTGAAGTCAGTGCTTTGCTGTGTTGTCTCTGTGCTCCATCTCCACTCTGATTGTATTGGAGCCTGTGTGTGTCATTGTCACACTCAGAGTAAGTCAGTGCTTTGCTGTGTTGTCTCTGTGCTCCATCCCCACTCTGATTGTATTGGAGCCTGTGTGTGTCATTGTTACACTCAGAGTAAGTCAGTGCTTTGCTGTGTTGTCTCTGTGCTCCATCCCCACTCTGATTGTATTGGAGCCTGTGTGTGTCATTGTTACACTCAGAGTAAGTCAGTGCTTTGCTGTGTTGTCTCTGTGCTCCATCCCCACTCTGATTGTATTGGAGCCTGTGTGTGTCATTGTTACACTGAGACTCTGTCACTGTGATTATTGGACAAACAGCAAGTCACCGTCACAATGCCCGGCTGATTGACGGCAGCGCGGACCAATGGGAAGAGGGGGCAGTGCTGGAGGACCGATCTGGAGCGGTCGGTCCTCCAACCAATAGGAGCGAACGAGGGGCGGGGCCGACTTTAACTCGAGCATGCGCAGTGTGAGTAATGGCGATGGAAAACGGCGTTTGTTTTGGGCTCGGAAATCTGTTAGAGGTGATTGGCGGTACGGAGAGAGCAATGGATCGCCCGGGTGGGTGGAAACGCTGCGTAAGCATGTTGTGTAAACCGTAAACCGCGGAAGAGAACTTCCCGGACCCAGTTTGTACCGAGCAGGGCTGCAGCTCCTCATGTTCGTCGGGTTAACGTTTGCCACCTTTATTGGGGGCAATATGCAGCAGTGCGCATGTGCAAGTTTGTAGAGGGCAATGTTGTCAATGAGTGGGAGGAGCTTGTTCCCCATTGTTCAGAATAGAGACAACTTGTCCATCAAACTGCATCAACCCTTTGAGTCCCAATGTCTTATTGATGAGACAGAGCGGTGACAGAGAAGGAAAAAGAAAGGGAAATAAAAACAGAAAATGCTGGAAAATCTCTGCAGATCTGATAGCATAGAACATTACAGCGCAGTACAGGCCCTTCAGCCCTCAATGTTGCGCCGGCCTGTGAAACCAATCCAAAGCCCATCTAACCTACACTATTCCAATATCATCCATATGTTTATCCAATGACCATTTAAATGCCCTTAATGTTGGTGAGTCCACTACTGCTGTAGACAGGGCATTCCACGCCCTTACTACTCTCTGAGTGAAGAACCTACCTCTGACATCTGTCCTATATCTATCACCCCTCAATTTAAAGCTATGACCCCTCGTGCTAGATATCACCATCCGAGGAAAAAGGCTCTCACTGTCCACCCTATCTAATCCTCTGATCATCTTGTACGCTTCTATTAAGTCACCTCTTAACCTTCTTCTCTCTAACGAAAAATTACACTGTAGATAAGTAAGCCCCACCAACTTTCCCAGAAGACTAAGGAAATTTGGCATGTCCGCTACGACTCTCACCAACCTTTACGGCTCCCGGGTCAAGGTCAGGGTAGGAGGATAAACATTCTCTCCACCTCCGTGTCTTTTTCTACCGCGCGGAGGCGTCTCCTGTGCGGGTTGCTGCTGCACACCCTCCACTACCACCTCCTCGCCTGTCGCCCAGATACACCTTGGCAGGCCTTGTTTCCGTAGAGGTCCCTCTACGGAGGGATTGCCCCAATTACATCGGGGACCTGGGGTGAAGGGTGATGCATGCAGCAGTTCCGCACAACCGTAGGATTCACTGGTTCACGGGCTATGAAGCTTGCCCCTTCTGTGGCCTTGTGGAGTCCGTGGACCATGTCTATGTTTTGTGTCTTAGGTTGCACTCTCTTTTTGTTGGGGTCAGGATGGCGACCTCCTCGTGAACCTGCTCCTGGGATTGGCGAAACGCGCCATTTACATGTCCAGGCACGGGGCGATCGAGGGGGCCGTCCATCCTGACTGTTTTCCCCTCTACCGCAGCTACGTTCGCGGCCGGGTGTCCCTGGAGAGGGAGCATGCGGTGTCCACGGGCGCGATTGACGCCTTCCGTGCCCGTTGGGCACTGCAGGGGTTGGGGTGCGTTATTGACCCTAATAATCACATTTTAATTTGATGTTTTTAAGGTTCCTTTGTACTTTGATTTTTGTTCGGGCTGTTCCTCCTCCTTTTGGGGAGCTGCCCCTTTTACTTTGTCCTGATTTAACTTGAGTTTGTTTATTTGTTTTGACCTAAAAGAGGGCAACATCTGTGAGTAAAACACTTTCTTTTCTCCCCCTTTCCATTTCTTTTCTCATTCTGGGGGAAATTGGGGACTTGCAGCAACTGAAGGGAAAGGAAGTGAATCCAGGGAGGCTGCAGACTCTGGAAAGGTTGGCCCAGGTCTCTCTCTCTCTCTTGAAGACATTGATATAGAAACATAGAAGGTAGAAGCAGGAGGAGGCCATTTGGCCCTTCGAGCCTGCTCCGCCATTCATTACAACCATGGCTGATCATCCAACTCAATAGCCTAATCCTGCTTTTTCCCCATAACCTGTGATCCCATTTGCCCCAAGTGCTATATCCAGCCGCCTCTTGAATACATTCAATGTTTTGGCATCAACTACTTCCTGTGGTAATAAATTCCACAGGGTGACCTCTCTTTGGGTGAAGAAATGTCTCCTCACCTCCGTCCTAAATAGTCTCCCCTGAATCCTCAGACTGTGACCCCCGGTTCTGGACTCCATCGGGAACATCCTCCCTGCATCTACCCTGTCTCGACCTGTTAGAATTTTATAAGTCTCTATGAGATTCCCCCTCATTCATATGAACTCCAACAAAAACAATCCGAACCTAGTCAATCACTCCTCCTACATCAGTCCTGTGATTCCCTGAATCAGCCTGGTGAACATCCTTTGCTCCCTCAGCTTGACACATTTATTTGTCTGGCGAAAAAGATGGTCTTTTTCATCATGTTCATAATTAAAGGGCAGCTTTCCCCAGGAGATGGCTGACATTTAAGTGGTACAGTACATTAATATAGGACAGAGATATGTCTACCCAGATTAGATATATTATTTATGTTTCTGTAAAAAAATACATTCATTATTATTTCTTGCGTTGTAATATAAGGCTGTAGCGATGTTATACATGTCCAGTCATAAAATGATTACAGCACAGAAGGAATCCATTTGGCAACTCGAGTCCATGCTGACTCTCTGTATAACATTCCAGTCCCATTCCCACTCTATATCCCCGTTCTCCTGAAAGTTTATTTCCTTCAAGTGCCCATCCACTTTCATTTGTAAATAGAATCCATAGATATGGATGGAGATTTACAACTTTTTGGGAATGAAATAGGAAAGAATGTTCCATAGAAACTAGAATTGTCTGCTCTGAATTTCTATCCTATTCTGACTGTGATGACTTTTGCAAACTCATTTCACAGGATATTGAACGAGGAATCGCAGGCAAAAATCTCAACCGTCACATCTAGACAGAGTCATATTCGTTGGGATCTGAATATCTTGTAATATGGAACTGTAGCTACGTTATATATTTCCAGACATCCCTTCCCTCAGAGGGTTGTGAGGTTTTGGATTTCTCTTCCACAGGGACCAGTGGAGGCTGAGGATCATTGAATATATTCCAGTTAGACAGATCTTTGACTGACAAGGGTGTCAAGAGTTATGGGGAACAGACAAGAAGATGGAGCAAAAGCTAAGATGTGAGGGGATTTCTTCACTCAAGGATGTGGTGAAGATTTGGAATTCTCAACCCCTGAGGACAGTGAAGCCTCAGTCATCAACTACTTTCAAGAGAGAGATTGATTGGTTTCTGGATATTGAGGAGATCAAGGGATATGGGTTTAGTGTGGGGAGAATGATGCTGAGGTAGATGAACGAATTATCTCATTGAATAGTTTAAAAGGCTCGATGAGCCAAATGGCCGACTGCAGCTCCTATTTGTTATGGTCTCAGTGTCCAGGACAGGAAGCAGTGAGCATGGATCTGTCAATCAGCCTCAATCAGCACCTTCAGGAGAATTGGGAGGGTGAATATTAGATACAGCAGAGTGAGAATGGAGGGAGAGTGTGTGGGATGGAGATTTACAGCTTTTTGGGACTGAAATAGGAAAGAATGTTCCATAGAAACTAGAATTGTCTGTTCTGAATTTCTATCCTGTACTGACACTGATGACTTTTATAAACTTGTTTTACAGGATATTGAAAGAGGAATCACAGGCCGAAATCTCAAACGTCACGTCTAGACGTGACAGAGTCATATTCCATGGGAGCTGAATATCATCGGACTTTGAATCTCGAAGGAGAAATGATTGTCCGGTCTGTTGAATTGAAAAGATTTCAAACATCAGTGTGACTGGAAAAGCACCAACACACTGCCACACTCGAGTGAGTGTGTTCCAGTGCACTGACTAAAGAGCTTTAACCAGTCACACAGCCTGAATAAATATCACACCATTCACAGCAGGGAGAGTCTGTACACGTGTTCTGTGTGTGGACGAGGCTTCAACTGATTGTCCACCCAAGGGAGAGGCAAGGACACCTGCACCATGGAGAAACCATGGAAATGTGGGGACTGTGGGAAGAGATACAGAGCCCCCTCTCTGCTGGAAGCTCATCGGCGCAGCCACACTGGGGAGAGGCCATTCACCTGCTCTCAGTGTGGGGAGGGATTCACTCACTCATCCAACATGAAGAGACACCAGCGAGTTCACACTGGGGAGAGACCATTCACCTGCTCTCAGTGTGGGAAGGGATTCGCTTGTTCATCCACCCTGCGGAAACACCAACGAGTTCACACTGGGGAGAGGCCCTTTACCTGCTCTCGATGTGGGGAGGGATTCACTCAGTCATCCCACCTGCAGAGACACCAGCGATTTCATACTGGGGAGAGGCCATTCACCTGCTCTCAGTGTGGGAAGGGATTCTGTGATTCATCCAGCCTGCTGACACACCAGCGAATTCACATTGGGGAGAGGCCGTTCACGTGCTCTGTGTGTGAGAAGAGATTCAGTCTTTTATCCCAGCTGCTGAGACACCAACGGGTTCACGAGTGATTCCAGGGGTTGGATTCTGCTGTTATTGTTTCTGCTCTCAGTTACATCCAGGACTGCATTTTGTTCATTCTCACAGTTGGTCAATGGGGAGGGTCAGAGGGTTTCTTTCTGCTGGACTGGCCGGTCTCACAACATTGCCTCCTGTGGGCTGATGCTCTTTGAGTCTTGTTGCGAATACATGGTTTCAAATTTCACACGGATCACAGAGTGACAGGGTGTTAGGAAGTTAAGAGTCACTATTTCTGTTTGAAACCCCCCAAATGCCCATCCAATTCCCTTTGTAATTGTTTATTGATTCCACTTCCTCCACCCTCGTAGGCAGCGAGTTCCAGGTCATTACCATTCGCTGCATCAAAATATTCTTCCTCACTTCCCCCCCTGCATCTCTGACCCAAAACCATAAATCTGCACCCCCCTCGTCCTTGTCCCATCAGCTAATGGGAACAGCTTTTCTTTGTCCACCTTATGTAAGCCAGTCAGAATCTTGTCCACCTCTATCAAATCTCCCTTCAACATGCTTTGCTCCAAGGGGAACAACCCCAGCCTGACATCGACAATGAAGGACAAACTAACATAATATGTTAATACCTGAAATCAAATGGGAATGTTTAATTTCTGTTTTAAGTTATTGTGAATATATTGTCCTGGACAATAAAGGAATTGGAATAACTCAACTTGGGTGTGGTAGAATGGAATATATCAATCTGGTATCCACCAACAGTTAGTGAAAGTCTGGAATGTGTAGCTGGAAATCCCTCCCTAACAGCACTGTGGGTGTACCTACACCTCAGGCATTGTAGCAGTTCAGGAAGGCAGTGTTGGGGTTGACCACGGCCGAGGCAGCTACATACAGCCACATATTCTGTTATAATTGAAGGACTGTAGATTGAATGTAAGGCATTATGGGACTGGATTATCTTGACCACATTCCTGTGACTGCTCAGTTTCTGCAATCACGGACCATTAAAGCTGCTTAGCAGGGCCCCAACAGAGGACCTGGTGAGAATATTTACTCAGAATGAGTTAGAATTAACTGGGGCAGCACGGTGGCACAGTCGTTACCAGTGCTGCATCACAGCGCCAGGGGCCCGGGTTCGATTTCTAGCTTAGATCACTGTGTGGAGTTTGCACGTTCTCCCCATGTCTGTGTAGGTTTCCTCCGGGTGCTCCGGTTTCCTCCCACAGTCCAAAGAAGTGCAGGTTAAGTGCATTGGGCATGCTAAGTTGCCTCTTAGTGTCAGGGGGACTAGCTGGGGTAAATGCATGGGGTTATGGAGATAGGGTCGGTGGGATTGTGGTTGGTGCAGACTTGATGGGCCGAATGGCCTACTTCTGCACTATAGAGATTCAATAAGATTATTGCAGGACCGGCTGGTGTTCAGTGGCTGAGAAACCTGGAATCTGTGAAAAAGGGGTCTGACGAATCAACAAACGGGGGGAGGTTAAGACGTTAAGAAGCGTTTTCAGGTGTGTTTAAATTATTTTATCATAAATGTGTGATAAGAACTGTGAGGGACTTGTGACCTGATAGTCGGTGAAGTGACGGTACACTCCAAGTAGCACTGGACTGAAAAGCAGATCTCTGAGAGTAGATTCTAATGGTTATAATCTTACCCAAGCATGGCCAGTGAAAAATCAGAGCTCAAGTGGGGACTGGACAGGTCTCTTACCTGCCATTTGGAAACTAAGAACAAGAAACTTATCAATTAAAATTATGAGAGAATAGAGCCAATCTTTCGAGTCTGGATGACACTTCATAAAAGCTCTTATAAAGGGTCATCCAGACTCGAAACATTGACTCTATTCTCTCTCCACAGATACTGCCAGACCTGCTGAGATTTTCCAGCATTTTCTGTTATTTTTAAGATTCCAGTATCTGCAGTATTTTATGATAAAATGATTAGTTCTGATTGGAATCCCCACGACCCTCCCGCAAAACAGAGGGAGTGGTGGCAGAAGGAGAAAAAGGATAAGGATGATAAAGTCTGGGTTCTGATTCTCCGAGCCCATGTCGAATAAACAAAATAGGTGGATCAGTTTATAAAGAACAGAAGTTACCATCCCTGACAAAAACTGATCAAATTAAAGTAAATAGGTTGAGGAATATAACAAAAAAAATTAATAGATGAAGTTTAAAATCATTTGTTTTGTTTTAAACTTGTGTAAAGTGATGTAATTGTGTGCCAAGTTTTTGCTGCTCACTTCCCACCCCTTTAGGTTCTGTAGAAAAGTTCACCCTTTCAGCAGACAGTTCATTTGTTTTTAAATCGGAATCATAGAATCTGAATAATATAATCATAATAATATAATATATCATATAAACAAGACCGGAATATTATTGACCTTTGACTCTAGAAGGAGAAATGTTTCCATGTTCTTTCTGCTTCAAAAGATTTTAAACATCAGTGTGGCTGGAAAAACCCCGAGACACAAACACCCCCTCGAGTGAGAGTGTTCCAGTGCACTGAGTGTGGAAAGAGCTTTCACCAGTTACACAGCCTGAAAAAATATAACAGCATTCACAGCGGGAGAGACTGTTCTGTGTGAGATTTAACTGATTGTTTAACTTGTAGAGTCACAAGGACACCCGCACCATGGAGAAACTGTGGGGACTATGGGAAGGGATTCAAAGTCCCATCTGATCTGGAAACTCATCGACGCAGTCACACTGGGGAGAGACTGTTCACCTGCTATGTGTGTGCGAAGGGATTCAGTCACTCATCCATCCTGCAGAGACACCAGCGAGTTCACACCGGGGAGAAACCAGGTTAGGTGGATTGGCCACGCTAAATTGCACCTTAGTGTCAGGGGGACCAGCTAAGGTAAATGCATGGGGTTATGGGGATAGGGCCTGGGTGGGATTGTGGTCTGTGCAGAGTCAATGGGCCGAATGGCCTCCTTCTGCACCGTCGGGGTTCTATGATTCCTAACACCCGGTCACTCTGTGATCCTTGTGAAATTTAAAACCAGGTATTCGCAACCTGCTCGCAGTGTGGGAAGGGATTCACTCAGTTATCCAACCTGCGGACACACCAGCGAGTTCACACTGGGGAGAGGCCCTTTACCTGCTCTCAGTGTGGGAAGGGATTCAGAGCTTCATTTGCCCTGCTGAGACACCAACGCGTTCATGAGTGATATTCGGGGTTGGATTCTGCTGTTATTGTTTCTGCTCTCAATTACATCCAGGACTGCGTTTTGTTCATTCTCACAGTTGGTCAATGGGGAGGGTCGGAGGGTTTCTTTTTGCTGGACTGGCCGGTCTCATGACTTTGCCTCCAGTGGACTGATACCCTCTGAGTCTTGTTGCGAATACCTGGTTTTAAATTTCACACGGGTCACAGAGTGACAGGGTGTTAGGAATCATAGAATCCCGACGGTGCAGAAGGAGGCCATTTGGCCCATTGACTGCACAGACCACAATCCCACCCAGGCCCTATCCCCATAACCCCATGCATTTACCTTAGCTGGTCCCCCTAACACTAAGGGGCAATTTATCATGGCCAATCCACCTAACCTGCACATCTTTGGACTGTGGGAGGAAACCAGAGCACCCGGAGGAAACACATGCAGACACGATGAGAATGTGCAAACTCCACACACAAGTGACCCAAGCCGGGAATCGAGCCCAGGCTGGAAGTTAAGAGATATTTAGTCAGCATTTCTGTTTGAAAGCCCCCCAAATGCTCATCCAATTTCCTTTGTAATTGTTTATTGTCTCCACTTCCTCCACCCTCGTAGGCAGCGAGTTCCAGGTCATTACCATTCGCTGCATCAAAATATTCTTCCTCACATCCCCCCCTGCATCTCTGAACCAAAATCTGCACCCCCCTCATCCTTGTCCCATCAGCTAATGGGAACAGCTTTTCTTTGTCCACCTTATCTAAACCTGTCAGAAACTTGTCCACCTCTATCAAATCTCCCCTCAACCTCCTTTGCTCCAAGGGGAACAACCCCAGCCTGACATTGACAATAAAGAACAAACTAACAGAATATGTTAGTACCTGAAACCAAATGAGAATGTTTAATTTCTGTTTTAAAGATATTGTGAATATATTGTCTTGGACAATAAAGAAATTTGAATAACTCACCTTGGGTGTGGTTGAATGGAATATATCAATCTGGTATCCACCGACAGTCCAGTGAATGTCTGGAATGTGTAGCGAGAAATCCCTCCCTAACAGCACTGTGGATGTACTTATACCTCAGGCATTATAACAGTTCAAGAAGGCAGTGTTGGGGTTGACCATGTCCGAGGCAGCTACATACAGCCACATATTCTGTTAGAATTGAAGGACAGCAGATTGAATGTGAGGCATTGTGGGACTGGACTATCTTGACCACATTCCTGTGACTGCTCAGTTTCTGCAATCACGGACTATTAAAGCTGCTTAGCAGGGCCTCGCCAGAGGACCTGGTGAGAATATTTACTCAGAATGAGTTAGAATTAAACTTATTCCAGGATCGGCTAGTGTTCAGCGGCTGAGATTCCCGAATCTGTAAAAAGTGGGTCTGACCAATCAACACACGGTGATAGGTAGTTGGTGAAGAAGCATTCTCAGGCATTATTTAAATTATTTTATCATAAATTTGTGACCCGATAATCGGTGAAGTGACGGTATACTCCAAGTAGCACTGGATTGAAAAGTGGACCTCTGAGCATAGCTTCTAATAGTTATAATCCTACCCGAGCATGGCCAGTGAAAAACCAGAGCTTACCTGCCATTTGGAAACTAAGAACAAGAAACGTATCGATACAATGAGAAGAGAATAGAGCCAACATTGAGTCTGGATTACACTTCAGAAGATCTCTTATGAAGGGTCATCCAGACTTGAAACATTGGCTCTATTCTCTCTCCACAGATGCTGTCAGACCTGTTGAGACTTTCCATCATTTTCTGTTTTTATTCAGATTCCAGTATCCGCAGTATTTTACTTTTATGATAAAATGATTCAGTCTGATTGGAATCCCCACGACCCTCTCGCAAAACAGAGGGAGTGGTGGCAGAAGGAGAAAAAGGATAAGGATGATAAAGTCTGGGTTCTGATTCCCGAGCCCATGTAGAATAAACAAAATGAGTGAATCAGTTTATAAAGAACAGAAGTTACCCATCCCTAACAAAAACTGATCAAATTAAAATAATTAGGTTGAGGAATATAATTAAAAAAAGATGCAGTTTAAAAAAGTTTGTTGTCACTGAACTGTATTGTTGTCATTTTGTTGTTACCACACTGTATTCACCTCAATGTTTGTGGAATCTGTGTAGCGAGCAGGAATTGTTTAAACTAAGAATTTCTTCTTTCATTTTGATCAGCGAGAGGACATTATATTCTGTGAAATCTGCCTCAAGAATAAGGCTGATTGTTCAGTCTGAGTGTGAAAGAAAGATACAGGGGGCGATCTTACCGGCTTGACTCGCCGCTCGATTAGACCGGTGAGCCAGGAGGATAGCGTGCGAGACTAAAGGATTGCTATCTTCCCGGCCCGTGTTTTGCCGGCTTCATTCCCAGAAAGTGAGTGAAGGTTATTTGCACAGAGTTGCCTACATTACAATGTGATTGGTGGGTTCAGCATGGCTGCTTCCCCCCCTCGCTGGCGAGACGTCACATCGGCGAGAATCACTACTGGTCTTCACCAGCGGGGACCAGGTGCTTGAGCCACACTGGGGGTGGGGGGGGGGGGGTGGGATCGGAGGCCATTGAAGCCACCATGGTGGTCAGGGGCAGTGCCCATGGGGCAGTGCCACATTCAGTACCCTCCTGGCACCCTGGCAGTGCCCAGTTGAGTACCATAAATGTACCATGGGCAGTGCCAAGGGGATGGGTGGGGGTGGGGCTTAGTGGAGGGGTATTTATAATGACTGGGGGCTTATGCAAGGAGGGTGGACGCCAAGGGGGGAGCTTTGTATGGGGGGGGAGGGTGATCGGGGGGGACGGCGGGGGGTGAATCTCTGCCAAGGAGGGTGGATGTGCACGGGGGGGCGTTCAGGAATTGGCCACGGAGGGGGCATCATGGTGATTGAATAAGCAGTGACCCTGAATTGAGTTACAATTAATGAATCAGTCGTTATAGTAAAAGACTGAGTTTTTATTTGCTTTTAAAATGTAAAATCTTAATTGTTGTGTATGTAACGAATGTGCAATGAAGATACATTTTAAAAGTTTATTTATTTGTGTCACAAGTAGGCTCACATTAACACTGCAATGAAGTGACTGTGAAAATCCCCTAGTCACCACACTCTGGCGCCTGTTCGGGTTACTCTGAGGGAGAATGTAGCATGGCCAATGCACTGAACCAGCCCGTCTTTCAGACTGGGGAAGGAAACAGGAGCAGCTGGAGGAAACCCAGGCAGACACGGGGAGAACATGCAGACACCACATGGACAGTGACCCAAGCCGAGAATCGATCCCTGGCGCTGTGAGGCAGCAATGCTAACCACTGTGCCGCAGCTGGCGTAGTGTACTGGCGAGAGAGATCTTCAAGCTCTGATTAGCCTCAACATTTGAAACTGTGTGAATAAGGGTATTGTATAGAATCAGATAAAGGGACAGCATGAACCAGTTCTCTTGTATTCCTGTCTAAGATAATAAGAGAAAGTGGTGTCAGTAATTGCGGATCCAATTCAATTAATCTGGAGACCAAATTGACCAATTGTCATGTTACAACAGGCCCAACTCTGACGTGTGGTAATCATAGAAACCCGACAGTGCAGAAGGAGGCCATTCGGCCCATCGAGTCTGCACCGACCACAATCCCACCCCACATATTTTACCCACTAATCCCTCTAACCTACGCATCCCAGGACTCTAAGGGGCAATTTTTAACCTGGCCAATCAACCTAACCCGCACATCTTTGGACTGTGGGAGGAAACCGGAGCACCCGGAGGAAACCCACGCAGACATGAGGAGAATGTGCAAACTCCACACAGACAGTGACCCGAGCCGGGAATCGAACCCGGGACCCTGGAGCTGTGAAGCAGCAGTGCTAACCACTGTGCTACCGTGCCACCAGTAATGGTCACTTTGGTGATAAAAGTAGAGGTTCTGAAGGTCTTCCTTGTGAACCAAATTCTGAAGCCTCCCAAGGCTGAATTCCAAGGAAATTACTGTCAAAGAAGGAGCCAGACTCCCAAAGCTGAATTACACAAGAATTCCTGTCAAAGAAGGAGCCAGAGAGGGTTACTCTTCTACAGACTGATCACCCGCATGAAGCTGTAAAAGTCAATGTCTTAAAGTTTATTTATTAGTCACAAGTCGGCTTACATTCACGCTGCAATGAAGCTACTGTGAAATTCCCCTAGTTGCCACACTCTGGCGCCTGTTCAGGTACACTGAATGAGAATTTAGCATGGCCAATCCACCTAACCTTCACATCATTGGGCTGTGGGAGGAAACCGGAGGACGGGGAGGAAACCCATGCAGACATGGGGAGAATGTGCAGACTCCGCACAGACAGTGACCCAAGCCGGGAATTGAACCCGGGTCCCTGGCGCTGTGAGGCAGCAGTAACCACTGTACCACCGTATTCAGTAAACCTTTTTCATTCAATAAACTTCTTTTTAAATTTACTATCCAGAGAATTCTGCCTTTACCACAAAGAGGGCAGGGAACAGGCTACATATGAATTAAAGATAAACCATTTGGGTCCAGAACATTGTGAACATCCTTTTACTCTGGTTGTCTTTGATCCTCAAGTCATTTTCTGTTTGTTTTAACCATGTTCTGTTTCATTAATAAACTTTTATCAGTAAAAATATTTGATTTTGCTGGACTTTTCCTGATGAGATTGATGCACTTTAGGGAAAGTGGGTGAGAGGGGTTGGCAGGCTCTTTAACAGAAAGTGAGTCCCTCTAAGGTAATTGGCAAAGGAGCCAGAGGGGGAGATGGGATTTTATTTTTTGACACAGCGAGTTGTTCGGATCTGCTTGAAAGATTCAATAGTATATTCCCAAAGGGTAAAGACTTGAAAGGGAAGAATTTGCAGGGCTGTGGGGAAAGAACAGAGCAGTTGGATGAATCAGAGAGTTCTTGCAAAGAGATAGCAGGGACATGACGGGCTGAATGGACTCCTCCTGCAGCCCGTCAATCTCAGCCTCCTGCTTTTGTGCAGGTTAAAAGGAACAGATTTCAGTGCAGCCTCTTCCCTGTATCTGTATTTAAAGAGACGGGTCTCTCTTTAGTTCTGAATGACTGATATAACAATTGGTTGGAGGCCCATTTCCCACTCAGTCCTCCAGCAGCTTCCTGTCTCTCTATTAGTGCGATCCCCATGGCAGTGTCCTGACTGGGGCGCAGGCCCCATTATTCTCAGCTAAATTCAGCCCTCAGCTCCGTCGCCTGGCTGTCATTAACACGAGCAATAGAGAGACAGAAAGGTGCCCCAGGCTCAAATGGGAAGTCGAAACGTGTGGCTTTAAATGAACTGTTCGGTAAACAAATTAAAGAATCACATGACAAAACTTCAAGTTTTCTGATGTTTACTCCAACAAACTGGAGGCAACAATGACTAAACACTTTTTTATAGGGAACATCGCCCTTAAACTGTACAATTAAACTTTGCCCTTTTACTCTTAACACCATTAAATATCCAACTCAATGGATATATTTTACTCTGCCTTGGAATGTTGACATACTTTCTCCAAAAACCAGCCCAAAGTTATTCTTTACTCCTCCTTTTCCAGTCTGGCAACCTTTAATCCCAGAACTGTCCTTCACAGAGACGGTTCTCCTGGACATTTTCCCACTAACACAAGCAAGGCGAATCTTCCAGTCTTGTTTCACAATTCTCAGGAATTTGTGACCAACATTCGACATCGGAGCAGAAGTCGGCCATTTGGCCCTTTGAGTCGGCTCCACCGTTTATTTAGATCATGGCTGATCTGTTTGTGTTGCGTTCTCGTGTTATACCCGATACTTTTGATGTCCTTATCCAACAAGAATTAGTATAAAGGCAAAATTCTGCCCTTCAGCCCTCCAAGTCTGCACCGACCATGCTGCCCAACTTAACTAAAACCTCCTACCCTTCCGGGGACCATATATATTCCCATCCTATTCATGTATTTGTCAAGACGCTCCTTAAAAGTCACTACTGTATCCGCTTCCATTACCTCCCCTGCCAACGAGTTCCAAACACCCGCTATTCTGTAAAAAATCTGCCTCGAACATCTCCTTTAAACCTTCCACCCTGGGAAAAAGCTTCTGACTATCCACTCCGTCCATGCCTCTCAATCTTGTAGACTTCTATCAGGTCCCCCCTCAACCTCTGTCACTCCAGTGAGAACAAACCAAGCTTCTCCAACCTCTCCTCATAGCTAATGCGCTCCATACCAGACAACATCCTGGTAAAACTTTTCTGCACCGTCTCCAAAGCCTCCACATCCTTCTGGTAGTGTGGCGACCAGCATTGAACACTATATTCTAAGTGCGGCCTAACTAAGCTTCTATAAAGCTGCAACCTGACTTGCCAATTTTTAAACTCAATACCCCGGCCGATGAAGGCAAGCATGCCATGGAAAAAATTATAAGGGATAGGATTTATAGTTATTTGGAGAGTAATGAATTGATAGGTGATAGTCAGCATGGTTTTGTGGCAGGTAGGTCGTGCCTTACTAACCTTATTGAGTTTTTTGAGAAAGTGACCAAGGAGGTGGATGGGGGCAAGGCAGTGGACGTGGTATATATGGATTTTAGTAAGGCGTTTGATAAGGTTCACCATGGTAGGCTTCTGCAGAAAATGCAGATGTATGGGATTGGGGGTGATCTAGGAAATTGGATCAGGAATTGGCTAGCGGATAGGAAACAGAGGGTGGTGGTTGATAGTAAATATTCATCATGGAGTGCGGTTACAAGTGGTGTACCTCAGGGATCTGTTTTGGGGCCACTGCTGTTTGTAATATTTATTAATGATCTGGATGAGGGTATAGTTGGGTGGATTAGCAAATTTGCTGATGACACCAAAGTCGGTGGTGTGGTAGACAGTGAGGAAGGGTGTCGTAGTTTGCAGGAAGACTTAGACAGGTTGCAAAGTTGGGCCGAGAGGTGGCGGATGGAGTTTAATGCGGAGAAGTGTGAGGTAATTCACTTTGGTAGGAATAACAGATGTGTTGAGTATAGGGCTAACGGGAGGACTTTGAATAGTGTGGAGGAGCAGAGGGATCTAGGTGTATGTGTGCATAGATCCCTGAAAGTTGGGAATCAAGTAGATAAGGTTGTTAAGAAGGCATATGGTGTCTTGGCGTTTATTGGTAGGGGGATTGAATTTAGGAGTCGTAGCGTTATGTTGCAACTGTACACAACTCTGGTGCGGCCGCACTTGGAGTACTGTGTGCAGTTCTGGTCCCCACATTACAGGAAGGATGTGGAGGCTTTGGAGAGGGTGCAGAGGAGGTTTACCAGGATGTTGCCTGGTATGGAGGGGAGATCCTATGAGGAGAGGCTGAGGGATTTGGGATTGTTTTCGCTGGAAAGGCGGCGGCTAAGAGGGGATCTTATTGAAACATATAAGATGATTAGAGGTTTAGATAGGGTGGATAGTGATAGCCTTTTTCCTCTGATGGAGAAATCCAGCACGAGGGGGCATGGCTTTAAATTGAGGGGGGGTAGTTATAGAACCGATGTCAGGGGTAGGTTCTTTACCCAGAGGGTGGTGAGGGATTGGAATGCCCTGCCAGCATCAGTAGTAAATGCGCCTAGTTTGGGGGCGTTTAAGAGATCCGTAGATAGGTTCATGGACGAAAAGAAATTGGTTTAGGTTGGAGGGTCACAGTTTTTTTTTTTTAACTGGTCGGTGCAACATCGTGGGCCGAAGGGCCTGTTCTGCGCTGTAATGTTCTATGTTCTATGTTCTATGTTCTATATGCCTTCTTGACTACCTTCTCCACCTGCATTGCCACTTTCAGTGACCTGTGTACCTGTACACCCAGATCCCTTTGCCTATCAATACCCTTAAGGGTTCTGTCATTTACTGTATATTTCCTGTCTGTATTAGACCTTCCAAAATGCATTACCTCACATTTGTCCGGAATAATAAAGGATAACATTCCATTTGTCAGAACTTTGATTTATTTGAACTAAGATTTATGAGGTTCTCTTGTTTACAAAAACCTCCCTAATCGTAAATCACACCAGGTTCCAGTGACTTAACCATATGGCAAGAAAGAACACTTTAAATGGTGAATTCAGAAAGTTTATTAATCATTAAAAATGTAACAAGTCAGAAAGATAAAAAACAGAGTGTTGATTAACAGTTAATAGAGAAAGTTTAACTTTAACAATTGAACAGACTTCTCTCCATCCCTCTCAGACCAGGACATGAAGTGATGGCTCCAAAAACATGGATAACTTGTAAAACCAACAGCTCTCAACACCTCTCTGTAAACATATCTCCCTCCACCTCTCTCTACCAAATTGCCTTCTCAAGACCACTTTTTTATACTTAAAACATGTAAAAAGCCCATCTTAGCCAATTCCCATAAATCTTCAATTATGAACTAAAATAGACACGAGTTTTCAAGTGATTTAAAAACAAATGAACTGTCTGCTGAAAGGGTTAACTTTTCTACAGAACCTAAAGGGATGGGGAGTGAGCAGCAAAAACTTGGCACACAATTACATCACTTTACACAAGATTAAAACAAAACAAATGGTTTTAAACTTCATCTATTAATTTTTTTGTTATATTCCTCAACCTATTTAATTTGATCAGTTTTTGTTAGGGATGGGAATTTCTGTTCTTTATAAACTGATTCACTCATTTTGTTCATTCGACATGGGCTCGGAGAATCAGAACCCAGACTTTATCATCCTGATCCTTTTTCTCCCTTTGCCACCACTCCCTCTGTTTTGCGGTAGAGTTGTGGGGATTCCAATCAGACCGAATCATTTTATCAAAAAAGTAAAATACTGCGGATGCTGGAATCTGAAACAAAAACAGAAAATGCTGGAAAATCTCAGCAGGTCTGACAGTATCTGTGGAGAGAGAATAGAGCCAATGTTTCGAGTCTGGATGACCCTTTATAAGAGCTCTTATGAAGTGTCATCCAGACTCGAAAGATTGGCTCTATTCTCTAATCATTTTAATCGATAAGTTTCTTGTTCTTAGTTTCCAAATGGCAGGTAAGAGACCTGTCCGGTCCCCACTCTGATTTTTCACTGGCCATGCTTGGGTAGGATTATAACCATTAGAATCTACTCTCAGAGATCTGCTTTTCAGTCCAGTGCTACTTGGAGTATACCGTCACTTCACCAACTATCAGGTCACAAGTCCCTCACAGTTCTTATCACAAATTTATGATAAAATAATTTAAACATGCCTGAGAACACTTCTTAACTTCTTAGTCAGCGACCTACCCCCGTTTGTTGATTAGTCAGACCCCTTTTTTACAGATTCCAGGTTCCTCAGCCGCTGAACACCAGCCGGTCCTGCAATAATCTCATAGAATCTCGACAGTGCAGAAGGAGGCCATTCGGCCCATCAAGTCTGCACCAACCACAATCCCACCGACACTGTCCTCATAACCCCATTCATTTACGCTAGCTAGTCCCCCTGACACAAAGGGGCAATTTAGCATGGCCAATCCACCTAACCCACACATCTTTGTACTGTGCGAGGAAACCGGAGCACCCGGAGGAAACCTACACAGACACTGGAGAATGTGCAAACTCTACACAGACAGTGATCCAAGCTGGGAATCAAACCCGGGTCCCTGGCGCTTTGAGGCAGCAGTGCTAACCACTGTACCACCGTGCCGCCCCAGTTTAATTCGAGCTCATTCTGAGTAAATATTCTCACCAGGTCCTCTGTCAGGGCCCTGCTGAGCAGCTTTAATGGTCCGTGATTGCAGAAACTGAGCAGTCACAGGAATGTGGTCAAGATAGTCCAGTCCCACAATGCCTCACATTCAATCTGCAGTCCTTCAATTATAACAGAATATGTGGCTGTCTGTAGCTGCCTCGGCCACGATCAGCGCCAACACTGCCTTCCTGAACTGCTACAATGCCTGAGGTGTAGGTACACCCACAGTGCTGTTAGGGAGGGATTTCCAGCTACACATTCCAGACTTTCACTAACTGTTGGTGGGTTCCAGATTGATATATTCCATTCAACACACCCAAGGTGAGTTTTTCCAATTCCTTTATTGTCCAGGACAATATATTTACAATATCTTTAAAACAGAAATTAAACATTCCCATTTGATTTCAGGTATTAACATATTCTGTTAGTTTGTTCTTTATTGTCGCTGTCAGGCTGGGGTTGTTCCCCTTGGAGCAAAGGAGGTTGAGGGGAGATTTGATAGAGGTGGACAAGATTCTGACAGGTTTAGATAAGATGGACAAAGAAAAGCTGTTCCCATTCGCTGATGGGACAAGGATGAGGAGGTCACAGATTTAAGGTTTTGGGTCAGAGATGCAGGGGGGATGTGAGGAAGAATATTTTGATGCAGCGAATGGTAATGACCTGGAACTCGCTGCCTACGAGGGTGGAGGAAGTGGAGACAATAAACAATTACAAAGGAAATGGGATGGGCGTTTGAGGGGGTTTCAAACAAATATAGTGACTCTTAACTTCCTCACACCCTGTCACTCTGTGATCCGTGTGAAATTTAAAACCGGGTATTCGCAACAGGACTCAAAGAGCATCAGCTCACTGGAGGCAGTTGTGAGACCGGCCAGTCCAGCAGAAAGAAACCCCCCGACCCTCCCCATTGACCAACTGTGAGAATGAACAAAATGCAGTCCTGGATGTAATTGAGAGCAGAAACAATAACAGCAGAATCCAACCCCTGGAATCACTCGTGAACTCGCTGGTGTCTCAACAGGTGGGATGTCCGAGTGAATCCCTCCCCACACTCAGAGCAGGTGAATGGCTTCTCCCCAGTGTGAACTCGCTGGTGTCTCCGCAGGGCAGATGACTGAGTGAATCTCTCCCCACACTGAGAACAGGTGAACGGCCTCTCTCCAGTGTGAACTCGCTGGTGTGTCTGCAGGTGGGATGTCCGAGTGAATCCCTCCCCACATTGAGAGCAGGTGAATGGCCTCTCCCCAGTGTGAACTCGCTGGTGTGTCTGCAGGTGGGATGACCGAGTGAATCCCTTCTCACACTGAGAGCAGGTGAACGGTCTCTCCCCAGTGTGAACTCGCTGGTGTTTGCGCAGGCTGGATAAATGAGTGAATCCCTCCCCACACTGAGAACACGTGAATGGTCTCTCCCCAGTGTGGCTGCGCCGATGAGCTTCCAGCTCTGATGGGACTCTGTATCTCTTCCCACAGTCCGCACATTTCCATGGTTTCTCCATGGTGCAGGTGTCCTTGCCTCTGTCTTGGGTGGACAATCAGTTGAAGCCTCATCCACACACAGAACAAGGGTACAGTCACTCCCTGCTGTGAATGGTGTGATATTTATTCAGGCTGTGTAACTGGTTAAAGCTCTTTAGTTCGTGCGCTGGAACACACTCACTCGAGTGTGGCAGTGTGTTGGTGCTTTTCCAGTCACACTGATGTTTGAAATCTTTTCAAATCAACAGACTGGACAATCATTTCTCCTTCTAGATTCAAAGTCCGATGATATTCAGCTCCCAAGGGATATGACTCTGTCAGATCTGATGTGACATTTGAGATTTCGGCCTGTGATTCCTCTTTCAATATCCTGTGAAATGAGTTTACACATATCATCAGTGTCAGTGCAGGATAGAAATTCAGAACAGGATTCTATTTAAAAATGAAAGTAGATGGGCACTTCAAGGAAATAAACTTTCAGGAGAATGGGGATATAGAGTGGGAATGGGACTGGAATGTTATACAGAGAGTCAGCATGGACTCGAGTTACCAAATGGATTCCTTCTGTGCTGTAATGACGTTATGGCTCGAAATGTATAACATCGCTGCAGCATTATATTACAATGCAAGAAATAATAATAAATGTATTTTATTACAGAAACATAAATAATATATCTAATCTGGGTACCATATAATAACACTAGACATATCTCTGTCCTATATTAATTTACTGTCCCCTTAAATATCAGCCATCTGCTGCCCTTTAATTGTGAACATTTGGAAAGAGACCATCCTTTTAGACAGAAAGAAGATTAACGTTTCAGGGTGGGCAGAATGAATTACAGCGAATAAAAATGTATCAGATTTTGTTGGTCAATATAAGCTCAGAAGTGGAAGGGAAATGATCTCCAGTGGAAGAGAAACAATTCCTGAACGTTGTAAGACTAAGCTGGTAAATCAGCAGTGAATAGAGTTGTGAAGTGGTAAAAACATCAAGACATAGCTTGCCAAAATAATAGTTAAAATACACCCATTATTAGAGGTAGAGGAAGGTAGACAATGTCAGAGAGCTGATCAGGGAGGGCAGAGGTGAAACAGAGAAATGGATGGCCGTTAAAATATTCATTCATGGATGTACAAGGCATGGTTAGCAAGTTTGCAGATGATACTAAATTAGGAGGTATCGCTGATAGCGAAGAAGGTTATCAAAAATTATAGGGGGATCTTGATCAGTTGATCGGTTAGGGAAGTGGGTCGATGATTGGCAAATGGATTTTAGTACAGATAATAGAGTACAGAGGCACAACCTCAGGCTAAAGGGACGATCCTTTAAAACAGAGATAAGGAGGAATTTCTTCGGCCAGAGAGTGGTGAATTTGTGGAACTTTTTGCCGCAGAAGGCTGTGGAGGCCAGGTCATTGAGTGTCTTTAAAACAGAGATATATAGGTTCTTGATTAATAAGAGGATCAGGGGTGATGGGAAAAAGGCAGAAGAATGGTGATGAGAAAAATATCAGCCATGATTGAATGGTGGAGCAGACTCGATGGGCCAAGTGGCCTAATTCTGCTCCTATGTCTTATGGTCTTGAGTGTGAGTGTTGCATTTTGGAAAGTCAAACCAGGGTAGGACTTATACAGTAAATGGTAAGGCCCTGGGGAGTGTTGAGGAACAGAGGAACCCAGGAGTACAGAGGGACCCAGGAGCACAAGTACATAGTTCGTTGAAAGTGATGTCACAGGTAGACAGAGTGGTGAAGAAGGCATTTAGCACACTGGCCTTCATCAGTCAGGGCACTGAGTATAGGAGTTGGGACATTCTGTTATAGCTGTATTATTCGTTGGTGAGGCTGCACTTGGAGTATTGTGTACAGTTTTTGTAACCCTGTTATAGGAAAGACATTGATAAACTGGAAAAAGTGCAAAGAAGATTTATGAGGATGTTGCTGGGACTAATGGGCCTGAGTGATCACGAGAGGTGGACAGGCTAGGGCTTTATTCCTTCGAATGTAGGAGAATGTGGGGTGACTATATTGAGGTGTATTAAATCATGGGGGGCATTGGTAGGATGAACCCACATAGTCTTTTTGCCAGGGTAGGGGAATTGAAAACTGGAGGGCATAGGTTTAAGATGAGAGGGGAAAGATTAAAAGAGACCTGAGGGGCAACTTCTTCATGCAGAGGGTGGTGTGTCCATGGAATGAGCTGCCAGAGAAAGTGGTTGAGGCAGGTTTAAACAGCAGGTTTAAACATTTAAAAAGCATTTGGATAAGTACATGAATTGGAAAGGATTAGAGGGATATGAGCCAAACATGGGCAATTGGGACTAGCTGGGAGGGCACCATGGTTGGCATGGATCAGTTGGGCCGAAGGGCCTGTTTCCGTGCTGTATTGCTCTATGACTCTATGTGTTGGCTGCATCAGCATCTATTGCCTACAACTCATTGCCCTTGAACTGAGTGGCTTGCATTGCTGGGGGAAGTGGTAATTTCCTTCTTTAAAAGGACATTATTAAATCGGATGGATTTTTACGACAATTGTCATCAATGGACTTCTAATTCTAGATTTGTACTGAATTCAAATTTCAACATCTGCCGTTGTGGGATTCGAACCCAGGGTTCACAGTGTGTTGCCTGGATCCCTGTGTTACTAATCCAATAACACTATCACTGCACCATTGCCTCCCCATCCATGGTAAAGGAGTCATAATAGCCCGAATCCATGGAATCAGAGCATGCTCTAAATTTGAATTAATGCTCACTAACACTCACCTCAAGACAATTTCACTGTTTTCAATTTTAAAATCTGCTGCAGCTGAAAAGATCTCAGAGAGATTGGTGTCCGGGAAAAATGTTGCAATCTTCAAATCGTGTCCCTGTAAATGAGGAAAGTTATCGGTGTAATTCAAGGTTAGAAATTCAAGACAGTCAAACATTTCTTTTGGTCTGAGTTTGCTGTGAGTAAATCCTCCCCTTCTAACCCCCTGTAAAAGGAGTTTCCAAAATCCATCAGCATCTGTCCAGAACAGAAATTCAAAACATTCTCTCCTCCTTTAACCTGGCACAGAATTACTTTAGCTGGGACAAAATTGCAGTGGAGGCAGTTCAGGGAAGGTCCAGTTGGTTGATTCCTGAAATGAGGAGTTTTATCTTTCAGGTTGAGCAGCTGGGGCCTGTACTCATTGGAGTTTAAAAGACTGAGAAGTTATTGAAACATCTGGGAATTTAAGGGCGGCATGGTGGTTAGTACTGCTGCCTCACAGTGCCAGGGTCCCAGGTTCAATTCCAGCCTTGGGTCACTGTCTGTGTGGAGTTTGCACATTTTCTGTCCATGTCTGTGTGGGTTTCGTCCAGGTGCTCCGGTTTCATCCCACAGTCCAAAGATGTGTGGGTCAAGTGGATTGGCCATGCTAAATTGACCCTAGTGTCAAATGCATGGGGTTGTGGGGATGGGGCCTGGGTGGGATTGTGATCGGTACAGACTCGATGGGCCGAATGGCCTGCTTCTGCACTGTAGGGATTCTATGATTCATATGATATAAGGTGCTTGACAAGGTAGATGCTGAGAGGATGTTTCCTCTGGTGTGGGAATCAAGTAAAAATAAAGGATCTCAAATTTAAGATGAAGAGAGATCTTTTCTCTCAGCGGGTTGTTGATCTTTGGAACTCTGTCTTCACCAGTGAGGATTGGAGGCAGGTCATTGAATATATTTAAAGGTGAGGTTTTGATCCACAAGAAAGTCAAGGGTATGGACGGGCTGGGGGTAGCAAAGTAGACATGATCTTATTGAATGATGCAGCAGGCTCGATGGGCCGAATGACTGGCTCCTGTTCTTGGATAGCTGCGCATGCGCCCTGCTACCTATTGTCCATCTGAAGATCGAGGTTCTGAACCAGCCCCTGAAACCACGCCCATTGTGACCCACAACCGACAGCAGCGCATGCGCTCTCCTTCCCCGCTGAAACAAGATGGCGGCCGATAACCGGGGCCTGTTCCCGGGATAAACGCCTGGGAGCTGTAAATCCGAGACCTGCAGGATCTTATTCGGGCCGTGCGGCCTAGAGCGGATGTTTGTAAAGCCATAGCTCACTCCCTCCCCCGACTCCCGGTTCCATTTCTCCCGCAGCCCCACCGACTCACTTGGGGATAAAAGCGTCTCCCGCACTCGCAGGACTCCGGGCAAAGTGACACTGCGCACGCGCGAGACATAGCACTGCGCCTGCGCAATAGGCTCCTGTGGAATGAAGAGGACACTTTCACACCCGCAAGGGCACCTGGGAATTAACGGCGTCATTGTCAAAGACGATAGTACGAAATTATCTTGTTCAATGAAGATCAATTAATTTTTTAAAATGCATTCCTCGGAATTTGTGCGCTGCCATTCTCTACTTCTAAAATTGATTTAAACCAGTGCTCTCCTGTGGGAATACCCCGAGTTTTAAAAACTTTTCCCACTGGTTTCCCTCTCTCTCTGCTCCCCTGAAGGTGCTCACACAGGTTGGGTAAATCCCACAGAGATTGGTTTCTTTCATTTTCTTTCTCCTGATGCTGAATGTTTTATGGAATGATACATCACAGATGGAAACCATTTGGCTCATCCTGCCCAGTCGGGCTGTCTTTAAGATCTATCCAATTAATCCCACAGCCCTGCTGGCAGAGTGAGAACAATATCTATATACTGTAGCAATATAGGAGATGAATGGAAAATGTTTTCCAGTTGCATACCTCTCAGACACACTCACCCCTGGAAAGATAAACTGGCCTGTGTACTAAGCAGATATTAAGGTTCCACTTAAAATTAAAACAGAAGGTGCTGGAAAAATGCAGCAGTCACCAGGGCCGAGTTATGGTCAAAATGATGGTGTTGAGCTGCCGTTAGAAAATAACCAGCAATCCAACAAGCCACTCAAAATATTGAATCAAACAAAATTGATCAAAGATTGAGCCAAAGTATTCTGTTTTCCAACATGGTGCTATGATTTTTTGTGATGGTTTTAATGTTCTCACAATTACCTGGTGTAGTCCGGGTTTATTTTATACTCATTCCAACCCATCGCTGTTCATGAGCACATTACCCCCACTCTGATTCCCCATCCCATCAGAGACAACTGAGTCACTGACTGGAAATTAGGGCTTTTAATGAGAGCTCTGACAACCGAGAATGCACCGTCAGCAGAATCAACCCGAGCGAACAAACCCCAGACAGTGAACATTATCCCCCCCAGACCCAAATATAAAACAGTGAACATTATCCCCCAGACCTGAATATAAAACAGTGAACATTATCTCCCAGACCCAAATATAAAACAGTGAACATTATCCCCCCCAGACCCGAATATAAAACAGTGAACATTATCCCCCAGACCCGAATATAAAACAGTGAACATTATCTCCCAGACCCGAATATAAAACAGTGAACATTATCCCCCAGACCCGAATATAAAACAGTGAACATTATCCCCCAGACCCGAATATAAAACAATGAACATTATCCCCCCCAGACCCGAATATAAAACAGTGAACATTATCCCCCAGACCCGAATATAAAACAGTGAACATTATCTCCCAGACCCGAATATAAAACAGCGAACATTATCCCCCAGACCCGAATATAAAACAGTGAACATTATCCCCCCCAGACCCGAATATAAAAGTGAACATTATCCCCCCCAGACCCGAATATAAAACAGTGAACATTAACCCCCCCAGACCCGAATATAAAGCAGTGAACATTATCTCCCAGACCCGAATATAAAACAGTGAACATTCTCCCCCCAGACCTGAATATAAAACAGTGAACATTATCCCCCAAACCGAATATAAAACAGTGAACATTATCCCCCAGACCCAAATATAAAACAATGAACATTACCCCCCCCCCCCCAAGACCCGAATATAAAACAGTGAACATTATCCCCCAGATCCGAATATAAAGCAGTGAACATTATCCCCCAGAACCAAATAAAGAACAGTGAACATTATCCACCCCCCCACTTGAATACAAAATTGTCCTGATGGATTCAGACAGCATTATCACAATATTCCAAATGTGTTTTTTCCAGGAATAGATTCAGCGGCTGCATCACTGGAGGCCAGAGATACTCTCCTCAAACTCGGCTCATGTGAGGAATCCCTCCAATGAGGCTCAGGAATGCTACAACCAGAGTCACGTGACCACCAAGTGTGTAACTGAACAAACTACCGCAACGTTGAAGATGTGTTTCAGTGTGAAATGATTTGCTTCACCTGTTGCTTCAGATTTGAGAGAGGGTAATTTGACCTTGACCCAGGCACTTTTCAGATCTGAAAGTGATGGCCTTTAGCACAATCACAAGGCTGCACAATACAGAGGGAACACTAATCTGTTTCGTTCTGCGACTATGTCGTGGTTACACGAGTGATACTTTCCACTAATTAGCTGCCAGCACCAAAAAGGCATTCAGCCTCCCACACAAATGAGCAAGGCTGGGTATGAATATCTTTGCCAGTGCAGTGCCGGGTACCAGGCTGTACATCCCAGTGAGTGGCTGATAAATCAAGGAACATGCTGTTTGATTCTGTCAGAATAGGTAGTGATTTTTTCAGTAGGAAACACTCACCAAACCAAAAATACAATGTTTACTGTGAATACAGATTGGGCAGCACTTGCTGAACAATCCTGAGTGTGTCAATAGCTACACTCATAATCAACTGAAGATAATCAGTCGAGTTCATAATACGGCTCAGTTGTAGTTGTGAAAAGCAACTTACATTTATACGCAGCGATCCTTTCCCTGCAAACAAAAGGAGAATTTTCAAGTCTTGCACCTTTTTTGAATTTCCCAGAAGCTTGAGAAACCTACAGTCTTCTATTGATTTCTCCATGGTGATGCTTCAAGTCAATGAGAGTCCACCAATTGTGATCATTTGAAATTTGGCATTCTTCTGTTTGTCCTGATGAGTGCATGATGAAGAGATTCAGCAACAGGTCTCTCTTTTCACCAATATTCAAGTTCAGTTCTAACAAGTATCTGTGCATTGTTTTATGTTCCTTGATAATTAAATGTGATCGGGGAAGTGTCACTGTGAATAATGTGCAAGTCAGTAAGAATTGTCAGCATTTTCTAATTGGAAATCTTAAGCAGTGGAACCTTTCAGACACTGAATTGTACAGTTTGCACCAAACATCAATTTAAGATTGCAGGAAAAGTTCATAAACTTATGAGAAACAAGTTCCTGTTGAGAGTTCCTGAATTTAAAAAAAATCCCAGATGGTGCTTTTAAAAAGGGACACAGCAGCCCTGAAAATCAGTGACATTTCAGAATATTAAACTTCAGCCAGTTGTAGGGATCGTTAATGTCAGCAGAAACAAACCAAATATTGTCAGACTATCAATCCTGGATGTGATTAACAGCTGCAGTAACTGCAAAATCCAACTCCTGGAGGCAATTGTGAACTTGCAGATGTGTCAGCAAGTGGGATGACCGAGTGTATCCCTTCCCACACACAGAGCAGGTGAATGGCCTCTCCCCAGTGTGGGTGAGCTCATGTAAATGCAGGCTGCCAGACTGAGTGAATCCCTTCCCACACATGGAGCAAGTGAATGGTCTCCCCCCAGTGTGAGTGCGTTGATGAGCAGTGAGGATTGATAACTGCCTGAAACTCTTTCCACAGTATGTGCAAATAAATGGCTTCTCCTCCGTGTGAATTCGCTGATGTGACAGGAGGCCGGATGAATTGGTGAATTCCCTCCCACACATGGAACAGGTGAACGGCCTTTCCCCAGTGTGAACTCGCCTGTGTGCACTGAGGTTGGATGAAGACCTGAACCTCTTTCCACAGGAAGTGCAGCTGAACGGTCTCTCCTCTGTGTGAACTCGCTGGTGTGACAGCAGGTTAGATGACAGAGTGAATCTCTTACCACACACAGAACAGGTGAATGGCTTCTCTCCTGTGTGAATTCGCTGGTGTGACCAAAGACCAGATGGCCCAGCAAAATCCTTCCCACACAAGGAGCAGGTGAACGATCTCTCCCCAGTGTGAACTCGCTGATGTGCACTGAGGTTGGATGAACATGAGAACCGCTTTCCACAGGTGGAGCAGCTGAATGGCCTCTCCTCAGTGTGAGTTCGCTGGTGTAACAGCAGGTGGGATGAGGTAGTGAATCCTTTCCCACACACAGAACAGATGAATGGCCACTCTCCAGTGTGACTGTGTCTATGGTTTTCCAGCAAGTATGGATAATTGAATCCTTTACCACAATCATCACATTTCCATGGTTTCTTCATTTTCCCAGCCCCAATGTGACTGTGTCGATGGGTTTCCAACCGGGATGGATAATTGAATCCTTTACCACAATCCTCACATTTCCACGGTTTGTCCACGGTGCTGTTGTCCTTCTGTCTCTCCAGGTTGGATGATTAGTTGAAGCCTCATCCACATACACACCATGTGTATGGTTTCTCCCCACTGTGAATGGTGTGATGTTTTTCAGGCTGTGTAACTGGTTAAAACTCTATCCACAGTCAGTTCACTGGAGCACTCTCACTTGGGTGTGTGTGTGTGTGTGTCTCAGTTCTTTATCTGTCACATTGAATTTTGAAATTTTCTTCCACTGACAAAACAGGGAATGATTTTTCCCTCCACTGTCAAAAGCAATCATATTCAGGTCATGATGAATCGAATGGCTCTGTCAGAACTTGACCTGAAATTTAGTTTGAGTTTCCTGTCTGTGAATCCTCCTCATCAAGTTTCCTGCAAAAAGAGTTTTAAAAAACTGCTTCAGAACTGACAATTTCAGTTTCCACGAAACATTTCTCCATCTCATTTATCTTGAGCTGTAATCCCCATCCCACACACTCTCTCTTGTCCCTGAGCTGAAATCAAACTCATTGCCTCATCTCCACTGAGCCCAGCTCCCTCTCCCTCCAGCTGGATTCAGTCCTCCAGACCATGTACAGATTGAGAGTACAATCAAGGAGTCAATTATTTTCCTTCCAAGTCAGGGGACGTGCAGCCCCACTGACTCTGTTGTTACCACAATGGGCACATGTGCTCTGCTCACCAATGAAACACCACGGTGACCATTAACATGGGCCTGTTCCGAGGAAAGGCTCCATTTTATTTGTGCCACAACAGCAGGGGAATTACCTCCTGCACAGGAACAAAGGTATCATCAGTCACAGAAAATAATTGCAGCTGGTGTCTCAAACCTCAATTTACCATTTGCTCCCCGGCATTCTCAATTCAATTTTGAAATGCAAACTGAATTCTGGCATTATGGGGTAAATTAAAACACATTTTAATGGTCATTTTCAGAATGACTATTCCCAAGAATTAATTCCCAAGTCAGTAAATTAAAATTCTCATCAGCAATGACGGCAGCACAGTGGTTAGCACTGCTGCCTCACAGCTCCAGGGACCTGGGTTCAATTCCCAACTTGGGTCACTGTCTGTGTGGAGTCTGCCCGTTCTTCCCATGTCGGCGTGCGTTTTCTCCTGATGCTCCGGTTTCCTCCCATCATCCAAAGATATGCCAGTTAGGTGCATTGGCCATGCTAAATTGCCCCTTAGTGTCCTGGGATGAGTAGGTTCGAGGGATTAGCAGGTTACATATGTGGGGTTATGGGAAGACGGCTTAGGTGGGATTGTTGTTGGTGCAGACTCGATGGGCCGAATAATCTCCTTCAGCACTGTAGGGATTCTATGAAATACTTTGGGAGAATTGCTATTTCAATGGGCATTTTCACATGCTATAAAATGATTTTTCAAAACAAATTAATACTTTAATGATTAATAAATAAAAAGTATTTCATAAAACAACCACCCAGTGTGGGGTTCAGGATTCTAACCCAGGGTTTCTGAGCTCCAGGAACCACTAACTGAACCAGCCGGGAATTGTCTCCACAAAACTTTCCCAACTCCCTCCCGGGAAAAAGCTGCAAACTCGGGAGCTGCAGCTTTTTACTGGGGGTGTTGGGGCCTCCAGCGGGTGTTTGTGAATCCTCCCCGCCCACCTCCCAGGGTTTCCTTCCTTCCCAGAGATCAGAGTCCTCATTGATTTGAGGTCAAAGTGTAACCTCTTATTTATTGTCCCCCTCCCCCATCCTCTGATGTGAACCATCCTCCAGTGGCTGAGCCAGGATGGGGCCGTTAACCTGGGCCTGTTCCCGGGAGGGAGGGAGAAGCCCCGCAGCTGCAAACCAGGGAGCTGACAATGATTCTGAAGGGTTTGCGGATCCACAAAGTGTTTCCAAATCCTCCCAGCCACCGCCTAACGCTGACTCCGCTTCTCCGGGACAAACAAGCGCCAAGGATAGCAATGACACTGCGCATGCTCCACATCACAATGCCCGGGCACTGATTGACGGCAACTCCGGACCAATAGAAAGAGGGGGCGGGGCTGGAGGACCGAGCCGGAGCGGCTGGTCCTCCAACCAATCGGAGTGAATGAGGGGCGGGACCTGAAGCATGCGCAGTGCGGGTAATGGCGACGGACGGTTTAGAAAATTGAACAACATCAACTATCTCCCTCTGTTCAGACCCGAGAATGAAGCCCAGCAGGACCCGAGAATGAAGCCCAGCAGGACCCGGGAATGAAGCCCAGCAGGACCCGAGAATGAAGCCCAGCCGGACCCGAGAATGAAGCCCAGCAGGACCCGAGAATGAAGCCCAGCAGGACCCGAGAATGAAGCCCAGCAGGACCCGAGAATGGAGCCCAGCAGGACCCGAGAATGAAGCCCAGCAGGACCCGAGGACCCATCAGCCCACAGCTCCAACAGTTTGCTGAGGACCACTTCCCTGGTAATTGTGCTTTTTCAGAGTTCATCCCACACTTCTGTTTTCTGATTTCCAGCTGTTTCTGAGTTTTAACTGTATCCTCTATTGTGAAGACCGAGGCAAAATACTTGTTCAATTCATCTCCCAGCTCCTTATTTTTCATCATCAATTCCTGGACTCACTTTCTATTAGACAGTTAAGAAATGAGGTCGAGCAAGTGACTGAAGTGGCAGTCAGGGAGCACTATTGGGAGCACCAATAGTTTCAAAATAGTTCTGGAAAAAGATAGGACAGGTCCACCGGTCAAGGCCCTAAACTGGAGCAGGGCCACTTTTGTGGGCATTCGGCAGGATCTAGCAGATGTCGATTAGGTGAGTTTGTTTGAAGGGAAAGGAATGACTGGCAAATGGGAGGTTTTAAAAGTGTGATATCAAGAGTCCAGGGGCAGTATATTCCTGTTAAGATGAAGGGAAAGAATGGTAAATTTAGGGTTCTCTGGCAGACAAGGGACATTGAGGCTCTGGTCAGGTAAAAGAAGGAAGCATACATTGGGTTTAGGCAATCGGGGACAATTGAATCACTCTGACTATAAAAAAGTGTAAGAAAATACTGAAGAGGGAAATCAGGAGGACAAAAAAGGTTATAATATGGATCTGGCAGGTAAGATTAAAGAAAATTCCAAGAGGTTCTATCGCTATATTAAGAGTAAAAGGGTGGCTAGAGAGAGAATAGATCCCCTTAAAAATCAGTATGGCCATCTGTGTGTGGAGCCACAGGAGATGGGTGAGATTTTTAATGAATACTTCTCCTCTGTGTTTACTGCGGAGAGCACCATGGGTGCGAAAGAAATAAGGGAAACAAGTGGTGATGTCTTGGGCATACGCATGTTACTTGGGAGGAGGTATCTGCAGCCTTATAAAAGCAAATTACTGCGGATGCTGGAATCTGAAACCAAGAGAGAAAATGCTGGAAAATCTCAGCCGGTCTGGTAGCATCTGTAAGGAGAGAAAAGAGCTGATGTTTCTTGTCTCGATGACCCTTTGTCAAAGCTCTGAAACATCAGTTCTTTTCTCTCCATACAGATGCTGCCAGACCTGCTGAGAATGGGGAGAGAGTGTGTGGGATGGAGATTTCCAGCTTTTGGGGAATGAGAGAGGAAAGAATGTTCCGTAGAAATTGTCTGTTCTGAATTTCTATCCTGTACTGACACTGCTGACTTTTGGAAACTTATTTTCCAAGATATTGAAAGAGGAATCACAGGCCGAAATCTCAAACGTCACGTCTCGATCTGACAGAGTGATATTCCTTGGGACCTCAATATCATCGGACTTTGAATCCAGAAGGAGAAATGATTGTCCAGTCTGTCGATTTGAAAAGATTTGAAATGTCAGTGTGAGTGAAAAAGAAGGGATTCACTCGAATGAAAGTGTTCCAATGCACTGACTAAACAGCTTTAACCAGTTATACAGCCTGAATAAATATCACACCATTCACAGCGGGTGGAGACTGTAATCTTGTTCTGTGTGTGGACGAAGTTTCAACTAATTGTCCACCCAAGAGAGAGGCAAGGACACCTGCACCATGGAGAAACCATGGAAATGTGTGGACTGTGGGAAAAGATACAGAGCCCCATCTCTGCTGGCAGCTCATCGGCGCAGCCACACTGGGGAGAGGCCATTCACCTGCTCTCAGTGTGAGAAGGGATTCACTTCTTTATCCAGCCTGCAGACACACGAGCGAGTTCACACTGGGGAGAGGCCATTCACCTGCTCTCAATGTGGGAAGGGATTCACACAGTCATCCCACCTGCAGACACACCAGCGAGTTCACACTGGGGAGAGATCATTCACCTGCTCTCAGTATGGGAAGGGATTCACTCAGTTATCCAGCCTGCAGACACGCCAGCGAGTTCACACTGGGGAGAGGCCATTCACCTGCTCTCAGTGTGGGAAGGGATTCACTTGTTCATCTAACCTGCGGACACACCAGCGAGTTCACACTGGGGAGAAACCATTCACCTGCTCTCAGTGTGGGAAGGGATTCACTCAGTTATCCGCCCTGCGGAGACACCAGCAAGTTCACACTGGGGAGAGACCATTCACCTGCTCTCAGTGTGAGAAGGGATTCACTCAGTTATCCAGCCTGCAGAGACACCAGCGAGTTCACACTGGGGAGAGGCCGTTCACCTGCTCTCAGTGTGGGAAGGGATTCATTCAGTTATCCAGCCTGCAGACACACCAGCGAGTTCACACTGGGGAGAGACCATTCACCTGCTCTCAGTGTGAGAAGGGTTTCAGAGTTTCATCCCAGCTGCTGAGACACCAACAAGTTCACGAGTGATTCCAGGGGTTGGATTCTGCTGTTATTGTTTCTGCTCTCAGTTACATCCAGGACTGCATTTTGTTCATTCTCACAGTTGGTCAATGGGAAGGGTCAGAGGGTTTCTTTGTGCTGGACTGGCCGGTCTCAGCCTCCAGTGGGCTGATGCTCTTTGAGTCTTTTTGTGAATACCTGGTTTCAAATGTCACAAGGATCACAGAGTGACAGGGTGTTAGGAAGTTTCGAGATATTTAGTCAGAAGAAAACAGAGGTTGGCAGTGCAAAGGTACATTTCTGAATGGAGGGCTGTGACAAGTGACATTCCTCAGGGATCAGTGCTGGGACTTTTGCTGTTTGTGATATATATAAATGATTTGGAGGAAAATGTAACTGGTTTGATTGGTAAGTTTGTGGACGACACAAAGGTTGGTGGAATTGCGGATAGCGATGGGGACCGGCAGAGGATACAGCAGGATATAGATCAGTTGGAGACTTGGGTGGAGAGATGGCAGATGAAGTTTAATCCGGAAAAATGTGAGGTAATGCATTTTGGAAGGTCTAATACAAAGAACAATACAGCCCAGGAACAAGCCCTTCGGCCCTCCAAGCCTGCGCCACTCATGTGCCCAACTAGACCAACTAATACAGATGGGAAATATACAGTAAATGGCAGAACCCTTCGGAGTATTCCTAGGCAGAAGGATCTGGGTGTACAGGTACACAGGTCATTGAAAGTGGCAATGCAGGTGGAGAAGATAATCAAGAAGGCATACGGCATGCTTGCCTTCATTGGCTGGGGCATTGAGTTTAAAAATTGGCAAGTCATGTTGCAGCTTTATAGAATCTTAGTTAGACCGCACTTGGAATCTAGTGTTCAATTCTGGTCACCACACTACCAGAAGGATGTGGAGGCTTTGGAGAGGGTACGGAAAATATTAATCAGGATGTTGCCTGGTGTGGAGGGCATTAGCTATGAGGAGAGGTTGGAGAAACTTGGTTTGTTCTCACTGGAACGACGGAGGTTAAGGGGCGACCTGATAGAAGTCTACAATATTATGAGGGGCATGGACAGAGTGGATAATCAGAAGCTTTTTCCCAGGGTGGAAGAGTCAATTACGAGGGTCATAGGTTTAAGGTGCGAGGGGCGAGGTTTAAAGGAGATGTACAAGGCACGTTTTTTACACGGAGAGTGGTGGGTGCCTGGAACTCGTTGCCGGGGAAGGTAGTGGAAGCAGATACGATAGTGACTTTTAAGATGTGTCTTGACAAATATATGAATAGCATAGGAATAGAGGGATATGGTCCCCGGAAAGGTAGGGGGTTTTAGTTCAGACAGGCAGCATGGGTGCCACAGGCTTGGAGGGCCAAAGAGCTTGTTTCTGTGCTGTAATTTTCTTTGTTCTTCATTCTGTTTGGAACATCCCAAATGCCCATCCAATTTCCTTTGTAATTGTTTATTGTCTCCACTTCCTCCACCCTCGTAGGCAGCGAGTTTCAGGTCATTACCATTCGCTGCATCAGAATATTCTTCCTCACATCTCCCCCCCACTCCCCCCCTCCCACTCCCCCCCTTGCATCTCTGACCCAAAACAAGCAATCTTTGTGTCATCCGCAAACTTACTAATCAGACCAGCTACATCTTCTTCCAAATCATTTATATATATCACAAACAGCAGAGATCCCAGTACAGAGCCCTGCGGAACACCACTAGTCACAGAGCTCCAATCAGAAAAAGACCCCTCCACTGCTACCCTCTGTCTTCTATGGCCAAGCCAGTTCTGTACCCATCTAGCTAGTTCCCGTGAGATTTAACCTTTTGCACCAGCCTGCCATGAGGGACCTTGTCAAATGCTTTACTAAAATCCACGTGGACGACATCCACGGCCCTTCCCTCGTCAGTCATTTTTGTCACCTCCTCAAAAAACTCAACCAAATTTGTGAGGCATGACCTCCCTCGCACAAAACCATGTTGTCTATCGCTAATGAGATTATTCAGTTCTAAATGTGTATAGATCCTATCTCTAAGAATCTTCTCCAACAATTTCCCTACCACGTCAAGCTCACTGGCCTATAATTACCAGAGTTATCCTTGCTACCCTTCTTAAATAACGGGACCACATTTGCTATTCTCCAATCCTCTGGGACCTCACCTGTGTCCAATGAAGAAACAAAGATTTCTGTTAGAGGCCCAGCAATTTCATCTCTTGTCTCTCTCAGTAACTGGAAGTCCCTTCCTAACAGCATTGTGGGTGTACGTACACCTCACGCATTGCAACAGTTCAAGAAGGCACCCTTGGGGGGGTTGGGTTGACCATGGCAGCTATATACAGCCACATATTCTGTTATAATTGAAGGACTGCAGATTGAATGTGAGGCATTGTGGGACTGGACTATCTTGACCATATTCCTGTGACTGCCCGGAAACACGTGTCTATTTTAGTTTATAATTGAGGATTTCTGGGAATAAGTTAAATGCGGAAATATTAAGCATCGCCTGGAGGAATTTGGAATAACTGAGAATTTTATCCCCAGATAAAGAACAAAGATTTTGCCGGTGTTTGGCTATAACGTGTTTGGGATTTTAAATCAACAAAGATGTTGCCTCTAAAATCAGTCCTTGTCGGTTGGCTTTAAAAAGGTTCAGTTATAATGAAGGATCTTGTATCTTATTTTAATCAAGGAGTTGTGAGCTTGTAGTGCTCTGTCGCTTTAAGAAGCTACAGCTGCGAGAGAGAATGCTGAAGATTCATTGTTTGAAATTTACGAGCTGTGAGAATCTGTGTGTTTTGTTTGTTTTCTGTGGATGTTTGTAGATATGTTTTATCATTGTTTTGGGCTACATTTGTTAAGGTTTATCTTTCTGGGGAATTAATCTCACCTTGAGTCTTTAATTAAAGGCATTTTTGGAAGTTTAAAAACAGAATCACAAGAACACTTCAGTAATTAATTTTGGTTATTGTTGTTGTAAAGCACATGCTAAGTTTCTCTGTTTGTGTGTGGATGATATTTGTGGGATGAATGCTTCAAGCTTTGAGGTTTTCTGTCTGTGATTTAAATCAAACAGATTTTTAAAAAAGGAAGTGTGATCAATAAAACTTTTTTTGTTCAGAAGTTATGAACCTGGAGCCATATTTACTGGCCAGAGACAGGATTCCAGGATATTTTACTAAACATGTGGGAATTTTAATCCGGATACAATTCACCCATGTGAGAATGAGAGTTTTAATTTGTAATGGTTATTTAAAATTTGACACATGTGAAATGATTCTGACCAATCCTGTGTTGGATTGATCTTGGGTTAAACTTCCTGTCAGGTCCAAAGATTTATTCCTGACGCAAGTAACACAAAGAAAAGGAAAATTCTGGAATTGGATACTGAAGAAAAGAGTTTAAAAAGAGAGAGCATTAAATAGAAATGATTCCCAGATCATGTGGTCATTCGATTAAAACAAAGGAAGAGTGCTGACGTCCATTTGAGAACTTTTAATCCACCCCATTTCTAACTAAGGGAGTCTATGTACAAAGAAAACCCAAGAAAGACCCCCCCCGAAGGGGGGGTCTGGAAAGCATCATGATGAGGGCACCTGTCCATGAGATGATCACAAAGCCCCATGATGCCCAGATACTAATTTTATTGAACCTATAATGTATGTAATCTATCACCATTCTGATTGGATTGTGTCCAGCTGGGATGGGCTGAGTAACTGGATAAGAATTGATGATATTCTTTGTTGGGTGGAGTTGCACATGGTCAGCCCCTGTGGCTTCTCCCCACTGGCCTAGCTCAATAAACTGTTTGTCGATTGAATCAGGCACAACACACTGGGTACATTACCACTTCATCCTTGGGAGTGGCCTGATAGGCCGTGGTCCAGACTAAATGTGGCCTTTGGGGGGCCTTTCATGAATCACATGTGTTTGGTCGTTGTAAATGTGCATTCAAAATGGTTGGAAGCACAGATCATGAGTAATATTCCAGCTCCTGTGACAACAGAGAAGCTCTGTCAAATTTTCACTTGCCCTGGGATACCAGATTGGCTTGTTTCAGATAACAACACTCTGTTTACAAGTGAGGTGTTTCAGGAATTCCTGTAAAGGAATGGTCTACGTCATGTGCGTACTGCACCATTTCATCTGGCTACAAATGGTCTTCATGATGTGGAGATGCTGGCGTTGGACTGGGGTAAACACAGTCAGAAGTTTAACAACAACAGGTTAAAGTCCAATAGGTTTATTTGTTAGCAAATGCATTTGTTAGCTCGTGGCATTTGCTAACAAATGAACCTGTTGGACTTTAACCTGGTGTTGTTAAACTTCTTACTGTACAAATGGTCTCGCAGAAAGAGCTGTTCAAAGTCTGAAGGAGGGATTGAAAAGAATGGCAGGTGATACTTTAGGAACAAGCTCTCAAGATTTTTGTTCCAGTTTCGCATCACACCACAATCCACAACCGGACTCTCCTGTGGAATTTTTTGGTCGAAGGTTGAAGTCTCATCTGGATCTGCTTCATCCAGATCTCAGAGCAAAAGTGAGCAGGAGACAAGAGAAGCAGAAGGAGGGACATGACTGCCACGCCAAAGAGAGGCAGTTCAAACCGGGTGATCAGGTTTACATCAGAAACTTTGGGAGTAACCAAAGGTGGTTACCAGGAATAATTTTAAACCAAAGTGGTCCAGTATCTTGGGTGGTGAGACTGTAAAACGGAAGAGTTGTTCGCAGACACCAAGACCATATTCGCTTGCGGTGTGACCCCGAGTCAGGAACAGTTTCAGAGTCAGCAACCATTACTGAGAACATGGCAGAGGGTCATGCTGCTGTGGATGTTCACCAGGAAATGGTTCCAGCTTTGCCAGTTGACTCTGCTGTGGGAGTGGAAGAGGAATGTTCATGTACAGATTCTCAAACTCCCTCTTCACCTCCCATTCCAGAAACACCATTACAAGATTTACCAGTGGTATTGTACAGGTCGCAATGAAACCACAAAGCTCCTGACAGACTTCCGTATTGTTAAAGACATTACTTTGTTGTATTTCTGTCCTGATGGGGGATTGAAATTTAAGGGGAGGAGAAGTGTTACAGAGTGTTCTTCACAACCTCTCTCCCTTCTGAGCACGTGCAGGCTTTGGGCGGGGTTTCAGTCTGCAAGTCCAGGCTGGTTCCAATGCTCCTGTTTCCTTTTGTTTGCCAATGATTTTTAAACGTTGTTATTTATTTATATAAAGAACATCCTGCTTTTAACAATGCATTTGACTACCTTATTTGTGACTGAAGTTCCCACAATTGTAAAGCAGGAGATTAGTTAAATGGACAGCCTGAATTGAGAGACAATTAAAGAATAAATGATTCATTAATACAGATGTTAGGCTGGAAATGTAAATTTGAACACAAAAGTTTATAACGTTTAGAATTATAAAGATATAAAGAATGGTTAAAATGCTGTGAGAATTATAAAATGTTCCCTTCTGAAGCCAACAGAATAGAAAAAACAGATAACAAGACTTGTTAGGATGGCCTGGTGGCACACTGGTTAGCTCTGCTGCCTCACAGCGCCAGGGACCTGGGTTTGATTCCCGGCTTGGGTGACTCTGTGGAGTTTGCACGTTGTTCCCGTGTCTGCCTGGTTTTCTTCCGGGAGCTCTGGTTTCCTCCCACAGTCCGAAAGATGTGCTGGTTAGGTGCATTGACCATGCTAAATTCTCCCTCAGTGTACCCGAACAGATGCCAGAGTGCGGTGACTGGGGGATTTTCCCAGGAACTTCATTTATTAGTGTCACAAGTCGGCTTACGTTAACACTGCATTGAAGTTACTCTGAAAACCAGCATGTCTTTCGGACTGTGGGAGGAAACCGGAGCACCCGAAGGAAACCCACGCAGACACGGGGAGAATGTGCATACTGTGACCCAAGCCGGGAGTCGAACCCAGGTCCCTGGCGCTGTGAGGCAGCAGTGCAAACCACTGTGCCCTACAGAGAGGTGTTGGGAGCTGTTGATTTTACAAGTTATCCATGTTTTCGGAGCCATCACTTCATGTCCTGGTCTGAAAAGGATAGAGAGAAATCTGTTCATAAGATTTTGGAGCAGAATTAGGCCATTCGGCCCATCGAATCATTCGATCATGGTTGATATGCTCCTCATCCCTAGTTCCTGCTTCTCCCCATAACATTTCATAAGTTCATACATTCAATTGTTAAAGCTGAGCTTTCTCCTTTTACTGTTAATCGATACTTTCCTTTTTTATCTTTCTGACTTGTTACATTTTTAATGGTTAATAAACTTCCTGAATTCACCATTTAAAGTATTCTTTCGAGCCACATGGTTAAGTCACTGGAACCTGGTGTGATTTACAGTTATGGAGTTATTGTAAACAAGAGAACCTCATAAGTCTTAGTTCAAATAAATCAACATTCTCACAAATGGAATGCTATCCTTTATTATGAGAGAAATTGAACACAGAAGTAGATATTCTGCTTCAGTTATACAGGGCGTTACTGAGACTGCATCTTGAACACCGGGTGCAGCTTTGTCTCCAATTAAACAAAGGATCGTAGAATCCCTACAGTACAGACAGAGGCCGTTCTGTCCATCGAGTCTGTACCAAACACCATCCCACCCAGGCCCTATTCCCATACCCCACACATTTACCCTGCTAATCCCCCCGACACAAGGGTCAATTTAGCATGGCCAATCCACCTAACCCGCACATCTTTGGACTGTGGGAGGAAACCGGAGCACCCGGATGAAACCCACGCAGACATGGGGAGAACGTGCAAACTCCACACAGACAGTGACCCAGGCTGGAATTGAACCTGGGTCCCTGGTGTTATGATGCAGCAGTGCTAACCACTGTGCTGCCGTGCTGCCCCATTTTATAAATACCATGGAAGCAGTTTAGAGGAGATTTACTAGATTGATTCCCAATCCAGTAGTGTGAAATGTTAACTCTGTTTCTCTCTCCAGAGATGCTGCCAGACCTGCTGTGTTTTTCCAGTCCTTTCTGTATTTATTTCAGATCTACCTGTAGTGGGGGGAAAAACACTATTTACTATCCAGGATAAAATAAATGTCCTTCATCAGCTTTTGTGGATCATTTCAGTGGCACTGTGCTCTCCCAGGCTCAAAGAGCATTAGCCCACTGGAAGCAAAGTCGTGCGATCGGCCAGTCCAGCAGAAAGAATCTCTCCTACCCTTCCACTTCACCAACTATAAGAATAAACATGGTTCAGTCCTGGATGTGATTAATGGCAGGAATAACAGCAGAATCCAACCTGTCATCACTTGTGAACTTGCTGGTGTGCCCGCAGGCTGGATGACTGAGTGAATCCCTTCCCACACACACAGCAAGTGAATGGTCTCTCCCCAGTGTGAACTCGCTGGTGTATCCGCAGGTGGGATGATGTTCTAAATCTCTTTGAGCAGTGAGAGCAGCTGAACGGTCTCTCCCCAGTGTGAGTGCGCTGGTGAAGCATCAGTTCCCGAGAGCTTTTGAAATCACGCCCACAGTCAGAGCATTTAAACGGTCTCTCATTGGTGTGAGTGAGATTGTGGTTCTGCAGGCTGGATGACTGAGTGAATCCCTTCCCACACACAGAGCAGGTGAACAGTCTCTCCCCAGTGTGAACTCGCTGGTGTATCCGCAGGTGGGATGATGCTCTAAATTTCTTTGCGCAGTGAGAGCAGCTGAATGGTCTCTCCCCAGTGTGAATGCGCTGGTGGATAATCAGTTCCCGAGAGCTTTTGAAACCACTCCCACAGTCAGAGCATTTAAAGGGTCTCTCCTGGCTGTGAGTGACTTTGTGTTTTGACAGGTTAGATAACTGCGTAAATCCTTTCCCACACACAGAGCAGGTGAATGGTCTCTCCCCAGTATGAACGCGCTGGTGAATTTCCAGTTTACAGGGGGCTCTGTATCTCTTCCCACAGTCCCCACATTTCCATGGTTTCTCCATGGTGCGGGTGTCCTTGTGACTCTCCAGGTTAAACAATCAGTTAAATCTCACACAGAACGTGGGTACAGTCTCTCCCCGCTGTGAATGCTGCGATGTATTTTCAGGCTGTGTAACTGGTTAAAGCTCTTTCCACACTCAGTTCACTGGAACACTCTCACTCAGGTGTATCTGTGCCTTGGTGCTTTTCCAGTCACATTGATATTAAAGGCCTGTTGGTGCAGACAGAACAGAGAAACATTTCTCCTTCCAGATTCAAAGGCCGATAATATTCAGGTCCGATGAATTGAGTGAGGGTGTCAGATGCTGATGTGACGTTTGTTTCAATCCTCTGTCTGTCAATCCTCACCTTCTCATATCCTGTAAACGAGTTTGGAAAATTCATCAATGTCAGTGCAGGATAGAAATTCAGAACAGACTATTCTAGTTTCTATGGAACATTCTTTCCTCTCTCATTCCCGAAAAGCTGTAAATCTCCATTCCACACACTCTCCCTCCATTCTCACTCTGCTGTATCTAATATTCACCCTCCCAATTCTCCTGAAGGTGCTGATTGAGGCTGATTGACAGATCCATGCTCACTGCTTCCTCTCCTGGACACAGGGAGCTGAAAATCTCCCTGCAGGCTGCCAGACAGATATTTGTCTAAATTACTGGGCTAACAATGTGTGGAACATACCGACTGGATTCACTTCCTTTCCCTTCAGTTGCTGCAAGTTCCCAATTTCCCCCAGAATGAGAAAAGAAATGGAAAGGGGAGGAAAAGAAAGTGTTTCACTCACAGATGTTGGCCTCTTTTAAGGCTTTGCATTGGCCAGGAATACGAACCCAGGCCTCCCGCGGGGCAGGCGAGAATTCTACCACTGAACCACCAATACTCAAGGGAGAGAAAACTGCTCAGTTCTTTCAACCAGTGCTTTCACATGCAAAGAAATGTTGATGATTTGCAGCAGCAAATTCAGTGCTGCTAACACACACACACAACAACACTGTTGGAGAGAGGAGGAAGATTGAATCTGTCCACTCCCCCATGCCCCGGGGCTGCGCATGTCCAAGGGAGAGAGGAAGCTGCGCATGTGCGGTGGAGTGCCCACCCCTGAGATGTTGACCAATGGGAACTCTGGAGGACCGGAAGGACTCTGGTCCTCCAGCCAATCAGAGCTCCCCCATATGGGCGGCACGGTAGCACAGTGGTTAGCATTGCTGCTTCACAGCTCCAGGGTCCTGGGTTCGATTCCCGGCTCGGGTTACTGTCTGTGTGGAGTTTGCACATTCTCCTCGTGTCTGCGTGGGTTTCCTCCGGGTGCTCCGGTTTCCTCCCACAGTCCAAAGATGTGCGGGTTAGGTTGATTGGCCAGGTTAAAAATTGCCCCTTAGAGTCCTGAGATGTGTAGGTTTGAGGGATTAGTGGGTAAAATGTGTGGGGGTAGGGCCTGGGTGGGATTGTGGTCGGTGCAGACTCGATGGGCCAAATGGCCTCCTTCTGCACTGTAGGGTTTCTATGATTCTATGATTGTCTGAATGCGGAAGTGGACAATGAGCTTGTTCAGCTGCTCATTCCTGCCCAGCAAAGCTGCTGCTGCTCTCTCTCTGAATGAAGATTGAGCTTCAGACAGACTCAAACTTCCTCCTGGCTCTCCAACATCTGTGAGAGTGTGGGCCAGTGGCGCAATGGATAACGCGTCTGACTACGGATCAGAAGATTCCAGGTTCAACTCCTGGCTGGCTCGATGTCAATTTGAAAAATAGTTTGTGAGCTCCTTTTGACCTAAAAGAGGCCAACATCTGTGAGTAAAACACTTGCTTTGCTCCGCTTTTGCGTTTCTTTTGCATTCTGGGGGAAATTGGGGACTTGTTGAATTTTTAACTTCCAGGTCACCACTCGCTGCCTAAACAGAAATCCTCCTCACATTCTTCATGTATCTGTAACCAGGTAATACAGTGCATTACACACATCATTTATGGCCAAATGTAAAACTTTAACGTGGCTGTCAGCTTGAAGATTAATCATGGATCATTTGCACTTCCACAACCCTCTGAGGCAGCGGCTTCCAGGTAATGACCTTTCTGCACCAAAATAAAATTCTTCCCCACATCCTTCCCTTTCTCCCAATCCAGTTATCCGGTCCCGCATATGGCACAGATTTTAATTTCTAGCGTGTAGGCCGGTCGTTACATGTAGATTTTCAGATCTCTGTGTCCAATATAGAAAGTGGTCAGCATGGATCTGTTAATCAGCCTGAATCAGCACCTTCAATAGACTTGGGAGGTTGTATACTCAGGAGAGCAGAGTGAGAATTGAGGGAGAGTGTGTGGGATGGAGATTGACAGCTTTTGGGGAATGAGAGAGGAAAGAATGTTCCATAGAAACTAGAATTGTCTGTTCTGAATTTCTATCCTGTACTGACAATGATGTCTGTTGTAAATTCCTTTCGTAGATATCAGGAGGTGAGGATTTATAGACAGAAATTTCAAACTAAACATCACATCAAGATTTGACAGAGCCATTCGATTTATTGGGACCTGAATATCATCGACCTTTGAATCTAGAAAAGCAATGTTTGTCTGATCTGTTTGCTTCAGGAGATTTTAAACATCAGTGTGACTGGAACACACCCGAGTGAGAATGCTCCAGTCCACTGATAGTGGAAAGAGCTTTAACCAGTTACACAGGCTGAAACAACATTGCACCGTTTACAGTGAAGAGAGATCGTACACGTGTTCTGTGTGGACAAGGATTCAACTGATCATCAAACCTGGAGAGTCACAAGGACACCCGCATCATGGAGAAACTGTGGAAATGTGACGATTGTGGACAAGGATTCATGTTGCCCTGTGATTTGGAAATCCATCAACGCAGTCACACTCGGGAGAGACCCTTCACTTGCTCAGTGTGTGGGAAGGGATACATTAAGTTCTCCCACCTGCAGAGTCACAATCTCACTCACACCAATGAGAGACCCTTTAAATGCTCTGACTGTGGGAGCGGATTCAAAAGCTCTGGAGAACTGGTGTCCCACCAGCGCATTCACAGTGAGGAGAGACCGTTCAGCTGCTCTCACTGCTCAATGAAATTTAAATGGTCGTCCACACTGCGGAGACATCAGCGAGTTCACACCGGGGAGAGACCTTTCAGCTGCTCCATGTGTGGGAAGGGATTCTCTCGGTCCTCCGAACTGCGGGCACACCAACGAATTCACACTGGGGAGAGACCATTCACCTGCAATGTGTGTGGGAAGGGATTCTTTCGGTCATCCGCCCTGCTGACGCACAAAGTCACTCACACCAATGAGAGACCCTTTAAATGCTCTGACTGTGAGAGTTGCTTCAAAAGTTCTCGGGATCTGATGTCCCACCAGCGCATTCACACTGAGGACAGACCGTTCAGCTGCTCTCACTGCACAAAGAGATTTAGATCATCATCAAACCTGCGGAACCACCAGCGAGTTCACTCCGGGGAGAGACCATTCACTTGCTCTGACTGTGGGAAGGGATTCACGCAGTTATCCGCCCTGCTGACACACCAGCGAGTTCACACCGGAGAGAGGCCATTCACCTGCTCTGTGTGTGGGAAGGGATTCACTAATTTACCCAACCTGCTGAGTCACAAAGTCACTCACACCAGTGAGAGGCCCTTTAAATGCTCGGACTGTGGGAGTGAATTCAAAATTTCTGGGGAACTGGTGTCCCACCAGCGCATTCACACTGAGGACAGACCGTTCAGCTGCTCTCTCTGCACAAAGAGGTTTAAGAGGTCATCCACACTGCAGAGACACCAGCGAGTTCACACCAGGGAGAGACCGTTCATCTGCTCTGTGTGTGGGAAGGGATTCAGTCAGTCATTCACCCTGCTGACACACCAGCGTCTTCACACCGAGGAGAGACCATTTACCTGCACCGAGTGTGGGAAGGGATTCACTCAGTCATCCACCCTGCTGACTCACCAGCAAGTTCACAGCGGGGAGAGACCATTCACCTGCACCGAGTGTGGGGACAGATTCACTCGGTTATCCACCCTGCAGAGACACAAAGTCACTCACTCCCAGGAAAGACCCTTTAAATGCTCTGACTGTGGGAGTGGCTTCAAAATTGCTCAGCATCTGATGGACCACCAGCGCATTCACACTGGGGAGAGACCGTTCAGCTGCTCTCACTGCACAAAGAGGTTTGGAAGGGCATGCACACTGAGGAGACACCAGCGAGTTCACACTGGGAGAGACCATTCACCTGCTCTGTGTGTGCGAAAGGATTCACTCGATACCCCAGCTGCTGATGCACAATGTCCCTCACACCCAGGAGAGACCCTTTAAATGCTCTGACTGTGGGAATGGTTTCAAAAGTTCTCAGGAACTGATGATCCACCAGTCCATTCACAGCTGCTGTGTGTGGGAAGAAATTCACCAGTTCATCCCTCCTGCTGAGACACCAGCGAGTTCACAAGTGATGACAGGGGTTGGATTCTGCTGTTATTGCTGCTGTTAATCACATCCAGGACTGAACCATGTTCATTCTGACAGTAGGTGAAGTGGAGGGTCGGAGGGTTTCTTTCTGCTGGACTGGCCGGTCTCACAATTCTGCTTCCAGTGGGTTGATGCTCTCTGAGCCTGGGAGAGCACATTTCCACTGAAATGACCCACACAAACCGACGAAGAACATTTATTTTATCCTGGAGAGTAAATAATGTTTTTCCTAACGCTACAGGTAGATCTGAAATAAATACATTTGTCTCTGTTCCATTGAGTCTACAGCACAGGGCCAGGCCAGTCGGCCCAATTGGTCTGTGTCAGTATTTATGCCCCACATGAGCCTCCACCCACCCCTCTTCATCTCCCCCCATCAGCATATCCTTCTATTCCTCTCTCCCTCATGTATGTATCTAGCTTCTCCTTCAATGTATTCATGATGTTCACCTCAACCACTTGCTGTGGTAGTGAGTTCCACATTCTCACCACTCGCTGGGTAAAGAGGTTTCTCACTGAACTCCCTGTTGGATTATTGAACCCCTTCATAACCTTAAAGACTTCCATCAGGTCACCCTTCAGTCTTCTCTTTTCTAGAGAAAAGCCGCCCCAGCCTTTCCTGAGGGTTAAATGCTCTCAGTTCTGGGATTATTCTTGTGAATCTTTGTTGCCGCTTCTCCAGTGCCTCTATTTCCTTTTTCTAAATGGAGATCACAAATGTTGACAGTGCTCCCAGTGTAGCCGAACCCTGATTCTAAACAAGTTGAACAGAACCTGTTCAATTCTATTCCTCGAGAATGGAACCCTGTAGATGGGCCCTACACTTTAGGAAAGATGTGAAGTCCTTAGAGAGGGTGCAGAGGAGATTTACGAGAATGACTCCAGGGATGAGGGACTTCAGTGAGTTCGAGAGACTGGAACAGCTGAAATTTCTCTCTTTAGATCAGACAGGCATTAGGATTGGGAATGGGGCCAATCAGCCCATTGAGTCCATGCTGGCTCTCTTTAGATCAAACTGTTGCCCTGTTCTCTCTCCGTGTCCCTGCGGATTTATTTCCCTGAAGTTCCCATCCAATTTCCTTTTGGAAACATTCCATTATCTCTGCTTCAGCCGCTCGTGGGAAGTGAGTCCCAGATATTTACCACTTCAAATGCAAACGAGGAGCAGAGAGCACAAAAGGAGGCGGTGTGACCCATTGTGCCCCTGCTGCCTCTTCAAACATTCTCAGCAACAAGGTCAAGGAGGCCATGTTAAATTCGAACATGTGACTGGAGCTTTATTTTTAAAATTAATGTTGGATTCACCTGCATGCTTGTGGAAGCTGCATAGCCAGCAGGAATTGTCTGAACTAAGAATTTCTTCTATGAATTTGATCAGTTGGAGGGCATTATATTCTGTCACATCTGGCTCAAGAATAAGGTTGGTTGCTCAGTTCGTGTAAGAAGGAAAGTTATTGGCTTGCAGCAAGTGTCTTTTCGAACCAGTATATCTTGTATTAACCTTATTCAGTTGTGGGACATGGGCGTCGCTGGCTGGCCAACATTTATTGCCCATCCCTAGATGCCCTTGTTCAGAGGGCAGTTGAGAGTCAACCACATTGTACGAACCAAATGTGTTCATTAAATATTACTTTATTTAGAACAAAGAAAGTTACAGCACAGGGACAGGCCCTTTGGCCCTCCAAGCCTGCACCGACCGCACTGCCGGATGAAATTAAAACCCCCTACCCTTCCAGGGACCATATGCCTCTATTCCCATCCTCTTCATGTATTTGTCAAGACGCCCCTTAAAAGTCACTACTGTATCCGCTTCCACTACCTCTCCCGGCAACGAGTCCCAGGCACCCACTACTCTCTGTAAAAAATCTGCCTCATACATCTCCTTTAAACGTTGCCCTTCGCACCTTAAACCTGTTCCCCCAAGTAATTGACTCTTCCACCCTGGGAAAAGGCTTCTGACTATCCACTCTGTCCATGTCCCTCATAATCTTGTAGACTTCTATCAGGTCGCCGCTCAACCTCCGTTGTTCCAGTGAGAACAAACAAAGTTTCTCCAACCTCTCCTCATAGCTAATGCCCTCCATACCAGGCAACATCCTGGTAAATCTTTTCTGTACCCTCTCCAAAGCCTCCACATCCTTCTGATAGTGTGGCGACCAGAATTGAACACTCAATTCCAAGTGTGGCCTAACTAAGCTTCTATAACGCTGCAACATGACTTGCCAATTATTAAACTCAATGCCCCGGCCGATGAAGGCAAGCATGCCGTATGCCTTCTTGACTCCTTCTCCACCTGCATTGCAACTTTCAGTGACCTGTGTACTTGTACACCCAGATCCCTTTGTCTATCAATACTCTTAAGCATTCTGCCATTTACTGTATATTTCCTATCTGTATTCGACCTTCCAAAATGCATTACCTCACATTTGTCCGGATTAAACTCCATCTGCCATTTCTCCACCCAAGTCTCCAACTGATCTATATCCTGCTGTATCCTCTGATGGTCCTCATCGCTATCCCCAAATCCACCAACCTTTGTGTCGTCTGCAAACTTACTAATCAAACCAGTTACATTTTCCTCCAAATCATTTATATGTATTACAAACAGCAAAGGTCCCAGCACTGATCCCTGAGGAATGCCACTTGTCACAGCCCTCCATTCAGAAACGCACCACCCTCTGTCTTCTTTGACCGAGTCAGTTTTGTATCCACCTTGCCAGCTCAACTCTGATCCCATGCGACTTCTTCTGCACCAGTCTACCATGAGGGACCTTGTCAAAGGCCTGACTGAAGTCCATGTAGACAACATCCACTGCCCTACCCTCATCAATCATCTTCGTCACTTCCCCAAAAACTCGACCAAGTTCGTGAGACACGACCTCCCCTTCACAAAACCATGTTGCCTTTCACGAATACATCCACTTATTTCCAAGTGGGAATAAATCCTGTCTCGAAGAATCCTCTCCAATAATTTCCCTATCACTGATGTAAGGCTCACCGGCCTGTAATTACCTGGATTATTCTTGCTACCCTTCTTAAACAAAGAAACAACATTGGCTATTCTCCACTCCTCTGGGACCTCCCCTGTCGCCAGTAAGGATAGAAAGATTTCTCTCAAGGCCCCAGCAATTTCCTCCCTTGCCTCTCTCAGTATTCTGGGGTATATCCCATCAGGCCCTGGGGACTTGTCTACCTTAATGTTTCTCAAGAACCCCAATACCTCCTCCTTTTTGATCTCAACATGACTCAAACTATCTACACATCCTTTCCCAGACTCATCATCCACCAAGTCCTTCTCTTTGGTGAATACTGACGCAAAGTACTCATTTATTACCTCACTCATTTCCTCTGGCTCCGCGCATAGATTCCCTCCCTTGTCCTTGAGTGGGCCAACCCTCACCCTGGCTACCCTCTTGCTCTTTATATATGTATAAAAAGCCTTGGGATTTTCCTTAATCCTGCTGGCCAATGCTTTTTCGTGACCCCTTTTAGCCCTCCTTACTCCTTGCTGAAGTTTCTTTCTACTTTCCTTGTATTCCACACTTGCTTTGTGTGTTCCCAGCCTCCTAGCTTTGACAAATGTTTCGTTTTTCTCTTTGACGAGGCTCACAATATCTCTCGTTATCCAAGGTTCCCAAAACTTGCCATACTTATCCTTCATCCTTACAGGAATGTGCCAGTCCTGAATCCCTATCAGCTTACACTTGAAAGCCTCCCACATGCCAGATGTTGATTTGCCCTCAAACATCTGCCCCATCTGGTAGCTATTTATTAGCTACCAGTCATTAACAGATGAGAAAGTCATGAGCCTTAATTGAGTTATAGTTAATCAATGAATAATGAATCAGTAGTTCTAATAAAAGATTGAGTTTTATTTGCTGTAAGAGTTTAATTGCTGTGTATGTAAAGAATGTGCAATGAGGATAAATGTACTGGCGAGAGAGAACTTCAAGCTCTGATTAGCCTCAACATTTGAAACTGTGTGAATAAGGGATTGTACAGAATCAGATAAAGGGATAGTATGAACCAGTTCTCTTGTATTCCTGTCTAAGATAATGAGAGAAGGTGGTGTCAGTAATTGAGGATCCAGTTAAATTAATCTTGTGATCAAATTGACCAATTGTCATGATTCAACAGGCCCAACTCTGAAGTGAGGTCATCGTCACTTTGTGGATAAAAGTAGAGGTTCTGAAGGTCTTCCTTGCGAGCCAAATACTGAAAACTCCCGAGGCTGAGTTCTAAGGAAATTACTGTCAGAGAAGGAGCCAGACTCCCGAGTTCCACAATAATTCCTGTGAAAGGAGCCAGAGAGGGTTACGCTTCTATGGACCAATCACCCACACAAAGTTGTAAAAGTCAATATCTTAAAGTTGTTCAGTAAAACTTTTTCATTCAATAAACTTCTTTTAAAATTTACTATCCAGAGAATTCTGCCTTTACCACAAAGAGGGCAGGGAACAGGCTACAGATGAATTAAAGAGAAACCATTTGTGTCCAGAACGTTGTGAACATCCTTTGACTCTGGTTGTCTTTGATGCTCAAGTCATTTTCTGTTTGTTTTTAACCAAGTTCTGTTTCATTAATAAACTTTCATCAGTAAAGGTGTTTGATTGTTCTGGGCTTTTCCTGATGAGATTGATGCACTTTCGGGAAAGTGGGTGAGAGGGGTTGGCAGGCTCTTTAACAGAAAGTGAGTCCCTCTAAGGTAATTGGCAAAGGGGCCAGAGGGGGAGATGAGATTTTATTTTATTTTTTGACACAGCGAGTTGTTCTGATCTGCCTGAAAACAGATTAAATAGAATCTTTCCAAAGGGTAAAGACTTGAAAGGGAAGAATTTGCAGGGCTGTGGGGACAGATCAGAGTGGTAGGATGAATCAGACAGTCCTTTCAAAGAGATAGCAGGGGCACGATGGGCTGAATGGACTCCTCCTGCATCCTGTCAATCTCAGCCTCCTGCTTTTGTGCAGGTTAAAAGGGACAGATTTCAGTGCAGCCTCTTCCCTGTATCTGTATTTAAAGAGACAGGTTTCTCTTTAGCTCTGAGTGACTGATATAACAATTGGTTGGAGGCCCATTTCCCAGTCAGTCCTCCAGCACCTTCCTGTCTCTCTATTAGTGCGACGCCCATGGCAGTTTCCCAACTGGGGCGCAGGCCCCGTTATTCTCAGCTAAATTCAGCCCTCAGCTCCGTCACCTGGCTGTCATTGACACGCGCAACAGAGAGACAGAAAGGTGTCCCAGGCTCAAATGGGAAATCAAAACTCGGGGCTTTAAATGAACTGTTAGGATCTCTGTAACGATCAACAATTTAAAAAAAAGAATTCTAAGCCCAGTGAGTAAATTAAAGAATCACACGACAAAACTTCAAGTTTCTGGCGTTTATTCCAACAAACTGGAAGCAACAATGATTAAACACTTTTTTATAGGGAACATTGCTCTTAAACTTAAAATTAAACTTTGCCCTTTTACTCTTAACACCATTAAATATCCCACTCAACCGTTATATTTTATTCTGCCTTGGAATGTTGACACTCTTTCTCCAAAAACCAGTCCAAAGTGATTCTTCACTCCCCAAGGGTTTATTTCCATTGTTTTCCTTTTCCAGTCGGGCAACCTTTAATCCCAGAACTGTCCTTCACAGTGATGGTTCTCCTGGACATTTTCCCACTAACACAAGCAAGGCGAATCTTCCAGCCTTGTTTCACAATCCTCAGGAATCTGTGACCAACATTCGACATCGGAGCAGATGTAGGTCATTTGGCCCTTTGAGTCTGCTCCCCCATTTATTTAGGTCATGGCTGATCTGTTTGTGTGGAGTTCCACATTCTCGTTCTACACCCGATATTTTTGATGCCCTTATCCAACAAGAATTGGGATAAAGGCAAAATTCTGCTGTTGTTGGAATGTGAAACAGAAACAGAAAATGCTGGACAATCTCAGCAAGTCTGACAGCATCTGCAGAGAGAGAATACAGACAACATTTTGAGTCAGGATGACCCTTTGTCAGAGCTGAAGACAAGGAAAATCGGACATAATTTATACTGTGAGGGTCAAGAATTGGGAAGCAATCTATTAAACCTCCTCTGAACCACTTTCAATGCATTTGTATCATTTCTTAAATAGGAGACAAAGCTGCACCCAGTATTCAAGATGCAGTCTCCGTAATGCCCTGTATAACTGAAGCATAGTAAGAAGTTAAATGGGATTATATTCATTGGAGTTTAGGAGGTTGAGGGGAGATCTGATAGAAACTTACAAAATAATGAACGGCTTAGATAGGATGGACGTAGGGAAGTTGTTTCCATTAGCAGGGGAGACTAGGACGCGGGGGCACAGCCTTAGAATAAAAGGGAGTCACTTTAGAACAGAGATGAGGAGAAATTTCTTCAGCCAGAGAGTGGTAGGTCTGTGGAATTCATTGCCACAGAGGGCTGTCGAGGCCGAGACGTTGAGCGTCTTCAAGACAGAAATTGATAAATTCTTGATTTCTCGAGGAATTAAGGGCTATGGGGAGAGAGCGGGTAAATGGAGTTGAAATCAACCATGATTGAATGGTGGAGTGGACTCGATGGGCCGAATGGCCTTACTTCCGCTCCTATGTCTTATGGTCTTAAACAACACAGGTTAAAGTCCAACAGGTTTATCTGGTAGCAAATAAACCTGTTGGACTTTAACCTGGTGTTGTTAAACTTCTTACTGTGTTTACCCCAGTCCAACGTCGGCATCTCCACATCATAACTAAAGCAGAACATCTTTACTCCTGTGTTCAATTTCTCTCATAATAAAGGATAACATTCCATTTGTAAGAACTTTGATTTATTTGAACTAAGATTTATGGGGGTTCTCTTGTTTACAATAACCTCCCTCATCATAAATCACACCAGGTTCCAGTGACTTAACCAAATGGCAAGAAAGAACACTTTAAATCGTGAATTCAGAAAGTTTATTAATCATTAAAAATGTAACAAGTCAGAAAGATAAAACAGAGTGTCGATTAACAGTTAATAGAGAAAGAATAGAAAAATGTTGAAAGCCCATCTTAGCCAATTCCCATAAATCTTCAATTATAAACTAAAATAGACACGAGTTTTCAGATGATTTGAAAAGAAATGAATTGTCTGCTGAAAGGGTTAACTTTTCTACAGAACCTAAAGGGATGGGGAGTGAGCAGAAAAAAATTGGCCCACAATAATACCACTTTACACAAGTAAAAAAATCAAAACAAACTAGATTGTAAACTTCAGCTCTTCATTTTTTTGTTATATTCCATTACCTAATTATTTTAATTTGATCAGTTTTTTTAGGGATGGATAACTTCTGTTCTTTATAAACTGCTTCACTCATTTTGTTGATTCTACATGGGCTTGGAGAATCAGAACCCAGACTTTATCATCATTATCCTTTTTCCCCTTTTGCCACCACTCCCTCTGTTTTGCAGGAAGGTCGTAGGGATTCCAATCAGAACTAATCATTTTATCATAAAAGTTAAATACTGCGGATGCTGGAATCTGAAACAAAAACAGAAAATGCTGGAAAATCTCAGCAGGTCTGACAGTATCTGAGGAGACAGAATAGAGTCAATGTTTAAAGTATGGATGACACTTCATAAGAGCGGTTATGAAGTGTCTTCCAGACTCGAAACGTTGGCTGTATTCTCTAATAATTTTATCGATACGTTTCTTGTTCTTAGTTTCCAATTAGCAGGTAAGAGACCTGTCCAGTCCTCACTCGAGCTCTGATTTTTTCACTGGCCATGCTTGAGTCAGTTTATAACCATTAGAATCTACTCAGAGGTCTGCTTTTCAGTCCAGTGCTATTTGGAGTATACCGTTACTTCACCGACTAACGGGTCACAAGTCCCTCAAAGTTCTTATCACAAATTTGGGATAAAATAATTTAAACAATGCCTGAGAACGCTTTTTAACTTCTTAACCAACTACCTACCAGTTTGTTGATTGGTCAGACCCCCTTTTTACAGATTCGGGTATCTCAGCCACTGAACACCAGCCGGTCCTGGAATAAGTTTAATTCTAACTCATTCTGAGTAAATATTCTCACCAGGTCCTCTGTTGGGCACTAAGCAGCTTTAATGGTCCGTGATTGCAGAAACTGAGCAGTCACAGGAATGTGGTCAAGATAGTCCAGTCCCATAATGCCTCACATTCAATCTGCAGTCCTTCAATTATAACAGAATATGTGGCTGTATGTAGCTGCCTCGGCCACAATCAGCGCCAACACTGCCTTCCTGAACTGCTACAATGCCTGAGGTGTAAGTAAGCCCACAGTGCTGTTAGGGAGGGATTTCCAGCTACATATTCCAGACATTCACTGGACTGTAGGTGGATACCAGATTGACATATTCCATTCAACCACTCCCAAGGTGAGTTATTCCAATTCCTTTATTGTCCAGGACAATATATTCACAATATCATTAAAACAGGAATTAAACATTCCCATTTGGTTTCAGGTTCTAACATATTCTGTTAGTTTGTTCTTTATTGTCAATGTCAGGCTGGGGTTGTTTCCCTTGGAGCAAAGGAGATTGAGGGGAGATTTGATAGAGGTGGACAAGATTCTGACAGGTTTAGATAAGGTGGACAAAGAAAAGCTGTTCCCATTAACTGATGGGACAAGGACAAGGGGGACACAGATTTAAAGTTTCAGGTCAGAGATGTAGGGAGGGATGTGAGGAAGAAAATGTTGATGCAGCGAATGGTAATGACCTGGAACTCGCTGCCTACAAGGGTGGAGGAAGTGGAGACAATAAACAATTACAAAGGGAATTGGATGGGCATTGGGGGAGTTTCAAACAGAAATGCTGACTAAATATCTCTGAACTTCCTCACACCCGGTCACTCTGTGATCCTTGTGAAATTTGAAACCAGGTATTCACAACAAGACTCAAAGAGCATCAGCCCACTGGAGGGAAAGTTGTGAGACCGGCCAGTCCAGCAGAAAGAAACCCTCTGACCCTCCCCATTGACCAACTGTGAGAATGAACAAAATGCAGTCCTGGATGTAATTGAGAGCAGAAACAATAACAGCAGAATCCAACCCCTGTGAACTTGTTGGTGCCTCAGCAGCTGTGATGAAATTCTGAACACTTTTTATACACTGAGCAGGTGGACAGTTTCTCCCCAGTGTAACTTCACTGATGTCTCAACAGGTGGGATAACTGAGTGAATTCCGTCCCACACTGAGAGCAGGTGAATGGTCTCTCTCCATGTGAATTCGCTGGTGTCTCTGCAGGTTGGATAACTGACTGAAACCCTTCCCACACTGAGAGCAAGTAAATGGCCTCTCCTCAGTGTGAACTCGCTGGTGTCTCTGCAGGTGGGATGACTGAGTGAATCTCTTCCCACACTGAGAGCAAGTAAATGGCCTCTCCTCAGTGTGAACTCGCTGGTGTCTCCGCAGGTGGGGTGACTGAGTGAATCTCTTCCCACACTGAGAGCAGGTGAACGGCCTCTCTCTAGTGTGAATGTGCTGGTGTTTCTGCTGGGTGGATAACTGACTGAAACTCTTCCCACACTGAGAGCAGGTAAATGGTCTCTCCCCAGTGTGAACTCGCTGGTGTCTCCGCAGGACGGATGACCGAGTGAATGTCTTCCCACACTGAGAGCAGGTGAATGGCCTCTCCCCGGTGTGAACGTGTTGGTGTGTCCGCAGGTCGGATGACCGAGTGAATCCCTTCCCACACTGAGAGCAGGTGAATGGCCTCTCCCCGGTGTGAATGTGCTGATGTGTCCACTGGTCGGATGACCGAGTGAATCTCTTCCCACAACGAGAGCAGATGAATGGCCTCTCCCCGGTGTGAACTCGCTGGTGTGTCTGCAGGTTGGAAAACTGACTGAACCCCTTCCCACACCGAGAGCAGATAAACAGCCTCTCCCCAGTGTGAATTCGCTGGTGTCTCTGCAAAGTGGATAACACAGTGAATCCCTTTCCACACTGAGAGCAGGTGAACGGTCTCTCTCCGGTGTGAACTCGCTTGTGTGACTGCAGCCTGCGAATCCCTCCCCACACTGAAAGCAGATGAATGGCCTCTCCCCAGTGTGGCTGCGCCGATGAGCATCCAGCAGAGAGGGATATCTGTATCTCTTCCCACAGTCTGCACATTTCCATGGTTTCTCCATGGTGCAGGTGTCCTTGCCTCTCCCTTGGGTGGCCAATCAGTTGAAGCCTTGTCCACACACAGAACACGGGTACAGTCTCTCCCTGCTGTGAATGGTGTGATATTTATTCAGGCTGTGTAACTGGTTAAAGCTCTTTAGTCAGTGCACTGGAACACTCTCACTGGGGTGTGGCAGTGTGTTGCTGCTTTTCCACTCACTGATGGCCGAAGTCTTTTCAAATCTTTTCTTATGTTCTTATGTTCTTAAATCGAAGTGGAAGCTTTAATCTGAAGCTCAGTGGCCAACTTCCGCATTGAGACGTCACAATGGAGCGCTGCCGGAATCAGCCAATAGGAATTAATCGGCTCCGCAGTGACGTGTCGGGGTTCCATGGCGCAGGCCCGGCTCGCGGACCCGGGAGCCCCGCCCCCACCCATTGTTCCCCTCCCCCTGCACCTCCTCCAGCCACGGTTTCCAGGCAACCGGCTGGCGGCTCCGGCCAGAGCGAGAAGCCACTCGGTGATCTCCCCCTCCCCCCGTCTCTCTACGGCGGCTGCTGCTCCAAAAAGAGATCGAGAGCGACCGCTGGCGGCAGCCGCACTGCGCCTGCTCCGGACAGCTCGGCTCAGCAGCGCTCTCTGCGCCTGCTCCGGACAGCTCGGCTCAGCAGCGCTCTCTGCGCCTGCTCCGGACAGCTCGGCTCAGCAGCGCTCTCTGCGCCTGCTCCGGACAGCTCGGCTCAGCAGTGCTCTCTGCGCCTGCGCGCTGGGCTGCCATCTGAGGGAGTGGGGGAGGGAACTTTGCAAAATCTCTTCCCATCAAATTCTTCAAAGTCCCGCAGTTTGATTTGAAACAGAACAGCTTCTGTTTGTAGCTTCACCACAGACTCAAACTTCACCACAGACTCAAACTTCACACACAGACTCAAACTTCACCACAGACTCAAACTTCACACACAGACTCAAACTTCACACACAGACTCCAACTTCACCACAGACTCAAACTTCACCACAGACTCAAACTTCACCACAGACTCAAACTTCACCACAGACTCAAACTTCACACACAGACTCAAACTTCACACACAGACTCCAACTTCACCACAGACTCAAACTTCACCACAGACTCAAACTTCACCACAGACTCAAACTTCACACACAGACTCCAACTTCACACACAGACTCAAACTTCACCACAGACTCAAACTTCACACACAGACTCAAACTTCACCACAGACTCCAACCTCATCCTCTGGACAACATCTGTGAGGAAAACACTTTCTTTCTCCCCCTGGGAAATACAGAGACAGAGAAATTCTCTGGACCTGGAATTAGAGACAAATATGGTGAGGGGGAAATGTTTGTGATTTTGTGGAACCTGTTTTATTGTCTGAGATATTTAAAGACAAATTTATCCTGTCTATTTAAATACTGTTTGTCTGTTAATGCATGATTCATTGATGTTGATTTTAATTTGATTATTGCAAGATTTATTAGAAGGTGAAATCTTTCCCTTTGTTTATTCCATTGGGTTTGTCTGGGAATTTGTTAATTTTAAGGTTATTGTACTCATAAGGATCATAACAACATTGATACATCTAGAGTTATTATAAGAACATAAGAACTAGGAGCAGGAGTAGGCCATCTGGCCCCTTGAGCCTGCTCCGCCATTCAATAAGATCATGGCTGATTTTTTTGTGGACTCAGCTCCACTTACCTGCCCGCTCCCCATAACCCTTATTCCTTTACTGTTCAAAAATGTATCTATCCTTGCCTTAAACACATTCAATGAGGTAGCCTCAACTGCTTCACTGGGCAGGGACTTACACAGATTCACAACCTTTGTGTGAAGAAGTTCCTCCTCAACTCAGTTGAGTTATAGAAGATCAGCCCTCATTCTTCGAAACTTTGAGAGAATAGAGGCCCAGTCTCGTCCGAGGAAACTTCCACCCTTCCAGGGATTTGTCGAATGAACCCTTGCTCCACTCCCTCTATTGCAAGTGTATCCTTCCTTTAGTAAGGAGACAAAAGCTCCACACAATACTCCAGGTAATGCAGCAAGAGTGTGGGACAGTTATTTACAGCTTTCGGGGAACAAGATAGAAAATAATGCTTCATAGAAATTAACAACTGCCAATTGTAGATTCTATCCTTAACTGACGGTGATGAAATTTGTAAACCTCTTTTACAGGATCTTCAAAGGGGGAGGATTTGCAGACACAAAATTCAAATCAAGCATCAAGTGAAGAATTGACAGAGTCACTCAATTATCAGGCTCTGAATATCATTCGCCTTTGAATCTCGAAGGAGAAATGTCTTTCCGTTCTGTTTGCTTCAGAAAGTTTTAAACATCAGTGTGACTGGAAAAGCAGCAAGACACAAACATCTGGGTGAGAGTGTTCCAGTGACAGTTACATAGTTTGAAAGACCATCACCATTTACACCAGGAAGAGATTGTACAGACGCTTTGTGTGGCCACCTCAGCTGAACAACAAACCTGGAGACAAGGACACCCACACCATGGAGAAACCGTGGAAATGTGGGGATTGTGGGAAGGGATTCAAATCCCCGTCTCAGCTGGAAATTCATCGACGCAGTCACACTGGGGAGAGGCCGTTCACCTGCTGTGATTGTGGTAAGGGATTCACTCATTCATCCCACCTGCTGAGACACCAGCGGGTTCACACCAAGGAGAGGCCGTTCACCTGCTCCGAGTGTGGGAAGACCTTCACTACTTCATCTGATCTGCTGACACACCAGCGAATTCACACTGGGGAAAGGCCATTCACTTGCTCTGAGTGTGAGATGGGATTCAGTCGGTTATCTCACTTGCAGGTACACCAGCGAGTTCACACCGGGGAGAGGCCGTTCACCTGCTCTGATTGTGGAAAGGGATTCTCTCACTCCTCCAACCTGCGGATACACCAACGCGTTCACACTGGGGAGAGACCGTTCACCTGTACTGAGTGTGGGAAGGCATTCATTGACTCATCAAGCCTGCGGATACACCAACGAGTTCACACCAAAGAGAGGCTGTTTACCTGCTCCGAGTGTGGAAAGGGATTCAGTCGGTCATCCTTCCTGAAGGCACACCAGCGGATTCACACTGGGGAAAGGCCATTCACCTGCTCTGAGTGTGAGATGGGATTCAGTCGGTTATCTCACTTGCAGGCACACCAGCGAGTTCACACCGGGGAGAGGCCGTTCACCTGCTCTGATTGTGGAAAGGGATTCTCTCACTCCTCCAACCTGCGGATACACCAACGTGTTCACACTGGGGAGAGACCGTTCACCTGTACTGAGTGTGGGAAGGCATTCATTGACTCATCAAGCCTGCGGATACACCAACGAGTTCACACCAAAGAGAGGCCGTTTACCTGCTCCGAGTGTGGAAAGGGATTCAGTCGGTCATCCTTCCTGAAGGCACACCAGCGGATTCACACTGGGGAGTGGCCACCCACCTGCTCCGAGTGTGGGAAAGCATTCATTGATTCATCCAGCCTGCAGATACACCAGCGTCTTCACACTGCGGAGAGGACATTCACCTGCTCTGAGTGTGGGAAGAGATTCAGTCGGTCAATCTACCTGCGCAACCACCAGCGAGTTCACAAGTGAACACAGGGATTGGATTCTGCTGTTATTGTTGCTGTTAATCACACCCAGGACTGAACCATGTTCATTCTGACAGTTGGTGAATTGGGAGGATCAGAAGATCCTGGATCAGAAGGTCCAGCTCTGCTGGATTGGTCTTTCTCACAACTTTGCTTCCAGTGGGCTGGGAGAGCACATTTCCACAAATGAACCACACAAGCTGATGAAGGACATTTATTTGATCCTGGATAGTAAATCCTACTTCTCCTTCAAGTAGATCTAAAATAAATACGTTTGTCTCTGTTCCATTGAGTCTACAGCACAGGGCCAGGCCAGTCGGCTCAATTGGTCTATGTCAGTATTTATGCTCCACATGAGCCTCCACCCACCCCTCTTCATCTCCCCCCATCAGCATATCCTTCTATTCCTCTCTCCCTCATGTATGTATCTAGCTTCCCCTTCAATGTATTCATGCTGTTCACCTCAACCACTCGCTGTGGTAGTGAGTTCCACATTCTCACCACTCGCTGGTAAAGGTGTTTCTCATTAAATCCGTACTGGATTATTGAACCCCTTCATAATCTTGAAGACTTCCGTCAGTCTTCAGTTTTCCAGAGAAAAGTAACACCGGCGTTTTCAGAGGGTTAAATGCTCTCAGTTCCGGGATTATTCTCATGGGGTAAACCGGTCAGTCCCATTGCCCGGTTCTATCCCTTTATCCTTTCAGTTCTATTTCCCGCAAGTGTCCGTCCATTTTCCTTGTTAAATCGTTCATTGTCTCTGCTTCCACCACCCTCACAGGCAGTGAGTTCCAGCTCATTCCCACTCATTGCATAAAACAGCCCTTTCTCACATCCCCCTGGATCTCTCGCATCCTTATCCTTGCACCATCAGCTAATGGGAACAGCTTTATCATAGAATCATAGAAACCCTACAGTGCAGAAAGAGGCCATTTGGTCCATCGAGTCTGCACCGACCACAATCCCACCCAGGCCGTACCCCCATATCCCTACATATTTACCTGCTAATCTTCTAACCTACACATCTCAGGACACTAAGGGACAATTTTAGCATCTTTGGACTGTGGGAGGAAACTGGAGCACCCGGAGGAAACCCATGCAGACACGAGGAGAATGTGCAAACTCCACACAGACAGTCACCCAAGCCGGGAATCGAACCCAGGTCCCTGGAGCTGTGAAGCAGCAGTGCTAACCACTGTGCCATCGTGCCGCCCCACCTTCTCACATTACCTTACTCACATCACTTTACCTTCTCACATTATTTAATCCTATTTTAATTTTTTACACCTCGAGCAAATCTCCCCTCCATCTCCTTTTCTCGAAAGAGAACAACCCCAGCTTCTTCAGCCTAGCCTTGTGGATAAAATTCCTCATTCCTGGAACCATCCCGGTAAATCTCCTCTGCACTCTCTCAAGGACCCTCACGTCCTTCCAAATGTGTGGTGACCAGAACTGGGCTCAGTGTTCTGTTGTGGCCTCACCCAGAGCTTTAGAAACTATCAGCATAACCTCCCTGCTTTTGTTCTCAATTCCTCAGTTTCTGAAGCCCGAGATCACATAGTCTCCAGATGGGAATGGTCAACATTTTTGCTTGAACATAAAATGCATTTTAACAACAGTTTGGCTGAAGAAGATTTTGTCCAATGAAGGAAAGAGTTGTTGACACAAAAAGAAGCCATTTTGACCTTGCTCTCTCCAAAAGAGAATCCAGAATGTGAGATTCTGGGAAATGAAATTAAAAATGAAGCTGCAGCTACAACTGAGCAAGAAGAAGACATTTCAATGTGGAATTGACTGGAATATTCTCTCTGGATTTAAACAATGATGGAACTGCAAACATGGAAGAAAATCAAGTTCAAAACATGCACTCTGAACAGACTGTTTTCAAAATAGAACTTGAAAATTCACAGATGAACAGCAATGAGGACTCTCCTCTTGCAGGAGGAACTTTGCACTATAATTATTGGAAGAAGAAAATTTTCAGAAAACACTGCAAGCAGTAATATTTTCCATCTTCAGTGGACTGAGATTCCTGGACATGGAACCCAGCAGTGTGCAGTTACCAAGCTGGACTTGTGAATGTGAAGTGGACAATGGAGGGATTATTATGTCTATTGCAGGTTATAGGGTAATTAAACATTAGAATTTGGAACAGGAGTTGGCCATTTGGCTCTTTGAGCCTGCTTCACCATTTGATAAGATCACAACTATTTAAATATACAGCATGTTGTCGAAAGCAAAATACTGCGGATGCTGGAATCTGAAACAAAAACACAAAATGCTGGAAAATCTCAGCAGGTCTGACAGCATCTATCGGGAGAGAGAAGAGCCAATCTTTCGAGTCTACATTGTAATCTTTCAAATGGGATAATACGAGGATGATACATTTTCATTTCTTCATGGGGAAGGTGTTGCAAAGATCTAATTTCATAATTCCTAGGTTTTAGAAGTATGAATTAGTTCAACAATTGCTCTTTTAAAAATTTAAGGTAAATGGAAAACCCGCACTGAGAATCTGACAGAAACACCCGAAGGGGATTCACATTCACAAGACGTGGCCAATGTTGGTTTAAGATGTCAAAACTCGAAGGGTAAGAAGTGTAAAAGGGCAGCTGGGCTCTTTTAGCCGGAGACCTGGAGACTTTGGGTCTGACAATTATTGCCCTGTCTTTGTTACAGATTGGAATTCTTCATGCAGACCTCAGGAAAAAAAGGTTTAGCTTTGAAGCTAAATATCTAACAGACGTCCCAACAGATGTGTTAGCACGGGGATAAGTGAGCCCTGCTTGGAATTCTGGGTGTTTCTCACAGAAAGCAAGCAGTCTGCAGTTAGCTTGGAGGCCGTCAGCTATGGGACCAGGAGCTGTGAACCAGCTGTGGGACCAGAAGCCACTGGGTCATTAGGAACCAGGGGTGCTGCCAATGTTTAAATCACTCAGTAAAGAAGGCAGTGAAACCCACGGTTGGACTGAGGAGTCCACAGTTTTGAGGTCTCAAAGGAAAGTTGGAGAATTGTTTAGCCAAAAGCTAATGGAAAGAGCCTCCATAAAATCTTGGAGCCTGGAGAATAGCTGGAAAAGTGAGGAAAATTAAAGTGAATTCTGCAGAGCTTTGACATACCTTTGAGAGTCCCAGGAACAGAATTGAACTTTCAAGATATCATTAAGTATAAAGAAACTTTTGGGGTGAGGTTAAAAAACAGGTTTATACCATAAGTCTTTATTGACTACAGTATTCAGTTTGTAGTGCTGTATTCTTACATTTTATTTTGTTTTATACATACAGTAAAGTTTGTTTTTGTTTAAAAATGTTAAATCTTTTCATGTAATTCTTTTAGTTAATCACTGGGTGTTCACAATTTTCTTTAAACGTTAATTGTCCTGACCGGGATCACAAAACATTCACACAAACAATGTTTCAGAGCAAATCAAAGAAGAAAAAATGTGACTTTCCTCCTTTTGTACAAAGCATTACATATAAAGACACCCCTCTCCTCAGAACCACAATAAGTTGTTAATATTCTCTTCATGAAATAATCTGATAATTGAAAGACTTATGCTATGTTCATAGTGCTGGCTTTTAATATTTTGTTTTATAAATTTTGTTCTTGTGAACCCACTATCAGATCAGCCATGATCTTATTGAATGGCGGAGCAGGCTTGAGGGGCCAGATGGCCGACTCCTGCTCCTAGTTCTTATGTTTAAAAATGTGGAATCTTGTGGTGCAATTCTTTGTGAATCACTGGGTATTTGAGTTTCTCTTTAAACATTAACAATCCTGATTAGGATCATAACAATACACAGCAACATATTTCACAATGAATCAAAGAAACAAAATGTACAAAGTATTACATTATAAGACACCGCTGTTCTAGGATCCACAATAATTTCTGAGCTCGAGCACTTACTTTAGTGAAACAATCTGATAATATGAATAAAATTTATACTAATTGTCATCCCTTCTAAAGCAGGAGGGCGATCGCCCGGCACAGAGGATAATTTGGGATTTCTCCCATAGACCAATTGGCATGACCATCCAACCATCTGAAGTGAATTATTTACATGAATCGTACATGCAGTTATCAACTTGCAGTTTGGCTGATCAGCTAAGATTTTCTGCAGCATTTCATCGGTTACCGTGTGATTCCTTTCACAGAGTCCATCACTGAAAGGACTTTCAGCTGCCGTGTTCATGACCAGAATGTTCATGTTTTCACACACGTCTCCAAACTCATCATTAACAAATTCTCCTCCATTATCAGTCAGAAACTTAGCTGGTGCCCCAGGTCCAGTCCCTATCCACTTCTCAATGACTTGGTCTAGAATCATCCTTTTGTCCTTGTCATGTATTATTGAGAAAGGCTAAATTGGGTCACCCTGTCTATCATGTGTAGAATGAAAATATTTCTGTCTTTGTCTCATATCTTTAGATCCACGGAAATACCTTGTTAAAGTCATGTGCCAAGGGCAGCTTTACAATCGGATGTGACAGCATCCTTCAATACTTGTCACACATTCCACACTTTGCATTAGTCTGTTCTCTGAGCCTCAGATACTCTTCATCAACTCCCCTGCATCTTTTTGCGGGATTTTTAATCTTTAACAAGGATAAGAAAATTGTTTGCGTAGCTTTAAGACTGGTTGCGGTCTTTATCTCTGGGACGGAAGGGGAGCACACTGGTTAGCACTTTTGCCTCAGTGCCAGGGATCCGGGTTCGATTCCCGGCTTGGGTCACTGTCTCTGTGGAGTTTGCATGTTCTCCCCATGTCTGCGTGGGTTTCCTCCGGGTGCTCCAGTTTCCTCCCACGTTCTGATAGATGTGCTGGTTAGGTGCATTGACCCGAACAGGCGCCGGACTGTGACGACCAGAGGAATTTCACGGTAACTGTTTCCCTGTCATTCCTGCGATTCATTCACCTATTAGTGCTTTTCCAATCCTGTCTTTTTTGTGATATCCAGATCTGCTAAATATACTTACACCCTCATTCAAAACTTGACAAAGTCTGACTATGCTTCATAGGCACCCATCAGATCATCTTTCTTGTAAATCTCATCAATGAAACCGAGTAAAAGATCCAAACCTTGATCAGTGGATTTCCAGCTCAGAAAATGTTTTGCTGCCAATTTTCCTTTCGTTAGGAAGTGACAGTGCCAAGGCCAGACCTGGTTTTCTCATTGTTAGGGATGTAACCCATGTCCACATCGCCACTTCATTCTTCCACTGGTCGTATGGTTCAGGCTCCGAGAACATCGGCGGGTAATCAGACCCTGACAATTCCCACTGCCTTTCATCTCTCACAAAAGCTGCTGGGATTGTAAACTTCTGTCTGAAATATACTTTCCTCCAGTTTCCAAACTTCACCATTGGACAAACACTCTCTGTTACCATGTTATAATTCTGACAGCCTTATGGTGAAGGAAGAAACTGGAACCAATCTTTACTTGGAATACATTTAACTCCCAACTCTTTATACATACTTTCTTCATACACACTGATATAATTATTTGATCAAAGCCCTCCGTCTGTACATTCTTAAACTCAATTGATTCAATTAACACCCATAGTCAGGGCAGGAATCCGGGTTCAATTCCAGCCTCGGGTGACTGTGTGGAGTTTGCATGTTCTCCTCGTGTCTGTGTGGGTTTCCTCCAGGTGCTCCGATTTCCTCCCATCTTCTAAAGATGTGCGGGGTAGGTGGATTGGCCGTGGTAAATTGCCCCTTAGTGTCAGGGGGATTAGCAGGGTAAATGTGTAGGTTTACTGGAGTGGGGCCTGGTTGGGATTGTGGTCGGTGCAGACTCAATGGGCCGAGTCACCTCCTTCTGCACTGTAGGAATTCTGTGATTAAAAAGAAAAGGTCTCTAATCGGTGTGAACTTGTTGGTGTGTCAGCAAGTTGGATGACTGATGACGTTCCCTAAACTCAGAGCAGGGGAATGGCCTCTCCTCGATGTGGACTTGCTGGTGTCTCAGCAGGTTGGATGAATCAGTGAATCTCTTCTCAGAAACAAAACACATCAAAGGTCTTTCCCCAGTGCGACCACATTGGTGTTTTAGCAGACTGGATGACTCAATGAATCCTTCTCTTGGAGCAGGTGAATGGGTTCTTCCTGCTGTGAACTCGCTGGTGTGTCTGCAGGTTGGATGACTGAGTGAATCCCTTCCCACATACGGAGCAAGTGAATGGCCTCTCCCCAGTGTGAACCCGCTGGTGTGTCAGCAGATGCGGTGACCGAGTGAATCCCTTCCCACACTCAGCGCAGGTGAACAGCCTCTTCCTGGTGTGACTGCGTTGATGTGTCAGCAGACAGGATGACTCAGTGAACGCTTTCCCACACTCAGAGCAGATGAATGGTCTCTCTCCAGTGTGGATTCGCTGGTGTGTCAGCAAGTTGGATAACTGAGTGAATCCTTTCCCACACTCAGCACAGGTGAATGGTCTCTCCCTGGTGTGAACTCGCTGGTGTGTCCGCAGGGTAGATGAATCCTTGAATCCCTTCCCACACTCAGTGCAGGTGAATGGTCTCTCCACACTATGAACTCGCTTGTGTGTCTGCAGGTGCGATGACTGAGTGAATCTCTTCCCACACTCAAAGCAGATAAAAGGTCTTTTCCCAGTGTGGATGTGTCGGTGAATTTCCAGTTGAGATGGAGCTTTGAATCCTTTCCCACAGTCCCCAGATTTCCACGGTTTCTCCATGGTGCGGGTGTCCTTGTGTCTCTCCAGGTTTGATGATCAATTGAAGCCTTGTCCACACACACAAAGCGAGTATGGTTTCTCCTCACTCCGAATGGTGTGATATTTCTTTCAGGGTGTGTAATTGGTTAATGGTCTTTCCACAGTCAGTTCGCTGGTACACTCTCACTCATATGTGTGTCTCGATGCTTTTCCAGTCACATATTTAAACCTTTTGACGCAGACAGAACACCATTTCTTTATACACGCTTTTTTCATACACACTCATATAATGATCCAATCAATGCCCTCCATCTGTACATACTTCAACTCAATTCGAGACTGAGAGAGCGATGATATTCAGGTCCTTTTGAATCGAGTGAATGTGTCAGGTCTCGGTGTGACGTTTGGTTTCAGATTTCTATCGCAAATCTTCTCCTTCTCAAAACCTGTAAAAGGAATTTAGAAAAGTCAGCACTGTCAGTACAGCAGAGAAATTCAGAACACACGATTCTAGTTTCAGTTGAACATTCATTCCTATTTTGTTCACCAAAAGTTGTAAACCTCAATCTCACATATTCCCTCTGCTCTCACTCTGCTGTATCTAATATACACCCTCACAATTCTCCTGAAGGTGCTGATTGATGCTGAGTGGCCGACCCCTACTCACTGCTTCCTGACCTGGAGACCTGAAAACCTTGATGCAGACTGCCAGACTCAATACAAACACAACCCATAGGAACAGATTCTGGAGGAAAACATGTGTTGAATAAACACTGCTGTATTACTTGCTCAGAGCTTCATGACCATGTCAGTAAGAACTTCATTAAGGTGTTGAGTGTTCACAAACACAAACTCGCTGCTTATGAGAATGCTGGAATTAGAGATGATCCAAGATTTCAAGCTCAACTGGATGGACAACTGAAGGAAATAATCTTGCAGAGATACAAGGGTACAGCGGGAGAATGGGACTGGCTGGATTGCTCGACAGAGAGTCAGCACGGACTCGAATGAACATCTTCTGTGCTGTAATTAATCAATGTCTGGAAATGTATGTCACCACAGTGCTATATTACAAATTTGAAATAACAATAAATGAAATTTATCACAGAACCATAAATAATATATCTAATATGTACCTAACAACAAAACTAGACATAACACTGAGCTATATAAAATTACTGTCCCACAAAGAATCATAAATTTACACCAGATTACACCAAACATATCCAAAAATGCCAAACCTTACTATATTCCACTTAAATGTCAACTATCTCCTGAAGAAACCAGCCCTTTAATTGTGAACATTAGGAACGAGACCATCCTTTTAGCCAGACAAATCAATGTATCAAGCTGAGGGAGCAAAGGATGTCAATGTCTTTCAGAGAGAGCGAGAGACCTGGGCCAACCTTTCCAGAGTCTGCAGCCTCCCTGGATTCACTTCCTTACCCTTCAGTTGCTGCAAGTCCCCAATTTCCCCCAGAATGAGAAAAGAAATGGAAAGGGGGAGAAAAGAAAGTGTTTGACTCACAGATGTTGGCCTCTTTGGAGGGAGTTTGATTCCGTCTGAAGCTCAACCTGCATTGTCACAAAGACCGCGCTCTGATTGGCTGGAGGACCAGAGTCCTTCCGGTCTTCCAAGAATTTCCATTGGTCAACACCTCAAGCAGGGTTCAGAAACATTTCCGCACATGCGCAGATTCCCCTTTCCCTTGGACATGCGCAGATTCGAGCCCGGGCTACTGAGCGATTTCCCCAGCGCGAGGCATTGTGGGGCATCCGGCCGCCATTACTCCTCTGGAGCCCAGTCTCCAAACTCCTGGGACTGGGATGAAAGGTGGAGGCGGGAGTGACTGCACCCAGAAACAAAGCACATGTGGGTAGTCACTAGATTATATATTGATGCCCCATTAGCAAAGCAGTTCACCTTCAGGCATAAAGATTGAAATTTTGGGGTGAGACACTAGGGAGGGCAAGAGGTAGTCTGAAATTGAAACCGAGAGTTAGCACATAAAGTGGAGAAGAATTGATTTGATTTATTATTGTCACATGTATTGGGATACAATGAAAAGTATTGCTTCTTGCACACTATAAAGACAAAACATATCGTTCGTAGAGTACATGGGGAGAAGGAAAGGAGAAGGTGCAGAATGTAGTGCTACAGTCATAGCTAGGGTGTTGAGAAAGATTAATTTAATATATGTTAGGTCCATTCAAAAGTCTAATTGCAGCAGGGAATTGAAAAAGAAAGCAGGAGGAGAAAAGGATGAATTAGTGGAACAATCAATGGGGAGGAAGGTGGGTGTGAGAGGACAGAGATTTATAGTTTGAATGGGACAAACATGCCTAATGATAACCAGAATTTTCAGTTCTGATTTTGTATCCTGTACTTGATTACTTGATAACTTCAATCCTGCCATATACATTCATAATCTCTATCAGGTCAGCACTCAGCCTTGGCTTTTCCAGAGAATAGGGTGGCATGGTGGGACAGTGGCTAGCATTGCTGCCTCACAGCACCAGGAACCCCAGGCCTTGGGTGACGGTGGGATATGCACATTTGCCCCTTGTCTGTGTGGGTTTCCTCCAGGTCTCTAATTTCCTCCCACAGTCCAAAGATGTGTAGGTTAGTTGAATTGGTCATGGTGAATTGCCCCTTAGTGTCCAAAAATGTGTAGATTAGGGGTATTAGCAGGGTGAATACATGAAGCTATGGGGATAGGGCATGAGGTAGATGCATTGTCGGAGAGTCGGCGCAGACTCAATGGGCCTCCTTCTGCACTGTAGGGATTCTATGATTCTACGAAAACATTCCCAACCTGTTTAGTCTCTCCATTAACTTAAAAGCACTCTCAGTTCTGGTATCATTCTTGTGAATCTTTCTTGCATCATCTCGAGATTCTCTGTCAATCTTAAACGGGCAGACAATTAAAATTTAGATTCAGTTTAACTTGATTGCTTGAGCCTAATTACTCAGTTCCAGACTGACTCTGAAACACTTCAGTTCAAAAGAGAGTTTACCATCAGGCAAGACAGGACTCTGAAATGGCAAATAATAACAATGTTTATTTAAAAGAAAAAGATTTACCTGTGAAATACATGAGGAAGTTTTGCCACCTCAATTGGGGGATCACCCCAGGTAAAAGTGTGAATGTTCCTGAGGTTCCTGAACTAACAGTAACTTCCCAAAATCCTGCCCCAGGGGCACTCAGTATCTCCACGAATAGAGCTCAACTTGTAAACACAAGATGGTTCTTGAAACAGACCTTTAACTCTTTAAGCAGCATTACCTCATCTCCAATATATTCATAGAATCATAGAGTGCAGAAGAGGCCCTTCAGCCCATCGAGTCTGCACCAACACACGAGAAACACCTGAACTCCCATCTAATCACATCTACCAGCACTTGGCCCATAGCCAGCAATTTATATTCAGATCACTGATACTTAGAGATGCTTTCACTGTGAAGTCATCAATTAATCCAGTCTTGTTGTATAATACCAGTGCGAGTGAAGCCTGCTTTCAAACGTACTCTTCCCAGAAACTATCCCCAAAACATTCTATGAACTCATCTACATGACCTTCGTCCAGCTGACTTTCCCAGTTTATAAATAGATTAAAATCCCTCTTGATTATTGCCGTAGCTTTACCACAAACTGCCATTACCTTTTCCTTTGTACTCTGTCCTACCGTGTCGTTACAATTAGAAAGCCTGTCCATCACTCACTCCCACAAGTGAATTTTGCCTTTACCATTTCCTCATCTCAAACCAAACCACTCCAAACATCCTGGTTTCCTGAACTTAGGTCATCCCTCCCTAATGTGCTAATACTGCCAATAATCAACAGAGACATCCTTCCACCGTTTCCCAGACTCCTGTCCCTCCTGAATGTCACATACACATGTTTAGCTCACCACTGACTTCTCAGGGGCAATTACCGGTGGTCAATAAATGCTGGGTGAGCCAGTGACACCTACATCCCATGAATGAATAGGAACAAATTCAGGCCCCACTCTATGTCTCTCTAATGGCGATCAACTCATAATTCTTTCCTTATATTTGTGCTGCTGTCAGTTCATCAGTTGTGTTTCAAAAGCTACGTGTGTTTAGATGCAGAGCCTTTAGTTTTGTCCCTTTAATATTTTTGTAGCGTCTAACCACATCTACTGATGTAATCTATAATTTGCTCTTTCATTATCTTCCTGTCACAGTCTGTTTATCATTTCCCAAATTCTTACCTTTCTCTCATTCCTTACTCTTTCGTTTGCCACATCTTCCAAAACGTATCAGAAAAGACCCAACAATGGAACAGTCGGTAACAGGACATCAATCAGTCTCCTCTTACCCTCGAGAAATCAAGGACGCAAACATGTGTGATTGACACAAAGTTGATTTAATCTATACCCAGAATCTTAAACTCCAGTGTAGTTACAAGGATTATTAACTTCAACTTCAACCGAAACAACCTCTAACTGTCAGAATGAGCATGGTTCAGTCTTGTGATTAACAGCAGCAATAACAGCAGAAACCAACTCCTGTAATCATTTGTGAACTCGCTGGTGTTTCTGCAGGGTGTTCGCACGGGTGAATCCTTTCCCACACACTGAGCAGATGAATAACGTCTCCCTGGTGTGACTGTGCTGGTGTTTCAGCCGGAGGGAATGCTGAGTGAATCGCTTCCCACACACACAGCAGATAAACGGTCTCTCTCCAGTGTGAACTCGCTGGTGAATCAGCAGATCCATTTTGCCTTTGAAGCTCTTCTCACAGTCTGAACATTTAAAAGGTCTCGTGTCAGAGTGAACACGTTGGTGTGAAGTGAGTTGGGCAGACTGGGTGAATCCCTTCCCACACTCGGAGCAGGTGAATGGTCTCACACCAGTGTGAATGTGCTTGTGTCTCAGCAAGGTGGATGACTGAGTGAATCCCTTCCCACACACAGAGCAGGTGAATGGTCTCTCCCCAGTGTGAACTCGCTGGTGATCCAACATTTTGCATAACTGAGCGAATGCCGTCCCGCACTCAGGACAGGTGAATGGTTTCTCTCCAGTGTGAACTCGCCGGTGTGTCAGAAGGTGGGATAACTGAGTGAATCTCTTCCCACACTCAGTGCACATGAATGGTTTCTCTCCAGTGTGAATTCGCCGGTGTGCCTGCAGGCTGGATAACTGAGTGAATCCCTTCCCGCACTCAGCACAGGCGAACCATCTCTCCCCAGTGTGAACTCGATGGTGTGCCAAAAGATTGTATTTGGTTTTAAAACTCTTCTCACAGTCAGAACATTTAAAAGGTCTCATGTCAGTGTGAACAAGTTGGTGTGCAGTGAGGTGGGTTAGTCGAGTGAATCCCTTCCCACATTCAGAACAAGTGAACGGCCTCTCCCCAGTGTGACTGCGTTGATGAGTTTCCAGTTCAGAAGGGTAACTGAATCCCTTTCCACAGTCCCCACATTTCAACTGTTTCTCCATGATGCAGGTGTCCTTGTGTCTCTCCAGGTTGGATAATCAGTTGAAGCCTCGTCCACACACAGAACACGTGTATGGTTTCTCCTCGCTGTGAATGATGTGATGTTTTTTCAGGCTGTGTAAATGGTTAAAACTCTTTCCACAGTCAGTTCACTGGAACACTCTCACTCGGGTGTGTGTGTGTGTCTGGTACTTTTCCAGTCACACTGATGTTTGAAATCTTTTCCAACGAACAGAACAAACATCTCTCCTTCCACATTCAAATTCAAGTCCTGATGAATTAAGTGACTGTAAAATCAGCAGATAATTTCCTGTCTGCAAATCCTTTCCTTCTAATCCCCAGTAAAATATCTAGTCACCCGTGATCTAACTAGTGTCTCAGATTTCACAGTAACTCCATTGCAATGTTAATGTAAGCCTTACTTGTGACTAATAGATAAACTTTAAACATGAGATGACTGAGTACACCCTTTCCCATGTACAGGGCACGTGAATGGTCTCTCACCAATGAGAACTCACTGGTTAATGAATGAATCTCTTCCCACACATTGGGCAAGTGAATGGCTTCACTCCAGCATGAGTGCGCTGGTGTTCCTGCAGAATATTGTTGCTTTCAAAGCTATTCTCAGAGTTATAAAATTTAAAGATCTCACATCGGTGTGACGACGCTAGTGTCTACAGATTGGATAAATGAGAAAATCCCATCCCACACATGGTGCAGGTGAACAGTCTTTCCCCAGTGTGAGTGCGTCGATGAATTTCCACACAATGGGTAATTGAATTCTTTCCCACAGTCCCTGCACTGGAACACTCTGTGTGTGTGTGTGTGTGTGTGTGTGTGGCGGGGGCAGCTTGGTGCTTTTCCAGTTACACTGATGTTTGATTTTTTCCCCCACAGACAGAACACACAAACATTTCTCCTTCCACATTCAGAAGCCGATGGTATTCAGATCCTGATGAATTGAGTCATTGTCAGATCTTGAAGTGAAGCTTGATTTGAGTTTCCTGTCTGTCAATTCTCTACTTGTAACTCTGTAAATCCAGTTCATACAGGTCAGTCCAGGACACAAATTCAGAACAGATAATTCTAGTTCGCGGGGAATACTTATTTCTCTCTTATTTCCCAAAGCTGCAAATTCCAATTCCACGCACTTTCCCTCAACTCATCACAATGGCTTCACAATTACCAATACTGAGACTCGTATTGAATTCCAGATTATTAACTGAATTTAAATTCCACCAGCTATCCTGGTATGTTTTTAACCATTATCCCTGGAACATTATTCTGGTCCTCGGGATTACTGGTGTAGTGCACCCCAATGGAGAATAGGAATGACCCAGAGCTGAATGGTTCCACTCAAGGGTCCGTAATATCCAGGTTCTGATTGATCAAGTGACTCTCTCAGATCTTGATGTCTTGTTAGATTTCGGTTTTCTGAGTGTAAATCCTCCCCTTTGAACTCCCTGTCAAAGGAGGTTCCAAAATCCATCAGTGTGAGTGCAGGCTAGAAATCCCCCCCCCCCCCCCCCCCATTCTCTCCTCCTGCTCCAGGGTCAGTAAAGTGAGTGAAAGATGATTCTCATTCACAAACCCATTGCTGCATTTCCTTCCTGAAGCCACATTTGTCCACTGGGGCCTGGCCCCGGGAGAAAGCGCTGCAGCTGCCGTTGTGTTGGGTGTTGAGGCGGTGCCGCTAGTTCCTTATTGGGGGTGTTGAAGCCTCCACTGGGTGTGTGGAGCCTCCCCTCCCACCCACTGCCCCTAACGCTGCCTCCGCTTATCCGCCTCCTCCCCGCCTGACGATCAGACAAACAAGCGCCTGTCCCTGGACATGAGCCGCACTGCGCATGCCCAACGTCACAATGCCCGGGGACTGATTGACGGCAGCTCTGGGCCAATAGGAAAAGGGGGCGGGCCTGGAGGACCGAGCAGGAGCGGCTGGTCCTCCAACCAATCGGAGTGAATGAGGGGGTGGGATCTTAAGCATGCGCAGTAGCGCAGTAGCGCAGTAATGGCGACAGACAGACAGTTTTTATTCGAATCCACAAACGGTACCAGGAAAATTGCGGAACGCGGGGACGGTGGATCTGGCGGGTGGGTGAAGTGTGTTTGTAAACATGTTGTTCAGGCCCAACTTCCAAAAAAGGACTTTCTGTTTCGCGCCGAGCGGGGCCGCAAAGTCCAGTGTTCGGCTCAGGTTAACGACCGCCATCTTTATTGGGGGCTCATGCGTTCCGCCATCTTTGTAAGGGGCAAAGGTGTCAATGAGTGGGAGGAGCTTGTTCCCCATTGTTCAGAATGGAGACAACTTGTCCATCAACCCTCTGCCCCGGGTAATCTGACCCTGTTTTACACAGAGCCAGATGTTTAATTGATCAGGCAAAGTGGCAACATAACAAGGAAAGGAAGCAAATTCTGCTCTCCGGATCCCACTAACTATTTTAAATTTTAATGCTTATCCATTAGTCACAAGCAAGGCTTATATTAACACTGCAATGAAGTTACTGTGAAATTCCCCTAGTCGCCACACTCTGACACCTGTTCAGGTCAATGCACCCTAACCAGCACGTCTTTCAGAATGTGGGAGGAAACTGGAGCACCCAGGGGAAACCTACGGAGATGCGGGGAGAACAAAGAACAAAGAACAGTACAGCACAGGAAACAGGCCCTTCGGCCCTCCAAGCCTGCGCCGCTCCTTGGTCCAACTAGACCAATCGTTTGTGTCCCTCCATTCCCAGGCTGCTCATGTGACTATCCAGGTAAGTCTTAAACGATGTCAGCGTGCCTGCCTCCACCACCCTACTTGGCAGCGCATTCCAGGCCCCCACCACCCTCTGTGTAAAAAACGTCCCTCTGATATCTGAGTTATACTTCGCCCCTCTCACCTTGAGCCTGTGACCCCTCGTGATCGTCACCTCCGACCTGGGAAAAAGCTTCCCACTGTTCACCCTATCTATACCCTTCATAATTTTGTACACCTCGTGTAATCTCCACATAGACAATGACCCAAGCCAGGAATTGAACCCGGGTCCCTGGCACTGTGCTACCGTGCTATTCAGAGGTCTTGCCCCGTATGCCCAAAGATCTGTGGTTCATTTCAGTCTCATGAAGACCCGTGGCAGAAACTCTCAACGCTGAGTAGACATCATCCTCAAATCGAGGAACAGATAACAGCAACTGGCAATGCGCAACATGGCATGATTTTGATTTAATTGGATTTATTATTGTCACATGTACTGGGATACAGTGGAAACTATTTTTTCTTGTGCTATATGAGCAAAACATACCGTTCATAGAGTACATAGGGAGAAGGAAAGAAGAAGGTGCAGAATGTAGTGTTACAGTTGTAGCAACGGTGTAGAGAAAGATCAACTTAATATCCCATTCAATATCTGATGGCAGCAGGGAAAAAGCTGTTCTTGAGTCAGTTGGTACATGATCTGACTTTTTGTATCTTTTTCCTGACAGAAGAAGATGGAAGAGAGTATGTCCAGGTACGTGGGGGCCTTGATTATGCTGGCTGCTTTTCTGAGGCAGTGGGAAATGTAGATGGAGTCAGTAGAACAAAATCTGACAGAGTCACTATATTCATCAAAACCTAAATGAACGTATGTCTGTGGAAAAGATTCAAACGTGTGTGTGACTGGAAATTGGGAAAAGCAATGTCATGGAGGGATTTGAAAAGAAAGATGAGAATTTTGAACTGAGTTGCTGCTCAAACAGGAGCCTGTGTAAGTCAGTGAGTCATTGAGATATTGCAGAGATTTGGATAAACTCAAATTTATCACAGGTTGAATGGAGGCTGGTCAGGATGTGAAAAATTGTCAAGTCTAGAGGTTATAAATGAATGAACGAGAGTTTCAGGACATGTATTTGGACCAAGTCGAGTGATGGGAATTAGATTTAAGGTGGCACAGTGGTTAGCGCTGTTGCCTCACAGCTCTAGGGACCTGGGTTCAGTTCCCGACTTGGGTGACTGTCTGTGTGGAATTTGCAAGTTCTCCCTGTGTCTGCATGGGTTTCCCCCGGGTGCTCCGGTTTCCTCCCACAGTCCAGAGGTGTGGATTAGGTTGATTTTCCATGCTAAATTGCCCTTTAGTGTCCTGGGGTGCGTAGGTTAGAGGGATCAGTGGGGTAAATATGTGGGGTTACGGGGATGGGCTGAGGTGGGATTGTTGTCAGTGCAGACTTGATGGGTGGAATGGCCTCCTTCGGCACTGTAGGGTTTCTATGAGATAGAAACTCATTCTTGGAGGTGGCAGAGATAAATGGTCAGAAACTCAGCTGGCAGCTCTGAAGAAGAGTTATAGGGACTCAGAACATTAACTCTGTTTCTTTCTCCACAGATGCTGCCAGACCTGCTGAGTTTATGCAGCATTTTCTGTTTTTATTTCAGTTTTTGCTTTTATTTCAGTGAAATAATTTTCGATCGTTGCAAACAGTCTGGTTCAGCCTCAGACTGTTGTCAGGGAGAGGGATGGAGTCAGTGGGTATGGAGTAGAGTTTGTAGTCGGGTCTTAATCTTCTCACTATTTAAATAGAGGAATTTTTTGTTAATCCAGTGCTGGATGTCAGACAAGGGCGGCACGGTAACACAGTGGTTTGCACTGCTGCTTCACAGCTCCAGGGACCTGGGTTCGATTCCCGGCTCGGGTCACTGTCTGTGTGGAGTTTGCACATTCTCCTTGTGTCTCCGTGGGTTTCCTCCGGGTGCTCCGGTTTCCTCCCACAGTCCAAAGATGTGTGGGTTAGGTTGATTGGCCATGCTAAAATTGCCCCTTAGTGTCCTGGGATGCGTAGATTCGAGGGATTAGCAGGTAAATATGTAGGGATATGGGGGCAGGGCCTGGGTGGGATTGTGGTCGGTGCAGACTCGATGGGCTGAATGGCCTCTTTCTGCACTGTAGGGATTCTGTGATTTCTGTGAAGTCAGGATGGTGTGTGACCTGAATGGGAACTTGGAGTTGCTGCTGTTCACATACACTTGCTACCCTGACTCTTTGAGGTGCCAGAGGCTGAGATTGGGGAAATTCTCTCAAGGTTCTGGTAGAGTTTTAGATATATACAATCCATCACCTTCACTCATTCTGCTCCCAGTTCTCTGTCTCTCTTCTCGAGAGATCCAGACTATGTGAAAGGTTCACTTCCCTGAAGGATATTAGTGAATCAGTTGGTTTTTTATAACAATTTAGCAGCTTTCATGGTCACATTTTCCTCGTGCCGGCCCCACAAATTACCAGATTCATTCAACTCAATTTCACAATCTGCCTTTGTGTTTTTGTGGGTTCTCTCTCACTCCCTTTTTTCTGTTTTGAATCAATTTCACAGAGTATTGGAAAGGTTCACAGGCAGGAAAGTCAAACCAATTACCACATCACAATCTGCCAGAGTCACTCGATTCATCAGGACTTGAATATCATCGGCCTTTGAAAATGGAAGCAAAAAGCACCGTTCACGCCAGGGAGAAGCCATGGGAATGTGGGGAATGTGGGAAGGGATTCAGATCCCCGTCTGAGCTGGAAACTCATCGGCGCAGACACACCGGGGAGAGACCATTCATCTGCTCCAATTGTGGGAAGCGATTCATTCAATTAATTTGCCTTCAGAGACACCAGCGACTTCACACCGGGGAGAGGCCGTTCACCTGTTGTGTGTGTGGGAAAGGATTCACTCTCTCATCCCACCTGCTGAAACACCGGCAGGTTCACACTGACAAGAGAGAGTTTAAATGCTCCGACTGTGAGAAGAGCTTTAAAAACCCACACGCACTGAGGGAGCACCAGCGCATTCACACTGGGTACACACCGTTCAGCTGCTCACTGTGTGGGAAGAGGTTCAGGACATCTCCCCACCTTCAGACACACCAACGAGTTCACACTGACAAGAGACTTTCAAATGTCCAGAGTGTGAGAAGTATTTCAAAGGTTCTGGGAATCTGCAGTACCATCAACGTGTTCACACTGAGGAGAGACCGTTCAAGTGCTCTCACTGCAGTACTGGGTTCAGGCGATCATCTCACCTCACTGCACACCAGCGCACTCACACTGGGGAGAAGCCGTTCATCTGCTCCAAGTGTGGGAAGGGATTCAGTCAGTCCTCCAACCTGCTGACGCATCAACAAATTCACACTGAGGTGAGGCCATTCATCTGTTCTAAGTGTGGAAAGGGATTCGTACGATCATCCCATCTGCTGACTCACCAGCGCATTCACACTGGGGAGAGGCCGTTCACCTGCTCCGAGTGCGGGAAGAGATTTACCGAATCATCTGCGCTGCTGACACACCAGCGAGTTCACACTGGGGAGAAACCCTTCACTTGCTCCATGTGTAGGAAGAGATTTAATCGATCATCCAACTTGGTGAAACACCAGAGAGTTCACTATTGACGGCTCTGCTCTGATTCTGCTGTTGTTAATCAGATTCAGGACTGAACCTTGTTCATCACGACACTGGGGAAGTGTTGATGATGTTGCTGCTAACTACAGTAACTGGGCTGGAGCTGATAGAACTTGCATTCATATAGCACCTTTCACAACCTCAGGACATCTCTGTGTACAGTCAGCCTCCACAAACAGCAATGTGGCAATGAGCAGTGATCTGTTTGCAGTGAGATTGGGAGAGGGGTAATACTGGTCTCACCAGGGTGAGCTCCCTGCCCTCCTTCCAAATAGAAGCCATGTGATCTTTCATCTCCGCCTGACAGAGCAGATGGGGCCCTTGGTTTAACATCCTCATATTAGTGAAGTGAAGAGCCTTAATTCTGAGACAATTGAAGAATAAGCAATTAAACAATAGTTGTACTTGTCAGACTGGTAATATAACCTGTAACACAAAGGCTGTAATTGTTTATTATTATAAACAATATGATTTTAAGTACACTGGTCATAAATCATGAGAACTGTCAAATTATGTTTTCCAGTCAATCTAGAAAGATAAGGTAGAGCTCACAAAACATTTATGGCTTTGACAAGTTACGTTAAGTTGGGGAATGAATGGGACCTGACTCAAGTTGTCTCATTTATTGTACTCAGACATCAGGAGATGCCAGTAGGTGTCAGGGGCCAATCAGACAGTGAAGTTACTCAAATATAGTTCAACACTGAGGCTAATTTGAGCAAATGAGAGTTGAGGGGGTAAAAATAAAGGTTTTGAGTGGCCATTCTGTTAACATGTTATCCACCTTGTCTGATTATCATTTTACGTCTTTGGCCTGATCAACCGAGGAAAGTTTTGAGAAGTCTGTTTCATTGTGAAGGATAAGCTTTCTCCTTTCTGCCAATTACTGTTCATTCGAACTTTGTTTTTTATCTTTCTAACTTTTTAACCTTTTAATGGTTAATAAATCTTCTGATTTTACCAATTAAAATGTTCATTCTGGCGAGATAGATAAATCTTAATTGAAAATTGGAGATTTATTGCAAACAACCTCTACCCGATAAATCAACTTCAAAGTGCAAATGCTCCCCTGGATTTGGTGTCTCGGTGTAAGTGGTCCCTGGATTTTGTGTTTCTGTGTAAATGGTCCTTGGACTTGGTGTCTCAGTACAAGTGGGCCCCGCACTGCTTTCAGTCCAACTGTCTATATTCCATCTTTCATTGATTCAATGTAATGGAAACTGGGAGTTGGAACCTGTCAGCATTTGAAAGATATTCACAAATAATTGGAGGATTTCTTACATTTTGGGATCTTTCTCTGTTCTGTCCTCTCGAGGTGTTAGATAACAGACTTCACCCTGTGAATATCCAGCTGGAGTATTGGGCCCAATGTGTTTCCTTGTTTATATTGTTGACTCTAAATATTGAATCTTGTGGTTTCAGACGTCAGATAATCAAACTCCCAACAACAGATTGTCTTTTACTGACTTTATTAACAGCACTGCAATAATAGACAGAATATAGTTACTTGTTCTGGAGAACAGAGATAATATCATAGATTCAGAGCTCTCTATCCTGAGCAAGCCATTCAGTTGTGACAAATTGCTACAGAAAAGTCAATGAAAAAACTACACAGATCAGCCCACATTGACCGAGGTTCCAGAAATGACAACAGCACACTGTTCCCAAGACAATCCTGCAAAGATTTCCTGGCTAACAGCTGGGGGCTTGTGCCAAATTTAGCAGAGATTTTCTGTAAGACCTGGATTCACCTCAACTTAAATATAAGACTTAACGTCAATTACAATTGTTGGACTCAGTTGGGAGAGCTGATTTAAAAGGGACTTTCATTTTTAACTAGCTACAGGACCAAACTTAGTACAAATATTGTTCCAAGCTTTACAGAATTTACTAAGTTAATCACATAAGTACAAAATGCAAAACTTAACAAAGGCAGTGGAAGCAGTCAGTTCACTTTGTAACTCTGGCTCACAACTTCCAGCCGACTGAGGTGCTGTCTCTTGTCCTGTTGATTGTTGTCTACCTTCTTCCTGCTCAGCTTCTCTGAGCTGTGAACTGGGCAGCTGAAAGCTGATGGTTATTAACCCTTTCTAGACACAGCCCCTGTGCACGATCAATGGTGTTCCTGAACTCTGGTTCACCATGATCAGTCCCTGATTGATGTCGGTGGTGTGTAATCAGTTTCTGATTGGTTTCTTAATGGTGATGGTCATCTACTGACCATTTCCTGCAATCTCCCGACTGGCCCTCTAATGTATCAGTTACTTTCGGAGTCTGCCCCACGTTATAACCTTTCCTGTCATTTCATTAAATTTTATGGCTTTGTACTGAGATAATGGGGGGCGTGAAGATATCTTCTTTGTCACTTATTTGAAATAAGTAAATTTATGGTGTCAAATCCCAATGGTTAACATTTGGACCAAAATGTCTAATTGATGTGTAGAAATCCTGTAGAGTTCTCATTGGGGCAGGTGATTATCAGTATATTTTGGTTAAAGAAAGTGCTTGCTGGTTTTTGTAGTGGTTGCCAGAGCTCGGAACACAGTTAATTAAAAGGACACAAAGTAACACACAGCCTTAAACTAATACAGAAATTACAAAGTTACTTCAGATCTGAAATCCAAAGAAAGTGGGCATCAAATCAGTGTGTAAAAGGTGAGATAGCAGGAAACACATATAAATACAGTATGATACATTCAATTGATAAATGTTCAAAACTAATGAGTCAGAATTACTACTGCGCTATGAAAATTAAACTGAAACCTTTAATTTTTCAAACCAATGATGGTTATATAGTGTGAAGGAAAGTGATTGCTTCTTTTAAGATATTACAAGTTAAAAGGATACATTAATTTACGACAGTGCTGAAGGTTTGAAACTTCACAGCTGGTTTCTTCACACAATATGGCCTCTAACTCAAGTATAACCGTTAATTAATGGCTGAGGAGTTAACAGTTCCAGACCTCAGCTCATCCAGAGTTGATGGGATCCACAGGACTCTGTAATTAAAGTATAAAAGTGAAGCTTTACACCGGCCTCGGGTCATGTGATGTATTTCACTTGTCAAATAAGGATGCAGTTACTGACAAAGCCAGTTACATGATACTAATATATTACAATTAAGCAGAATTTCACATCAGGTTAATTGATTAATAAGCTTCAATTACTTGATCATTACACATAACTAAGCTACAAACTATTAAACATGACTATTCCTACAGTCAAACAGTCCAGTCAAGCAACAGGCTGAGTCATACTTTGAATCATATCTTACTGCCAATGTCTCACAGGAACAAGGAGCAGGATTCGGCTATTTGATCCCTTGAGTCTGCTCCACCATTTAATCAGATCGGGGCTGATCTGATAGTAACCTTAAATCTGCATCCTGCCTACCCCCAATAATCTATCACCCACTTGCTTGCCAAGAATCCACCTACATCTGCCTTAAAAATATTCAAAGACTCTGCTTCCACCGCCTTTTCAGAAGAGGTTCACGACCCTCTGAAAGAAAATATTTCACCTCATCTCTGTTTTAAATGTGCGAATCCTTATTTTTAAACAGGGACCCCGAGCTCTAGATTCTCACAGAAGAGGAAACATCCTTTCCACATCAACCTGTCAAGACCCTTCAGGATCTTCCATGTTTCGATCAAATTTATCTTGCTCTTCTAAACTCCAGCAGACACAAACCTAGCCTGTCCAAGCTTTACCCATAATCCAAACATTTCTGGCATTAGTCTGGTCAATCGACTGCTTCCAATGTATTTACATCCTTGCTTAAACAAGATGACCAATACTGTACACCGTACTCCAGATGTGGTCTCACTGGTGCTCTGGGTAACTGAAGCATAACCTCCATATTTATGTAATCAATTCCCCTCACAAATGATAGTTTTCCTAATTACTTGCTTTACCTGCTTACTCGCTTTTTGTGATTCATGCAAAGAACAAAGAACAGCACAGGAACAGGCCCTTCGGCCAACGCTGATCACATTGTCCTATCGAGACCAACCGCTTATATCCCTCTATTCCCCGTCTGTTCATGTGTTTATCAAGATAAATCTTAAATGTCGCTAAGGTATCTGCCTCAACCGCCTCACTTGGCAGTGCATTCCAGGCCCCACCACCCTCTGTGTAAAAAACCTTCCCCCGCACATCTCCACTGAACCTTTCTCCCTTGTCTTGAAATCTGTCCCCTTGTAATTGTCATTTCTGCCCTGGGAAAAAGCTCCCAACTGTTCACCCTGTCCACACCCCTCATAATTTTATAAATGTCTATCAGGTCGCGCCTCAGCCTCTGTCTTTCCAGGGAGAACAATCCCAGTTTATTCAATCTCTAGAACACTCAGATCCCTCTGCATCTCAGAGCTTGACAATCTCTCACCATTTAGATAATCTGCTTCCCTTTTATTCTTCCTGCCAGAATATCCTGTCCTACCAGCAGTTCAGACCTGAGTAGAGGGAGCAGCACAGAGGTGGACAGTGCAAGTGAGTCATCCTGGGAGTCCTCAACTTGAAATTCTTTTTTATTCATTCGTGGGAAATGGGCATTGCTGGATGGCCAGCATTTATGGCCCAGTCCTTGTTGCCCTTGAACTGAGTGACTTGCGGGGCCATTTCAAAGGGAGTCACATGTAGGCCAGACCGGGTAAGGACAGCAGATTTCCTTCCCTGAAGGGCATTAGTGAACCAGATGGTTTTTTTTTACGATAATCAACAATAGTTTTATGGTCATCAGTAAATTCTTAATTCCAGATTATTTTTATTGAATTCAAATTCCACCAACTGATGTGGCAGGATTCGAAACCCGGTCCCCAAATCATTAGCTGAGTTTCTGGATTAATAGTTCAGCAATAATACCACCAGTCATCACCTCCCCTAGATCAACATGGAGTGTAGGAGAACAAGTCAGGAGCAGCACTGGGCACCCTAAAACTGAGATTCCAATCTGGTGACTCTATAACACGGGACTATAAGCATGCTAAACAGCCGAAGCAGCATGTTCCAGGCAGGGCCAAGCGATTCCACAAACAACGGATCAGATCAGAGCTGCAGTCCCCCCACATCCAGTCATGAATGGTGGGGGACAATTAAACAAATCACAGAGAGAGAAAGCTCCACAAACATCACCATCCTGAATGACTGGGGAAAGAAGTGGATCAGTGCAAACAACTGTGATTTGTGTTTGGTGATCGCGGATGTGTTACTGATGCCTTCCATAGATTCCAAGGCCAGGAAAGACACTCTGGAAGGTGTGGGGAGCTGGGACTTGTCCATGAGAGTAACTGAAGGTGTGAAAACTGAAATAATCTAGAACTTGAAAGGAGAAAAGGCCACAAAAATGCAGCAATTAGTAACAAGACATTGATTAATCTTTTCTTATCCTGGAGAAATGAAGGTCCCAGCTTTGTGTCTTAAACAATACTGGTTCATTTGACATTTAACCGGAGTAGTAAACTCCAGCCCAGTTATAGCAATCTCAAACATCAGCGAAAACACATCCCAACTGTAGAATGACCACTGTTCAGTCCTGGATGTGATTAACAGCAGCAATAACAGCAGAATCCAACCCCTGCAGACACTTGTCAACTTTCTGGTGGGTAAGATGGTGGGTTGACTGAGTGAATCCCATCTCACACTCAGAGAAGGTGAACAGTCTCTCTCCATTGTGAGTGTGTTGGTGTTTCAGCAGGTGGGATGAGTGAGAAAATCCCGTCCCGCACTCAGAGCAAGTGAACGGTTTCTCCCCGGTGTGAATGTGCTGGTGTGTTCGCAGGTTGGATGAGCGAGTGAATCCCTTTCCACAGTCAGAGCGGGTGAACGGTTTCTCCCCAGTGTGAACTTGTTGGTGCCTCAGCAGAATACTTGAGGTCTTAAAGCTCTTCTCACATTCAGAACATTTGAAAGGTTTCTTATCTGAGTGAACAAGTTGGTGTGATCTGAGGCTGGTTAAATAAATGAATCCTTTTCCACACAAGGAGCAGGTGAATGACCTCTCCCCAGTGTGAACTCGCTGATGTTTCTGGAGGCTGGATAACAGAGTGAATCCCTTCCCACACACTGTACATCTGAATGGCCTCTCCTCATTGTGAACTCGCTGGTGTATCAGCAGATCACTTGTGGTTTTATAACTCTTCTCACATTCGGAACATTTGAAAGGTCTGTTAAATTGATAAATTCTTGATTTCTCGAGGAATTAAGGGCTATGGGGAGAGAGCGGGTAAATGGAGTTGAAATCAACCATGATTGAATGGTGGAGTGGACTCGATGGGCCGAATGGCCTTACTTCCGCTCCTATGTCTTATGGTCTTATCAGTGTGAACCAGTCGGTGTGTAGCGAGGTGGGATGATCGTGTGAATCCCTTCCCACACACAAAGCAGATGAATGGCCTCTCCCCAGTGTGAGTGCGTTCGTGTTCAATGAGGTTCTGTGATTGTTTAAACAGCTTCCCACAGTGAGAGCAACTGAACTGTCTTACAATGTGAACAATCTGGTGCTTGACCAGCTCCTCAGAGCTTTTAGAGTTGTTATCGCTGTCAGAGTGGTTAAAAAGTCTCTCTTCAATGTGAACTTGCTGGTGGGTCAGCAGGTGGGATGACTGAATGAATCCCTTCCCGCACACGGAGCAAGTGAATGGTCTCTCCCCAGTGTGACAGCGGCGATGTATTTCCAGCAGCGATGGGTAACTGAATCCCTTCCCACAGTCCCCACATTTCCATGGTTTCTCCATGGTGCGGGTGCCCTTGTGTCCCTCTCGGTTAAACAATCTGTTCAAGCCTTGTCCACACAAAGAACTTGTGTATTATTCCTCAGTAAGGGAATCAAGGGTCATGGGGATAAGGCAGGAAAGTGGAGTTCAGGATTATATCAGATCAGTGAATAGTGGAGCAGACTCAATGGGCCCAATGGCCGAATTCTGCTCCAAGATCTTCTCATCCTTTGGCTCTCTGCTGTGAATAGTGAGATTTTTAAAAAAAATCAGGCTGTGTAACTGGTTAAAGCTCTTTCCACAGTCAGTTTACTGGAACACTCTCACTCGGGTGTGTGTGTAAGTCTTGGTGCTTTTCCAGTCACACTGATGTTTGAAATCTTTCCTCACCACCAGAACAGAAAAACATTTCTCTTTCCACATTTAAAGGTCAATGATATTCAGGTTCTGATGAATTGAGTGACTCTGTCAGCTCTTGATGTGATGTTTGGTTTCAGTTTCCCATCAGCAATGCATCGCCCTCGTGGACCTTGTGAAAGACATTGACAGAGTCAGTATCGCTGTCAGCACAGAATAGAAAGTCAGAACAGACAATTCTAGTTATGGAATATTCTTTTATCTTTTGTTTCTCCAATCTTGGGGTCAAATCAAACTTCCATCTCAACTAAACCAGAATTCTGTTTCCAGTGTCTATGAGACACTCTGTACCCTGAGTTGTGGGAGGTATCGAGTGTTCCAGTCGACACTGCACGGTTCTTCTCCAGGACCACAAGAGCATGGACAAGACCATGGAAAAGAGGCCAACAGCCTAGTTACCCCATGCTGATCTACAAATCACTGTTTTAATCAGTCCCAAGAGCAGGTCCAGGAAAAGATCCTCTGACCTCCCAAGCCTCCTCCACATGGGCAGCCAATGATTAGGAGCGTGGGGCAGAATAGAAGTGAAACTAAAAGTGGAGAAGCAGCTCCTTCAGGGACTGCAACCTCTCACACTGAATATGTACATGGTTCATGGACTCCTGCAAACACCAGCTGCAGGCTGGGAGCAGGTGAAACTGTTTAGACACCTGTTGCCCAGTTTGCTGGGAGGCACGGTGACACAGTGGTTGGACCAGGCTTCAGTTCCCGGATTGGGTCACTGTCTGTGTGGAGTTTGCACATTATCCCTGTGTCTGTGTGGGTTTCCTTCAGGTGCTCAGGTTTCCTCCCACAGTCCGAAAGATGTGCTGGTTAGGTGCACTGGCCATGCTAAATTCTCTCTCAGTGGACCCGAACAGGCGCCGGAGTGTGGCGACTAGGGGATTTTCACAGTAACTTCATTGTCGTGTCAATGTAAACCTACTTCTGACACGAATACATAATTTGAATTCTGATGTACTAGAAACTAGGACCCAGTGGGAACTGTAAAATCTAAGCCCCGCCCTCACTGTTGCGTCACGAAGACCCCTGGCGCATGCGCCTCTCGTTGATCCAAGATGGCGGCCGTTAACCTGGACTTGGGCCTCGGGCGGAAAAAGATCCGGAGCTGCAAACACGGAAGCGCAGAGTCTCAATCGTGGTTTGAGGCACCCACCAGGTGTTTAGAAACTCTTCTTTTCCAGAACCGGCTCCATCGCTCCCTCAGAGTTTCCGTTTCCTTCCTCGTGGCAAAGAGACAAAAAGACTCACCCCATCGCCATGACTGACGGTGCGCATGCTTCAATACTGGTGATACTGCGCCTGCGCAGTGCCTTCCTCTGGTGTAAATAGGGGACATTCACCACCGCGGCGAATGCTGGGTAAACCCTCCGTCATTGAAAGTCGTTATTGTTGACTGGTGATCTTTTTGCTGTGATGTGGAGAGTGGGAGGAGGGTTGAAAAAGCTGTGCACAGATCCTTCGTTCATCAGAAAGAACAGAAGTGGGAACTGGTGGATAATTTTGATTTATTATTGTCACATGTTATGGTTTACAGTGAAAATTATTATTTCTTGCGCACTGTACAGACAAAGCATTCCATTCATAGAGCAGGTAGGAGAGAAGGAAAGAAAAGGGTGCAGAATGTAGTGTTACAGTCATATCCAGGGTGTAGCAAAAGATCAACTTAATATAAGGCAGCTCCATTCAAAGGTCTGATGGCAGCAGGGATTAAACAGTTTTTGAGTCAGTTGGTACCTGATCTCAGACTTTTGTATCATTTTTCCCAATGGAAGAAGGTGGAAGAGAGTGTGTCCGGAGTGTGTGGGGTTCTTTTTTGATTTGATTTATTATTGTCACATGTATTAGTGCACAGTGAAAAGCATTATTCCTTGTGCACTATACAGACAAAGCATACTGTACATAGGGAAGGAAAGGAGAGAGTGCAGAATGTAGTATTACAGTCACAGTTAGGCTGTAGAGAAAGATCAAATTAATGAGAAGTAGGTCTATTCAAAAGTCTGATGGCAACAGGGAAGAAGGTGTTCTTGAATCGGTTGGTACATGATCTCAGACTTTTGTACCTTTTTCTTGTCGGAAGAAGATTGAAGAGAGTATGTCCGGGGTGTGTGACATTCTCGATTATGTTGGCTGCTTTTCCGAGGCAGTGGGAAGTGTAGATGGAGTCACTGGATGGGAGGCTAGTTTGCGTAATGGACTGGGCAAATGCCCCAAAGTTTTCCACAAACAGCAGCAAAATCCAACCACTTCAGTCAAATATAAACTCAGAAGCTGGTGTGACTGAGTGAAGTATTTATTTGAGTAACTGTCAGGATTGTTTTCTGATGGATATTCCAAGTCATTTTTTAAATTGTTCAATTGATTCTAGTCATTGGCTGGACTAACATTTATTGCCCATTCTTAATTGCCCTTGAAAAGCTGGTGGTGAGCTGCCTACTTGAATCGCTGCAGTCTATGTGGCATAGGTACATCCATAGTGCTGTTAGGGAGGGAATTCCAGGATTTTGATCCAATGACCTTGAAGGAACAGTGACATATTTCCAAGTCAAGATGCTGAGTGGTTTGGAGGGGGACTTCCAGGTGGTGGTTTTCCCATCTGTCCACTGTCCTTGTCCTCCTAGATTGTAGCGGTCATTGGTTTTGTTTCTTTGTTTTCCTTTCATCTGTGGAATTTGCTACCCCAAAGTGCGGTGGATGCTGGGCAGTGAGTAATTTAAGGAGGAGTTGGACAGATTTTTAATTGGTTATGGGTTGAAAGGTTATGGGGAGAAGGCAGGAAAATGGGAATGAGAAGCATATCAGCCATGATTGAATGGCGGAGCGGACCCGAGGGGCCGAATGGCCTAATTCTGCTCCTATATCTTATGAACTTGCAGGTTTCATACAGATTTGCAAAAGATCAAAAAAGGCCCAGGTATTTGTCCTGAATTACTATCACAGACAGCGATACGTTACCAATCACCAATTGTCCTTTGTGATGGTGATAGTTGGCCTTCTTCTTGAACCTCTGCCGTCCATATAGTAAAGGTGCTCCCACAATGCAACAGTATTAGAATTTTAACCCAGTCACATTGAAGGGACAGTGATATTTGTCCAAGTCAGGAAGTTGTGTGGTTTTCCCATGTCCCAGCTGCTCTGGTACTTCCAGGTGGGGAAGATTGTGGGTTTAGGAGATTCTGCCAAAATCCTGGTTGAGTTGCTGATGTATAAAGTCTCTCTCCGTCATCCTCCTCCCGACCTCTCCCTCTTCACGCATAAAGGCTGGATTCTTGTTGTAGGCTCTGAAGAGGTGGAGGGTTCCTTTCCCTCAGTGCATTGGTGAACAGTTTGAGTCTTTGTCACAATCCAGCAGCTTTCATATCCACTATGTCCTAGTCCCAATTCCACAGTTTACCAGATTAGTTCAGCTGAATTTCGTATTTTGTGTTTTAATGGCTTGTCTCTCATGTTTCCCTCTTTCTGTTTTCACTTCATTTTTCAAGGGATTAGAAGGTGAGGAATTACAGACAATTGTAAATCAAGGATCACATCAAGACCTGACAGAGTGTCTCGATTCATCAGGATCTGAACATCATCGGCCTTTCAACATGGAAGAAAGAAGCACCATTCACAGAGGGGAGAAACCATACACGTGTTCTGTGTGTGGACAAGACTTCAACCAGTCATCTGGCCTGTCGAGACACAAGCGCAGTCACACCAGGGAGAGACCGTATAAATGTGGAGACTGTGGGAAAGGATTCAATTATCCAGTTGACCTGGAAAATCACCAACGCACTCACACTGGAGAGAGACCTTTTAGCTGCCCTGTGTGTGGGAAGGGATTCACTCAGACAGCTGGCCTGTTGACACACCAGTGCATTCACAGCAGGGAGAGGCAGTTCACCTGCTCTGAATGTGGAAAAGGATTTACTCAGTCATCGGCCCTGCTGATACAGCGACACATTCACACAGAGGAGAGGCCTTTCACCTGCTCCGTGTGAGTGAAGGGATTCACAGATTTCTCTGCCCTGCAGAGACACCAGCGAGTTCACACCGACAAGAGTTTAAATGCCCTGAGTGTGGAAAGAATTTTAAAACTCGATGCACACTGCGGGAGCACCAGTACATTCACACCGGTTCCACAGCGTTCAGCTGTTCCCACTGCCAGAAAGGGTTCAGGACATCATTCCATCTTGTGGCACATGAGCGCATTCCCGCTGGAGAGAGGCCATTCACCTGCTCTGAATGTGGGAAGGGATTTAACCGATCATCCAACCTGCAGAAACACCAACGAGTTCGCAGTGAAGAGAGACCGTTTAAATGTGCAGACTGCGGGAAGAGCTATAAAAGTTCTGAGGAACTACGTCACCATCAATGTGTTCACGTTGATGAGAGACCATTCACGTGTTCTCACTGCGGGACTGGCTTCAGGCGATCAGGCGACCTCACTGTACACCAGCGAACTCACACTGGGGCGAGGCCGTTCACCTGCACTGTGTGCGGGAAGGGATTCACTTGTTTATCCTCTCTCACTTCACACCAACTTGTTCACACAAATGAGAGACCGTTCAGATGTTCTGACTGTGAGAAGAGCTTTAAAAGCAGAAAACTTCTGCTCGCACACCAGCGAAATCACTCTGAGGAGAGATCGTTCACTTGCACTGAGTGTGGGAAAGGATTCACCCGGTCATCCATTCTGCTGAGGCACCAACAAGTTCACAGTGAGGAGAAGCCATTCACTTGTTCAATGTGTGGAAAGAGATTCACCCAGTCATACAACCTGGTGAGACACCAGCGAGTTCACCAGTGATCACAGGGGTGTGATTCTGCTGTCATTGCTGCTGTTAATTACATCCCAACTAAATAATGTTTATACTGATAGTTGGAGTTTATCTGATGTAAATCAGCCCTGTTAGACTTGTAGAATACCCCACAGCATCTCCCATTCATGTGTCAATAAATCTTCACACCTGCAGACCTTGTTTTAAATTTAAATCACTCAGAAACTGTATTGAACTAAAGATGAACAATAAACAGGTCACAGTCCAATCCACCCCTGTGTGAATGTGCCGATGTATCAGCAGGCCAATGACTAAAGTCTGTTTTGTAACTTCAGGATAAGGATTTGAAAGCTCTGAATGTTGGTCCTCTCATATGTAGGCTGGAGCTATTTGATAGGCAGGATGTTAATAGCTGTAAACTTGTCAGATGTCGAAAGAATTACTATTGGAGTAAACTCACCCATTTATAACCTCAGACTCTGGTCCCTATTGTAATGAACAAGTAACACAGTGGAACAGCGGGATAAATATGTGGGGCTACGGGGATAGGGCCTGGGTAAGATGCTCTGTTGCAGACTCGATGGGCCCTGTACCCTTGTGCATTCACCCTGCTAACCCCCCTAACCTACACATCTTTGGACGCTAACGGATAATTTAACATGGCCAATCCACCTAACCTGCACATCTTTGGAATGTAGGAGGAAACGGAAGCACCCAGAGGAAACTCAGACACAGGGAGAACATACACAGAAACCCACTGCTGTCAGGCAGCAGTGCTAACCACTGTTCCACCGTGCAGCCCTTCATCTGCTGCTGAATCCCACATCCACACATTACCACCAGACTTGACAATTTCAACACATTCCTGACTGGTCTCCCACATTCTGTAATTTTGAGATAATCCAAAATGTCCTCATGTCTTGCAGACGCTTCCTCCATCTTCACAACCCCCTCTTCTAATTCTGGGCCTCTGTGCAGCCCCTTTGCAATTCCTGCAGCATTGCTGGCCATGCGGACTAATAGAATCATAGAATCCTACAGTGCAGAAAGAGGCTATTCGGCCCATCGAGTCTGCACCAACCACAATCCCACCCTGGCCCTATCCACATATCCCTACATATTTACCCACTCACCCCTCTAACCTATGCATCCCGGGACACTAAGGGGCAATTTAGAATGGCCAATCAACCTCGCCTGCACATCTTTGGACTGTGGGAGGGAATTGGAGCACCCGGAGGAAACCCACGCAGACACGAGGAGAATGTGCAAACTCCACACAGACAGCGACCCGAGCCGGGATTTGAACCCAGGTACCTGGAGCTGTGAAGCAGCAGTGCTAACCACTGTGCTACCGTGCCGCCCCATAACTAATGTATGGTTCAATTCCCATTCCAGCTGAGGTCGGTGTCGGAGCTGTCTCCTCACCCTGCCCCAAGAGTGGGTGGTAACGGCAGCCTGCTACTGACACAAACTGCCAGGAAAACAGCTCTGGATGACACATCAGCAGACATTTGGGGTTCCAAATGCTTGAAAACTGTTAACCTGTGTGAAATTGAGGTGTATTACAGACTAATTTAAATATAGGATGAGTGTCATTGCTTATTTAGTCACTGCTATAAACAGTGGAATTTTCACTTTGTAAACCTCAGCTTGAAGGAATAAAGTGAATAAATTGGGATATTAACTTTTACCATTATCCATCTGAAGCCAATGGTCTCCTTTTTCCCTGTCCTGATGTGACACTGAATCTTCTTAGGTTTGCAGAAGAAACTTAACCTTCGAGCACTGGGTGGTACAGTGGCACAGTGGTTAGCTCTGCTGCCTCACAGCGCCAGGGATTTGGATTTGATTCCCGGCTTGGGTCACTGTGTGGAGTTTGCACATTTTCCCCGTGTCTGCGTGGGTTTCCTCCGGGTGCTCCGGTTTCCTCCCACAGTCTGAAAGATGTGCTGGTTAGGGTGCATTGGCCAAGCTGAATTCTCCCTCAGTGTAACCCGAACAGGTGCCGGAGTGTGGCGACTGGGGGATTTTCACAGTGACTTCATTGCAGTGTTAATGTAAACCTACTTGTGACTCATAAATAAACTTTACTGTTGGCCTCAGTACCCGAGACCTGGCAGGATGGCAAGAATGGCCCGGGGCTCCAGTGTGGTGTACTGGAGGGGCTGGAGTGGGCAAGTGGTGGCACTGGGAGGAGCAGCAACTGGGAGGCCTACAGCGACCCCTGGTGGACAGGAGTGGACACAGTAAGAAGTCTCACAACACCAGGTTAAAGTCCAACAGGTTTATTTGGTAGCAAATACCATAAGCTTTCGGAGCAGAGCTCCTTCATCAGATGGAGTAGATATCTGTTCTCAAACAGTGCACAGACACAGAAATCAAATTACAGAATACTGATTAGAACGCAATTCTAATGTCACATTATCATTATTGTGTTACATTATTATGTCACATTATCAGTAACCCCCACAGCTTGCCTCCTGGACTTGCAGAATTCCACAAGCTGTTCTGTCTGGAGACAATACACATCTCTTTAACCTGTGTTGAATGCTCCCTCCACCCACATTGTCTGTACATTTAAGACCTGGCTGGCTGTAGAGATTTGCATTCTAATCAGTATTCTGTAATTTGATTTCTGTGTCTGTGCCCTGTTTGAGAACAGAGACCACTCCATCTGACGAAGGAGCATTGCTCCGAAAGCTTATGGTATTTGCTACCAAATAAACCTGTTGGACTTTAACCTGGTGTTGTGAGACGTCTTACTGTGTTCACCCCAGTCCAACGCTGGCATCTCCACATCAGGACAGGAGTGGAAACAGCAGCAGCACAGTCTGCGCAAAAGCTTCCCCAGTTCAGCTGATCAGAGAGACTGGGAACCTCTTCAACTGTAAACTTCAGGTTCTCACATTCACCCCCATTCATCCCTCTCTCCCTCCATCCACCTCACTCTCCCTCCCTTCTCCATCCCTCCCTCTCATCATCCATCCCTTCCTCCCACCTCCCATCCCTCCCTACTATAAGAACCATTCACTGAGCACAGCAGTTTCACCCTCATTCCCACAGTCTGTATTCCAGCCTTTATCACATCCACTCTGCTCCCAGATACTTTACACCATTAGATATTACAATTCAAACTTTATAATCTCTACAATTTACTATTTGTTCAAGGAGATGAGGACAGCATGGTGGCACAGTGGTTAGCACTACTGCCTCACAGCGCCAGGGACCTGAGTTCAATTCCTGGCTTGGGTCACTGTCTGTGCAGAGTCTGCACATTCTCCCTGTGTCTGCATGGGTTTCCTCCGGGTGCTCCGGTTTCCTCCCACAGTCCAAAGATGTGCTGCTTAGGTTGGCTGGCCATGCAAAATTGACCCTAGTGTCAGGAGGATTAGCAGGTTAAATATGTGGAGTTACGGGGGTAGCGCCTGGGTGGGATTGTGGTTGGTGCAGACTCGATGGGCTGAATGGCCTTCTTCTGCACTGTAAGATTCTACGATTCTATGAGATCACAAAATTAAAGTTAAAAGTTAAATTTATTTATTAGTCGCATTAAGACTTCCATTAACACTGCAATTAAGTTACTGTGAAATTCCCCTAGTCACCACAGACCGGCACCTGTTCAGGTCAATGCACCTAAACAGCGCATCTTTCAGACTGTGGGAGGAAACCGGAGCACCCGGAGGGAACCCACACAGGCACGGGGAGAACGTGCAGACTCCACACAGACAGTGACCCAAGCCGAGAATTGAACCCGGGTCCATGGCGCTATGAGGCAACCGTGCAGACAGACAGTCAAGAAATCATCAATTCCACTCCCACCCGGAGCTATGGGGATGTATTTATACATTATCTCATTTCACAATAAAACACACACACTGAGTTTCAGATTGGCTTCTGTTATTATTTTGGTGCCCAGCTAGTGGATTAGACTGAGACTGACATCAACTGTGTGCGTGTGTGGGTGGGCGTGTTCACATAAACAGATAGAAACTAGAAGCAGGGGTAGGCCATGTGTCCCTTTGAGCCTGCCCCACCATCCACCTTGACCATGGCCGATCATCGAATTCAATATCCTGATCCCTTCCTTCCTCCCATATCCCTTTAGCCCCATATATGCGTGTCTGCGAATGTATGTGTGCATCTGTGAGTTTGTCTGCATCTAGAATAATGGGCGATTGACTTACCTGATGAGGGAGCAGCACCCTGAAAGCTCATGATACCAAATAAACCTGTTGGATTTTAACCCGGTGTTGTGAGACTTCTAACTAAAATCATAGAATCCAACAGTGCAGAAGGAGGCCATTCGGCCCATTGAGTCTGCACTGACCACAATCCTATCCAGGCCCTACCCCTTAACGCAATGCATTTACCCTAGCTAGTCCCCCTGACACTAAGGGGCAATTTAGCATAGCCAATCCACATAATCCGCCCATCTTTGGACTGTGGGAGGAAACTGGAGCATCCAGAGGGAACCCACACAGACACGGGGAGAACATGTAAACTTCACACAGACAGTGACCCGAAGCTTGAATCGAACCCTGGTCCTTGGCGCTGTGAGGCAACGGTGCTAACCACTATGCCACAGAACAGTAATCCAGGGGACCGGGATTAATTGTTGGATTACACAGTGATATGTTACAGAGTCTTAAAATCTGAAATAAAACAGTCAATGCCACAAATAGTCAACAGGCCCAGCAGCTTCTATGAAGGCAGAAACAGAGTGAAACATACAGCTAAACATCCATATGAATGAGGAGCAGCAGTGGACCATTGGGCCCCTCTGCTGCAGCATTTGACAAGATCCCGACTGATCTGATTGTGGCCAGAACTCCAGTTTTCTGTCCCCCGCCACCCACCAACCACCCCGCTCCCCCCCCCCCCCCCCCCCCACCCCCAGACCCTCTGACTCTCTTGTCAATCAGGAAGCCATTTATTCAGCCTTAACAATATTCAATGACTCTGTCTCCACTGCTCTCGAGGGAAGAGAATTCCACAGACCAAAGACCCTCTGAGAGAGAGAGAGAAAAATCTCGTTCTCTCTGTCCCTAATGTTTCAAGTCCAATGCGCTCTCCAGAGCCACACAGAGAAAATCAGGATAAAAGCAAATTACTGTGAATGCTGGAATCTGAAACCAAGAGAGAAAATGCTGGAAAATCTCAGCAGGTCTGGCAGCATCTGTCAGGAGAGAAAAGTGCTGACGTTTCGAGTCCAGATGACCCTTTGTCAAATACTGACCTCTGAAGAATTGAGAGAGGGAGGAGACTAAATGAAAGATCTGTAAACTGACAAATGTTTCACGGCCCAAGACCAAAGCGAGTGGAACTGGGACAAGTAAAGACACAAAACATGTTCTGGATGAGGTGTGAATAGCCGGTTAGCAATAGTCTGAACGCAAAGTAAACAAGAGGGAAATGAGGTGAAAAAAGCAGCAACGAAACACAACACAATGGGGGCAGAGATTGTGGTGTAAAATTGTTGAGCTCAGTTTTGTTCTGAAGGCTGTAAAGTGTCTCTTTCAGTTGCGAGAAATAATAATATATTTCCCAGTTCCGATGACAGGTCACATTCAGTCTGTTTCTCTCTCCACAGAGGCTGCCTGACTTGTTGAGTATTTCCAGCCAAAAGAGAAAACGCTGGCGTGGGGAGGGGCTGGGGGGGGGTGCGGGTTACGTTCACAATTTTGTGTTTGTGTCTGGTGCGAAGAATACTTTGGATTAAACGGAGAAGTTTTTTAAACTGAGGAGAGTAACTGCATTTGGGCGCTGACTTTAAACAACATTAACAAGCCCGGGCTGCTGGAGAAACATTTAGGGATTTGTGAGCAGTCAGTTCCGGCTGGTTTGAAGTGAAATCCTGTCGGTGCTGCGGCAAATCTGAACTCAAACCAGACAAACTGGAACCGCTGGGTTAGAGATTCCGGGTGTTGGGATGTGGAGGCTGGGGGAGGGGGAGATGGCGCTAAAACTCTGAGCTGACTTCAGACAGGGTGAGCGGGGTAAAGGGGAGGAATGACAGAGTTAATGTGGGAGTCAGGGACAATAGCAGAAGGTGGGAAGCTCTGGAAAGGAGCACGGAGGGTAAAGGCCATGAAAGAATGCTTTTAAATGAAGATAAAAGCAAAATACTGCAGATGCTGGAATCTGAAACAGAAACAGAAAATACTGGAAAATCTCAGCAGGTCTGACAGCATCTGTGGAGAGAGAATAGAGTTAATGCTTCCAGTCTGGATGATCACAGATGCTGTCAGACCTGCTGAGGTTTTCCAGCACTTTCTGCTTTTGATTAACTGAAGGTTCAGCAGGGAAAGAAGCAGCGAACTGAACACACTGGACCCAGGGGGAGGGGGTGACCCAGGATAAGCTCAGTGAGGCTCTGCAATGTCCATCAACACATCCACATTCAGACCTTAGAGCGCCAAGGGGGAGGGGAAGGAGAAACTATTTGGGACACAGCAGGAGGTCACCCCTCCCCCCACTCTGTGGTTCCACATCCCTCCCACCCCTGGGCAGGGTTGGCTCAAGGTGCAGGAAGCTGCAAGCTGAGAGGCTGAGCTGTGAACTGGGCCGGGTTGGGGGTTTGAGTGACAGTCCTGGGGCTATTTCAGGACAGGAACTGCCACAGATTCCCTCTTTTTCCTGGGACGTTTCACTGGAGCTGTGTTGGTGAGTGTTTGTAATCTCTGTCTCACTGTCTCGGTAATGGGGGTGGGTTGTAGATTGCTGTGAGTGTTAGACTAAATAACCTCTCCTCATGCTGCCAGTTCCAGTCTGCAGACTCCATTTCTCAGTCCAGTTTGCTGCTCTGTCTGTCTGTACTTTGCTGCAGTGCTCCACATTCTGAGCAACATCCAGCCCATTGTTATCACCCGAAATTTGCGGCAAACTACCATCACTGTGGCACAGTGGTTAGCACTGCTGCCTCACTGAGTCTGGGTTCGATTCCAGCGGTGGGTGACTGTCTGTGTGGAGTTTGCACAGTAAGAAGTCTCAGAACACCAGGTTAAAGTGCGATAAGTTTATTTGGAATCAAAGCAAATTACTGCGGATACTGGAATTTGAAACTATGTTCTGTGGAACATCGTTTCCTCACTTGTTCCTGTAAAGCAGTAAATCCTCATCCTGAACACTTTCCCTCCTCCCTGTCCTGCCACCAACTCCCACATTGACCAACCAGCTCATATTTCAATGGATTGTCCCGTGTTTGAGTCCAGTGTGCCAGGCTGCATGGCGTATGGGCGCTGTTTCACCCATAAGATGGATGTGTGCAGCACCCTCTTCCAACTGTTCTGGCTGCCAACCAGCCCCTGTCCACCCACACAGTTCCAGCAGCACCGCACACAATACTGCTCACCTGCTCCGACAGACTCATGAAGGATGTCCTTTCATTTTCTCGGAGAGTTGGTCAGCCTGGCAAACCCAGTGTGAAATATCTTCACAAATCTTTTCTCCCACTCTCTATTCTGGCTGGGTTCAGTTCTCTTTTGTACAGAGTGAAAATAAAATCAATTATTTTCTCTCCTGGTCACTGCAGGGAGCTGCAACTTCTTATTGGGGGTGTTGGGGCCTCCAGCGGGTGTTTGTGAATCCTCCCCGCCCACCTCCCAGGGTTTCCTTCCTTCCCAGAGATCAGAGTCCTCATTGATTTGAGGCCAAAGTGTAACCTCTTATTTATTGTCCCCCTCCCCCATCCTCTGATGTGAACCATCCTCCAGTGGCTGAGCCAGGATGGGGCCGTTAACCTGGGCCTGTTCCCGGGAGGGAGGGAGGGAGAAGCCCCGCAGCTGCAAACCAGGGAGCTGACAATGATTCTGAAGGGTTTGCGGATCCACAAAGTGTTTCCAAATCCTCCCAACCACCGCCTAACGCTGACTCCGCTTCTCCGGGACAAACAAGCGCCAAGGCCAGCAATGACACTGCGCATGCTCCACATCACAATGCCCCGGGACTGATTGACGGCAGCTCCGAGCGGGACCGGCTGGTCCTCCAACCAATCGGAGTGAATGAGAGGCGGGGCCGGGCTGCGACTGAAGCATGCGCAGTGCGCGTAATGGCAACGGACAGACGGTTTTAACTTGGAAACGAGATCAATGCGAGGGAGAGGGCGGCGTGCGGGGAATGATAAATGTGGCGGGTGGGTGGAGAGGCTTTGTAAACATGTTGTTCAAACCCAAACCCCGGAAATGAACTTCCGGGTCCCCCCCCCTTTGTACCAAATGGAGCGGCAGCTTGTAGTGTTAGACCCGGGCTGACTGCCGCCATTGAGGCTGCATGTGGGAGGCCGGCAGGGATTGTGATTGGAGAGTGAAGCCCTGATGTCACAATGGAATGGGTGAGTGTGACGTCACAATGGAATGGGTGAGGGTGTGACGTCACAATGGAATGGGTGGGAGTGTGAGGTCACAATGGAATGGGTGAGAGTGTGACGTCACAATGGAATGGGTGAGGGTTCCAGATGAGCTGAGACTGGGCTGGAGTCGGGCGATGGCACTGACATGTGGCCCGGTGGCACAGTGGTTAGTGCAGCTGCCTAACAGGGCCAGGGACCCGGGTTCAATTCCAGCTTCGGGTCGCTGTCTGTGCAGAGTTTCTACATTCTCCCCGTGTCTGTGTGGGTTTCCTCCGGGTGTTCCGGTTTCCTTCCACAGTCCAAAGATGTGCCGGTTAGACAGATTGGCCATGATAAATTGTCACTTGGTATCAGGGGGATTAACAGGTAAATATGTGGATAGGGCCTGGATGGGATTGTTGTTGGTGCAGGCTCGATGGGCTGAATGGCCTCCTTCTACACTGTATTTTATTATTCATTATTGTTAATTAATTACCATTAATGCTTCTATGAATGAAGATGGTCTTGATGATGATGTGGACATGTGGCTGGAAGCTCATCTTGGGATGAACTATTCCACCCTGGTTGTGAACAGACTGGTTCAGCCTCAAGACAGTTGCCAGGAGGAGAAATAAAGTTGTTGGCGAGGGAGTGGAGTTTCTAGTGGGGTCTGAACACAATGGGTTCAGTTTTCCCAGTATTTATATGAAATAAATTTCTGTTCTTTCAGTACTGGATGTCAGACAAGTCAGGATGGTGTGTGGGTTGGAGAGAAACTTGGACCTGATGGTGTTCACAGGGTTTGGAAATTCTGTCAAAGTTCCTGTTGAGTTGTAGATGTATAAAATCTCTCTCTTCACCTCCGGACTCTCCTACTTCTCTCTGTTTCGACTCAGAGTGTGGAGATGCCGGCGTTGGACTGGGATAAGCACAGTAAGAAGTCTCACAACACCAGGTTAAAATCCAACAGGTTTATTTAGTTGCATAAGCCACAGGCTTTCGGAGCGCTGCCCCTTCATCAGGTGAGTGGGAGTTCTGTTCACAAACAGGGCATATAAAGACACAAACTCAATTTACAAGATAATGGTTGGAATGCGAGTCTTGATAGGTAATCAAGTCTTAAAGGAACAGACAATGTGAGTGGAGAGAGGGTTAAGCACAGGTTAAAGAGATGTGTATTGTCTCCAGCCAGGACAGTTAGTGAGATTTTGCAAGCCCAGGCAAGTTGTGGGGGTTACAGATAGTGTGACATAAACCCAAGATCCCGGTTGAGGCCGTCTTCATGTGTGATTGACAGATCCATGCTCACTGCTTCTTGCCGTGGATGCAGAGAGCTGAAAATTTCCATGCAGGCGGCCAGACAGATAAATGTCTACATTACTGGAGTAAAAATGTGTGGAATATACAGACCGAATTCACTCTATTTCCTTCACTTGCTGCAAGTCCCCAACTTCCCCCAGAATGAGAAAAGAAATGGAAAGGGGGAAACATTGACTTCCTCCCAGATGTTGCCCAGAGGAGGAAGTTTCAATCTGAAGCTCATTGGACAACTTCCGCATTGTGACATCACGATAAAGCCCTGCCTGAATCAGCCAATAGGAATCAGTCTGCTCCGCGATGACGTCACCGGGTTCTAATCTCAGTCCCGGACGCGCGGACCCAGGAGCCGTGCCCCCACCCATTGTTCCCCTCCCCCTACACCTCCTTGTGCCAAGGTTTCCAGGCAACCGGCTGACGGCTCCGGCCAGAGCGAGAAGCCGCTCGGTGATCTCCCCCTGCTCCCGGCCCGTGACTGCACATGTGCGGGGGAGAGGAGAAGCTGCGCATGTGCAGGGGAGAACCCACCCTCTGATCTTCATGCTGAGGTGTTGACCAATGGGAAGAGTTGGAGGACCGGAAGGACTCTGGTCTTCCAGCCAATCAGAGCGCGGGCTTTGTGTGAATGATGATTGATTTTCAGACAGACTCAAACTTCCTCCTGTGTCCAACATCTGAGAGTAAAACACTTTCTTTTCTCCCCCTTTCCATTTCTTTTCTCATTCTGGGGGAAATTGGGGACTTGCAGCAACTGAAGGGAAAGGAAGTGAGTCCAGGGAGCGGCAGACTCTGGAAAGGTTGGCCCAGGTCTCTCTCTCTCTTAAACCAGAAAATGATCCATTTCTGCCCACTGTTTGCTGTGAGCCAATCTTCTATCCACGCCAATATGTTCCCCCCGCAGCATGAATTTTATTTGCTGCAATAACCTTTGATGTGGCACCTCATCAAATGTCTTCTGGAAATCTAAGTACAGCGCATGCACCAGTTTCCCTTTATCCAATTCCCAATGGGGAATTTTAGAAAATTGAACAACACACCAACTATCTCACTCTGTTAAGACCCGAGAATGAAGCCCAGCAGAACCCGAGGACTCAGCAGCCCACAGCTCCAACAGTTTGCTGAGGACCACTTCCCTGGGAATTGTGCTTTTTCAGAGTTCATCCCACACTTCTGTTTTCTGATTTCCAGCTGTCTCTGAGTTTTAACTGTATCCTCTATTGTGAACACCGAGGCAAAATACTTGTTCAATTCATCTCCCAGCTCCTTATTTTTCATTATCAATTCCTGGACTCACTTTCTGTTAGACAGTTAAGAAATGAGGTGGAGCAAGTGACTGAAGTGTCAGTCAGGGAGCACTATTGGGAGCACCAATAGTTTCAAAATAGTTCTGGAAAAAGATAGGACAGGTCCACAGGGCCACTTTTGTGGGCATTAGGCAGGATCTAGCAGATGTCGATTACGTGAGTTTGTTTGAAGGGAAAGGAATGACTGGCAAATGGAAGGTTTTAAAAGTGTGATATCAAGAGTCCAGGGGCAGTATATTCCTGTTAAGATGCAGGGAAAGAATGGTAAATTTAGGGATCTCTGGCAGACAAGGGACATTGAGGCTCTGGTCAGGTAAAAGAAGGAAGCATACATTGGGTTTAGGCAATCGGGGACAAGTGAATCACTCTGACTATAAAAAGTGTAAGAAAATACTGAAGAGGGAAATCAGGAGGACAAAAAGAGGGTCTGATATGGATCTGGCAGGTAAGATTAAAGAAAATTCCAAGAGGTTCTATAGCTATATTAAGAGTAAAAGGGTGGCTAGAGAGAGAATAGATCCCCTTAAAAATCAGTCTGGCCATCTGTGTGTGGAGCCACAGGAGATGGGTGAGATTTTTAATGAATACTTCTCCTCTGTGTTTACTGCGGAGAGCACCATGGGTGCTAAAGAAATAAGGGAAACAAGTGGTGATGTCTTGGGCACACGCATGTTACTTGGGAGGTGGTATCTGCAGCCTTATAAAAGCAAATTACTGCGGATGCTGGAATCTGAAACCAAGAGAGAAAATGCTGGAAAATCTCAGCAGGTCTGGCAGCATCTGTAAGGAGAGAAAAGAGCTGATGTTTCTTGTCTCGATGACCCTTTGTCAAAGCTCTGAAACATCAGTTCTTTTCTCTCCATACAGATGCTGCCAGACCTGCTGAGAATGGGGAGAGAGTGTGTGGGATGGAGATTTCCAGCTTTTGGGGAATGAGAGAGGAAAGAATGTTCCATAGAAATTGTCTGTTCTGAATTTCTATCCTGTACTGACACTGATGACTTTTGTAAACTCATTTTACAGGATATTGAAAGAGGAATCACAGGCCGAAATCTCAAACGTCACGTCTAGACGTGACAGAGTCATATTCCTTGGGACTTCAATATCATCGGACTTTGAATCCAGAAGGAGAAATGATTGTCCAGTCTGTCAATTTGAAAAGATTTGAAATGTCAGTGTGAGTGAAAAAGCATCAACACACTGCCACACTCGAGTGAGAGTGTTCCAATGCACTGACTAAAGAGCTTTAACCAGTTACACAGTCTGAATAAATATCACAACATTCACAGCGGGTAGAGACTGTAATCTTGTTCTGTGTGTGGACGAAGTTTCAACTAATTGTCCACCCAAGAGAGAGGCAAGGACACCTGCACCATGGCGAAACCATGGAAATGTGGGGACTGTGGGAAGGGATACAGAGCCCCATGTCTGCTGGAAGCTCATCGGCGCAGCCACACTGGGGAGAAGGTGTTCATCTGCTCTCGGTGTGAGAAGGGATTTAATCAGTTCTCCAGCTTACGGATTCACCAACGAGTTCACACTGGGGAGAGACCGTTCACCTGCTCTCAATGTGGGAAGGGATTCACTCAGTCATCCCACCTGCAGTCACACCAGCGAGTTCACACTGGAGAGAGGCCATACACCTGCTCTCAGTGTGGGAAGGGTTTCAGCGTTTCATCCCGGCTGCTAAGACACCAGCAAGTTCACAAGTGATTCCAGGGGTTGGATTCTGCTGTTATTGTTTCTGCTCTCAGTTGCATCCAGGATTGCATTTTGTTCATTCTCACAGTTGGTCAATGGGAAGGGTCAGAGGGTTTCTTTGTGCTGGACTGGCCGGTCTCAGCCTCCAGTGGGCTGATGCTCTTTGAGTCTTTTTGCGAATACCTGGTTTCAAATGTGACAAGGATCACAGAGTGACAGGGTGTGAGGAAGTTTAGAGATATTTAGAGGAAAACAGAGGTTGGCATTGCAAAGGTACATTTCTGAATGGAGGGCTGTGACAAGTGACATTCCTCAGGGATCAGTGCTGGGACTTTTGCTGTTTGTAACATATATATAAATGATTTGGAGGAAAATGTAACTGGTTTGATTGGTAAGTTTGTGGACGACACAAAGATTGGTGGAATTGTGGATAGCGATGGGGACCGGCAGAGGATACAGCAGGATATAGATCAGTTGGAGACTTGGGCGGAGAGATGGCAGATGGAGTTTAATTCAGACAAATGTGAGGTAATGCATTTTGGAAGGTCTAATACAGATGGGAAATATACAGTTATCGGCAGAACCCTTAAGAGTATTCATAGGCAGAGGGATCTGGGTGTACAGGTACACAGGTCCATTGAAAGTGGCAATGAAGATGGAGAAGATAATCAAGAAGGCATACGGCATGCTTGCCTTCATCGGCCGGGGCATTGAGTTTAAAAATTGGCAAGTCAGGTTGCAGCTTTATGGAACCTTAGTTAGGCCGCACTTGGAATCTCGTGTTCAATTCCGGTCACCACACTACCAGAAGGATGTGGAGGCTTTGGAGAGGGTACGGAAAATATTTATCAGGATGTTGCCTGGTGTGGAGGGCATTAGCTATGAGGAGAGGTTGGAGAAACTTGGTTTGTTCTCACTGGAGTGACGGAGGTTGAAGGGGGGTGACCTGATAGAAGTCTACAAGATTATGAGGGGCATGGACAGAGTGGATAATCAGAAGCTTTTTCCCAGGGTGGAAAAGTCAATTATGAGGGGCATAGGTTTAAGGTGCGAGGGGCAAGGTTTAAAGGAGATGTACAAGGCAGGTTTTTTTACACAGAGGGTGGTGGGTGCCTGGAACTCGTTGCCGGGGAAGGTAGTGGAAGCAGATACGATAGTGACTTTTAAGATGTGTCTTGACAAATATATGAATAGCATAGGAATAGAGGGATATGGTCCCCGGAAAGGTCGGGGTTTTAGTTCAGAAGGGCAGCATGGTTGCTACAGGCTTGGAGGGCCAAAGGGCTTGTTTCTGTGCTGTAATTCTCTTTGTTCTTCGTTCTGTTTGGAACATCCCAAATGCCCATCCAATTTCCTTTTTTAATTGTTTATTGTCTCCACTTCCTCCACCCTCATAGGCAGCGAGTTTCAGGTCATTACCATTCGCTGCATCAGAATATTCTTCCTCACATCTATCCCCCCCCCCCCACCCCCTCCCAACCCCACTCCTCCCCTTGCATCTCTGACCCAAAACAAGAAATCTGTGACCCCCCTCGTCCTTGTCCCATCAGCTAATGGGAACAGCTTTTCTTTGTCCACTTTATCTAAACCTGTCAGAATCTTGTCCACCTCTATCAAATCTTCCCTCAACTTCCTTTGCTCCAAGGAAAACAACCCCAGCCTGACATCGACAATAAAGAACAAACTAACAGAATATGTTCCCCCTTTCCATTTCTTTTCTCATTCTGGTGGAAATTGGGGACTTGCAGCAACTGAAGGGAAAGGAAGTGAATCCAGTCTGTATATTCCACACATTTTTAGTCCAGTCATATGGACATTTATCTGTCTGGCAGCCTGCATTGAGATTTTCAGCTGTGTGTGTCCAGGACAGGAAGCAGTGAGCATGGATCTGTCAATCAGCCTCAATCAGCACCTTCAGGAGAATTGGGAGGGTGAATATTAGATACAGCAGAGGGAGAATGGAGGGAGAGTGTGTGGGATGGAGATTTACAGCTTTTGGGGAATCAGAGAGGAAAGAATGTTCCATAGAAACTAGAATTGTCTGTTCTGAATTTCTATCCTGTATTGAAATGATGAATTTTGTTAACTCCTTTTACAGGATATCAGAAGGTGAGGATTTTACAGACAGAAATCTCGAATCAAACATCACGTCAACATCTGACAAACTCACTCAATTCATCGGGACCTGAATGCTATCGGCCTTTGAACCCAGAAGGAGAAATGTTTCTCTGTTCTGCCTGCTTTAGCAGTCTTTAAACATCAGTGTGACTGGAACAGGACTGACACACACACACACACACACAATCAACTGAGATTTTCCCGTGGATTGACTGTGGAAAGAGCTTCCCAGTTACACAGCCGTCAACAATATTGCACCATCACAGCAGGGCACTATAATCTTGTTCTGTGTGAGACTTCAACTGATGGTCAAACCTGGAGCAACACAAGGATACCTGCACCATGGAGAAACCGTGGAAATGTGGGGACTGTGGGAAGGGTTGTAAAACCCCCTCTGAGCTGCAAACCCATCGACGTATTCACACTGGAGAGAAGCCGCACACCTGTTCTGTGTGTGGGAAGGGATTCACTCGGTTATATCATCTGCAGCGACATCGGCTGGTTCACACTGGAGAAAGAGCGTTCATCTGCTTTGAGTGTGGGAACGGATTCGCTCATTTACCCGATCTGCAGAGACACCAGCGCGTTCACACTGGAGAGACCATTCATCTGCTTGGTGTGTGGGAAAGGATTTATGCAGTTATCCAATCTGTCAAAACACAAAGTCACTCACAGCAATGAGAAACCCTTTAAATGCTCTGACTGTGGAAGTGGTGATCCACCAGCACATTCACACTGGGGAGAGACCGTTCAGCTGCTCTCACTGCACAAAGAGATTTAGAACGTTATCTCATCTGCGGGAGCACCAGCGAGTTCACACCAGGGAGAGACCGTTCACCTGCTCTGTGTGTGGGAAGGCATTCACTCATTCATCCAGCCTGCTGAGTCACAATCTCACTCACACCCAGGAGAGACCCTTTAAATGCTCTGACTGTGGAAGTAGTTTCAAACGTTCTGGGGATCTGATGATCCACCAGCGCATTCACACTGAGGAGAGACCGTTCAGCTGCTCTCACTGCACAAAGAGATTTAGAACGTCATCCAGCCTGCGGGAGCACCAGCGAGTTCACACTGGGGAGAGACCATTCACCTGCTGTGTGTGTGGGAAGGGATTCACTCAGTCATCCAGCCTGCGGACACACCAGCGAGTTCACAAGTGATGACAGGAGTTGGATTCTGCTGTTATTGCTGCTGTTGATCACATCCAGGACTGAACCATGTTCATTCTGACAGTTGGTGAAGTGGGAGGGTCGGAGGGTTTCTTTCTGCTGGACTGGCCGGTCTCACAACTTTGCTTCCAGTGGGCTGATGCTCTTTGAGCCTGGGAGAGCACATTTCCACTGAAATGATCCACAAAAGCTGATGAAGGACATTTATTTATCCTGGATAGTAAATAGTGTTTTTCCTACCACTACAGGTAGATCTGAAATAAATACAGAAAGAACTGGAAAAACGCAGCAGCTCTGGCAGCATCTGTGGAGAGAGAAACAGAGTTAACATTTCACACTACTGGATGGGAGTCAATCTAGTAAACCTCCTCTGAACTGCTTCCATAGTATTTATAAAATGGGGCAGCACGGTGGCACAGTGGTTAGCACTGTTGCCTCACAGCGCCCGGGACCCAGGTTCAATTCCTGGGTCCCTCGTCCGATTCACTGTCTGTGTGGAGTTTGGACATTCTCCCCGTGTCTGTGTGGGTTTCCTGCGGGGGCTCCAATTTCCTCCCACAGTCCAAAGATGTGCGGGTTAGGTTGATTGGCTATGCTATTTTGACCCTTGTGTCAGGGGGGTTAGCAGTGTAAATGTGTGGGGTTATGGGAATAGGGCCTGGGTGGGATGGTGTTTGGTACAGACTCAGTGGACAGAACGGCCTCTGTCTGTACTGCAGGGATCCTACGATCCTTTGTTTAATTGGAGACAAAACTGCACCCAGTGTTCAAGATGCAGTTTCAGCAACGCCCTGTATAACTGAAGCATAATATCTACTTCTCTGTTCAATTTCTCTCAGAATAAAGGACAGCATTCCATTTGTGAGAACTTTGATTTATTTGAACTAAGATTTATGGGGTTCTCTTGTTTACAATAACTCCATAACTGTAAATCACACCAGGTTCCAGTGACTTAACCATGTGGCTAGAAAGAATACTTTAAACGGTGATTCAGTAAGTTTATTAACCATTAAAAATGTAACAAGTCAAAGATAAAAAAGGACAGTATCGATTAACAGTAAAGGGAGAAAGTTTAGCTTTAACAATTGAACATCTGAACTTATGAAAGGTTATGGGGAGAAGGCAAGAACATGGGGATGAGGAGCATATCAGCCTTGATCGAATGACGGAGCAGACTCGATGGGCCGAATGGCCTAATTCTGCTCCTATATCTTATGAACAGACTTCTCTCTATCCTTCTCAGACCAGGACATGAAGTGATGGCTCCGAAAACATGGATAACTTGTAAAATCAACAGCTCCCAACACCTCTCTGTAGGGCACAGTGGTTTGCACTGCTGCCTCACAGCGCCAGGGACCTGGGTTCGACTCCCGACTTGAATCACAGTATGCACATTCTCCCCGTGTCTGCGTGGGTTCCCTCCGGGTGCTCCGGTTTCCTCCCACAGCCCGAAAGACATGCTGGTTAGGTGCATTGGCCATGCTAAATTCTCCCTCCGTGTACCCGAACAGGCACCTTCGTGTGGTGACTCGGGGATTTTCACAGTAACTTCATTGCAATGTTAACGTAAGCCGACTTGTGACACGAATAAATGAAGTTCCTGGGAAAATCCCCGAGTCACCGCACTCTGGCATCTGTTCGGGTAACACTGACGGAGAATTTAGCATGGTCAATGCACCTAACCAGCACATCTTTTGGACTGTGGGAGGAAACCAGAGCACCCGGAAGAAAACCAGGCAGACACGGGAACAACGTGCAAAGTCCACAGAGTCACCCAAGCCGGGAATCAAACCCAGGTCCCTGGCGCTGAGGCAGCAGAGCTAACCAGTGTGCCACCGGGCCACCCTTTTGTGTTCAAATTTACATTCTCGCCTTTCTAACATCTGTATTAATGAATCGTTTATTCTTTAATTGTCTCTCAATTCAGGCTGTCCATTTAACTAATCTCCTGCTTTACAATTTGGGAACTTCAGTCCACAAATGAGGTAGTCAAATGTATTGTTAAAAGCAGAATGTTATTTATATAAATAAATAACAAAGTTTAAAAATCATTGGCAAACAAAAGGGAACAGGAGCATTGGAACCAGCCTGGACTTGCAGACTGAAACCCCGCCCAAAGCCCGCACGTGCTCAGAAGGGAGAAAGGTTGAGAAGAACACTCTGTAACACTTCTCCTCCCCTTAAATTTCAATCCCCCATCAGGACAGAAATACAACAAAGTAATGTCTTTAACAATCCGGAAGTCTGTCAGGAGCTTTGTGTTTGCATTGCGACCTGTACAATACCACTGGTAAATCTTGTAATGGTGTTTCTGGAATGGGAGGTGAAGAGGTAGTTTGAGAATCTGTACATGAACATTCCTCTTCCACTCCCACAGCAGAGTCAACTGGCAAAGCTGGAACCACTTCCTGGTGAACATCCACAGCAGCATGACCCTCTGCCATGTTCTCAGTAATGGTTGCTGACTCTGAAACTGTTCCTGACTCGGGGTCACACCGCAAGCGAATATGATCTTGGTGTCTGCGAACAACTCTTCCGTTTTACAGTCTCACCACCCAAGATACTGGACCACTTTGGTTTAAAATTATTCCCGGTAACCACCTTTGGTTACTCCCAAAGTTTCTGATGTAAACCTGATCACCCGGTTTGAACTGCCTCTCTATGGCGCGATAGTCGTGTCCCTCCTTCTGCTTCTCTTGTTTCCTGCTCACTTTTGCTCTGAGATCTGGGTGAAGCAGATCCAGATGAGACCATAAGACATAGGAGCGGAAGTAAGGCCATTCGGCCCATCGAGTCCACTCCACCATTCAATCATGGTTGATTTCAACTCCATTTACCCGCTCTCTCCCCATAGCCCTTAATTCCTCGAGAAATCAAGAATTTATCAATTTCTGTCTTGAAGACGCTCAACGTCTCGGCCTCCACAGCCCTCTGTGGCAATGAATTCCACAGACCCACCACTCTCTGGCTGAAGAAATTTCTCCTCATCTCTGTTCTAAAGTGACTCCCTTTTATTCTAAGGCTGTGCCCCCGCGTCCTAGTCTCCCCTGTTAATGGAAACAACTTCCCTACGTCCATCCTATCTAAGCCGTTCATTATCTTGTAAGTTTCTATCAGATCTCCCCTCAACCTCCTAAACTCCAATGAATATAATCCCATGATCCTCAGACGTTCATCGTATGTCAGGCCTCCCATTCCTGGGATCATCCGTGTGAATCTCCGCTGGACCCGCTCCAGTGCCAGTATGTCCTTCCTGAGGTGTGGGGCCCAAAATTGCTCACAGTACTCCAAATGGGGCCTAACCAGTGCTTTATAAAGCCTCAGAAGTACATCCCTGCTTTTGTATTCCAAGCCTCTTGAGATAAATGACAACATTACATTTGCTTTCTTAATTACGGACTCAACCTGCAAGTTTACCTTTAGAGAATCCTGGACGAGGACTCCCAAGTCCCTTTGCACTTTAGCATTATGAATTTTGTCACCGTTTCGAAAATAGTCCATGCCTATTCTTTTTTCCAAAGTGTACGACCTTGCACTTGCCCACGTTGAATTTCATCAGCCACTTCTTGGACCACTCTCCTAAACTGTCTAAATCTTTCTGCAGCCTCCCCACCTCCTCAATACTACCTGCCCCTCCACCTATCTTTGTATCATCGGCAAACTTCTACCTAGAAATTCCACAGGAGAGAGTCCGGTTGTGGATTGTGGTGTGATGCGAAACTGGAACAAAAATCTTGAGAGCTTGTTCTTTAAGTATCGCCTGCCATTCTCTTCAATCCCTCCTTCAGAGTTTGAACAGCTTTTTCTGTGAGACCATTTGTACAGGAAGAAGTTTAACAACACCAGGTTAAAGTCCAACAGGTTTATTTGTTAGCAAATGCCACGAGCTAACAAATGCATTTGCGAACAAATAAACCTGTTGGACTTTAACCTGATGTTGTTAAACTTCTTACTGTGTTTACGCCAGTCCAACGCCGGCATCTCCACATCATGAAGATCATTTGTAGCCAGATGAAACAATGAAATAGAAATAGAAACCCTACAGTACAGAAAGAGGCCATTCGGCCCATCGAGTCTGCACCGACCACAATCCCACCCAGGGCCTACTCCCATATCCCTACATATTTACCCAACTAATCCCTCTAACCTACGCATCTCAGGACACTAAGGGCAATTTTTAGCATGGCCAATCAACCTAACCCGCACATCTTTGGACTGTGGGAGGAAACCGGAACACCCGGAGGAAACCCACGCAGACATGAGGAGAATGTGCAAACTCCACACAGATAGTGACCCAAGCCAGGAAGCGAACCCAGGTCCCTGGAGCTGTGAAGCAGCAGTGCTAACCACTGTGCTACCGTGCAGTACGCACATGGCATAGACCATTCCTTTACAGGAATTCCTGAAACACCTCACTTGTTAACAGAGTGTCGTTATCTGAAACAAGCCAATCTGGTAACCCAGGGCTTGTGAAAATTTGACAGAGCTTCTCTATTGTCTCAGGAGCTGGAATATTACTCATGATCTGTGCTTCCAACCATTTTGAATGCACATTTACAACGACCAAACACATGTGCTTCATGAAAGGCTCCCCAAAGGCCACATTTAGTCTGGACCACGGCCTATCAGGCCACTCCCAAGGATGAAGTGGTAATGTACCCAGTGTGTTGTGCCTGATTCAATCGACAAACAGCTTATTGAGTTAGGCCAGCGGGGAGAAGCCACAGGGGCTGACCATGTGCAACTCCACCCAACAAAGAATATCATCAATTCTTATCCAGTTACTCAGCCCATCCCGGCTGGACACAATCCAATCAGAATGGTGATAGATTACATACATTATAGGTTCAATAAAATTAGTATCTGGGCATTATGGGGCTTTGTGATCATCTCATGGACAGGTGCCCTCATCATGATGCTTTCCAGACCCCCCTTGGGGGGGTCTTTCTTGGGCTTTCTTTGTACATAGACTCTCTTAGTTAGAAATGGGGCGGATTAAAAGTTCTCAAATGGACGTCAGCACTCTTCCTTTGTTTTAATCTAATGACCACATGGTCTGGGAACATTTCTATTTAATACTCGCTCTTTTTAAACTCTTTTCTTCAGTATCCAATTCCAGAATTTTCCTTTTCTTTGTGTTACTTGCATTAGGAATAAATCTTTGGACCTGACAGGAAGTTTAACCCAAGATCAATCCAACACAGGATTGGTCAGAATCATTTCACACGTGTCAAATTTTAAATAACCATTACAAATTAAAACTCTCATTCTCACATGGGTGAATTGTATCCGGATTAAAATTCCCACATCTTTAGTAAAATATCCTGGAATCCTGTCTCTGGCCAGTAAATATGGCTCCAAGTTCATAACTTCTGAGCAAAAAAAGTTTTATTGATCACACTTCCTTTTTTAAAAATCTGTTCGATTTAAATCACAGACAGAAAACCTCAAAGTTTGAAGCGTTCAACCCACAAATATCATCCACACACAAACAGAGAAACATAGCATGTGCTTTACAACAACAATAACCAAAATTAATTACTTAAGCGTTCTTGTGATCCTGTTTTTAAACTTCCAAAAATGCCTTTAATTAAAGACTCAAGGTAAGGTTAATTCTCCAGAAAGATAAAACTTAACAAATGTAGCCCAAAACAATGATAAAACACATCTACAAACATCCACATAAAACAAACAAAACACACAGATTCTCACAGCTCGTAAATTTCAGTCAATGAATCCTCAGCATTCTCTCTCGCAGCTATAGCTTCTTAAAGCGACAGAGCACTACAAGCTCACAACTCCTTGATTAAAATAAGATCCAAGATCCTTCATTATAACTTCACCTTTTTTAAGCCAACCTACAAGGACTGATTTTAGAGGCAACATCTTGTCTTTGGTGATTTAAAATCCCAAACACGTTACACCCAAACACCAGCAAAATCTTTGTTTTTTATCTGGGGATAAAACTCTCAGTTATTCCAAATTCCTCCAGGCTATGCTTAATATTTCCGCATTTAACTTATTCCCAGAAATCCTCCATTATAAACTAAAATAGACACATGAATTTCCGGGCAGTCACAGGAATATGGTCAAGATAGTCCAGTCCCACAATGCCTCACATTCAATCTGCAGTCCTTCAATTATAACAGAATATGTGGCTGTATATAGCTGCCATGGCCATGGTCAACCCAACCCCAAGGGTGCCTTCTTGAACTGCTGCAATGCCTAAGGTGTACGTACACCCACAGTGCTGTTAGGGAGGGACTTCCAGTTACTGAGAGAGACAAGAGATGAAATTGCTGGGCCTCTAACAGAAATCTTTGTTTCTTCATTGGACACAGGTGAGGTCCCAGAGGATTGGAGAATAGCAAATGTGGTCCCGTTATTTAAGAAGGGTAGCAAGGATAACCCTGGTAATTATAGGCCAGTGAGCTTGACGTCCGTGGTAGGGAAATTGTTGGAGAAGATTCTTAGAGATAGGATCTGTACACATTTAGAACTGAATAATCTCATTAGCGATAGACAACATCGTTTTGTGCGAGGGAGGTCATGCCTCACAAATTTGGTTGAGTTTTTTGAGGAGGTGACAAAAATGACTGACGAGGGAAGGGCCGTGGATGTCGTCCACGTGGATTTTAGTAAAGCATTTGACAAGGTCCCTCATGGCAGGCTGGTGCAAAAGGTTAAATCTCACGGGAACTAGCGAGATGGGTACAGAACTGGCTTGGCCATAGAAGACAGAGGGTAGCAGTGGAGGGGTCTTTTTCTGATTGGAGCTCTGTGACTAGTGGTGTTCCGCAGGGCTCTGTACTGGGATCTCTGCTGTTTGTGATATATATAAATGATTTGGAAGAATATGTAGCTGGTCTGATTAGTAAGTTTGCGGATGACACAAAGATTGCTTGTTTTGGGTCAGAGATGCAAGGGGGGGAGTGGGAGGTGGGATGGAGTGGGAGTGGGGGGGAGATGTGAGGAAGAATATTCTGATGCAGCGAATGGTAATGACCTGAAACTCGCTGTCTATGAGGGTGGAGGAAGTGGAGACAATAAACAATTAAAAAGGAAATTGGATGGGCATTTGGGATGTTCCAAACAAAATGAAGAACAAAGAAAATTACAGCACAGAAACAAGCTCTTTGGCCCTCCAAGCCTGTGGCAACCATTCTGCCCGTCTGAACTAAAACCCCCTCCCTTTCCGGGGACCATATCCCTCTATTCCTATACTATTCATATATTTGTCAAGACACATCTTAAAAGTCACTATTGTATCTGCTTCCACTTCCTTCCCCGGCAACGAGTTCCAGGCACTCACCACTCTCCGTGTAAAAAACGTGCCTTGTACATCTCCTTTAAACCTCGCCCCTCGCACCTTAAACCTATGACCCTCGTAATTGACTCTTCCACCCTGGGAAAAAGCCTCTGATTATCCACTCTGTCCATGCCCCTCATAATCTTGTAGACTTCTATCAGGTCGCCCCCCTCAATCTCCGTCGTTCCACTGAGAACAAACCAAGTTTCTCCAACCTCTCCTCATAGCTAATGCCCTCCACACCAGGCAACATCCTGATTAATATTTTCCGTACCCTCTCCAAAGCCTCCACATCCTTCTGGTAGTGTGGTGACCAGAATTGAACACTAGATTCCAAGTGCGGTCTAACTAAGATTCTATAAAGCTGCAACATGACTTGCCAATTTTTAAACTCAATGCCCCACCCAATGAAGGCGAGCGTGCCGTATGCCTTCTTGATTATCTTCTCCACCTGCATTGCCACTTTCAATGACCTGTGTACCTGTACACCCAGATCCTTCTGCCTATGAATACTCCGAAGGGTTCTGCGATTTACTGTATATTTCCCATCTGTATTAGTTGGTCTAGTTGGGCACATGAGTGGCGCAGGCTTGGAGGGCCGAAGGGCTTGTTCCTGGGCTGTATTGTTCTTTGTATTAGACCTTCCAAAATGCATTACCTCACATTTTTCCGGATTAAACTTCATCTGCCATCTCTCTGCCCAAGTCTCCAACTGATCTATATCCTGCTGTATCCTCTGCCGGTCCCCATCGCTATCCGCAATTCCACCAACCTTTGTGTCGTCCACAAACTTACCAATCAAACCAGTTACATTTTCCTCCAAATCATTTATATATATCACAAACAGCAAAAGTCCCAGCACTGATCCCTGAGGAATGTCACTTGTCACAGCCCTCCATTCAGAAATGTACCTTTGCACTGCCAACCTCTGTTTTCTTCTGACTAAATATCTCTGAACGTCCTAACACCCTGTCACTCTGTGATCCTTGTGACATTTGAAACCAGGTATTCGCAAAAAGACTCAAAGAGCATCAGCCCACTGGAGGCTGAGACCGGCCAGTCCAGCACAAAGAAACCCTCTGACCCTTCCCATTGACCAACTGTGAGAATGAACAAAATGCAGTCCTGGATGTAATTGAGAGCAGAAACAATAACAGCAGAATCCAATCCCTGGAATCACTCGTGAACTTGTTGGTGTCTCAGCAGCTGGGATGAAACTCTGAAACCCTTCCCACACTGAGAGCAGGTGAATGGCCTCTCCCCAGTGTGAACTCGCTGGTGTGTCTGCAGGCTGGATAACTGAATGAATCCCTTCCCACACTGAGAGCAGGTGAACGGCCTCTCCCCAGTGTGAACTCGCTGGTGTCTCTGCAGGTCGGATAACTGAGTGAATCCCTTCCCACACTGAGAGCAGGTGAATGGTTTCTCCCCAGTGTGAACTTGCTGGTGTCTCCGCAGGTTAGATGAACAAGTGAATCCCTTCCCACACTGAGAGCAGGTGAATGGCCTCTCCCCAGTGTGAACTCGCTGGCGTGTCTGCAGGCTGGATAACTGAGTGAATCCCTTCCCATACTGAGAGCAGGTGAATGGTCTCTCCCCAGTGTGAACTCGCTGGTGTGTCTGCAGGTGGGATGACTGCGTGAATCCCTTCCCACATTGAGAGCAGGTGAATGGCCTCTCCCCACTGTGAACTCGCTCGTGTGTCTGCAAGCTGGATAAAGAAGTGAATCCCTTCTCACACTGAGAGCAGGTGAATAGTCTCTCCCCAGTGTGGCTGCGCCGATGAGCTGCCAGCAGAGATGGGGCTCTGTATCCCTTCCCACAGTCCGCACATTTCCATGGTTTCTCCATGGTGCAGGTGTCCTTACCTCTCTCTTGGGTGGACAATTAGTTGAAGCTTCGTCCACACACAGAACAAGATTACAGTCTCTCCCCGCTGTGAATGGTGTGATATTTACTCAGACTGTGTAACTGGTTAAAGCTCTTTAGTCAGTGCATTGGAACACACTCACTCGAGTGTGGCAGAGTGTTGATGCTTTTTCACTCACACTGACATTTCAAATCTTTTCAAATCGACAGACTGGACAATCATTTCTCCTTCTGGATTCAAAGTCCGATGATATTGAGGTCCCAAGGAATATGATTCTGTCACGTCTAGACGTGACGTTTGAGATTTCAGCCTGTGATTCCTCTTTCAATATCCTGGAAAATAAGTTTCCAAAAGTCATCAGTGTCAGTACAGGATAGAAATTCAAAACAGACAATTTCTGTGAAACATTCTTTCCTCTCTCATTCCCCAAAAGCTGTAAATCTCCATCCCACACACTCTCTCCCCATTCTCAGCAGGTTTGGCAGCATCTGTATGGAGAGAAAAGAACTGATGTTTCAGAGCTTTGACAAAGGGTCTCTAGACAAGAAACATCAGCTCTTTTCTCTCCTTACAGATGCTGCCAGACCTGCTGAGATTTTCCAGCATTTTCTCTCTTGGTTTCAGATTCCAGCATCCGCAGTAATTTGCTTTTATAAGGCTGCAGATACCACCTCCCAAGTAACATGCGTGTGCCCAAGACATCACCACTTGTTTCCCTTATTTCCTTAGCACCCATGGTGCTCTCCGCAGTAAACACAGAGAAGTATTCATTACAAATCTTATCCATCTCCTGTGGCTCCACACACAGATGGCCACACTGATTTTTAAGGGGATCTATTCTCTCTCTGGCCACCCTTTTACTCTTAATATAGTGATAGAACCTCTTGGAATTTTCTTTAATCTTACCTGCCAGATCCATATCATACCCTCTTTTTGTCCTTCTCATTTCCCTCTTCAGTATTTTCTTACACTTTTTCTAGTCAGAGTGATTCACTTGTCCCCGATTGCCTAAACCCAATGTATGCTTCCTTCTTTTACCTGACCAGAGCCTCAATGTCCCTTGTCTGCCAGAGATCCCTAAATTTACCATTCTTTCCCTGCATCTTAACAGGAATATACTGCCCCTGGACTCTTGATATCACACTTTTAAAACCTCCCATTTGCCAGTCATTCCTTTCCCTTCAAACAAACTCACGTAATCGACATCTGCTAGATCCTGCCTAATGCCCACAAAAGTGGCCCTGCTCCAGTTTAGGCCCTTGACCTGTGGACCTGTCCTATTTTTTTCCAGAACTATTTTGAAACTATTGGTGCTCCCAATAGTGCTCCCTGACTGACACTTCAGTCACTTGCTCCACCTCATTTCTTAACTGTCTAATAGAAAGTGAGTCCAGGAATTGATGATGAAAAATAAGGAGCTGGGAGATGAATTGAACAAGTATTTTGCCTCGGTGTTCACAATAGAGGATACAGTTAAAACTCAGAAACAGCTGGAAATCAGAAAACAGAAGTGTGGGATGAACTCTGAAAAAGGACAATTCCCAGGGAAGTGGTCCTCAGCAAACTGTTGGAGCTGTGGGCTGATGAGTCCTCGGGTCCTGCTGGGCTTCATTCTCGGGTCTTGACAGAATGAGATAGCTGATGTGTTGTTCAATTTTCTATAATTCCTCATCGGGAATTGGATAAAGGGAAACCGGTGGATGCGTTGTACTTAGATTTCCAGAAGACATTTGATGAGGTGCCACATCAAAGGTTATTGCAGCAAATAAAATTCATGCTGCGGGGGGAACATATTGGCGTGGATAGAAGATTGGCTCACAGCAAACAGTGGGCAGAAATGGATCATTTTCTGGTTGAAGAGAGAGAGAAACCTGGGCCAACCTTTCCAGAGTCTGCAGCCTCCCTGGATTCACTTCCTTTGCCTTCAGTTGCTGCAAGTCCCCAATTTCCCCCAGAATGAGAAAAGAAATGGAAAGGGGGAGAAAAGAAAGTGTTTTACTCACAGATGTTGGAGAGGGGAGGAAGTTTGAGTCTGTCTGAAAATCAATCATCATTCACACAAAGCCCGCGCTCTGATTGGCTGGAAGACCAGAGTCCTCCCAGTCCTTCAACTCTTCCCATTGGTCAACACCTCAGCATGAAGATCAGAGGGTGGGTTCTCCCCCGCACATGTGCAGCTTCCCCTCTCCCCCGCACATTTGCAGTCCCAGGCCGGAGGCGATGGGGGGGGGGGGGGGCGGGGTGCGATCACCGAGCGGCTTCTCGCTCTGGCCGGAGCCGGCAGCCAGTTGTCTGGAAACCGTGGCTGGAAGAGGTGTAGGGGGAGGGGAACAATGGGTGGGGGGCGGGGCTCCTGGGTCCGCGCGCCGGGCCTGCGCAATGGAACCCGGAGACGTCACCCGGAGCAGAGAGATTTCTATTGGCTGATTCAGGCAGGGCTCTATCGTGACGTCACAATGCAGAAGTTGTCCAATGAGCTTCAGAGTGAAACTTCCTCCTCTGGGCAACATCTGGGGGGAAATCAATGTTTCCCCCTTTCCATTTCTTTCCTCATTCTGGGGGAAATTGGGGACTTGCAGCAACTGAAGGGAATGAAGTGAATTCGGTCTGTATATTCCACACATTTTTACTCCAGTAATGTAGACATTTATCTGTCTGGCAGCCTGCATGGAAATTTCCAGCTCTCTCTGTGTCCAGGACAGGAAGCAGTGAGCATGGATCTGTCAATCAGCCTCAATCAGCACCTTCAGGAGAACTGGGATGGTGAATATTAGATACAGCAGAGTGAGAATGGAGGGAGAGTGTGTGGGATGGAGATTTACAGCTTTGAGGAATGAGAGAGAAAAGAATGTTCCATAGAAATTAGAATTGTCTGTTCTGAATTTCTATCCTGTACTGACACTGATGACTTTTGTAAATTCCTTTTGCAGGATATCAGAAAATTTAAAGACGAATATGAAACCAAACTTCACATCAAAATCTAACATAGTCACTCAGTTCATTGGGACCTGAATATCATCGACCTTTGAATCTAGAATGGAAATGTTTCTCTGCTCTGTCTGCTTCAGGAGATTTTAAACATCAGTGTGACTGGAAAAGCACCGAGACACACGCACACACACTGAAACGTGCACACACCTGAGTGACTGTGGAAAGAACTTTAACCAGTTAAACAGCCTGAAAATACATTGCAGCAGAGAGACCGCACCCATGTTATGTTGTAACTGAACTGATTGTCAAGCCTGGAGAGTCGCAAGGACACCTGCACCATGGAGAAATTGTGTAAATGTGGGGACTGTGGGAAAGGATTCAGGTTCCCATCTGCACTGGAAACTCATCGGCGCAGTCACACTGGAGAGAGACCATTCACCTGCTGTGTGTGTGGGAAGGGATTCACTCAGTCATCCCATTTACAAACACACCAGGGAGTTCACACTGGGGAGAGACCGTTCACCTGCTCTGTGTGTGGGAAAGGATTCTCTTGGTGAAACAATCTGCTGACCCACCAGCGCATTCACACCGGGGAGAGGCCGTTCACCTGCTCTGTGTGTGGGAAAGAGTTCACTCGGTTGAACAATCTGTTGACACACCAATGGGTTCACACAGAGAGAGACCGTACACCTGCTCTGTGTGTGGGAAGGGATTCACTCAGTTGCCCAACCTGTTGAGCCACAAGGTCACTCACACCCAGGAGAGATCCTTTAAATGCTCTGACTGTGGGAGTGGCTTCAAAAGCTCTCGGGAACTGATGGTCCACCAACCCATTCACACTGACGAGAGACCGTTTAGCTGCTCTCACTGCTCAAAGAGGTTTAGGAGGTCATCCACATGGCGGAGACACCAGCGGGTTCACACCGGGGAGAGACGGTTCACCTGCTCTGTGTGTGGGAAGGGATTCAATCGGTCATCCAACCTGCAGAGACACCAACAAGTTCACAAGTGATTGCAGGGGTTGGATTCTTTCTCTCTCAATCTTTCTCTCTTTCTCTTCCCCCCCCCTGCTCTTTCCCACCCCCCCGCCCCCACTCTTCCCCCCCCTGCTCTTCCCCCCCCCCCCGCCCCCCTGCTCTTTCCCCCCACCTGCAGGGTGGATGAATCTCTGACTCCCTTCCCACACTGTGAGCAGGTGACTAGCCTCTCCTCAGTGTGAATTCGCTGGTGTCTCAGCAGATTCGATGAATGATTGGTTCCCTTCCCACAAGTGGAGCATATGAACGGTCTCTCCCCGGTGTGACTGCGTCGATGAGATTCCACCCCAGATGGGGCTCTGAACCCCTTCCCACAGTCTCCACATTTCCATGGTTTCTCCATGGTGTCGGAGTCCTTGTGTCTCTCCACAATCAGTGCACTGGAACACTCTGATACGGGTGTGAGAATCTCAGTGCTTTTCCAGTCAAAACCTCTCCTTCCAATATCCACTGAAAGCAGTTTACAAAAATCATCATTGTCAGCACATGATAGAAATTCAAAACAGACAATTGTAGTTTCGATGGAACATTCTTTAAATCTCCACCCACGCCCCTCACACATACACTCTCTCTCTCATTCCATTTAGCATTCTGCAGCATGGTGACACAGTGGTTAGCACTGCTGCCTCACAGTGCCAGGGACCCGGGTTCGATTTCCGGCTTGGGTCACTGTCTGTGTGGAGTTTGCACGTTCTCCCCGTGTCTGCATGAGTTTCCTCCCTCATTCTGAAAGACGTGCTGGTTCGGTGCATCGACCCGAACAGGTGCCGGAGTGTGACAACTAGGGGAATTTCACACTAACTTCATTGCAGTGTTAATATAAGCCTTACTTGTGACTATTAAATAAACCTTAAACTTTAATATACACTACCCAATTCTCCTGAAGGTGCTAATTAATGCTGATCGACACTCACCATTTCATGTTCCTGACAGATCGTAAGAAATAGTTAGAAATTCAGCCCACCAAGCTGTTCAATTGAATTCTTTTTATTCATTTATGGGACATGGGTTGCTGGCTGGCCAGCATTTATTACCCATCCCTCGTTGCCATTGGAGGGCAGTTGAGAGTCAACCACATTGTTGTGGCTTTGGAGTCACATGTTGGCCAGGCCAAGTGTGAGGTATTGCACTTTGGAAGGACAAACCAAGGTAGAACATACAAGGTAAATGGTCGGCACTGAAGAGTGCAGTAGAACAGAGGGATCTGGGAATACAGATACATAATTTCCTAAAAGTGGCGTCACAGGTAGATAGGGTCATAAAGAGTGCTTTTGGTACATTGGCCTTTATAAATCAAAGTATCGAGTATGAGAGTTGGAGTGTTATGGTGAGGTTGTATAAGACATTGGTGAGGCCGAATTTAGAGTATTGTGTGCAGTTTTGGTCACCTAATTACAGGAAGGATATTAATAAAGTTGAAAGAGTGCAGAGAAGGTTTACAAGGATGTTGCCGGGACTTGAGAAACTGAGTTACAGAGAAAAGTTGAATAGGTTAGGACTTTATTCCCTGGAGCGTAGAAGAATGAGAGGAGATTTGATAGAGGTGTATAAGATTTTGATGGGTATAGATAGAGTGAATGCAAGCAGGCTTTTTCCAGTGAGGCCAGGGGAGAAAAAAACCAGAGGGCATGGGTTAAGGGCGAAAGGAGAAAAGTTTAAAGGGAATATTAGGGGGGGGCTTCTTCACGCAGAGAGTGATGGGAGTCTGGAATGAGCTGCCGGATAAAGTGGTGAATGCTTTTAACATTTAAGAAAAACTTGGACGGGTTCATGGATGAGAGGGGTGTGGAGGGATATGGTCCAAGTGCAGGTCAGTGGGACGAGGCAAAAAAATGGTTCAGCACAGCCAAGAAGGGCCAAAAGGCCTGTTTCGGTGCTTTAATGTTCTATGGTTCTATGGTCTGAAAACATGTACCAAACGACTCAAGAACAACTTCTTCCGACTGTCATGTTTGAATGGTCCTATCATATATTAAGCTGATCCTTCTCTTCACCCTACCTGTACCCGCACCCTATCCTTTCCTTCTCCCCATGTACTCCATGAAAGGTATGCTTTGTCCTAACTGTATGCTAACTGTCCTGGCTGGAGACAATACACATCTCTTTAACCTGTGCTTAACCCTTTCTCCACTCACATTATCTGTACCTTTAAAGACTTGATTACCTGTAAAGACTCGCATTCCAACCATTATTTTGTAAATTGAGTTTGTGTCTTTATATGCCCTGTTTGTGAACAGAACTCCCACTTACGTGATGAAGGAGCAGTGCTCCAAAACCTAGTGGCTTGTGCTACCAAATAAACCTGTTGGACTTTAACCTGGTGTTGTGAGACTTCTTACTGTGTTTACCCCAGTCCAACACCGGCATCTCCACATTTTGGAAATATATCGCCGTTCCTTCGCAGTCGCTGGGTCAAAATGCTGGAATTTCCTCCCTACCAGCAGGGTGGATGTACCTGCACAACATGGACTGCAGGGGGTTCAGGTCCCATACATCACAAAGGTAGACACTCCTGCGCCCCCTACAAACATGGCGATCGCACCTGCACCCTGCTGCACATTGCCCCTCACAAAGATGCCGGCCGCACATGCGCACTGATAGACATTGCCACCGACAGATTGACGGCCGTCAGCCCAGGCCCAACACGACAAGTTGCGCCTCCAATTTGGTACCAACAGGGCGCCCGGAAAGTTTGAGTTTGGGTTTGAGTTTGAACAACATGTTTACGAAGCCTCTCCACCCACCCGCCACATTCACCTCTCTCTACGCGCCGCCCTTTACCTTGAACTGATCTCGGATTCGAGTTAAAACCGTCCGTCAGCCGCCATTAACCGCCCTGCGCATGCTTCAGACCCCTCCCCCTATTCACGCTGGTTGGAGGACCAACCGCTCCCGCTCGGTCCTCCAGCGCCGCCCCCTTTTTCTATTGGTCCGGAGCTGCCGTCAATCAGTCCTCGGGCATTGTGACGTTGAGCATGCGCAGTGCGGCTCATGTCCAGGGACAGGTCCTTGTTTGTCTGATCTTTAGGCGGGAAGGAGGCGGATAAGCGGAGGCAGCGTTAGGAGCAGTGGGTGGGAGGGGAGGCTCCACACACCCAGTGGAGGCTTCAACACCCCCAATAAGGAACTAGCGGCACCGCCTCAACACCCAACACAACGGCAGCTGCAGCGCTTTCTCCCGGGGCCAGGCCCCAGTGGACAAATGTGGCTTCAGGAAGGAAATGCAGCAATGGGTTTGATTTATTATTGTCACATGTATTGGGATACAGTGAAAAGTATTGTTTCTTGCGCGGTATACAAAGCATACTGTTCATAGAGTACATAGGGGAGTAGGAAAGGAGAGAGTGCAGAATATAGTGTTACAGTTACAGAAAGGGTGAAGAGAAAGATCAGCTTAATATGAGGTAGGTTCATTCAAAAGGAGGAAGCTTTGGAGAGGGTACAGAAAAGATTTACCAGGATGTTGCCTGGTATGGAGGGCATTAGCTATGAAGAGAGGTTGGAGAAACTTGGTTTGTTCTCACTGGAACAACGGAGGTTGAGGGGCGACCTGATAGAAGTCTACAAGATTATGAGGGGCATGGACAGAGTGGATCGTCAGAAGCTTTTTCCCAGGGTTGAAGAGTCAATTACTCGGGGCACAAGTTTAAGGTGTGAGGGGCAAGGTTTAAAGGAGATGTACGAGGCAAGTTTTTTATACAGAGAGTAGTGGGTGCCTGGAACTCGCTGCCAGGGAAGGTAGTGGAAGCAGATATGACAGTGACTTTTAAGAGGCATCTTGACAAATACACGAATAGGATGGGAATGGAGGGATATGGTTCCCGGAAGGGTAGGGGGTTTTAGTTCAGTCAGGCAGCATGGTCGGTGCAGGCTTGAAAGGTCGAAGGGCCTGTTCCTGTGCTGTAATTTTCTTTGTTCTTTGTTTGTAAAAGTCTGACAGCAGCAGGGAAGAAGCTGTTCTTGAGTCGGTTGGTTTGTGACCTCAGACTTTGTATCTTTTTCCCGACAGAAGAAGATAGAAAAGAGAATGTCCAGGATAAGTGGGGTCCTTGATTATGCTGGCTGCTTTTCTGAGGCAATAGGAAATGTAGACAGTGTCAATGGATAAGAGGCTGATTTGCGTGATGGACTGGGCTACATTCACACCCCTTGTCGTGTCCCTGTAAAAATTGGTGAGAGTCATAGTTGACATGTCGAATTTCCTTAGCCTCCTGAGAAAGTAGCGGCGTTGGTGGGCTTTCTTAACTAAAGCAGCAGTATAGAGGGACCAGGACAGGTTGTTGTGATCTGAGCACCTAGAAACTTGAGCTCTCAACCATTTCCACTTTGTCACCGTTGATGTAGACAGGGCATGTCTTCCACTACATTGCCTGAAATTTTGTATATATTCCAGTGATAGTTGGAAGAAGTCCATGCTGACTCTCTGTACATCAATCCACTCAGTCCCATTTCCCCTCCATAACTCTGTTCCTTTTTTAATTCCTTCACACCTATCTGATTTATTTTTCAAACCATTGATCATTTCTGATTCCATCATGCACAGAAGCAGTGAGGTCAGGTCGTGACCACTCGTGAATAAAATTGTTCCTCACATCTCCTTTCTAGTAATGTGGACATTGGCTAGCAGCCTGTATGAAGATTTTCAGGTCTCTTTGTACTGGACAGGAGCATGGGTCTGTCAATCAGCCTGAATCAGCACCTTCAGGAGAATTGGGAGGGTGTGTATTAGGTACAGCAGTATGACAATGGGGGGGGAGAGTGTGTGGGATGGAGATTCACAACTTTCGGGAATGAGAGAGCAAAGAATATTCCATGGAAACTAGAATTGTCTGTTTTGAATTTCAGTCCTATACTTACACTGATAACTTCTATAAACAGGATATTAGAAGGAGAGAATTTACAGACTGAAATCTCGCACCAAACGTCACAACAAGATGTTACAAAGTCACATTGTGGATTCATCAGGACCTGAATATAATTGCTGTTTGAATGTATGAGAAGAAATGTTTGTTCTGTCTGTGGGAAAAGATTTCAAACATCAGTGTGACTGGACAAGAATGGAGACCCCACACACCTGAGTGAGAGTGTTCCAGTGAACTGACTGTGGAAAGAGCTTCAACCAGTAACACAGCCTGAAAAACATCACCCCATTCACAGCGAGGAGAAACTGTACATGTGTTCTGTACTTGGATGTGGAATCAACTCATTATCAAAAGGACACTGGCACCATGGAGAGACCATGGAAGTGTGGGGACTGTGGGAAGGGATTCCAGTGCCCATCTGCACTGGACACACATCGACGAGTTCATACTGGGGAGAGGCCGTTCACCTGCTCCGTGTGTGGGAAGGGATTCAGTATATCAACCACCCTGCTGAGACACCAGCGAGTTCACTCTGGGGAGAGGCCGTTCACCTGCTCTGTGTGTGAGAAAGGATTCACTCAGTTATCCAGCCTGCTGACACACCAGCGAGTTCACACCGGGGAGAGGCCTTTCGCCTGCTCAGACTGTGGTAAAGGATTCAGTGATCGTTCCACCCTGTGGAGGCACCGGCGAGTTCACTCTGGAGAGAGGCCGTTCACCTGCTGTGTGTGTGGGAAGGGATTCAGCCATTCATCCACCCTGCAGACACACCGCGTCACCCACACGAATGAGAGACTGTTTAAATGCTCAGACTGTGGGCGCAGCTTCAAAAGCTCTCAGACCCTGATGGGCCACCAGCGCATTCACACTGAGGACAGACCGTTCAGCTGCTCTTACTGCGTGAAGAGATTTAGAACATCATCCCAACTGCTAATACACCAGCGAGTTCACACTGGGGAGACACCCTTCACCTGCTCTGTGTGCGGGAAGGGTTTCAGTCATTCATCCACCCTGTTGGCACACCAGCGAGTTCACACTGGGGAGAGGCCATTCACTTGCTCTGACTGTGGGAAGGGATTCACTCAGATCTCCAATCTGCTCACACACCAGCGAGTTCACACTGGGGAGAGGCCGTTCAGCTGCTCTGAGTGTGGGAATAGATTTAAACGGTCGTCTCACCTGCTAAGACACCAGCGAATTCACAAGTGATGACAGGGGTTGGATTCTGCTGTTCTTGCTGCTGTTAATCACATCCAGGACTGAACCATGTTCATTCTGACAGTTGGTGAAGTGGGAGGGTTGGAGGGTTTCTTTCTGCTGGACTGACCAACCTCACGGCTTTGCTGCAAGTGGGTCGATGCTGTTTGAATTTGAGAGTGCACATTTTACTGAGATGATCCACAAACACGAGGTTGATCTAAAATAAACACATTTGTCTCTGTTCCATTGAGTCTACAGCACAGGGCCAGGCCAGTCGGCTCAATTGGTCTGTGTCAGTATTTATGCTCCACATGAGCCTCCACCCACCCCTCTTCATCTCCCCCCATCAGCATATCCTTCTATTCCTCTCTCCCTCATGTACGTATCTAGCTTCCCCTTCAATGTATTCATGCTGTTCACCTCAACCACTCACTGGTCACGAGTTCCACATTCGCGTCATCTTCCTCATCTCTGGAACCATTCTGGTAAATCTCCTCTCGACTCTCTCAAGGACCCTCACATCCTTCCTAAAGTGTGGTGACCAGAACTGGGCTCAGTATTCTGTTGTGGCCTCACCAGAGCTTTAGAAACTATCAGAATAACTTCCCTGCTTTTGTTCTCAATTCCCCGATTTCTGAAACCCAAGATCCAAAATGCTCCAAACAAGAATATCAGACCTTTTTGCTTAACATAAAAAGCATTTTAACAACATTCTTAAAATGGCGAAATAAGATTTTGTCCAATGAAGGAACGAGTTGTTGGCACAGAAAGAAGCCATTTTGAACTTGCTCTCTCCAAAAGAGAATCCAGAATGTTTGATTCTGGGAAGTGGAGTTAAAAATGAAGCTGCAGCTACAACAGAGCAAGAAGAAGACATTTCAATGTGGAATTAACTGGAATTTTCTCTCTGGATTTAAACAATGGAGAAACTACAAATATGGAAGAAAATAAATTTCAAAAGGTGAACTCTGAACAGACTGTTTTCAGAATTGGAAATCCACAACTGAACAGCAATGAGGACTGTCCTCTTGCAGAAGAAACTATAATTAGTAAAAATTACTATAATTATTGTAAGAAGAAAACCGTCAGAAAAGACTGCAAGCAGTAATTTCCATCTTCAGTGGACTGAGATTCCTGGACATGGAACCCAGCAGTGTGCTGTTACCAAGCTGGACTTGTGACTGTGAAGTGGACAATGGGGGGATTATTATGTCTGTTGCAGGTTATAAGATAGATCAACATAGGAAAACAGTGGATTTAGGAACAGGAGGAGGCCATTTGGCCCTTCGAGCCTGCTCCACCATTCAATAAGATCATGGCTGTTGTTAAGATATACAGTATGTTTTACATTGTAATATTCTAATTGGGATATTATAGTGATACATTTTCATGTCTCCCAGGGAATATGTTGTGAAGATCTAGTTTAATAATTCATGTGTTTTAGAAATATTAATTTCAGATTTTTTTTTAAAATGAAACAACTGGAAAACCTGGATTGAGAATCTGATAAAAACACCCTGAGGGAATTTGCAGTCACAAGGTGTGGCCCATGTTGGTTTGAGAAGTCAAAGCTAGAAGGGTAAGAACAAGTGTAACACGGCAGCTGGGCTCTTTTAGCTGGAGACATTGGGTCTGACAATTTTTTTCCTGTCTTTGTTAGAGAGGGGAATTCTTCACGCAGACCTCAAGAAAAAAGGTTTGGTTCTGAAACTCAAAGTTAATTAATTTAAACATCTTTTGGACATCCCTACTGGTCTGTTACCATGGGGATAAGTGATTCAGGGTGGTCTTGGTTGGAATTCTGGGTGTTTTTCACAGAAAGCAGGCAGTCTGCAGTTAGCTTGGGAGCTGTGGGACCAGGAGCTGTGAACCAGCTGTGGGAGCGGGAGCTGTTAACCAGCTGTGGGACCAGGAGCTGTGAACCAGCTGTGGGAGCGGGAGCTGTGAGCCAGCTGTGGGAGCGGGAGATGTGAACCAGCTGTGGGACCGGGAGCTGTGAACCAGCTGTGGGAGCGGGAGCTGTGAACCAGCTGTGGGAGCGGGAGCTGTGAACCAGCTGTGGGAGCGGGAGCTGTGAACCAGCTGTGGGAGCGGGAGCTGTGAACCAGCTGTGGGAGCGGGAGCTGTGAACCAGCTGTGGGAGCGGGAGCTGTGAACCAGCTGTGGGAGCGGGAGCTGTGAACCAGCTGTGGGAGCGGGAGCTGTGAACCAGCTGTGGGACCGGGAGCTGTGAACCAGCTGTGGGACCGGGAGCTGCGAACCAGCTGTGGGACCGGGAGCTGCGAACCAGCTGTGGGACCGGGAGCTGCGAACCAGCTGTGGGACCAGGAGCTGTGAACCAGCTGTGGGACCGGGAGCCGAGGAGGTCATTAGGAATCATGGGTGTTCCCAATGTTTAAATCCCCCAGCAACAAGGCAGTGAAGCCCATGCTTGGATCGAGGAGTCCATGTTTTGAGTCAATTTTGAAATCACAAAGAAAAGTTGGAGAGTTGTTTAGCCGAAAGCTAATAGAAGGATCCTCATGAAATCTTGGAGCCTGGAGAATCGCTGGAATACTGAGGAGAATTAAAGTAAATTCTGGGAGCTTTGACATACCTTTGGGATTTGTCCCAGGAACAGAAGTGAATGCACATTCAAGATATTAAGTATAAGGGCACTCTTGTCAAGGAGTAAGGGTTTAAAAAGTACAAAAAAGGAAAAATGCTGCAAAACCTCAGCAGGTCTGGCAGCATCTGTAGAGAGTGAAAACGGAGTTCATGTTTTGAGTCAGAACTGAGTTTACAGAATAAATCTTTACAAAATATAATTCATCGAGCTGGTTTTTAATATTCTGTTTATATTCAGTGAAGTTTGATTTTGTTTAAAAACCTGGAATCTTGTGATGGGTGTTTGGATTTCTCACTGAACGTTAATGTTCTCGACCCGAATTATAACAACACACAATATTTCAAAACTATTTGAAAAATATAACCATGATGGTCTTTATTTTGTACATTATAAGACACCCCTCATCAAAGATCTACAATTTCTTAGCTCGAGCACTAGTGAAACAATAAATAAATAAAAATTGTACTAATTGTCATCCTTTCTGAATCAGGAGGACTATCCCCAGCACAGAGGGTCATTTGGAATTTTTCGCACAGACCAATTAACAGGGATTATACTCTCCAACCATCTCTGAAGTTAATTCTTTACATGAATCGTCCAGGCCAGTGCAGTTATCAACTTGCAGTTTGGCTGATCAGCTGAGATTTTCTGCAGCATTTCATCGATCACCGAGTGATTCCTTTCACAGAGTCCATCACTGAAAGGACTTTCAGCTGCCGTGTTCCTGACCAGAATGTTGATGTGTTCACACACGTCTCCAAACTCATCATTCAGAAACTGAGCTGGTGCCACAGCTCCAGCCCCAAGGGCCAAGGGAAGGTTCACTGTTGGGATGTGATGGCATCCTCCAATAATTTTTATACATTGTACACTTTGCACTGGTCTCTTGTATGAGTCTCAGATACTCTTCATCAACTGCTCCTGCATCTTGAAGCAGGACTTTTAATCTTTGGCAAGTAGTGTGAACAAATTGTCTGTGTAGTTTTAATATAATTTGCATCTTTCCCTCCTGATTTTTATCAAAGCTATCATTATTCCTTCTCAAACATTCAGATTGGAAACGTCAGGTATTTTTAAGCATTCTCTGTTACCACGTTCATAGAAATCATAGAAACCCTACAGTGCAGAAGGAGGCCATTCGGCCCATCGAGTCTGCACCGACTACAATCCCACCCAGGCCCTACCCCCACATATTTACCCACTAATCTACGCATCCCAGGATTCTAAGGGGCAATTTTTAACCTGGCCAATCAACCTAACCTGCACATCTTTGGATGTGGGAGGAAACCGGAGCACCCGGAGGAAACCCACGCAGTCACGAGGAGAATGTGCAAACTCCACACAGACAGTGACCCGAGCTGGGAATCGAACCCGGGACCTTGGAGCTGTGAAGCAGCAGTGCTAACCACTGTGCTACCGTGCCGCCCTGACCGCCTTATGGTGGAGGAGGAAACTGGTTACAATCTTTACTTGGTATAGATTTATTCACAGAGTGAAACATTACAGGTATATAACTCCTAATACCATTCCATGCTCTGTCAGTAAGTGTCTATATGTGCTCATGTAAACATCTCATCAATGTCCACTGCTTGTATATATTTAACCCCAAATTATACAATTAACACCCACAGTCAGAGTATTTAAAAGGTCTCTAATCGGTGTGACTGCCATAATGTCTCAGCAGGTTGGATGACTCAGTGAATCCTTTCCCACACTCAGAGCAGGTGAACAGCCTCTCTCCTCCGTGTGAACTTGCTTGTGTTTCCGCAGGCTGGAAGGATCAGCAAATCCCTTCCCACATTCAGAGCAGGTGAAAGGCTTCTCCCCAGTGTGAACTCGACGGTGTGCGCGCAGACTGGACGACTCAGTGAATCCCTTCCCACACACACAGCAGATGAATGGCCTCTCCCCGGTGTGAACTCGCCGGTGTTTCCAGAGGCTGGAGGAATCAGTGAATCCCTTCCCACACTCAGTGCAACTGAACGGTCTTTCTCCAGAGTGAATTCGCTGGTATGTCAGCAGACTAGTGGACCGAGTAAATCCCTTCCCACACACGGAGCAGGTGAATGACCTCTCCCCAGTGTGAACTGCCTGGTGGTTCTGCAGGGTAGATGATGCACTGAATCCCTTCCCACAAACAGTGCAGGTGAACGGCCTCTCCCCGGTGTGGACTCGTTGATGCATCAGCAGGTGGGATGACCGAGTGAATCCTTTCCCACAGATTGAGCAGGTGAATGGTCTCTCCCCAGTGTGAACTCGCTCGTGCTTCCGCAGGCTGGATGAATCACTGAATCTCTTCCCACACACAGAGCAGGAGAAAGGCCTCTCCCCGGTGTGAATTTGCTTGTGCTTCCGCAGGCTGGATAAATCGCTGAATCTCTTCTCACACACAGAGCAGGAGAATGGCCTCTCCCCAGTGTGAACCCGCTTGTGTGTCAGAAAGTTGGATGAATGAGTGAATCCCTTCCCACACTCGGAGCAGGTGAATGGCCTCTCTCCAGTGTGAATCCGCCAATGAATCTCTAGCACTGATAAGGATTTGAATCCCTTCCCACAGTCAGAACAGGAGAATGGCCTTTCCTCAGTGTGAACCCGTTTGTGTTTCAATAAGTTGGATGAATTACTGAATCCCCTCCCACATTTGAAACAGATGAATGGTTTCTCCCCTGTGTGACTGCGTTGATGAATCTCCAGCTCTGATGGGTATCTGAATTTCTTCCCACAGTCCCCACATTTCCACAGTTTCTCCATGACGCAGGTGTCCTTGTGTCTCTCCAGGTTCGATGATCAGTTGAAGCCTCGTTCACACACACGCAACACGTGTACTGTTTCTCCTCACTATGAATGGTGTGATATTCTTTCAGGCTGTGTAACTGGTTAAAGCTCTTTCCAGAGTCAGTTCACTGAAGCACTCACTCGGCTGTGTGTGTGTGTGTCTCGGTGCTTTTCCAGTTACGCCATTGCTTAATATCTTTTGGGATTTATGTCTGCAAATCGCCTCCTAATATTCTGTAAAAGAAGTTCATGAAAGTTGTCACTTGGTGCAGAATAGAAATTCAAAACCAAAAATTCTAGTTTCTATGGAATCTTCTTTCCTCTATAATTCCTCAAAAATCCACCCAGACACATTGGCTGAAATTTTACTGGCACGTCTGCCTCGGAATTGGGGCAGGTGAGATTTGCAGAATGGCATTCTCCGACGGGATCCTACGAGCCTCGGGTTGGCGTGCTGGTAAAATTCCAGCAATTCTCGCCATTTTCATTCTGTCCCAAATATCAGCCAAACAATGTGGATGTGGAAGTGTTGGAAAGGGTGCAGAGGAGATTTACCAGGATGTTGCCTGGTATGGTGGGAAAATCGTATGAGGAAAGGCTGAGGGGCTTGAGGTTGATTTCGTTAGAGAGAAGAAGGTTAAGAGGTGACTTAATAGAGGCATACAAGATGATCAGAGGATTAGATAGGGTGGATAGTGAGAGCCTTTTTCCTCGGATGGTGTTGGCTAGCACGAGGGGACATAGCTTTAAATTGAGGGGTGAGAGATATAGAACCATAGAAAATTACAGCTCAGAAACAGGCCTTTTGGCCCTTCTTGTCTGTGCCGAACCATTTTATGCCGAGTCCCACTGACCTGCACTTGGACCATATCCCTCCACACCCCTCTCATCCATGAACCCGTCCAAGTTTTTCTTAAATGTTAAAAGTGACCCCGCATTTACCACTTTATCCGGCAGCTCATTCCACACTCCCACCACTCTCTGCTTGAAGAAGCCCCCCCTAATATTCCCTTTAAACTTTTCTCCTTTCACCCTTAACCCATGCCCTCTGATAGGACAGATGTTAGAGGTAGGTTCTTTACTCAGAGAGTAGTAAGGGCGTGGAATGCCCTGCCTGCAGCAGTGGTGGACTCATCAACATTGAGAGCGTTCAAGTGGTTTTTGGATAAACATATGGATGATATTGGAATAGTGTAGATTAGAGGGGCTTTAGATTGGTACCGCTGGTCGGCGCAACATCGAGGGCCGAAGGGCCTGTACTGCGCTGTAATGTTCTATGTTCTAATTATAAGAACTTAAGAACTAGGAGCAGGAGTAGGCCACTGAACCTCTCGAGCTGCTCTGCCATTCAATAAGATCATGGCTGATCTTTTCATGGACTTAGCTCCACTTACCCACCCGCTCACCATAACCCTTAATTCATTTACTGTTTTTAAAAAATGATAGTGAAGGAATGATTCATTCTAATCGACAGCTTCAAATATACGTGAAAATCTTAACACGCAGTCTGCTGAAATATATATTATATCTCATGTGAATAAATATAACTGGGTTAAAGTCCAACAGCTTTGTTTGGTATCATGAACTTTCGGAGCACTGCTTCTTCATCAGGTGAGACACATGATGAAGGAGCAGCGCTCCGAAAACTGGTGATTCCAAATGAACCTGTTGGATTTTAATCTGGTGTGGTGAGACTTCTTACTGTGCACACCCCAGTCCAACACCAGCATCTCCACATCATGTATATAACTGGATGAAAAATGTGTGCTCTACCATACTCTATTTTTTAATTAGCAATACAGCAGCAGGGGACATTATTTAGAAAGTGAGTGGTCATAATCTGCCTCTCTGCCTAAGACGATCGTGGAAGCAGTGGTAACTTATTTCAAAATGAAACAGGTGGGTATTTGAAGCAAATAAACTTCCACAAGTACAGTTATTTAGGGAGGAATGGAGCTGACTAGATTGCTCGATGAAGCATTGAGAAGGACTGGAATTGCTGAATCTTTTCGCAAGGGCCCTAAAGATATCAGTACTATATTAAAATGTAGAAATAACAGTAAACATTTTTACAGAACCAGAAATAATATGTCTAATATGTACCACAACAACACCAGATATATCTGTGTGCTATATTAATTTACTGTCCCCTTAAATGTCAGCCATCCACTGGGGAAACCACCCCTTTAATTGTGAACATTAGGAAAGAGAACATCCCAGGAGCCAGACAAATAAATGTGTCAAGCTGAAAGAGCAAAGGATGTCAATGTCTTTAAGACGGAGAGAGACCTGGGCCAACCTTTCCAGAGTCTGCAGCCTCCCTGGATTCACTTCCTTTCCCTTCAGTTGCTGCAAGTCCCCAATTTCCCCCAGAATGAGAAAAGAAATGGAAAGTGTTTTACTCACAGATGTTGGCCAGGGGAGAAATTTGTAATGTGTGAAGCTCAATCTTCAGAAAGAGGGAAGCAGCCGCTTGACCAGCTCCACGTTCAGACAATCAGGATGACCCGCGCAGCCATTGGCACAAAACCCGCCACTGATTGGCTGGATGATCAGATTTCTTCCGGTCCTCCAGCTCTTCCCATTGGTCAATGAAGACAATAGGCAGCGAAACCCGAGCCCACGTGGGGCCGGAGACACTTTGACCTCCGAACGCGTGGAGCTGTTGTCCAATCCGCAATGTTGTCTTTTTCCTCCAATGGGAGACTGAGCGTTGGGAAAGTCTACGCTAGAATCAGCCAATAGGAATCAGTCTGCTCTGCCATGACGTCGTGGGGTTCCAGTGCGCAGGCCCAGGCGCGCGGACACGCCCCCTCCCATTGTTCCACCTCCCATTGTTTCCCCTCCCCCTGTGCCTCCTCGAGCCAAGGTTTCCAGGCAACCGGCTCCGGCCAGAGGGAGAAGCCGCTCGGTGATCTCCCCCTCCCCCCTCTCTCTCTCCGGCGGCTGCTGCTTCAAAAAGAGATCGAGAGCGACCGCTGGCGGCAGCCGCACTGCGCCTGCTCCGGACAGCTCGGCTCAGCAGCGCTCTCTGCGCCTGCTCCGGACAGCTCGGCTCAGCAGCGCTCTCTGCGCCTGCGCGCTGGGCTGCCAGCTGAGGGAGTGGGGGAGGGGACTTTGCAAAATCTCTTCCCATCATTTTCTTCCAAGTCCCGCAGTTTGATTTGAAACAGAACAGCTTCTGTTTGTAGCTTCACCACAGACTCAAACTTCACACACAGACTCAAACTTCACCACAGACTCAAACTTCACCACAGACTCCAACTTCACCACAGACTCAAACTTCACACACAGACTCAAACTTCACACACAGACTCAAACTTCACCACAGACTCCAACTTCACCACAGACTCAAACTTCATCCTCTGGACAACATCTGTGAGGAAAACACTTTCTTTCCCCCCCTGGGAAATACAGAGACAGAGAAATTCTCTGGAACTGGAATTAGAGACAAATATACTGAGGGGGAAATGTTTGTGATTTTGTGAAACCTGTTTTATTGTCTGAGATATTTAAAGACAAATTTACCCTGTCTATTCAAATACTGTTTGTCTGTTAATGCATGATTCATTGATGTTGATTTTAATTTGATTATTGCAAGATTTATTAGAAGGTGAAATCTTTCTCTTTGCTTTATTCCATTGGGTTTGTCTGGGAATGTTAATTTTAAGGTTATTGTACTCATAAGGATCGTAACAACATTGATACATCTGGAGTTATTATAAGAACATAAGAACTAGGAGCAGGAGTGGGCCATCTGGCCCCTCGAGCCTGCTCCGCCATTCAATAAGATCGTGGCTGATTTTTTTTGTGGACTTAGCTCCACTTACCCGCCCGCTCCCCATAACCCTTAATTCCTTGACCATTCAAAAATTTATCTATCCTTGCCTTAAAAGCATTCAATGAGGTAGCCTCAACTGCTTCACTGGGCAGGGAATTACACAGATTCACAACCCTTTGTGTGAAGAAGTTCCTCCTCAACTCAGTTGAGTGATAGAAGATCAGCCCTTATTCTTCGAAACTTTGAGAGAATAGAGGCCCAGTCTCCTCCTAGGAAACTCCCATCCTTCCAGGGATTTGTCGAATGAACCCTTGCTCCACTCCCTCTATTGCAAGTGTACTCGTTGGAATTTAGAAGGCTGAGGGGGGATCTTATAGAGACCTATAAGATAATGAAGGGGCTGGATAGGGTAGAGGTGGAGAGATTCTTTCCACTTAGAAAGGAAGCTAGAACTAGAGGGCACAGCCTCAAAATAAAGGGGGGGTCAGTTCAGGACAGAGTTGAGGAGGAACTTCTTCTCTCAAAGGGTGGTGAATCTCTGGAATTCTCTGCCCGCTGAAGTGGTGGAGGCTACCTCGTTGACTATGTTTAAATCACGGATAGATGGATTCCTGATCGGTAAGGGAATTAGGGGTTATGGGGATCAGGTGGGTAAGTGGAACTGATCCACTTCAGATCAGCCATGATCTTATTGAATGGTGGGGCAGGCTCGAGGGGCTAGATGGCCTACTCCTGCTCCTATTTCTTATGTTCTTATGTATCCTTCCTTTAGTAAGGAGACAAAAGCTCCACACAATACTCCAGGTAATGCAGCAAGAGTGTGGGACAGTTATTTACAGCTTTCGGGGAACAAGATAGAAAATAATGCTTCATGGAAATTAACGACTGCCAATTGTAGATTCTATCCTTAACTGACGGTGATGAAATTTGTAAACCTCTTTTACAGGATCTTCAAAGGGGGAGGATTTGCAGACACAAAATTCAAATCAAGCATCAAGTGAAGAATTGACAGAGTCACTCAATTATCAGGCTCTGAATATCATTAGCCTTTGAATCTAGAAGGAGAAATGTCTTCTGTTCTGTTTGCTTCAGAAAGTTTTAAACATCAGTGTCAACTGGAAAAGCAGCAAGACACAAACATCTGGTAAGACTGTTCCAGTGACAGTTACATAGCTTGAAAGACCATCACCATTTACACCAGGAAGAGATTGTACAGACGCTTTGTGTGGCCACCTCGGCTGAACAACAAACCTGGAGACAGGGACACCCGCACCATGGAGAAACCGTGGAAATGTGGGGATTGTGGGAAGGGATTCAAATCCCCGTCTCAGCTGGAAATTCATCGACGCAGTCACACTGGGGAGAGACCGTTCACCTGCTGTTATTGTGGTAAGGGATTCACTCATTCATCCCACCTGCTGAGACACCAGTGGGTTCACACCAAGGAGAGGCCGTTCACCTGCTCCGAGTGTGGGAAGACCTTCACTACTTCATCTGATCTGCTGACACACCAGCGAATTCACACTGGGGAAAGGCCATTCACCTGCTCTGAGTGTGAGATGGGATTCAGTCGGTTATCTCACTTGCAGGCACACCAGCGAGTTCACACCGGGGAGAGGCCGTTCACCTGCTCTGATTGTGGAAAGGGATTCTCTCACTCCTCCAACCTGCGGATACACCAACGCGTTCACACTGGGGAGAGACCGTTCACCTGTACTGAGTGTGGGAAGGCATTCATTGACTCATCAAGCCTGCGGATACACCAACGAGTTCACACCAAAGAGAGGCCATTTACCTGCTCCGAGTGTGGAAAGGGATTCAGTCGGTCATCCTTCCTGAAGGCACACCAGCGGATTCACACTGGGGAGTGGCCACCCACCTGCTCTGAGTGTGGGAAAGCATTCATTGATTCATCCAGCCTGCAGATACACCAACGTCTTCACACTGCGGAGAGGACATTCACCTGCTCTGAGTGTGGGAAGAGATTCAGTCGGTCAATCTACCTGCGCAACCACCAGCGAGTTCACAAGTGATGGCAGGGATTGGATTCTGCTGTTATTGCTGCTGTTAATCACATCCAGGACTGAACCATGTTCATTCTGACAGTTGGTGAAGTGGGAGGGTTCGAAGGTTTCTCTCTGCTGGATTGGTCTTTCTCACAACTTTGCTTCCAGTGGGCTGGGAGAGCACATTTCCACAAATGATCCACACAAGCTGATGAAGGACATTTATTTTATCCTGGAGAGTAAATCCTATTTCTCCTATCACTTCAAGTAGATCTAAATTAAATACATTTGTCTCTGTTCCATTGAGTCTACAGCACAGGGCCAGGCCAGTCGGCCCAATTGGTCTGTGTCAGTATTTATGCTCCACATGAGCCTCCACCCACCCCTCTTCATCTCCCCCCATCAGCATATCCTTCTATTCCTCTCTCCCTCATGTATGTATCTAGCTTCCCCTTCAATGTATTCATGCTGTTCACCTCAACCACTCGCTGTGGTGGTGAGTTCCACATTCTCACCACTCGCTGTGATAGTGAGTTCCACATTCTCACCACTCGCTGGGTAAAGGTGTTATTTATTAAATCCGTACTGGATTATTGAACCCCTTCATAATCTTGAAGACTTCCATCAGTCTTCAGTTTTCCAGAGAAAAGTAACACCGGTGTTTTCAGAGGGTTAAATACTCTCAGTTCTGGAATTATTCTCCTGGGGTAAACCGGTCAGTCCCATTGCCCCGTTCTATCCCTTTATCCTTTCAGTTCTATTTCCTGCAAGTGTCGGTCCATTTTCCTTGTTAAATCGTTCATTGTCTCTGCTTCCACCACCTTCACAGGCAGTGAGTTCCAGCTCATTCCCACTCATTGAATAAAACATCCCTTTCTCACATCCCCCTGCATCCCTCGCTAAGAATATATAAATCTGTGCAGCCTTATCCTTGCACCATCAGCTAATGGGAACAGCTTTATCATAGAATCCCTCCAGTGCAGAAAGAGGCCATTCGGCCCATCGAGTCTGCAACGACCACAATCCCACCTCGGCCCTACCCCCTTATCCCTACATATTTACCTGCTAATCTTCTAACCTACACAACTCAGGACACTAAGGGGCAATTTTAGCATGGCCAATCAACCTAACCCGCACATCTTTGGACTGTGGGAGGAAACCGGAGCACCCGGAGGAAACCCACGCAGACACGAGGAGAATGTGTCAACTCCACACAGACAGTGACCCGAGCCGGGAATCAAACCCAGGTCCCTGGAGCTGTGAAGCAGCGGTGCTAACCACGATGCTACCGTGCCGCCCCACCTTCTCACATTACATTACTCACATCACTTTACCTTCTCACATTATTTAATCCTATTTGAATTTTGTACACCTTGAGCAAATCTCCCCTCCATCTCCTTTTCTCCAAGGAGAACAACCCCAGCTTCTCCAGCCTAGCCTTGTGGATAAAATTCCTCATTCCTGGAACCATCCCAGTAAATCTCCTCTGCACCCTCTCAAGGACCCTCACGTCCTTCCAATAGTGTGGTGACCAGAACTGGGCTCAGTGTTCTGTTGTGGCCTCACCAGAGCTTTAGAAACTATCAGCATAACCTCCCTGCTTTTGTTCTCAATTCCTCCGTTTCTGAAGCCCGAGATCACATAATCTCCAAATGGGAATGGTCAACATTTTTGCTTGAACATAAAATGCATTTTAACAACAGTTTGGCTGAAGAAGATTTTGTCCAATGAAGGAAAGAGTTGTTGACACAAAAAGAAGCCATTTTGAACTTGCTCTCTCCAAAAGAGAATCCAGAATGTGAGATTCTGGGAAATGAAATTAAAAATGAAGCTGCAGCTACAACAGAGCAAGAAGAAGACATTTCAATGTGGAATTAACTGGAATATTCTCTCTGGATTTAAACAATGGAGAAACTGCAAACATGGAAGAAAATAAATTTCAAAATGTGAACTCTGAACAGACTGTTTTCAAAACTGAAGTTGAAAATTCACAGATGAACAGCAATGAAGACTCTCTTTTGCAGGAGGAACTTTGCACGATAATTATTATAAGAAGAAAACTTTCAGAAAACACTGCAAGCAGTAATTTCCATCTTCAGTGGACTGAGATTCCTGGACATGGAACCCAGCAGTGTGCTGTTACCAAGCTGGACTTGTGAATGTAAAGTGGACAATGGGGGGATTATTATGTCTGTTGCAGGTTATAAGGTAATTAAACATTAGACTTTGGAACAGGAGTTGGCCATTTGGCTCTTTGAGCCTGCTTCACCATTTGATAAGATCACAACTATTTAAATATACAGCATGTTGTACATTGTTAAAAGCAAAATACTGTGGGTGCTGGAATCTGAAACAAAAACACGAAATGCTGGAAAATCTCAGCAGGTCTGACAGCTTCTGTGGGGAGAGAAGAGAGCCAAAGTTTTGAGTCTACGTTGTAATGTTTCAAATGGGATAATACGAGGATGATACATTTTCATTTCTTCATGGGGAAGGTGTTGCAAAGATCTAATTTCATAATTCCTATGTTTTAGAAGTATGAGTTCGTTCTACAATTGCTTTTTTAAAAATTTAAGGTAAATAGAAAACCTGCACTGAGAATCTGACAGAAACACCCGAAGGGGATTCACATTCACAAGGCGTGGCCCATGCTGGTTTAAGATGTCAAAACTTGAAGGTAAGAAGTGTAAAAGGGCAGCTGGGCTCTTTTAGCTGGAGACCTGGAGACTTTGGGTCTGACAATTATTGCTCTGTCTTTGTTACAGATCGGAATTCTTCATGCAGACCTCAGGAAAAAAAGGTTTAGGTTTGAAGCTAAATATCTAACAGACATTCCAACAGATGTGTTAGCACGGGGATAAGTGAGCCCTGGTTGGAATTCTGGGTGTTTCTCACAGAAAGCAAGCAGTCTGCAATTAGCTTGGAGGCCGTCAGCTATGGGACCAGGAGCTGTGAACCAGCTGTAGGACCAGAAGCCACTGGGTCATTAGGAACCAGGGGTGCTGCCAATGTTTAAATCCCTCAGTAAAGAAGGCAGTGAAGCCCACGGTTGGACGGAGGAGTCCACAGTTTTGAGGCCTCAAAGGAAAGTTGGAGAATTGTTTAACCAAAAGCTAATGGAAAGACCCTCCTTAAAATCTTGGAGCCTGGAGAATAGCTGGAAAAGTGAGGAAAATTAAAGTGAATTCTGCAGAGCTCTGACATACCTTTGAGAGTCCCAGGAACAGAATTGAACTTTCAAGATATCATTAAGTATAAAGAAACTTTTGGGATGAGTTTAAAAAACAGGTTTGTACCATAAGTCTTTATTGACTACAGTATTCAGTTTGTAGTGCTGTATTCTTAAATTTTATTTTGTTTTATATATACAGTAAAGTTTGTTTTTGTTTTAAAATGTTAAATCTTTTCATGTAATTCTTTTAGTTAATCACTGTGTGTTCACAATTTTCTTTGAACGTTAATTGTCCTGACTGGGATCACAAAACATTCACACAAACAAAGAAGAAAAAATGTGACTTTCCTCCTTTTGTACAAAGCATTACATATAAAGCCACCCCTCTCCTCAGAACCACAATAAGTTGTTAATATTCTCTTCATGAAATAATCTGATAATTGAAAGACTTATGCTATGTTCATAGAGCTGGCTTTTAATATTTTGTTTTATAAATTTTGTTCTTGTTTAAAAATGTGGAATCTTGTGGTGCAATTCTTTGTGAATCACTGGGTATTTGAGTTTCTCTTTAAACATTAACAATCCTGATTAGGATCAGAACAATACACAGCAACATATTTCAAAATGAATCAAAGAAAAAAAATGTCCAAAGTATTACATTATAAGACACTGCTGTTCTCGGATCCACAATAATTTCTTTACTTTAGTGAAACAATCTGATAATATGAATAAAATTTATACTAATTGCCGTCCCTTCTGAAGCAGGAGGGCGATCGCCTGGCACAGAGGGTAATTTGGGATTTCTCTCTTAGACCAATTGGCAGGGATTACACCCTCCAACCATCTGAAGTGAATTCTTTACATGTTTGCGTAGCTTTAAGACTGGTTGCTGTGTTTACCTCTGGGACGGAAGGGTAGCACACTGGTTAGCACTGTTGCCTCACAGCGCCAGGGACCCGGGTTCGATTACTGGCTTGGGTCACTGTCTCTGTGGAGTTTGCATGTTCTCCCCATGTCTGCGTGGGTTTCCTCCGGGTGCTCCGGTTTGTGCGCCGGACTGTGGCCACCAGGGGAATTTCACGGTAACTGTTTCCCCGTCATTCCTGAGATTCATTCACCGATTAGTGCTTTTCCAGTCCTGTCTTTTTTGTGATATCCAGATCTGCTAAATATACTTACACCCTGATTCAAAACTTGACAAAGTCTGACTATGCTTCATAGGCACCCATCAGATCATCTTTCTTGTAAATCTCATCAATGAAACCGAGTAAAAGATCCAAGCCTTGATCAGTGGATTTCCAGCTCAGAAAATGTTTTGCTGCCAATTTTCCTTTCGTTAGGAAGTGACAGTGCCAAGGCCAGACCTTGTTTTCTCATTGTTAGGGATGTAACCCGTGTCCACATCTCCACTTCATTCTTCCACTGGTCGTATGGTTCAGGCTCCGAGAACATCGGCGGGTAATCAGACCCTGACAATTCCCACTGGCTTTCATCTCTCACAAAAGCTGCTGGGACTGTAAACTTCTGTCTGAAATATACTTTCCTCCAGTTTCCAAACTTCACCATTGGACAAACACTCTCTGTGACCATGTTATAATCCTGACAGCCTTGTGGTGAAGGAAGAAACTGGAACCAATCTTTACTTGGAATAGATTTAACTCCCAACTCTTTATACATACTTTCTTCAAACACACTCATATAATTATTTGATCAAAGCCCTCCATCTGTACATTCTTAAACTCAATTGATTCAATTAACACCCATACTCAGGGCAGGAATCCGGGTTCAATTCCAGCCTCGGGTGACTGTGTGGAGTTTGCATGTTCTCCCCATGTCTGCGTGGGTTTTCTCCGGGTGCTCCGGTTTCCTCCCACCTTCTAAAGATGTGCGGGTTAGGTTGATTGTCCATGCTAAATTGCCCCGTAGCGTCAGGGGGATTAGCAGGGTAAATGTGTAGGTTTACTGGAGTGGGGCCTGGTTGGGATTGTGGTCGGTGCAGACTCAATGGGCTGAGTGACCTCCTTCTGCACTGTAGGAATTCTGTGATTAAAAAGAAAAGGTCTCTAATCGGTGTGAACTTGTTGGTGTGTCAGCAAGTTGGATGACTGATGACCTTCCCTAAACTCAGAGCAGGGGAATGGCCTCTCCTCAATGTGGACTTGCTGGTGTCTCAGCAGGTTGGATGAATCAGTGAATCTCTTCTCATGCACAAAACACATCAAAGGTCTTTCCCCAGTGCGACCACATTGGTGTTTTAGCAGACTGGATGACTCAATGAATCCTTCTCTTGGAGCAGGTGAATGGGTTCTTCCTGCTGTGAACTCGCTGGTGTGTCAGCAGGTTGGATGACTGAGTGAATCTCTTCCCACATATGGAGCAAGTGAATGGCCTCTCCCCAGTGTGAACTCGCTGGTGTGTCAGCAGATGAGGTGACCGTGTGAATCCCTTCCCACACTCAGCGCAGGTGAACAGCCTCTTCCTGGTGTGGCTGCGTTGATGTGTCAGCAGACAGGATGACTCAGTGAATGCTTTCCCACACTCAGAGCAGATGAATGGTCTCTCTCCAGTGTGGATTCGCTGGTGTGTCAGCAAGTTGGATAACTGAGTGAATCCTTTCCCACACTCAGCACAGGTGAACGGTCTCTCCCTGGTGTGAACTCGCTGGTGTGTCCGCAGGGTAGATGAATCCTTGAATCCCTTCCCACACTCAGTGCAGGTGAATGGCCTCTCCCCACTATGAACTCGCTTGTGTGTCTGCAGGTGTGATGACTGAGTGAATCTCTTCCCACACTCAAAGCAGGTAAAAGGTCTTTTCCCAGTGTGGGTGTGTCGGTGAATTTCCAGTTGAGATGGAGCTTTGAATCCCTTCTCACAATCTCCACATTTCCATGGTTTCTCCATGGTGCGGGTGTCCTTGTGTCTCTCCAGGTTTGATGATCAATTGAAGCCTTGTCCACACACACAAAGCAAGTATGGTTTCTCCTCGCTGTGAATGGTGTGATATTTATTTCAGGGTGTGTAATTGGTTAATGGTCTTTCCACAGTCAGTTCGCTGGTACACTCTCATTCATATGTGTGTCTCGATGCTTTTCCAGTCACATATTTAAACCTTTTGACGCAGACAGAACACCATTTCTTTATACACGCTTTTTTCATACACACTCATATAATGATCCAATCAACGCCCTCCATCTGTACATACTTCAACTCAATTCGAGACTGAAAGAGCGATGATATTCAGGTCCTTTTGAATCGAGTGAATGTGTCAGGTCTCAGTGTGACGTTTGGTTTCAGATTTCTATCGCAAATCTTCTCCTTCTCAAAACCTGTAAAAGGAATTTAGAAAAGTCAGCACTGTCAGTACAGCAGAGAAATTCAGAACACACGATTCTAGTTTCAGTTGAACATTCATTCCTATTTTGTTCACCAAAAGTTGTAAACCTCAATCTCACATATTCCCTCTGCTCTCACTCTGCTGTATCTAATATACACCCTCACAATTCTCCTGAAGGTGCTGATTGATGCTGAGTGGCCGACCCCTACTCACTGCTTCCTGACCTGGAGACCTGAAAACCTTGATGCAGACGGCTAGACTCAATACAAACCCAACCCATAGGTACAGATTCTGGAGGAAAACATGTGTTGAATAAACACTGCTGTATTACTTGCTCAGAGCTTCATGACCATGTCAGTAAGAACTTCATTAAGGTACTGAGTGTTCACAAACACAAACTCGCTGCTTATGAGAATGCTGGAATTAGAGATGATCCAAGACTTCAAACTCAACTGGATGGACAACTGAAGGAAATAATCTTGCAGAGATACAAGGGTACAGCGGGAGAATGGGACTGGCTGGATTGCTCTCCAGAGAGTCAGCACGGACTCAAATGAACATTTTCTGTGCTGTAATGGATCAATGACTGGAAAGGTATGTCACCACAGTGCTATATTACAAATTTGAAATAACAATAAATGAAATTTATCACAGAACCATAAATAATATATCTAATATGTACCTAACAACAAAACTAGACATAACACTGACCTATATAAAATTACTGTCCCACAAAGAATCATAAATTTACACCAGATTACACCAAACATATCCAAACATGCCAAACCTTACTATATTCCACTTAAATGTCAACTATCTCCTGAAGAAACCAGCCCTTTAATTGTGAACATTAGGAACGAGACCATCCTTTTAGCCAGACAAATAAATGTGTCAAGTTGAAGGAGCAAAGGATGTCAATGTCTTTCAGAGAGAGAGACCTGGGCCAACCTTCCCAGAGTCTGCACCTTCCCTGGATTCACTTCCTTTCCCTTCAGTTGCTGCAAGTCCCCAATTTCCCCCAGAATGAGAAAAGAAATGGAAAGGGGGAGAAAAGAAAGTGTTTTACTCACAGATGTTGGCCTCTTTGGAGGAAGTTTGAGTCCGTCTGAAGCTCAACCTGCATTGTCACAAAGACCGCGCTCTGATTGGCTGGAGGACCAGAGTCCTTCCGGTCTTCCAAGAATTTCCATTGGTCAACACCTCAGCAGGGTTCAGAAACATTTCCGCACATGCGCAGATTCCCCTTTCCCTTGGACATGCGCAGATTCGAGCCCGGACTATTGAGCGATTTCTCCAACGCGAGGCATTGTGGGGGATGCGGCCGCCATTACTCCTCTGGAGCCCAGTCTCCAAACTCCTGGGACTGGGATGAAAGGTGGAGGTGGGAGTGACTGCACCCAGAAACAAAGCACATGTGGGTAGTCACTAGATTATATATTGATGCCCCATTAGCAAAACAGTTCACCTTCAGGCATAAAGATTGAAATTTTGGGGTGAGACACTAGGGAGGGCAAGAGGTAGTCTGAAATTGGGGTGAGATACTAAGGAGGGCAAGAGGTAGTCTGAAATTGAAACCGAGAGTTAGCACATAAAGTGGAGAAGAATTGATTTGATTTATTATTGTCACATGTGTGTGTGTGTTGGGGGGGGGGGGGTGGGGAGGGGGGGGTGAGGCTATTGTCATATCACAAGCCTACCATCCATACAACTTTCAGTTATAATATCACGTGTGTTTGTGGCGCTCGGGCTTCAATTTGGGGCCGTCAATTGGCAAATGTTTTTTTTATTGCACGCTGGGATTTTCCTGTTGAGTTGATTCAGGGTTTACATATACCAAGATACAAATGCTGCTCAGATATCTGAATTGGAGTTCTTTAGATACTGACTTCGTTACTGTTGATATGCATTTGGGAAAAGGATGCGGAATCTGCGGAAATCATTGCTCGAGTTCTCTGTTCAAATCCTGGGGACGACGAAGTCGAGAGAACGCCAAGTCTTTGGAGTAAATTATTAATCAGAATAGCGCCAGGGATTAACAGGCTAATTTAGTTTATTTATTCTATAAGCAAGAAGATACAAAAGCGATTTAATTGATTTGTCCAGAATGTTCCCCTCTTCAGGGAGTAAAACGTCGTGTTATAGATACATTGTAAGTCACCGCTTCTCCTTCTGTCTGAACTGCTGAGGACATCGGCTGAGTGACAGAATCTCCATGACCCAGATATGGAAAAAGGTTCTCTTTGTCTGGCGAAGGTGGACTCATAGCAAAAAAGATTCTCCACCCCAGGTGCAAACTAAACTTTGAGTAAAGGGCACAAAGCCAATCGTGGTAGAATTCACGATCGGAAATTGTTGAACACAAACTTGAGTCCCGAAGGCTCACAGGTAGTCGAAAGTTGCACTTTGTAGTTCCATGTCACCCCCATCAGAGGGCAGTGAGATACCGTGTTGGGATCGGTACCGGGGCGAATTCCAGACTCACAACCACGGCCAAGAACAATATTGAGAGAATGCAACTAAAAGAGCAAAATTCCAAACAGAAATATTATATTAGCATCGATAGCAAACTTATATTGCTTCAGGAGATATATTATTATGGTTGCCAGAGTTGTGAATCTTTAGAAACTCTCTGGGAACCGTAATCAGAGGAGATTGAATGATGAACTGTCTGACTGAGCAGAGCCAGTCAAGGCATCTTTCCCTTCTTTATGACGCTATAACATTGACTCTGATGTCAGCAGTGAAAGTAACTGATTGGAGGTATTGGAAGTATTCTCGTTACAGCACAAGAGGAATTCAAACCTAATATCAGCTTCGGACAGCTCGGGGGGGGCGGGGGGGGGGGGGGGGGAGCAGCTGGGGGGGGGCGGGGGGGGAGCAGCCGGGGGGGGGTGGGTGGCGGGGGGGGGGGAGCAGCCGGGGGGGGGGGCAGCTGGGGGGGGGGGGAACAGCTGGCGGGGGGGACAGCGGGGGGGAGGGGGGGGACAGCGGGGGGGGGGGACAGCGGGGGGGGGGACAGCGGGGGGGGACAGCGGGGGGGGGGACAGCGGGGGGGGAACAACGGGGGGGGAACAACGGGGGGGGACAACGGGGGGGGACAACGGGGGGGGACAACGGGGGGGACAACGGGGGGGGACAACGGGGGGGGGAACAACGGGGGGGGGGAACAACGGGGGGGGAGATTGAGAGAGAGAGAAAAAGATTGAGACAGAGAGAGAAAGACGGAGAGAAAAATTGAGAGAGAGAGAAAGACGGAGAGAGAGAAAGACAGAGAGAGAGAGAAAGTCTCCTCCATCCTCACCTCCAACAACAAAGTGTGAGGAGCTGATGGAGTTTCTTTGTCACAAAGATTGAGACAATCTGTTCAGTTGCCTCTGCTGCTTCCTTCCCTTCCACTCGCCCACTGGGCCAGACTGTCTGTAAGGCTCCTCTGTGTCCAAGCTCTGAACTCACATCTTTCTCCAGTCTCTCTCCTATGTCCCATCAAACTTTCTGATTGTTCATCTTGTCCATGAGACCTGCTTCCAACTGCCTTTACCCTTTTCCCACTAAAGCACCAATAACCCAACTTCTCCATGTTATCTGATATTGTTAATGGATCTGTCTCTTCTGGGACTGTCCCCCTCACCTCTAATTCACCCTCATCATCCATCCTAAGAAAAAAACCCTTGACCCCACTATCGTCACAAACTACCGTCCCAACTCCAACTTCCCTTCAATCTCCAAAGTCCTTGGAACTTTTGTGTCCCCGAAGGATCTTTCCTTGGCCCCTCCTATTTCCCATCGACATTTTGCCACTGGGTGACATCACCCATTGGTTTGGAAGAAGATTGTAAAGTTTATCTTTTTGAGAGCGGAGTTTGGAAACACTCGTGTCACAATTTCAGGGGAAATTTGAGGCAAAATCCACTTAGGATCGATTGAGTTGCATCTGCCACTTAGTTTCAGAGTGGGGGTTGTCTGATCACAGTCAACCTGTGGGTTTAAGGGGACTGTGTGTTTACTGAGAACATTATAGCATAAGAAATTTTGTAATCTGTGTTATCCTTGAAAGCTGTGTACATTTATGAAGGTAAGTGTTAGTGAAGGAGTATTTTATTATAATCAAATGCTTCCTGTTTAATAAATATTTTGTTGTTAAAAGCTAATTGGCAGTCAAAGAACAAACAAAGAACAAAGAACAATACAGCACAGGAACAGGCCCTTCGGCCCTCCAAGCCCGCGCCGCTCCCCGGTCCAAACTAGACCATTCTTTTGTATCCCTCCATTCCCACTCCGTTCATATGGCTGTCTAGATAAGTCTTAAACGTTCCCAGTGTGTCCGCCTCCACCACCTTGCCTGGCAGTGCATTCCAGGCCCCCACCACCCTCTGTGTAAAATATGTCCTTCTGATATCTGTGTTAAACCTCCCCCCCTTCACCTTGAACCTATGACCCCTCGTGAACGTCACCACCGACCTGGGGAAAAGCTTCCCACCGTTCACCCTATCTATGCCTTTCATAATTTTATACACCTCTATTAAGTCTCCCCTCATCCTCCGTCTTTCCAGGGAGAACAACCCCAGTTTACCCAATCTCTCCTCATAACTAAGCCCCCCTCCATACCAGGCAACATCCTGGTAAACCTCCTCTGAACTCTCTCCAAAGCCTCCACGTCCTTCTGGTCGTGTGGCGACCAGAACTGGACGCAGTATTCCAAATGCGGCCGAACCAACGTTCTATACATCTGCAACATCAGACCCCAACTTTTATACTCTATGCCCCGTCCTATAAAGGCAAGCATGCCATATGCCTTCTTCACCACCTTCTCCACCTGTGACGTCACCTTCAAGGATCTGTGGACTTGCACACCCAGGTCCCTCTGCATATCTACACCCTTTATGGTTCTGCCATTTATCGTATCGCTCCTCCCTACATTATTTCTACCAAAATGCATCACTTCGCATTCATCAGGATTGAACTCCATCTGCCATTTCTTTGCCCAAATTTCCAGCCTATCTATATCCTTCTGTAGCTTCTGACAATGCTCCTCACTATCTGCAAGTCCTGCCAATTTTGTGTCATCCGCAAACTTACTGATCACCCCAGTTACACCTTCTTCCAGATCATTTATATAAATCACAAACAGCAGAGGTCCCAACACAGAGCCCTGCGGAACACCACTAGTCACAGGCATCCAGCCGGAAAAAGACCCTTCCACTACCACCCTCTGTCTTCTGTGACCAAGCCAGTTCTCCACCCATCTAGCCACCTCCCCCTTTATCCCATGAGATCCAACCTTTTTCACCAGCCTACCATGAGGGACTTTTTCAAACGCTTTACTAAAGTCCATATAGACGACATCCACGGCCCTTCCCTCGTCAACCATTCTGGTCACTTCTTCAAAAAACTCCACCAGGTTAGTGAGGCATGACCTCCCTCTCACAAAACCATGCTGACTATCGTTAATGAGTTTATTCCTTTCTAAATGCGCATACATCCTATCTCTAAGAATCTTCTCCAACAACTTCCCTACCACGGACTTCAAGCTCACCGGCCTATAATTACCCGGGTTATCCTTCCTACCCTTCTTAAATAACGGGACCACATTAGCTATCCTCCAATCCTCTGGGACCTCACCTGCGTCCAGTGACGAGACAAAGATTTGCGTCAGAGGCCCAGCGATTTCATCTCTCGTCTCCCTGAGCATCCTTGGATAGATTCCATCAGGCCCTGGGGATTTGTCAGTCTTTATATTCTCTAACAAACCTAACACTTCCTCCTTTGTAATGGAAATTTTCTCCAACGGTTCAACACTCCCCTCCGAGACACTCCCAGTCAACACATCCCTCTCCTTTGTGAATACCGACGCATTCACTTAAGATCTCCCCTACTTCTTCGGGCTCCAAGCATAATTCCCCACTTTTGTCCCTGAGAGGTCCGATTTTTTCCGTGACAACCCTTTTGTTCCTAACGTATGAATAAAATGCCTTGGGGTTCTCCTTAATCCTGTCTGCCAAGAACTTTTCGTGACCCTTTTGCTCTTCTAATTCCCCGTTTGAGTTCTTTCCTACTTTCTTTGTACTCCTCCAGAGCTCCCTCCGTTTTTAGCTGCCTGGACAGAACATACGCCTCTCTTTTCTTTTTGACCAGTCCCTCAATTTCCCTGGTTATCCACGGTTCTCGAATCCTATTCGAGTCCTGAGTCTTGTGACTCAGTTCCTCTTTTATGTTAATGTAAAAGTTACAGTCTTTTGAACCAGGGTTCCATCCTGGGATCTTCCCGTCCAGTTATATCAACTGGGATTGTAACACTCACCATATTGACTTGGAAATATATCGCTGTTCCTTCGCTGTCACTGGGTCAAAATCCTGAAACTCCCTCCCTAACAGCACTGTGGGCGTCCCTACACCACAGGGGATGTTGTGATTCTAGAAGGCAGCTCAACACCACCTTCTCAAGGCCATTTAGGGATGGGCAATAAATGCCGGCCGAGCCAGTGACGCCCACGTTTTATTATTCAGGACAGACTGTGGGCTTTGACCTCTGTAAACGAATAAAAAATAAGGTAATACCTGTTTTTAGTCCATTGAATTGGTTTTCAATGACAGCATTGCCTTCTGACTTGTCCTTATGTCCTGGGCCTATTACACGGTTATACTTGAAGGAATAGAACCAGCCTGACTCCGTTGTGTTATCTCTGACACTGTTTCAATCCCCAAGCTGCTGCAGACATCTTTATTACTTCAAACAAACACATCTTTCTAATTTTGCAGACATTGCTAATTCCAGCAGGACTGTGACTTGACTACATTGACCAGCATGCTTTGCACATTGAACCCACAATGCAGTTCAGTGCAGTTCTTCAGACATCCTCGGTCTGGGTTCTTCTACCACTCTCGATGTTCCATGTTACCACCATGAGAGACTCCCCACGCAGGGTTACACCACAACCCATCTACACTGATTAATATAAGATAAATAAACAGTTCCAAACTAATTGCACATTAAAAAAGGTAGATAATATGTTGGTTTCCAATAGAGCCATTGTTTTAAAAGCAGGTTAAGTTATGCTGAGGCTTTATCAAGCACTATTTAAATCACAATAGGAATACTGTGTTCATATCCAGTCAACACACTTTAAGAAGGATGGGATGGTCCTTAAGAAGGTGCGGAGGAGATTTAACAGAATGGTTCCAGCAAAGAGAGATTTTAGCTCCAAGGTCAGGTTCGGGAACCTGCAGTTGTTCTCCTTGGAACGAAACAGGCTGAGGGGAGATCTGATAGAGGGGATCATTATGACAGGTTTAGATCAAGTGGATAAGGAAATTGGTCAGGTTCTACAGCGACCTCTGGAGGCAAGGCTGTTGGTAAACGTAACCTTTTATTGTACATTCTTCTAACAATGTACAGTTCAAGGCTCAGCATGAGGCTCCACATAGAACCATCTCTCAGCATACACTTATCATCTAATCTTACATCACTGTGTACAATATTCACAAATTTAATATTAACCTTTTACACAAGTCTTAGTCAACTTTCCGAACATTTCTTTCTTTGACTCCGTGTCAGTTGTCTGATTTGTCAGTTAATGTTTCTGAGATTCACCTTGGGACACTCTCCTACATTAACGGTCTGATGGAAATGAAAGTTATTTTTAAATCACGTTGTAACAGACTGGGGAAGTCAGGATTAAAACAATATCTGGGTAATTGGAGTTAGGTCACAGATCAGTCCTGAGTTCAGTGAGAACAGGCTCAGAGTCGTCTGATCAATCATCACTGTGTAGAATATTTACAAATTTAACATGAACCCTTTACACTGCACCAAGTCTTTAGTCAGCCCTCCTGACATTCCCTTCTTTGACTCAGTGTCAGTTGTCTGATTTGTCAGTTGATGTTTCTGAGATTCACTTTGGGACACTCCTACATTAACGGTCTGATGGAAATGAAAGTTATTTTTAAATCACATTGTAACAGACTGGGGAAGTCAGGATTAAAACAATATCTGGGTAAATGGAGTTAGTTCTCAGATCAGCCCTGACCTCAGTGAATGACACAACAGGCTCGAGGGGGATAAATGACCTCCTCCTGTTCCTGGTAAACTTGGACTCAGACACCAGCTGATGAATGGAAAGTGATGGGAGACCTGGGGAGAAGAGACTTCATCAGAAACCAGCACTGGAGCAGAGTTAGAGAGTGGGAGAAGCCTGGGGAGAAACTACACAGGAACTGGAGCAGGTTGTTCAGCCCTTCGAGTCCGCTCTGTCATTCAGTTAGACTCTGGCTGATCAGATTATCAAGATTTATTTGATTCTATTCTGTAGATTAAGCTGCAGCTCAGTTTTATGGGAAATTAACATCAGCAGAAACAAACTCCAACTATCACAATGTGAACATGTGAATTAGGAGCAGGAGAAGGCCACTCGGCCCCTCGAGCCTGCTCCACTATTCAATAGGATCCCGGCTGATCCGATTGTAGCTTCAACTCCACTTTCCTTCTTACCCCTCATACCCTTTGACTCTCTTGTCAATCAAGAATCTATTAAATTCAGACTTCAGAATATTCAGTGAGCCAGCTCCACCACCCTCTGTGGAAGAGAATTCCACACTGTAACAACCCTCTGAGAGAAAAGGTTTCTCCTCATCCCAGTCTTAAATGGGAGACCCCTTATTTTTAAACTGTGCCTCTAGTTCTCCTCTCTCTACAATCAACATCCACTCTGTCAAGTCCCCTCTGAATTTTATATGTTTCAATCAGATCCTCTCTCATTCTTCTAAACCCCAATAGATACAGGCCGAACATGTCCAACTTTTCATCATATGATAACTCCCTCACCCCAGGAATCAGTCAAGTAAACCTTCTCCAAGCTACTTCTCACACAAGTCCTCTCTTACGTAAAGAGACCAAAACTATACACCATGCTCTTGATGTGGTCTCACCAATACCCTGAACAAATGTAGCAAAACATCCCCACAATAAACAACAATTCATTTACCTTTCGAATCATTTGCTGTGTCCACACACTAACTTTTCCTGATTACAGTACCAGGACACCCAGATCCCTCTGTACCTCAAAGTTCTGCAATCTCTCTCTGTTTAAATAATCAGCTGCTTTTCCATCCTTCCTGCCAAAGTGGACAAGTTCACATTATTCAAAAATCTTGTTCCAGCTGCCAACTTTTTACCCACTCACTGACCCTATCTATATTGCTTTGCAGGCTTGTTATGGTCATTCACATCTCACTTTTCTTCCTAACTTTGTGTCATCAATAAATTTTGACCCTGTCAGTCATCCACATCATGAAAATAGTTTGTCAATAGTTGAGGGCCCAGCACTGATCCCTGTGGCACTCCACAGGCTACACTTTGCCATCCCAAAAATGACTAATTTCTCCCTCCTCTCTGTTTCCGATTAGCTGATCAATCCTCTATCCATGCTCATATAAAGAATCAACGTGGATGGGATGCTAATATGCCTTATACTACGAATTCTTATTTAGTGTGGTAAACATTGATGTGGCACCTTGTCAAATGCCTTCTGGAAATCTAAATACACCACATCCACAGGTTCCACTTTATCCACATTGCTTGTCACTTCCTCAAAGAATGCCAATACATCAATTAACATGATTTCCCTTGCACAAAACCATGTTGTTTTGCACGGAGATTATCTGTGTCCCACCCCAGCTCCTTAATAACAGAATGAACATGATTCAATCCTGCATGGGATTATTTATTTATTACTTAAATAATAGATAGATAGATAAATAAATAAATGAACATGATTCAGTCCTGCATGGGGTGAGCAGCAACAGCAGAATCCAACCCCTGCAGTGACTTGTGAACTTGCTGGTGTCTCAGCAGATTGGCTGACCGAGCAAATCTCTTCCCACATACGGAGCAGGTGAACGATCTCTCTCCTGTGTGAACCTGCTGGTGTCTCAGCAGGTGGGATGACTGAGTGAACCTTTTCCCACACATGGAGCAGGTGAATGATCTCTCTCCAGTGTGAATTTGCTGGTGTCTCAGCAGGTCCTTAGAGCTTTTAAAGCTTTTCTCACACTCAGAACATTTAAAAGGTCTCTGATCGGTGTGGACCAGTTGATGTGCAATGAGCTGGGGTGGCTGAGTGAATCGTTTCCCACATGTGGAGCAAGTGAAGGGTTTCTCCCCAGTGTGAATTCGCTCGTGTATCAGGAGGTGGGGTGAATCAGTGAATCCCTTCCCACACACACAGCAAATGAATGGCTTCTCCCCGGTGTGAACTCGCTGGTGTCTCAGACGGCGGGATGAATGGGTGAATCCCATCCCACACACCGAGCAGGTGAACGGTTTCTCCCCAGTGTGAACTCGCTGGTGTGTCACCAAATCCTGTTTACTTTTAAAGCTCTTCTCACAGGCAGAACACTGAAATGGTCTCTTATCAGAGTGAACTCGCTGGTGTGTTTGCAGCTGGGATAAACGTCCGAATCTCCTCTCACACACGGAGCAGGTGAATGGCTTCTCCCCAGTGTGAGTGCGCTGATGGACTTGTAAATCATTTTTACTTTTAAATCTCTTCTCACAGTCAGAACATTGAAATGGTCTCCGATCAGTGTGAACAAGTTGGTGTGTCAGAAGGTGGGATGACTGAGTGAATCCCTTCCCACACACTGAGCAGGTGAACGGTCTCACCGCCATGTGAGTGCGCTGGTGTCTCAGGAGGTCCTTTGTGCTTTTAAAGCTTTTCTCACAATCAGAACACTGAAACAGTCTCTGATCGGAGTGAACCTGCCGGTGAATCAGGAGGCTTGATAAAGCATGACATCCCCTCCCACATTCGAGGCAGGCGAATGGCCTCTCACCAGTGTGAACACGCCGGTGTGTATAGAGGCTGGATGAGTAAGCAAATCCTTTCCCACACTCAGAGCAGGTGAACGGCCTCTCTCCAGTGTGAATGCGACGATGAATATCCAATTCGGACGGGTAATTGAATCTCCTCCCACAGTCCCCACATTTCAATGGTTTCTCTGTGGAGCGGGTATCCTCGTGTGACTCCAGGTTGGATGATGAGTTGAAGCCTCGTGCACACAGAATATGTGTCGGGTCACTACTCACTGAGAATGATGTGATTGTTTTTCAGACTTGTTAAACCACTTTCCACATTCAGCACATTGGAAACTCTCAGGTGTGTGTGTGTGTGTCGGTGCTTTTTCAGTCACACTGATGTTTGAAATCTTTGCCCGCAGACAGAATGAACATTTCTCCTTCTGGAGACAAAGGCTGACGATATTCAGTTTCTGATGAATCAAATCACTGAAACAGATCTTGATGTGAAGTTTGGTTTGAGTTTCACATCTGTAAATTCTCCTTCATAATACCCTGCAAAAACAGTTTACAAATACCATCACTGTCAGTGCAGGATAGAAATTCTGAACAGACAATTCATAGTTTCTCTGGAACATATTTTCCTCTCTTGTTCCCCCAAATCTATAAATCCCCGTCCCACACACTCTCCCTCCTCCCCTGGGCTGAAATCCAAACCCATCTCAACATCTCCACCATTTCTTCCCTCCACTCCCAGTTTTCTTCCTCCCTCTCCTCTGTCTGGGTTCAGTTCTTGATGTGGAAATCTCACTAACTGTCCTGGCTGGAGACAGTACACATCTCTTTAACCTGTGCTTAACCCTCTCTCCACTCACATTGTCTGTACCTTTAAGACTTGATTGCCTGTAAAGACTCACATTCCAACCATTATCTTGTAAATTGAGTTTGTGTCAATATATATGCCCCGTTTATGAACACAAGTCCGACTCACCTGATGAAGGAGCAGTGATCCGAAAGCGAGTGGCTTTTGCTACCAAATAAACCTGTTGGTCTTTAACCTGGCGTTGTGAGACTTCTTACTGGGTTCAGTTCTCCAGCTGCTGTCTGCAGACTGACAATAAAACCAATGGCTCTTATTGGGGGTGTTGGGGCCTCCAGCGGGTGTTTGTGAATCCTCCCCGCCCACCTCCCAGGGTTTCCTTCCTTCCCAGAGATCAGAGTCCTCATTGATTTGAGGCCAAAGTGTAACCTCTTATTTATTGTCCCCCTCCCCCATCCTCTGATGTGAACCATCCTCCAGTGGCTGAGCCAGGATGGGGCCGTTAACCTGGGCCTGTTCCCGGGAGGGAGGGAGGGAGAAGCCCCGCAGCTGCAAACCAGGGAGCTGACAATGATTCTGAAGGGTTTGCGGATCCACAAAGTGTTTCCAAATCCTCCCAGCCACCGCCTAACGCTGACTCCGCTTCTCCGGGACAAACAAGCGCCAAGGACAGCAATGACACTGCGCATGCTCCACATCACAATGCCCGGGGACTGATTGACGGCAGCTCCGGACCAATAGGAAGAGGGGGCGGGACTGGCCGACCGAGCGGGAGCGGCTGGTCCTCCAACCAATCAGAGTGAATGAGGGGCGGGGCTGGAGGACCGAGCGGGAGCGGCTGGTCCTCCAACCAATCAGAGTGAATGAAGGCGGGACCTGAAGCATGCGCAGTGCGGGTAATGGCGTCGGAAGGACGGTTTTGACTCGGAAGCGAGATCAATACGAGGTAGAGGGGGCGTGCGGGGAATGATAAATGTGGCGGGTGGGTGGAGAGGCTTTGTAAACATGTTGTTCAAACCCAGACCCCGGAAATGAACTTCCGGGTCCCCCCCCTTTGTACCAAATGGAGCGGCAGCTTGTAGTGTTAGACCCGGGCTGACTGCCGCCATTGAGGCTGCATGTGGGAGGCCGGCAGGGATTGTGATCGGAGAGGGAAGCCCTGACGTCACAATGGAATGGGTGAGGGTGTGACATCACAATGGAATGGGTGAGGGTGTGACGTCACAATGGAATGGGTGAGGGTGTGACGTCACAATGGAATGGGTGAGGGTGTGACGTCACAATGGAATGGGTGAGGGTGTGACGTCACAATGGAATGTGATCGGAGAGCGAAGTTTCACTCTGAAGCTCATTGGACAACTTCCGCATTGTGATGCCACGATAGAGCCCTGCCTGAATCAGCCAATAGGAATCACTGTGCTCCGTGGTGATGTCTCCGGGTTCCAATGCGCAGGCCCGGGCGCGCGGACCCGGGAGCCCCGCCCCCACCCATTGTTCCCCCTCCCCCTACACCACATCGAGCCAAGGTTTCCAGGCAAGCGGCTGGCGGCTCCAGCCAGAGCGAGAAGCCGCTCGGTGATCTCCCCCTACCCCCCCCCGGCCGGGGACTGCAAAATGTGGGAGGGAGAGGGGAAGCTGTGCATATGCGGGGGAGAGCCCACCCTCTGAATGAGAGAGGAAAGAATGTTCCATAGAAATTGTCTGTTCTGAATTTCTATCCTGCACTGACACTGATGACTTTTGGAAACTCATTTTACAGGATATTGAAAGAGGAATCACAGGCCGAAATCTCAAATGTCACGTCTCGATCTGACAGAGTCATATTCCTTGGGACCTCAATATCATCGGACTTTGAATCCAGAAGGAGAAATGATTGTCCAGTCTGTCGATTTGAAAAGATTTGAAATGTCAGTGTGAGTGAAAAAGCATCAACACACTGCCACACTTGAGTGAGTGTGTTCCAAAGAGCTTTAACCAGTTCCACAGTCTGAATAAATATCACACCATTCACAGCGGGTGGAGACTGTAATCTTGTTCTGTGTGTGGACGAAGTTTCAACTAATTGTCCACTCAAGAGTGAGGTAAGGACACCTCCACCATGGCGAAACCATAGAAATGTGCGGACTGTGGGAAGGGATACGGAACCCCATCAGAGCTGGAAGCTCATCGGCGCAGCCACACTGGGGAGAGGCCGTTCATCTGCTCTCAATGTGGGAAGGGATTCAGTCAGTTATCCAACCTGCAGAGACACCAGCGAGTTCACACTGGGGAGAGGCCGTTCACCTGCTCTCAGTGTGGGGAGGGATTCACTCAGTCATCCCACCTGCAGAGACACCAGCGAGTTCACACTGGGGAAAGGCCCTTCACCTGCTCTCAGTGTGGGAAGGGATTCACTCGGATATCCAGCCTGCAGAGACACCAGCGAGTTCACACTGGAGAGAGGCCGTTCACTTGCTCTCAGTGTGAGAAGGAATTCACTTATTTATCCACCCTGCAGTCACACCAGCGAGTTCACACTGGGGAGAGGCCGTTCACCTGCTCTCAGTGTGGGGAGGGATTCACTCGGTCATCCCACCTGCAGTCACACCAGCGAGTTCACACTGGAGAGAGGCCGTTCACCTGTTCTCAATGTGGGGAGGGATTCACTCAGTCATCCCACCTGCAGAGACACCAGCGAGTTCACACTGGAGAGAGGCCGTTCACTTGCTCTCAGTGTGAGAAGGAATTCAATAATTTATCCAGCCTGCAGATACACCAGCGAGTTCACACTGGGGAGAGGCCGTTCACCTGTTCTCAGTGTGGGGATGGATTCACTCAGTCATCCCACCTGCAGAGACACCAGCGAGTTCACACTGGAGAGAGGCCATTTACCTGCTCTCAGTGTGGTAAGAGGTTCACTCAGTTATCCAGCCTGCAGAGACACCAGCGAGCTCACACTGGGGAGAGGCCATTCACCTGCTCTCAGTGTGGGAAGGGATTCATTCAGTTATCCGAGCTGCGGACACACCAGCGAGTTCATACAGGGGAGAGGCCATTCACTTGCTCTCAGTGTGGGGAGGGATTCACTCGGTCATCCAGCCTGCTGACACACCAGCGAATTCACACTGGGGAGAGGCCGTTCACCTGCTCACAGTGTGGGAAGGGATTCAATCAGTTATCCAACCTGCAGGCACACCAGCGAGTTCACACTGGGGAGAGGCCGTTCACCTGCTCTCAGTGTGGGAAGGGATTCACTCGGTCATCCGACCTGCGGGCACACCAGCGAGTTCACACTGGGGAGAAGCCCCCATTCACCTGCTCTCAGTGTGGGAAGGGATTCACTCGGTCATCCCACCTGCAGAGACATCAGCGAGTTCACACTGGGGAGAGACCGTTCACCTGCTCTCAATGTGAGAAGGGATTCACTCTGTCATCCCACTTGCAGACACATCAGCGAGTTCACACTGGAGAGAGACCATTCACCTGCTCTCAGTGTGCGAAGGGATTCATTCAGTTATCCAGCCTGCAGAGACACCAGCGAGTTCACACTGGAGAGAGGCCATTCACCTGCTCTCAGTGTGGGAAGGGATTCACTCAGTTATCCAGCCTGCAGACACACCAGCGAGTTCACACTGGGGAAAGGCCGTTCACCTGCTCTCAGTGTGGGAAGGGATTCACTCGGTCATCCGACCTGCGGACACACCAGCGAGTTCACACTGGAGAGAGGCCGTTCACCTGCCCTCAGTGTGGGAAGGGATTCACTCGGTTATCCAGCCTGCAGACACACCAGCGAGTTCACACTGGGGAGAGACCATTCACCTGCTCTCAGTGTGGGAAGGGATTCACTCGGTCATCCGACCTGCGGACACACCAGCGGGTTCATACAGGGGAGAAACCATTCACCTGCTCTCAGTGTGGGCAGGGATTCACTCAGTCATCCAGCCTGCGGGCGCACCAGCGAGTCCACACAGGGGAGAGGCCGTTCACCTGCTCTCAGTGTGGGAAGGGATTCACTCAGCTATCCAACCTGCAAACACACCAGCGAGTGCACACGGGGGAGAGGCCGTTCACCTGCTCTCAGTGCGGGCAAGAATTCACTCAGTTATCCAACCTGCAGACGCACGAGCGAGTTCACACTGGGGAGAGGCCGTTCACCTGCTCTGTGTGTGGGAAGGGTTTCAGCGTTTCATCCCGGCTGCTGAGGCACCAGCAAGTTCACGAGTGATTCCAGAGGTTGGATTCTGCTGTTATTGTTCCTGCTCTCAATTACATCCAGGATTGCATTTTGTTCATTCTCACAGTTGGTCAATGGGGAGGGTCAGAGGGTTTCTTTGTGCTGGACTGGCTGGTCTCAGCCTCCAGTGGGCTGATGCTCTTTGAGTCTTTTTGCAAATACCTGGTTTCAAATGTCACAAGGATCACAGAGTGACAGGGTGTTAGGAAGTTTAGAGATGTTTAGTCAGAAGAAAATAGAGGTTGGCAGTGCAAAGGTACATTTCTGAATGGAGGGCTGTGACAAGTGACATTCCTCAGGGATCAGTGCTGGGACTTTTGCTGTTTGTAATATATATATAAATGATTTGGAGGAAAATGTAACTGGTTTGATTGGTAAGTTTGTGGACAACACAAAGGTTGGTGGAATTGCGGATAGCGATGGGGACTGGCAGAGGATACAGCAGGATATAGATCAGTTGGAGACTTGGGCGGAGAGTTGGCAGATGAAGTTTAATCCGGACAAATGTGAGGTAATGCATTTTGGAAGGTCTAATACAGATGGGAAATATACAGTAAATGGCAGAACCCTTAAGAGTATTCATAGGCCGAGGGATCTGGGTGTACAGGTACACAGGTCATTGAAAGTGGCAATGCAGGTGGAGAAGATAATCAAGAAGGCATACGGCATGCTTGCCTTCATTGGCTGGGGCATTGAGTTTAAAAATTGGCAAGTCATGTTGCAGCTTTATAGAACCTTAGTTCGACCGCACTTGGAATCTAGTGTTCAATTCTGGTCACCACACTACCAGAAGAATGTGGAGGCTTTGGAGAGGGTACGGAAAATATTTATCAGGATGTTGCCTGGTGTGGAGGGCATTAGCTATGAGGAGAGTTTGGAGAAACTTGGTCTGTTCTCACTGGAACGACGGAGGTTGAGGGGAGACCTGATAGAAGTCTCCAAGATTATGAGGGGCATGGACAGAGTGGATAGTCAGAAGCTTTTTCCCAGGGTGGAAGAGTCAATTACTAGGGGCATAGGTTTCAGGTGCGAGGGGCAAGGTTTAAAGGAGATGTACAAGGCAGGTTTTTTACACAGAGGGTGGTGGGTGCCTGGAACTTGTTGCCGGGGGAGGTAGTGGAAGCAGATACGATAGTGACTTTTAAGATGTGTCTTGACAAATATATGAATAGCATAGGAATAGAGGGATATGGTCCCCGGAAGGGTAGGGGTTTTAGTTCAGACAGGCAGCATGGTTGCTACAGGCTTGGAGGGCCAAAGGGCTTGTTTCTGTGCTGTAATTTTCTTTGTTCTTCGTTCTGTTTGGAACACCCCAAATACCCATCCAATTTCCTTTTTAATTGTTTATTGTCTCCACTTCCTCCACCCTCATAGACAGCGAGTTTCAGGTCATTACCATTCGCTGCATCAGAATATTCTTCCTCACATCTCCCCCCTCAATTCCCCCCCCACCCCACTGCCCCCCCCAGCCCCCCACTCCCCCTCCCTTGCATCTCTAACCCAAAACAAGAAATCTGTGTCCCCCCTCGTCCTTGTCCCATCAGCTAATGGGAACAGCTTTTCTTTGTCCACCTTATCTAAACCTGTCAGAATCTTGTCCACCTCTATCAAATCTCCCCTCAACCTCCTTTGCTCCAAGGAAAACAACCCCAGCCTGACATTGACAATAAAGAACAAACTAACAGAATATGTTAATACCTGAAATCAAATGGGAATGTTTAATTTCTGTTTTAAAGATATTGTGAATGTATTGTCCTGGACAATAAAGGAATTGGAATAACTCACCTTGGGTGTGGTTGAATGGAATATATCAATCTGATATCCACCAACAGTCCAGTGAAAGTCTGGAATGTGTAGCTGGAAGTCCCTTCCTAACAGCACTGTGGATGTACGTGCACCTCAGGCATTGCAGCAGTTCATGAAGGCACCCTTGGGGTTGGGGTTGACCATGGCCAAGGCAGCTACATACAGCCACATATTCTGTTATAATTGAAGGACTGCAGATTGAATGTGAGGCATTGTGGGACTGGACTATCTTGACCACATTCCTGTGACTGCCCGGAAACTCATGTGTCTATTTTAAAGCACAAAGAACAATACAGCACAGGAACAGGCCCTTCGGCCCTCCAAGCCTGCACCGATCATGTGTTCCTAACGAGACCATCCGTTTGTATCCCTCTATTCCCAGTCTGTTCATGTGGTTATCTAGATAAGTCTTAAATGATCCTAGCGTGTCAGCCTCAACCACCTTGCTTGGTAGTGCATTCCAGGCCCCCACCACCCTCTGTGTAAAATACGTCCCCCGCATATCTGTATTGAACCTTGTCCCCCTTATCTTGAACTTGTGACCCCTTGTGTTTGTTCTTTCTGACCTGGGAAAAAGCTTCCAACTGTTCACCCTATCTATGCCCTTCATAATTTTATAAACTTCTATTAGGTCGCCCCTCAACCTCTGTTTTTCCAGGGAGAACAACCCTAGTTTACTCAATCTCTCCTCATAGCGAATACCCTCCATACCAGGCAACATCCTGGTAAACCTTTTCTGCACTCTCTCCAAAGCCTCCACGTCCTTCTGGTAGTGTGGTGACCAGAACTGGACGCAGTATTCCAAATGTGGCCGAACCAACGTTCTATATAACTGCAACATCATATGCCAACTTTTATACTCTATGCCCCTTCCAATAAAAGCAAGCATGCCATATGCCTTCTTCACCACCCTTTCCACCTGTGTTGCCACCTTTAAGGTTCTGTGGACTTGCACATCCAGATCCTTCTGCGTGTCTATACTCCTGATGGTTCTGCCATTTATTGTATAGCTCCCCCCCCTGCATTAGATCTACCAAAATGCATCACTTCGCATTTATCTGGATTAAATTCCATCTGCCATTTCTCCGCCCAATTTTCCAGCCTATCTATATCCTGCTGTATTCTCTGACAATGTTCATCACTATCCGCAACTCCAGCAATCTTTGTGTCATCCGCAAACTTACTAGTCAGACCAGCTACATCTTCTTCCAAATCATTTATATATATCACAAACAGCAGAGGTCCCAGTACAGAGCCCTGCGGAACACCACTAGTCACAGACCTCCAATCAGAAAAAGACCCCTCCGCTGCTACCCTCTGTCTTCTATGGCCAAGTTAGAAGTTTAACAACACCAGGTTAAAGTCCAACAGGTTTATTTGGGAGCAAAAAGCCACACAAGCTTTCGGAGCTCTTAGCCCCTTCTTCAGGTGAGTGGGAATTCTGTTCACAAACAGAGCTTATAAAGACACAGACTCAATTTACTTGAATAATGGTTGGAATGCGAATACTTACAACTAATCAAGTCTTTAAGAAACGAAACAATGTGAGTGGAGAGAGCATCAAGACAGGCTAAAAAGATGTGTATTGTCTCCAGACAAGACAGCCAGTGAAACTCTGCAGGTCCACGCAACTGTGGGAGTTACAAATAGTGTGACATGAACCCAATATCCCGGTTGAGGCCGTCCTCGTGTGTGCGGAACTTGGCTATCAGTTTCTGCTCAGCGACTCTGCGCTGTTGTGTGTCGCGAAGGCCGCCTTGGAGAACGCTTACCCGAATATCAGAGGCCGAATGCCCGTGACCGCTGAAGTGCTCCCCAACAGGAAGAGAACAGTCTTGCCTGGTGATTGTCGAGCGGTGTTCATTCATCCGTTGTCGCAGCATCTGCATAGTTTCCCCAATGTACCATGCCTCGGGACATCCTTTCTTGCAGCGTATCAGGTAGACAACGTCTACAACCTGATGCAAGAAAGGATGTCCCGAGGCATGGTACATTGGGGAAACTATGCAGACGCTGCGACAACGGATGAATGAACACCGCTCGACAGTCACCAGGCAAGACTGTTCTCTTCCTGTTGGGGAGCACTTCAGCGGTCACGGGCATTCGGCCTCTGATATTCGGGTAAGCGTTCTCCAAGGCGGCCTTCGCGACACACGACAGCGCAGAGTCGCTGAGCAGAAACTGATAGCCAAGTTCCGCACACACGCGGACGGCCTCAACCGGGATATTGGGTTCATGTCACACTATTTGTAACTCCCACAGTTGCGTGGACCTGCAGAGTTTCACTGGCTGTCTTGTCTGGAGACAATACACATCTTTTTAGCCTGTCTTGATGCTCTCTCCACTCACATTGTTTCGTTTCTTAAAGACTTGATTAGTTGTAAGTATTCGCATTCCAACCATTATTCATGTAAATTGAGTCTGTGTCTTTATATGCTCTGTTTGTGAACAGAATTCCCACTCACCTGAAGAAGGGGCTAAGAGCTCCGAAAGCTTGTGTGGCTTTTGCTCCCAAATAAACCTGTTGGACTTTAACCTGGTGTTGTTAAACTTCTTACTGTGTTTACCCCAGTCCAACGCCGGCATCTCCACATCATGACTTCTATGGCCAAACCAGTTCTGTACCCATCTAGCTAGCTCACCTTTGATCCTGTGAGATTTAACCTTTTGCACCAGCCTGCCATGAGGGACCTTGTCAAATGCTTTACTAAAATCAATGTAGACGACATCCACGGCCCTTCCCTCGTCAGTCATTTTTGTCACCTCCTCAAAAAACTCAACCAAATTTGTGAGGCATGACCTCCCTCGCACAAAACCATGTTGTCTATCGCTAATGAGATTATTCAGTTCTAAATGTGTACAGATCCTATCTCTAAGAATCTTCGCCAACAATTTCCCTACCACGGACGTCAAGCTCACTGGCCTATAATTACCCGGGTTATCCTTGCTACCCTTCTTAAATAACGGGACCACATTTGCTATTCTCCAATCCTCTGGGACCTCACCTGTGTCCAATGAAGAAACAAAGATTTTTGTGAGAGGCCCAGCAATTTCACCTCTTGTCTCTCTCAGTAACTGGAAGTCCCTTCCTAACAGCACTGTGGGTGTACGTACACCTCAAACATTGCAGCAGTTCAAGAAGGCACCCTTGGGGTTCACCATGGCCAAGGCAGCTATATACAGCAACATATTCTGTTATAATTGAATGACTGCAGATTGAATGTGAGGCATTGTGGGACTGGACTATCTTGACCACATTCCTGTGACTGCCCGGAAACTCATGTGTCTATTTTAGTTTATAATTGAGGATTTCTGGGAATAAGTTAAATGCGGAAATATTAAGCATAGCCAGGAGGAATTTGGAATAACTGAGAATTTTATCCCCAGATAAAGAACAAAGATTTTGCCGGTGTTTGGGTGTAACGTGTTTGGGATTTTAAATCAACAAAGATGTTATAGAACATAGAACAGTACAGCACAGAACAGACCCAATAATGGAATATATCAATCTGATATCCACCTACAGTCTAGTGAAAGTCTGGAATATGTAGCTGGAAGTCCCTTCCTCACAGCATTGTGGGTGTACGTATACCTCAGGTATTGCAGCAGTTCAAGAAGGCACCCTTGGGGTTGGGGTTGACCATGGCCAAGGCAGCTACATACAGCCACATATTCTGTTATAATTGAAGGACTGCAGATTGAATGTGAGGCATTGTGGGACTGGACTATCTTGACCATATTCCTGTGACTGCCCAAAAACTCATGTGTCTATTTTAGATTAAAATTGAGGATTTCTGGGAATAAATTAAATGCGGAAATATTAACCATAGCCTGGAGGAATTTGGAATAACTGAGAATTTTATCCCCAGATAAAGAACAAAGATTTTGTCGGTGTTTGGGTGTAACGTGTTTGGGATTTTAAATCAACAAAGATGTTGCCTCTAAAATCAGTCCTTGTAAGTTGGCTTAAAAAAGGTTAAGTTATAATAAAGGATTTTGCATCTTATTTTAATCAAGGAGTTGTGAGCTTGTAGTGCTCTGTCGCTTTAAGGAGCTATAGCTGTGAGAGAGAATGCTGAGGATTCATTGTTTGAAATTTACGATCTGTGAGAATGTGTGTGTTTTGTTTGTTTTATGTGGATGTTTGTAGATGTGTTTTATCATTGTTTTGGACTACATTTGTTAAGGTTTATCTTTCTGGTGGATTAACCTGATCTTCAATCTTTAATTAAAGGCATTTTTGGAAGTTTAAAAACAGGATCACAAGAGCGCTTAAGTAATTAATTTTGGTTATTGTTGTTGTAAAGCACATGTTAAGTTTCTCTGTTTGTGTGTGGATGATATTTGTGGGTTGAACGCTTCAAGCTTTGAGGTTTTCTGTCTGTGATTTAAATCAAACAGATTTTTAAAAAAGGAAGTGTGATCAATGAAACTTTTTTTGTTCAGAAGTTATGAACCTGGAGCCATATTTACTGGCCAGAGACAGGATTCCAGGATATTTTACAAAACATGTGGGAATTTTAATCCGGATACAATTCACCCATGTGAGAATGAGAGTTTTAATTTGTAATGGTTATTTAAAATTTGACACATGTGAAATGATTCTGACCAATCCTGTGTTGGATTGATCTTGGGTTAAACTTCCTGTCAGGTCCAAAAATTTATTCCTGACGCAAGTAACACAAAGAAAAGGAAAATTCTGGAATTGGATACTAAAGAAAAGAGTTTAAAAAGAGAGAGTATTAAATAGAAATGTTCCCAGACCATGTGGTGATTAGATTAAAACAAAGGAAGAGTGCTGACGTCCATTTGAGAACTTTTAATCCACCCCATTTCTATCTAAGGGAGTCTATGTACAAAGAAAGCCCAAGAAAGACCCCCCCAAGGGGGGGTCTGGAAAGCATCATGATGGGGGCATCTGTCCATGAGATGATCACAAAGCCCCATAATGCCCAGATACTAATTTTATTGAACCTATAATGTATGTAATCTATCACCATTCTGATTGGATTGTGTCCAGCCGGGATGGGCTGAGTAACTGGATAAGAATTGATGATATTCTGTGTTGGGTGGAGTTGCACATGGTCAGCCCCTGTGGCTTCTCCCCGCTGGCATAACTCAATAAACTGTTTGTCGATTGAATCAGGCACAACACACTGGGTACATTACCACTTCATCCTTGGGAGTGGCCTGATAGGCTGTGGTCCAGACTAAATGTGGCCTCTGGGGGGCCTTTCATGAATCACATGTGTTTGGTCGTTGTAAATGTGCATTCAAAATGGTTGGAAGCACAGATCAAGAGTAATATTCCAGCTCCTGTGACAATAGAGAAGCTCTGTCAAATTTTCACAAGCCCTGGGTTACCAGATTGGCTTGTTTCAGATAACGACACTCTGTTTACAAGTGAGGTGTTTCAGGAATTCCTGTGTACTGTGAGGTGTTTCAGGAATTCCTGCGTACTGCACCGTTTCATCTGGCTACAAATGGTCTCACAGAAAGAGCTGTTCAAACTCTGAAGGAGGGATTGAAAAGAATGGCAGGCGATACTTTAAGAACAAAGCTCTCAAGATTTTTGTTCCAGTTTCGCATCACACCACAATCCACAACCGGACTCTCTCCTGTGGAATTTTTAGGTAGAAGGTTGAAGTCTCATCTGGACCTGCTTCACCCAGATCTCAGAGCAAAAGTGAGCAGGAGACAAGAGAAGCAGAAGGAGGGACACGACTACCGCGCCAAAGAGAGGCAGTTCAAACCGGGTGATCAGGTTTACATCAGAAACTTTGGGAGTAATCAAATTTTAAACCAAAGTGGTCCAGTATCTTGGGTGGTGAGACTGTAAAACGGAAGAGTTGTTCGCAGACACCAAGACCATATTCGCTTGCGGTGTGACCCCGAGTCAGGAACAGTTTCAGAGTCAGCAACCATTACTGAGACCGTGGCAGAGGGTCATGCTGCTGTGGAAGTTCACCAGGAAATGGTTCCAGCTTTGCCAGTTGACTCTGCTGTGGGAGTGGAAGAGGAATGTTCATGTACAGATTCTCAAACTACCTCTTCACCTCCCATTCCAGAAACACCATTACAAGATTTACCAGTGGTATTGTACAGGTCGCAATGCAACCGCAAAGCTCCTGACAGACTTCCGTATTGTTAAAGACATTACTTTGTTGTATTTCTGTCCTGATGGGGGATTGAAATTTAAGGGGAGGAGAAGTGTTACAGAGTGTTCTTCACAACCTCTCTCCCTTCTGAGCACGTGCGGGCTTTGGGTGGGGTTTCAGTCTGCAAGTCCAGGCTGGTTCCAATGCTCCTGTTTCCTTTTGTTTGCCAATGATTTTTAAACTTTGTTATTTATTTATATAAAGAACATTCTGCTTTTAACAATGCATTCGACTACCTTATTTGTGGACTGAAGTTCCCACAATTGTAAAGCAGGAGATTAGTTAAATGGACAGCCTGAATTGAGAGACAATTAAAGAATAAATGATTCATTAATACAGTTGTTAGGACGGAAATGTAAATTTGAACACAAAAGTTTTTAACTTTTAGAATTATAAACATAAGAATGGTTAAAATGCTGCGGGAATTATAAGATATTGCCTTCTGATACCAACAGAATAGAAAAAACATGACAAGACTTGTTAGGGTGGCCCGGTGGCACACTGGATAGCACTGCTGCCTCACAGCGCCAGAGACCTGGGTTTGATTCCCGGCTTGGGTGACTCTGTGGACTTTGCACGTTGTTCCTGTGTCTGCCTGGTTTTCTTCCGGGTGCTCTGGTTTCCTCCCACAGTCCGAAAGATGTGCTGGTTAGGTGCATTGACCATGCTAAATTCTCCCTCAGTGTACCCGAACAGATGCCAGAGTGCGGTGACTGGGGGATTTTCCCAGGAACTTCATTTATTAGTGTCACAAGTCGGCTTACATTAACACTGCATTGAAGTTACTCTGAAAACCAGCATGTCTTTCGGACTGTGGGAGGAAACCGGAGCACCCGAAGGAAACCCACGCAGACACGGGGAGAATGTGCATACTGTGACCCAAGCCGGGAGTCGAACCCAGGTCCCTGGCGCTGTGAGGCAGCAGTGCAAACCACTGTGCCCTACAGAGAGGTGTTGGGAGCTGTTGATTTTACAAGTTATCCATGTTTTCGGAGCCATCACTTCATGTCCTGGTCTGAAAAGGATAGAGAGAAATCTGTTCATAAGATCTTGGAGCAGAATTAGGCCATTCGGCCCATCGAATCATTCGATCATGGCTGATATGCTCCTCATCCCTAGTTCCTGCTTCTCCCCATAACATTTCATAAGTTCATACATTCAATTGTTAAAGCTGAGCTTTCTCCTTTTACTGTTAATCGATACTTTCCTTTTTTATCTTTCTGACTTGTTACATTTTTAATGGTTAATAAACTTCCTGAATTCACCATTTAAAGTATTCTTTCGAGCCACATGGTTAAGTCACTGGAACCTGGTGTGATTTACAGTCATGGAGTTATTGTAAACAAGAGAACCTCATAAGTCTTAGTTCAAATAAATCACCATTCTCACAAATGGAATGCTATCCTTTATTATGAGAGAAATTGAACATTGAAGTAAAGATGTTCTGCTTCAGTTATACAGGGCGTTGCTGAGACTGCATCTTGAACACCGGGTGCAGCTTTGTCTCCAATTAAACAAAGGATCGTAGGATCCCTGCAGTACAGACAGAGGCCATTCTGCCCATCGAGTCTGTACCAAACAGCATCCCACCCAGGCCCTATTCCCATAACCCCACACATTTACCCTGCTAATCCCCCCCGACACAAGGGTCAATTTAGCATAGCCAATCAACCTAACCCACACATCTTTGGACTGTGGGAGGAAACCGGAGCACCCGGATGAAACCCACACAGACATGGGGAGAACGTGCAAACTCCACACAGACAGTGACCCAGGCTGGAATTGAACCTGGGTCCCTGGTGTTATGATGCAGCAGTGCTAACCACTGTGCTGCCGTGCTGCCCCATTTTATAAATACCATGGAAGCAGTTCAGAGGAGATTTACTAGATTGATTCCCAATCCAGTAGTGTGAAATGTTAACTCTGTTTCTCTCTCCACAGATGCTGCCAGACCTGCTGCGTTTTTCCAGTCCTTTCTGTATTTATTTCAGATCTACCTGTCGTGGGGGGAAAAACACTATTTACTATCCAGGATAAAATAAATGTCCTTCATCAGCTTTTGTGGATCATTTCAGTGGCAATGTGCTCTCCCAGGCTCAAAGAGCATTAGCCCACTGGAAGCAAAGTCGTGCGATCGGCCAGTCCAGCAGAAAGAATCTCTCCTACCCTTCCACTTCACCAACTATAAGAATAAACATGGTTCAGTCCTGGATGTGATTAATGGCAGGAATAACAGCAGAATCCAACCTGTCATCACTTGTGAACTTGCTGGTGTGCCCGCAGGCTGGATGACTGAGTGAATCCCTTCCCACACACACAGCAAGTGAATGGTCTCTCCCCGGTGTGAACTCGCTGGTGTATCCGCAGGTGGGATGATGTTCTAAATCTCTTTGAGCAGTGAGAGCAGCTGAACGGTCTCTCCCCAGTGTGAGTGCGCTGGTGAATCATCAGTTCCCGAGAGCTTTTGAAATCACGCCCACAGTCAGAGCATTTAAACGGTCTCTCATTGGTGTGAGTGAGATTGTGGTTCTGCAGGCTGGATGACTGAGTGAATCCCTTCCCACACACAGAGCAGGTGAACGGTCTCTCCCCAGTGTGAACTCGCTGGTGTATCCGCAGGTGGGATGATGCTCTAAATTTCTTTGCGCAGTGAGAGCAGCTGAACGGTCTCTCCCCAGTGTGAATGCGCTGGTGGATAATCAGTTCCCGAGAGCTTTTGAAACCACTCCCACAGTCAGAGCATTTAAAGGGTCTCTCCTGGCTGTGAGTGACTTTGTGTTTTGACAGGTTAGATAACTGCGTAAATCCTTTCCCACACACAGAGCAGATGAATGGCCTCTCCCCGGTGTGACTGCGTCGATGAATTTCCAGTTTACAGGGGGCTCTGTATCTCTTCCCACAGTCCCCACATTTCCACGGTTTCTCCATGGTGCGGGTGTCCTTGTGACTCTCCAGGTTAAACAATCAGTTAAATCTCACACAGAACACGGGTACAGTCTCTCCCCGCTGTGAATGCTGCGATGTACTTTCAGGCTGTGTAACTGGTTAAAGCTCTTTCCACACTCAGTGCAGTGGAACACTCTCACTCGGGTGTATCTGTGCCTTGGTGCTTTTCCAGTCACATTGATATTAAAGGCCTGTTGACGCAGACAGAACAGGGAAACATTTCTCCTTCCAGATTCAAAGGCCGATAATATTCAGGTCCGATGAATTGAGTGAGGGTGTCAGATGCTGATGTGACGTTTGTTTCAATCCTCTGTCTGTCAATCCTCACCTTCTCATATCCTGTAAACGAGTTTGGAAAATTCATCAATGTCAGCACAGGATAGAAATTCAGAACAGACTATTCTAGTTTCTATGGAACATTCTTTCCTCTCTCATTCCCGAAAAGCTGTAAATCTCCATTCCACACACTCTCCCTCCATTCTCACTCTGCTGTATCTAATATTCACCCTCCCAATTCTCCTGAAGGTGCTGATTGAGGCTGATTGACAGATCCATGCTCACTGCTTCCTCTCCTGGACACAGGGAGCTGAAAATCTCCCTGCAGGCTGCCAGACAGATATTTGTCTAAATTACTGGGCTAACAATGTGTGGAACATACCGACTGGATTCACTTCCTTTCCCTTCAGTTGCTGCAAGTTCCCAATTTCCCCCAGAATGAGAAAAGAAATGGAAAGGGGAGGAAAAGAAAGTGTTTCACTCACAGATGTTGGCCTCTTTTAAGGCTTTGCATTGGCCAGGAATACGAACCCAGGCCTCCCGCGGGGCAGGTGAGAATTCTACCACTGAACCACCAATACTCAAGGGAGAGAAAACTGCTCAGTTCTTTCAACCAGTGCTTTCACATGCAAAGAAATGTTGATGATTTGCAGCAGCAAATTCAGTGCTGCTACACACACACAACACTGTTGGAGACAGGAGGAAGATTGAATCTGCCCACTCCCCCATGCCCCGGGGCTGCGCATGTCCAAGGGAGAGAGGAAGCTGCGCATGTGCGGTGGAGTGCCCACCCCTGAGATGTTGACCAATGGGAACTCTGGAGGACCGGAAGGACTCTGGTCCTCCAGCCAATCAGAGCTCCCCCGTATGGGCGGCACGGTAGCACAGTGGTTAGCACTGCTGCTTCACAGCTCCAGGGTCCTGGGTTCGATTCCCGGCTCGGGTCACTGTCTGTGTGGAGTTTGCACATTCTCCTTGTGTCTGCGTGGGTTTCCTCCGGGTGCTCCGGTTTCCTCCCACAGTCCAAAGATGTGCGGGTTAGGTTGATTGGCCAGGTTAAAAATTGCCCCATAGAGTCCTGAGATGTGTAGGTTAGAGGGATTAGTGGGTAAAATGTGTGGGGGTAGGGCCTGGGTGGGATTGTGGTCGGTGCAGACTCGATGGGCCAAATGGCCTCCTTCTGCACTGTCGGGATTCTATGATTCTATGATTGTCTGAATGCGGAAGTGGACAATGAGCTTGTTCAGCTGCCCATTCCTGCCCAGCAAAGCTGCTGCTGCTTCTCTCTCTCTGAATGAAGATTGAGCTTCAGACACAGACTCAACCTTCCTCCTGTCTCTAATATCTGTGAGAGTGTGGGTCAGTGGCGCAATGGATAACGCGTCTGACTACGGATCAGAAGATTCCAGGTTCAACTCCTGGCTGGCTCGATGTCAATTTGAAAAATAGTTTGTGAGCTCCTTTTGACCTAAAAGAGGCCAACATCTGTGAGTAAAACACTTTCTTTGCTCCGCTTTTGCGTTTCTTTTGCATTCTGGGGGAAATTGGGGACTTGTTGAATTTTTAACTTCCAGGTCACCACTCGCTGCCTAAATAAAAATCCTCCTCACATTCTTCATGTATCTGTAACCAGGTAACACAGTGCATTACACACATCATCAGTCCGCTCATTGATGTCCAAATGTAACACTTTAACGTGGCTGTCAGCTTGAAGATTAATCATGGATCATTTGCACTTCCACAACCCTCTGAGGCAGCGGGTTCCAGGTAATGACCTTTCTGCACCAAAATAAAATTCTTCCCCACATCCTTCCCTTTCTCCCAATCCAGTTATCCGGTCCCGCATATGGCACAGATTTTAATTTCTAGCGTGTAGGCCGGTCGTTACACGTAGATTTTCAGATCTCTGTGTCCAATATAGAAAGTGGTCAGCATGGATCCGTTAATCAGCCTGAATCAGCACCTTCAATAGACTTGGGAGGTTGTATGCTCAGGAGAGCACAGTGAGAATTGAGGGAGAGTGTGTGGGATGGAGATTGACAGATTTTGGAGAATGAGAGAGGAAAGAATGTTCCATAGAAACTAGAATTGTCTGTTCTGAATTTCTATCCTGTACTGACAATGATGTCTGTTGTAAATTCCTTTCATAGATATCAGGAGGTGAGGATTTACAGACAGAAATTTCAAACTAAACATCACATCAAGATTTGACAGAGCCATTCGATTTATTGGGACCTGAATATCATCGACCTTTGAATCTAGAAAAGCAATGTTTGTCTGATCTGTTTGCTTAAGGAGATTTTAAACATCAGTGTGACTGGAACACACCCGAGTGAGAGTGTTCCAGTCCACTGATAGTGGAAAGAGCTTTAACCAGTTACACAGGCTGAAACAACATTGCACCGTTTACAGTGAAGAGAGACCGTACACGTGTTCTGTGTGGACAAGGATTCAACTGATCATCAAACCTGGAGAGCCACAAGGACACCCGCATCATGGAGAAACTGTGGAAATGTGACAATTGTGGACAAGGATTCATGTTGCCCTGTGATTTGGAAATTCATCAACGCAGTCACACTCGGGAGAGACCCTTCACTTGCTCAGTGTGTGGGAAGGGATACATTAAGTTCTCCCACCTGCTGAGTCACAATCTCACTCACACCAATGAGAGACCCTTTAAATGCTCTGACTGTGGGAGCGGATTCAAAAGCTCTGGAGAACTGGTGTCCCACCAGCGCATTCACAGTGAGGAGAGACTGTTCAGCTGCTCTCACTGCACAATGAAATTTAAATGGTCATCCACACTGCGGAGACATCAGCGAGTTCACACCGGGGAGAGACCGTTCAGCTGCTCCATGTGTGGGAAGGGATTCTCTCGGTCCTCCGAACTGCGGGCACACCAACGAATTCACACTGGGGAGAGACCATTCACCTGCAATGTGTGTGGGAAGGGATTCTTTCGGTCATCCGCCCTGCTGACGCACAAAGTCACTCACACCAATGAGAGACCCTTTAAATGCTCTGACTGTGAGAGTTGCTTCAAAAGTTCTCGGGATCTGATGTCCCACCAGCGCATTCACACTGAGGACAGACCGTTCAGCTGCTCTCACTGCACAAAGAGATTTAGATCATCATCAAACCTGCGGAACCACCAGCGAGTTCACTCCGGGGAGAGACCATTCACTTGCTCTGACTGTGGGAAGGGATTCACGCAGTTATCCGCCCTGCTGACACACCAGCGAGTTCACACCGGAGAGAGGCCATTCACCTGCTCTGTGTGTGGGAAGGGATTCACTAATTTACCCAACCTGCTGAGTCACAAAGTCACTCACACCAGTGAGAGGCCCTTTAAATGCTCGGACTGTGGGAGTGAATTCAAAATTTCTGGGGAACTGGTGTCCCACCAGCGCATTCACACTGAGGACAGACCGTTCAGCTGCTCTCTCTGCACAAAGAGGTTTAAGAGGTCATCCACACTGCAGAGACACCAGCGAGTTCACACCAGGGAGAGACCGTTCATCTGCTCTGTGTGTGGGAAGGGATTCAGTCAGTCATTCACCCTGCTGACACACCAGCGTCTTCACACCGAGGAGAGACCATTTACCTGCACCGAGTGTGGGAAGGGATTCACTCAGTCATCCACCCTGCTGACTCACCAGCAAGTTCACAGCGGGGAGAGACCATTCACCTGCACCGAGTGTGGGGACAGATTCACTCGGTTATCCACCCTGCAGAGACACAAAGTCACTCACTCCCAGGAAAGACCCTTTAAATGCTCTGACTGTGGGAGTGGCTTCAAAATTGCTCAGCATCTGATGGACCACCAGCGCATTCACACTGGGGAGAGACCGTTCAGCTGCTCTCACTGCACAAAGAGGTTTGGAAGGGCATGCACACTGAGGAGACACCAGCGGGTTCACACTGGGAGAGACCATTCACCTGCTCTGTGTGTGCGGAAGGATTCACTCGATACCCCAGCTGCTGATGCACAATGTCCCTCACACCCAGGAGAGACCCTTTAACTGCTCTGACTGTGGGAATGGTTTCAAAAGCTCTCAGGAACTGATGATCCACCAGTCCATTCACAGCTGCTGTGTGTGGGAAGAAATTCACCAGTTCATCCCTCCTGCTGAGACACCAACGAGTTCACAAGTGATGACAGGAGTTGGATTCTGCTGTTATTGCTGCTGTTAATCACATCCAGGACTGAACCATGTTCATTCTGACAGTTGGTGAAATGGAGGGTCGGAGGGTTTCTTTCTGCTGGACTGGCCGGTCTCACGACTTTGCTTCCAGTGGGTTGATGCTCTTTGAGCCTGGGAGAGCACATTTCCACTGAAATGACCCACACAAACTGACGAAGAACATTTATTTTATCCTGGAGAGTAAATAATGTTTTTCCTAACGCTGCAGGTAGATCTACAGTATGTACATTTGTCTCTGTTCCATTGAGTCTACAGCACAGGGCCGGGCCAGTCGGCTCAATTGGTCTGTGTCAGTATTTATGCTCCACATGAGCCTCCACCCACCCCTCTTCATCTCCCCCCATCAGCATATCCTTCTATTCCTCTCTCCCTCATGTATGTATCGAGCTTCCCCTTCAATGTATTCATGCTGTTCACCTCAACCACTCGCTGTGGTGGTGAGTTCCACATTCTCACCACTCGCTGGGTAAAGAGGTTTCTCACTGAAATCCCTATTGGATTATTGAACCCCTTCATAATCTTAAAGACTTCCATCAGGTCACCCTTCAGTCTTCTCTTTTCTAGAGAAAAGCAGCCCCAGCCTTTCCTGAGGGTTAAATGCTCTCAGTTCTGCGATTATTCTTGTGAATCTTTGTTGCCGCTTCTCCAGTGCCTCTATTTCCTTTTTCTAAATGGAGATCACAAATGTTGACAGTGCTCCCAGTGTAGCCGAACCCTGATTCTAAACAAGTTGAACAGAACCTGTTCAATTCTATTCCTCGAGAATGGAACCCTGTATATGGGCCCTACACTTTAGGAAAGATGTGAAGTCCTTAGAGAGGGTGCAGAGGAGATTTACGAGAATGACTCCAGGGATGAGGGACTTCAGTGAGTTCGAGAGACTGGAACAGCTGAAATTTCTCTCTTTAGATCAGACAGGCATTAGGATTGGGAATGGGGCCAATCAGCCCATTGAGTCCATGCTGGCTCTCTTTAGATCAAACTGTTGCCCTGTTCTCTCTCCGTGTCCCTGCGGATTTATTTCCCTGAAGTTCCCATCCAATTTCCTTTTGGAAACATTCCATTATCTCTGCTTCAGCCGCTCGTGGGAAGTAGTCCCAGATATTTACCACTTCAAATGCAAATGAGGAGCAGAGAGCACAAAAGGAGGCCGTGTGACCCATTGTGCCCCTGCTGCCTCTTCAAACATTCTCAGCAACAAGGTCAAGGAAGCCATGTTAAATTCTAACATGTGACTGGAGCTTTATTTTTAAAATTAATGTTGGATTCACCTACATGCTTGTGGAAGCTGAATAGCCAGCAGGAATTGTCTGAACTAAGAATTTCTTCTATGAATTTGATCAGTTGGAGGACATTATATTCTGTCACATCTGGCTCAAGAATAAGGTTGATTGCTCAGTTCGTGTAAGAAGGAAAGTTATTGGCTTGCAGCAAGTGTCTTTTCGAACCAGTATATCTTGTATTAACCTTATTCAGTTGTGGGACATGGGCGTCGCTGGCTGGCCAACATTTATTGCCCATCCCTAGATGCCCTTGTTCAGAGGGCAGTTGAGAGTCAACCACATTGTACGAACCAAATGTGTTCATTAAATATTACTTTATTTAGAACAAAGAAAGTTACAGCACAGGGACAGGCCCTTTGGCCCTCCAAGCCTGCACCGACCGCACTGCCGGATGAAATTAAAACCCCCTACCCTTCCAGGGACCATATGCCTCTATTCCCATCCTCTTCATGTATTTGTCAAGACGCCCCTTAAAAGTCACTACTGTATCCGCTTCCACTACCTCTCCCGGCAACGAGTCCCAGGCACCCACTACTCTCTGTAAAAAATCTGCCTCATACATCTCCTTTAAACGTTGCCCTTCGCACCTTAAACCTGTTCCCCCAAGTAATTGACTCTTCCACCCTGGGAAAAGGCTTCTGACTATCCACTCTGTCCATGTCCCTCATAATCTTGTAGACTTCTATCAGGTCGCCGCTCAACCTCCGTTGTTCCAGTGAGAACAAACAAAGTTTCTCCAACCTCTCCTCATAGCTAATGCCCTCCATACCAGGCAACATCCTGGTAAATCTTTTCTGTACCCTCTCCAAAGCCTCCACATCCTTCTGATAGTGTGGCGACCAGAATTGAACACTCGATTCCAAGTGTGGCCTAACTAAGCTTCTATAACGCTGCAACATGACTTGCCAATTATTAAACTCAATGCCCCGGCCGATGAAGGCAAGCATGCCGTATGCCTTCTTGACTCCTTCTCCACCTGCATTGCAACTTTCAGTGACCTGTGTACTTGTACACCCAGATCCCTTTGTCTATCAATACTCTTAAGCATTCTGCCATTTACTGTATATTTCCTATCTGTATTAGACCGTCCAAAATGCATTACCTCACATTTGTCCGGATTAAACTCCATCTGCCATTTCTCCACCCAAGTCTCCAACTGATCTATATCCTGCTGTATCCTCTGATGGTCCTCATCGCTATCCCCAAATCCACCAACCTTTGTGTCGTCTGCAAACTTACTAATCAAACCAGTTACATTTTCCTCCAAATCATTTATATGTATTATAAACAGCAAAGGTCCCAGCACTGATCCCTGAGGAATGCCACTTGTCACAGCCCTCCATTCAGAAACGCACCACCCTCTGTCTTCTTTGACCGAGTCAGTTTTGTATCCACCTTGCCAGCTCAACTCTGATCCCATGCGACTTCTTCTGCACCAGTCTACCATGAGGGACCTTGTCAAAGGCCTGACTGAAGTCCATGTAGACAACATCCACTGCCCTACCCTCATCAATCATCTTCGTCACTTCCCCAAAAACTCGACCAAGTTTGTGAGACACGACCTCCCCTTCACAAAACCATGTTGCCTTTCACGAATACATCCACTTATTTCCAAGTGGGAATAAATCCTGTCTCGAAGAATCCTCTCCAATAATTTCCCTATTACTGATGTATGGCTCACCGGCCTGTAATTACCTGGATTATTCTTGCTACCCTTCTTAAACAAAGAAACAACATTGGCTATTCTCCAATCCTCTGGGACCTCCCCTGTCGCCAGTAAGGATAGAAAGATTTCTCTCAAGACCCCAGCAATTTCTTCACTTGCCTCTCTCAGTATTCTGGGGTATATCCCATCAGGCCCTGGGGACTTGTCTACCTTAATGTTTCTCAAGAACCCCAATACCTCCTCCTTTTTGATCTCAACATGACTCAAACTATCTACACATCCTTTCCCAGACTCATCATCCACCAAGTCCTTCTCTTTGGTGAATACTGACGCAAAGTACTCATTTATTACCTCACTCATTTCCTCTGGCTCCGCGCATAGATTCCCTCCCTTGTCCTTGAGTGGGCCAACCCTCACCCTGGCTACCCTCTTGCTCTTTATATATGTATAAAAAGCCTTGGGATTTTCCTTAATCCTGCTGGCCAATGCTTTTTCGTGACCCCTTTTAGCCCTCCTTACTCCTTGCTGAAGTTTCTTTCTACTTTCCTTGTATTCCACACTTGCTTTGTGTGTTCCCAGCCTCCTAGCTTTGACAAATGTTTCGTTTTTCTCTTTGACGAGGCTCACAATATCTCTCGTTATCCAAGGTTCCCAAAACTTGCCATACTTATCCTTCATCCTTACAGGAATGTGCCAGTCCTGAATCCCTATCAGCTTACACTTGAAAGCCTCCCACATGCCAGATGTTGATTTGCCCTCAAACATCTGCCCCATCTGGTAGCTATTTATTAGCTACCAGTCATTAACAGATGAGAAAGTCATGAGCCTTAATTGAGTTATAGTTAATCAATGAATAATGAATCAGTAGTTCTAATAAAAGATTGAGTTTTATTTGCTGTAAAAGCTGAATTGCTGTGTATGTAAAGAATGTGCAATGAGGATAAATGTCCTGGCGAGAGAGACCTTCAAGCTCTGATTAGCCTCAACATTTGAAACTGTGTGAATAAGGGATTGTACAGAATCAGATAAAGGGATAGTATGAACCAGTTCTATTGTATTCCTGTCTAAGATAATGAGAGAAGGTGGTGTCAGTAATTGAGGATCCAGTTAAATTAATCTTGTGATCAAATTGGCCAATTGTCATGATACAACAGGCCCAACTCTGACGTGAGGTAATGGTCACTTTGTGGATAAAAGTAGAGGTTCTGAAGGTCTTCCTTGCGAGCCAAATACTGAAAACTCCCGAGGCTGAGTTCCAAGGAAATTACTGTCAGAGAAGGAGCCAGACTCCCGAGTTCCACAATAATTCCTGTGAAAGGAGCCAGAGAGGGTTACGCTTCTATGGACCAATCACCCACACAAAGTTGTAAAAGTCAATATCTTAAAGTTGTTCAGTAAAACTTTTTCATTCAATAAACTTCTTTTAAAATTTACTATCCAGAGAATTCTGCCTTTACCACAAAGAGGGCAGGGAACAGGCTACAGATGAATTAAAGAGAAACCATTTGGGTCTAGAACGTTGTGAACATCCTTTTACTCTGGTTGTCTTTGATCCTCAAGTCATTTTCTGTTTGTTTTTAACCAAGTTCTGTTTCATTAATAAACTTTCATCAGTAAAGGTGTTTGATTGTTCTGGACTTTTCCTGCTGAGATTGATGCACTTTCGGGAAAGTGGGTGAGAGGGGTTGGCAGGCTCTTTAACAGAAAGTGAGTCCCTCTAAGGTAATTGGCAAAGGGGCCAGAGGGGGAGATGAGATTTTATTTTATTTTTTGACACAGTGAGTTGTTCTGATCTGCCTGAAAGCAGATTCAATAGAATCTTTCCAAAGGGTAAAGACTTGAAAGGGAAGAATTTGCAGGGCTGTGGGGACAGATCAGAGTGGTAGGATGAATCAGACAGTCCTTTCAAAGAGATAGCAGGGGCACGATGGGCTGAATGGACTCCTCCTGCAGCCTGTCAATCTCAGCCTCCTGCTTTTGTGCAGGTTAGAAGGGACAGATTTCAGTGCAGCCTCTTCCCTGTATCTGTATTTAAAGAGACAGGTTTCTCTTTAGCTCTGAGAGACAGATATAACAATTGGTTGGAGGCCCATTTCCCAGTCAGTCCTCCAGCATCTTCCTGTCTCTCTATTAGTGCGACGCCCAGGGCAGTTTCCCAACTGGGGCGTAGGCCCCATTATTCTCAGCTAAATTCAGCCCTCAGCTCCGTCACCTGGCTGTCATTGACACTAGCAACAGAGAGACAGAAAGGTGTCCCAGGCTCAAATGGGAAATCAAAACTCGGGGCTTTAAATGAACTGTTAGGATCTCTGTAACGATCAACAATTTAAAAAAAAGAATTCTAAGCCCAGTGAGTAAATTAAAGAATCACACAACAAAACTTCAAGTTTCTGGCGTTTATTCCAACAAACTGGAAGCAACAATGACTAAACACTTTTTTATAGGGAACATTGCTCTTAAATGTTTGTAATATTTATTAATGATCTGGATGAGGGTATAGTTGGGTGGATTAGCAAATTTGCTGATGACACCAAAGTCGGTGGTGTGGTAGACAGTGAGGAAGGGTGTCGTAGTTTGCAGGAAGACTTAGACAGGTTGCAAAGTTGGGCCGAGAGGTGGCGGATGGAGTTTAATGCGGAGAAGTGTGAGGTAATTCACTTTGGTAGGAATAACAGATGTGTTGAGTATAGGGCTAACGGGAGGACTTTGAATAGTGTGGAGGAGCAGAGGGATCTAGGTGTATGTGTGCATAGATCCCTGAAAGTTGGGAATCAAGTAGATAAGGTTGTTAAGAAGGCATATGGTGTCTTGGCGTTTATTGGTAGGGGGATTGAATTTAGGAGTCGTAGCGTTATGTTGCAACTGTACACAACTCTGGTGCGGCCGCACTTGGAGTACTGTGTGCAGTTCTGGTCCCCACATTACAGGAAGGATGTGGAGGCTTTGGAGAGGGTGCAGAGGAGGTTTACCAGGATGTTGCCTGGTATGGAGGGGAGATCCTATGAGGAGAGGCTGAGGGATTTGGGATTGTTTTCGCTGGAAAGGCGGCGGCTAAGAGGGGATCTTATTGAAACATATAAGATGATTAGAGGTTTAGATAGGGTGGATAGTGATAGCCTTTTTCCTCTGATGGAGAAATCCAGCACGAGGGGGCATGGCTTTAAATTGAGGGGGGGTAGTTATAGAACCGATGTCAGGGGTAGGTTCTTTACCCAGAGGGTGGTGAGGGATTGGAATGCCCTGCCAGCATCAGTAGTAAATGCGCCTAGTTTGGGGGCGTTTAAGAGATCCGTAGATAGGTTCATGGACGAAAAGAAATTGGTTTAGGTTGGAGGGTCACAGTTTTTTTTTTTTAACTGGTCGGTGCAACATCGTGGGCCGAAGGGCCTGTTCTGCGCTGTAATGTTCTATGTTCTATGTTCTATGTTCTAAACTTAAAATTAAACTTTGCCCTTTTACTCTTAACACCATTAAATATCCCACTCAACCGTTATATTTTATTCTGCCTTGGAATGTTGACACTCTTTCTCCAAAAACCAGTCCAAAGTGATTCTTTACTCCTCAAGGGTTTATTTCCATTGTTTTCCTTTTCCAGTCTGGCAACCTTTAATCCCAGAACTGTCCTTCACAGTGATGGTTCTCCTGGACATTTTCCCACTAACACAAGCAAGGCGAATCTTCCAGCCTTGTTTCACAATCCTCAGGAATCTGTGACCAACATTCGACATCGGAGCAGATGTAGGTCATTTGGCCCTTTGAGTCTGCTCCACCATTTATTTAGGTCATGGCTGATCTGTTTGTGTGGAGTTCCACATTCTCGTTCTACACCCGATATTTTTGATGCCCTTATCCAACAAGAATTGGGATAAAGGCAAAATTCTGCTGTTGTTGGAATGTGAAACAGAAACAGAAAATGCTGGACAATCTCAGCAAGTCTGACAGCATCTGCAGAGAGAGAATAGAGACAACATTTTGAGTCAGGATGACCCTTTGTCAGAGCTGAAGACAAGGAAAATCGGACATAATTTATACTGTGAGGGTCAAGAATTGGGAAGCAATCTATTAAACCTCCTCTGAACCACTTTCAATGCATTTGTATCATTTCTTAAATAGGAGACAAAGCTGCACCCAGTATTCAAGATGCAGTCTCCGTAATGCCCTGTATAACTGAAGCATAGTAAGAAGTTAAATGGGATTATATTCATTGGAGTTTAGGAGGTTGAGGGGAGATCTGATAGAGACTTACAAGATAATGAACGGCTTAGATAGGATGGACGTAGGGAAGTTGTTTCCATTAGCAGGGGAGACTAGGACGCGGGGGCACAGCCTTAGAATAAAAGGGAGTCACTTTAGAACAGAGATGAGGAGAAATTTCTTCAGCCAGAGAGTGGTAGGTCTGTGGAATTCATTGCCACAGAGGGCTGTGGAGGCCGAGACGTTGAGCGTCTTCAAGACAGAAATGGATAAATTCTTGATTTCTCGAGGAATTAAGGGCTATGGGGAGAGAGCGGGTAAATGGAGTTGAAATCAACCATGATTGAATGGTGGAGTGGACTCGATGGGCCGAATGGCCTTACTTCCGCTCCTATGTCTTATGGTCTTATGGTCTTAAACAACACAGGTTAAAGTCCAACAGGTTTATCTGGTAGCAAATAAACCTGTTGGACTTTAACCTGGTGTTGTTAAACTTCTTACTGTGTTTACCCCAGTCCAACGTCGGCATCTCCATATCATAACTAAAGCAGAACATCTTTACTCCTGTGTTCAATTTCTCTCATAATAAAGGATAACATTCCATTTGTAAGAACTTTGATTTATTTGAACTAAGATTTATGGGGGTTCTCTTGTTTACAATAACCTCCCTCATCGTAAATCACACCAGGTTCCAGTGTCTTAACCATGTGGCAAGAAAGAATACTTTAAATCGTGAATTCAGAAAGTTTATTAATCATTAAAAATGTAACAAGTCAGAAAGATAAAACAGAGTGTTGATTAACAGTGAATAGAGAAAGAATAGAAAAATGTTGAAAGCCCATCTTAGCCAATTCCCATAAATCTTCAATTATAAACTAAAATAGACATGAGTTTTCAGATGATTTGAAAAGAAATGAATTGTCTGCTGAAAGGGTTAACTTTTCTTCAGAACCTAAAGGGATGGGGAGTGAGCAGAAAAAAATTGGCACACAATAATACCACTTTACACAAGTAAAAAAATCAAAACAAACTCGATTGTAAACTTCAGCTCTTCATTTTTTTGTTATATTCCATAACCTAATTATTTTAATTTGATCAGTTTTTTTAGGGATGGATAACTTCTGTTCTTCATAAACTGCTTCACTCATTTTGTTGATTCTACATGGGCTCGGAGAATCAGAACCCAGACTTTATCATCCTTATCCTTTTTCCCCTTTTGCCACCACTCCCTCTGTTTTGCAGGAAGGTCGTAGGGATTCCAATCAGAACTAATCATTTTATCATAAAAGTTAAATACTGCGGATGCTGGAATCTGAAACAAAAACAGAAAATGCTGGAAAATCTCAGCAGGTCTGACAGTATCTGAGGAGACAGAATAGAGCCAATGTTTAAAGTATGGATGACACTTCATAAGAGCGGTTATGAAGTGTCTTCCAGACTCGAAACGTTGGCTGTATTCTCTAATAATTTTATCGATACGTTTCTTGTTCTTAGTTTCCAATTAGCAGGTAAGAGACCTGTCCAGTCCTCACTCGAGCTCTGATTTTTTCACTGGCCATGCTTGGGTCAGTTTATAACCATTAGAATCTACTCTCAGAGGTCTGCTTTTCAGTCCAGTGCTATTTGGAGTATACCATTACTTCACTGACTAACGGGTCACAAGTCCCTCAAAGTTCTTATCACAAATTTGGGATAAAATAATTTAAACAATGCCTGAGAATGCTTTTTAACTTCTTAACCAACTATCTCCCACTGTTTGTTGATTGGTCAGACCTTCTCTTCACAGATTCGGGTATCTCAGCCACTGAACACCAGTCGGTCCTGGAATAAGTTTAATTCTAACTCATTCTGAGTAAATATTCTCACCAGGTCCTCTGTTGGGCACTAAGCAGCTTTAATGGTCCGTGATTGCAGAAACTGAGCAGTCACAGGAATGTGGTCAAGATAGTCCAGTCCCATAATGCCTCACATTCAATCTGCAGTCCTTCAATTATAACAGAATATGTGGCTGTATGTAGCTGCCTCGACCATGGTCAACCCCAACACTGCCTTCCTGAACTGTTACAATGCCTGAGGTGTACGTACTCCCACAGTGCTGTTAGGGAGGGATTACCAGCTACATATTCCAGACTTTCACTGGACTGTAGATGGATACCAGATTGACATATTCCATTCAACCACTCCCAAGGTGAGTTATTCCAATTCCTTTATTGTCCAGGACAATATATTCACAATATCATTAAAACAGGAATTAAACATTCCCATTTGGTTTCAGGTTCTAACATATTCTGTTAGTCAATGTCAGGCTGGGGTTGTTTCCCTTGGAGCAAAGGAGGTTGAGGGGAGATTTGATAGAGGTGGACAAGATTCTGACAGGTTTAGATAAGGTGGACAAAGAAAAGCTGTTCCCATTAGCTGAAGGGACAAGGACAAGGGGGACACAGATTTAAAGTTTCAGGTGAGAGATGTAGGGAGGGATGTGAGGAAGAAAATGTTGATGCAGCGAATGGTAATGACCTGGAACTCGCTGCCTATGAGGGTGGAGGAAGTGGAGACAATAAACAATTACAAAGGAAATTGGATGGGCATCTGGGGGAGTTTCAAACAGAAATGCTGACTAAATATCTCTGAACTTCCTAACATCCTGTCACTCTGTGATCCTTGTGAAATTTGAAACCAGGTATTCACAACAAGACTCAAAGAGCATCAGCCCACTGGAGGGAAAGTCATGAGACCGGCCAGTCCAGCAGAAAGAAACCCTCTGACCCTCCCCATTGACCAACTGTGAGAATGAACAAAATGCAGTCCTGGATGTAACTGAGAGCAGAAACAATAACAGCAGAATCCAACCCCTGTGCACTTGTTGGTGCCTCAGCAGCCGTGATGAAATTCTGAACACTTTTTATACACTGAGCAGGTGGACAGTTTCTCCCCAGTGTAACTTCACTGATGTGGTTGGATAACTGAGTGAATTCCTTCCCACACTCAGAGCAGGTGAATGGTCTCTCCCCAGTGTGAACTCGCTGGTGTCTCTGCAGGTGGGATGACTGAGTGAATCTCTTCCCGCACTGAGAGCAGGTGAACGGCCTCTCTCCAGTGTGAACTCGCTGGTGTTTCTGCTGGGTGGATAACTGACTGAAACCCTTCCCACACTGAGAGCAGGTAAATGGTCTCTCCCCAGTGTGAACTCGCTGGTGTCTCCGCAGGACGGATGACCGAGTGAATCCCTTCCCACACTGAGAGCAGGTGAATGGCCTCTCCCCAGTGTGAACTCGCTGGTGTGTCCGCAGGTCGGATGAACGAGTAAATCCCTTCCCACACTGAGAGCAGGTGAATGGCCTCTCCCCGGTGTGAATGTGCTGATGTGTCCGCAGGTCGGATGACCGAGTGAATCTCTTCCCACAACGAGAGCAGATGAATGGCCTCTCCCCAGTGTGAACTCGCTGGTGTATCTGCAGGTTGGAAAACTGACTGAACCCCTTCCCACACCGAGAGCAGATAAACAGCCTCTCCCCAGTGTGAATTCGCTGGTGTCTCTGCAAAGTGGATAACACAGTGAATCCCTTTCCACACTGAGAGCAGGTGAACGGCCTCTCTCCGGTGTGAACTCGCTTGTGTGACTGCAAGCTGGGCAACAGAGCAAATCCCTCCCCACACTGAGAGCAGATGAATGGCCGCTCCCCAGTGTGGCTGCGCCGATGAGCATCCAGCAGAGAGGGGGCTCTGTATCTCTTTCCACAGTCTGCACATTTCCATGGTTTCTCCATGGTGCAGGTGTCCTTGCCTCTCCCTTGGGTGGCCAATCAGTTGACGCCTTGTCCACACACAGAACGCGGGGACAGTCTCTCCCTGCTGTGAATGGTGATATTTATTCAGGCTGTGTAACTGGTGAAAGCTCTTTAGTCAGTGCTCTGGAACACTCTCACTCGGGTGTGGCAGGGTGTTGCTGCTTTTCCACTCACTGATGGCCGAAGTCTTTTCAAATCCAAGTGGAAGCTTTAATCTGAAGCTCAGTGGCCAACTTCCGCATTGAGACGTCACAATGGAGCGCTGCCTGAATCAGCCAATAGGAATTACTCGGCTCCGCAGTGACGTTGCGGGGTTCCATGGCGCAGGCCCGGCTCGCGGACCCGGGAGCCCCACCCATTGTTCCCCCTCCCCCTGCACCTCCTCCAGCCAAGGTTTCCAGGCAACCGGCTGGCGGCTCCGGCCAGAGCGAGAAGCCGCTCGGTGATCTCCCCCTCCCCCCTCTCTCTGCAGCGGCTGCTGCTCCAAAAAGAGATCGAGAGCGGACCGCTGGCGGCAGCCGCACTGCGCCTGCTCCGGACAGCTGGGCTCAGCAGCGCTCTCTGCGCCTGCTCCGGACAGCTGGGCTCAGCATCGCTCTCTGCGCCTGCTCCGGACAGCTCGGCTCAGCAGCGCTCTCTGCGCCTGCTCCGGACAGCTCGGCTCAGCAGCGCTCTCTGCGCCTGCTCCGGACAGCTCGGCTCAGCAGCGCTCTCTGCGCCTGCTCCGGACAGCTCGGCTCAGCAGCGCTCTCTGCGCCTGCTCCGGACAGCTCGGCTCAGCAGCGCTCTCTGCGCCTGCTCCGGACAGCTCGGCTCAGCAGCACTCTCTGCGCCTGCGTGCTGGGCTGCCAGCTGAGGGAGTGGGGGAGGGGACTTTGCAAAATCTCTTCCCATCATTTTCTTCCAAGTCCCGCAGTTTGGTTTGAAACAGAACAGCTTCTGTTTGTAGCTTCACCACAGACTCAAACTTCACACACAGACTCAAACTTCACACACAGACTCAAACTTCACACACAGACTCCAACTTCACACACAGACTCAAACTTCACACACAGACTCAAACTTCACCACAGACTCCAACTTCACCACAGACTCAAACTTCACACACAGACTCCAACTTCACACACAGACTCAAACTTCACACACAGACTCCAACTTCACACACAGACTCAAACTTCACCACAGACTCCAACTTCACCACAGACTCAAACTTCACACACAGACTCAAACTTCACACACAGACTCAAACTTCACACACAGACTCCAACTTCACCACAGACTCAAACTTCACACACAGACTCAAACTTCACACACAGACTCAAACTTCACCACAGACTCAAACTTCACCACAGACTCAAACTTCACCACAGACTCAAACTTCACCACAGACTCAAACTTCACCACAGACTCAAACTTCACCACACACTCAAACTTCACACACAGACTCAAACTTCACACACAGACTCAAACTTCACCACAGACTCAAACTTCACACACAGACTCAAACTTCATCCTCTGGACAACATCGGATTTCTCATTTGATGTTTTTAAGTTTCCTTTGTACTTTGATTTCTGTTCGGGCTGTTCCCCCTCCTTTTTGGGGAGCTGCCCCTTTTACTTTGTCCTGATTTAATCTGAGTTTGTTTACTTGGTTTGACCTAAAAAGAGGACAACATCTGTGAGGAAAACACTTTCTTTCCCCCCCTGGGAAATACAGAGACAGAGAAATTCTCTGGAACTGGAATTAGAGCTAAATATACTGAGGGGGGAAATGTTTGTGAATTTGTGGAACCTGTTTTTATTGTCTGAGCTTTTTAAAGTGTAATTTATCTTGTCTATTCAAATACTGTTTCTTAATGAATGATTCAGTGATGTTAATTTTAGATTAATTTTGAAAGTAAAAATGTTTAAAAATGAAACATTGTCTTTTAGTTTATTCTATTGTGATTTGTGGGAATTTGTTTATTATAAGGTGACCATGAGGATCGTAACAATATTGATATGTCTGGTTTTTGTATATGCTGCATATGATGTGGAGATGCCGGTGTTGGACTGGGGTGGGCACAGTAAGAAGTCTCACAACACCTGGTTAAAGTCCAACAGGTTTATTTGGAATCATGAGCTTTCAGAGCGCTGTTCCTTCTCACCTGATGTTGTGAGACTTCTTACTATATGGTGCATATTAGGTATGTTATTTATGGATTTGTATTACAGTTGATGTTGTTTAATTCCAGAATAGTATTGTAACTACTCTGTATATTTTCCAGTCAAAGAGTCATCAGAGCAGAAGATAAATCAATTCAGCAGCTTGAGTCCGTGCCAAGTCTCTGTCGGGGAATCCACTCAGTGCCATTTTTCCTCGATATCCCTGTTCCCCAGTACATTTAATTCCTTCAAGTGCCCGACCAATTTTATTTTGAAATCACTGGTCGTCTCCACTTCCACCACTCTCATTGTCAGTGAGTTCCAGAACATGATTGCTTGCTCCCTAAGTCAAGTTCTTCCGCACCCATCTGTATCTCTAATCATGTAATAGAGTGCTGAATATTGCATACATTTTTAGTCCACTAAATATGCAAATTTTTTATATTCTTAGACACAAGCCTGTGTGAAGATTTCAGGAATATGTGTCCTGTACATGAAACAGTCAGCACAGATCTGTCGATTAGGATGAATCAGCACCCTCAGGACAATGTCTATTTCAGGTCCAGCAAAAAGTGAGAATGGAGGGAGAGTGTTTGGGATGGAGATTTACAAATTTTCAAGAATGAGAGGAAAGAATGTTTCACAGAAACTAGAATTGTCTGTTCTGAGTTTTTATCCTGGACTGGCAGCAATGATTTTTGTGAATTTCTTTCACAGGCTATTAGAAGGGGAGAATTTACAGACACAAATCTCAACAAACATGACGTTAGGATCTGACAGAGTCACCCAATTATTCAGGATCTGAATACCATCGGCATTTGAAACTAGAGTAGGAAATGTTTGTCTGTCCCTTCAAACTGTTTAAACATCAGTGTGACTGGAAAATCACTGAGACACAGACACTCGAGTGAGAGTATTCCAGTGAACTGACTGTGGAAAGAGCTTTAACCAGTTACACAGCCTGGAAAAGATTGAAGGATTCACAGTGAGGAGAGAGACCATGTATGTGTTATCTGTGGGGTCAAACCTTCATCTGAACCTGGAGATGTACAAAGACACTCAGACCATGGAAATGTAGGGACTGTGGGAAGAGATTCAATTGTCCCTCGAAGCTGGAAACCCTTCGATGCAGCCACACTGTGGAATTACCGTTCACCTGCTCTGAGTTTGGAAGGGGATTTCGTGATTCATCCACCCTGAGGAATCACCAGCGACTTCACATCAGGGAGAGGCCATTCACCTGCTCTGAGTGTGGGAAGAAATTCAGCGATTCGTCTGCCCTGCTGACACACCAGCGGGTTCACAATGGGGAGAGACCATTCACCTGTTGTGTGTGTGGAAAGGGATTCACTCAGTCATCTACCCTGCAGAACCACCAGCGATTTCACACGGGTGAGGGACTGTTCCCCTGCTCAGAGCGTGGGGAGGGATTCACTCACTCATCCCTCCCGCTGACAAACCAACGCATTCACACTGGGCTGAGGCCATTCATCTGCTCCGAGTGTGGGAAGGGATTCACTCAATTATCTAGTCTGCTGAGACACAAACAAAGAACGAAGAACAAAGAACAGTACAACACAGGAAACAGGCCCTTCGGCCCTCCAAGCCTGTGCCGCTCCTTGGTCTAACTAGACCAATCGTTTGAATCCCTCCATTCCCAGGCTGCTCTTGTGACTATCCAGGTAAGTCTTAAACGATGTCAGCGTGCCTGCCTCCACCACCCTACTTGGCAGCGCATTCCAGGCCCCCACCACCCTCTGTGTAAAAAACATCCCTCTAATATCTGAGTTATACTTCGCCCCTCTCACCTTGAGCCCGTGACCCCTCGTGATCGTCACCTCCGACCTGGGAAAAAGCTTCCCACTGTTCACCCTATCTATCCCCTCCATAATCTTGTACACCTCTATTAGATCTCCCCTCATTCTCCGTCTTTCCAGGGAGAACAAGCCCAGTTTACCCAATCTCTCCTCATAGCTAAGACCCTCCATACCAGGCAACATCCTGGTAAACCTTCTCTGCACTCTCTCTAACGCCTCCACGTCCTTCTGGTAGTGCGGCGACCAGAACTGGACGCAGTACTCCAAATGTGGCCGAACCAGCGTTCTATACAGCTGCATCATCAGACTCCAGCTTTTATACTCTATACTCCGTCCTATAAAGGCAAGCATACCATATGCCTTCTTCACCACCTTCTCCACCTGTGTTGCCACCTTCAAGGATTTGTGGACTTGCACACTTAGGTCCCTCTGTGTTTCTATACTCCTGATGACTCTGCCATTTATTGTATAACTCCTCCCTACATTATTTCTTCCAAAATGCATCACTTCGCATTTATCCGGATTAAACTCCATCTGCCACCTCTCCGCCCAATTTTCCAGCCTATCTATATCTTGCTGTATTGCCCGACAATGCTCTTCGCTATCCGCAAGTCCAGCCATCTTCGTGTCATCCGCAAACTTGCTGATTACACCAGTTACACCTTCTTCCAAATCATTTATATATATCACAAATAGCAGAGGTCCCAGTACAGAGCCCTGCGGAACACCACTGGTCACAGACCTCCAGCCGGAAAAAGACCCTTCGACCACTACCCTCTGTCTCCTATGGCCAAGCCAGTTCTCCACCCATCTAGCCACTTCTCCTTGTATCCCATGAGCCTTAACCTTCTTAACCAACCTGCCATGTGGGACTTTGTCAAATGCCTTACTGAAATCCATATAGACGACATCCACGGCCCTTCCTTCATCAACCGTTTTTGTCACTTCCTCAAAAAACTCCACCAAATTTGTACGGCACGACCTCCCTCTTACAAAACCATGCTGTCTGTCACTAATGAGATTGTTCCATTCTAAATGCACATACATCCTGTCTCTAAGAATCCTCTCCAACAACTTCCCTACCACGGACGTCAAGCTCACCGGCCTATAATTTCCTGGGTTATCCCTGCTACCCTTCTTAAACAATGGGACCACATTCGCTATCCTCCAATCCTCAGGGACCTCACCCGTGTCCAAAGAAGCGACAAAGATTTCCGTCAGAGGCCCAGCAATTTCACCTCTCGTCTCCCTGAGCAGTCGAGGATAGATGCCATCAGGCCCTGGGGCTTTGTCAGTTTTAATGTTCCCTAAAAAACCTAACACTTCCTCTCTTGTAATGGAGATTTTCTCTAACGGGTCAACACCTCCCTCCGAGACACTCCCGGTTAACACGCCCCTCTCCTTCGTGAATACCGATGCAAAGTATTCATTTAGGATCTCCCCTATTCCCTTGGGTTCTAAGCATAATTCCCCTCCTTTGTCCCTGAGAGGTCCAATTTTCTCCCTGACAACTCTTTTGTTCCTAACGTATGAATAGAATGCCTTAGGATTCTCCTTAATCCTGCCTGCCAAGAACATCTTGTGACCTCTTTTTGCCCTTCTAACTCCCCGTTTGAGATCTTTCCTACTCTCTCTGTATTCCTCCAGAGCTCCATCTGTTTTCAATTGCCTGGACTTAACGTACGCCTCCCTTTTCATTTTAATCAGATCCTCAATTTCCCTGGTTATCCACGGCTCTCGAATCCTACCTTTCCTATCTTTCCTTTTTACAGGCACATGCCTATCCTGCAGCCTTATCAATAGTTCCTTAAAAGACTCCCACATGCCAGACGCGGACTTACCCTCGAACATCCTCTCCCAATCAACATCCACCAATTCCTGCCTAATCCGGCTATAGTCAGCCTTCCCCCAATTTAGCACCCTGCCCATAGGACAGCACTCATCCTTGTCCATGACTATCCTAAAGTTAACAGAGTTGTGGTCACTATTTGCCACATGTTCCCCTACCGAAACTTTGACGACCTGACCGGGCTCATTTCCCAGAACTAGGTCCAGTATAGCCCCCTCTCTAGTCGGGCTATCTACATACTGTTCCAAAGAACCTTCCAGTACGCATTTTACAAATTCCTCCCCATCCGGTCCCCCAGCTCTCAGCACTTTCCAGTCTGTGCCAGGGAAATTAAAGTCCCCCACTACAACAACCCTATGTTTTCTGCACCTATCCAGAATCTCCTGACATATCCTCTCCTCCACTTCCCGTGGGCTGTTGGGTGGTCTGTAGTACACCCCCAGCATAGTGATGCACCCTTCCTGTTTCTGAGTTCCACCCACAGCGACTCAGTACATGACCCCTCTAAGTTGTCTACCCTCTGCACCGCGGTAATATGCTCCTTAACTAATATCGCTACTCCCCCACCTTTTTTAGCCCCTCCTCTGTCTCGCCTAAAACACTTATACCCCAGAATATTCAGCTGCCAGTCCTGTCCTTCTTTTAACCAAGTTTCCGTCACCGCAACCACATCCAAATTCCGCACAAGCATTAAGGCCCTAAGTTCGTCTGTTTTACCCGTTACACTCCTCGCATTGAAGCAGATGCACTCCAGACCTCCAGGCCCAGTCAGGTCCTCCTCCTCCAGAGTGCTCGTCTTCTTAGCTAGCCTTGCCCTGGCCCCCAGCTCGACCCCAGCCTCAGTATTTACTGACCTCCTGTTTTGTTCCCCACCCCCCTGCCACACTAGTTTAAATCCTGCCGAAACACTCTAGCAAAACTCCCAGCCAGGATATTTGCTCCCTTCCAGTTAAGGTGTAACCCATCCTTTCTGTACAGTTGCCATCCTGACTTGAAGATTTCCCAGTTATCTATGAATTTAAAACCCTCCCTCTTGCACCAGTCCTTTAGCCACGCGTTCAACTGTAGAATCTCCCTGTTCCGAGCCTCACTTGCACTAGGCACCGGGAGCAGTCCAGATATTGCTACCCTGGAGGTCTTACTTTTTAGCCTAGCACCCAACTCCCTGAATTTCTCTCGTATGACCCCCCTGCTCTTCCTACCTACATCATTTCCCCCAATGTGTACAATCACATCCGTTTGACTACCTTCCTTTTTAAATATGCTTCCTACCCTCTCGGAGACATCCAGTACCCCGGCACCAGGGAGGCAGACTACCATCCTGGATTCTCGTTCAGTCCCACAGAAGCGCCTGTCCGTGCCTCTAACCATTGCGTCCCCCACAACTATCGCTCTCCTAAACCCCTTCTTTCCCTTCCGGACCCCTGAGCCTGTCTCCGTGGAGGCGATCTGGTCCTCGTGGCTTACCCCTGGAGGGTCATCCCCCTCCACAGAATCCAAAACAAGATACCTATTTTGGAGGGGGACAACCACAGGGGATCCCTCCACAGACTGCTCACTCCCTTCCCTTCTCCCATCTGTTGCCGATTCCTTTCTTTTATGGGAGACTGCCACTGGGGTACTTTCTGGCACATCACCCTTCTGACTATTACCCCTCCTAACTGTGACCCACGTGTCTTCCTTCCGAGACCCTGGTGTCACTACCTGACTATAACTTTTATCTATTACTCTCTCATTTTCCCTAACTAAACTGAGTTCATCGAGCCTCAGCTCCAGCTCCCTTACACGATCCTTCAGGAGATGCAGTTCCACACATGTGGCACAGATATGGACTTCCGGGAGGCAAGTAGTCTCCAGGAACTCCCACATCTCACACCGAATGCAGTATACTGGCCTCCCACTCATACCAGCCATGTCCTTTTTAGTTTTGTGGATAAAACAAAAAGGGGGTGTAACCGAAGAAAAACAAACAAACAACCTTCCTCGCTGAAGCCCTGTGAGCCAAAGCCCTTTTAGCTCTCACTCTGTCCCCTGCTCACTCCGCTGCCCGCTAACGACGCTGCCCGCTCAAAGGTGCGGCCTACTTTTAAACCCTCCAAAACCTTCCCAGGCTGCTGCTGGGCCTATTTCCTGTTTAGAAAAAAAACCTCCGATTTTTTTCACTAATTTAACTGAAAAAATAATTAAATAAATTAGTGCACACACAAGCTCCCTTACCCTCAGCCTGCTCCTGTGGAACAATGAGACAGTCATTCTGTCTCTCTCTCGGTTTAACTCTCTTTCCTTCGAACTCAATGTCGGTATATTTCTTTAGGTAGATCTTTCCCCGAATTAAGGTGAAAAATGAAGCAAATAATTTGACGCCTGTCGAATACACAAGTACTGAGTGCCCAGTGCAAGAGGATAATTAATAGATACCGTTTTAAGTACACCGGGAAAATGTAATCACCCAACTCAGAATTGAGATGCGGTTCGACTGGGAATACATTGATTTCAGTCAGTCAATATTATTAACCCAGCAACTTCAACATGTGACAACTCTGAGTCTGCCTTTGATATTTGATCACTTTTGAAAGGTGTGGTCTGTCACAGTTAACTGATCTGGAGCATTTAAAATACAGATTGATGACCTTGTTCTCCTGAGAGATCTGCGGGTTTGTGTGAATGGGATCGGGGAATGATTGGACTTGATCTGATAGTAATATGAGTAAAAATATCTCAAATTTACCAACAGTGACAATTATTGACCTCAGTGAGGGAAAACACTCAGGTGGGGCTGTATTGTCACGTTCACTATGGGTAACATTTCTCTGATTTTTGATCCCATGTGTTGTCCTGACAGTGAACCATTGATTATCGACCTGTGCCAGTTTTTGTATGAGGCCCGCGGGAGCCTCATTCACTGTGGGTCTGAGTGCACAGTAATACACGGCGTTGTCTGCCATCTTCAAATCTTTCATGGACAAGTGAAAAGTGCTTTGTTTAAGGTTGAGATTCTCATTGAAGTGTTCAAAGCCGGGAGCCGTATCGGTAAACCCATAACTAGCGGCTCTGAGCAGATACTGAGGAGCTCGGTGTGGATACTGGCGATACCAGAACAGGTAATGTTGTGTAGCTGAACTCGATGCAAAGTAACTGCAGGGTATTGCTGAATCTTCACCCTCTGCTGCTTCACAACTGGTTCTGACTGGGACACTGAGTCACCGTTACTCATCTCATGGCCCAAAAGTTAAAATTCTAAATTGGGGCAAGGCGAATTTTGATGGTATCAGGCAGGAACTTTCAAAAGTTAATTGGAGGAGTCTGTGGGAAGGCAAAGGGACGTCTGGTAAGTGGCAAGCTTTCAAAAGTGTGTTAATCAGGGTTCAGGGTAAGCACAGTCCTCTTAGAGTGAAGAGCAAGGCTGGTAGACGGAGGGAACCCTGGATGACTCTGGATATTGAGGCCCTGGTCAAGAAGAAGAAAGGGGCACATGACATGCATAGGCACTGGGATCAAGTGAATCCCTTGAAGAGTATAGGGGGTACAGGAGTAGAGTTAAGAGAGAAATCAGGAGGGCAAAAAAGGGACACGAGATTGTTTTGGCAGATAAGGCAAAGGAGAATCCAAAGAGCTTCTAAAAATACATAAAAGGCAAAGGAGTAACAAGGGAGAGAGTAGAGCTTTTTAAGGATCAACAAGAACATCTATGTGCCGATCCACAGGGATGGGTGAGATCCTAAATGAGTATTTCTCATCAGTATTTACTGTTGAGAAAAGCATGGATGTTAGTGAACTTGGGGAAATAAATAGTGATGTCTTGAGGAGTGTACATATTACAGAGAAAGAGATGCTGGAAGTCTTAAAGCGCATCAAGGTAGATAAATCCCCGGGACCTGATGAGGTATATCCCAGGAAATTGCGGGTCCCCTAGCCGAGATATTTGAATCATCGATCGTCACGGGGTGAGGTGCCTGAAGATTGGAGAGTGGCAAATGTTGTGCCTTTGTTTAAGAAGGGCTTCAGGGAAAAGCCTGGGAACTACAGGCCGGCGAGCCTCACATTTGTGGTGGGTAAGTTGTTGGAAGGCATTTAGAGACGCAAGGACTGATTAGGAACATTCAGCATGGCTTTGATACCGGAGATGAGGGGTTTGGATTATGAGGAGAGGCTGAGGAGATTGGGTTTGTACTCGTTGGAGTTTAGAAGGATGAGGGGGGATCTTATGGAGACTTATAAGATAATGCGGGTGCTGGATAGGGTGGAGGCGGAGAGATTCTTTCCACTTAGTAAGGAAGTTAAAACTAGAGGACACAGCCTCAAAATAAAGGGGGGTCGGTTTAAGACAGAGTTGAGGAGGAACTTCTTCTCCCAGAGGGTGGTGAATCTCTGGAATTCTCTGCCCACTGAGGTGGTGGAGGTTACCTCGCTGAATATGTTTAAAGCGCGGATGGATGGATTCCTGATTGGTAAGGGAATTAAGGGTTATGGGGATCAGGCGGGTAAGTGGTACTGATCCACGTCAGATCAGCCATGATCTTATTGAATGGCGGGGCAGGCTCGAGGGGCTAGATGGCCTACTCCTGCTCCTATTTCTTATGTTCTTATGTTCTTTGTGAGTGGAAAATCATGTCTCACAAATTTGATTGAGTTTTTTGAAGGGGTCACCAAGATGGGGGCAGTGCAGTTGATGTTGTCTACATGGACTTTAGCAAGGCCTTTGACAAGGTACCGCATGGTAGGTTGTTGCATAAGGTTAAATCTCACGGGATCCAGGGTGAGGTATCTAAATCGATACAAAAGTCGCTTCTTGACAGAAGCCAGAGTGTGGTTGTAGAGGGTTGTCTTTAAAACTGGAGGCCTGTGGCCAGCGGTATGCCTCAGGGATCAGTGCTGGGTCCACTGTTATTTGTCATGTATATTAATGATTTGGATGAGAATATAGGAGGCATGGTTCATAAGTTTGCAGATTACACCAAGATTGGTGGCATAGTGGACAGTGAAGAACGTTATCTCCGATTGCAACGGGATCTTGATCAATTGGACCAGTGAGCTGACGAATGGCAGATGGAGTTTAATTTAGACAAATGCGAGGTGATGCATTTTGGTAGATTGAACCAGGGCAGGATTTACTCAGTCAATGGTAGGGCGTTGGGGAGAGTTACAGAACAAAGAGATCTAGGGGTACAGGTTGATAGCTCCTTGAAAGTGGAGTCACAGGTGGACAGAGTGGTGAAAAAGGCATCGGCATGCTTGGTTTCATTGGTCAGAACATTGAATACAGGAGTTGGGACATCTTGTTGAAGTTGGACAAGACATTGGTGAGGCCACACTTGGAATACTGTGTACAGTTCTGGTCACCCTATTGTAGAAAGGATATTATTAAACTGGAAAAGTGCAGAAAAGATTTACTAGGATGCTACCGGGACTTGATTGTTTGAGTTATAAGGAGAGGCTGGATAGACTGGGACTTTTTTCTCTGGAGCGTAGGACCCTGAGGGTGATCTTATAGAGGTCTATAAAATAATGAGGGGCACAGATCAGCTAGATAGTCAATATCTTTTCCCAAAGATAGGGAAGTCTAAAACCAGAGGACATAGATTTAGGGTGAGAGGGGAGAGATACAAAAGTTCCAGAGGGGCAATTTTTTCACACAGAGGGTGGTGAGTATCTGGAACAAGCTCCCAGAGGCTCGAGTAGTGGCGGGTACAATTTTGTCTTTTAAAAAGCATTTAGACAGTTACATGGGTACGATGGGTATAGAGGGATATGGGCCAAATGCGGGCAATTGGGATTAGTTTAGGGGTTCAAACAAAAAGGGCGGCATGGACAAGTTGGGCCGAAGGGCCAGTTTCTATGCTGTAATCCTCTGTGACTCTGTGACTCTATGACTCTATCTCTGAAAATAAACAGCGGACACAAACCGGATTAGGAGTAACAACAACGGAATAATTGCCTCGAGATGGAAATGGGGAATTAATTTGGTGATTGCCGGATTTCACCCAAAGGTTCAAAATGACCGAGCTGTGATCAGGACAATAACCAGAGTCAGACAGAATTTCACCCCCATGGTTCCAGTTAGAGCTTCAGAAACAGAGACAGTGATCACTGACTGTACCAGAACTGTAATTGGAGAAGTTGAAACAGTCAGTGGAATGGTATGAGGTCGAACGTGACTCCCTGTCTCCGCCCATTTTTACATCTTCAAACAAGCGCTTTCTCGAGAAGGAATGGTGATCTTGCATAAGTGATCAGAGAGCGCCCTCCCCTGGCAGCACTGCCGCATATTGGAAACAGGTGCACACACGGCCACCTGCAAAGACTGACACATATTGAGATATTAGAATCATAGAATCCGTACGGTACAGAAGAATGCCATTCGGCCCAGCGGGTCTGTACCGGCCACAAGCGCACCCAGGCCCTATTCCCGTAACCCCATATATTTACCCCGCTAATCCCCCTGACACTAGGGTCAATTTAGCATGGCCAATCAAACTAACCTGCACATCTTTGGATCGTGGGAGGAAACCGGAGCACCTGAGGAAACCCAGCAGACACCGGGAATGCAAATACACACACAGCCATGTGCAAAGGCTAACACATGTAAGGATATATAACCATATAGATATATGTCTAGGCACCGATATCAATTCTAATGTCCCTCGCTATAAATACAGGATTATTCTGTAGATTTGTGACATATATTAGTCTCAGCTGTTAACCATGATCGTACATGAATAACGCCGCCTCCGTGTTCACTGGAAGCGATGTATACCACACAGAATCAACAAAAGCATAGACACAGGGACAAGGAAACACAGTGATCGATTCTCAAACCGATCGAATCAAACATAGACATACAGACAATCACTGAGGAAGATAAACAATCAGATTAACACAGCCATAGACACACTGAAGAGAAGTGCGCCCATTGACAATGCCAAAAACGTACTAGTTCCAGAGTAAACTTCCTGAACTGGAATTCCCTGGGGTCGTGTCAGTGCGGCAATATCCCGTTAGATATTCATCGCGATGAAACTGTCCATTTTAACAACAGGAACAGCCAGAAATGTATTTCTTATAAACGGTGATCATTAATTGATGACTATAAGCAATTGACAACTATTGGAGAATAAGCAACAATGGATGGATTTATTTTTTACAGTGAAACATATTTTGGATGTGTCCGTGTCATGTTTAAAGTTTTTTATTAGTGTCACAAGTGGGATTACATTCATATTGCAATGAAGTTACTGTGAAAATCGCCTAGTCGCCACACTCCGCCACCTATTCGGATACACTAAGGGAGAACTTTAGCATGGCGATGCACCGAACCAGTGCGTCTTTTGGACTGTGGGAGAAAACCAGAGCACACAGAGGAAACCCATGTACACACAGGAAGAACACGCAAACTGCACACAGACCCAAGCCAGGCATCGGACCCGGGTCCCTGGCGCTGTGAGGTAGCTCTGTGCCACTGTGCCGCCCCGTGTGAGGTCAGTGTAGGTAAGACTGATTCCCCACCCATTCTCAATGTTATCGGATCAAATGTTCGGGACACAGGAGGACAACACAAGGAGACTGCTTTGGGTGCAGGTGATTCATTCTCCTCTGTTCTATTCCACATTCTGTGGAAAGTTGTGAAGTTAATTAGTTATATTATATATAATTCAGAAATAATGAGGAGATGCTTCATCCGATTAAACTCGTTTTGTAAATTCAATATGAAATCAATTGCATAAATAAATATATGTTTACATTGAAAACTATGTCGGGAAGCTATATCCAATACTTCATGCCATTGGATCAAGGAAACGTTGTTACTTAAAGCAAACTGTATGGACACGGATTCCACAGAAACTCTTTCTTCAAATGGGGATTGACTTGAAAGGGAGAAATGACTTGAAAGGGAGAAAAATCAGCTTCATGGAATGAGAGGAGGAAACTGAAATGAGAACAAAGGACAGTGCAGCACAGGAACAGGCCCTTCGGTCCACCAAGCCCACACCGATACATCAGTTGGGTAGCTCGTAATCAAATAATTGGCATAGGCATTGTGGGTCAAAGGGCCTCTTATTGTTGCCTGCCATTGTCAACCATTTTCAATCATTCTTGGATCAATATGTCTACAGCATTCACAATGAGTGTTGCAACATTTCAAGAGAGTCCCATTGGGTGCTTGCAAGTGGTGATTGCATTCACCTCACACACGAAAGCTCCCCAGTTCAAAGCCATGCCGGAATGTTATTAGTATTTGTTCTTTAAGGATGAGGGAAGTTTACATGATTTAAATTTGTTGCTGAACATTATCCGAAACTCGATATTAAAGCCATGTTATCTTTGCTCTGACCTCGGCCTCAAAATCTTTCAGCAAAATCTGAAATCTTGTATTTTTATGACGCAATGAAAGGAAATAGAGGTCCCTTTTTGACACCGTGTTCATATCAGCAACTCGTTCAGTCCACAACAGAATTTAATGGCTTTATTAATGCAGACGAACAAAGTTAATCACCATCTGAAACATATCTAAAAGTATAAATGATGTGGAGATGCCGGCGTTGGACTGGGGTAAACACAGTAAGGAATCTAACAACACCAGGTTAAAGTCCAACAGGTTTATTTGGTAGCTAGTGGCGTTTGCTACCAAATAAACCTGTTGGACTTTAACCTGGTGTTGTTAGACTCCTAACAGTATAAAGACAGGCATACGTGAAACTGTAACTGAACTAGAGGAAATAGCGCACATTGCACAGAAGCATCTTTTTAACATCGTTGTTCAGAGTAAAGAATTAGGAAAAGCCACTCAGACAGATGAGGAAATCGAGAATCAGTGTGGATCTGCTGGGCTTCCTGCAGATGAACGAGATTTAGGCGCCAGAATGTTTCACTCACAGAGTAAAGAGGGATCAAGTATAACTAACAGATCATTCTTAAATCTCTTCCCTTTAAAGATATTTGATTTTGTTTAAAAGCTGACTGTCTCAAATAAGCACCATGGGATGTGTATTACCCAGTGACTCGATTCTTTTGTTGGTCAGTCATGCTTGCATTTCAATGTTGTATATTTCAGAGATATTCAATTCAGAATGAGGAGATATGTAATTAATAAAAAGATATTAATATTAAACATTGAACAGCTAACAAGTACTGGGTGGAGCTGGTTAAAATTATTCGAAGGAAGATGAGAATGATGCATTAATGATTGAGCAGAAATCATTGCTCCTTAGATATTTGCTGGACGACCACTTTTAAATGTTGAAGTTCAAGATAAGTTGAGAAATCAAGTTGAAAGAAATGTTTTTTGTCTTGTATTAATTGACATGGGCTCTCAGTGTAATCATTAGAACCTGCAGCAACACAGTGGAGGTGAACATTGTGGTCAGGCCAATTGGTGGCGCTATGCTGTCAGTTGTTTCTGTAGTGTAGTGGTTATCACGTTCGCCTAACACGCGAAAGGTCCCCGGTTCAAAACCGGGCAGAAACATTAATTTACTCATTTATTGTGAGGGTAGTTTTGCATGGTTTCAGTTTTTGCTGTACATATTCCGAATCTCGATGTTGCAGCCATATTATCTTTGCTCTAAACTCGGCCACAAATGCTCTCAGCAAAATCAGAAATGCTGTAGTTTGAGACGCAATGAGGAAATAAATGTGTGTATTTGGACACCGTGCGCATATCAGCAACTTGTTCAAACCACAACAGAACTTAATGGTTTTATAAATGCAGACTAACATAGTTAATCACCATCTGAAACATGTCAAATAGTATTTTGTGCTCATAAAGACAAGTGAAACTGTAAATGAACTGGAGGAAATGGCAGACATTGCCCTGAAGCATCTTTTTAAAATTGTTCTTCATAATAAAGAAATAGGAAAAAGCACTCAGGCAGATGAAGAAATCGAGACTCAGTGGAGATCTGCTGGACTTTCCTACAGATGAACGGGATTTAAGCACCAGAATATTTCACACGCAGAATAAAGAGGGATCAAGTATAAATAACAGATCATTCTTAAATCTCTTCCCTTTAAAGATATCTGATTTTGTTTAAATGCTGACTGTCTCAAATAAGCACCATGGGATGTGTATTACCCTGTGACTCAATTTATTTTATTCTCAGTCATGTTTGCAATTCAATGTTGCATATTCCCGAGATATTCAATTCAGAATGAAGACGTATGTATTAAATACATGTATTAATATTTAACATCGAATAACGAAACAAATATTGAGTAACCAGCCAACGATTCAAGTCTGGATGACCCTTCATCAGAGCTAAGAGCAAAGAAAAGCAGAAAAGATTTAAATTATGAGGGTGGAAGGGGGGTGCTGTAATTGGACAAAGGGAATGCAAATAAGGATAAAGATGGCTGAGAGAGATGCTAAAAATGTCCATTAAGCGATCAGAATAGCAGAGCAGAGGTAAAGGTGGTTAAGGCAGTTGCCCTGAAAGAGGAGTGGAGGAGTGGGGGGGGGGGGGGCGGGGGGGGGGGGCGGTGGTGGGGGGTGGGGGAGAGGCAAGAAGGAGAGCAGGAATGAAGAAATGGAAAAATGGAAATGAGAAAGAAGTATGATAAAAATGGGTAAATGAGATGAAAAGAAGAAACAGTATGAAATAAAATAAATGGAAAGGGGATAAAGGTGGCGGGGAGAGTTCATGCTCTGAAGTTGTTGAACTCAATGTTTATTCCAGAAGGCTGTAAAGTGTCCAATTGGAAGATGAGGTACTGTTCCTCCAGTTTGCGTTGGGGTTCACTCAAACATTGCAAAAGGCCAAGGACGGACATGTGGACAGGAGAGCAGGGTGCTGTGTTGAAGCGGCAAGAACTGGAAGTTCTGGGTCCTGCTTGCAGACGGACTGAAGGGTTCAGCAAAGCGATCACCCAGTTTGTGTTTGGTCTCTCCAATGTAGGAGAGTAGACTTCATGGGGAGGAGCGAATGCAATAGACTAGACTGAAGGAGATGCATGTGAATCGCTGCTTCACCTGAAAGGGGTGTTTAGGACCTGGGATGGTGAGCAGGGAGGAGGTAAAGGGGCAGGTGTTGCACCTTCTACCATTGCATGGGAAGATGCTGTGGGCATGGGATGGGATGTTGGGTGGGATGGAGGTGTGGACCAGGGTGTCCCAGAGAGAACCTACCTTGTGGAATGCTGATGGGTGTGAGGGGTGAGGTGAAGATGTGTTGAGGAATGGCTTCATGCTGGAGTTGGCAGCAATGGCGGAGGATGATACTTTGAACATGGAGGCTGGTCTGGTAAAAAGTGAGGACAAGGGGAGCCCTGTCCTCTTTCTGGGAGGGAGTCCGAGCAGTGGCCTGGAAGATGAGTTGGACACAGTCAAGAGCCCTGTCAACCACAGTGGGTGGACTTCACACAGTCACCCAAAGCAAGAATCGAACCCAAGTCCCAAGCACTGTAATGTAAGGCAGCAATGCTAACCACTGTTCCACCCGAAGGATCAGCCTGGTGGTAGCTTTACTCATGATATCCAGTTGCACTGGAGGTAGAATTGGAAGGAAATAAAAGTAAAATACTGCGGATGTTGGAATTGGGAAATTTAAACTGAAAATACTGGATAAACTCAGCAGACCTGGCGGCATCTGTGGAGAAACCTATTAACAATGGATTCTTATGATTTTGGTTGCTGAATGAGGAGACAAGGTCCTTTCGGTTTTATTGACGTTTTATGCGGCGTTACGGTTGAAGCGATAAAAGCAATATTTCAAATATCTCTGATATTAAGTGATGTCCATCTTTGTGTGGGGCAGACGTCCTACGTTTGGACGGAAGATGAAGAACCAATGTGCCCTTAACAAAGATGGCGCCGATGTGGGGGGCGGGGCAATGGGCGGTGTACGCAGAACGCTGAGGAGGTTGGGATCGCACATGCGCATTGCAGCGGGTGTGGTTTGTTGACGGAAGCGCGCGGGTTCTTCTCCAGATCGGAATCAGATTTGAAAGGGGGAACGGTTAACGGTGGCAGGCGTTGCCATGGCGGCAGGGGCGGGGCTCGCCAACAGCGCGCGCTGGCTCAAGTGGACCCTCGAGCGCAACCTGAGCGACAGCAGCAGCAGGTGCGGAGGCCGCGCGGGGAGCCGGGGGCTCGAGTAGGAGGCAAGCCGGGTCAGCCCGCCTCTCCCGCGAAGGCGACCTGGGGATGTGACACCAACTCAAAACTTCCCAACCCCGGGTTTTTCACGTCTCTTTTACCCCTCACCGAGCTCCTCAGCACAAAGCAGCCCCTCAAATCCTCCAGAAACCACTCAGACCCCACTTGGCATCTTTTCCCCAGGTCATGACCCTGAGATGCCATCTTGGTTTCAGCCCCTCCACCTGAACAGGTGCCAACTGCGGTGGTGGTTGGAGGAACGATTGCTCGTTTCCAGGGCCGGGTGCTGAACTGGATCTCTCTCAATGTCCCGCAATGTTTGTTTTCAAGATACAATTTGGTACATCTGGTGATTTGTCGCTTTGTCCCGAAATGGAGGGCAAGCGGATTGGCACCCTGATTATCAATTCACACTAAATCTACTTCTACATCCCTCCATTCCCCTGGCAGTTTGGTACACGCAATGGCAGTGTGTGTCTGAGGTTTGCCCAAGCTTTAGTTTGTGCTGGCACTATTGCCACCACGTTGGGGTCCGCAAAAGAGAGACTCCCTTTTTAAAGAAGGTCTTGAAAGAGTGACCAACTTGTGTTTTCTGTTTCTCATAGGAGCCGTGATCAACAGTGTGGCCAGAGAGACTCCATGTGCCCAGTCGCATATTCGGACAAACAGCTACCGGACATCTGCGTCCAAGAAACAGACCGGATCCTGGTCGAGAAAGTAAGTTAGATTTGAATGTGTCTGGTTTGTTCACGGTGGTGAAGTACCTTGGTGAACCACAGCACCCTGTGCGATAAAGGGTTAATCATCATCCTAACTTCCAGGCCTGGGTATAAGATCAGCATATGGCCTCCCGTAACCGGCCCCCTTTACTGATACCCTGCTCGCTTTCTGTTTTCAGTCCTGCTGGGACATCGCCTTGGGCCCATTGAAACAGCTGCCCAAGATGTCCCAACATCATGTACATGGCTGGCAACAACATCTCCATCCTCCCTATCATGATGGTGTGCATGATGGCCTGGAGACCTATACAGGCCTTGATGTCCATGTCTGCAAGTGAGTATTGTATTGAATCTACAGCTCAGAAACAGCTCTGAAGCGGCATCACTTGAGTGCAGCTTAGAATAGAGTTCTGGGAGTTGGGTAATTAAGGGAGTTAGGGAAGGAAGGGAAAGAGGTGCCCTTTTGCTTTCTAACTTTCTCAGCCTTTAGGAAGTGATCTTACTCTTCTACAGGAGAAGAAGCCAGATTTTTGGTGAGTATCTGCGAAGTAACTAAGATTTATTCTGTTCCTAAGGATCACAATAGTATAGCAACAGGTGGTAAAGTTAATAAAATACTTAAAAACAAAAATAAATTATCATTGGATAAAAGAAATAGTTTATTAGTACACATTCAAGCTGCAGCATTTGGGAGTTCCTGGGTGTCAGTTTGATCCAGGGCAAACAGGCATAGAGGTTTACAGCATGGAAACAGACCCTTCGGCCCAACTTGTCCATGCCATCCTTTTTTTAAAACCCCTGAGCTAGTCCCAATTGTCCGCATTTCGCCCATATCCCTCTCTACCCATTTTACCCATGTAACTGTCTAAATGCTTTTTAAAATACAAAACTGTACCCCCTCTACTACTACCTCTGGCAGCTTGTTCCAGACACTCACCACCCTCTGTGTGAAACAATTGCCCCTTTGGACATTTTTCTATCTTCCCGTCTCACCTTAAACCTATGCCCCCTAGTTTTAGACTCCCCGACCTTTGGGAAAAGATATTGACTATCTAGCTGATCTATGCCCCTCATTATTTTATAGGCCTCTATAACATCACCCTCAGCCTCCTCAGCCCAAGAGAAAAAAGTCCCAGTCTATCCAGCCTCTCCTTCTAACTCAAACCATCAAGTCCGGTAGCATCCTAGTAAATCTCTTCTGCACTCTTTCTAGTTTAATAATATCCTTTCTATAATAGGGTGACCAGAACTGTACATAGTATTCCAAGTGTGGCCTTACCAATGTCTTGTACAACTTCAACAAGATGTCCCAACTCCTGTATTCAATGTTCTGACCAATGAAACCAAGCATGCCGAATGCCTTCTTCACCACTCTGTCCACCTGTGACTCCACTTTCAAGGAGCTATGAACATGTACCCTTAGATCTCTCTGTTCTGTAACTCTCCCCAACACATACCATTAACTGAGTAAGTCATACATCGAACATAGAACAGGCCCTTCGGCCCACGATGTTGTGCTGAGCTTTATCTGAAACCAAGATCAAGCTATCCCACTCCCTATCATCCTGGTGTGCTCCATGTGCCAATCCAATAACCGCTTAAATGTTCCTAAAGTGTCTGACTCCACTATCACTGCAGGCAGTCCATTCCACACCCCAACCACTCTCTGCGTAAAGAACCTACCTCTGATATCCTTCCTATATCTCCCACCATGACCCCTATAGTTGTGCCCCCTTGTCATACCTCCATCCACCCGAGGAAATAGTCTTTGAACGTTCACTCTATCTATCCCCTTCATCATTTTATAAACCTCTATTAAGTCTCCCCCCAACCTCCTCCGGTCCAGAGAGAACAGCCCTAGCTCCCTCAACCTTTCCTCATAAGACGTACCCTCCAAACCAGGCAGCATCCTGGTAAATCTCCTTTGCACTCTTTCCAGCGCTTCCACATCCTTCTTATTGTGAGGTGACCAGAACTGCACACAATATTCCAAATGTGGTCTCACCAAGGTCCTGTACAGTTGCAGCATAACCCCACGGCTCTTAAACTCCAACCCCCTGTTAATAAAAGCTAACACACTATTGGCCTTCTTCACAGCTCTATCCATTTGAGTGGCAACCTTCAGAGATCTGTGGATATGGACCCCAAGATCTCTCTGTTCCTCCACAGTCTTCAGAACCCTACCTTTGACCATGTAATCCACACTTAAATTTGTCCTACCAAAATGAAAAACCTCACATTTATCAGGGTTAAACTCCATCTGCCATTTTTCAGCCCAGCTTTGCATCCTATCTATGTCTCTTTACAGTCTATAACAGCCCTCCACCTCATCCACTACTCCACCAATCTTGGTGTCATCAGCAAATTTACTGATCCACCCTTCAGCCCCCTCCTCTCGGTCATTAATAAAAATCACAAATAGCAGAGGACCAAGCACTGATCCCTGTGGCACTCCGCTAGCAACCTGCCTCCAATCCGAAAATTTTCCATTCACCACCACCCTCTGTCTTCGATCAGACAGCCAGTTACCTATCCAATCAGCCAACTTTCCCTCTATCCCAACCTCCTTACTTTCATCATAAGCTGACCATGGGGGACCTTATCAAACGCCTTACTAAAATCCATGTTTCTGACATCAACTGCCCTACCTTCGTCAACACACTTAGTTACCTCCTCAAAAAATTCAATCAAATTTGTGAGGCACGACTTGCCCTTCACGAATCCGTGCTGACTATCCCGGATTAATCCGCATCTTTCTAAATGGTCGTAAATCCCATCCCTAAGGACCTTTTCCATCAACTTACCAACCACCGAAGTAAGACTAACCGGCCTATCATTACCAGGGTCATTTCTATTCCCTTTCTTAAAGAGAGGTACAACACTCGCCACTCTCCAGTCCTCTGGCACCATCCCCGTGGACAGTGAGGACCCAAAGATCAAAGCCAAAGGCTCTGCAATCTCATCCCTTGCCTCCCAAAGAATCCTAGGATATATTTCATCAGGCCCAGGAGACTTATCGACCTTCAGTTTATTCAAAACTGCTAGTACATCCTCCCGCTGAACATCTACTTCCTCCAGCCTATTCGCCTGTAACACCTTCTCTTCCTCAAAAACATGACCCCTCTCCTTGGTGAACACTGAAGAAAAGTATTCATTCATCACCTCTCCTATCTCTACTGACTCCATACACAAGTTCCCACTACTGTCCTTGACCGGCCCTAACCTCACCCTGGTCATTTGTTTATTCCTCACATAAGAGTAAAAAGCCTTGGGGTTTTCCTTGATCCGACCCGCCAAGGACTTCTCTCCCCTCCTAGCTCTCCTAAGCCCCTTTTTCAGCTCATTCCTTGCTAACTTGTAACCCTCAATCGAGCCATCTGAACCTTGTTTCCTCATAAGCTTCCCACCTCTTTTGTGAACCATGGTTCCCTCACTCGGCCATTTCCTCCCTGCCTGACAGGGACATACCTATCAAGGACACACAGTATTTGTTCCTTGAAAAAATTCCACTTTTCATTAGTGCCTTTCCCTGACAGTTTCTGTTCCCATCTTATGCCCCCTAATTCTTGCCTAATCGCATCATAATTACCTCTTCCCCCAATTATAAACCTTGCCCTGCCGTACGGCCCTATCCTTCTCCATTGCAATAACAAAAGACATCGAATTGTGGTCACTATCTCCAAAGTGCTCTCCCACAACCAAATCTAACACTTGGCCCGGTTCATTTCCCAGTACCAAATCTACTGTGGCCCCACCTCTTGTCGGCCTATCCACATATTGTGTCAGGAAACCCTCCTGCACACACTGCACAAAAACTGCCCCATCCAAACTGTTCGACCTACAAAGGTACCAATCAATATTTGGAAAGTTAAAGTCCCCCATGACAACTACCCTGTGCCCCCACAGATATCCATAATCTGCTTAGCAATTCCTTCCTCCACCTGGTTTCAGCAGCAGGTGAGCTGAGGCCAGGACAAAGTGGGGCGATGTCACTGAGGTGGAAATAGGTAGTGTAGGTGGTGATGTGGCAAATAGAGTTAAATACAGATCAGTGTGAGGTGTTGCATCATGGGAAGTCAAACCAAGGTAGAACTTTCACAGTGAATGGTAGGACCTCAGGGAGTATCGTGGAACAGAGGGACCTTGGAGTCCAGGTGCACGGTTCTCTTAAGGTGGAGTCACGTGTAGATAGGGCAGTGAAGAAGGCTTTTGACATGCTGGCCTTTATCAGTCAGGGCATTGAGTATAGGAGTTGGGAAGTTATGTTGCAGTTGTACAGGACTTTGGTGAGGCTGCACCTGGAATATTGTGTTCAGTTTTGGTCACCTTGATTTGGAAAGATGTTATTCAACTGGAGAGAGTGCAGAAGAGATTTACAAGGATGTTGCCAGTACTCAAGTTATAGGGAGAGATTGGATGAGTTAGGACTTTTTTCTTTGGAGCGTAGGAGACTGAGGGGTGATCTTATAGAGATGTGTAAGATCATGAGAGGCATGGATAGGTTGAATGCACTCAGTCTTTTTCCCAGGGTTGGGGAATTAAGAATTAGAGGGCATAAGTTTAAGTTAAGAGGGGAAAGAATTAATGGGAACCTGAGGAGCAGCTTTTTTACACAGAGGGTGGTACGTATGTGGAATGAGCTGCCGGAGGGAGTGGTTGAGACAGGGACATTGTCAACATTTAAAAGGCATTTGGACAGATACATGGATAGGAAAGGTTCAGAGGGATATGGGCCAAATGGAGTTAGCTCACATGGGCATTTTTGGTGGGCATTGTCCAGTTTGGGCCGAAGGGCCTGTCTCCGTGCTGTAGATTCTATGAGGATATGTTTAGAAGCTCAGTTTGAAGTGAAACATGTCACTGAGGTTGTGAATACTCCGGTTCAGCCTCAGACAGTCGCAATGGGGACAGATGGAGTCAGTGGTTCGGAAGTGGAATTTGTTGCAGGGCTGAAGATGACAGCCTTCATCTTCCAATATTTAACAAAGGCAATTACTGCTCATCCAGTCCTGGATGTCAGACAAGGGAGGATGGTGTGTAAAATTGGAGGGAATTTGGAGATGATGGTGTTCACATACACCTCTTACCCTGATCCTTCTCGGTGGGCAGGTTAACGGTTTTAAGGTTCAAACCACTGGTTGAGTTGTAAGATACATAAAGTCCCTCCTTTGCCCCCATCTCTCTCTCCATCCATTGAGGCCTGAGCCTTGTGTAGTCCCAGACTGGATGGCAGATTCCCTTCCCTGAAAGGCATTAGTGAACCAGTTGAGGTTTTATGACAATCCAGCAGTTTCCATGGTAACTTTTTCCTGGTGCCGGCCCCACAAATGACCAGATTCATTCGGCTCAATTTCACAACCTGCCTTTGTGTTTTTGTGGGATCTCTCTCACTCCCTTTTCGCTGTTTTAAATCAATTTCACAGGGTTTTAGAAGGGGATGATTTGCAGTCAGGAAACTCAAACCAAACATCAAATCCAGATCTGACTGAGTCGCCCAACTTATCGTTACCTGAATACCACTGAACCTTGAGCATGGAAGGAAAAAGCACCATTCACAATGGGGCAAAACTGTACACGTGTTCTGTGTGTGGACAAGGATTCAGACAATCATCTGGCCTGTCAAGACACAAGTGCAGTCACACTGAGGAGAAACCGTGGAAATGTGGGGAAGGATTCAGAGACCTGTCTGAGCTGGAAATTCACCAATACAGTAACACTGGGGAGAGGCTGTTCACCTGCTCTGAGTGTGGGAGAGGATTCACTCAGTCATCCACCCTGCTGACACACCAGCGAGTTCACACTGGAGAGAGGCCATTTATCTGCTCCGAGTGTGGAAAGGGATTCACTCAATCATCTAACCTGCTGACACACCAGCGGGTTCACACTGGAGAGAGGCCATTCACCTGCTCTGAATGTGGGATGCGATTCACTCAGTCATTCAACCTGCTGAGACACCAGCGGATTCACAAGGGAGAGAGGCCATTCACCTGCTCCGAGTGTGGGAAGGGATTCACTCAGTCATCTACACTGCAGACACACCAGCGAGTTCACACAGAGGAAAGACCATTTAAATGTCCAGAATGTGGCAAGTGCTATAAAAGTTTAAAGGAAGTGATGTTCCATCAACGTGTTCACACTGAGGAGAGACCATTTAAATGCCCAGACTGCGAGAAGTGTTATAGAGGTTCCAGAGAACTAATGTTCCATCAACGTGTTCACACTGATGAGAGACCGTTCAGGTGCTCTCACTGCGGGACTGGGTTCAGGTGGTCATCTCAACTCACTGAACACCAGTGAATTCACACTGGGGAGCGGCCGTTCACTTGCACTGACTGTGGGAAGGGATTCACTCGGACATCACACCTCATGGCACATCAGCAAGTTCACACCGATGAGAGACCGTTTAAATGTCCAGACTGCGGGAAGTGCTGTAAAAGTTCCAGCAATCTAGTGTCCCATCAACGTGTTCACAGTGAGGAGAGACCTTTTAAATGTCCAGACTGCGGGAAATGCTATAAAAGCTGCAGTGATCTGATGTCTCATCAACGTGGTCACACTGATGAGAGACCGTTCAAGTGCACTCACTGCGGGACTGGGTTCAGGCGACCATCCCAACTCACTGTCCACCAGCGAATTCACACTGGGGAGAGGCCGTTCACCTGCTCCAAATGTGGAAAGGGATTCACTCAGAAATACAACCTGTTGAGCCATCAGCGAGTTGACAAGTGACTGCTGGAGTTTGATTCTGCTGTTTATCACAAATCACAAACATGTTGATTGTGGTCATTCGCCTCTGATGTAAATAAATTTGAGCCCACAAATAAATACGAATGTCCTGGATGAAAGTCAAATCAATCTGCTTTTATGTTAAACAAACAATCTGTTGAAACTTTTTATTATCTCTGACTCAAGTCCATTCCTTTCGAATGGCTCTCCCTCTCCCCTGTCTCCTCCATCCTGACCCCCAACAAAAAGTGTGATGAAGTCATGGAGCTTCTTTGTTACTAGGATTGAGCCAACCCATTCAGCTGTCCCTGCTGCTTCCCTCTCTTTCACCCTCCCACTGAGCCAAACTAATGTATCTAAAGCCTCTCCCTGTCTGAGCCTTGAACCTGCATCTTTCAACAGTTTCTTTCCTGTCTTGGCCCTGACTCTATTTTCATTAAATTACTGACCATCCAACTTCCCCATATTGGCTGATATTGTTAATGATTCTCTCCCTCTCTTCTGGTTTTGTTCCTCTCACTTTTAAATACACAAACATCACCCTTTATGAAAAAAACCCTTTGATCCCACTTTGCTTGCAAATTATGGCCCCATCTCCAGTCTCCCTTTCCTCTCCAAAGTCTTTGAACTTGGTGTCTCCCAAGGATATATACTTTTGGTCTCCTATTTGGGCAGCAAGGTGGCATGGTGGATCGCACTGCTGCCTCACAGATCCAGGCACCTGAGTTCAATTTCAGTCTCTGTGGAGTTTGCACATTCTTTCTGAGTTTGTGTGGATTTCCTCCGTGTGCTCCGGTTTCTTCCACACTCCAAAGATGTGCAGGCTAGGTGGAATGGCCATGCTAAATGTATGGGATTACGGGTATAGGGTGGGGAGAGGGACAGCAGATTTCCTTCCCCAGAGGACATTAGTGAGCAATCAGCAATTGGCCGTGCTAAAATTGCCCCTTAGTGTCCTGGGATGTGTAGATTAGAGGGATTAGTGGGTAAAATATGTAGGGATATAGGGCCTGGGTGGGATTGTGGTCGGTGCAGACTCGATGGGCCGAATGGCCTCTTTCTGTACTGTAGGGTTTCTATGGTTTCATGGTCAGAGCATTGCCCTGGGTCTCTGGATTACTGCGCTAGTGACAATATCACTATGCCACTGCCTCCTCAATGTACACACATAGGAAAAGGCCATTCACCTGCTCCGTGTGGGAAAGAATTTATGCATCCAATTTGAAGGGCTGTGATCACAATAACCTCAGACCTCCGGACTATTTTGTTTGTGGTGGATATTTAGTAAGGACACTACCTACAACTGTTGTGGAGAATCAAAGACACAGCTCCAGTCTGATAAAGACCTTGTTCATTTAACGACCTGATCACATAAACCCCAGTGTAATCTAACAGGTCTTTCACAGGTCTATTGGACACGACCTCTCACCTGACAAGTACATGGGATTCTTTCATATTGAAACATCCCAGATAAGTGATAACTATGAAGATTCAGAATATGAATGCCTTTTTGTAATTCCAACATTCATCCACTCTTGACCATAAGACATAGGAGCAGAATTAGGCCACTTGGCCCATCGAGTCTGCTCTGCCATTCAATCATGGCTGATATTTTCCTCATCCCCAGTCTCCTGCCTTTTCCCCATAACCCCTGATCCCCTTATTAATCAAGAACCTATCTATCTCTGTGGAAGCCACTCAATGACCTGGCCTCCACAGCCTTCTGTGGCGAAGAGTTCCAACAGATTCACCACTCTCTGGCTGAAGAAATTCCTCCTAATCTCTGTTTTAAAGGATCGTCCCTTTAGTCTGAGGTTGTGCCCTGGAGTATTCTGGTTAACACACTGGAATACTCCCTTGGCCCTTCAGGATAATGTCACTGCAGTATATGGGATCTGCAGAAACATTCAATTAAATTCTACCAGCCACCTGGTATGCTTAACTGTGGAAACCCTTTTCCATTGAGGTCTCAGATTACTACAGCAGATATGCATTGTTCTGACTCGACCAGCCGGGCTGTGGAATTAGTTGGATAGATCTTCCAGAGAGCCAGCAGAGACAAAATGGGCCAAATGGTTTCTATTTATGCTGTATCATTCTCTAAAAGGGTGAGTATTCAGTATCAGTGACAGAGAGAAGAACCAGTGACTGTGCGATTGAACCCAGCCAGAATCAGCACCATAAAGGGAGGAGTGAGGGGGAAACGGTATAAAAGCTTTGAAACCATTGCATGGTCCTGCAGCAGAACTTTGAGAACTAGAGCACAGCATATCATCAATTCTCAATATTTCAGTCATTTACCTTTATGCTGCAACTGTACAGGACCTTGGTGAGACCACATTTGGAATATTGTGTGCAGTTCTGGTCACCTCACTATAAGAAGGATGTGGAAGCGCTGGAAAGAGTGCAGAGGAGATTTACCAGGATGCTGCCTGGTTTGGAGGGTAGGTCTTATGAGGAAAGGTTGAGGGAGCTAGGGCTGTTCTCTCTGGAGCGGAGGAGGCTGAGGGGAGACTTAATAGAGGTTTATAAAATGATGAAGGGGATAGATAGAGTGAACGTTCAAAGACTATTTCCTCGGGTGGATGGAGCTATTACAAGGGGGCATAACTATAGGGTTCATGATGGGAGATATAGGAAGGATATCAGAGGTAGGTTCTTTACGCAGAGAGTGGTTGGGGTGTGGAATGGACTGCCTGCAGTAATAGTGGAGTCAGACACTTTAGGAACATTTAAGCGGTTATTGGATAGGCACATGGAGCACACCAGGATGATAGGGAGTGGGATAGCTTGATCTTGGTTTCAGATAAAGCTCGGCACAACATCGTGGGCCGAAGGGCCTGTTCTGTGCTGTACTGTTCTATGTTCTAAATGCTAACAATGCTATTTTGAATTAACTGTATGAAGTTTCAATGGCGTTTATTGCCCAGCATTCGCTGCGGGTGTGAAAGTGCCCTATTCACTCCACAGGAGCCCAGTACGCAGGCGCAGCGCTGTATCTGGAGCATGCGCAGTGTCACTTTGCTCGGAGCCCGCGAGTCCGGGAGACACTTGTTTCAAGGGGTGAGAATCGGTGGGACGGCGGGAGGAATGAAGCCGGGAGTCGGGGTGGGGAGGGAACAGAGGCTTCATAAACATCTGCTGTAGGCCGCAAGATCTGAATAAGAGCCTTCCGGTCCCGGCTTTGCAGCTCCGTGGATTTTATCCGGGATCAGGCGCGGTGCCGCGGCCGCCATCTTTGTTTAGCGGGGAGCAGAGCGCATGCGCGGCCAGTGGGCGGGGTTTCAGGATTTGGGTTACCAGGACAGACAATGTTTGAGTCATTGACTGACAGGCCAGGTTCATGGATGCTGCCTTTCACCTTCTCAATTTGGAGCGGCGGCTCGCCGTCTTTTATACACTTTGATCATACAGACATTAGCGGTTACTTCGTCATTAGCTTTGGGTGGTTACCTGTACTTAGCCAATTGGGCTCCCCTCGCAATAATTGACCTCCAATCACATTCCTTCAAAAACAACCGTTAACAGAAACCCACAACTTATTGTTTCAGTTCACCTTTATCTTAAGCTAAGCTGACCATCTGGACCTCGCGGTCTGGTTTTTTTTGTCTGTTCCGTATTTTTTATACAATAACAGGATGTAGCTCAAAGGTTAGTTCGTTATTTAGTCAGCAACAGAATGATCTTTGTTAACCACAGGATAAGTGCTGGGCACAGCCAGTCCCGTACGCATTCACTTTCAAAGGTCGCAGTCTTAGTTTCACTCCAACACTCATCTCATTTATCTAAAATCCAACGAGCATAGATGCACCCTGCCTAACCTTTCCTCAAAAAACAGACCCCTTCATGCCCAAAATCAGCGAGTGAACCTTGTCTGAATTGCTTCCAATGTAAGTATATTCCATCTTAAGTAATCTTATGCTCGAAAACAGGAGGGGAGAATGTTATGGATTTATATTCAGGTCTGACAAATGACTGTTGGGGGTGACACAGTGGTTAGCAGTTCTGTCTCAAAGCGCCAGAGACCCGGTTCAATTCCAGCCTCGGGTGATTGTCTGTATGGAGTTTGCACATTCTCCCTCTGTCTGTGTGGGTTTCCTCTGGGTGCTCTGGTTTCCTCCCACACTCCAAAGAGTGGGTTGATCGACCGTGCTAAAGTGTCCCTTTGTGTCCCAAGATGAGGGGGAAGGAAAGGATTAGTGATGTACGTACATCAGGTTACAGGGATAGGGCCTGAGTAAAGGTGCTCTGTTAGAAACTTGGTGCAGACTCGATGGGCTAAAAGGCCTCCTTCTGCACTGCAGAGATTCTGTGATTTTGGAATTTCCTTTTACAGATGGTTAGAAGAAGAGGATTTTGACAGCAATCTCAAACCCCCCAAAAAATGTGTATTTCTTAATTTCAAGCCACAATTGACACATGACTCTTGTAATCTCCTTTTGCAGGGAGTTAGAGTGGGCCAAGCCTGAGGCAGCTGTCGTATATATATTTATAGAGAGAGAATAGACTAACATTTTGAGTCTGGATGACCCTTTGTCAGAACAAGGGTCATCCAGACTTTAAATGTTGGCTCTACTCTCTCTCCACAGATGCTGTCAGACCTGCTGACATTTTCCAGCATTTTCTGTTTTTGTTTTTTCCAGCATTCGCAACATTTTGCCTTTATCTGTATTTATATATCCAAATGTGCTATGTTAACAAAATGGACAGTTACTAACCGAAATATAAAGCATCATGTGATTTAGCTGACTTGACCATATTCCTATAGTTATTCAGTCATTAAAGACACAGTCATGGAGCATTAAACTTGCCTCGCAGGGCCCCTTGTGTCAACACACAGGCAGCTGCTTTGTGAGACTGCGAGCAGCACAGACAAGTCAGAGATAAGAGTGTCCTGAGAAGAGAGATTCATTTTGAAGGCTCAGGGACGGTTGATAAGATGTAGGAATTCTAGATTCTAATGAACATTCTTTCTCTCTCAATCCCCAAAAGCTGTGAATCTCCATCCCACACACTCTCCCTCCATTCTCACTCTGCTGTATCTAATATTCACCCTCCCAATTCTCCTGAAGGTGCTGATTGAGGCTGATTGACAGATCCATGCTCACTGCTTCCTGTCCACCACACACAAATCATAAGAAACAGGAGCTGCAGTTGGCCATTCAGCCCATCGAACTGCCTCAACCATTCATTGAGAATTGGCTGATCTACCGCAGCATCATTTCCCACGCTATCCCCCAGATAGAGAGAGAATAGAGCCAATGTTTCGAGTCTGGAGAGAGGAAAGAATGTTCCATAGAAACTAGAATTATGTGTTCTGAATTTCTATCCTGCACTGATACTGATGATCTCTGTAAACTTGTTTTACAGGATACTGAAAGAGGAATCACAGGCCGAAATCTCAAACGTCACATCTCGATCTGACAGAGTCACATTCCTTGGGACCTGAATATCATCGGCCTTTGAATCAAGGAGAAATGGTTGTCCGGTCTGATGACTTGAAAAGATTTCAAACATCAGTGTGACTGGAAAAGAGCCAACACGCTGCCACACTGGAGTGAGTGTGTTCCAGTGCACTGAGCTTGAACCAGTTACACAGCCTGAATAAATATCACACCATTCACAGCAGGGGGAGACTGTTCTGTGTGTGGACGAGTCTTCAACTGAAGAGAGAGGCAAGGACACCTGCACCATGGAGAAACCATGGAAATGTGGGGACTGTGGGAAGAGATACAAATACCCATCTGAGCTGGAAGCTCATTGGCGCAGCCACACTGGGGAGAGACCATTTACTTGCTCTCAGTGTGGGAAGGGATTCAGTCAACCATCCCACCTGCAGACACACCAGCGAATTCACACTGGGGAGGGGCCCTTCACCTGCTGTCAGTGTGGGAAGGGATTCACTCAGTTATCCAGCCTGCAGAGACACCAGCGAGTTCATACTGGGGAGAGACCGTTCACCTGCTCTCAGTGTGAGAAGGGATTCACTCGGTTATCCAACCTGCAGAGACACCAGCGAGTTCACACTGGGGAGAGGCCATTCACCTGCCCTCAGTGTGGGAAGGGATTCACTGATTTATCCACCCTGCAGACACACCAGCGAGTTCACACTGGGGAGAGGCCGTTCACCTGCTGTCAGTGTGGGAAGGGATTCACTCGGTTATCCACCCTGCGGATACACCAGCGAGTTCACACTGGAGAGAGACCATTCACCTGCTCTCAGTGTGGGAAAGGATTCATTGATTTATCCACCCTGCGGAGACACCAGCGAGTTCACACTGGGGAGAGGCCGTTCACCTGCTGTCAGTGTGGGGAGGGATTCACTCGGTTATCCACCCTGCGGATACACCAGCGAGTTCACACTGGGGAGAGACCGTTCACCTGCTCTCAGTGTGGGAAAGGATTCATTGATTTATCCGTCCTGCGGAGACACCAGCGAGTTCACACTGGGGAGAGGCCATTCAACTGCTCTCAGTGTGGGAAGGGGTTCAGTCAATTATCTGACCTGCAGCGACACCAGCGCATTCACACTGGGGAGAGGCCATTCACCTGCTCCCAGTGTGGGAAGGGGTTCAGTCAGTTATCCAGCCTGCGGAGACACCAGCGCATTCACACTGGGGAGAGGTCATTCACCTGCTCTTAGTGTGGGAAGGGATTCACTCAGTTGTCCAGCCTGCAGAGACACCAGCGAGTTCACACTGGGGAGAGGCCATTCACCTGCTCTCAGTGTGGGAAGGGATTCAGAGATTCATCCCACCTGCTGAGACACCAACAAGTTCACGAGTGATTCCAGGGGTTGGATTCTGCTGTTATTGTTTCTGCTCTCAATTACATCCAGGACTGCATTTTGTTCATTCTCACAGTTGGTCAATGGGGAGGGTCGGGGGGTTTCTTTCTGCTGGACTGGCTGGTCACATGACTTTGCCTCCAGTGGGCTGATGCTCTTTGAGTCTTGTTGCGAATACCTGGTTTCAGATTTCACACGGATCACCGAGTGACCGGGTGTGAGGAAGTTCAGAGATATTTAGTCAGCATTTCTGTTTGAAACCTCCCAAATGCTCATCCAATTTCCTTTGTAATTGTTTATTGTCTCCACTTCCTCCACCCTCGTAGGCAGCGAGTTCCAGGTCATTACCATTCGCTGCATCAAAATATTCTTCCTCACATTCCCCCCTTCCACTCTGACCCGAAACCATAAATCTGTGACCCCCCTCGTCCTTGTCCCATCAGCTAATGGGAACAGCTTTTCTTTGTCCACCTTATCTAAACCTGTCAGAATCTTGTCCACCTCTATCAAATCTCCCCTCAACCTCCTTTGCTCCAAGGGGAACAACCTCAGCCTGACATTGACAATAAAGAACAAACTAACAGAATATGTTAATACCTGAAATCAAATGGGAATGTTTAATTTCTGTTTTAAAGATATTGTGAATATATTGTCCCGTACAATAAAGGGATTTGAATAACTCAGCTTGAGTGCAGTTGAATGAAATGTATCAATCTCGCATCCACCCACAGTCTAGAGGAAGTGTGGAATGTGTAGCTGGAAATCCCTCCCTAACAGCACTGTGGGTGTACTTACACCTCAGGCATTGTAGCAGTTCAGGAAGGCAGTGTTGGGGTTGACCACGGCCGAGGCAGCTACATACAGCCACATATTCTGTTATAATTGAAGGACTGCAGATTGAATGTGAGGCATTATGGGACTGGACTATCTTGACCACATTCCTGTTACTGCTCAGTTTCTGCAATCACGGACCATTAAAGCTGCATAGCAGGGCCCCAACAGAGGACCTGGTGAGAATATTTACTCAGAATGAGTTAGAATTAAACTTATTCCAGGACCGGCTGGTGTTCAGTGGCTGAGATTCCCGAATCTGTAAAAAGGGGGTCTGACCAATCAACAAACAGTGGTCGGTAGTTAGTTAAGAAGCGTTCTCATGTATTGTTTAAATTATTTTATCATAAATTTGTGATCAGAACTGTGAGGGACTTGTAACCCAATAGTTGTTGAATTGACGGTAAACTCCAAGTAGCACTGGACTGAAAAGGGGGTCTGACCAAGAAGTGAAGTGATCTCAGGCATTGTTTAAATTACATCATCATTGGCCAACTTCCCCTTTGTGATGTCACAGCGGAGCCATCTTTGAATCAGCCAATAGGAATCACTCTGCTCCGCGGTGACGTCTCCGGGTTCCAGTGCTCAGGCCCGGGCGCGCGGACCCGGGAGCCCCGCCCCCACCCATAGTTCCCCTCCCCCTACACCACATCGAGCCAAGGTTTCCAGGCAACCGGCTGACGGCTCCGGCCAGAGCGAGAAGCCGCTCAGTGATCTCCCCCGACCCCCGGCCCGGGACTGCGCAGGTCCAAGGGAGGGGGAAGCTGAGAATTGCAGGGCAGATCCCACCCCCTGACCTGAGGTGTTGACCAATGGGAAGAGTTGGAGGACTGGAAGGACACTGGTCCTCCAGCTGATCAGAGCACCGGCTTTGCGTGAATGAAGATTGAGCTTCAGACAGACTCAAACTTCCTCCTGTCTCCAACATCTGTGAGTAAAACACTTTATTTTCTCCCCCTTTCTATTTCTTTTCTCATTCTGGGGGAAATTGGGGACTTGCAGCAACTGAAGGCAATGGAAGTGAATCCAGGGAGGGTGCAGACTCTGGAAAGGTTGGCCCAGGGCTCTGTCTCTTAAAGACATTGACATCCTTTGCTCCCTCAGTTTGACACATTTATTTGTCTATCTAAAAGGATGGTCTCTTTCCTAATGTTCACAATTAAATGGCTGGTTTCCCCAGGGGATGGCTGACATTTAAGGGGACAGTAAATTAATATCGGACAGAGATATGTCCAATGTTGTTGTATCAGACAGGTTTATTCCTGGTCCTGCAATAAATACATTTATCATTCCAATCTTGTCATATTGTACTGTAGCTACATTATATATTTCCAGTTATAGAGTCATTACAGCACAGAAGGAGTCCATTGGACAACTCGAGTCCATACCGACTCTCACAGTAACTTCATAGATTGTTTGCACTTTTTTCATGATTTTCAAGTGACTTAATTGCAGTGTTAATGTAAGCCTCCTGTGACACTAATTAATAAACAATCAAAACTAAACTATAAACCGCCTTGGTGAACACTTACTCGAAGATCAGAGGCTGAATGCCCTTGATCTTCGGGTAAATGTTCTCCAAGGCGGCCTTCAAGACTCACGACCGTGCAGAATCGCTGAGCAGAAAGTTCCGCACACATGAGGACGGTCTCAACCACGATCTTGGGTTCACGTCACACTATCTGTAACCCCCACAACTTGCTGGGCTTGCAAAATCTCACTAACTGTCCTGGCTTGAGACAATTCAGTAAGAAGTTTAACAACACCAGGTTAAAGTCCAACAGGTTTATTTGGTCACAAAAGCCACACAAGCTTTCGGAGCTCTAAGCCCCTTCTTCAGGTGAGTGGGAATTCTGTTCACAAACAGGGCATATAAAGACACAGACTCAATTTACATGAATAATGGTTGGAATGTGAATACTTACAACTAATCAAGTCTTTAAGATACAAACAACGTGAGACAATTGAGACAACATTGAGACAATTCACACCTCTTTAACCTGTGCTTAACCCTCTCTCCACTCACATTGTACCTGGAAAGACTTGATTACCTGTTAAGACTCGCATTCCAACTATTATCTTATAATGGAGTTTGTGTCTATATATGCCCTGTTTGCGAACCAAATCCTGCACACAGCTGATGAAGGAGCAGTGCTCCGAAAGCTCCTGCTACTAATAAACCTGTTGGACTTTAACCTGGTGTTGTGAAACTTCTTTCTTAGACTGGGTGTCTACCCCAGTCCAACGCCGACATCTTCACATCCAGGACAGGAAGCAGTGAGTATGGATCGGTCAATCAGCCTGAATCAGCACCTTTCGAAGAATTGGTAGGGTGAATATTAGATACAGCAGAGTGAGAATGGAGGGAGAGTGTGTGGGATGGAGATTTACAGCTTTTGGGGAATGAGAGAGGAAAGAATGTTCCATAGAAACGAGAATTGTCTGTTCTGAATTTCTAGCCTGTACTAACACTGATGAATTTTATAAACTCCATTTGCAGGATAGATTTGCAGAAGGTGAGGATTTACAGGCAGAAATTTCAAATCAAACAACACATCAAGACCTGACAGAGTTATTCATTTGATCAGGACCTGAATATCATTGGCCTTTGAATCTAAAAGGAGAAATCTTTTTCTGTTCTGTCTGCTTCAGAATTATTTTTTTAACATAAATGTAACTGAAAAATCACTGAGACACAGATACACCCGAGTGAGTGTGTTCCAGTGTACTGTGTGGGAAGAGATTTAACCAGTTACACAGCCTGAAAATACATCGCAGCATTTACAGCGGGGAGAGACTGTACCCGTGTTCTGTGTGAGATTTAACTCATTATTTAACCTGGAGAGTCACAAGGACACCCGCACCAGGGGGAAACTGTGTAAATGTGGGGACTGTGGGAGGCGATTCAGGATCCCATCACGGCTGGAATCTCATCGACACATTCACACTGGGGAGCGGCCATTCACCTGCTCTGTGTGCGGGAAGGGATTCACTCAGTTATCCAGCCTGCAGAGTCACAATCTCACTCACACCAATGAGGGATCCTTTAAATGCTCTGACTGTAGGATTGGCTTCAAAACCTCTGGAGAACCAGTGTCCCACCAGGTGTCACACTGAGGAGAGACCGTTCAGCTGCTCTCACTGCACAAAGAGGTTTAAAAGCTCATCCAATCTGCAGAGACACCAACGAGTTCACACTGGGGAGAGACCATTCACCTGTTCTGACTGTGGGAAGGGATTCACTCAGTTCTCCCACCTGCTGAGTCATAATCTCACTCACACCAATGAGAGACCCTTTAAATGTTCTGACTGTGGGAGCAGATTCAAAAGCTCTGGAGAACTGGTGTCCCACCAGCCAGTTCACACTGGGGAGAGACCATTCACCTGCTCTGTGTGTGGAAAGGGATTCACTCAGTCATCCAGCCTGCTCAGACACAATCTCGCTCACACCAATCTGAGGCCTTTCAAATGCTCTGACTGTGGAAGTGGCTTCAAAAGCTCTGGAGAGCTGATGTCCCACCAGCGCATTCACACTGAGGAGAGACCGTTCAGCTGCTCTCACTGCTCAAAGAGATTTAGAATATCTTCAGCACTGCTGAAACACCAGTGAGTTCACAGTGGGGAGCTGCTCTCAGTGTGGGAAGGGATTCACTGAGTCATCCAACCCATGGGTACTTCAGTGAGTTCACACTGGGCAGAGGCTGGTCACCTGCTCTGACTGTGATTCACTCAGTCAGCAAACTTGGTGAAACACCAGTGAGTTCACAAGTGATTACAGTTCTGGGATTATTCTTGTGAATCTTTCTTGCCCCTTCTCCAGTGCCTCTATTTCCTTTTTCTAAATGGAGATCACAAATAGAACGTAGAACAGTACAGCACAGGAACAGACCCTTCAGCCCACGATGTTGCGTTAAACATGATGCCAAATTCAACTAATCCCTTCTGCCTGCTCTTGGTCCATATTCCTCTATTCCTTACAAATTCATGTGCTTATCTAAAAGCCCCTATTGTATCTGCCTCCACCACCACTCCTGGCAGTACAGGGAATCCCAGTAACTCTTTCCTCCCCAGCTGTTGCTAAACCTCAGACTCTGCCTGTCATTCTGCTAATTAACCCAGAACCCCTTCCACACCATTTGTTAGTGGGTTTCTCCGACAAGGTGGCAATTATACTCCGGAAACCAATGTCACAGTATAAAGGTAAAACTTTATTAAAAACCAGTGATCAATGGGAGAAATTATATTGATGATCTCAGATACAGAATACCCAGACCGTTCTAATGGAATCATAAGACCATAAGATATAGGAGCAGAATTAGGCCATTTGGCCCATCGAATCTGCTCTGCCATTCAATCATGGCTGATCTGATTCTTGTCCCCCTTCTTCTGTCTTCTCCCCGTAACCCTTGATCCAGCGATTAATCAAGAACCTGCGTATCTCTGTCTTAAAGACACTCAATGACCTGGTCTTCACAGCTCTCCTTCCAAAGATTCACCACTCTGGCTGAAGAAATTCCTCCTCATCTGTTTTAAAGGATCATCCCTTCACTCTGAGGTTGTGCCCTCGAGTTCTACACTCTCCCACTAGTGGAAACATCCGCTCCACGTCCACTCTCTCCAGGCCTCTCAGTATTCTGTAAGTTTCAATTAAATCCCCCCCCCTCATCCTTCCAAACTCCAATGAGTACAGACCCAGAGTCCTCAACCGTTCCTCATACGACAAGCTCTTCATTCCAGGGATCATTCTTGTGAACCTCCTCTGGATCCTTTCTAAGGCCAGCACATCCTTCCTTAGATAAGGGGCCCAAAACTGCTCACAATACTCCAAATGGAGTCTGACCAGAGCCTTAGACAGCCTCAGAAGTACATCCCTGCTCTTGTATTCTAGCCCTCTCGACATGAATGCTAACATTGCATTTGCCTTCCAAACTGTCAACTGAACCTGCATGTTAACCTTAAGAGAGTCCTGAACCAGAACTTGCAAGTCCCTTTGTGCTTCTGATTTCCTAAGTATTTCCCCAGACCACAATCCCATCAGGGCCTATCCCCATAATATCACTTATTTACCCTGCTCGTTCCGCTGACATGAAGGGACAATTTACTATGGCCAATCAACCTAACCTGCCAATCTTGGACTGAGGGAAGAAACTGGAGCACCTGGAGGAAACCCACACAGACATGGGGAAAATGTACAAACTCCACACAGACAGTCACCCAAGGCCAGAATTGAACCCGAGTCCTTGGCGCTGTGAGGCAGCAGTGCTAACCACTGTGACACCATGCCACCCTTTATTCTTCAGTGCAGTTCCACCGTGTACTGTCGGATGTCAGTTCCTTCACAATTTACAAACCACCTCTGCAATCTCACATTCCAATTCCTTCCTTAACCCTCTGTTGGAGTCTCACGCTCATAAGCCATCTTCACACATGTCCCTCCCTGTTAAACGTTGCCTCTCATTTTATTTTTAACCAGACAGTGTTCTTTTGTCATGCTTGTTGGCATCTCTTTTCCCTCTCCAACAAATCATTGTTTTACATTTGTGGAAGGTTTATCAGGTCTTTTAGGATTGTGCTATGTTTTTTACCAATCAGTTTCATCATCCTAGATTCCACTTTCTTACAAAGGAAGCACCATTAAATAATTCTGGAAGAATCTTCAGAAGAAAGTCAAAAGTCAGAGTCAAAGGGGTTCTTCATCTCAATGTCTTTGCTTATTTCCCCCTGTACAGTCCCAATGTCTCAGATGATGGCCAGATTATCAAATTCAGTTATCTCAAATAGTTCATAGACAAAGAAACAAATATCTCCAAGAGAAAACTGTCACCTCATTCATCTCATCTGGACTTCCCTTTCACTCAAATCTTCATAAACACCCAAATATATGGATTGCTTTAAACTACACTTTCAGGAGTTCTGGAGAATCTTTGGAGTCAAATAAATCATTAAGTATTCTCATAACATATTTTAACAGAAACCGAACATTTCTGTTTGATTCCAGGCATTATCAATTTTGTTCTTTCCCTTAAACACCAGGTAATTTCCATTTTAAATGCTTGAAATAGCAACCCATGTCAGATATTTATCAATTCTAATCTCAAAAGCAGGCTTGTTGGCTTTCTGAAAGGTAAAGTCTTTGATTCTTTGCTTTAATTCTCAAAACTGCGGCCTTCACTCGGATTGTTTGTGAGTGAAACCGTCATCACCTGTTTAAAAAAAAAATCCATCTGGCTCTGGCCAAGATCCCAGTGAGTTAATATGTCCAATCACAGGTTACATTGAAAAACAAAGGCTGTTTGGAGATTTATAAAAATCAACTGTCTGCTGAAAGGGTTAACTTCTCTGTGGAACCGAGAGAGGCGGGGAGTGGGCAGAGGAAACTTGGCAACTGCATCAACTTACATAATTTAAAAAACTTCTCTTGTGTTATTTTCTTCAATTTTGCTCAAATTTCATCTCTTTTGTCTGTCTTTTTTGTAAATGCCAATTTCCAATATTTGCTACTTAATCAAAGTTGAAAGAAATACTTTGTGAAATGTGTTGTTAACCAAATCTCAACAATTTTAACTCAGATGTTTTGGAAAGTTGGAACTGGTTTGCTGCCAAACTGCAGCCTTATCTTTGTGTTTTGGGAGCAAATTGGCCTTCACAATTCTAACCTTGAACAACTTAATTTCTTTCACATTTTAGTACAGTCTGAATTTATTTCAAACAGAAACACACGGCAGTTCAAATTAAATTAATTTTTATTCCCTTTCCAAACTAATTCTTCGAATCTATGATACTTGCAAAAAACACGCTGCTTTAAGAATTCCTTCAACTGGGCAAACCAACTTGGAGTAAGGGTTGTGGATCATGATGGTGCAGAAGTCATGGCTAACCTCATACACCGGTATTTCCTTATCACACAGGAGAGGCAGAGGAGAGGGGGGAGTGCTTTCAGTGGCCTTGGTTTTGGAGAAAACAACTACATCTGCTCGCTGGTGACTGATTTGTGTCTCAGGTTGTTTGATTTTAGCTAAACACAGGCAGTGGTCTGCTTCAGGGGAGGTGTCACTTTGTGGCTGAATTCACTTCCTCAATGTCCCCATGGCATTTTCTAACTCTTCACTTGATCTGATATTTTCTGACTGTAAATTGATATCTTGTTCCAGAGTTTGGCCGAACAGCAGTAGATTTTTCTGAGCTCCACTCACCCTATCATCTGCCCCCTGTTCCCAATGTAACTGATTGTCCAGGTCAGACGTGCTCTCCTGCCAGCAATCAGCTCCATTCTGCAGCTTATCCACCAGTTCCCTCAACTCTTTATATTTTGTACTCAGCTGTGAGGCAACAGGTTTCCAATGTAACTGGAAATTAATTTATTCTGGACGTTTTCAACTCGCTATTTCCTTTCTGAATCTCTTTAGAAAACCTATCAAGGACCCGCTCGTAATCTCCGTCACATTCTTCTACACCTCCCAGGGTATCTTTTGCTTCTGATGCCCTTGACTCCGTTGTCAAACTGTCAGTCACATTGTAGCAGATGCCAAAGCCATTGTTGTATTTGTTTTTTTGAGGTAGCAGTGCTAACCACTGTGCCACTGGATGGACTGCTGGCCCAGTGGAGAGAAACATAGAAACTAGAAGCAGGAGTAGGCCATTCGGCCCTTTGAGCCTGCTCCACCATTCATCTTGGTCATGGCTGATCATCGAATTCAATTTCCTGATTCCCACTTTCCTTCCATATCCCTTGATCCCTTTAGTCCCAAGAGCTATATTTCATATCTTCTTGAAATCAGACAATGTTTTGGCCTCAACTATAGGGTGGCATGGTGGCACAGTGGTCAGCGCAGCTGCCTCACAGCGCCAGGGACCCGGGCTTAATTCCAGCCTTGGGTGAGTGTCCATGTGGACTTTCCATGTTCTCCCCATGTTTGCGTGGGTTTCCTCGGGGTGCTCCAGTTTCCTCCAACAGACCAAAGATGTGCGGGTTAGGTGGATTTGCAATGCTAATTTCCCTCTTAGTGTCCCAAGATGTGCAGATTAGATGGGTTAGCCATGGTAACTGTGTAAGTTACAGGGATAGGATGGGGGAGAGGGCCTGGGTAAGGTGCTCTGTTAGAGACTCGGTGCAGACTTGATGGGCCGAATGGTCCCTTCTGCACTGGAGGGATTCTATGATTCAATGAACACAGGAATGGTCAGAATTATTTCACATGTCCCAAATTTTAAATAACCATTACAATTAAAACTATCTCATACTCACATGTGTGAGTTTGAATCCGGATTAAAATTCCCACAAGTTTAGCAAAGTATCCTGGAATCATGTCTCTGGCCAGTGAATGTGGCTCTAGGTTCACAACTTTTGTGAAAAAAAGCTTTATTAATTCCACGTCCTTTATTTAAATCTGTTTGATTTAAATCACAGACAGAAAACCTGAAAGCTTGAAGCATTCAACCCACAAATATCATCCACACACAAACAGAGAAACATAGCATGTGCTTTACAACAATAACTGAAATTAATTCCTTAAGCGTTCTTGTGGTTCTGTTTCTAAACTTCCAGAAATGCCTTTAATTAAAGACTCAAGATAAGGTTAATTCCCCAGAAAGATAAACCTTAACAAATGTAGCCCAAAACAATGATAAAACACATCTGCAAACATCCACATAAAACAAATGAAACACACAGATTCTCACAGCTCGTAAATTTCAAATGAATCCTCAGCATTCTCTCTCGCAGCTATAGCTTCTTAAAGTGACAGAGCACCACAAAAGTTTCACAATATACATTAATGATTTGGAGGAAGGAACTGAAGGCACTGTTGCTAAGTTTGCAGATGATACAAAGATATGTAGAGGGACAGTTAGTATTGAGGGAGCAGGGGGGCTGCAGAAGGACTTTGATGGGCTCGGAGAGTGGGCAAAGTGGCGGATGGAATACAATGTGGAAAAGTGTGAGATTATGCACTTGGGTAGGAGGAATGGAGGCGTAGACTATTTTCTAAATGGTGAAATGCTTTGGACATCAGAAGCACAAAGGGACTTGGGAGTCATTATTCAAGATTCTCTTAAGGCTGATGTGCAGGTTTAGTTGGCAGTTAGGAAGGCAAATGCAATGTTATCATTCATGTCAAGAGGGCGAGAATACAACAGCAGGGATGTACTCCTGAGACAGTATAAGGCTCTGGTCAGACACATTTGGAGTATTTGGAGCAGTTTTGGGCCGCACATCTAAGGAAGGATATTCTGGTCTTAGAAAGGGTCCGGAGAAGATTCACAAGAATGATCCCTGGAATGAAGAGCTCGTCGTATGAGGAACGGTTGAGGGCTCTGGGCCTGTACTCATTGGAGTTTAGAAGGATGTGGGGGTACCTTATTAAAACTTACAGGATACTGCGAGGCCTGGATAGAGTGGACGTGGAGAGGATGTTTCCACTGGTAGGAAAAACTAGAACCAGAGGGCACAACCTCAGGCTAAATGGATGATCCTTTAAAACAGAGATGAGGTGGAATTTCTTCAGCCAGAGAGTGGTGAATCTGTGGAACTCTTTGCCGCAGAAGGCTGTGGAGGCCAGGTCATTGAGTGTCTTTAAGACCGAGATAGATAGGTTCTTGATTAATAAGGGGATCATGGGTTATGGGAAAAAGGCAGGAGAATGGGGATGAGAAAAATATCAGCCATGATTGAATAGCGGAGAAGAATCGATGGGCCGAGTGGCTTAATTCTGCTCCTATGTCTTATGGTCTTATGGTCTAAGCTAACAAGTCCTTGATTAAAATAAGATACAAGATCCTTCATTCCTCTTCATTATAAGTTAATCTTTTTTAAGCTAACTTCCAAAGCCTGATTTATAGGCAACATCTCGTCTTTGTTGATTTAAAATCCTCAACACGTTACCACCTGCAAAATGTTTGTTCTTTATCTGGGGTTGAGATGACAACATGATAAAATCCTCACAGTTCTTCCAAATTCCTCCAGGCCATGCTTAAAATTTCCACGTTTCACTGGTTCCCATAAATCCTCAATCAAAAACTAAAATAGACACATGAGTTTCCAGGTGATTTAAAAACAAATGAACTGTCTGCTGAAAGGGTTAACTTTTCTACAGAACCTAAAGGGGTCGGGAGTGAGCAGAAAAAACTTGGCCCACAATTACATCACTTCACATATGATGGGGGTTTTTCTCAGAGGCTCAGTATTGAGCTGAACCCAGTTAATACAAAGATTTGCAAAAGACAGTATACTGGTTAAAGACATTATTTATTGACCAACACGCACTGGGAGAAAGGCAGCTGGGAGTCCAACTCCTTTCTAAAGTTACAATACATTGGCCGTGTAGTTATACTATTTTGAAAGTTCATTTCACCCACCCACTCTGTCATCCCAACTGGATGCTCCAATCATGTTCATGCACAATATTTACCTTGGCCAATAACATCCTATCTTCTGGCAGAATGGGAATTCATTGGTCTGTCGAATCTGACAGTTCATGCCCACTGTTACTTTGCAACTTTCACTTACGTCGGTCTATAGGGTTCAAAGGTTGCTTTCTAACTGACTCTCAGCAACTTCTATTACATAGGTTATAGGGTTCAAACGTTCCTTTCCACTGTCTGCTGAGCCATCCCTTATCAGTAAAAAATGAATAATTCTATTCATTCTAGTTTCTGGGAAGCGTTTACTTTTATAACTCATACTGAACTCATTGTTCCACAGGAGCAGGCTGAGGGTAAGGGAGCTTGTTTGTGCACTAATTTATTTATTTATTTTTCAGTTAAATTTGTGAAAAAAATCGGAGGTTTTTTTCAAAACAGGAAATAGGCCCAGCAGCAGCCTGGGAAGGTTTTGGAGGGTTTAAAAGTGCTTACCTTGGAGGTTTCAGCCTCATTGTTCCACAGGAGCAGGCTGAGGGTAAGGGAGCTTGTTTGTGCACTAATTTATTTATTTATTTTTCAGTTAAATTTGTGAAAAAAATCGGAGGTTTTTTTCAAAACAGGAAATAGGCCCAGCAGCAGCCTGGGAAGGTTTTGGAGGGTTTAAAAGTAGGCCGCACCTTTGAGCGGGCAGCGTCGTTAGCGGGCAGTGGAGTGAGCAGGGGACAGAGTGAGAGCTGAAGGGCTTTGGCTCAAAACGGGCTTTGGCGAGAACAGGCAGAGGCGAGAGGAGGTTATTTTTTCTTTTTCAGAAAGTTTGTTCCTGTATTTCCCCAGAGTAAAAAAAATATGCCAGGCAAGATGTTGGAATGCTCCTCTTGCAGGATGTGGGAGATCAGGGAGACCTCCGGTATCCCTGACGACAGCACCTGCAAAAGATGTAGTCAGCTGCAGCTGCTAGCAAAGCGTGTTAGGGAACTGGAGCAGGAGCTTGATGACCTCCATCTAATTCGAGAGAATGAGACGTATATAGACAATAGATATAGGGAGATAGTTACACCTAAACAGCAGAGCACAGGAAATTGGGTTACTGTAAGGAGAGGAAATGGCAGTGTGAAAGGACAGGCAGAGCAGGGTTCCCCTGTGGACATACCCCTCCACAACAGGTATACTGAATTGGATACTGTTGTGGCAGATGCTTTACCTGGGACAAGCTGCGACAGCCGGAACTCTGATACTGAGTCTGGTGCTACAGCGCAAAAGGGTGGGATGAAGAAGAGGAGAGCAGTAGTGATAGGGGACTCGATGGTCAGAGGTACAGACCGGAGGTTCTGTGGTCGGGACAGAGACTCCCGCATGGTTTGTTGCCTCCCAGGTGCCAAGGTCAGCGATGTCTCTGATCGCGTGCACAGCGTTCTAAAGAGGGAAGGTGATCAGCCAGATGTCCTGGTACATGTCAGTACCAATGACGTGGGAAGGAAGAGTGAGGAAGTCCTAAAGAGTGAGTACAAAGAGCTTGGAAGGAAGTTAAAAAGCAGGACCCCGAGGGTAGTAATCTCAGGATTGCTACCTGAGCCACATGCCAGTGAGGGCAGGAGTAGGATGCTTGGGTGGATAAACACGTGGCTGAGGAACTGGTGCAGGGGGCAGGGTTTCCAATTCTTGGATCATTGGGACCTCTTCTGGGGTAGGTGGGACCTGTACAAGAGAGACGGGTTACACCTAAACTACAAGGGGACCAATATACTTGCAGGGAGATTTGCTAGTGTTATTGGGGAGCGTTTAAACTAGATTTGCAGGGGGGTGGGAACCAGAGTGCCAGAGCAGATAGTGGAGCAGGGGTAAAAAGACAGGTTAGTTCAAGCAAAATCACAAATGGAAGGGTAGAGTGTGGTGGAAATAATTTTTTGAGGTGTGTCTATTTCAATGCCAGGAGTATTGTGGGGAAGGCAGATGAGCTGAAGGCGTGGATAGACACATGGAAATATGACATTATAGCCATTAGTGAAACTTGGCTACAGGAGGGGCAGGACTGGCAGCTCAATGTTCCAGGGTTCCAATGTTTCAGGCGGGATAGAGGCAGAGGGATAAAAGGTGGGGGGGGGGGGTGGCATTGTTGGTCAGGGGAAATGTTACAGCGGTACTCAGACAGGATAGATTAGGGAGCTTGTCTACAGAGGCCCTATGGGTGGAGCTGAGAAACAAGAAAGGTATGACCACATTAATGGGCTTGTATTATAGACCACCCAATAGTCAGCGAGAATTGGAGGAGCAAATCAGCGGAGAGATAGCTGACAACTGCAAGAAACACAAAGTTGTGATCGTAGGGGATTTTAATTTTCCACATATAGATTGGGACTCGCATACTGTTAAAGGTTTAGACGGGGTAGAGTTTGTAAAATGTGTTCAGGAGAATTTTCTACATCAGTATATAGAGGTGCCATCTAGAGAGGATGCGATATTGGATCTCCTATTGGGAAATGAGTTAGGGCAGGTGATGGATGTGAGTGTGAGGGAACACTTTGGATCCAGTGATCATAATGCCATTAGTTTCAACCTGATCGTGGCTAAGGATAGATCTGGTCCTCGGGTTGAAGTTCTGAACTGGAAAAAGGCCAAATTTGATGAAATGAGAAGGGATCTGGGAAGTGTGGATTGGCACAGGCTGTTCTCTGGTAAGGATGTAAATGGAAAGTGGGAGGCCTTCAAAGGAGAAATTTTGAGAGTGCAGAGTTTGTATGTTCCTGTCAGGATTAAAGGCAAAGTAAATCGGAATAAGGAACCTTGGTTCTCGAGGGAGATTGTAACACTGATTAAGAGGAAGAGAGAGTTGTATGAAATGTACAGGCAGCAAGGAACACATCAGATGCTCGAGGAGTCTAAAAAGTGCAAGAAGCTACTTAAGAGGGATATCAGGAGGGCTAAAAGAAGACATGAGGTTGCTTTGGCAGACAGAGTGAAGGAAAATCCAAAGAGCTTCTATAGGTATGTTAGGAGCAAAAGGATAGTGAGGGATTAAATTGGTCCTCTTGAAGACCAGAGTGGTACACTGTGTATGGAACCAAAAGAGATGGGGGAGATACTAAATGGTTTTTTTGCATCCGTATTTACTGAGGAAACGGGCATGGAGTCTACGGAAATAGGGCAAACTGGTAGGGAGGCCATGGAACCTTTACAGATTAAAGGGGAGGAGGTGCTCGCTGTCTTGAGGCAAATCAGAGTGGATAAATCCCCAGGACCGGACAGGGTATTCCCACGGACCTTGAGGGAAGCTAGTGTTGAACTTGCAGGGACCCTGGCAGACATATTTAAAATGTCAGTATTCACGGGGAAGGTGCCGGATGATTGGAGGGTGGCTCATGTTGTTCCGTTGTTTAAAAAAGGTTCCAAAAGAAATCCGGGAAATTATCGGCCAGTAAGTTTGACGTCGGTGGTGGGCAAGTTATTGGAAGGTGTGATAAGGGATAGGATCTACAAATATTTGGATAGACAGGGACCTATTAGGGAGAGTCAACATGGCTTTGTGCGTGGTAGGTCATGTTTGACCAATCTATTAGAGTTTTTCGAGGAGGTTACCAGGAAAGTGGATGAAGGGAAGGCGGTGGATGTTGTCTACCTGGATTTCAGCAAGGCCTTTGACAAGGTCCCTCATGGGAGGTTAGTTAGGAAGGTTCAGTCGCTAGGTATACATGGGGAGGTAGTAAATTGGATAAGACACTGGCTCAATGGAAGAAGCCAGAGAGTGGTTGTGGAGGATTGCTTCTCTGAGTGGAGGCCTGTGACTAGTGGTGTGCCGCAGGGATCGGTGTTGGGTCCATTGTTGTTTGTCATCTATATCAATGATCTGGATGATAATGTGGTAAATTGGATCAGCAAGTTTGCTGATGATACAAAGATTGGAGGTGTAGTGGACAGTGAGGAAGGTTTTCAAAGCTTGCAGAGGGATTTGGACCAACTAGAAAAATGGGCTGAAAAATGGCAAATGGAATTTAACGCAGACAAGTGTGAGATATTGCACTTTGGAAGGACAAACCAAAGAAGAACGTACTCGGTAAATGGTAGGACTCTGAAGAGTGCAGTTGAACAGAGGGATCTGGGAATACAGGTACAGAATTCCCTAAAAGTGACGTCACAGGTGGATAGGGTCGTAAAGAGTGCCTTTGGTACATTGGCCTTTATAAATCGGAGTATCGAGTATAAAAGTTGGAGTGTTATGGTAAGGTTATATAAGGCATTGGTGAGGCCGAATTTGGAGTATTGTGTACAGTTTTGGTCACCTAGTTACAGGAAGGATGTAAATAAGATTGAAAGAGTGCAGAGAAGGTTCACAAGGATGTTGCCGGGACTTGAGAAGCTGAGTTACAGAGAGAGATTGAATAGGTTGGGACTTTATTCCCTGGAGCGTAGAAGATTGAGGGGAGATTTGATAGAGGTGTATAAGATTTTGATGGGTATAGATAGAGTGAATTCAAGCAGGCTTTTTCCGCTGAGGCTAGGGGAGAAAAAAACCAGAGGGCATGGGCATGGGTTAAGGGTGAAAGGAGAAAAGTTTAAAGGGAATATTGGGGGGGGGGGGGCTTCTTCACGCAGAGAGTGGTGGGAGTGTGGAATGAGCTGCCGGATAAATGGTAAACTTTTAACATTTAAGAAAAACTTGGACGGATTCATGGATGAGAGGGGTGTGGAGGGATATGGTCCAAGTGCAGGTCAGTGGGACTAGGCATAAAATGGTTCGGCACAGACAAGAAGGACCAAAAGGCCTGTTTCTGAGCTGTAATTTTCTATGGTTCTATGGTTCTATGATACAAACTGTGCTCTGTGGCTTCACTGTTCTGACAGAATGTGGCCTGTCTCACTCAGCTTTTATCCCATTATGCTTTAGGGCAGTCTGCAGTTTGGCCAAGGTATACATTTTTGTACAAAAAGTACATATTTAAATCTGAAATACATATTTAAATTCTCTACCAGTGGTTATATGTGTCTCTATGCAGACAGTACCTTTGTATAATATAAATAAGGCACGTTGTAGTCCTTATTCTACGTTAGTCTAAGTCAGCCCACCCTGTTTCAATAGCCTTTATTAGTTTTTAATCTCAAGGTATTCTGAACTCTTCTAACAAAATAACTTTAAAAAACTTAAAGTTTATAATTAGCCTCAAGTAAGCTTACATTGACACTGCAATGAAGTTACTGTGAAAAATCCCCTCTCTAACAACAAAAGAAACTTGATTTTAAACTTCATCTATTAATGTTTTTGTTATATTCCTCAACCTATTTTAATTTGATCAGTTTTTGTGAGGGATGGGTAATTTCTATTCTTTATAAACTGGTTCACTCATTTTGTTAATTCTACATGGGCTCAGAGAATCAGAACACAGACTCTATCATCCATTTCCTTTTTCTCCTTTTGCCACCACTCTCTCTGTTTTGCGGGAGGGTCGTGGGGATTCCAATCAGACCAAATCATTGATTATAAAAGTAAAACAAAAACAGAAAGTGCTGGAAAATCCCAGCAGATCTGACAGCATCTGTAGGGGGAGAATAGAGCCAACGTTTCAAGTCTGGATTATCCTTCATGAGAGCTCCTATGAAGTGTCACCCAGACTCAAAATGTTGGCTCTATCATTTTATCGATAGGTTTCTTGTTCTTAGTTTCCAAAAGACAGGCAAGAAATTTGTCTGGTGCTCACTCGAGCTCTGATTTGTCACTGGCCATGCTTGGGTTGGACTATAAGCATTAGAATCCACTCTTAGAGGTCCACTTTTCAGTCCAGTGCTACTTGGTGTACTGTCACTTCACCGACTACCGGGTCACAAGACCTTCACAGTTCTTATCACAAATCTATGATAAAATAATTTAAGCAATGCCTGAGAACGCTTCTTAATCTACTTACCACCGTTTGTTGATTGATCAGACCCCCTTTTTACAGATTTGGATATCTCAGCCGCTGAATACCAGCTGGTTATTCATAGATTCATAGAATCCTACAGTGCAGAAGGAGGCCATTTGGCCCATCGAGTCTGCACCGATCACAATCACACCCAGGCCCAATCCCCGATGTATTTACCCTAGCTAGTCCCCCTGACACTAAGGGGCAATTTAGCTTGGCCAATCCACCTAACCTGCATATCTTTGGACTTTGGGAGGAAACCGGGGCACCTGGAGGAAACTGGGACACGGGGAATATGTGCAAACTCCACACAGACAGTGACCCAAGCCAGCCAGGAATCGAACCCGGGTCCTTGGCGCTGTGAGGCAGCAGTGCTAACCACTGTGCCACCGTGCCACCCCAGTTTAATTCTAAGTCAGTCTGAGTAAATAATCTCACCAGCTCCTCTGTTGGTGCCCTGCTAAGCAGCTTTAATGGTCCCTGATAGCAGAAACTGAGCAGTCACAGGAATGTGGTTAAGATGGTCCAGTCACATAATGCTTCACATTCAATCTGCTGTCCTTTAATTATAACAGGATATGTGGCTGTCTGTAGCTGCCTCGGCCATGGTCAACCCCAACACTGCCTTCTTGAACTGCTGCAATGCTTGAGATGTAAGTACACCCACAGTGCTGTTAGGGAGAGATTTCCAGCTACACATTCCTGACAAGATTCTGACAGGTTTAGATCAGGTGGACAAAGAAAAGCTGTTCCCATTAGCTGATGGGACAAGGATGAGGGGTCACAGATTTAAACTTTTGAGTCAGAGATGCAGGGGGGGATGTGAGGAAGAATATTTTGATGCTGTGAATGGTAATGACCTGGAACTTGCTGCCGACGAGGGTGGAGGAAGTGGAGACAATAAACAATTACAAAGGAAATTGGATGGACATTTGGGGGGTTTCAAACAGAAATGCTGACTAAATATCTCTGAACCTCCTAACATCCTGTCACTCTGTGATCCTTGTGAAATTTGAAACCAGGTATTCGCAACAAGTCGCAGCCCACTGGAGGCAAAGTCATGAGACCGACCAGTCCAGCAGAAAGAAACCCTCCGACCCTCCCCATTGACCAACTGTGAGAATGAACAAAATGCAGTCCTGGATGTAATTGAGAGCAGAAACAATGACAGCAGAATCTAACCCCTGGAATCACTCGTGAACTTGATGGTGTCTCAACAGTTGGGCTGAAACTCTGAATCCCTTCCCACACTGAGAGCAGGTGAATGATTTCTCCCCAGTGTGAACTCGCTGGTGTGTCTGCAGGCTGGATAACTGAGTGAATCCCTTCCCACATTGAGAGCAGGTGAATGGTCTCTCCCCAGTCTGAACTCGCTGGTGTCTCTGCAGGTGGGATAACCAAGTGAATCCCTCCCCATACTGAGAGCAGGTGAACGGCCTCTTCCCAGTGTGAACTCGCTGGTGTGACTGCAGGCTGGATGACTGAGTGAATCCCTTCCCACACTGAGAGCAGGTGAATGGCCTCTCCCCAGTGTGATCCCGCTTGTGTGCCCGCAGGTTGGATGAACAAGCGAATCCCTTCCCACACTGAGAGCAGCTGAAGGGCCTCTCCCCAGTGTGAACTCGCTGGTGCCTCCGCAGGGTGAATAAATGACTGAATCCCTCCCCACACTGAGAACACGTGAACGGTCTCTCCCCAGTGTGAACTTGCTGGTGTCTCTGCAGGCTGGATGACTGAGTGAATCCCTCCCCACACTGAGAGCAGATGAATGGTCTCTCCCCAGTGTGGCTGCGTCGATGAGCTTCCAGCTCTGATGGGTAACTGTATCTCTTCCCACAGTCCCCACATTTCCATGGTTTCTCCATGGTGCGGGTGTCCTTGCCGCTCTCTTGGGTGGACAATCAGTTGAAGCCTCGAACACACTCACAACACGAGTACAGTCTCTCCCTGCTGTGAATGATGTGATATTTATTCAGGCTGTGTAACTGGTTGAAACTCTTTAGTCCGTGCGCTGGAAGACTCTCACTCGAGTGTGGCAGTGTGTTGGTACTTTTCCAGTCATACTGATGTTTGAAATCTTTTCAAATCATTTCTGCTTCTGGATTCAAAGTCCGATGATATTCAGCTCTCAAGGAATATGACTCTGTCAGATCTAGACGTGACGTTTGAGATTTCGGCCTGTGATTCCTCTTTCAATATCCTGTAAAATGGGTTTACAAAAGTCATCACTGTCAGTACAGGATAGAAATTCAGAACAGACAATTCTCGTTCCTATGGAACATTCTTTCCTATTTCAGTCCCAAAAAGCTGTGAATCTCCATCCCACACACTCTCCCTCCATTCTCACTCTGCTGTATCTAATATTCACCCTCCCAATTCTCCTGAAGGTGCTGATTGAGGCTGATTGACAGATCCATGCTCACTGCTTCCTGTCCTGGACACAGAGACCATAACAAATAGGAGCTGCAGTCGGCCATTTGGCCCATCGAGCCTTTTAAATTATTCAATTAGATAATTCATTCATCTACCTCAGCATCATTCTCCCCACACTAAAGCCATATCCCTTGATATCTTCAATATCTAGAAACCAATCTCTCTCTTGAAAATAGTTGATGACTGAGGCTTCACTGTCCTCAGTGGTTGAGAATCCCAAAGCTTTACCACATCTTGAGTGAAGAAATCCCCTCACATCTTAGCTTTTGCTCCATCTTCTTGTCTGTTCCCCATAACTCTTGACACCCTTGTCAGTCAAAGATCTGTCTAACTGGAATATATTCAATGATCCTCAGCCTCCACTGGTCCCTGTGGAAGAGAAATCCTCTGAGAGAAGAGATGTCTGGACCTGCAGGGTCTATTCGGGCCGTGCGGCCGAGAGCGGGTGTTTGTGAAGCCACAGCTCCCTTCCTCCCCCGACTCCATTACTCCCGCAGCCCCACCGACTCACCCACTGAAAAAAGCGTCTCCCACATTCACAGGACTCCGAGCAAAGTGACACTGCGCATGCTCCAGATACAGCACTGCGCCTGCGCAATAGGCTCCTGTGGAATGACTGGGGCACGTTCACAACCGCAGGGGCACCTGGGAATTAAAGGCGTCATTGTCACAGACGATAATAGAAAATTATCTTGTGCAATTCAGATCAATTAATTTTTAAAAATGCATTCCTCGGAATTTGTGCGCTGCCATTCTCTATTTCTAAAATTGATTTAAACCAGTGCTCTCCTGTGGGAATAGCCCGAGTTTTTAAAACTTTTCCCATTGGTTTCCCTCTCTCTCTCTTCTGTCCTGAAGGTGCTCACACTGGTTGGGTAAATCCCACAGAGACTGGTTTCTTTCACTTTCTTTCTCCTGATGCTGAATATTCTGTTTTATGGAATGATACATCACAGATGGAAACCATTTGGCTAATCCTGCCCAGTCGGGCTGTCTTTAAGATCTATCCAGTTAATCCCACAGCCCTGCTGGCAGAGTGAGAACAATATCTATATACTGCAGCAATGCAGGAGGTGAATGGAAAATGTTTTCCAGTTGCATACCTCTCAGACACACTGTAGCCAAATCGGCCACCTGAAATGATGATTTGTAAAGCATTCTGGGACAATTGGACAAGAACTAAAACGACAGGCTGCAGCCTAAAAGACAGAGATAAACGGGCTGCAACCCAGACGAGTTAATACACAGGATATGGGTCATCTCGAGGACAATAGAGACTTTCTGGTCAAGCTGGGTCGTTTATCAGACATAGGGGTGCCGTAACGCCTTATTGGGAGGGAGGCGTGTTTTCTACATGCCCCCAGCACCTACAGACGTGGCCGTTGGGGATACACCCAGAGATTGGTGTGGCAGCACCCGATTGGACTTTATCGATCAGGGTGATCAAGTCCTGATCGATTGATTGGCAATGGCCAAAAGGGGCACGAAACCCAATGGGGTATAAAGGGTGCTGCGTAACCAAGAATCTCTCTCTCTCTCTGACTCCACGAACGAGCTACAACAGTGGTGACCATCGCCAGCAACGACCAGCACGAGGAGAGCCACCACACCCGAGAAGGAGGGAAGACCAGAGTCAGAGTACCAGACCAGACCAAAGGACCAGACTATGCAGAGGGCGACCGAGGCCAGCGCACAGATAAAGGCCAATATCTGCTTGGGTCCTTGCCAGTCACGCAAAGTTAAGTCAAGGTCTTGGATTGGATTTGAACTTTACTATTTTCTGTAAGATAACTTATTGTTGGTTGGGTGGGTGATTATTGATTGTGTGTTTTAAATAAATGTTGGTTGTACTAACAAGACGTCTACTCGCAGTTCTTTGTCCATCATATAAGGGTTGAAACAGGCTGTGCAGCAGGCACAACACACACTCACCCCTAGAAAGATAAATTGGCCTGTGTACGAAGCAGATATTAAGGTTACACTTAAAATTAAAACAGAAAGTGCTGGAAAAATGCAGCAGTCACCGGGGCCGAGTTTATGGTCAAAATGATGATGCTGAGCTGCCGTTAGAAAATAACCAGCAATCCAAAAAGCCACACAAAATATTGAATCAAACAAAATTGATCAAAGATTGAGCCAAAATATTCTGTTTTCCAACATGGTGCGATGATTTTTTTGAGATTGTTTTAATGTTCTCCCAATTACCTGGTGTAGTCTGGGTTTATTTTATACTCACTCCCACCCATCGCTGTCCATGAAGCACATTACCCCCACTCTGATTCTCCATCCCATCAGAGACAACTCAGTCACTGACTGGAAATTAGGGCTTTTAATGAGAGCTCTGACAACCGAGAATGCACCATAGGCAGAATCAACCCGAGCTAACAAACCCCAGACAGTGAACATTATCCCCCAGACCCGAATATAAAACAGTGAACATTATCCCCCCCAGACCCGAATATAAAACAGTGAACATTATCCCCCCCAGACCCGAATATAAAACAGTGAACATTATCCCCCAGACCCGAATATAAAACAATGAACATTATCCCCCAGACCCGAATATAAAACAGTGAACATTATCCCCCCCAGACCCGAATATAAAACAGTGAACATTATCCCCCCCACACTTGAATACAAAATTGTCCTGATGGATTCAGACAGCATTATCACAATATTCCAAATGTGTTTTTTCCAGGAATAGATTCAGCGGCTGCATCACTGGAGGCCAGAGATACTGTCCTCAAACTCGGCTCATGTGAGGAATCCCTCCAATGAGGCTCAGGAATGTTGCAACCAGAGTCACGTGGTCACCAAGTGTGTAACTGAACAAACTACCGCAACGTTGAAGATGTGTTTCAGTGTGAAATGATTTGCTTCACCTGTTGCTTCAGATTTGAGAGAAAATTTCCCTTTCTGGGGTAATTTGACCTTGACCCAGGCACTTTTCAGATCTGAAAATGATGGCCTTTACAATCACAAGGCTGCACAATACAGAGGGAACACTAATCTGTTTCATTCTGCGACCATGTCGTGGTTACACGAGTGATACTTTCCACTAATTAGCTGCCAGCACCAAAAAGGCATTCAGCCTCCCACACAAATGAGCAAGTGAGTGGCTGATAGAATAAAACAGCATGTTCCTTGATTTGTCAGAATAGGCAGTGGTTTTTTTTCAGCAGCCCACACTCACAAAACCAAAAATACAATGTTTACTGTGATTACAGATTGGGCAGCACTTGCTGAACAATCCTGAGTGTGCCAATAGCTACACTCATAATCAATTGAAGATGATCAATCGAGTTCATAATGCGGCTCAGTTATAGTCGCGAAAAGCAACTTACATTTATACGCAGCGATCCTTTCCCTGCAAACAAAAGGAGAATTTTCAAGCCTTGCACCTTTTTTGAATTTCCCAGAAGCTTGAGAAACCTACAGTCTTCTATTGATTTCTCCATGGTAATGTTTCAAGTCAATGAGAGTCCACCAATAGTGATCATTTGAAATTTGGCATTCTTCTGTTTGTCCTGATAAGTGCATGATGAAGAGATTCAGCAACACGTCTCTCCTTTCAGCAATATTCAAGTTCAGTTCTAACAAGTATCTGTGCATTGTTTTATGTTCCTTGATAATTAAATGTGATCGTGGAAGTGTCACTGTGAATAATGTGCAAGTCAGTAAGAATTGTCAGCATTTTCTAATTGGAAATATTAATCAGTGGAACCTTTCAGACACTGAATTGTACAGTTTGCACCAAACATCAATTTAAAATTGCAGGAAAAGTTCATAAAATGATTAGAAACAAGTTCCTGTTGAGAGTTGCTGAATTTTTAAAAAATCACAGATGGTGCTTTTAAAAGGGGACACAACAGCCCTGAAAATCAGTGACATCTCAGAATATTAAACTTCAGCCAGTTGTAGCGATTGTTAATGTCAGCAGAAACAAACCAAATATTGTCAGACTATCAATCCTGGATGTGATTAACAGCTGCAGTAATAGCAAAATCCAACTCCTGCAGGCAATTGTGAACTTACAGATGTGTCAGCAAGTGGGATGACCGAGTGTATCCCTTCCCACACACACAGCAGGTGAAAGGCCTCTCCCCAGTGTGGGTGAGCTCATGTAAATGCAGGCTGCCAGACTGAGTGAATCCCTTCCCACACATGGAACAAGTGAATGGTCGCTCCCCAGTGTGAGTCGGTTGATGTGCAGTGAGGATTGATAACTGCCTGAAACTCTTTCCACAGTATGAGCAAATAAATGGCTTCTCCTCAGTGTGAATTCGCTGATGTGACAGGAGGCCGGATGAATTGGTGAATTCCCTCCCACATGTGGAACAGGTGAACGGCCTTTCCCCAGCGTGAACTCGCTTGTGTGCACTGAGGTTGGATGAAGACCTGAACCTCTTTCCACAGGGAGTGCAGCTGAACGGTCTCTCCTCTGTGTGAATTCGCTGGTGTAACAGCAGGTGGGATGAGGTAGTGAATCCTTTCCAACACACAGAACAGATGAATGACTTCTCTCCAGTGTGACTGTGTCTATGGTTTTCCAGCAAGTATGGATAATTGAATCCTTTACCACAATCATCACATTTCCATGGTTTCTCCATTTTCCCAGCCCCAATGTGACCGTGTCGATGGGGTTTCCAACCGGGATGGATAATTGAATCCTTGACCACAATCCTCACATTTCCACGGTTTGTCCATGGTGCTGGTGTCATTCTGTCTCTCCAGGTTGGATGATTACTTGAAGCCTCATCCACATACAGACCATGTGTATGGTTTCTCTCCACTGTGAATGGTGTGGTGTTTTTCAGGCTGTGTAACTGGTTAAAGCTCTATCCACAGTCAGTTCACTGGAGCACTCTCACTTGGGTGTGTTTCAGTTCTTTTGCTGTCACTTTGAATTTTGAAATTTTCTTCCACTGACAAAACAGGGAACGATTTCTCCCGCCACTGTCAAAAGCAATCATATTTAGGTCATGATGGATCGAATGGCTCTGTCAGATCTTGACCTGAAGTTTAGCTTGAGTTTCCTGTCTGTGAATCCTCCTCCTCTGTTCACCAATGAAACACCACGGTGACCATTAACATGGGCCTGTTCAGAGGAGAGGCTCTATTTTATTTGTGCCAAGCACCAGGGGAATTACCTCCTGCACAGACACATGGGTATCATCAGTCACAGAAAATAATTGCAGCTGGTGTCTCAAACCTCATTTTACCATTTGCTCCCAGACAGTCACAATTCAATTTTGAAAAGCAAACTGAAATCTGCAATTATGGGGTAAATTAAAACACATTTTAATGGTCATTTTCAGAATGACTATTCCCGAGAATTAATTCCCAAGTCAGTAAATTAAAATTCTCATCAGCAATGTAGGCGGCACAGTGGTTAGCACTGCTGCCTCACAGCTCCAGGGACCTGGGTTCGATTCCCAACTTGGCTCACTGTCCGTGTGGAGTCTGCCCGTTCTCCCCATGTCGGCGTGGGTTTTCTTCAGATGCTCCAGCTTCCTCCCATCGTCCAAACATGTGCAGGTTAGTTGCATTGGCTATGCTAAATTGTCCCTTAGTATCCTGGGATGAGTAGGTCAGAGGGATTAGCAGGTTACATCTGTGGGGTTATGGGAATAGGGCCTAGGTGGGATTGTTGTCGGTGCAGACTCGACGGGCCGAATAACCTCCTTCAGCACTGTAGGGATTCTATGAAATACATTGGGAGAATTGCTATTTTAATGGGTATTTTCACAAAGTCTATAAAATGATTTTTCAAAACAAATTAATATTTTCTTCAACAGATGATTAATAAATAAAAAGTATTTAATAAAACAACCACTCACTGTGGGGTTCAGGATTCTAACTCGGGGTTTCTGAGCTCCAGGAACCACTAACTGAACCAGCCGGGAATTGTCTCCACAAAACTTCCCCAACTCCCTCCCGGGAAAAAGCTGCAAACTCGGGAGCTGCAGCTTTTTACTGGGGGTGTTGGGGCTTCCAGCGGGTGTTTGTGAATCCTCCCCGCCCACCTCCCAGGGTTTCCTTCCTTCCCAGAGATGAGAGTCCTCATTGATTTGAGGCCAAAGTGTAGCCTCTTATTTATTGTCCTCCTCCCCCATCCTCTGATGTGAACCATCCTCCAGTGGCTGAGCCAGGATGGGGCCGTTAACCTGGGCCTGTTCCCGGGAGGAAGGGAGGGAGAAGCCCCGCAGCTGCAAACCAGGGAGCTGACAATGATTCTGAAGGGTTTGCGGATCCACAAAGTGTTTCCAAATCCTCCCAGCCACCGCCTAACGCTGACTCCGCTTCTCTGTGCCTTACAAATTTGGTGGAGTTTTTTGAGGACGTGACAAAAACGGTTGATGAAGGAAGGGCCGTGAATGTCGTCTATATGGATTTCAGGAAGGCATTTGACAAAGTCCCACATGGCAGGTTGGTTAGGAAGGTTAAGGCTAATGGGATACAAGGAGAAGTGGCTAGATGGGTGGAGAACTGGCTTCGCCATAGGAGACAGAGGGCAGTGGTCGAAGGGTCTTTTTCCGGCTGGAGGTCTGTGACCAATGGTGTTCCGCGGGGCTCTATACTGGGACCTCTGCTATTTGTGATTTTTATAAATGATTTGGAAGAAGGTGTAACTGGTGTAATCAGCAAGTTTGCGGATGACACGAAGATGACTGGACTTGCGGATAGCGAAGAGCATTGTCGGGCAATACACCAGGATATCGATAGGCTGGAAAATTGGGCGGAGAGGTGGCAGATGGAGTTTAATCCGGATAAATGCGAAGTGATGCATTTTGGAAGAAATAATGAAGGGAGGAGTTATACAATAAATGGCAGAGTCATCAGGAGTATAGAAACACAGAGGGACCTAGGTGTGCAAGTCCACAAATCCTTGAAGGTGGCAACACAGGTGGAGAAGGTGGTGAAGAAGGCATATGGAATGCTTGCCTTTATAGGACGGGGTATAGAGTATAAAAGCTGGATTCTGATGATGCAGCTGTATAGAACGCTGGTTAGGCCTCATTTGGAGTACTGCGTCCAGTTCTGGTCGCCGCACTACCAGAAGGACGTGGAGGCGTTAGAGAGAGTGCAGAGAAGGTTTACCAGGATGTTGCCTGGTATGGAGGGTCTTAGCTGTGAGGAGAGATTGGGTAAACTGGGGTTGTTCTCTCTGGAAAGACGGAGAATGAGGGGAGATCTAATAGAGGTCTACAAGATTATGAAGGGGATAGATAGGGTGAACGGTGGGAAGCTTTTTCCCAGATCAGAAGTGACGTTCACGATGGGTCACGGGCTTAATGTGCGAGGGGCGAAGTATAACTCAGATATTAGAGGGATGTTTTTTTAAACAGAGGGTGGTGGCGGCCTGGAATGCGCTGCCAAGTAGGGTGGTGGAGGCAGGCACGCTGACATTGTTTAAGACTTACCTGGATAGTCACATGAGCAGCCTGGGAATGGAGGGATACAAACGATTGGTCTAGTTGGACCAAGGAGCGGCACAGGCTTGGAGGGCCGAATGGCCTGTTTCCTGTGCTGTACTGTTCTTTGTTCTTTGTTCCGGGACAAGCAAGCGCCAAGGCCAGCAATGACACTGCGCATGCTCCACATCACAATTCCCGGGCACTGATTGACGGCAGCTCCGGACCAATAGGAAGAGGGGGCGGTGCTGGAGGACCGAGCGGGTCCTCCAATCAAGGGGCGGGGCTGGACGACCGAGTGGGTGCGGCTGGTCCTCCAGCCAATCGGAGTGAATGAGGGGCAGGACCTGAAGGATGCGCAGTGCGGGTAATGGCGACGGACAGACGGACAGTTTTAAGTTGGAAGCGAGATCGATACGAGGTAGAGGGCGGCGTGCGGGGAATGATAAATGTGGCGGGTGGGTGGAAAGGCTTTGTAAACATGTTGTTCAAACCCAGTCCCCGGAAAAGATCTTCCCGGTCCCCCCCTTTGTACCAAATGGAGCGGCAGCTTGTAGTGTTAGACCCGGGCTGACTGCCGCCATTGAGGCTGCATGTGGGAGGCCGGCAGGGATTGTGATCGGAGAGTGAAGCCCTGACGTCACAATGGAATGGGTGAGAGTGTGACGTCACAATGGAATGGGTGAGGGTGTGACGTCACAATGGAATGGGTCGGAGTGATGTCACAAAGGAATGGGTGAGAGTGTGAGGTCACAATGGAATGGGTCAGAGTGTGAGGTCACAATGGAATCGGTGAGGGTGTGAGGTCACAATGGAATGGGTGAGTGTGTGACGTCACAGTGGAATGGGTGAGAGTTCCAAATTCGCCCGACTTCGGTCATTGCCAAGATTTTCGAGTCCATTATTAAAGCTGAGATCGCAGAGTGCTTGGAAGTGCAGGATAAAGTAGGACTGAGTCAGCACGGCTTTGTCAAGGGGAGGTCACGTCTGACAAATCTGTTCGAGTTCTTTGAGGAGGTTTTGATTTGATTTGATTTATTATTGTCACATGTATTAACATACAGTGATAGGTATTGTTTCTTGTGCGCCATACAGAGAAAACATGCCATTCATAGAGAAGTAAAGGAGAGAGTGCAGAATGTAGTGTTACAGTCATAGCGAGGGTGTAGACAAAGATCAACTGAATGCAAGGTAAGTCCATTCAAAAGACTGACAGCAGCAGAGAAGAAGCTGTTCTTGAGTCGGTTGGTCCGTGACCACAGACTTTTGTATCATTTTCCTGAGGGAAGAAGGTGGAAGAGAGAATGTCCAGGGTGCGTGGGGTCCTTAATTATGCTGGTTGCTTTGCCAAAGCAGCGGGAAGTGTAGACAGAGTCAATGGATGGGAGGCTGGTTCACATGATGGATTGGGCTACATTCAGAACCTTTTCTAGATCCTTGCGGTCTTGGGCAGAGCAGGAGCCATACCAAGCTGTGATACAACCAGAAAGAATGCTTTCTATGGTGCATCTGTAAAGGTTGGTGAGAGTCGTAGCTGACATGCCAAATTTCCTTAGTCTTCTGAGAAAGTAGAGGCGTTAGTGAGCTTTCGTAACTATAGTGTCAACATGGGGGGACCAGGACAGGTTGTTGGTGATCTGGACATCTAAAAACCTGAAGCTCTCGACACTTTCTACTTCATATCCATTGATGTAGACATGGGCATGTTCTTCTTTATGCTTCCTGAAGTCGATGACAATCGCCTTTGTTTTGTTGACATTGAGGGAGAGATTATTGTTGCCGCACCAGTTCACCAGATTCTCTATCTCATTCCTGTACTCTGTCTCATCAGTGTTTGAAATCCGACCCAGTACTGTGGTGTCGTCAGCAAACTTGAAAATCTAATTGGAGGGGAATTTGGCCGCACAGTCATAGGTGTATAAGAGTATAATAGGGGGCTGAGAACACAGCCTTGTGGGGCACCGGTGTTGAGGGTGATCGTGGAGGAGGTGTTGTTACCTATCCTTACTGATTGTGGTCTGTGAGTTAGGAAGTTCAGGATCCAGTTGCTGCGGGAGCTGCCGAGACCCAGGCCACGGAGTTTGGAGATGAGTTTCGTGGGAAGAAGAGTGTTGAAGGCTGAGCTGTAGTCAACAAATAGGAGTCTGACATCAGTGTCCTTGTTATCTAGGTGTTCCAGGGTTGAGTACAGGGCCAGGGAAATGGCGTCTGCTGTGGACCTGTTGCGGCAGTAGGCAAACTGTAGTGGATCCAGATAGTCTGGGAGGCTGGAATTGATTCGTACCATGAGTAACCTTTCAAAGCACTTCATAATGATGGATGTCAGATCCACCGGCCGATAGTCATTAAGGCACGCTGCTTGGTTTTTCTTAGGTACCGGGATGATGGTCGTCTTCTTGAAGCAGATAGGGACCTCAGATTGTTGTAAAGAGAGGTTGAAAATGTCTGTGAATACCTCTGCCAGCTAATCCGCACAGGATCTGAGTGCACGTCCGGGTATCCCATCCGGGCCAGTTGCTTTCTGTGGGTTGACCTTCAAGAAAGCTGTTCTGACATCTGCAATGGAGACCCCAGATACAGGTTCATCCAGGGCTTCCAGGGTGGAGAGCATGCTCTCGCTGACCTCTTGCTCAAAACGAATGCATTAAGCTCATCAGGGAGAGGAGCGTTGGAGCCAGCGATTTTACATGTCTTCATCTTGTAGCCTGTTATGTCTTGCAGACCTTGCCATAGTCAGCAGGGATTGGTGTGGTGAGCCTGGGACTCTAGCTTGGTCCGGTATTATCTTTTGGCATCTTTGATGGATCTCCTTAGATGGTATCTGGTAACAATGAAGTTAGACCTGATTTATTTAGATTTCCAGAAGGCCTTTGACAAGGTGCTGCATAGGAAACTGTTAAATAAGTTAAGTGCCCATGGTGTTCAGGGTAAAATCCTGGCATGGATAGAGGATTGGCTGGCAGAAGGCAGAGAGTGGGGATAAAGGGGTCTTTCTCAGGATGGCAGCCGGTGACCAGTGGTTTGCCTCAGGCGTCGGTGCTGGCGTCGGATGATGTCACTGAGGTGGAAATGGGCAGTCTTGATGATGATGTGGCTGGAAGCCCACCCTGGAGTGAAATATTTCAGTAAGAGTTTTAACAACACCAGGTTAAAGTCCAACAGGTTTATTTGGTAGCAAATACCATTAGCTTTCGGAGCACTGCTCCTTCGTCAGATGGAGTGGAAATGTGCTCTCAAACAGGGCAAAGAGACGCAAAATCAAGTTACAGAATACTGGTTAGAATGCGAATCCCTACAGCCAACCAGATCCTAAAGATATAGACAATGTGGTTGGAGGGAGCATTAAGCACAGGTTAAAGAGATGTGTATTGTCTCCAGACAGCATAGCCCGCAAGTGCAGGAGGCAAGCTGTGGGGTTAGTGATAATGTGACAGAAATCCAACATCCCGGTTTAGACCATCCTCATGTGTGCGGAACTTGGCTATCAGTTTCTGCTCAGCGACTCTGCGCTGTCGTGTGTTGTGAAGGCCGCCTTGGAGAACGCTTACCTGAAGATCAGAGGCTGAATGCCCGTGACTGCTGAAGTGCTCCCCCACAGGAAGAGAACAGTCTTGCCTGGTGATTGTCGAGTGGTGTTCATTCATCTGTTGTCGTAGTGTCTGCATGGTTTCCCCAATGTACCATGCCTCGGGACATCCTTTCCTGCAGCGTATCATGTAGACAACGTTGGCTGAGTTGCAAGAGTAGGTACCGTGGACCTGGTAGATGGTGTTCTAATATGAGATGATGGCATCCGTGTCAATGATCTGGCACGTCTTGCAGAGGTTGTTGTGGCAGGGTTGATTGGTGTCGTGGTCACTGTTCTCCTGAAGGCTGGGTAGTTTGCTGCGGACAATGGTCTGTTTGAGGTTGCGCTGTTGTTTGAAGGCAAGAAGTGGGGGTGTGGGGCTGGCCTTGGCGAGATGTTTGTCTTCATCAATGGCATGTTGAAGGCTCCGCAGGAGATGCCGTAGCTTCTCCACTCCGGGGAAGTACTGGACGATGAAGGGTACTCTGGCCACCGTGTCCCATGTTTGTCTTCTGAGGAGGTCGGTGCAGTTTTCCGCTGGGGCGCGTCAGAACTGTTGATCGATGAGTCGAGCGCCATGTCCTGTTCTTAGGAGGGGATCTTTCAGCGTCTGGAGGTGTCTGTTGCGATCCTCCTCATCCGAGCAGATCCTGTGTATACGGAGGGCTTGTCCGTAGGGGATGGCTTCTTTAACGTGTTTCAGGTGGAAGCTGGAGAAGTGGAGCATCGTGAGGTTATCCGTGGGCTTGCAGTACAGTGAGGTGCTGAGGTGACCGTCCTTAATGGAGATGCGTGTGTCCAAGAATGCAACCGATTCCGGAGAGTAGTCTATGGTGAGCCTGATGGTGGGATGGAACTTGTTGATGTCATCATATAGTTGTTTCGGTGATTGCTCACCATGACTCCAAAGGAAGAAAATGTCATCGATGTATCGAGTGTATAGCATCGGCTGAAGATCCTGTGCGGTGAAGAAGTCTTGTTCGAACGTGTGCATGAAGATGTTGGCATATTGAGGTGCGAATTTGGTTCCTATGGCTGTTCCGTGTGTCTGGATGAAGAACTGGTTGTTGAAGCTGAAGACATTGTGGTCCAGGATGAAGCGGATGAGTTGTAAAATCGCATCTGGAAACTGGCAGTTGACGGCGTTGAGTACTGAGGCAGTTGCAGCAATGTCATCATCGTGGGGATGCTGGTGTAGAGTGCCGAGACATTCATTGTGACGAGGAGTGCTCCTGGTTCAACTGCTCCATGTGTGCTGAGTTTCTGTCGGAAGTCCGTAGTGTCACGACAAACGCTGGGGGTTCTTTGTACAATGGGTTTCAAGATGTCCTCGACATAGCCGGAGAGGTTCTCGCACAGGGTCCCATTGCCCGATACGATGGGACGGCCGTGTGTATTTGCCTTGTGTATCTTTGGGAGGCAGTAGAGATCTCCAACGCGTGGAGTACGTGGGATGAGAGCACGGAGGGTGCTCTGAAGGTCCGGATCAAAGGTCTTGATCAGAGTGTTGAGTTGACAGGTGTGTTCTTTGTTCGGATCTGCAGGTACCTGTCTGTAGTGTTCCTCGTTGTTCCGTTGTCGGTACACTTCTTTGCAGTAATCCGTTCTGTTCAATATGACGATGGCCCCTCCTTTGTCTGCTGGTTTGGTGACAATGTTGCGTTTGGTCTTGAGAGCGTGGATGGCGTTACATTGTGCTTGGCTGATGTTCAGTGCTGTCTTGTGAGTGCGGCTGATGAATTTGGTGTTGACGCACCTCCTGATCGCTTGGGCATACATGTCAAGTCGAGGGCAGCGGCCTTCCGGAGGAGTCCAATTCGACTCTTTCCTCTTCGGTTGCACTGCGGATCTCTCTGTCGGCTGTTCCGGTTCATTGGCTGTCTCATTGTGTTCGCTGTTGGCCTCTTGGGGTTGATGGAAGAACTCCCGCAGCCTCATACGCCTGATGAATTCCTCTGTGTCCGCTGCGAGACTGATCGGGTCTATTTTGGTAGTGGGGCAAAAGTTGAGCCCACGGCTGAGAACTTCGATTTCATCTGGCTGAAGGGTGTAGTCCGACAAGTTGACAATGGACTTCCCTGCAGTGGTACTGTTTTCTGCAGTGGTACCGGGGGAGGCTTGGTTGCTGCTGGTGGTGATGCCGAGTTTCTCAAGTTTCCTGTTCTTGGTGTGCATGTAGATGGTGTAGTTCCTTTGTCTCGTCTGCTTGGCAGAGTTTCGCAGCTGTTCTGCATCCTGAGCGCAAGTTGAGAATATGGATTCGATCTTGGTTTCCAGGCTGCGGCGTTTGCTGTAGAGCTGGTGAATGAGGTGTTTGAGGAGTGTGAGAGAGGTGCGACGGCAAAGTCTCTCAGCGTAGTCTGTATTAAAGGTTGACCTGAGTGTGTTCGTGATCTGTAGTCCTTTCACTATCTTGTCTGCTTTCTTGCATCTTTGTAGAAACTTGATGTCTGTGTCGATATGCGCGATCTTCTTGGAGATCCTCTCCACTTGGAGCCGACAGTTTGCGGTGTCGATGGTAGTCATGATGTGGAGATGCTGGTGTTGGACTGGGGTGAACACAGTAAGAGTTTTAACAACACCAGGTTAAAGTCCAACAGGTTTATTTGGTAGCAAATACTGTAGGGATTCGCATTCTAATCAGTATTCTGTAACTTGATTTTGTGTCTCTGTGCCCTGTTTGACAGCAGATTTCCACTCCAACTGACGAAGGAGCAGCGCTCCGAAAGCTACTGGTATTTGCTACCAAATAAACCTGTTGGACTTTAACCTGGTGTTGTTAAAACTCTTACTGTGTTCACCCCAGTCCAACGCCGGCATCTCCACATCGTGAAATATTTCACCATGGTTGTGAACAGCCTGGTTCCGGCTTCGACAGGGAGTGGAGTTTGTGGTGGGGACTGAAGACAATGGCTTCAGACTTCCCAGTATTTATATGGAAAACATTTCTGTTCTCTTAGTCCTGGATGTCAGACAAGTCAGGATGGTGTGTGAGTTGGAGGGGAACTTGGAGCTGATGGTGCTAACCACTGTGCCACCGTGCTGCAGAATGCTAAATGGAATGAGAGAGAGAGTGTATGTGTGAGGGGCGTGGGTGGAGATTTAAAGAATGTTCCATAGAAACTACAATTGTCTGTTTTGAATTTCTATCATGTGCTGACAGTGATGATTTTTGTAAACTCCTTTCAGTGGATATCGGAAGGAGAGGTTTGGAAAATGGAAATCTCAAAAGAGTCACTTGATTCATAAGGACGTGAAAATCATCAGCCTTTTTAACATCAGTGTGAGTGGAAAAGCACTGAGATTCTCACACCCGTATCAGAGTGTTCCAGTGCACTGATTGTGGAAAGACACAAGGACTCCGACACCATGGAGAAACCATGGAAATGTGGAGACTGTGGGAAGGGATTCAGAGCCCCATCTGAGGTGGAATCTCATCGACGCAGTCACACCGGGGAGAGACCGTTCAGATGCTGCACTTGTGGGAAGGGATTCAATCATTCATCGAATCTGCTGAGACACCAGCGAATTCACACTGAGGAGAGGCTAGTCACCTGCTCACAGTGTGGGAAGGGATTCAGAGATTCATCCATCCTGCAGGGGGAGGGGGGGGGGGGAGGAAAGAGCAGGGGTGGGAAAGAGCAGGGGGGGAAAGAGAAACAAAGAGAGAGAGAGAGAAAGATTGAGAGAGAAAGAATCCAACCCCTGTAATCACTTGTGAACTTCTTGGTGTCTCTGCAGGTTGGATGACCGATTGAATCCTTTCCCACTCACACAGCAGGTGAACGGTCTCTCCCCGTTGCGAACTCGCTGGTGTCTCCGCCGTGTGGATGACCTCCCAAACCTTTTTGAGCAGTGAGTGCAGCTAAACGGTCTCTCGTCAGTGTGAATGGGTTGGTGGATCATCAGTTCCTGAGAGCTTTTGAAGCCACTTCCACAGTCAGACCATTTAAAGGGTCTGTCTTGGGTGTGAGTGACCTTGTGGCTCAACAAGTTGGGCAACTGAGTGAATCCCTTCCCACACACAGAGCAGGTGTACGGTCTCTCTCTGGTGTGAACCCGTTGGTGTGTCAGCAGATTGTTTAACCGAGTGAATTCTTTCCCACACACAGAGCAGGTGAACGGCCTCTCCCCAGTGTGAATTTCCTGGTGTACTCGCAGGCTGCATGACCTTCTAAACCTCTTTGTGCAGTGAGAGTAGCTGAACGGTCTCTCCTCAGTGTGAATGCGCTGGTGGGACACCAGATCTCCAGAACTTTCGAAACCACTCCTACAGTCAGAGCATTTAAAGGGTCTCTCATTAGTGTGAGAGACTTTGTGTGTCAGCAGGTTGGATAACTGAGTGAATCCCTTCCCACACACAGAGCAGGTGAATGGTCTCTCCCCAGTGTGAACTCCCTGGTGTGTATGTAAATGGGATAACTGAGTGAATCCCTTCCCACACACAGCAGGTGAATGGTTTCTCCCCAGTGTGACTGCGCCGATCAGTTTCCAGTGCAGATGGGAACCTGAATCCTTTCCCACAGTCCCCACATTTACACAATTTCTCCATGGTGCGGGTGTCCTTGTGACTCTCCAGGCTTGACAATCAGTTCAGTCACAACATAACATGGGTGCGTTCTCTCTGCTGCAATGTATTTTCAGGCTGTTTAACTGGTTAAAGTTCTTTCCACAGTCACTCAGGTGTGTGCATGTTTCAGTGTGTGTGTGTCTCAGTTCTTTTCCATTCACACTGATGTTTAAAATCTCCTGAAGCAGACAGAGCAGAGAAACATTTCAATTCTAGATTCAAAGGTCGATGATATTCAGGTCCCAATGAACTGAGTGACGATGTTAGATTTTGATGTGAAGTTTGGTTTGATATTCGTCTTTAAATTTTCACCTTCTGATATCCTGCAAAGGGAATTTACAAAAGTCATCACTGTCAGCACAGGATAGAAATTCAGAACAGACAGTTCTAGTTTCTATGGAACATTCTTTCCTCTCTCATTTCCCAAAAGCTGTAAATCTCCATCCCACACACTCTCCCTCCATTCTCACTCTGCTGTATCTAATATTCACCCTCCCAATTCTCCTGAAGGTGCTGATTGAGGCTGATTGACAGATCCATGCTCACTGCTTCCTGTCACACAGCTGGAAATCTCCATGCAGGCTGCCAGACAGATAAATGCCTACATTACTGGAGTATAAATGTGTGGAATATACAGACCGGATTCACTTCATTCCCTTCAGTTGCTGCAAGACCCCAATTTCCCCCAGAATGAGAAAAGAAATGGAAAGGGGGAAACATTGATTTCCTCCCAGATGTGTCCCAGAGGAGGAAGATTCACTCTGAAGCTCATTGACCAACTTCCACATTGTGACGTCACAATGGAGCCTGCCTGCATCAGCCAATATTAATCAGTCTCTTCCGCGATGACGCATTCTGGAAGTTCTGGAAGACTAGAGTGTGGCTCATGTTGTTCCGTTGTTTAAGAAGGGTTGCAAAGAGGAACCTGGTAATTACAGGCCTGTGAACCTGACAACAGTGGCGGGTAAGTTACTGGAGAGGATTCTGGCCAACCTTTGGATAATCAAGGTCCGGTTAGGAACCTCACGTCTCCCACAATTGTAAAGATAAACCTGCACTTTGATCCACGAATAGTGTCAGAGGTTTTTTTTTACCTACAACAATTGGGGGCCCATCTGGGATAATCCGTTTACAGTCCGGTTGGATGGCCACAACCCAGACACCGGAACAGATTACCGAACTTTAAATAGAATGGGTCAAACTGCAGTAGGTAATCATCTGTGAAAAGTGTGTGTGATGTTCAGTCGTGAGTGAAATAGAGACTGTCTGAGTGATCGCCGGAATTTGCAGGAAAAGCCTTCATGTGAAAGAGTTAGAAGGAAAAGCCTTCTGTGGAGAAGCTGGCTGAACAAATATATGGTATAAGCGGTGGTACGGAGGAATCTGATCACCCCTTGCAGGTATCACCGGATTCCGATAAGAGCGACCTTGGAGGGGGAGAGTGAGAAAGGAGAGTAGATCATTCCAGGTGGTGAGTATTACCTGATCAGTGTTGTGGCTGGACAAAGACAGTGGAGACCCCCTGGGTCCCTCCTAAACGAATATATGATTAAGTGGGACAAACTCATTAAACAGATGATAAAAGGGGGATGGGATTTAGACCACCCACTCGACCAACAACGAAAATGGTTGGAAAAGGAAAAGAACAACAGAACTAAGAAAATTTGAGTTCTCTTCGGTCACCAATTGGCTGGATTAATTGAACAGTTCCTCAGTCTTGGGTAAGAAATGGGCTGATGTCAAAGCAAAAAGAGAATTAGACAAGCGCAACCAACGTTTAGAGGACCCCCGCTGGGGATCCTTGCCTCCCTCTGGGCTGGCCGTACAATCCACGGCACCAGTGGGAGACCCTGATGAGGAAGAGGTTCATGATCTCGCTTCCATAACTCAGGGTGGGACATTGCAGAGTCCCACCCGATATGAACCCTTTACTCCAGAAGAAAGACAACAAGTTTTGGCATTCCTGGGAAGGCTCCATTTATATTTGCGGGATATGCACCAGTTGGTATGGGCCACTGGCCCACAGGATACGTGGAGACAAATGAGTGATGGAGTGGGGCCAGCCAATTGGTCCAGAATTACCAATGTTAAACAACAAAGGGGTGAAAGAGCCTCCGAATTTAGGGAGCGACTCTTTCGAGTAGACCAAGAAGGTTGGGGAATACCCGAAACTATCCGAACAGATAGAGCATTTTGCCAAGCATTTAAAGATGGGCTGTCGCCAGCTCACCAAAAAATCCTTAAAATGTGAGTTCTCAATACCCAGAATTATGATCAATTAGTGGATTGGGCATCTGGAATTAGAGATGGACCAGATGAGAAACCATACCTACAGATAGAACAGGAAAATGTTAGTGCAAACAGTGGAGGAGCTAAACCAAAGGGTGCGTGCCATAATTGTGGAAAACTGGATCACTGTGTCAGGCACTGTAGGGCTCCAAAGGGGGCGGTGAAGTCTGCGAAATGGCAGATAATGAAGTAATGAGGGGATCTGCAGTTCCTCTCATTGACGTGTACATATCAATGAAAAAATCATTAATAAAGAGGATGCAAAAGGATGCCTGTGATAAGTCTCAGACTTCAGAGTGGCAGGAAACGTGGGTAGATGAAGAAAAGAGAAATAAGACAAAGAGAGGAGTATTGTTAATACATCAGTTAGCTGGACTATTTGAGCAAGATAAAGAAAAGATTCGAGAGTTAGAATTCAGAATAAGAGAATTGGAGAAACGAAACCAAGTCTTAGAAGAAATACAATGGAGAGGGGAAACTGTTCCTCTACCTACTAATGAGTCCACCCAGGGACCAACCGCTCCTCCAGAGGAGTGGGAAGTGCTGGAATACAACTCAGCGCCAGTAACCCGGAGGGGAATTGGTGCGCAGCCAAAAGCAAAATTATAAACCCTTCACCCAGTGTAAAACAGAGATTCAGAGGGGAGATTCAGAGAGTATTAGGGAATGCTCCCACTAATTGGAGCAGAATTACCACAACAAAACAATTAAGAGGGGGAAGAATGCACACAGACGATGGATCAGTGTATGTGAGAATCAAAGGAAAGATAAAGTGGTATCTGGCTTGCCAACGTTGTTCCAAAATACCGATACGGATGAACAGGAGTGGTGGAATTGACCCAGTGTAGATAATCACCAGACATCTAAGGTAGCCGTCATTGCCCCGATGAATAAGACAGACACCAGCGCCAGTGCCGCTGCAAAGACAGAAGGGACTACTCAAGTCAGGCTAACTTGGTTAGTTTGAAGCGTGATGAGACTAAAAGGGAGAGTAAAGGGTTAAACACCAGCAGGCTATAAGTTTTTCTCTCTCTTTCTCGGAGAGAGAGAGATGTAATTGCGATCGAGAGCCTCATGTGGTGGAATAGGGTACAGCAGATCAAAGTGAATTGTTTGCTTTGAGTGCGAGTTTAATAAATTACGTTCCCCAGTAAATTTTACGACAGCGGCATCGGACAGAGATTTGAGGGATGTGGGAAAAGTAGCATTACATTACATCTGGAAAATTGTAAGGAAAGTTAATCAAAGGCACACAGTAGATTCGATCTTGTATCTGCCTGTGTTGGTTACAAAAGCAGAACTGTAGAAATAATTAACTATGGGGATTTTGAGCTTAAACTGGAGAGCCTGTAAGAAAGTGTAAATGTCTTAATTTAGTAGACATATTTAAAAGTGATAAAAGAAATGGAGTATTTGGATCAGGCTTTTGTTAAATTTGAAAATGTATTTTTGATGGAACTGACAATGAAAAGATAAATGGAAAAAATTATTCCTGCGTATTTGAAGTGATCATTAACCACTTGTTCATGTTCATCTGAGTGAATTTACTCCTCCGCCTCTCTGCTGAAAAAAGCAGAAAATTACTCCTTCATGTTATAAGAAACTGGAGGAGTAGTTCTGAACACAAAGCACACTTGGAATATTGGAAGGTTGAAGCTGTATTAAATGCCAGACGGACTAAAAGGGAGTGCCCGCCTATAATGCCAAATTGACCATTCAATATAATTAGAGATGAGGGAAATAATTCAGTGGAATAAAGGAGATAAGAAAATGCTGAGGAAGTGTTTGTTACAAACGGTCAGAGATTAAAGTGATAAGACTGCTTGAATTTACTCCTGTTTTGAGTTTAATTACGGGTTAAAAGACAGCCTGTAATTTTGTGAAAACAAATAAAAGCAGGAACAAATGAATAAGGTGAATATACTGTCTCTGAGTCAGTTTGAAGTGTATGAAATTAGTGAAATGAATCGTAGTTCTGATGATCCCAAGTTACTGCAGGAGATTAATCAGTTAGAAACCTCAGTTGTTAATACAGATAAAGATGTTGTCCTTGAGTATTTTCAATCTGCATTTGATGCCAACCATTGAACACCATGAATTATTGGAACTTGTGTTGCCAGTTAGTTACCGATATGAAATAACAATTGGGGGCTCCGGGGTTGAAATCTGTCTGTTTTGATTGATTTGGGATTAATGAACTCAAAGACAGTGAGTGGTGCGCAGATTTGTGTTTTATTTTCAGGTGTTGTATTCAAGTTTCAATAGGGAGTGTGGTTTGGATTAATGGCTCTTTCAGAGGCTCAGAAGTTTCTGCGGGTGGAGGAAGTCACACAAGTTACCTTACAGAAAGTGACGAAAGCAAAGCTCTTGGAAATGGCAAACACATTGCAGTTGACATTGCCTGACAGAGTACGGAAAGGAGAGATAATTGTGGCGATAGCACAGCATTTGGAAATGTCAGAAGTACAGTCAGAATCGTTGGAAATGGCGAGAATTCAGTTACAAATGGAACTGACTGAATATGATAAATAAATAAAACTCTGAATTACAGGCAAAAGGAACGGGAGGAACAGCAAGCAAAATAATTAAAACGATGTGAATTACGGGCAAAAGGAAAAAAAGGAGGCAAAGGAAAGGGAGAAGGAAAAATAGAGAGACTTTCAACATCGGAAACTGGCCTTCAAATGTAAACGTCGGGTACGATTGTCGGAGTAAAGGGCAAAGTACAGTCTGAGGGTAGTGATGAGGATAGTGAGAGAATGAGGGGCAGAAAATAAATCAGGAGATATATAAGGCATATGAAAATGGCAATGTTACAATAATCATGGGGGGACTTCAATATGCAGGTGGACTGGGAAAATCAGGTAGGTAGTGGATCACAAGAAATTGAATTTGTGCAATGTCCAAGAGATGTTTTTCTTGGAGCAGCTTGTGACAGAGCCGACTGCGGAACAGGCAATTCTGCATTTGGTGATGTGTAATGAGGCAGACTTGATTAGGGAACTTAAGGTGAAGGAACCCTGAGGGAGCAGTGACCACAATATGATATAATTTACCCTACAGTTTGAGAGGGAGAAGCTGGGGTCAGATGTAACAGTATTGGAATTACATAAAGGTCGCTTCAAGGATATGAGGGAGGAGCTGGACAGAGTTGATTGGAACTGGAGCCCAGCAGGGAAGACAGTGCAACAGCAATGGCAAGAGTTTTTGAGAGGCACAACAGAAATTCAGGAGGCACAACAGAAATTCATCCCAAGGAGGAAGAAACATGCCACAGGGAGGATGAGACATCCATGGCTGATGAGGGAAGTCAAGGGCAGTATAAACGCAAAAACAAAAGCATACAAAGTGGCAAGGATTAGTGAGAAGCCAGAGGATTGGAAAGCCTTTAAAAGCGAGCAGAGGACAACTAAAAAAGCAATAAGGGGGGTAGAAGATGAAATAAGAGTGTAAGCTGGCTTGTAATATAAAAGAAGATAGGAAGAGATTTTTTCAATATATAAAAAGCTAAGAGACAGGCACAAATAGCCATTGGACCACTGGAAAATGAGGCTGGAGAAGGAATAATAGGAATCAAAGAAATGGCAGAGGAACTGAATAGTTAATTTGAATCAGTCGTCACGGTTGAAGTCACCAGTGGGATGCCAGAGCTCCAGGAGAGTCGGGGGGCACAGCTGAATGTAGTGGCCATGACTAAGAAGGTTGTGTGGAAAATGAAATGTCAGAAGGTGGATAGATCACGTGGAGTGGATGGACTATACCCCAGGGTTCTAAAAGGGATAGTTGAGGAAATTGTGGAGGCATTGGTGGTGATCCTTCAGGAATCACTGGAGACAGGATCGGTACCAGAGGACTGGAAAGTAGCTAATGTAACACCGCTGTTTAAGAAGGGAGGGGGGAAGCAGACGGGAAATTACAGGCCGGTTAGCCTGACTTCGGTCATTGGCAAGATTTTAGAGTTCATTATTAAAGATGAGATCGCAGAAGTGCATGATTAAGTCGGACTGAGTCAGCACGGCTTTGTCAAGGGGAGCTCATGTCTGACAAATCTGTTAGAGTTCTTTGAGTAGGTGAGAAGGAAGTTAGATGGGGAGAACCAGTGGACCTGCTTTATTTCGATTTCCAGTAGGCCATTGATAAGGCGCAGCATAGTAGATTGTTAAATATGTTACGTGCCAATGGTGTTGAGGGCAAGATCCTGGCATGGATAGAGGATTGGTTGACTGGCAGAACGCAGAGAGTGGGGATGAAGAGATCTTTTTTTCGGAAGGCAGCCAGTGACCGAGTGGTGTGCCTCAGTGGTCGGTGCTGGGAACACAAACTTTCACAATATACATTAATGATTTGGAAAAAACAGAAATGAAAGCACTGTTGCTAAGTTTGCAGATGATACAAAGAAATGTAGAGGGACAGCAAGTATTGAGGAATTCGGGGGTGGGGGGGTGGCGGGGAGGAGGGCTGCAGAGATCTTGGACCTGTTAGAGAGTGGGTAAAGAGGGGGCAGATGGAAGGCAATAAGGAAAAGTGTGCGATTATGGACCTTGGAAGGAGAAATGGAGGCATAGACTATTTTCTAAATGGGGAAATACTTCGAAAATCCGATGCACAAAGGAATTTGGGATTCCTTGTTCAAGAATCTCTAAAGGTTAACCGGTCGGTTCAATCCGCAGTTATAAAGGCAAATGGAATGCTGGCAGTCATGTTGAGAGGCCCCATACCAGGTTCAGGCCCACACCAGGCTCGGGCCCGCACCAGGTTCAGACCCACTCAGGTTCAGACAGAGACGCAGTACAGATGCACATAAGGTTCGGATCAGACGAGGCTCAGAGTTACACAAGGTTCGGATTCAGACCATGTACAGACTCACCTCAGCTTCACAATCATAGAAACATTGAAATATGGTAAAAGCAGGAGCAGGCCATTCAGCCCTTCGAGTCTACTCCGCCATTCAGTTTGATCATAGCTGATCATCAACTTCAATATCCTGATCACCCCTTCCTCCCATATCCCGTGATCAATTTAGAACCAATAGCTAGATATCATTTCTTCCTTAAATCACTAAAGGTTTTGGCCTCAACTGCTTCCTGTGGTCGTGTAGTCCAAAGATTATCTGTGTGGAGAAATTTCTCCTCATCTCTGTTCTAAAGGTTTGATGATATCTTCAAACCATGAACCCTCGTCCTCAACTTCCTGAGCACCGCGAACGTTCTTTCTGAATCTTCCCTGTCTAAACCTGTTCCAATATTGTATGTTTCACCCCAATAAGGTCCAATGAATAAAGCCCTAACCGACTTAGTCTCTCTTCATATCAAAAATTGCCATCCCAGGAATCAGCCTGGTAAACATTCCCTGTACTCTCTCTATAGCAAGTACATCCTTCCACAGATAAGGACACCAAAACTGCGCACAATACTCGAAGTGTGGCCTCAATAATGCCCTGTACAATTTCAGTTACACATCTCTCTTCCTGTACCCAAATCTTCTCCCGATGAAGGCCAGCATACGATAGGCATTCTTTACTGCCTGTTGTACATGCGCGCTTACTTTCAGTTACTGATGCATGCGGACACCAAGGTCTCGCTGAGTATCCACCTCTCTCAATTTTCACCCATTCAAATAACAAACTGTCTTCCTATTATTGCTGCCAAAGTGGATAACCTCACATTTACCCACATTTTACTGCAACTGCTTTGCAAATGCCCACACATTGAGCCTGTTCAAATCACACTGAAGCATGTCTGCATGCGTCTCACAGCTCACCCTCACCCACCTTTTGTCATCTGCAAATTTGGAGATCATAAATTTAGTTCAATTTTCAGAATAATTAATATATAATGTGAACTGTTAGGGTCCGTGCACAGATTCCTGCAGCACCCCACTAGACACTGAAGTGCTAATCAGACAAAGGCCCATTTATTCCAACTCTTTGCTTCTTATCTGCTACCTAGCTTTCTACCCATCTCAAAACATTACCTGCAATCCCATGCGCTTTCACGTTACATGGTAGTCCGTTATGTGAGACCTTGTCGAAAGCCTTCCCAACGTCTCAATGAACCCATCTGCTCACATTACTTTCTGAACTGTAATGTCTGCGGGACACCTGCCCGCACTGGACCTGGTCGTAAGGCACCGGGTAGTAAGGGACACAAGACACAGCAACACCACTCCATCCACATCCCTGAACTCCCACACTTGCCCAACTCCCAGTGCTTCATCCTTTGCAGCTTGGAGCTGAGTGGGCAGATTTCACAGGCCTCAGTTCTGTAGTTTGTATTTGCGTATGTCCAACTATGAACCTGTTTGACGTCATTGCACCCCTCCCCCTCCGTTTTCTGAGTAACCGCCGTTGGTTGACCTCATTGGAAGACTTTTTTGGAGTTTCAATGCTGGGTCCGGTTCCTCCGGCTCAGCCTCGGAAGTGAGTGGGGTTCAGCAGACCGGAGCTCGCCTCTTCTGTCATGAGCGTTGTGGCCCGAGTTCCCTTTATCGGATGGCAATGTGGTGGAGAGGCTAAGCCTGCTGTGTCCATTTCAGACTCCGAGGTTCCCACTGGCGGAGGTGGAGAGCAGTAGCCGGAGTGCCTGGAATTCTTTCCAAAGTTGCCGGTGTGCAGGGAATTGATTTTTCCTGCATGCCTTGGGGTTTCATGGCTTCTACATGATTGAACCATTCCCATAGAATGGTATCTCCCAAGCGGACTTGAAAGGAAACTGGCCCTCTTCCGGACTCGAACGGGCCTCATAACCACGCGGATCCATTGTCATGATTCTTTACTAATAACCGGTCAACTGCCTTTAAGTGCCTCTCCCCACTGGTGGGATCAGCACTGGGTGTTTTGATACCTTTCCAACCTCCTGCCCTCGGGAAGATCAGACTCAACCTTGGGCAGAGTCATCTTCCCATGAGCATCTCTGCGGGGGCTATTCCAGTCATTGAAGGGAATGAGGTGGGGTGGGGGGGGGGGTGGTGTCATCCTGTAATTGAAGCTTAATCTGGATGGTTTGGTATCCAAGGAGGCTGTGGGCTGGTTTTCTGAAACTGCTTTTACAGTTTGGGCCGCACTTTCTGCCAGGCCGTTGGATGATGGGTAATATGGCATTGTCCGAACGTGTTCAATTCTGATCAACTTCATCTAATGCACAAATTCCTGGCTGATGAAGGGTCGTCCATTTTCAGAAACAAACACCTGCGGGATCCCGGGTGTCAAGAAAGGCGTGAAGTTTCTCCACTCTTGTCCTTGTGTTTGATTCATTCACCTTGTGTACGGCCATCCATTTTGAATCAGCATCTACCATTACCAGGAACATTGACCCCATGAGCAGACCGGCACTGCCCATGTGCAGCCACGTCTACGGATGCCCTGGCCATTCCTAAGTGTGTGAAGAGTAGTGTCTGGTGATAGTTCTGCCCTTGTTGATATTGCCAACACTGACCTACGGTCAAATATCTGTATCCATACATGGCCACCAGACGTGGCAACTTGGAGGATCTTCAGTTTGCAACTCCTGGGTGGCCATGGTAAAGTTCAGCCAGGATGGGATGGTGAACCTAACTCAGGATGACACTCTTGAACCCCACAGGAGTGTGCCATCTTCCACAGTCAGCTGCTCTCTACCACTCCAATATGGGTACAATTCAGGTTGTAATGGCATTTTGGATTCTCCCATCAGCACTAGCTGCTTCAATTCATTCAGGAATGGGTTATCTTACGTCGTAAGAAGTTTAACAACCCCAGGTTAAAGTCCAACAGGTTTATTTGGTAGCAAAAGCCACACAAGCTTTCGGAGCTCTAAGCCCCTTCTTCAGGTGAGTGGGAATTCTGTTCACAAACAGAGCATATAAAGACACAAACTTAATTTACTTGAATAATGGTTGGAATGCAAATACTTACAACTAATCAAGTCTTTAAGAAACAAAACAATGTGAGTGGAGAGAGCATCAAGACAGGCTAAAAAGATGTGTATTGTCTCCAGACAAGACAGCCAGTGAAAGTCTGCAGGTCCAGTCAACTGTGGGCGTTACAAATAGTGTGACATGAACCCAATATCCCGGTTGAGGCCGTCCTTGTGTGTGCGGAACGTGGCTATCAGTTTCTGCTCAGCGACTCTGCGCTGTCGTGTGTCGCGAAGGCCGCCTTGGAGAACGCTTACCCGAATATCAGAGGCCGAATGCCCGTGACCGCTGAAGTGCTCCCCAACAGGAAGAGAACAGTCTTGCCTGGTGATTGTCGAGCGGTGTTCATTCATCCGTTGTCGCAGCGTCTGCAGAGTTTCCCCAATGTACCATGCCTCGGGACATCCTTTCTTGCACCGTATCAGGTAGACAACGTTGGCCGAATTGCAAGAATATGTACCGTGTACCTGGTGGATGGTGTTCTCGCGTGAGATGATGGCATCTGTGTCGATGATCCGGCACATTTTGCAGAGGTTGCTGTGGCAGGGTTGTGTGGTGTCATGGTCACTGTTCTCCTGAAGGCTGGGTAGTTTGCTGCGGACAATGGTCTGTTTGAGGTTGTGCGGTTGTTTGAAGGCAAGAAGTGGGGGTGTGGGGATTGCCTTGGCGAGATGTTCGTCTTCATCAATGACATGTTGAAGGCTCCGGAGGAGATGCCGTAGCTTCTCCGCTCCGGGGAAGTACTGGACAACGAATGGTACTCTGTCCACTGTGTCCCGTGTTTGTCTTCTGAGGAGGTCGGTGCGATTTTTCGCTGTGGCGCGTTGGAACTGTTGATCAATGAGTCGAGCGCCATATCCTGTTCTTATGAGGGCATCTTTCAGCGTCTGGAGGTGTCTGTTGCGATCCTCCTCATCCGAGCAGATCCTGTGTATGCGGAGGGCTTTTCCGTAGGGGATGGCGTCTTTAACGTGTTTAGGGTGGAAGCTGGAGTCTTACGTCAACAGCCAATATTATCGGCAGCCACTGGGAGAGTTTTGGAAAAGTTCATGATTACCATCTCTTCCATTGGGGGTGCGACAAGTGTATGTTAATAGTCGCTGACTCAAGGCATCTGCCCTAACGACTCGGACTCCTAGAGCTTGCTCCAATCGATAATGGTATGCCGACAGTCATAAAAGCCACAGCTAGATTTGTGCCGATGTTGTGGGCTGCACCGCCATGCAGGTACTTCTAGAACTTCTTTGCCTAAACTATCACCATAGACGAGGTGTCACAGTGGTTAGCACTGCTGCCTCATGACGCCAGAGACCTGAGTTCAATTCCTGGCTTGGGTCACTGTGGGGAGTCTGCACATTCTCTCCGTATCTGCGTGGGTTTCTTCTGGTTGCTTTGTTTTCCTCCCACAGTCAGAAAGACGTGTGGATAGGTGCATTGGCCATGCTAAATTCTCCCTCAGTGTACCTGAACAGCACCAGTGTGTGGCGACTGGGCGATTTTCACAGTAACTTTTTTGCAGTGTTAATGTAAGCCTACATTTGACACTTTATAAATGTTAAACTTCCTCTGAGTATGAATTGTTGGATATCGCTGGGAATCCTCATCTAGCTGTTAGTGTAAGTGCGCGTGAATAATTTCATAATCGGAAACAAGAATCCTCCTGCCAGCTTTGAGTTTAGGTCCTCGATCCGAGGGATTGGCTATTTATCCAGCTGCGAGAAACAGTTTACCGTTTGTTTAAAATTTCCCAGTACAAAGTATTTTTATTCACTCTTGGGACTTGGGTGTCGCTGGCCGGCCAGCATTTATTGCCCATGCCCAGTTGCCTTTATTCAGAGGGCATTTAAGAGTCACAACCTGGAGTCACATTTAGTCCAGACCACGAAAGGACGACTGATTTCCTTTCCTGGGACATCAGGGAACCAGATGGGTTTTTCGGAAAATCGACAACGGTTTTATGGTCACCAGCAGATTCTGAATTCCAGATATATTTATTCAAATTCCACCATCTGCCGTGACGGGATTCGAACCCGGGAGCGCAGAACATTAGCTGAGTTTCTGTATTAATAGTCTAATGATAAAACCAGCAATCAATCACATCCACATCCTCAGTGTACACACCCTGAGCTCCGGTAACCTAGACACACATATTATATACGCCTGCAGGGCTCCCGGATTGGACAGCATTAACTGCGTAAATCAGGGAGCTCATATTCCAATAACTCCACCTGACGGTTATCGTTAAAGGAATTAAGTATGTCTCTCTCTCTGTCTCTTTCTGTCTTTCTGTGCATCACTCTCTCTCTCTATCTCTCTCTCTCTCTCTGTCTCTCTCTGCCAGTCTCTCTGTGTCTCTTACTGTCTCTCTGCATCTCCCTCACTTACCTTCTCTCTACACTCTTCCTCTGTGTCTCCTCCCCCTCTCAGTCTCGCTCTCCTTCTCCCTCTCCTTCTCTGTCCCCCTTTTCTTATGTCTCTGTCTTTCTTTCTCTCTACCTCGCTCTGTCTTTAGCTCTTGCTGTGTCCATTGTACTTATTCAGTCTCAATCTTTCAAATTCACTGACGCTCTCTGTCTCTGTATCTGTTACTCTCTGCCTCCCTTTCTGTGTTCCTTTCCCTCTTAGTCTCCCTCTCTCGTTATATCCTCCCATCTGTCTCCCCCTGCCTCTCTTTCTCATTCCCTGTTCATCTCCCTCCCCATTTCCCCCAGTCTCTATCCCTGTTTTTCTCGCTCTGTGAGAGTCCCTATCTGTCTCTGTCCTTTCTCTCTGTCTCTCTCTGTCTCTCTCTCGCTCTCTCTGTTTCTTTCCCTGTACCTGTTAGAAACTCTTCCAAACTCTGTTACGCTCCATGTATTTGTGACCTCCCTTTCTCTGTCAATCTCTGTCTCTCTATCACTCTCACTGTTGCTCTCACTGCCCTCTCTCTCTCTCTCTATCTGTCATTCTGTCTTTGTGAGGCTGTTTGTTATTTATAGTTTGAATGCCAAATAGGAAGAGTCAGGTGTCTTGTAGTTGTAGTTTCCTCTCAGGGTTTAATGAGTTGAAGAATTGCAGTCAGGGGATATTTCAGCAGATTTTTTAGCTGCTGCCTGAAGTGAGTCTGTGTCACAGCATAAATGGCAGTGTTTGTGCAGCAACTTGTGAGTTGCAGCATGAAGCCCAATTCCATCACAAAAACATCTAACCATACTGAACGGATGCCGAAATAAAACATTCGACTCCATACAAAGTAAACCATTAATGTCGACCATAAGAGGATGAAATTGGCTGAGATAACAAACAGCAAAATGATGGATTTCCTTCGACTCTCCATCTCTCGGTCGCTGGGATTCTCCCCACTGCTGTGAGCCCGGAGTCTCCTGCGGGCTCTGCTGCTCACTAAAATGTGTCTGACGGTGAAAACATTTAGCAGCAAAATCAGGACGAATGGGACAGTCGGGGTTAGAATGTGGTGGAGGAACTCGATTGTTGTCCAGACCGGAGAGAACAAAACACCCACTGTGAAACCACAAAACCAGGGGACATTCCCTCCCAAATATCTATTTGATAACATAAAATACCAGACAATGTTCTTTAAACAGCTCAGCACCGTCACTGTTCCCAGAACCACAGTTGCCGATTTCTCAGTGCAATATTTACTTTTCAACTTGGGGCAGCAAATGGCCACAAATCGATCAAAGGTGAAAGTGACGGTGAACCAGACAGAACAGTCAGTGGCTGCATAAAGCAGGACGGCATGGATGTTACACACGGGGAGCGACAGCAGGAAATCAAACTGTTCCCGATAAAGAATGGGAATGTGTCTCAATATCAGGTCGAGGATAACGACCAGCAGATCCCCCACTGACATGGCCACCAGGTAACGAGTGACACATTTGGACAGACCACAATTTCTGCTCGTCAGTGTCACAACTGTGATTATGTTCACTGTCAGGAAGGGAAATAAAGAATAGAATTAGACATGATCCAGGGGAAGAAGTTACCATTTAGACTGAGGATAGGTTAAAATTAAATAAAATGTGCACACACGCGCAAGAATTAAATGTCTTTTTAAAAAAAATACAGCACGTCATTTGCAGTGTGAGAGGAAAGTGGAGTACCTGGAGGAAACCCATACAGACACGGGGAGAAGGTCCAAACTCCACACAGACAGTGACTGGAATTGCCTGGAATTGAACCCACGTCCCTGATGCTGCGAGTTAGCAGTGCTAACCACTGTGTCGCCATGCTGCTCCATAGTAGCGACGCAATGGTAAACATTTGGGAGCGAGCTTTCCGGGGAGTCCACAACATTGACCCTCATTTAACTACAAGTAAATAGCCCCTCTACCTTGTGGGAGATTTGGAGGGTAAGAAGACTGAGGGAGTAAACCCTGATAGAAAATCCAAACTGGAGTCCTGTAGGTGGTTATCTGTTGTCTCTCAGACAGATTACTGACAACTCCTGCAGCAGAGCTGGTACCAAACAGTGCTGGTTTCACCCTTCCCTCTGGGCAATACTAACAGTTGTCAGAGGGCGATCCTGATGCCTCAACAGTTCCGACTCTATTATACTTACCCAGAACTGTACCCTGGAGAGGAGACCACAGCATTGTGGCCACCGGCAGCACAACACAGGAGGAAACAGTAATCTCACACTCGATTGGCACAGAACACAAGTGCCAGGGTTTGATTTGCACAGTGGGAGAAAGCTTCAGGGTTCTGGGAATAGCTACCGTCCATAGTGCCCAGTGCATTTGCTGCTGCCCCACTATGGCCAACTGGACCACTGAAGCTCAGTGAGTCCTCTCTCGGTTGGAGAGTTGCTAATGTATGCACCAGGGAAGAAAAACTCAAACCAAGGCCAGTAGCAAGGAAAAGCCAAGCAGCCTGCCTTAATGATTATCGTCCAGTGACTCTGATATCCAAAATTATGAAATGCATCGAAAGGATAGTCATGGCATGAATCAATTCCGGCCTCCCAGATTGCCCGGATCCAGGACAGTTGACCTACCTCCGCAACAGGTCCAGAGACACCATGTCCCTGGCCCTACAGTCAAACCGAGAACACATACTTCAGCTCAGCCTTTAACGCCATTATTCCTACGAAACTCATGTTCAATATCCATGGCCCGGGGTTCGACTGCGGCCACTGCATTTGGATCCTGAACTTCCTAGCCCACAGACAGCAATAAATAAGGACAGTCAACAACACTTGTGTATGGAGTCAGTAGAGATAGGCGAGGTGATGAATGAATACTTTTCTTCAGTGTTCACCAAGGGAGAGGGGCCACGTTTTTGAGGAAGTGAAGGTGTTACAGGCTAATAGGCTGGAGGAAATAGATGTTCGGAGGGAGGATGTCCTGGCAGTTTTGAATAAACTAAAGGTCGATAAGTCTCCGGGGCCTGATGATACATATTCCAGGATACTTTGGGAGGCAAGGGATGAGATTGCAGAGCCTTTGGCTCTGATCTTTGGGTCCTCGCTGTCCACGGGGATGGTGCCAGAGGTCTGGAGAATGGCAAATGTTGTTCCTCTGTTTAAGAAAGGGAATAGAAATGACCCTGGTAATTATAGACCGGTTAGTCTTACTTCGGTGGTTGGTAAATTGATGGAAAAGGTCCTTAGGGATGGGATTTACGACCATTTAGAAAGATGCGGATTAATCTGGGATAGTCAGCACGGATTCGTGAACGGCAAGTCGTGCCTCACAAATTTGATAGAATTTTTTGAGGAGGTAACTAAGTGTGTTGATGAAGGTAGGGCAGTTGATGTCATATACATGGATTTTAGTAAAGCGTTTGATAAGGTCCCCCATGGTCGGCTTATGATGAAAGTGAGGAGGTGTGGGATAGAGGGAAAGTTGGCCGATTGGAAAGGTAACTGATTGTCTGATCGAAGACAGAGGGTGGTGGTGGATGGAAAATTTTCTGATTGGAGGCAGTTTGCTAGCGGAGTGCCACAGGGATCAGTGCTTGGTCCTCTGCTCTTTGTGATTTTTAGTAATGACTTAGAGGAGGGGGCTGAAGGGTGGATCAGTAAATTTGCTGATGACACCAAGATTGGTGGAGTAGTGGATGAGGTAGAGGGCTGTTGTCGGCTGCAAAGAGGCATAGATAGGATGCAAAGCTGGGCTGAAAAATGGCAAATGGAGTTTAACCCTGATAAATGTGAGGTGATTCATTTTGGTAGGACTAATTTAAATGTGGATTACAGGGTCAAAGGTAGGGTTCTGAAGACTGTGGAGGAACAGAGAGATCTTGGGGTCCACATCCACAGATCTCTAAAGGTTGCCACTCAAGTGGATAGAGCTGAGAAGAAGGCCTATAGTGTGTTAGCTTTTATTAGCAGGGGGTTGGAGTTTAAGAGCCGTGGGGTTATGCTGCAACTGTACAGGACCTTGGTGAGACCACATTTGGAATATTGCGTGCAGTTCTGGTCACAACACTCTAAGAAGGATGTGGAAGCGCTGAAAAGTGTGCAGAGGAGATTTACCAGGATGCTGCCTGGTTTGGAGGGTAGGTCTTATGAGGAAAGGTTGAGGGAGCTAGGGCCGTTCTCTCTGGAGCGGAGGAGGCTGAGGGGAGACTTAATAGAGGTTTATAAAATGATGAAGGGGATAGATAGAGTGAACGTTCAAAGACTATTTCCTCGGGTGGATGGAGCTAATACAAGGGGGCATAACTATAGGGTTCATGGTGGGAGATATAGGAAGGATATCAGAGGTAGGTTCTTTACGCAGAGAGTAGTTGGGGTGTGGAATGGACTGCCTGCAGTGATAGTGGAGTCAGACACTTTAGGAACATTTAAGCGGTTATTGGATAGGCACATGGAGCACACCAGGATGATAGGGAGTGGGATAGCTTGATCTTGGTTTCAGATAAAGCTTGGCACAACATCGTTCTGTTCTGTGCTGTACTGTTCTATGTTCTATGTTAACACCTCCTCCACAATCATTATCTGCAGAGGTGCTCCACAAGGCTGTGTCCTCAGCCCCTTACTATATTACTTATGCGCCGATGACTGTGTGGCCAAATTCCCCTCCAATTCAATTTCCAAGATTATTGATGACACCACGTAGTGGGTCGGGACTCAAACAACAATGAGACCGAGAACAGGGAAGAGACAGAAAATCTGGCGAACTAATACGACCACAATAATATCTTCCTCCATGTCAACAAAGCCAAGGAGACAGTCATCGATTCCAGGAAGCAGAGTGGAGTACATGTCCCTGTCTACAGCAATGGGATGAAGTTGTAATATTCGACAGCTTCAGGTTTTTCGGGGTCCAAGTCACCAACAACCTGACCTGCTCCCTCCATGATGACCCTGTAGTTAAAAAGCCCTCCAACGACTCTATTTTCTCAGAGGTAAAAAGACATTTGGAATGTCAGCTATGATTCTCACCAGCTTTTACCATGCACCATAGCAAACATCCTTTCTGTTTGTATCACAGCTTGGTATTTCTCCTGCTCTGTCCAAGACTGCAAGAAAATTCAGAGCTTCGTGAATGAAGCCCAGTACATCACTCAGACCAACCTCCCACCAATTGACACTGTCTCAACTTCCTGCTGCCTTGGAAAAGCAGCCAGCCTAATTAAGTACCCCACGCACGACGGACACAAACTGTTCCACCTTGTTCCATCGGAAGAAAAAGATACCAAGTCTGAGGACATGTACCAACCGACTAATAGAATCATAGGAATACTACAGTGCAGAAGGAGACCATTCGACTCATCGAGTCTTCACTGACAACAATCCCAGCCAACCCCTCTCCCCGAGGTCCCGCATTCGCACCATGCTAATCCTCCTAACATATATATCCCGGGACACTAATGGGCAATTTAACACGGCCAATCAACCAAACCAGCACATCTTTGGACTGTGGTGGAAACCTGAGCATCTGGAGGAAACACACGCAGACACTGGGAGAATGTGGAAATTCCACACAGACAATGATCCAAGCCGGGAATCGATCTCAGGTCGCTGTGAGACAGGATTGCTAACCATTGTGCGACCATGCTGATGACTCAAGAACAGCTTCTTCTTGCTGCCAGCAGAGGTTTGAATGGACCTACATGGCATGAAGTTGATATTTTTCTGCACCCTAGCTATGACTGCAACATTACATTCTGCACTCTGTTCTTCTCTATGTACGGTATGCTTTGTCCGTATAGCACTCAGGAAACAATACTTTTCACTGTATACTAATACATGTGACAAAAATAAATCAAATCAAATCAAATCAGGCTTTCACATCTCAAACTGGAACATCAGCACGATGTGCCCTGGCCTTACCAATGACCTTATGCAGGTTGTTGATGTACACAGGATGGCTGTGATCGAAAATGGAGTTACAAGGCTCAATGTGGACATTGGGGAGATGCGACAAACTGGACTTGCTCAAAATGGATCCTTTCCAGAGATTCACGACACGTTCTTGTAACAGGAGGAATCCCAACAGGCAATATGGTTTCAAAGTTTAAAAAAAAGCTTCACTGGTGATGATCGAATCCCGGGGATTGAACCAGGGTCCCTGATGCTGTAAGGCAGCAGTGCTAACCACTGTGCCATACTGCCATCCTACAAGTTGCCCTGGAGACATCCAAGATCGTGCCCAGGACACCATTATCACCATATCCGTGGTCGGGAAATGATTGTAAAACAATCTGAGGGACAAAATTAATCTCCACTTCGAGAGGAAAGGATTTATGAACAATAGTCAGCATGGCTTTGTCAGGGGGAGATCATGTCTAACAATTTACTGGAATATACTGAGGAGGTGACTGGATGAGTAGATGAGGGAAGTGCAGCCTACGTAGTCTGCATGGACTTCAGAAAACTTTTTGACAAATTCCTCATGGGAGAAAGAACAAGAAAGTAATATTCGAGGGGATCCAGGGCAATTTGGTAATTCGAACATAGAACATTACAGCGCAGTACAGGCCCTTCGGCCCTCGATGTTGCGCCGACCTGTGAAACCAATCTGAAGCCCATCCAACCTACACTATTCCAATATCATTCATATTTTTATCCAATGACCATTTAAATGCCCTTAATGTTGTCGAGTCCACTACTTTTGCAGGCACGGCATTCCATGCCCTTACTACTCACTGAGTAAAGAACCTGCCTCTGACATCTGTCCAAATTTATCACCCCTCAATTTAAAGCTATGTCCCCTCGTGGTAGCCATCATCATCCGAGGAAAAAGGCTCTCACTGCCCACCACATCTAATCCTCTGATCATCTTGTATGCCTCTATTAAGTCACCTCTTAACCTTCTTCTCTCTAATGAAAACAGCCTCAAATCCCTCAGCCTTTCCTCATAACACCTTTCAAATACCAGGCGACATCCTGGTAAATCTTTTCTGCACCTATTCCAATTATTCAACATCCTTCCTCTAATGCGGCGACCAGAACTCTACGCAATACTTCAAGTGCGGCCACACCAGAGTTTTGTACAGCTGCAAAATGACCTCATGGCTCCGAAACTCAATCCCTCTACCAATAAAAGCTAACAGACCGTACGCCTTCTTAACAACTCTGTCAACCTGGGTGCCAACTTTCAGGGATCTATGCACATGGACACCGAGATCTCTCTGCTCATCCACACTACCAAGTATGTTCCATTAGCCCAGTACGCTGTATTCTTGTTACTCCTTCCAAAGTGAATCACCTCAGACTTTTCCGCATTAAACTCCATTTGCCACCTGTCAGCCCAGCTCTGCAGCTTATCTATGTCCCTCTGTAACCTGCAACATTCTTCTGCACTGTGCACAACTCCACCGACTTTAGTGTCATTTGCAAATTTACTAACCCTTCCTTCTACACCTTCATCCAGGTCAATTATAAAAATGACAAGGAGCAGTGGCTGCAAAACAGATCCTTGTGGTACACCACTCGTAACTGAACTCCAGGATGAACATTTCCCATCAACCACCACCCTCTGTCTTCTTACAGCTAGCCAATTTCTGATCCAAACCGCTAAATCACCCTCAATCCCATGCGTCCGTATTTTCTGCAATAGCTTACCGTGGGGAACCTTATCAAACGCTTTACTGAAATCCATACACACCACATCAACTGCTCTACCCTCACCCAGCTCTTTGGTCACCTTCTCAAGAACTCAATAATGGTTGTGAGGCACGACCTACCCTTCACAGAACCGTGCTGACTATCCCTAATCAAATAATTCCTTTCCAGTTGATTATAAATCCTATCTCTTATAATCCTTTCCAAAACTTTGCCCACAAAAGAAGTAGTGGACTCGACAACATTAAGGGCATGTGAATGGTCATTGGATAAGCGTATGGATGATTTTGGAATAGTGTAGGTTAGATGGGCATTAGATTGGTTTCACAGGTCGGCGCAACATCGAGGGCCGAAGGGCCTGTACTGCACTGTAATGTTGCATGTTCACGTACCAAACCTATGTGGTTGAAAATGTACAGTTGCAGCCAGCAGTGAGCTGCCTTGTCTGAGAAAGACATCTGTCAGCTCTCTGCTGATGCAGCCAGCTTCAACACAGCAGCTGCCCCCAGATATTCCAGGGGCTGCAGCTCTTCGTCAGGAGCCCCCGACCGGATATAGAACCAGCCCCACCACCTGGAACTATCAGCTACCTTCCTCCACACCAATTACATGCAGAGAGGCAGTGAGACGCCCTCCCTGCTCCACTGTCCATGCAGAGAGACAGCAAGAGCCCCTCCCTACCCCACTGTCCATGCAGAGAGACAACGAGACCCCCTCCCTACTCCACTGTGCATGCAGAGAGGCAGCGAGACCCACTCCCTACCCCACTGTCCATACACAGAGGCAGCGAGACCCCCTCCCTACCCCACTGTCCATGCAGAGAGGCAGCGAGACCCCCATCCCTATCCCGCTGTCCATGCAGAGAGGCATCAAGGCCACCTCCCTAGCCCACTGTGCATGCAGCGAGGCACCGAGGCCCCCTCCCTACCCCACTTTGCATGCAGAGAGGCAGCAAAGCCCCCTCCCTACCCCACTGATAATGCAGAGGGGCATGAAAGCCCCTCCCTACTCCACTGTCCATGCAGAGAGACAGCGAGGCCCCCCCTGCCTACCACACTGTGGATGCAGAGAGGAAGCGAGACCCCCTCCCTAACCCCACTGTGAATGCAGAGAGGCAGCAAGACCCCCTCCCTACCCCACTATGCATGCAGAAAGGCAGTGAGACCCCCTCCCTACCCCACTGTGCATGCAGAAGGGCAGAGTGGCCCCCTCCCTACCCCACTGCGCATGCAGAGAGGTAGCGAGGTCCACCTCCTTAACCCACTGTGCATGTAGAGAGGCATTGAGAACCCCTTCCCTACCCCACTGTGCATGCAGAGAGGCAGCGAGACCCCACTCCCTACCCCACTGTGCAAGTAGAGAGGCAGCGAGAACCCCATCACTATCCCACTGTCCATGCAGAGAGGCGGTGAGACCCCCCTCCTTAACCCACTGTGCATATAGAGAGGCAGCGAGGCCCGCTCAAAGCCCCACTGTGCATGCAGAGAGGCAGCAATGCCCACTCCCTACAGCACTGATCACGTGCAGAGTGGCTGTAGGGCCCACCAACCGCACGTGCAGTGTGGCAGCGGGGACCACCCCAACCCACAGACAACGTGCAGAGTGACAGCGGGACCTTGTCCCCCCAACCAGCACGTGAGAGTGGCGCAGGGACCAACTTACCTCACCAAGCGCGTGCAGGATGGAAGCAGGACCCCCTGTGCCCTCAACAGTCACGTCCAGATTGGTGCGCGGCCGCCCTCTCTATGCCACCGATCGCATACAGAGTGGCATGGTCCCCTCTCCCCCACCACCAATGACACGCAGATTGGCATTGGTCCACCCTCCCTACGGGATTGGCCCACCCACAAGGGCCAAGCTGCCTTCAGCCCCCCCCCCCCACCCCTTCAGGTCCCGCCCCTTCAGGACCCGCCCCTACACGCCACGGCCTGTCAGCCCCGCTACTTTCAGGCCCCCTTCTGTAGACCCCACCACCTCAAGCCACACCCATTGGTACTGCCCAGTGGATACTGCCCAAGGGGCACATACCTTTGCCCTCGATCTTGCCTGGTGTCCTCAATGGACTTCATTTCCACAGACGAGGTCCTCACAACTCGTCCTCATACCCTCATATCTCTTTGTTCTATAACTCTCCTCAACTCGCTACCATTAACTGTCTCGATTCGACCTACCAAATCCATCATATCACATTGATCCAAATTAAACTCCATCTGCCATTCATCAGCGCATTGGCCCAATAGACCAAGATCCCGTTTCAATTCCAGATGGCCTTCTTCACTATCCACTATGCCACCAAACCTGTTGTCATACTGGGAACGTTTATGACTTATCCAGATAGCCACATGAACAGAGGTTGAATGGAGGGATACAAAAGAATGGTCTAGTTTGGACCAGGGAGCGGCGCGGGCTTGGAGGGCCGAGGGGCCTGCTCCTGTGCTGTATTGCTCTTTGTTCTTTGTCATCTGCAAACTTCCTAACCATGGCTCCTAAATTTCCATCCAAATCATTCATATCAATGTCAAATTATAGTGGAACCAGCACTGATCGTTGAGGCACCCGGCTAGATACAAGCACCTGCTCTCTGCTGTCATCAAGCCAATTTGGTGTCCAATTCGCTACCTCACCCTGGATCCCGTGCGATTTAACGTTATGCAACAATGTACCACGCGGTACCTTTTCAAAGGCCTTGCTGAAGTCCCACGTCAGCTGCACTACTCTCTTCTACTTGGTTGGTTACTCCTTAAAATCGGTGGGAGCAGAGTCTTTGAATGATTTTAAGAAGGCAGTGTGAATATTATCAGGGGTTGGCAAGAATGTGTGATTGACTTTACAATCAAATCTTGAACATTTTGAATAGCAGAGCAGGCTTGAGGGGTTGAATGGCCTACTCCTGCTTGTAATATGTATGGGTGTACACAGTACAAGAGAGTCTCAACTTTGCAGGTGTCCTGATCACCAACAACCTGTCCTGGACCCTTCACGCCGACAGTATTATGAAGAAAGCCCACCAAAACCGCTACTTTCTCAGGAGGTTAAGGAAATTTGGCATGTCCGCTCCCACGCTCACCAACTTTCCCAGATGCAAAATAAAAAGCATCCTTTCTGGTTGTATCACAACTTGGTATGCCTCCTGCGCTGTCCAGGACCGCAAGTAACTGCAAACGTCCATTGCACAATCCGACGTCCCATCCATTGACCCTGTCTACAGTTTCTGCTGCCTTGGAAAAGCAGTAAGAAGTTTAACAACACCAGGTTAAAGTCCAACAGGTTTATTTGGTAGCAAAAGCCACACAAGCTTTCGGAGCTCCAAGCCCCTTCTTCAGGTGAGTGACTCATCTGAAGAAGGGGCTTGGAGCTCCGAAAGCTTGTGTGGCTTTTGCTACCAAATAAACCTGTTGGACTTTAACCTGGTGTTGTTAAACTTCTTAATGTGTTTGCCCCAGTCCAACGCCGGCATCTCCACATCATTTGGAAAAGCAGCCAGCATAATCAAGGACTCCAAGCACATCGGACATACTCTCTTCCACCTTCCTCCATCAGGAAAAAGATACGTATGTCTGGGGCCGTGCATCAACCAACCCAAGAACATCATGGTCCTACCATATATTACGTTGATCTTTCTCTACATCCTAGCTATGATTATAACACTATATTCTGCATTCCCCATATAAAAGCAAATTAATGTGGATTCTGAAATCTGAAACCAATCAGCTTTGACAAAGCATCATCTGAACTCGAAACGTCAGCTCTTTTCTCTGTGTACAGATACTTTTGCGTTCTGCAGCCCATCCATTCCTTCGCTATGAATGGCACGCTTTGTCTGTAAAGCACAAAAAAACAATACTTTCCACTGTGTGCTAATACATGTGACAATAATAAATCTGCTCAAAAAGAAGTTATGGGAAACAACAATAAAAGTCTACTTTGATCCCACATGGAATATTGTGTCCAATACTGAGCTCCACACTTTGGGAAGGATGGACAGACTTTGGCGAGGGTACAGAAGAGATCTACTCGAATTGTTCAGGGAGGACGGATTATACAGTGACCTGGTTAGACTAGAGAAGCTGGTTTTGTTCTCCATAGAGCAGAGAAGAATATTGGGAGAGTTGATCGACGTGTTCAACTTTATGAAGGGTTAAATGAATTATCTAATGATATGGGTTTTTTTCCCGTCCCGCCCATCACGGGTATCGTAGCGGACGGGAGACTGACCATGAAAAGGTCCGTTGACCTCAGGCGGGATTTTCCAGTCCTGGGGTAGGCCGGAGAAGCCCAAGCATAATGTTTCCGCTGTCATTTCTACTTAAGTGGTACATTGGGTTGTTTGTGTTTACTCTGGGGTTTGTTTTATGATCCTGCATTGTTCAGAGAAAATAACTGTTTTTGGACAGTTTATTTCCAGTGTGTTTGAGGTTTAATTTGGAAGAGTTGTAAGCCTGCAGTTTAGTTTTTAGTTTTAACAGGGGCATCAAGCAAGAAAGAAGCTGAAGTCTCTGTCTCCCTGTTCTATAAGGAAAGTTTGTTGGTTATCTCAATAAAAAGTCTCACAACACCAGTTAAAGTCCAACTGGTTTATCTGGAATCACGAGCGTCCTCAGAGCTACTCTTTCATCAGGTGACTGATGAAGGAGCAGCGCTCCAAAAGCTCGTGATTCCAAATGAACCTGTTGGACTTTAACCTGGTGTTGTGAGATATTTAACGGTGCTCACCCCAGTCCATCGCCGGGTTCTCCACATAATGGTTATCTCAAGGCAACGTTTCACCTTCCAGAAGGAAAGTGCATGTCTCGAAACATTCAAGTGAGATTTTAATCTATGCTGTGTGAAGCCTGTGAAAAGGGTTTTGACTGTGAAAGGTTTTGGTTTATTGGATCATATTTAATATTCAACTAAGGGTTAATTCATCATTATGGTTGTTTTCCTTCTGTTGTTTTTGTTTGTAATTGATGAAAGGTGTTGCGAATTTTCTGTCTATACATGTTAACTATATTCTTAAGAAACTTAGTTTGATAAAAGCTCTGTGGTCGGTTGGTGAATCATACCTGAAGTGAAACTTATCCTGTTCATCCTAGCCAAACCCAAGATGCAAAAAGTCTCCAAAAAGTGCGTTGAAGTTTTTAACTTGAACCATGACAAAAGGACATGAGGGAACTGGATGGGGTTTAACAACAATCTACAATGGTTTCACGTTCAGCATTACTGACAATAACTTTAAATAGTATTTTCTGCCAAGTGAATTTAAATTAACACAGCTCCTGTAATGGGGTTTGAACCTGTGCACCAGGGCATGAGCCCGGGCTTAAGGGTCCTCCTGGGTGAAGAATTATGATCTTCGCACTGTACATATCCCCACTTGTCATTAATGATTGAGGCATTGTTGTCCTGTGAGAGTTGACCATTAAGAAGCCTAATCTTCCCATGGAAACATAGAACATAAGAACCGGAGGAGGCCTTTTGGCCCTTCGAGCCTGTTCTGCCATTCATAAGGAAAAAGTAGAAGAAGAGTACAGCAAAGGAACAGGCCCTTCGGCATCCCAATCCTGCGCAAATCATGATGCCTAAACAAAAACTGTATGCACTTCGGAAGTTCGCTTCCTTTCTTTCCCATTCTATTCATGTATTCGCCCAGGTGCCACTTAAATGTCGCTATCGGCACAGTGGTATACAGGCGGGAGGGAGTTGCCCTGGGAGTCCATAACATCGACTCCAGACTCCATGAAATCTAATGGTTTCAGGTTAAACATGGCAAGGAAGCCACCTACTGGTTACCACGTACCATCCTCCTTCGGCTGATGAATCAGTATTCCTCCATGTTGAACAACACTTGGAGGAAGCACTGAGGTGGCAAGGGTGCAAAATGTACTCTGGATGGGGGATTTCAATGTCCACCACCAAGAGTGGCTTGGTAGCAGCACGACTGATCGAGCTGGTTGGGTCCTAAAGGATATAACTGCTGGACTGGGTCTGCAGCAGGTGGCGAAGGAACCAGCAAGAGGAAATAACCTACTCGACCTGATCCTTCACAATCTGCCGGCTACAGATGCATCTGTCTACGACTATATCGGTAAGAGTGACCACCGCACAGTCCATTTGGAGACGAATTCCCATGTTCACATTGAGAATAACCTCCATTGTGTTGTGTAGCACTATCACCGTGCTAACTGGGACAGACTTCGAACCGATCTAGCAACTCAAGACAGGGCATCCATGAGGAACTGTGAGCCATCAACAGCAGCGGAATTGTACTCCAGCACAATCTGCAACAGCATGGCCCGGCATATCCCCCAGTCAACCATTACCATCAAGCCAGGAGATCAACCCAGATTTAATGGAGAGCGTTGGAGGACATGCCAGGAGCAGCACCAGATCTACCTAAAAATGAGGTGTCAATCTGGCGAAGTTACAAAACAGGACGACTTGCATGCAAAACGGCAAAAACAGCAAGTGATAGACAGAGCGAAGCGATCGCACAACCAACGGATCAGATCTAAGCTCTGCAGTTCTTCCACATCCAGTCATGAATGGTGGTGGACAATTAGACAACTCACTGGAGGAGGAGGCTCCACAAATAGTACCATCCTAAGTGATGGAAGAGCCCAGCACATCAGTGCAAAAGGTGAGGCTGAATTATTCACAACAATCTTCAGCCAAAAGTACTGAGGAGATGATCCATCTCGGCCTCCTCCAGTGGTCCCCAGCATCTCAGATGCCAGTCTCCAACCAATTCGATTCACTCCACGTGATATCAAGAAACGGTTGGAGGCACTGGATACTGCAAAGGCAATGGGCCCTGATAACATTCCGGCAATAGAACTGAATTGTGCTTCAGAACGTGCCACTCCCCTAGCCAAGCTCTTCCAGTACAGTTACAACACTGGCATCTGCCTAGCAATGTGGAAAATTGCCCAGGTATGTCCTGTGCACAAAAAGCAGGACAAATCCAACCCAGCCAATTTTCGCCCAATCAGTCGATTGGGTCGATCAGTAAAGTGATGGAAGAGATCATCAGCAGTGCTATCAAGCAGCACCTGCTCAGCAATAACCCACTCAGTGATGCCCAGTTTGGGTTTCGCCAGGGTCATTCAGCTCCTGACCTCATTACAGCTTTGGTCCCAACATGGACAAAAGAGCTGAATTCCAGAGGTGAGGTGAGAGTGACAACCCTTGACATAAAGGCCCCATTTGACCGAGCCTGGCATCAAGGAGCCCTCACAAAACTGGAATCAATGGCAATCCGGGGGCAAACACTCTGCCGGTTGGAGTCATACCTGGTACTCAGGAAGATGGTTGTGGTTGTGGAGGGACATCTCTGCAGGAGTCCCTCACGATAGTGTCCTAGGCCCAACAATCTTCAGCTGCTTCATGAATGACCTTCCCTCCCTCATAAGGTCAGAAGTAAGGATGTTGGTTGATGATTGCACAACGTTCAGCACTATTCACAACTCTTCAGAAACAGAAGCAATCCATGTTCAAATGCAACAAGATCTGGGCAATATCCAGGCTTAGGCTTGGGCTGACAAGTGCCCAGTAACATTCGCACCACACAAATGCCAGGCAATGACCATCACCAATAAGAGACACTCTGCCACCGCCCCTTGACATTCAACGGTGTAACCATCACTGAATCCCTCACTGTCAACACCCTTGGGGTTACCATTGACCAGAAACTCAGCTGGACTCACCACACATACACAGTGGTTACAAGAGCATGTCAGAGGCTAGGAATACTGCGGCGAGTAACTCACATCCTGACTCCCCAAAGCCTACCCACCATCTTCAAGACACAAGTCAGGAGAGCGATGAATACTCCCCAAATGCCTGGATGGGTGCAGATCCAACAACACTCTGGAAGCTCAACACTATCCAGAGTAAAGCAGCCCGCTTGTTTGGCACCACATTTACAAACGACCACTCCCTCCACCACCGATGCTCGGTGGCAGCAGTGTGTACTATCTACAAGATGCACTGCAGAAATTCACTAAAGGTCCTTAGACAGCACCTTCCAAACCCACGACAACTTCCATATAGAAGGACAAGGGCATCAGATAAATGGGAACACCACCATTTGCAAGTTCCCCTCCCAGCCACTCACCATCCTGACTTGGAAATATACTGCTGTTCCTTCACAGTCGGTGGGTCAAAATCCTGGAATTCCCATCGAACGACATTGTGGGTCAACCCACAGAACTTGGACTGCAGCGATTCAAGAAGGCAGCTCACCACCACCTTCTCAAGGGCAACTAGAGATGGGAAATACATGCTGGCCAGCCCATTTCCCACAAATGAATTAAAAAAAAATATCAACTCAACTTGCAAATGAAACTATTCAGGTCTTCCACCATTTTCTGTTCTCCATTTCTACTACTGCAGCGTTATTTTCCAGCGATCCAATGTCCAGTCTTGCCTCTCGCTCACCATTTATATATCTAAAGAAAGTTTTACGAACTTATTTTATATGTATACCCTCATAATTTGTCTTCTCTCTCCTTATTTCTTTTTTAGTTGTCCTCTGTTGTTTTTTGAAAGGATTCCCACTCCGCTGGCTTCCCACTAATCTTTGCTACAGTTTATGCTTTTTCTTTTGCTTTTTATGCTATCCCTGACTTCCCTTGTCAGCCATGGTTGCTTCTTCTTGGCATAAACTTTTGCTGTGTCTCTCGAATTATGCCCAGAAATTTTTGCCATTGGTGTTCCACCATTGTATCTGCTCGGCTCCTCTCCCAATCAATTCTGGACAGCTCAGGGAACAAATCAAAGAACAGAGAAAAGTACAGCAAAGGAACAGGCTCCTCAGCCCTCGGCGCCTGCGCCGATCATGATGCCTGCATAAAATAAAATGATGAACTTACAGAGCCCCTAGCCTTCCATTCACACCCTATTCATGTATTCGTCTAAATGCCCCCGAGATGCCGCCATCATACCTGCTCCGATCACCTGCCTGGGCAGTGCGTTCCAGATATTCACCACCTTCTGTGTAAAAAAGACTTACCTCACACATCTCCTCTAAACTTTTCCCCATGCAACTTAAACCTGTGTCCCCTGGGAGGTGACATTTATTTCCCCGGAAGGAGGGTCTGACTATCCACCCTGTTGGTGTCATTCATGATCTTGTAAACTTCGATCAGGACACCTCTCAACAAACCGAGGTCATCCAATCTCTCCTCACACCTAGTCTCCTCCAGATGAGGCAACATCCTCGTAATACTCTTCTGTCCCTCTCCACAGCATCCACATACTTCTGATTGTGTGGCGACCAGAATTGTACGCAAATGAGGCCTAACTAAGAGGTTCTGTACAGCTGCAGCATGACCTGCCAATTTTTATACTTAATGCCCCGACCGATGAAGACACGCATGCTGCATGCCTTCTTGACGAGCTTATTCACCTGCGTTGCCACGTTTAGTGATCAGTGGAGATGTGCACCTAGATCTCTCTGCCTGTCAATACTGCTAAGGGTTCTACCATTTACTGTATAATTCCTTCATGCATTGGACCTTCCAAAATGCATGATCTCACATTTGTCCGGATTAAACTCTGTGTCATTTCACCGCAGATCTAATCTTCCTGCATCCTGTGACAATCCTCCTCACTATCCGCAACTCCAATAATTTTGTGGACTTCTTGCGAAGTTAATAATCAGACCAGCTACATTTCCCTCCAAGTCATTTATATATGCTACAAAGAACAAAGGTCCCAGAAATGATTGCTGTTAAAAACCACCAGTAAGAAGTCTCACAACACCAGGTTAAAGTCCAAAAGGTTTATTTGGTAGCAAAAGCCACTAGCTTTCGAAGCGCTGCTCCTTCATTGGGATTTCAGTTCACAAACAGGGCATATAAAGACTCAATTTACAAAATAATGGTTGGAATGCGAGTCTTCACAGATAATCAAATCTTAAAGGTACAGAGAATGGGAGTGGAGGGAGGGTTCAGCACAGGTTAAAGAAATGTGTATTGTCTCCACCGTGACAGTTAGTGAGATTTTGCAAGCCCAGGCTGACACGTGAGCATCGGGAGGGTAACGTGTCATGAACCCAAGATCCCGGTTTAAGCCGTCCTCATGTATGTGGAACTTGGCTATCAGTCTCTGCTCAGCGATTTTGCGTTGTCGTGTGTCGTGAAGGCCGCCTTGGAGAACGCTTACCCAAAGATCAGAGGCCGAATGCCCGTGACCGCTGAAGTGTTCCCCAACAGGAATAGAACACTCTTGCCTAGTGATTGTCCAGCGGTGTTCATTCATCCGTTGTCGCAGCGTCTGCATGGTCTCCCCAATATACCATGCCTCGGGACATCCTTTCCTGCAGCGTATCAGGTAGACAACGTTGGCCGAGTTGCAAGGGTATGTACCGTGTACCTGGTGGATGGTGTTCTCACGTGAGGTGATGGCATCCGTGTCGATGATCCGGCACGTCGTGCAGAGGTTGCTGTGGCAGGGTTGTCTGATGTCGTGTTCACTTTTCTCCTGAAGGCTGGGTTGTTTGCTGCGGACAATGATCTGTTTGAGGCTGTGCGGTTGTTTGAAGGCAAGAAGTGGGGGTGTGGGGATGGCCTTGGCGAGATGTTCGTCTTCATCAGTGACATATTGGAGGCAAGAGAAGTGATTGCAGAGCCTCTGGCTCTGATCTTCAGGTCGTCGTTGGCCTCTGGTATAGTACCAGAAGATTGGAGGTTAGCGAATGTTGTCCCATTGTTTAAGAAGGGGAACAGAGACTTCCCCGGGAATTATAGACCGGTGAGTCTCACTTCTGTTGTCGGCAAGATGTTGGAAAAAATTATAAGGGATAGGATTTATAGTTATTTGGAGAGTAATGAATTGATAGGTGATAGTCAGCATGGTTTTGTGGCAGGTAGGTCGTGCCTTACTAACCTTATTGAGTTTTTTGAGAAAGTGACCAAGGAGGTGGATGGGGGCAAGGCAGTGGACGTGGTATATATGGATTTTAGTAAGGCGTTTGATAAGGTTCACCATGGTAGGCTTCTGCAGAAAATGCAGATGTATGGGATTGGGGGTGATCTAGGAAATTGGATCAGGAATTGGCTAGCGGATAGGAAACAGAGGGTGGTGGTTGATAGTAAATATTCATCATGGAGTGCGGTTACAAGTGGTGTACCTCAGGGATCTGTTTTGGGGCCACTGCTGTTTGTAATATTTATTAATGATCTGGATGAGGGTATAGTTGGGTGGATTAGCAAATTTGCTGATGACACCAAAGTCGGTGGTGTGGTAGACAGTGAGGAAGGGTGTCGTAGTTTGCAGGAAGACTTAGACAGGTTGCAAAGTTGGGCCGAGAGGTGGCGGATGGAGTTTAATGCGGAGAAGTGTGAGGTAATTCACTTTGGTAGGAATAACAGATGTGTTGAGTATAGGGCTAACGGGAGGACTTTGAGTAGTGTGGAGGAGCAGAGGGATCTAGGTGTATGTGTGCATAGATCCCTGAAGGTTGGGAATCAAGTAGATAGGGTTGTTAAGAAGGCATATGGTGTCTTGGCGTTTATTGGTAGGGGGAATTGAATTTAGGAGTCGTGGCGTTATGTTGCAACTGTACACAACTCTGGTGCGGCCGCACTTGGAGTACTGTGTGCAGTTCTGGTCCCCACATTACAGGAAGGATGTGGAGGCTTTGGAGAGGGTGCAGAGGAGGTTTACCAGGATGTTGCCTGGTATGGAGGGGAGATCCTATGAGGAGAGGCTGAGGGATTTGGGATTGTTTTCGCTGGAAAGGCGGCGGCTAAGAGGGGATCTTATTGAAACATATAAGATGATTAGAGGTTTAGATAGGGTGGATAGTGATAGCCTTTTTCCTCTGATGGAGAAATCCAGCACGAGGGGGCATGGCTTTAAATTGAGGGGGGGTAGTTATAGAACCGATGTCAGGGGTAGGTTCTTTACCCAGAGGGTGGTGAGGGATTGGAATGCCCTGCCAGCATCAGTAGTAAATGCGCCTAGTTTGGGGGCGTTTAAGAGATCCGTAGATAGGTTCATGGACGAAAAGAAATTGGTTTAGGTTGGAGGGTCACAGTTTTTTTTTTTTATTTTAACTGGTCGGTGCAACATCGTGGGCCGAAGGGCCTGTTCTGCGCTGTAATGTTCTATGTTCTATGTTCTATATTGAAGGCTCCGGAGAAGATGTCATAACTTCTCCGCTCCGGGGAAATACTGAACGACAAAGGGTACTCTGTCCGCCGTGTCCCGTGTTTGTCTTCTGAGGAGGGCGGTGCGGTGTTTTGATGTCGCGCGTCAGAACTGTTGATCGATGAGTCGAACGCCATATCCAGTTCTTTTGAGGGCATCTTTCAGCGTCTGCAGGTGTCTGTTGCAATTCTCCTCATCTGAGCCGATCCTGTGTATACGGAGGGCTTGTCCATAGGGGATGGCTTCTTGAACTTACTTAGGGTGGAAGCTGGAGAAGTGGAGCATAGTGAGGTTATCCGTGGGCTTGCGGTATAGTGAAGTGCTGAGGTGACCGTCCTTGATGGAGATGCGTGTGTCCAAGAATGCAACCGATTCCGGAGAGTAGTCCATGGTGAGTCTGATGGTGGGATGGAACTTGTTGATGTCATCAAATAGTTCTTTCAGTGATTGTTCACCATGAGTCCAAAGGAAGAAAATGTCATTGAAGTATCTAGTGTATGGCATCGCTTGAAGGCCCTGCGCAGTGAAGAGGTCTTGTTCGAACATGTGCAGGAAGATGTTGGCATATTAAGGTGCGAAGTTGGTCCTCATGGGTGTTCCGTGTGTCTGGATGAAGAACTGGTTGTTGAAGGTGAAGACGTTGTGGTCCAGGACTAAGGCAATTGGGACGTCCCGTCGCATTGGACAATGGGACCCTGTGCGAGAACCTCTCCGGCTACGTCGAGGGCATCCTGAAACCCCTTGTTTAATGAGCCCCCAGCTTTTGTCGCGACACTACGGACTTCCTACAGAAACTCAGCACACATGGAGCAGTTGAACCAGGAGCACTCCTGGTCACAATGGATGTCTCGGCCCTCTACACCAGAATCCCCCATGACGTTGGCATTGCTGCAACTGCCTCATCACTCAACGCCGACAAGTGCCAGTCTCCAGATGCAATTTTACAACTCATCCGCTTCATCCTGTATCACAATGTCTTCACCTTCAACAACCAGTTCTTCATCTAGACTCACGGAACAGCGATGGGGACCAAATTCACACCTTAATATGCCAGCATCTTCATGCACAGGTTCGAGCAAGACCTCTTCACCGCACAGGAACTTCAACTGATGCTATACAAAATATACGTCGATGGCATTTTCGTCCTTTGGACTCATGGTGAACAATCACTGAAAGAACTGTATGATGACATCAACAAGTTCCATCCCACGCATCTCCATCAAGGACGGTCACCTCAGCACTTCACTGCACCGCATGCCCACGGATAACGTCATGATGCTCCACTTCTCCAGCTTCCACCCTAAATACGTTAAAGAAGCCTTTCCCTTCTGACAAGCCCTCCGTATACACAGGATCTGCTCAGATAAGGAGGATCGCAACAGACACCTCCAGACGCTGAAAGATGCCCTCATGAGAACAGGATATGGCACTCGCCTCTGTAACCCTCACGATGCTCACGACTTGACTGGGTTTGCAAAATCTCACGAACTGTCCCGGCTGGAGACAATACACATCTCTTTAATCTGTGCTTAATCCTCTCTCCACTCCCATTGTCTGTACCTTTAAGACTTGATTACCTGTGAAGACTCGCATTCCAAACATTATTTTGTAAATTGAGTTTGTGTCTTCATATGCCCTGTTTGTGAACTGAAATTCCACTCACCTGATGAAGGAGCAGCGCTTCGACAGCTAGTGTCTTTTGCTCCCAAGTAAACCTGTTGGACTTGAACTTGGTGTTGTGAGACTCCTGACCATGTTTACCCCAGTTCAACGCCAGCATCTCCATATCATGAACACCTCTAGTCACAGCCTTCCATTCAGAAAAAAACTCCCCTCTCCTGCTACCCTCTATCTTCTGTGCCCAAGCCAGTTCTGAATCCATCTTAGAGTCAGAGAGTCATAGAGGTTTACAGCATGGAAACAGGCACTTCGGCCAACTTGCCCATGCTGCCCTAATTTTTTAAAGCCCCTAAACTGATCCCAATTGCCCGCATTTGGCCCCTATCCCTCTATACCCATCATACCCATGTAACCAAGTAACGCTTTTTAAAAGATAAAATTGTAACCGCCTCTACTACTACCTCTGGCACCTTGTTCCAGACACTCACCACCTCTGTGTGACAAAATTGCCCCTCTGGGCACTTTTGTATCTCTCTCCTCTCACCTTAAACTTATGCCCTCTAGTTTTAGACTCCCCTACCTGTGGGAAAAAGATATTGACTGTCTAGCTGATCAGTGCCCCTCATTATTTTAGAGAATTCTATAAGGTCACCCCTCAGCCTCCTACGCTCCAGAGAAAAAAGTACCAGTCTATTCAGCCTCTCCTTATAACTCAATCCATCAAATCCCGGTAGCATTCTAGTAAATCTTTTCTGCACTCTTTACAGTTTAATAATATCCTTTCTATAATAGGGTCAACAGAATTGCACACACTATTCCAAGTGTGGCCTTACCAATGTTTTGTGCAACTTTAACAAGACGCCCCAACTTCTGTATTCAATGTTCTGACCGATGAAACCAAGCATGCCGAATGCCTCCTTCACCACTCTGTCCACCTGTGACTCCACGTCCAAGGAGCTATGAACATGTACCCCAAGGTCTATTTTTTCTGTAACTCTCCCCAACGCCCTACCATTAACTGAGTAAGTCCTGCCCTGGTACAATCGACCAAAATCCAGTACCTCGCATTAGTCTAAATTAAATTCCATCTGTCATTCGTCAGCCCACTGGCCCAATTGATCAAGATCCCACTGCAACTGGAGATAACCTTCCTCACTGTCCACCATGCCACCAATCTTGGTGTCATCAGCAAACTTACTATCCATGACCCCTATATTCTCATCCCAATCATTAATATAAATGACAAATAACAGTGGGCCCAGCACTGATCCCTGAGACACACCGCTGCTCACAGGCCTCCAGTTTCAAAAACAACTCTCTTCAAAAAATCCTCTGGCTTCTGTCAAGAAGTGGAGATGCCGGCGTTGGACTGGGGTAAACACTCTAAGAGTTTTAATAAGACCAGGTTAAAGTCCAACAGGTTTATTTGGTAGCAAATACCATTAGCCTTCGGAGCGTTGCCCCTTCGTCAGATGGAGTGGATATCTGCTCGCAAACAAGGCACACAGAGACAGAAAATCAAGTTACAGAAAACTGATTCTAATGCGAATCCTTACAACCAACCAAGTCTCAAAGATACAGACAATGTGAGTGGAGGGAGCATTTGGCACAGGTTAAAGAAATGTGTATTGTCGTCAGACAGCACAGCCAGTGAGATTCTGCAAGTCCAGGAGGCAAGCTGTGGGGGTTACCGAAAGTGTGACATGTGTACACATGAGGACGGCCTCAACCGGGATATTGGATTCATGTCACACTTTCGGTAACCTCTACAAACGAGATGGTCTACACCTGGACCAGAGGGGTAGTAATATCCTGGGGGGGGGGGGCGGTTAAGGGGGGGGGGGGGGGTGGGATTTGCTAATGCTCTTCGGGATGGTTTAAACTAATTCAGCACGGGGATGCGAACCCGAATTGTAGTTCCAGTTTACAGGAGGTTGAGAGTAGTGAGGTCATGAATAAGGTTTCAAGGTCGCAGGAGTGTAACGGCAGACAGGAAGGTGGTTTGAAGTGTGTCTACTTCAATGCCAGGAGCATCTGGAACAAGATGGGTCAACGTGCAGCGTGGGTTGGTACCTGGGACTTCGATCTTGTGGCCATTTCGGAGACATGGATAGAGCAGGGACAGGAATGGTTGTTGCAGGTTCCGGGGTTTAGATGTTTCAGTAAGATCAGGGAAGGTGGTAAAAAAAGGTGGAGGTGTGGCATTGTTAGTCAAGGGCAGTATTACGGTGGTAGAAAGGATGTTTGATGAGGACTCGTCTACTGAGGTCGTTTGGGCTGAGGTCAGAAACAGGAAAGGAGAGGTCACCCTGCTGGGGGTTTTCTATAGGTCTCCGAAAAGTTCCAGATATGTAGAGGAAAGGATTGCAAAGATGATTCTGGATAGGAGCGAAAGTAACAGGATCGTTGTTATGGGGGACTTTAACTTTACAAATATTAACTAGAAACGCTATAGTTCGATTACTTTAGAGGGGTCAGTTTTTGTCCAGTGTGTGCAGGAGGGTTTCCTGACACAGTATGTTGATATGGCAACAAGAGTCCACATTGGATTTGGTACTGGGTAATGAACGAGACCAGGTGTTAGATTTGGAGGTAGTTGAACACTTTGGTGATAGTGACCACAATTCGGTTATGTTTACTTTAGCGATGGAAAAGGATAGGTATATACCACAGGGCAAGAGTTATAGCTGGGGAAATGGAAATTATGATTCGATTCGGCGAGATTTAAGATGCATAGGATGGAGAAGGAAACTGCAGGGGATGGGCACAATTGAAATGTGGAGCTTGTTCAAGGAACAGCGACTGCGTTTCCTTGATAAGTATGTACCTGTCAGGCAAGGAGGTAGTGGTCGAGCGAGGAAAGTGTGGTTTACGAAAGAAGTTGAATCTCTTGTGAAGAGGAAGAAGGAGACTTATGTAAAGATGAGACGTGCAGGCTCAGTTCGGGAGCTTGAGAGTTACAAGTTAGCCAGGAAGGACCTAAAGAGAGAGCTAAGAAGAGCCAGGAGGGGACATGAGAAGTCATTGGCAGGTCGGATCAATGAAAACCTTGAAGATTTCTATAGGTATGTCAGGAATAAAAGAATGACTAGGGTAAGATTAGGGCCAGTCAAGGACAGTAGTGGGAAGTTGTGCATGGAGTTCGAAGAGATGGGAGAGACGCTAAATGACTATTTTGCGTCAGTATTCACAAAGAAAAAAGACAATGTTGTCGAGGAGTATACTGAGATACAGGCTACTGGACTAGACGGGATTGAGGTCCAGTGGGAGGAGATGTTAGCAATTCTGGAAAGTGTGAAAATAAATATGTCCCCTGGGCCGGATGGGATTTATCGTAGGATTCTCTGGGAGGCTAGGGAGGGGTTTGCAGAGACCTTTGCTTTGAACTTTATGTCGTCATTGTCTACAGGAAGAGTGCCAGAAGACTGGAGGATAGCAAATACTGTCCCCTTGTTCAAGAAGGGGTGTAGAGACAACCCTGGTAATTATAGACCAGTGAGCCTTACTTCTGTTCTGGGCAAAGTTTTGGAAAGGATTATAAAAGATAGGATTTATAATCGCCTAGAAAGGAATAATTTGATTAAGGATAGTAAACACGGTTTTGTGAAGGGCAGGTCGTGCCTCACAAACATTATTGGTTCTTTGAGAAGGTGACCAAAGAGGTGGAAGAGGGTAAAGCAGTTGATGGGGTGTATATGGATTTCAGTGAAGCCTTTGATAAGGTTCCCCACGGTAATCTATTGCAGAAAACACGGACGCATGGGATTGAGGGTGATCTAGTGGTTTGGATCAGAAATTGGCTAGCTGTAAGAAGACACAGGGCGGTGGTTGATGGGAAATGTTCATCCTGGAGTTCAGTTACTAGTGGTGTACCGCAAGCATCTGTTTTGGGGCCACTGTTGTTTGTCATTTTGAGAAATGACCTGGATGAGGGTGTAGGAGGATGGGTTAGTAAATTTGCGGATGACACTAACGTCGGTGGAGTTGTGGACAGTGCGGTAGGATGTTGCAGGTTACAGAGGGACATAGATAAGCTGCAGAGCTGGGCTGAGAGGTGGCAAATGGAGTTTATGCAGAAAAGTGTGAGGTGATGAACTTTGGGAGGTGTAACAGGAATACAGAGTACTGGGCTAATGGTAAGATACTTCTTAGTGTGGATGAGCAGAGAGATCTCGGTGTCCATGTGCATAGATCTCTGAACGTTGGCACCCAGGTTGATTGGGTTGTTTAGAAGGCGTACGGTGTGTTAGCTTTTATTGTGAGAGGGATTGAGTTTCGGAGCCAGGAGGTCATGTTGCAGCTGTACAAAACTCTGGTGCGGCCGCACTTGGGGTATTGCGTACAGTTCTGGTTGCCGCATTATAGGAAGGATGTGGAAGCATTGGAAAGGGTGCAGAGGAGATTTACCAGGATGTTGCCTGGTATGGTTGGAAGGTCTTATGAGGAACAGCTGAGGGACTTGAGGCTGTTTTCGTTAGAGAGAAGAAGGTAAAGAGGTGACTTAATAGAGGCATACAAGATGATCAGAGGATTAGGTACGGTGGACAGTAAGAGCCTTTTTCCTCGAATGGTGATAGCTAGCACGAGGGGCCATTGCTTTAAATTGAGGGGTGATAGATATAGGACAGATGTCCGACAACATTAAGGGCATTTAAATAGTCATTGGATAAACATATGGATGATATTGGAATAGTGTAGGTTAGATGGGCTTTAGATTGGTTTCACAGGTCTTCGCAACATCGAGGGCCGAAGGGCCTGACCTGTGCTGTAATGTTCTATGTTGATGCGCTTTAAGACTTCCAGCACCTCCTTCTCTGTGATATGTACACACCTCAAGACATCAATATTTATTTCGCCAAGTTCCCTAACATCCATAATTTTCTCAACAGTAAATACTGATGGGAAATATTAATTTAGGATCTCACCCATCTCTTGTGGATCCGCACATCGTTTACCTTGTTGATCCTTAAAGAGGCGCTACTCTCTCCCTTGTTACGCTTTTGCCATTTATGTATTTGTCGACGTTCTTTGGATTCTCCTTTGCCTTATCTGTCAAAGCAATTTCATGTCCCCTTTTTGCCCTCCTGATTTCTCTCTTAACTCTACTCCTACACCCGCTATACTCTTCAAGAGATTCATTTGACCCCAGCTGACTATGCAAATCATGTGCCTCTTTCTTCTTCTTGACCAGGGCCTCAATATCCCGAGTCATTCAGGGTTGCCGCCTTCTGCCAGCCTTGTCCTTCACTCTAAGAGGAATGTGTTTACCCTGAACCCTGGTTAACACACTTTTGAAAGCATGCCACTTACCAGATGTCCCTTTTCCTTCCCACAGACTCCCCCAATTAACTTTTGAAAGTTCCTGCCTGAAACCATCAAAATTGGCCTTGCCCCAATTTAGAATTTTAACTTTTGGGACAGACCTATCATTCTCCATAGCGATCTTAAAACTAATAGAATTATGGCCACTGGTCCCAAAGTGATCCCTCACTCACACTTCTGTCACCTGCCCTTCCTTATTTCCCAAGAGGAGATCAAGTTCTGCCCCCTCTCTAGTCGGGCCATCCACATACTGAATGAGAAATTCCTCCTGAGTATACTCAACAAATTTCTCTCCATCCAACCCTCTAATACTATGGCTGTCCCAGTCAATATTGGGAAAATTAAAATCTCCGACTGTTACCACCCTATTTTCCTTGGAGCTATCTGTAATCTTTTTACATATATACTCCTCAATTTCCCGCTGACTATTTGGGGGCCTATAGTACAACCCTATCAAAGTGATTTCCCCCTTCTTATTTCTCAGTTCTACCCATATAGACTCAGTGGCCGAACCCTCGGATATATCCCCTCCAGTACGGCCGTGAAGCTTTCCCTAATCAAAAGTGCAACTCCCCCTCCTCTCTTACCTCCTATTCTATCTTTCCTATAGCATCTGTACCCTGGAACATTAAGCTGCCAGTCCTGTCCCTCCCTTAGCCATGTTTCAGTAATTGCTATAATATCCCAGTCCCACATACCCATCAATGCCCTGAGTTCATCTGCCTTGCCCATCAGGCCTCTTGCATTGAAATAAATGCAGTTTAATCTGGACTTCCCTTGCTCCCTGTCTTGCTTCTGTCTGTTCTGGATTACTGACACTGTCTTTACTAATTATTGTGCTCTCTTTAACTTCCATGCTGTCCTCAAATTTCTCTTCTGTCTCCCTACTGCTTTGGATCCCACCCCCCTGCCAAACTAGTTTAAACCCTCCCATGTGGCTCCAGCAAATCTCCGCGCCAGGATTTCAATCCCCCTCCGGTTCACATTTAATCCATCCCTCTTGAAAAGATCAGCCCTTCCCCAGAAAAGTTCCCAATGATCTTGCCAGCTCCCATCTGATCCCGGGTTACTTCAACTTTCATACCATCAGGCACCTTGTCAACGCTTTTACTGAAGTCCATGTATATAACATCCACTGCCTTTCGCTTGTCTCCCATCTTTGTCACTTTCTCGAAAAACTCGATCAAGTTAATGCTGCACGACCTCCCCTTCACAAAACCATGCTGTCTATCACTAATACGTCCTTTTCTTTCCCAAATGCGAGTTAATTCTGCCCCTATCAATGTTTTCCAATGTCTTCCGTACAACTGACGTAAGGCTCACCGGCCTATAATTTCCTGGATTATCCCTGCTGCCCTTCCTAACCAATGGAACAAAATTGGCTATCTTCCTGTCCTCTGGATCTTCACCTGTAGCCAATGAGGATATAGAGATTTCTGTCAAGGCCCCTCCTCCTCCATGCCTCCTCCCTGCCTCTGTAATGGCCTTTACTCCACCATTACATCTGATTGCAGCTGCTCCCTCTCAAACTGCAGGGTAAATTCTATGATACAATGGACACTGTCTCCTTAGGGTTTCTTCATCCTAAGCTCCCAGCTCAATTCTGCCTCATTTCACATCACCAAATCCAGAATTTCCTGTTTCCTAGCGAGTTCCACCACATACTGTTCCAAAAACCCACCTTGCAGACATTCCACAAATTCATTTTTTTGGGATCCACTACCGACCTGATTTTCCCAGTCCACCTGCATATTGAAGTTCCCCATGATGACTGTAAACTCGCCTTTCTTAGATGCCTTTTTATCTCCTGGTGTATTTGGTCCCCCACATCCTGACTACTGCTCGGAGGCCTGTACATTACTCCCAATCAGGGTCTTTTTACTTTAAAGCTCTCCAACTCTAGCCACAACGATTCTGTGGCCAGACTTTTACTGTCCTGCCTGCCGTGGCAATCGGAGCGGGCGATGGGCAGTCTGCTGACCTCCGGCAGGATTTTACGGCTTTGGAGCAAGCAAGGCCGTAACGTCCTGCCCTGTATCGCCTGACCCTATACCCTTCCTTGCTATCAACCTCATTTATTTTCTCACAAACAAAGCAACGCCGCCCCCTCTACCCACCTGCCTGTCTTTTCAATAGGATGTGTATCTCTGGAAATTTAATTCCCAGACATGGCCCTCTTGCAGCCACGTCTCTGTGACGCCCACAACATTATGCCCGCAAATTTCAATCTGCGCCAGGAGCTCATTGACATTATTTTGTAAACTGCGTGCATTCAAATACAACACCCTCAGTCCGACTTTAACCACCTCCTTCTCAATGTCCTCCCATTATCTGCTATGCAGTCTATGGGTCCTTACAATATCCTGGCGTTATACTGAACACATACCTGTTTGGGGGACGGGGGCGGGGAGGGGGGGGGGGGCAGCTGGTTTGGTTGTCTCTGGTGAAATGCCAACAAACAGAGGCATCTGGGAAATTCGATAGTCTGAAATCATCAGGTGGACAACGTCATGGAGGGATGGGATCATGCGAGTGTGAAAATGAGGGCTTTACCAGATCACCTGGTGACAGAAGGTACTGAGTACAAGGATGATATCAAATGGAACTTGGTGAAAGTTGGGATGTGGGCACGGATTATGAGATGAGCTTTTACTCTGCAGCTTTGTAACTCGGAGGCTGGTCAGCAGAAAACTGGAATAGTTGAGTCAGAAATTGTGACAGCTGGAGTGAGGCAAAGGATGATTCTGGTGGTGACAGTCGACATGATTCATAATGTGGTGGATAGCACAGGAACAGGCCCTTGCGCCCTCCAAGCCCATGACAATCATGATTTACCTGGTTTACCAGGCTGATTCCGGGGATGGCGGGACTGATGCATGAGGAGAGATTGATTAGGTTAGGATTATTTTCGCTGGAGTTCAGAGATTTCATAGAGACTTATTAAATTATAACAGGACTGGACAGGGTAGTTGCAAGGAGGATATTCCCGATGGTGGGAGAACCCAGAACCAGGTGTCATAGTCTGAGGATTCAGGGTAGAACATTTAGGACAAAGATGAAGAGACATTTCTTCACCCAAAGAGTGGTGAGCCTGTGGAATTCATTGCTGCAGGAAATAGTTGATGCCAAAAAATTGAAAGTATTCAAGAGGTAGCTGGATATAGCAATTGGGGCGAATGGGATCAAAGGTTATGGAGAGAAAGCAGGATTAGGCTATTAAGTTGGACGATCAGTCTCGATCGTAATGAATGGCAGAGCAGGCTCGAAGCGCTGATTGGCCTCCTGCAGCTCTTATCTTCTATATTCCTATGTTTCTATAATGCCATAATCAAACGAAAAAAAGATACTGCCCTTTCTCTGACCGTATCGCTCTATTCCATCACATCCTCTGGCAGTACGGTCCAGGCACCCAACAAACTCTGCATGGAAAACCTCCCCCGCACATCTCCCTTAAACTTACTCCCTCTCACCTTGAACCTGTGCCACCTCGTAATTGACACTTCCACCCTGGGAAAAAAGCCTCTGACTATGAACCCTGTTTTTTCCATTGATAAATTTGTAGACATCTATTAAGTCTCCCCTCAGCCACTGTCTTTCCAGTGAAAACAATTCGAGTTTATCCAGCCTTCCTCATAAACAACACCCTCGAGACCACGCAACATATTGTTAAATTAATTCGTTGGACATGGGCGTTGCTGGGTGGCCAGCATTTTAAATTGCCCATTCACATTTGCCCCTGAGAAGGTGGTTGTGAGCCAGCTTCTTGATTCGCTGCATTCCATGTGCTGTGGGTTGATCCACAATGCCATTAGGGAGGGATTTTCAGAATTTTAACACAGCAACTGCGCCGGAACCAATGATATATTTCCAAACCGTTGAGTGGCTTGGAGGGGAGTTTGCAAGTTGTAGTGTCCCCATGTACCTGCTGCCCTTGTCCTTTTCGGCGGAAGTGGTCTTGGGTTTGGAAGGTGCTGTCTGAGGATCTTGGGTGAATTGCCGCAGTGCATCTGGTGATAGTACACGTTGCTGCTACTGAGCATCTGTGATGCAGGGAGTGAATGTTTGTGGATGTGGTGCCAATCAAGGGGACCGCTTTGTCCTGGATGGTGTCAAGCTTCGAGAATTTTGTTGGAGCTGTACCCATCCAGGCAAGAAGGGAGTATTCCATCACACTCCTGATTTGTGCCTTGCAGATGGTGGACAGGATTTGTGGAGTCAGGAGGTGACATACTCACCGCAGTATCCCTCGCCCCTGACCTGCTCTTTTTGCCACTGTGTTTATGTGGTAAATGGTAGCATCCTGGTAAAACTTATTTGCACAGCCTCCAAAGCTTACTCTTCCTTCAGGTAGTGTGGTGAACAACATTGCAAACAATACCCGAAATTTGGCCGAACCAATGTTTTATATGGCTGCATGGGATATGGGGTGAGTAATCAGCTCAAGGTCAAAGGGTTAATGGAGGGTGTAATCAGTGTGGACCAGCTTCAGGTAAAGGAATGGAATAAATAGATAGGAACAGATTAAGTGTGGAACTGAAATCAATGGACTCCATGTTCCCAAAACTGAAATAAGATGGAGAGTAATACAATGAAACATAGATGACAAATCGAATAAGTGGACACAGAGACTTACCAGGGACACCAACAATAGCCAGGATTGGATAGTAAACCCCTTGAATAACCCAGAGCACAAAACGGATGCGATCTGTTAACGGTAACCAACTAAACCAATCTCGAGAAAGATTGGACAGACCTTCAGCAAAATGCCTGTCCAGTGTTTGAACATTCCAATCCATTGTTCCCAGATTCTGATCCATTGTTGGAACATTCCGGTTCATTGTACTCAGATTCTGATCCACTGTTGGAAGATTCCAATCCATTGCTCCCAAATTCTGATCTCTCCTCTCCCTACCTCTCTCTCCACAGCCGCTGATCTCTGTTAGTGTCTGAGGTTCGCTCCCGTTGACTCAATGGGACAACAGATTGAAAGGAGTCCCTGATTAATAGAAGAGGGAAATCCCTCCAGGCACACTAATCGGATCCATGGAGACTCACATCAATTACAGTCACTAAACAAACAGCTTCAATTAACCCTGTTCAATCCAATACTTTTCATATCACAATGGAATAGGACATTTACCCAGCCTGGATGATGGTGGAGGGTCACTGAGAGCAGGACAAGTGGAAATAGTGGAGACACTGGCAATAAACATTCCATCTTCTCAATACTTCCAAAATTAATTTTATGGGATGTGGGTATCGCTGGCTAGTCCCAGCATTTATTGAACACCGCGAGCTGCCCTTAAGAAGGTGGTGGTGAGCTCCCTTTTTGAACCACTGCAGCCTAACCCATGCAGGTGCAACCAAAGCACTGTTCGGGAGGGCATTCCAGGATTTGGACCCAGTGACAGGAGCAGCTGATATATTTCTGAGTCAGGATGGTGTGTGATTTATAGTAGTGTGGCCGCTTTTAGGAAGAATTTCCTATGCACCATGTGGTTTGGCCTGAACCTGTGGAGAGTTGAGGTGGGTCGATGAGCCACTCGAGTGCGAGGGCGCAGATTCCGAGCCGGGAGGGTGGCGGGGGGATTGGCAGCTGAACCCGGGAAAGTGCAGTGTGCAGTTGCAGAGTTATGCTCTCTGACCATGTTATAAATACAGTTTAGGAGGAAAGCAGAGCACCCGGAGTAAACCCACACGGACACGGCGAGATTGAGTAAACTCCACACAGACAGTGACCTGAGGCTGGAATTGACCGCGGGTCTCTGGTGTTGTGAGGCAGCATGGCTAACCACCCTGCCACCGTACTGCCCCAAATGTGTAGGTTAGGTGAGTTGGCCATGCTAAATTACCCCTTAGTGTCCAAGTACGTGCAGGTTAGCGAGATTGGCCATGCTAAATTGCCCCTGAGTGTCGGGAATTAACAGGGTGAATATGTGGGGTTACAGGAATGGGGCCTGGGTGGAATTGTTGCCAGTGCAGGCACGATGGGCCGAGTGGCCACCTTCTGCACTGTCGGGTTTCTATGATTCTCAAGAACACAATATGAATGAGAAATTGAATTGTGTTTGTAATGGCTTCACACAAATAATTCACAAAGCCAGGATTATATGCAGCAGTTGTATTAAAAGCTGTGAATTTTAAATTGTATCTCTGAAACCCTGTCAACGCAATTTATTCTCCATCACAGAACAAGGTGATTATTCTCGTGGTAAGTTATTTATTCATATTGTTCATTCTATTTCCTGCACTAAAAAGAACAATCTGATAGGTTAAAGTAAATGTGCACTCTGGATAATTAAATAAAAATCCCTTTGATTTGTGGTGATGGTTTTCATGGCCATAACGTCTCGGTGTGGTAAACAGTGGAGCATTGCCACTTGGTAAAGTATCTGACAGCACTTACTTTCTTGATTGGGTCGACTTTCCTGACTCAGGCTGGGTGATTTGATTTGATTTGATTTGATTTATCATTGTCACATGTGTTAGTATACAGTGAAAAGTATTGCTCCTTGTGCGCTATGGACACAAAGCAGACCGTAGACAGAGAACATAGAACATGGAACATAGAACATTACAGCGCAGTACAGGCCCTTCGGCCTTCGATCTTGCGCCGACCAGTGAAACTAATCTAAAGCCCCGCTAATCTACACTATTCCAATATCATCCATATGCTTATCCAATAACCATTTGAATGAAGGAAAGGGGAAGGTGCAAAGTATCGGGTTACAGTCATAGCTCGGGTGCAGAGAAAGATCAGCTTAATGCGAGGTAGGTCCATTCAAAAGTCTGATGGCAGCAGGGAAGAAACAGTTCTTGAGTTGTTTGGTACGTGTCCTCAGGCTTTTGTATCTTTTTCCCAAAGTAAGAAGGTGGAAGAGAGCATGTCCAGGGTATGTGGGGTTCTTGATCATGCTGACTGCTTTTATGAGGCAGCAGGATGTGTGGACAGTATTAATGGGTGGGAGGCTTGTTTGCCTGATGGACTGGGCGTTGTTCATGACCCTTTGTAGTTTCTTGCAGTCTTGGACAGAGCAGGAGCCATAGCAATCCGGAAAGGATGCTTTTTATGGTGCATTTGTAAAAGTTGGTGAGATTCGTAGCTGACATGCCAAATTTTCTTCGTCTCCCGAGAAAGTAGAGGTGTTGGTGCGCTTTCTTAACTGTCGTGTCAGGTTCTTGGTGATCTGGACACTGAGAAACCTGAAGCGCAAAAAAATCAGAACTCAAAAAGCAAAGCTTTTCCCCAGTTCTCGGGGTGAAGATGGACTTGAGTCCTTATTTACAGAACTTGCTGCTGGGAAGCAGGTGAGTTTAAATGTCCCATTGACTGGGAAAAGGTAAGTTTCAAAGGTACGTTTGTGGGATGGGGTGGACGGGTGGTGTTTCAGACACATTGGGGAGTCGAATGACATGGGGGTTGGGGGTTGAGAGTCGAGGATGTTTGGGCAAGTCAAAGGGGCTGCAGAGGACATTCACCAGGATGCTGCCTGGGACGCTACATTTAAGTTGTGAGTCAGAGGACACAACCTCAGAGTGAAGGGACTCTCCTTTAAAACTGAGATGAGGAGGAATTTCTTCAGCCAGAGGCTGGTGAATCTGTGGAACTCGTTGCCACAGACGGCTGTGGAGGCCAGGTCATTGTGAGTCTTTAACATAGAACAGTACAGCATAGAACAGGCCCCATGGCCCACAATGTTGTGCCGAGCTTTATCTGAAACCAAGATCAAGCTATCCCACTCCCTATCATCCTGATGTGTTCCATGTGCCTATCCAATAACCGCTTAAACGTTCCTAAAGTGACTAACTCCACTATCACTGCAGGCAGTCCATTCCACACCCCAACCACTCTCTGGGTAAAGAACCTACCTCGGACATCCTTCCTATATCTCCCACTATGAACCCTATAGTTATGCCCCCTTGTATTAGCTCCATCTGCCCGAGGAAATAGTCTTTGAACGTTCACCCGATCTATCCCCTTCATCATTTTATAAATCTCTATTAGGTCTCCCCTCAACCTCCTCCGCTCCAGAGGGAACAGCTCTAGCTCTCTCAACCTTTCCTCATAAGACCTATCCTCCAAACCAGGCAGCATCCTGGTAAATCTCCTTTGCACTCTCTCCAGTGCTTCCACATCCTTCTTATAGCGAGGTGACGAGAACTGCACACAATATTCCAAATGTGGTCTCACCAAGGTCCTGTACAGTTGCAGCATAACCCCACAGCTCTTAATCTCTAACCCCCTGTTAATAAGAGGTAAAACACTATAGGCCTTCTTCACAGCTCTATCCACCTGTGTGGCAACCTTCAGAGATCTGTGGATATGGAACCCAAGATATCTCTGTTACTCCACAGTCTTCAGAACCCTACCGTTGAACCTGTAATCCACATTTTAATTTGTCCTACCAAAATGAATCACCTCACATTTATCAGGGTTAAACTCCATCTGCCATTTTCAGCCCAGCTTTGCATCCTATCTATGTCTCTTTGTAAGTCTACATCAGCCCTCCACGTTATCCACTACTCCACCAATCTTGGTGTCATCAGCAAATTTACTGATCCACCCTTCAGCCCCCTCCTCTAAGTCATTAATAAAAATCACAAAGAGCAGAGGACCAAGCACTGATCCCTGTGGCCCTCCGCTAGCAACCTGCCTCCAGTCCGAACATTTTCCATCCACCATCACCCTCTGTCTTCGATCAGATAGCCACTTAGCTATCCAATCGGCCAACTTTCCCTCTATCCCACACCTCCTTAATTTCATCATAAGCCGACCATGGGGGACCTTATCAAACGTCTTACTAAAATCCATGTATATGACATCAACTGCCGGACCTTCATCAACACACTTAGTTACCTCCTCAAAATATTCTATCAAATTTGTGAGGCACGACTTGCCCTTCACGAATCCGTGCTGACTATCCCGGATTAAACCGCATCTTTCTAAATGGTCGTAAATCCCATCCCTAAGGACCTTTTCCATCAACTTACCAACCACCGAATTAAAACTAACCGGCCTATAATTACCAGGGTCATTGCTATCCCTTTCTTAAACAGAGGAACAACATTCGCCACTCTCCAGTCGTCTGGCACCATCCCCGTGGACAGTGAGGACCCAAAGATCAAAGCCAAAGGCTCTGTAATCTCATCCCTTTCCTTCCAAAGAATCCTAGAATATATTTCATCAGGCCCAGGGGACTTATCGATCATCAGTTTATTCAAAACTGCTCGTACATCCTCCCTCCGAGCATGTACTTCCTCCAGCCTATTAGCCTGTAACAACGTCTCTCCCTTCAATAATATGGCCCCACTCCTTGGTGAACACTGAAGAAAAGTATTCATTCATCGCCTCTCCTATCTCTACTGACTCCATACACAAGTTCCCACTACTGTCCTTGACCGGCCCTAATCTCACCCTGGTCATTCTTTTATTTCTCACATAAAAGTAAAATGTCTTTAAGACAGATAGAGATCAATTCTTGATCAATAAGGGGATCACGGGTTCCGGGGAGAAGGCAGGAGAATGGGGATAAGAATCACATCAGCCATGATTGAATGGCGGAGCAGACTCGATGGGCCGAATGGCCTAATTCTGCTCCTATATCATGTGGTCTTATGACGAAGGCTGGATAGGCTTGGTCAGTTTTCGTTGGAGCAGAGAAGACTGATTGAGGTGTCCAAGATTATGAGGGACATGGACAGAGTGGATAAGGAGCAGCTGTTCCCCTTAGTTCAAGGGTCAGTTACGAGGGGGCATAGGTTCAAAGCGAGGGTCAGGAGGTTGAGGGGGGAAGGTGAGGAAAAACCTTTTTAACCAGAGGATGGTGACGGTTTGGAATGTGCTGCCTGGGAGGCTGGTGGAGGAGGGTTGCCTCACATCCTTTAAAAAGTACCTGGATGAGCACTTGGCACGTCACAGCATTCAGGGCTATGGGCCAAGTGCTCGCAGATGGAATTAGGTGGGAGTTCAGGTGTTTCTCATCTGTCAGTGCGGACTCGATGGGCCGAAGGGCCCCTTCTGCACCGTTTGATTCTGTGATTCTATGAGTGTTGCTGAGGTCATGGAGTGGCCGGGAAGTGATGGGTTCGGGCTGGTCGGGTTGGTGGTGATCAGGTCGTGGGAGAGGCGGGTGTGAGTAGAATGTTAGAATGGAACCAGTGGTGGATTAACCATTTGGCTGTGTAGGCTTAAGCCTCGGGGCCCTGAAGGGAGGGGGGCCCGAGAGCAAAAGAAAATTGGTTTAACACTTTCAAGGCTGAATAAATTTCATAACTATACCACGTGGGCGAATTAATATAACAAATACCTATAAATAGAGGAGCTTCACCCCCGGACTTGTACTACATGCAAATAAATACAAAGTAAATGCAACATTGAGTTTATTGTCATGCTATAACATGTGGCCGGATGGGATTTATCGTAGGATTCTCTGGGAGGCTAGGGAGGAGATTGCAGACCCTTTGGCTTTGAGGATTGTCATCATTGTCGACAGGAATAGAGCCAGAAGACTGGAGGATAGCAAATACTGTCCCCTTGTTCAGGAAGGGGAGTAGAGACAACCCTGGTAATTATAGACCAGTGAGCCTTACTTCTGTTGTGGGCAAAGTTTTGGAAAGGATTATAAGAGATAGGATTTGTAATCATGTAAAAGGAAAGAATTTGATTAGAGATAATTAACACGGTTTTGTGAAGGGCAGGTCGTGCCTCACAAACATTATTGAGTTCTTTGAGAAGGTGGCCAAAGAGGTGGATGAGGGAAAAGCAGTTGATGTGGTGTATATGGATTTCAGTAAAGTGTTTGATAAGTTTCCCCACGGTAAGCTATTGCAGAAAATACGGACTCATGGGATTGAGGATGATTTTGCGGTTTGGATCAGGAATTGGCTAGCTGTAAGAAGACAGACGGTGGTGGTTAATGGGAAATGTTCATCCTGGAGTTCACTTACTAGTGGTGTTCCGCAAGGATCTGTTTTGGGGCCACTGCTGTTTGTCATTTTGAGAAATGACCTGGATGAGGGCGTAGAAGGATGGGTTAGTAAATTTGCGGATGACACTAAAGTCGGTGGAGTTGTTGACAGTGCAGAATGTTGTTGCAGGTTACAGACGCACATAGATAAGCTGCAGAGCTGGGCTTAGAGGTGGCAAATGGAGGTTAATGCGGAAAAGTGTGAGGTGATTCACTTTGGAAAGAGTAACAGGATTACAGAGTACTGGGCTAATGGTAAGATACTTGGTAGAATGGATGAGCAGAGAGATCTCGGTGTCCATGTGCATAGATCCCTGAAAGCTCGCACTCAGGTTTATAGGGTTGTTAAAAAGGTGTACGGAGTGTTAGCTTTTCTTGGTCGAGGGATTGAGTTTTGGAGCCAGGAGGTCATGTTGCAGCTGTACAAAACTCTGGTGCAGCCGCATTTGGAGTATTTCGTACAGTTCTGGTCGCTGCATTATAGGAAGGATGTGGAAGCATTGGAAAGAGTGCAGAGGAGATTTATTAGGATGTTGCCTGTATGGTGGGAAGGTCTTATGAGGAAATGCTGAGGGACTTAAGGTTGTTTTTGTTAGAGTGAAGAAGGTTAAGAGGTGAGTTAATTGAGGTATACAAGATGATCAGAGGATTAGATAGGGTGGATGGTGAGAGCCTTTTTCCTCGGATGGTGATGGCTAGCACGAGGGGACATAGCTTTAAATTGAGGGGTGGTAGACATAGGACAGATGTCAGAGGGAGGTTCCTCACTCAGAGAGTAGTAAGGGCATGGAATGCCCTGCCTGCAGCAGTAGTGGACTCGCCAACATTAAAGGCATTTAAATGGTAATTGGATAAACATATGGATGATATTGGAATAGTGTCGGTTAGATGGGCTTCAGATTGGTTTCACTGGTCGGCGCAACATCGAGGGCCGAAGGGCCTGTACTGCGCTGTCGTGTTCTATGTTCTATGTTCTATGTATACATACCTATTTTAGTGCGTACTTAGTTACACATAGTACTGCTGTAGGTAAAAAACCTCTGACACTATTAGTAGATCAAAATGCAGGTTTATTTTCACAATTGTGGGAGAAGTGAGGTTCCTAACAGTGGACCCCCAGCCTTCTCATCGAACACAAGTAAGAACAGAGTTTATATATGTCCCTGTTCCCGCCCTCATTACATTGCAATTCTCTAAGATGTCTGTCATTGTTCATGGTGAGATTCTTGTTGCATCAGCAGTATCTTCCTCTACATAGTTTGTTCAATCTCCGAGGCCACGATTGTTCGTCATTTATAGCCTTGAAACAACATCACAGGTTTTGCACAAACAAGTTAACTGATATACATACAGGAGACAACGGTTTTCCGTTATCTGGTCCGAATGTAAGAAACAATCAATTCTAACCAAAACAATGAATTCCACAGCACTTCTCATACAAGCTCTAAATATCACAGAGCTCACTTTGACATTTTGAGTTTTGAAGTTTATTAACCCATTCCCGACTTCACTCCACCCTTTTGGTCGGATGCCAGGTCCAAACATGGCATCTATGACCAACTCAGAACCACAGTTATCGGGGAATGGGCCTAGCTCCTTAGTCGGGAGGTCTGCCCCCTCCGCCTGTACACTTGCGCCCGGCACAATCCGCGCTGTTACTGCTTTGCAACAGGCATTCAATAATGCCATACAAACACAGCAAGTAATTACAATTACAATTAATGCAATCAATCCATGCATCAGTTATGAACACCGCGACCCAAATCACTGCCCCAGCCAGCCCGGAGGGTGATAATCATGCTATTGGTTCCCTTCTTCCTGTATTGCTTTTGCTACTTGTTTAATATGATCTGCTAAGCGAGTTATATTCTCCGAAGCATCGGGAATAGACGTACAGCATTTTGAGCCAACTATGGCACATGTTCCACCTTGGGAGGCTAGCACATAATCGAGTTCCAATCAGTTCTGTAACGCCTAGTTCGAATAGCTACGACCCCTGCTGACATTTCAGAGATGGCTGTGCTCACCTCTTCGAACCCATTTTTAGTCTCATTTGCAATTTTCTCTAGGGTTGAGGCCATCCGTATAAGTTCCTGTGCCGCCTTTGCCGTCCCAGAAAATGGGTACGCTATCATGAAGAATCGTTCTTTGTCACGAATGGCTCGCTTAGCCCTAAGCAGGTGTATCTCGGGGTGGTCCCGTAAGTCAGTGTAATGGTGAATATAAGGCACCACATATGCCAAATAACACGATCCTGTCCAATTCCAGGGAAGCCACGGATAGGCATTGTTTCCACAGACAAAATAGGTACCATTATATGCAGTAATCTCGCTTACATAAGCGGAGAAGAGGCTAACCGGGACGGTGGCTATGGGGCACTGGATTGTGACCTGTATCATGGCCTCAGCGTCATCAGTGATATCAATCTGCTGTATACAGTAGCTACGGCCAACAGGTATGGTTCCATTTCTTATCAGGCAGATAGATCCCCTCTGTTTATTTTTCACAACAAAGTAGGGTGCGGATCCTGATCTGTCGTAGCTGGGCTGGTAATTCTTCTTAAAGGTCGATAAAGTGCATCCTCCGCCCCCTAACCTTGAAACAACATCACTGTTGCTAATACCCAGCATAGTGGTACCCGATGGGGTTTCAAATGTCAGTTTCCTTGTCCCTTTCTGGGTTCCATTCTGATTTAAAACCCATTCAATTACTTCTGGAGCTGATAAAGGGATAAAGGAGCTGAAATAAGGGAATTCCTCCCTTTCCTCCGTGCATGGGAATGTGTGAACAGACCCAGCACTTGCTCAGATTCGATTGTGATGCATACAGATAAGATATATACACGAAGATGTTCATACAATAGACAGAGTCATCGTTACAGAGATGATCACAGTGCTTCATCCCTAACTCCTCATAATTCAATTTATATTCTCCCGCTGTGGCTAACAGGGCCAGGATCGTGAGTATCAGCATGAGAAGCATCTTATCACTTACTAATATCCCGCGCGACCGTTATACAATGGTCCAAAGGCTATATCACCCACGCGCGACACCACGAATCCACGAACCCGTTCAGCTTGTTTGGAGGTCAGTCGTTGTTTGTTTATATCTGCAATTGGAGTATATCACATATTTTTCCAATTAATTTCAGCATTTCAACTGAGTATATACAGGCACAGATATCATACTTCATACGGCTCATTCCATTTTTGTACAAGCCCTGATTTGTTAGGTAATATTTTGACTAGGACATCCCACTGTTGGGACTGTCAGGGAGCATTTCAAGCTCTCTCTGCATCTCTTATTTCTTGATTGTCTTTTACCGATTTATGCATCCCTTTTAGTTGGGTGCTTAGTTCCAAAACATATCTCCTGATTTTATCTTTTAGTGGACCTACATCGGTCCCACCTGTTATGATGCTTTTTGGTAATTGCATCGTCCGTCCTGTCATTAGCTCATAAGGGGTTAATCCGGTTGTTTCGTTTGTAGCAACCCGTAATCTCATTTAGTATGTTGGGCAATACGTTCATCCACGTTTTTATTTTCCCCGATGTCTGTATGGCTTTCGCCAGTGCAAAGTATTTTTGTCCAATGTAATTAATTGTGCTATGCTTTAAGTTAATTTAAGCTAATTTGGCCTCATCAGCTTGGAATCCTGAGTCCAACTTAGAAACTTAGCTGCATTCTCCGATAGTACAATGTAAGGTAAACAAACTTTCTCATGGCCAAGTTGTTGATGTAGCTGGAGACTGCTTCTATGTAATAATACTATCTAATTTAGTTATGCTTCAGAAACAGATGTTTTGTTTCGTTCAATCTCAGCGCTGGTTTTTGGCTGTTCTCTCTCTCTCCCCTTCTTTCTCTAAAATAACCGTTATTTCGAAAACAATGCTTAAAGAAAGGCATATTTACTTCAGATCAGTCGAGTTTATTCTGAAGAAATAAACAGACCCTTCAGTTGGCTTGGTGCGAACCACACAACACTTTGCACTGGCTTCAGCTGGCTAATTCTATCAAAAAAACATCGCTTTTCTCATTTAAATCACATACCATCCAACTCCGATCTTTGTATGATGTATTCTTACATTATATCTAATCTGAACATTTGTTTGTCCACATTTGAAAGTGCAATGTTTAAGCAGAAATGATTCTTCTATAGACAGATTGTCTCATAAGGTAAACACCAGTGTTTCGTGGTCTCAGATGCCAATTGTATGCTGCCATACACAGCTCTTTAAAAACACAGATAACCGAATAAGCAGTTTGTTGTGTGCAGTCGAATGCTGCAAGATTTTTGAGTCTGGCTGCAAAGCCAGTCTCCAACTCTTTTTATCTCTCTCTCTCTTAAGTAATCCGGTTTCACTTCCTGTCATGTTAATGTTAATTGTGCAAGCTATTACAAATTATGGCAAAGAATGGTTACATGTTTGGAATAACTAGCCTTTTTTTCCACAGACTTATGTTTTTATCAATGCACAATATATATTATAAAATTGGTTCAGGATTTTCAGGATTTGCCTTTCTCGGGTATCTCAAAACCCTATTAATTTAATTTTTAAATTATTCTGTTTCCATTTTTAAACTGAGCTCCAGATCAGAATTCCTTCATTTTCAGAGTTACTTGATTAGAAATGTTTTGGTTTGCTTCCTACCTGGCTAGGTTTTAAGCTTTGCAGTGTTCTTATATTTGGAAAACCTTGAACAATAGATGGCACAATTCCAACTGCAGTATATAGTTTTAACTAGTTACACTATCAGAACTATCATCAATGTTAGATGATTTAAATGATGTAATTTGTTGCATGTTATCGGAACATCACACAAGTCTTGAATTTCATATTGGTAACTAACTGGCAACACAAGTTCCAATAATTCATGGTGTTCAATGGTTGGCATCAAATGCAAATTAAAAATACTCAAGGATAACATCTTTATTTGTATTAACAACGGAGGATTTAATTGATTTAATCTCCTACTGTAAATTGGGGTAATCGGAACTACGATTCACTGATTTGATTGACTTTAAACTGACTCAGAGACTGTATATTCACCTTATTCATTTGTTCCTGCTTTTCTATTTTTCACAAAATTACTTATTATTTTTTTAACTTCTTAACTACACTCTTATAATTTCAACTTCAAGACAAGGAAAGAGCACATGGTCCTTCCAAGGTTTAACTCCTTTCTCAACATTAAAACGAACAACAACAAAACATTCATGCAATCACGTTGTTAAACACACAGATACACACAGATACACATGGAAGCTTCCAACATTTATTCAGACTTAACATCTTAAACTGAGGTGGAAGTAAAACATTTAAGAATACAGACCGTTGATTAACAGTCGCTTTTATTCTGCTGCCTTCCAAGCTGTAATTCAACTCAAATTCAAGAAATCTTCATACTTTAATATTTAACCGTTTGTAACAAATACTTCCCCAGCATTTTCTTATCTCATTTATTCCACTGAATTATTTCCCGCATCTCTAATTATATTGATTTGTCAATTTGGTATTATAGGCGGGCACTCCCTTTTAGCCCGTCTGTTATTTAATACAGTTTCATGGTTGATCCATGTAACACATTTTAATTAGAATGCATTATGGCAGTATAATAATTCCCAGTATGACACACGCACTCCCATTCTATCTTATGTAACTCTCTCCTCTGTTAAATTTTGACTATATCTTAAAATTACTGCAAGTCTTATAACTCAGAGGAATATAAGCAAGTGATTAATCATCATTTCAAATACGCAGGAATAATTCTTTCTATTTATCTTTTCATTGTCTGTTCTATCAAAAATACATTTTCAAATTTAACAAAAGCCTAATCCAAATAATCCTTTTATTTTATCACTTTTAAATATCTCTACTAAATTAATTAATTATTTTTACACAGGCAGACGCAAGATCGAATCTACTGTGTGCTTAAATGGTTAACTCTCCTTATGACTCTTCAGATGTAATCTAATGCTATTATTCCCACATTCCCCAAATCTCTGTCCGATGCCCCTATCGTAAAATTTATTAATTTATTAAACTCGCATTGATCTGCTATACCCCATTCCACCACATGAGGCTCTCGATCGCAATTACGTCTTACATCTCTCTCTCTCTCCCTCGTGTGAGAGAGATTCATAACATGCTTGTTTTCTTTTAACCCTTTATTTCGTTTTTAGTCTTATCACGCTTCAAACTAACCAAGTTAGCCTGATTTGAGTAGTCCCTTCTGTCTTTGAAGCGGCACTGGCGCTGGTGTCTGTCTTATTCATCGGGGCAATGACAGCGACCTTAGATGTCTGGTGATTATCTACACTGGGTCAATTCCACCACTCCTGTTCATCCGTATCGGTATTTTGGAACAACATTGTCAAGCCAGATACCTCTTTATCTTTCCTTTGATTCTCACATTCACTGATCCCTCTTCTTAATTGTTTTATTGTGGTAATTCTGCTCCAATAAGTGGGAGCTTTCCCTAATACTCTCTGAATCTCCGTTTTACACTGGGTGACGGGTTTATAATTTTGCTTTTGGCCGTGCACCAGTTCCCCTCCGGGTTACTGGCGCTGAGTTGTATTCTAGCACTTCACACTCCTCTGGAGGAGCGGTTGGTCCCTGTGTGGACTCATTAGGAGGTAGAGGAACAGTTTCCCCTCTTTATTGTTTTTCTTCGAAGACTTGGTTTCGTTTCTCCAATTTTCTTATTCTGAAATCTAACTCTCTAATCTTTTCTTTATCTTGCTCAATTAGTCCAGCTAACTGATACATTAACAATACTCCTATCTTCTTTGCCTCGTTTCTCTTTTCTTTATATATCCACGTTTTCTGCTACTCTAAGGTCTGAGACGTATCCCAGCCATCCTTTGCATCCTCTTTATTAATGTTTTTTTCTTTGATAAGTACACGTTAGTGAGAGGACCTGCAGATCCCCTCATCCTTCATTATCTGCCATTTTGCAGACTTCACTACCCCCCTTTGAAACACTACAGTGCCTGACAAAGTGACCCAGTTTCCTACAATTATGGCACGCACCATTTGGTTTAGCTCCTCCACTGTTTGCACTAACATTTTCCTATTTTATTTGTCGGTGTGGTTTCTCATCTGGTCCATCTCTAATTCCAGATGCCCATTCCACTAATTCATCATAAGTCTGGGTATTGAGAACTCCCATTTTAAGGATTTTTTGGTGAGCTGGCGACAGCCCGTCTTTAAATGCTTGTAAAAAGGCTCTATCTGTTCGGGCAGTTTCGGGTATTCCCCAACATTCTCTAAAGAATCGCTCCCCAAATTCGGAGGCTCTTTCAACCCTTTGTTGATTAACATTTTAATTTTTTCTTTGACATCAGCCCATTTCTTACCCAAGACTGAGACCAGTTCAATTAATCCGGCCAATTGATGAACTAAGAGAACTCCAATTTTCTTAGTTTTGTTTTTCTTTTCCTTTTCCAACCAGTTTTGTTGTTGGTCTAGTGGGTGGTCTAAATCCCGTCCCCCTTTTATCATCTGTTTTATGAGTCTGTCCCTCTTAATCATAAATTCATTTATTAGGGACCCAGGGGGTCCCCACTGTCTTTGTCCCGCCATAACACTGATCAGTTTATACTCACCACCTGGAGTGATTTATTCTCCCTTCTCGCTCTCCCCCTCCCAGGTCGCTCTTATCGGAGTCCGGTGATACCTGTAAGGGTTGATCAGATCCCTCCGTACCACCGCATATACTGTACATTTGTTTAAGCCGGCTTCTCCTCAGAAGGCTTTTCCTTCTAATTCTTACACATGAAGGCTTTTCCTTCAAACTCTGGCGATCACTCAGACAGTCTCTATCTCACTCACGTCTGAACATCACACACTCTTATCACAGATGATTACCCACTGCATTTTGACCCACTCTATTTAAAGTTCGATAATCTATTCCGGTGTCCCGGTCGTGGCCAATCAACCGGACCGTAAACAGATTATCCCGGATGAGCCCCCAATTGTTGTAGGTAAAAAGAAAACCTCTGACACTATTAGTGGATCAAAGTGCAGGTTTATTTTCACAATTGTGGGAGAAGTGAGGTTCCTAACAGTGGACCCCCAGCCTTCTCATCGAACACAAGTAAGAACAGAGTTTATATATGTCCCGGGCCCCGCCCTCATTACATTGCAATTCTCGAAGATGTCTGTCATTGTTCATGGTGAGATTCTTGTTGCATTAGCAGTATCTTCCTCTGTGTAGTTTGTTCGATCTCCAAGGCCACAATTGTTCGTCACTTATATCCTTGAAACAACATCACAGGTTTTGCACAAACAAGTTAACTAATATACATACAGGTTTGTATCATACTTCATATCAGGATAAGATGAATAACGTATGATGAATCTATATATATATATATATATATATATATATATATGAATCTATGGTTATACGATCACAGAAGGCATACATGTCAACTCCATCGTTTTAAACAAAGGTACATAAAAATGGAGATTGTTTAGCTTATTTCGAGCTGGGTTAATCGCATTTCTTAATAACAAGTGGAGACAGCAAGAATAGCTGTTCCTCATATCTACCAAATAAACATGTTGGACTTTAACCTGGTGTTGTGAGACTTCTTACTACCCCTCTTATCTGGCACAGACATGAAAAACACCGAACTCTGACGAAAACATGAACTCTGCAGTGTTCTCAACATAATCACAGAGTTTGGGTCTTAATGCTTAAGTGTGACAAAGTTCATTAACCCTTTCCCGTCTTCAGTCCGTTTTGCTGTTATTCCTACCAAAATGGATGACCTCACATTTACCAACATTGTACTCCATCTGTCAGACCCCCCGCCCACTCACTTAGACTATCTATATCCCTTTGCAGACTTTCAGCGTCCTCTGCACACTTTGCTCTGCCACTCATCTTAGTGTCATCTGCGAAGTTTGACACACTACACTTGGTCCCCAACTCCAAATCATCTGTGTAAATCGTAGACAATTGCGGTCCCAACACTGATGCCAGAGGCACACCACTAGTCACTGATCGTCAACCGAAAAAACACACACTTAACCCCACTCTTTGCTTTCTGTTAGTTAATCAATCCTCTATCCATGCTAATGCATTACTTGGAACACCAGGCACCTTTATCTTCTGCAGCAGTCTTTGGTGCGGCACCTTGTCAAATGCCTTCTGGAAATCCAGATACACCACATCCACAGGTTTCCCAATGTGCACTGCACATGTAATGTTCTCAAAGAATTCCACCAAATTAGTCAAAAATGACCTTCCCTTTATGAACCCAATGGGACAACTTATATCCAGACGTCTTGCTATTTCTTCCTTGATGATAGAATCAAGCATTTCCCTACTACAGAAGTTGAACTAATCGGTCTATAATTACCTGCTTCTTGTCTACCTTCTTTGTTAAACAGTGGTGTCACTTTTGCTGTTTTCCAATCTGCGAGAAACACCTCAGAATCCAATTTCGGTAAATTTCCACTACTTCATTTGCCTTTTCCCCCGATTTTTCTACCCTGGATGCATTCCATCAGGGCCAGGAGACTTGTCTACCTTTAGCCCCATTGACTTGCCCAACACAACCTCTTTCGTGATAATGATAGTTTCTAGATCCTCACCTGCCATGGCCTTCCTGTCATCAATTTTTGGCGTGAAATTTGTGTCTTCCACTGTGAAGACCGACACAAAATAACTGTTTAATGCCTCAGCCATTTTTTCATTTCCAGTTATTACACCTCCCTTCTCATCCTCGAAACGCCTAATAACCGACCTTAATTTCCTGTCTGCTGCCTCCCTCCCTACCTAAACAGCGGTGTTACATTAGCTACTTTCCTGTCCTCTGGTACCCTCCTTGCCTCCAGTGATTCTTGAAAGATCACCACCATTGCCTCCACAGCTTCCTCAGCTATCTCTTTTAGAACCCTGGGGTGTAGCCCACCCGGTCCAGGTTATTTATCCACCGACAGACCTTCCGGTTTCCCCAGAACCTTCACCTAAGGGATGGACACTACACCCACCTGTGCACTCTGACTCTCTTGGAGCTCTGGAATACCACTGGCGTTTTCCACCATGAAGACTCATGCAAAATAACTGCTCTGTTCCTCTGCCATTTCTTTGTCTCCTATTATTCCTTCTCCAGTCTCATTTTCCAGTGGTCCAATGGCTATTTTTGCCTCTCTCTTACCTTTTTATATATTGAAAAAACTCTTCCCATCTTCTTTTATATTACAATCGAGCTTCCACTCATATTTCATCTTCTCCCCACTTATTGCTTTTTTAGTTGTCCTCTGCTCGCTTTTAATGGCTTCCAAATCCTCTGGCTTCCCACTAATCCTTGCCGCTTTGTATGCTTTTTCTTTTGCGTTTATGCTGTCCTTCACTTCCCTCGTCAGCCCTCGATGTCTCATCCTCCCTGTGGCATGTTTTCTCCTCCTTGGGATGAATTTCTGTTGTGCCTCCTGAGTTTCTGTTGTGCTTCTCAAAAACTCCTGCCATTGCTGTTCCACTGTCTTCCCTGCTCGGCACCCTTTCCAATCAACTCTGGCCAGCTCCTCCCTCATGTCCTTGCAGTTACTTTTATTTAATTCTAATACTGTTCCATCTGACCCCAGCTTCTCCCTCTCAAACTGCAGGGTAAATTCTATCATATTCTGGTCACTGGTCCCGAAGGGTTTCTTCATCTTCACTTCCCTAATCAAGTCTACCTCACTACACATCACCAAATCCAGAATTGCCTGTTCCCTAGTAGGCTCTATCACAAGCTGCTCCAAATAATCCATCTCTGAGACATTCAGCTAATTCCTTTTCTTGGGATCCACTACCTACCTGATTTTCCCAATCCCCCTGCATATTGACGTCCCCCATGATTATTGTAACATTGCCTTTTGTATAGGTATTTTCTATCACCTTGATTTATTTTCTGCCCCTCATTTTCTCACTATCCTCATCAATACCCTCAGACTGTACTTTGCCCTTTACTCCGCCAATCCTTCCTGATGTTTACATTTGAAGGCCAGTTTCCAATGTTCAAAGTCTCTCTATTTTTCCATCCCTTTTTCCTCCTTTTTTCCTTTTGCCTGTAATTCAGATCGTTTTAATTATTTTGCTTGCTGTTCCTCCCTTTCCTTTCGCCTGTAATTCAAAGAGTTTTAACAATTTTTCATATTTCAGTCAGTTTCATTTGTAACAGAATTCTCGCCGTTTCCAACGATTCTGACTGTGCTTCTGACAATTACAAATGCTGTGCTCTCATCACAATTATCGCTCCACTCCGTACTCTGTCCGGCAATGTCAACTGCAATGTGTTTGCAATTCCAAAAGCTTTGCTTTTCTCACATTCTGTAAGGTAACTTGCGTGACTTCCTCCACCCGCAGAAACTTCTGAGTCTCTGAAAGAGCCATTAATCCAAACCACACTCCCTATTTAAACTTGAGTACAACAGCTGAAAAGAAAACACAAATCTGCGCACGACCCACTGTCTTTGAGTTCACGAATCCCAAATCAATCAAGAAACACAGATTCCAATCCCGGAGCCCTCAATTGTTATCGGTCATGTTGGATACTTCCAGGTGTTCCATGAAGCTCGAGTGACCTGTAACGCTTTACCATGAAATTGCCGAGAAGGAGCATGAGAGGTTTAAATAGAACATGAGAACTAGGAGCAGGAGTCGGCCCCTCGAGCATGCTCTGCCATTCAATAAGATCATGGCTCATCTTTTCTTGGACTCAACCCCACTTACCCGCCCGCTCACCATAACCCTTAATTCCTTGACTGTTCAAAAAATTATCGATCGTTGCCTGAAAAACATTCAATGAGGCCGCCTCAGCTCCTTCACTAGGCAGGGAATTCCACAGATTCACAACCCTTTTTGTGAAGAAGTTCCTCCTGAAATCAGTCCTAAATCTGCTTCCCCTTATTTTGAGGCTATACCCTCTCGTTCTAGTTTCACCCGCCACTGGAAACAACTTCCCTGCTTCTATCTTATCTATTCCCTTCATAATCTTATATGTTTCTATAAGATCTCCCCTCATTCTTCTGAATTCCAATGAGTATCGCCCCAGTCTACGCAGTCTCTCCTCATAAGCCAACCCTCTCAACTCCGGACCCAACCGAGTGAATCTCGTCTGCAACGCCTCCAGTGCCAGTATATCCTTTCTCAAGTAAGGAGAACAAAACTTTACAGAGCACTCCAGGTGCGGCCTCACCAGCACCTTATACAGCTGCAAGATAACCTCGCTGTTTTTAAGCTCCATCCCTCCAGCAATGAACGATAAAATTCCATTTGCCTTCTTAATTACCTGCTGCACCTGCAACCAACTCCTTGAGATTCCTGCACAAGTACACCCAGGTCCCTCTGCACAGCAGCATGCTGCAATTTCTTACCATTTAAATAATAGTCCATGTTGCTGTTATTCCTACCAGAATGGATCACCTCACATTTCACTTCAGGTGAGTGAAATGACGCACGAAGAGCTTTTATTCAAAACAAAGTTTAATTAAGAATATTGTTGACATGTCTAGTAAGATAGTAGGCAAGAACTTTCAACAATTACAAACAAGAACCACAACAACAACAACGACAATGTGCAACTCTGAAGGAACTATCTCTAGTGTGTTCCAACCAAAGCCAACATCCGATCCACAAAACCCTCCAAATCACCACAATACAGCATAGTTTAGTGCCTATGTATTACAGGTGTCCAGCCTCCTGGTTTGAATGCTCAAAATTCCTTGAGAAGAAACTCAGAAGAGGTTGTAGTCCCATCAATTTGGAAAAGCACAGCTTTTTGAAAAGAGAAGGGCAGGGAGAGTGAGAGAGAGAGAGACTGCTTCTTAGCTTGCTGCTAAACTGCTTCGCAAAACAAAACTACAAGACCAAAAGGGAAAAACAAATCACCTGACTGCCACGGCTTAGCTCCACCTCCATTTAAACTGCATGATTTTTAAAAAAATCACAAGACAACATTAACACTCATGCTCTCAACTCAACACTCCCCATTACCTCAACACTCTCCCTCTCACATCAACACTATCCTGTCACTTCAACACACACCCTCATCTCAACACATTCCAGCTAACCTCAATACTCCCCTTCTCCTCTCTACGCAATCCCTATCACACAGACATGACACCCTTTCTCCTCAACACTCTCTGTCTCACCTCAACACTATCCGTCTCACATCGAAATTCTCCCTCTCACAACCAAATTCACCGCCTGCGATCGACACCTCCCTTATCTCAAAACCCACCCCTTCTGATCTCAGCGACCACTCCTATCTAAACACTTCCCGCTCTCCTGAATACTCCCCCTCACACATCAACACAGCACTCTCACATGAACATTCATCCTCTCAGCTCGACATGCCCCTTATCTTAACACTGCCGTGCCTCAAAGGAACAATGTCCCTCTCATGTCAAAACTCCCATTCAAACCTCAACATTCTCACCCCTCAAAAACACTTCCCCTCAACTCACCTCTCTCCACCACCTCAACAAACTTCCCCAATCCTCAACCAACATCCCCGCACCTCAACACATCCACTCTCATCGCAACAGACCAATTCTCACCTCAACACTCAATTTCTCACATCTCCGTTCTCCCCAGTGAGGTCAACATCACCCCTCTCACCAAAACATATCCTCTCAGCTCAACAGTCCCTCACTCAACACAATCCACCCTCTCCCACCTTAACATACCCACACCCCCCCCCCCACATCAATCCTCCCTGCTCACCTCTACATTACCCCATGTACCACAACACTACCCATCTCATCTCTCCACTCCCCACCCAGCTTCACACTCTCACCTCAGGATCCCCAAGAGCTAAATCTCCCGTCCCACACCGCACGGGAGTCGGAGCAGACGGGCACAGACCATGTAAAAATCCCATTACGTCTGGCGGATTATCTGATTTTGGGGTGAGCGCGGGGGCCAAAACACACCCTGTCTCACTACAACATTCTCCCTTCACATGTCAGCACTCTGCCTCACCTCAGCTCCCGCCATCTCACCTCAACTTCCCCCCCTCTCACCTCAACAACCCACCTCATCTTATCACGCTCCCTCTCACTTCCACACGCACCTTTCACCTCAACAATCTCTCTCTCTCACATCAACAATTTCCTCTCATCGTAACATTGCCCCATCTGCTCAACGGTCTCACTCTGAAATCCACACTCCCCCTCGAAACTCAACAATCTCCGTCTCGCCTCAACAATCCCATAATCACCTCAACACTGTCTGTCTCTGATCCACTTTCCTCCTTCACACCTCAACAACCTCGCCTCTCATCTCAACTGTCTCCTCACATCTCAACACTGACCCACTCCACAACATTTTCCATCCTCACCTCATCATTCCCACTCCACTCAAGATATCCCCCTCCTCATAATGCTCCCCCCTCTCACATCAACATTCTCCCTCCAACCTCAATATGCTCGCTGGCCTCAACAATCTCTGTTCCAACACCGTCGCTCTAACCTGCACTCTCCCATCTCACTTCAACAATCTACATTCAAGTCGGCACTCCCACTTTCTGCTCAACACTCTCCCCCTCCAACCTCAGCGCTCCCCCTCCCACCTGAACGCGCTCCCCCTCCCACCTCCACATTCTCTGTCCGTCAACTCAACAATCCCGCCTCAACTTAAAGTTCCCCCGTCATCTCAACATTAACGATCTCAACAAAGTTGTCCCCAACTCACATTAAAACATTTTGGCTCATATCCGCCCACCCCCTTTCTCCTCAACGCTCTGCCCCTCACCACAATACAGCCCCCTTTACCTTAACCCTTCCCACTCTCACCCCAATATTTCCCTCTCACCTTAATACACTCCGTCTACCCTCAATACTGACCCCTCACATCAACACTCACCACGTATCACCTCAACACTCACCCACTCTGTCCTCAACAAGAACCCCTCTCACCATAAACCTCACCCACTCTCATCTGCACTGGCCCACTCCAATTTCGACACTTCCTCTCTCACATCAACACTGCCCTCATCTCAGCACTGCCCCCTCACCTCAACAGCCCCACTCTGAACTCTCCTATTGTCACCTCAACACTCCCACACTCATCTCAACACATTCGCCACTGACCTGAGCGCATCCCCTTCAACATTCTCTTTGTTCCACCGGAGCAAGGGAGAGAGGAGCGTTTTGCGAGTACAGCTAAAGAGAGTAAGACTTTTTCGCGGGTTTTGAGTGTTCAGGCTTTTCGAAGTTTCGGCTCTTTTGAGAAAAGCGGACGTCGGCCGCCCGGGGCTCAATTTGGCAGGCTTGTAGTTTGTTTTTTAAGTGTGGGAGGTTTAAAAAGCAGGCCGCAGTGTAGAGCGGGCAGCGTTGGGAGCGGGCAGCGGCGTGAGTGGGAAGCAGAGTGTGAGCTGTAAGGGCTTTAGCTCACAGGGCTTCCGGGGGACAGGGCGAGCAGGAGTGAGTTTCAATTCTTAGTTTTTAATTATTATTTACTTTTCTCTTTGTACCTTGGTATAAAGAGTCAAATATGAGTGTGAAGCCAGTGTGTTGTTCCCAGTGCAGGATGTGGGAGTTCCTGGAGGCACCTGGCCTCTCAGACATCCACATCTGTGAGGGGAGTGTCGAGCTGCGGTTCCTGAGGGGCCGTGTTACGGAGCTGGAACTGCAGCTCGAGGATCTTAGTCTGTTAAGGGAGAATGAGGAGCTGATAGACAAGAGCTATCATCAGGTGGTCACACCAGGGCAACGGGTGGAGGCCAAGTAGGTGACGGCCAGGAAGGGTAAAGCTCAGGTGATAGAGAGCACCCCGGTGGATGTGCCCCGACACAACAAGCACTCCTGCCTGAGTACTGAGCGGGGGGGGGGGGGGGGGCGGGGGAACAACCCACCTGGGGGAAGCAGCAATGGCCGTGTCTCCAGAGTGGAGTCCGGGCCTTAAACTCAGAGGGCGAAGGAAAAGAGGATGAAGGCAGTGTTAATTTGGGAGTCTACAGTAAGGGGTTCAGACAGACATTTTTGCGGAGGCAGGTGGACTGCCTCCCTCGGGCCAGGATCCAGCATATCGCTAGTCGGGTCCCAGAAATCCTGAGGGGGGAGGGAGAGGAGCCAGAGGTAGCGGTACATATTGGTACCGCTGATGTGGGAAGGAAGGGGGAAGGGGTCATGAAAAGGGAGGATAGGGAATTCGGGAGACAGCTGAGAAGGATGATAGCAAAGGTAGTAATCTCAGGATTGCTGCCTCTTCCACGGGAAGGTGAGGGCAGGAATGGAGTGAGGTCGAGGATGAATGTGTGGCTGAAGGACTGGTGCAGGGGCAGGGATTCAGGTTCCTGGACCATTGGGACCTCTTTAGGGGCAGGTGTGACCTGTACACAAAAAACGGGTGGCACTTGAATCCCAGGGGGACCAATATCCTGGCGGGAAGGTTGGCTAAGGCTACTGGGGAGAGTTTAAACTAAATAGGTTGCGGGGAGGGGATCGAGACGAGGTGACTGGAAGCGAGGAAGTTAGCTCGCAAACAGAGAAGGGTTAGAGACAGTGCAAGAGGGAGGACGGACGAGGGATAGAGAAGGGGAGAGCTCAGACCAAAGGATTGAGATGTGTTTACTTTAATGCCAGGACTATAGTGAATAAAGGGGATGAGCTCAGAGCGTGGATCGATGCCTGGAAGTGTGATGTGGTGGCCATTACAGAGACTTGGATGCCTCAGGGACAGGACTGGATACTCCAGGTGCCAGGATTCAGATGTTTCAGGAAGGACAGGATGGGAGGCAAGATAGGGGGTGGAGTGGCACTGCTGATCCGGGATAGTGTCACAGCTGTAGAGAAGTTGAATGCTGTGGAGGGATTGTCTACAGAGTCTCTGTGTGTGGAAAATCGGAGTGGGAAGGGGTCGATCACTTTGCTGGGAGTTTTCTATCGGCCGCCCAATGGAAACAGGGAGGTGAAGGAGCAGATAGGGAAACAGATCCTGAAGAGTTGCAATAATACCAGAGTTGTTGTGATAGGAGACTTTCATTTCCCAAACATAGATTGGAATATCCCTTGGGTAAGGGGATTGGATGCGGAGGAGTTCGTTAGGTGTGTTCAGGAGGGTTTCCTGACACAGCATGTGGACAAGCCTACAAGAGGAGAGGCTGTACTTGATCTGATACTGACCAATGAACCAGGACAGGTGTCAGATCTCTCAGTGAGAGAGTATCTTGGGGATAGCGATCATAACTCTATCTCCATTATGCTTCCATTGGAAAAAGAGAGGATCAGGCAAGCTAGGAAAGCGTTTATATGGAGTAAGGGGAAATATGAAGACATCAGGGAGCAAATTAGAGGAGTAAATTGGAAGGAGGTATTCTCGGGGAAATGTACTGAAGAGAGGTGGCAGTTTGTCAAGGAATGTCTGTCTAGAGTTCTACAGGACAACCTTTCGAGCAGACGGGGAGGAGTTGGTAGGTTAAAGGAACTGTGGTGCACGAAAGCTGTGCGGGACCTAGTCGAGAAGAAAAGGAAAGCGTACAAAAGTTTCAGAGAGCTTGGTGAAGATTGGGATCTAGATGAGTCTACGACTTGGAGGAAGGGACTGAAGAAGGAAATTAGGAGAGCCAGAAGGGGTCACGAGAAGGCCTTGGCAGGTAGGATTAAGGCAAACTCTAAGGCGTTCTATAAATATGAGAAGAGCAAAAGGATGAGACGTGAAGGAATAGGGCCTATAAAAGGTGGAGACGGGAAAATCTGTACGGAACCACTGGAAATGGCAGAGGTGCTTAATGAGTATTTTGCCTCAGTTTTCACAGAGGATAAGGATGTACTGCGGGCTTGCGGTGACTGAAAAGATTGAGAATGTGGACTTTAACAAAGAGGTTGTGCTGGAATCTTTGAATGGCATCAAGATAGATAACTCGCCGAGTCCAGATGGGATGTACCCCAGGTTACTGTGACGAAGGGAAAGCGGTAGATGTGGTTTATATGGATTTTAGCAAGGCGTTCGATAAGGTTCCCCCATGCATGGCTTCTCGAAAAAGTGAGAGGGCATGGGATCCAAGGGGCTGCTACGGATCCAGAACTGGCTTGCCCAAAGGAGGCAGAGAGTGGGTATAGATGGGTCTTTTTCTAAATGGAGGTCGGTCACCAGTTGTGTGCCCCAGGGATCTGTTCACATCGTCAATGTGTTTAGTCACATTTTCGAAGAACTCCACCAGGCTCGTAAGGCACGTTCTGCCTTTGGCAAAGCCATGCTGAGTATTCTTGAGCATACTAAACCTCTCTAAATGCTCATAAATCTTGTCCCTCAGTATCTTCTCCATCAGCTTACCAACCACTGAGGTTAGACTCACCGGTTGGTAATTTCCTGGGCTATCCCTATTCCCCTTCTTGAAAATAGGAACCACATCCGCAAACCTCCAATCCTCCGGCACCTCTCCAGTCTCCATCGACGACGCAAAGATCCTTGCTGTTTGTCATTTTCATTAATGACCTGGATGAGGAAGTGGAGGGATGGGTTGGTAAGTTTGCCGACGACACGAAGGTTGGTGGGGTTATGGATCGTCTGGAGGGATGTCAGAAGTTACAGAGGGACATAGATAGGATGCAAGACTGGGCGGAGAAGTGGCAGATGGACTTCAACCCAGATAAATGCGTAGTGGTCCATTTTGGCAGGTCAAATGGGATGAAGGAATACAATATTAAGGGAAAGACTCTCTTAGTACGGTAGAGGATCAGAAGGACCTTGGGGTCCGGGTCCATAGGACTCTAAAATCGGCCCCACAGTTATTGGATTTGGTGAAGAAGGCATATGGTGTGCTGGCCTTTATCAATCGTGGGACTGAGTTTAGGAGTCCGGGGATAATGATGCAGCCATATAAGACCCTCGTCAGACCCCACTTGGAGTACTGTGCTCAGTTCTGGTCGCCTCATTACAGGAAAGATGTGGAAAAGATTGAAAGGGTGCAGTGGAGATTTACAAGGATGTTGCCTGGATTGAGTGGCATGCCTGATGAGGATAGGCTGAGGGAGCTCGGTCTTTTCTCCTTGTAGAGACGTAGGATGAGAGGAGACCTAATAGAGGTATATAAGATGTTGAGAGGCATAGATCGGGTGGACTCTCAGAGGCTTTTTCCCAAGGTGGAAATGGCTGCTACGAGAGGACACAGGTTTAAGGTGCTGGGGGGTACGTACAGGGGAAATGTTAGGGGGAAGTTTTTCACACAGAGGGTGGTGGGCGACTGGAATCGGCTGCCGTCAGTGGTGGTGGAGGCAAACTCAATAGGGTCTTTTAAGAGACTCCTGGATGAGTACATGGGACTTAATAGAATGGAGAGTTATAGGTAGGCCCAAAAGGTAGGGATATGTTCGGCACAACTTGTGAGGCCGAAGGGCCTGTTTTGTGCTGTAGTTTTTCTATGTTTCTATGTTTCTAAACACAGAGTCTTGCTAGTGTTTTTACAGGGTAGTTTGGATGATTTCTAGAGTTGGGAGGGAGTTCAATGTCCCAGCCTCAGTTATTTCAGCTTTCTCTCTGTCCACACGTGGTTTTTCTATGTTGCATCTTGTAATAAATGTAACAGATATTCTGAACGTGATTTGTTATTCTTTTATTGGGGTGGGGGTGTGAAGAGTGGGTTGACGGGTTCCCCTTCTCCCTCTCACTTCTTCCAGCCCACAATGTTTCGTAGCTGTAAAGAATTGTGGTGGGGAGAATCATGGAATCATGGAATCCTCCACTTCCGAAGGAGACCATTCGGCCCATCTATTCTGCACTGACCACAATGCCACCCAGGCTCTATCCCCATAATCCCATACATTTCCCCGAGCCATTTCCTCTGTCACTCAGGAGAAATTGAATATGGCCAATCCAGCATAACCCGCACATCTTTGGGCTCTGGAGGTAACAAAGCAGCCAGAGAAAACCCACGCAGATACGTGGAGATTGTGAAAACTCCACACAGATAGTGACCGAAGCAGAAAATCAAAACCGGGTCACTGGCGCTGTGAGGCAAAAATGCGAACCACTGTGCCACCCCATGGTACAGGTGGTTTGGCCATGCTAAATTACCCCTTCATGTCAGGGGACTAGGCAGAGAAAATGCATGGGGTTATGTGGAGAGGGCTTGTGTGGGATTGTGTTCGGTGCAGTCTCGATGGGTTGAATGGCCTCCTTCTGCACTGGATTCTATGATTTTATGATGAAACATGTGTTCTTTTCCCACAAGTTTAATGCAGCCTTGTGACTAGGCCTCAATTCAAGGCCTAATGCAAAGGCCCTGCAGATGCGTTTTACATTTTCTTGATTCCTGAATAAGACCATAAGACCATAAGACATAGGAGCGGAAATAAGGCCATTCGGCCCATCGAGTCCACTTCACCATTCAATCATGGTTGATTTCAACTCCATTTACCCGCTCTCTCCCCATAGCCCTTAATTCCTCGAGAAATCAAGAATTTATCAATTTCTGTCTTGAAGACGCTCAACGTCTCGGCCTCCACAGCCCTCTGTGGCAATGAATTCCACAGACCTACCACTCTCTGGCTGAAGAAATTTCTCCTCATCTCTGTTCTAAAGTGACTCCCTTTTATTCTAAGGCTGTGCCCCCGCGTCCTAGTCTCCCCTGCTAATGGAAACAACTTCCCTACGTCCATCCTATCTAAGCGTTCATTATCTTGTAAGTCTCTATCAGATCTCCCCTCAACCTCCTAAACTCCAATGAATATAATCCCACGATCCTCAGACGTTCATCGTATGTCAGGCCTACCATTCCTGGGATCATCCGTGTGAATCTCCGCTGGACCCGCTCCAGTGCCAGTATGTCCTTCCTGAGGTGTGGGGCCCACAATTGCTCACAGTACGCCAAATGGAGCCTAACCAGTGCTTTATGAAGCCTCAGAAGTACATCCCTGCTTTTGTATTCCAAGCCTCTTGAGATAAATTACAACATTACATTTGCTTTCTTAATTACGGACTCAACCTGCAAGTTTACCTTTAGAGAATCCTGGACTAGGACTCCCAAGTCCCTTTGCACTTTAGCATTATGAATTTTGTCATAATGCTAATGTCTGTGTTTAAATGTGTGAGCTCAATAGCTGAGTAAAACCTGCAGCAGTCACTTGAATTCAATCTATTCAGTTTGTATTTGTATCTTTTCCTTCTCTTTCTGGTCTCCCACCACTGTCCTTTGATAGTGTGTTATCAGGGAGAGAGGGAGAATGACAGGAAGGGTAAAGCGTGAGTAAGAGAGAGAGGGAGCAAAGACAGAGTAGCAGAGGGAGGGGAGAAGGGAAATTGGGGGTGTGGGTCATGTTGGGGGGCTGTTAGGGTGACGTTTGCTATGCAGTCACAGCCCAGTTTCCCATTCTCTGAGGTGAAGAGCCCCACCCACATCCTTCCAGAAGGTTGATTTGTAAACAGCGACCGTAAATGATGAAGAATATATGTTGTTTTTTTTTCTATAGGTTTTGCCCTGCCTCACGTTTCATTAATTCACACCAGCAATATTTTGTTTTAAATCACATTGCAGTGTGTGTATGTGAGATGCTGCAGTGCAGGATTTCCAGCAGGAATTCTGAAATTATCCAATAATAATCACACTTCTTAAAACAAAACAAACCATTCAGCCACTTGTAAAACAGGTAGGGCGTAGAGGGATGGTGTGAATTTATGGAATCATAGAAAAATACAGCGCAGAAGGGGCCCTTTGGCCCATCGATTCTGAACTGGCACGCAAGAAACACCTGAATTCCGACGTAATCCCATATCATTACTTGGCCCATAGCCTTGAATATTATGATATGCTCAGCACTCATTCAGGGACTTTTTAAGGGATTTGAGTAATCCACCTTTACCACCCTACCAGACAGCGTATTCCAGACCGTCACCACCTTCTGGGTAAAAGGCTTTTCTTCACATTCCCCCTAAATCTCTTGCTCCTCACCTTGAATCTATATCCCCTCTTGACTGACCTTTCAACTTTTGGGAACAGCTGTTCCTTATCCATTCTGTCCATTGTCTCATCATCTTCTACACCTCAATCAGATTGGCCTTCAGTATTTTCTGCTCCAATAAAACCAGCCCAAGTCGATTCTACCACTCGTCATAACGTATGTTCCAGCATCTCGGTGAATCTCCTCTGTACCCCTCCATTCACACCCTTCCTATAATGTGACGACCAGAACTGCACACAGAACTCTAGCTGTGGCCTCAACAAAGATTTATACAACTCCAAATGAGTTTCTTGTTTTGTAATCTTTGTCTCGATTGATAAAGGCACGTGTACCATATGCCTTTTTCACCACCCTACAAACATGCCCTTCCGTCTTCAGGGATCTGTGGATAAACACGCCAAGGTCCCTTTGTTCCACAGAACATCCTCGCGTCCGACCGCTCATCGAATACTTTATTGCCAAATTACTCCCTCCATAGTATTTCGCCAAACACTTTTCAGGGTTAAATTTCATCTGTAACTTATCTGTCAATTTGACCATTCCATCCATATCTTCTTGTGCCCCAAAACATTCAGCCGCACTGTTAACCACCTGGCCAATTGCAATTTGTTGCGTTCAATCTGTATTCTCTGACGATGCTGACATTATTTAGGAGGGAGGGTTTCAGTTACATATATTGGAGCACATTCTGGGGGAGGTTGGACCTGTACAAACAGGACGGTTTGCACCTGAGCCAGAGGGGTACCAATATCCTGGGAGGGAAATTTGCTGCGGCTCTTCGGGGGGGGGGTTAAACTAATTTGTCAGGGGGATGGGATAACGAGCTGTAGTCCAGAAGCCAGTGTTAAGTGTAGTGAGGTACAGAAGAGGGTATCATGTTCGCAGGAGTATACCGGCAGACAGGAAGTTGGGTTGAAGTGTGTCTACTTCAATGCAAGGAGCATCCGGAATAAGGTAGTTGAACTGGGAGCGTGGATTGGTACTTGGGACTATGATGTTGTGGCCATTACGCAGACATGGTTAGAACAGGGACAGGAATGGTTGTTGGAAGTTCCCGGGCATAAATGTTTCAGTAAGAGTAGTGAAGGTAGGAAAAGAGGTGGAGTAGTAGCATTGTTAATCAAGGATTGTTTAACGGCTGCAGAAAGGCAGTTCGAGGGGGATCTGCCTACTGAGGTAATATGGGCTGGAGTTAGAAATAGGAAAGGAGCGGTCACGTTGTTAGGAGTTTTCTATAGGCCCCCAAATAGTAATAGAGATGTGGAGGAAGAAATTGCAAAGCAGATTATGGATATGTGTGGAGGTCACAGGGTAGTTGTCATGGGTGACTTTAACTTTCCCAATATTGATTGGAACCTTTATAGGTCAAATAGTTCGAATGGGGCAGTTTTTGTGCAGTGTGTGCAGGAGGGCTTACTGACACAATATGTGGATAGGCCGACAAGCGGTGCAGCCACATTGGACTTGGTAGTGGGAAATGAACCGGGCCAAGTGTTAGATTTGTTACTGGGAGAGCACTTTGGAGATAGTGACCACAATTCGGTGTCTTTCATGATTGCAATGGAGAGGGATAGGGCCGTTCGGCCGGGCAAGGTTTATAATTGGGGGAGGGGTAATTATGACACGATTAGGCAAGAATTAGGGAGCATAGCGTGGGGACAGAAACTGTCAGGGAAAGGCACTAATGAAAAGTAGAACTTGTTCAAGGAACAAATACTGCGTGTCCTTGATAGGGATGTCCCTGTCAGGCAGGGAGGAAATGGCAGAGTGAGGGAACCAGGGTTCACAAAAGAGATTGAATGTCTTGTCAAGAGGAAAAAAGGAAGCGTATGTATGGATGAGAAAACAGGGTTCAGTTGGGTCGCTTGAGGGTAACAAGGTAGCAAGGAATGAGCTAAAAAAAAAGGGCTTTGGAGAGCTAGGAGGGGCCATGAGAAGTCCTTGTGGGTCAGATCAAGGAAAATCCAAAGGCTTTTTACTCTGATGTGAGAAATAAAAGAATGACCAGGGTGAGGTTAGGGCCGGTGAATGAGGAGGTGACATTTCGATTGACGGAGGAAGGGCCGTGGATGTAGTCTATATGGATTTTAGTGAAGCGTTTGACAAGGTCCCTCATGGCAGGCTGGTGCAAATGGTTAAATCTCACGGGATAAAAGGTGAGCCTGCGAGATGGGTGGAGAACTGGCTTAGCCATAGAAGACAGAGGGTAGCAGTTGAGAGGTCTTTTTTCCGGTTGGAGGTCTGTGACTAGTGGTGTTCCGCAGGGTTCTGTACTGGGACCTCTGCTGTTTGTGATATATATAAATGATTTGGAGGAAGCTGTAGCTGGTGTGATCAATAAGTTTGCTGACGACACGAAAATTGCTGGAGTTGCGGATAGTGATGAACATTGTCAGAGAATACAGCAGGATATAGATAGGCTGGAACATTGGGCGGAGAAATGGCAGATGGAATTTAATCCAGATAAATGCGAAGTGATGCATTTCAGTAGATCGAATGAAAGGGGGAGCTATACAATAAATGGCAGAACCATCAGGAGTATAGACACACAGAGGAACCTGGGTGGACAAGTCCACAGATCCTTAAAGATGGCAGCACAGGTGGAGAGGGTGGTGAAGAAGGCATATGGCATGCTTGCCTTTATTGGACGGGGCATATAATATTATAGTTGGCATATGATGCTGCAGCTGTATAGAACGATGGTTAGGCCACATTTGGAATACTGCGTCCAGTTCTCGTCGCCACACTACCAGAAGGACTTGGAGGCTTTGAAGATAGTACAGAGAAGGTTTACCAGGATGTTGCCCGTTATGGAGCATCTCAGCTGTGAGGAGAGATTAGGTAAACCGGGGGTGTTCTCCCTGGAAAGACGGAGGATGAGGGGCGACCTAATAGAGGTGTATAAAATTATGAAGGGCATAGATAGAGTGAACAGTTGGAAGCTTTTTCCCAGGTCGGAGGTGACGAACACAAGGGGTCAGGGGTTCAAGGTGAGGGGGGCAAGATTCAACACAGATGTCACAGGGGAATGTATTTTACACAGAGGGCGGTGGGGGCCTGGAATGCACTGCCAAGCAAGGTGATTGAGGCGAACACGTTGGGATCGTTTAAGACTTATCTCGATAACTACATGAACGGACTGGGAGTAGAGGGATACCAAAGAATGGTCGAGTGGGCACATGAGCGGCACAGGCTTGGAGGGCCGAAGGGCCTGTTCCTGTGCTGTATTGTTCTTTGTTCTTTCTTTGTTCTTTGAGAGGGGCCAGGTTTTTGAGGATGAGTGAGAGATACAGGCTGATAGGTTGGGGGAGGTAGATGTTCTGAGGGAAGATGTATTCGGAATTTTGAAAAACCTGAGGGTCGATAAGTCCCCTCGGCGAGATGGGATATATCCTACGATTCTTTGGGAGGCAAGGGACAAGATTGCAGAGCCTTTGGCTTTGATCTTTGGGTCCTCACTCTCCACGGGGATAGTTCAGAGGACTGTAGAGTGACGAATGTTGTTCCTCTGTTCAAGAAAGGAAATAGGAATGACCCTGGCAATGATAGGCCGGTTAGTCTTACTTCGGTGGTCGGTAAGTTGATGTAAAAGGTTCTGAGGGATCGGATTTATGACCATTTGGAAAGATGCTGCTTAATCTGGGATAGTCAACACGGATTAGTGAAGGGTTAGTCTTGCCTCACAAATTTGATTGAATACTTTGAGGAGGTAACGAAGTGTGTACATAGAACATAGAACATAGAAAGCCACAGCACAAACAGGCCCTTCGGCCCACAAGTTGCGCCGATCACATCCCCACCTCTAGGCCTATCTATAGCCCTCAATCCCATTAAATCCCATGTACTCATCCAGAAGTCTCTTAAAAGACCCCAACGAGTTTGCCTCCACCACCACCGACGTCAGCCGATTCCACTCACCCACCACCCTCTGAGTGAAAAACTTACCCCTGACATCTCCTCTGTATCTACCCCCCAGCACCTTAAACCTGTGTCCTCTCGTAGCAACCATTTCAGCCCTTGGAAATAGCCTCTGAGAGTCTACCCTATCCAGACCTCTCAACATCTTGTAAACCTCTATCAGGTCACCTCTCATCCTTCGTCTCTCCAGGGAGAAGAGACCAGTGTAGATGAAGGTAGAGCAGTTGATGTTGGATACATGGATTTTAGTAAGGCGTTTGATAAGGTTCCCCATGGTCGGCTCATGAGGAAAGTAAGGAGGTTTGGGATGAAGGGAAATTTGGCCGATTGGATAGGTAACTGGCTATCTCATAGAATGGTGTGGAAATGCCGGCGTTGGACTGGGGTAAACAGAGTAAGGAGTCTAACAACACCAGGTTTCCACTCCATCTGACGAAGGAGCAGCGCTCCGAAAGCTAGTGGCGTTTGCTACCAAATAAGCCAGCTGGACTTTAACCTGGTGTTGTCAGACTCCTTACTGTATCTCACAGAAGACAGAGGGTGGTGGTGGATGGAAAATCTTCAGACTGGAGACCAAATACCAGCGGTGTACCACAGGGATCAGTGCTGGGTCTTCTGCTATTTGTGATTTTTATCAATGACTTGGAGGAGGGGGCTGAATGCTGGCTCAGTAAATTTGCTGACCACACCAAGATTGGTGGAGTAGTGGATGCGGTGGAGGGTTGTTGCCGGCTGCAAAGAAACATTGATAGGATACAGAGCTGGGGCGCAAAATGGCAGATGGAGTTTAAACCTGATAAATGCGAGGTGATACATTTTGGCTGGACAAATTTGAGTGCGGATTACAGGATCTACGGTAGAGTTCTGAGGAATGTGGGGGAACAGAGAGATCTTGGGGTGTCGTATCCACAGATCTATGCTACAGATCTAAGTGGATAGAGCCGTGAAGAAGGCCTATAATGTGTTAGCGTTTATTAACAGGGGGTTTCAGTTTAAGAGCCGTGGGGTTATGCTACAACTGTACAGGACATTGGTGAGACCACATTTGGAGTATTGTGTGCAGTTCTGGTCACCTCACTATAAAAAGGATGTGGACGCATTGGAGAGAGTGCAGAGGAGATTTACAAGGACGCTGCCTGGTTTGTAGGGTAGGTCTTATGAGGAACGGTTGTGGGAGCTAGGCCTTTTCTCTTTAGAGCGGTGGAGGATGAGAGCCGACTTAATAGAGGTTCATAAGATGATGAGGGGGATAGATAGAGTGGACGTTCAGAGAGTATTTCCTCGGGTGGATGTACCTGTTACTCGGGGGCATAACTATAAGGTTCATGGTGGGAGACATAGAAGGGATGACCGAGAAAGGTTCTTTACTCAGAGAGTGGTGGGGGTGTGGGATAGACTGCCTGCTGTCATAGTGGAGTCGGACACTTTAGGAACTTTCAAGCGGTTATTGGAAAGGCACTTGGAGCACACTAGAATGATAGGGAGTGGGATAGCTTCATCTCGGTTTCGGACAAAGCTCGGCACAACATCGAGAGCCAAATGGCCTGTACTGTGCTGTACTGTTCTATGTTCTATGTAGTATGTTCTAATACTGCAGAGAATTGAGTGGGCGAGTGGAATGTGCAGGAAGCATTTTGAATGCAGTTTATTGAGGGGCTGAATGTGGATTTCTCTCTCTCCATTTCTCTCTTTGGTTCACCGAATTCTGGCCTGTGAAAAACAGAGTGAGAGAGAGAGGTGGACAATATGAGAGTATGAGAGAAATCTTGATTTGGGGCGGTTTATTGAGAGAGGTAAATGTTCTGGAGTGTTTTCCTGCGTTGCGGTTTGTAGAGGTGACTGATGAAATAAGAGCTTAATTGCAGATGCTGAAAGTACATCCAGCAGCAATCCGGGGGTTAGCACGTAGAGTGGGTGGACAGGGGGAGTACTGGATTGGAGGGTGGGACAGAGGGGGATTATCACTGTCGGTGTGGTTTTATAGCTCTGCAAATAACTTACGAGTGAGTTGGAGGGAATAAATTGAAATTCCGGAGCCTTGGTAAAGGCTTGATCTCAATCCTAGAATCTTACTTGTGTTTTTAGACAGGGCTGTGGGGTTTATTAATGGATTCAGAGGATTGTTCTGGTTAACTCGGGTAGGGAAACTTGTTCTTTGTCCCACAGGTTTAATGCAGCCCTTGTGACGAGGCCTGAATTCAAGGCCTAATCTCAGGAGCACTTCCTGAACAGTGTTCAAGTGGCTGAATTCAATGTTGCAATAACATGTGCAGCAGCTACTTCAGGATGGGGCTGTGGATTTTCCTACTCACTCTCTTTCAATCTTTCTCTTTTGGTTGGGAATTTTAAAACACCATCCTAAACACGTCATCTTTTTAAATGGTCAGGCCGAAAATGATCAGAGCGCATTTCAATCCAGATTCATCCTGAGACACAGAAACAACGCAGAGATCAGGGCAAATTATTGAGAACTGGCGAGACACGAGAACAGATGGTGTGTTAGATAGATAGTGGTGGGGGGATAGCGAAAGAGACAAAGAGTTGGGAGAGGTGACTGAGAGAAGCTTCATTGATGAGAATGAATGTAAAATCAGCACCAATCATGGAGTGAGCAGGAAGAGTGGGTGGACAGGAGGAGCAGGAGGGTGGGACAGAGGTAGATTATCAGTGTTGGTATGTTTTTATGATGAATCAGAAAAGCAGGTGAAGGTAGTGTGTGATACACCGAGGGAGATAAAACAGGAGGCTATAGAAAGATTGGAGACTTGGTCACAGAAATGACAGATAGTGTTTAATCCGGACAAATGTGAGATGATGCATTTTGGAGGATCAAGTATTGGTGTGAAATATACTGTAAATGACAGGACATTTCGGAACATTAACATGCTGCTAAATCTGGGCGTGCAGATCCAAGTCCCCTCAAGGTGGCAACACAGGTGGCCATGGTTATTAAGAAGGCAGAGGGAATGCTGGCTGCATCAGCTGGGCATTGAGTATAGGAGCTGGGAAATCATGTTGCAGCTCTATAAATCCTTGGTTACGCCGCATTTGCAGTATTTCCTGCAGTTCTGCTCACTACACTATCAGAAGGACGTGGAGGGTTTGAAGAGAGTGCAAACAAGGTTCACCAGGTTGCTGCCTGGCCACGAGCGTGTTGGCTAGAAGGAGGCGTTGAATAAACAAGGATTGTTTTCACTGGAGAGATTGATGCTGAAGGAGACTGAATGGATAACAAAATGATAGGCATCGACAGGGTGATAGTCTGAAGCTTTATCCTCGGGTGGAAGTGTCAAATACAAGGGGGCATAGGTTCAAGGTGAGAGGGGAAATTTGAAGGGAAATGTATGGAGAATGTTTTACATGGAGTGGTGGGTGCCTGAAACACGTTGCTGGAGGAGCAGGTGGAAGCACGCACATTATCAACATTTAAGAGGCACCCGGATATGCACCTGAATAGAGCGGGAATAGAAGGATACTGACCGAGTGAGGGCAAAATATTTGTCAGTTTAGTTTGGGCGTTATGATCAGCACAGGCCTGGAAGGCCGAAAGACTGGTTCATGTGCTGTACTTTCCTTTATTTATTCGTTCGCTGACAAGAAAAAGGGAGAATTAAAACCCGGGGGACACTCAGTGGTTCGTTCCGGCTGCGGATGGTTTGAGAGTAGAATCTGTGATTGGCTGCAGTGGCTGTCAGTCAGCCTCGCCCGCTCACTGATTGTTCGACGCGACATTCAGTCAGAGCGGTGACCTCCCGCATTGCTTCTTGGTGCGGCCACTGATGTCCTGATTGGCTGATCCGCTGTCAATCAAATTATGTCCATTGATTGGCGGGCACGGCTGACAGTCAATGTGTGTCTTTTCTGATTGGCATCAGGCGATCATTTAGTGTTCTGGTTTCTGATTGGCTCAAATAACGTTTGGCAATTCAGCCTCAAATTAATTGAGGCGGTCGGTAGCAATCTGGTCTGATTGGCTGAGGTGGTTTGTCAGCAATCCAGTCTCCGATTGGCTGAGGAATTCTGTTAGCAATCCAGTCTCTGATTGGCTGAGGCAGTTGGTGAGCTATCCAGTCTCTGATTGGCTGAGGCGGTCATTTAACAATCCAGTCTCTGAATGGCTGAGGCGGTCATTTAGCAATCCAGTCTTTGATTGGCTGCTCTCTCATTGGCGGAGCGGTCAATCAGCGATCAATCTCTCTGGCTGTCAGTCAGTTTTGTTTCTTCATTAATTGAATAATTGATGTAATCGGAGATTTCACGACGATTCTGATCTGCTCCCTGAATTTTGATTGGGTCACCGCGTAAATAAGTGTGTTTGTGCAGCAATTTAAATCCTGCAGCATTATTCCAACTTCTTGCCATTCATATTCAGGAAGAGTGACGTAAATAAGTCCTTTCACTTTGGAATAGAAAAAATAGATAACACTCACCGACCAGAGGACAAGAAAGGCTCCGGATATGCTGAAGAGTAAAATTATTGACTTCCGCCTGCTCTCCATCTCGGGGTCTCTGCGATTCTCTCCCTTACTCTGAGCCCTCAATCGCTTCCGAACTCGACTGGTCACCAAAATGTGACTGACTGTCAGAGCGTTAATCAACAGGATCAAACCGAATGGGAGCAATGGGGTTAAAACCTGCTCAAACCACGAATATCCAATCCACCCAGAATCTGTCCAGTAGATGGCCTTCGTCGCACAGAACCACTGGACATTGTCGAATATCATCCAAGGTTCATATATAAAGTAATGGGGGATGTTTCTTGCAGACAGCAGGATGCCGGCTGTTGCCAGAACCGCAGCCGCAGTTTTCCCGGTGCAATATTTATTTTTCAATTTCTGGCAGCGAATGGCCACAAGTCGATCAAATGAGAAAGTGACAGTGAACCAGACAGAACAGTCTCTGGCTGCATAAAGCAGGACATCTTTAACACGACACACAGAGGTGAGGCGCAGGAAACTCAGGGGGAAATACAACGAATTAATGTGGCCGAGAATAGGGTTCATGATGATGAACAGAAGATCCGCCGCTGCCATGGCCACCAAGTAGTGAGTGGTGCAACTGGAAAGGCCACACTTTCCACGACTCAGGATCACAACTCCTAGTAAATTACCTGTCAGAGAAAAATAGATAACAGCCGGGAAATTAATGACTACACACCCCACTCAAACATCCCCATCAAGCCAGGGGATGAACCCCGGTTCAATGGAGAGTGCAGGAGGGCATGCCAGGAGCAGCACCGGGCAAAACGCCAAATGAGGTGTCAACCTGCTAAACCTACCAAACAGGACTACGTGCATGTCAAATGGCAAAAACAGCAATTGATAGAGCTAAACAATCCCACAACCAACGGATCAGTTCTAAGCTCTGCAGGCCTTCCACATCCAATCGAGAATGGTGGTGGACAATTCAAAAACTCTCTGGAGGAGCAAGTTCCACAAATATCCGCATCCTTAATGATGGAGGAGCCCAGCACATCAGTGCACAATATAAGGCTGAATTATTCATAGCAAATGTCAGCCAGAAGTGTTGTGTGGCTGATCCATCTCGGCCTCCTCCAGTGGTCCCCAGCATCTCTGATGACAGTCTACAACCAATTCGATTTAATGCACATGACATCAAGAAATGGTAGGAGGCACTGGATACTGGAAAGGCAATGCTCCCTGATGACATTCTCGCAATTGTGCTGAAGACTTGAGCTCCAGAACTTGCTGCTCCCCTAGCCAAGCGCTTCCAGGACAGTTACCACAAAAGCATCTACCCAACAATGTGGATCATTGTACAGGATTGTCCTGTACACAAAAAGCAGGATAAATCCAAACCAGCCAATTACCGCTTGACATCAAGGCCGCATTCGACTGAGTATGGCATCAAGGAGTCCGAGCGAAACTGGAATCAATGGGTACCAGGGCGCAAACTCTCCCCTGGTCGAAGTCATGCCTCGCACACAACCATACATGGAAGATGGTTGTGGTTGTGGAGAGTCAGTCATCTCAGCTGCAGGTGTCCCTCAGGGAAGTGTCCTAAGCCCTACCATGTTCAGCTGCTTCATCAACGACCTTCCTCCCGTCATAACGTCAGACGCGGGAATGTTGGCCAATGATTGTGCAATGTTCAGCACCATTCGCGTCTCCTCAGATCATGAAGCAGTTCATGTTCACTTGCAACAAGATCTGGACAATATCTAAGCTTAATCTGACATATGGCAAGTAACATTTGCGCCATACAAATGCCAGGCAATGACCATCACCAATAAGAGGCACTCAAAACACCGCCCCTTGACATTCTGTGGTGTAACCAACACTGCATACCCCACTGTCAACATCCTTGGGGTTACCATTGACCAGAAACTCAACTGGATTTGCCACATAAACATAGTGGCTACAAGAGCAGGACAGAGGCTTGGAATATTGCGGCGAATAACTCAGCTACTGACTCACCAAAACCTATCCACCATCTATAAGGCACAAGGCAGGAGTGTGATGGAATACTCCCCAATTGCCTGGATCGGTGCAGCTCCATCAACACGCAAGAAGCTTGACACCATCCAGGACAAAGCAGGTCGCTTGGTTAGCATCATTGCGACAAACATTCAATCCCTCCACCACCGACGCTCTGTAGCAGCAGTGTGTACTGTTTAAAAGATGCACTGCTGCAATTCACCAAATATCCCTCGACAGCACCTTACAAACTAGCGACCACTTCCATCTGGAAGGACAATGGCAGCAGATAAATGGGAACACCACAACCTGCAAGTTCCCCTCCAAGCCACTCACCATCCTGAATTGGAATTATATCGCCGTTCCTTCACAGTTGCTGGGTCAAAATTCTGGAATTCCCTCCCGAACAGTATTGTGGGTCAAACCACAAAACATGGACTGCAGCGATTCAAGAAGGCAGCTCACCACCACCTTCTTAACGGCAACTAGGAATGGGCAATCAATGCTGGCCAGCCAATGACGGCCATGTCCCACGAATGAATGAAATAAAAGCTTGGCCCAGCGCCCTGAAAGTTTTTGCCAAATGTTCATCCAGGTACTTTTTAAAGAATGTCAGGCAACCCGCCACTACCAAGCTCCAAGGCAGCACATTCCGTTACCACACTCTGGATTTTCCTTATAACCACCTAAACGTCCTGCCCCTCACCTTGAACTTGTGTCCCCTCGTGACTGACGCTTCAAGTAAGGAGAACAGCTGCTCCTTAACCACTATGTCCATGTTCCTCACAGTCTTGTACACCGCGATCAGGACGCCCGTAAGGCTTCTCTGCTCTCATGAAAAAATGACGTAAGTTTACGCACCCTCTCTTCATAACTTAATTCTTCCGTCCCAGGCAGCATCCTGTTGAATCACCTCTGCACCCCCTGCATTGCAAACATTTCCATCCAAAAATGTGGCGACACAAACTACACACAGTGCTCTAGCTGTGGCCAGACCAGAGTTCTATACAATTCCAACATGACTTCCCTGCTTTTATAATCTATGCTTTGATTAATAAGGTCAAGTGTCCCATATGCCTTATTCACCACCATATTAACATGCCATTCCACTTTCAGAGATCTTGGGACAAACACGCCAAGGCCACTTTGCTCCATAGAACACCCTCGTGTCCTATTATTGATTGAGTACTTTCTTGGCAAATTTCTCCTTCCAAATGTATCACCTCACACTTTTAGGGTTAAATTCCATCTGCCACTCAACTGCGCATTTGACCATTCTGTCTGTATCTTCTTTTTTTGGTTCACGATGCACTGCCTCCAAATAACCACCCGTCCACTGTTTGTGTTATTCGCAAATTTACTGATACTTCCTCCCTCCCCGCAAATTCATCATTGTCATTTATACAAACAATGAATAATAAGGAACCCAACACAGATCCCTGTACTACTCGACACTGACTTCCAGGCAGTAAAACAGCCTTCTGTCATCACGATTTTTCTCCGACAACTAAACCAAATTTGAGTCCACTTTATTAAATTGTCCTGTATCCCATGTAAATTTACCGTCTTTACAAATATCCGATGTGGGACCTTGTCACAAGCTTCGCTGAAATCCATGTGAACTAGGTAGTAACTTCTGGGAATTTGCTGAACATCCACACCGGCCTCCAATGCAACAGTGACCTTGATAAAGAATTAATTTTTAGATTGCAAAACAACCCTGAAATGTTTCCATTAAAAGATCCTAAATTGGAACAAGAGACAGGTAAATGAGGGGAGATAATTCACCCTTTCTGGGGTAAATGAGGGAGGGGGATATAAAGCTCTCAGCACTTTGCTGTTTGTGGGATCTTGCACTGTTCTCAGACGACAATGTGACTTTCTACGTGACAGCAATATTGCAAAATAGATGGAGACAGGGAGAGTTTGTGAGTTAGGCAGAGAGAGTAAAAAGATGAGTGAGAGATAGAACAGTTGAAGGTGGTGTGTTCGATGCAGCAGGACTGACACGGGGTGTTATTGTGGTTTGGGAGCTACAATAGGGGACATGTTCTTTATTTTAATTTTGTGAATCCCAGGGCGGAGAAATTAACTGTTTCATCCATTGTCTCTCACTCTCTCTCTCTCTCTGTCTCTCTGCATAAATGTGGAGGGGACCAAATTCGCACCTCAATATGCCAACATTTTCATGCACAGATGCGAACAAGACCTTTTCACCGCACAGGACCTTCAACACGAGATACATCGCTGACATTTTCTTCCTTTGGACTCATGGTGAACAATCACTGAAACATCAACAAGTTCCATCGCACCATCAGACTCACCATGGACTATTCTCCGGAATCGGTTGCATTCTTGGACACACGTATCTCCATCATGGACGGTCATCTCAGCACTTCACTGTACCGCAAGCCCACGGATAACCTCACGATGCTCCACTTCTCCAGCTTCCACCCTAAACACATTAAAGAAGCCATCCCCTACGGACCAGTCCTCCGTATACACAGGATCAGCTCAGATGAGGAGGAGCGCAACAGATACCTCCAGACGCTGAAAGAGCCCTCATAAGGACAGGATATGGCACTCGACTCATCGATCGACAGGTCCAATGCAGCACAGAAAATAACCACACCGACCTCCTCGGAAGTCAAACACGGGACACGACGGACAGACTATCCTTCGTTGTCCAGTACTTCCCTGGAGCGAAGAAGCTACGACATCTTCTCCGGAGCCTTCAGCATGTCATTGAACATCTCGTCAAGGCCATTCGACACGCCCACTTCTTGCCTTCAAACAACCGCACAACGTTAACAGATCTTTCTCCGCAGCAAACTACCCAGCCTTCAGGAGGACAGTGACCACGATACCACACAACCCTGCCACAGCAACCTCTGCAAGACGTGCCGGATCATCGACACTGATGCCATCATCTCATGTGAGAATGCCATCCACCAGGCACACTGTACATACACTTGCAACTCGGCTAACGTTGTCAACCTGATACACTGCAGGATAGGATGTCCCGAGGCACGGTGCATTGGGGAGACCGTGCAGATACTATGACAACAGATGACTGAACAGCGCTTGACAATCACTAGGCAAGACTGTTCTCTTCCTGTTGAGGAACACTTCAGCGGTCACGGGCATTCGGCCTCTGATCTTCGGCTAAGCGTTCTCCAAGGTGGCCTTAACGACACACAACAATGCAGAGTCGCTGAACAGAGACTGATAGCCAAGTTCCGCACACATGAGGACGGCCTCAACCAGGATCTTGCGTTCATGTCACACTATCTGTAACCTCCACGACTTGCCTTGTCTTGCAAAATCTCACTAACTGTCCTGGCTGGAGACAATACACATCTCTTTAACCTGTGCTTAACCCTCTCTCGACTTACATTGTATGTATCTTTAAGAGTTCATTACCTGTAAAGACTCGCATTCCTACCATTATTTTGTAAATTGGGTTTGTGTCTTTATATGCCCTGTTTGTGAACAGAACTCCCACTCACCTGATGAAGTAGCAGCGCCCCGAAAACTAGTGGCTTGTGCTACCAAATATACTTGTTGGACTTCAACCTGGTGTTGTGAGACTTCTTACTGTCTCTGCATAAACGCAGTCCGAAAGTAAAATGCGTTGCACACTACTTACTGCACCTTGTGCAATCTTGCTGTAGAATTACTTTTAAATGATTGTCTCAGTTTTAAGAGGGAGTTACACCTTTCCGGGGGACTGAAGGAAAATCTCCAGATGTGGGACAATGCAGAGTGCGTGGGATGTGTGTGGGGCTTTATGTTTGCTGAAGTGGGGCAATGGACTCAGAACAAGCGTGAGGGAAGGGCAAGGGTAAGTTCTGTGTTCCATCTGATTAGTTTCATAGTGCATCTACTTTGGGGCCTTACTGCATACGCACTGGCCTGGGCCTGGCCTGCCCTGTCACAATGATCACACTCTTCGAAAATTGCTCACGAACTTCCTAATTGTTTCGAGGGCCTGAATATAAAAGTCTTAAATTTAAAAGTTGGGACTGAAGGAGCTAATCAACCTTTTCCGCAGCGGACTGAGGGGACATTCAGCCAACATCGCGTTGCTGCACGTGGCATCTTGCTGTGCCACCAATATTCCAACGTCAATTTGTACATTCTAATCTTAATAAGTACGCACACACATACACACACGCAAACACGCACTCACAGTAGTAACAATCATCAGAAAATCAACTGAATTGTGAAAGTGCAACATTGCTTTGGAGAATCCTGTGCATATTTTTTTTCATGATCTGGCGATGCCGGCGTTAGACTGGGGTAAACACAGTAAGGAGTTTAACAACACCAGGTTAAAGTCCAACAGGTTTCTGTGGTAGCAAATGCGAAAGCTAGTGGCATTTGCTACCAAATAAACCTTTTGGACTTTAACCTGGTGTTGTGAAACTTCTTACCACATTTTTTTCTGCAGACTTCTCGAAATGGACAACAGGGAGGTCTTATTAAAAAAAAATCTCATCAACTGTAAATTGTGTTTTATGGCCTGGGATTGAAGTTGAACAACTTGAAGCGGTTAGAATTGTGGAATAAAACCTTTCCCTGAGGAAGAGAGCTAAATGTGAAGGTGAAATGACATGCATAGCGGGACATTTGAATTATGTTTGCTTTGGTGGTGTTTGTTGGCTTGCTCGCTTTTTGTCTGTCTCTCTGTGTCTTCACTTTCTGACTTGTAAGTGAGAGGAAGAGAGAGTGTGGTGAGAGAGTGGGGTGAGGAAGGGTTGGGGTTACAGAACGTGGGAGTGAGAGAAAAAGGGGACGATTAGGTTAAACAGGAGGAGATTTGGCTGAATATTGTGTAGTTGGAATGGAGGCAAAATGATGCAGTATTTGGGGATGGGGGTCTCCTGTAGATAGTCACTGCTGATGTGCCCTGTCACATCTTTCCAGAGAGGGTGATGTTGAAAAACTCCAATCCTGAGACTGTCTGTTTCAAAATGTCTCCTGAGGGAATGGACAGACTTTCCCTGCTGGAGTTTGAGCCCCCGTATCTACTTGTGTGGGAGGTGTGGTAACAGTACTGCCCATGGGGTCCTGCTGTGCATTGTTAGAATTTAACTAGTAACAAATTTGTATTGGATATAATGTGACCAATGATAACAAGTTGTATGGGTCAGCTGACTCAGTAAACCATGCAACCAATTAAAGAACGATGTGGCGGTCAGCTGACCACCTGACTCACCATAAATAAGAACCTGTTGGGAATTGTGGGGAACTTGGATTGGCCAAGGGCGAGGCCACAAATTCGGAGAAATGAAGTTTTTTTATTAAACCCTTTCTTTGATTCATAAGTTGGAGTAAGTTTTGTTGTATTTTTATTTGCATTTGAAGAGTTCCTTCTGAGGAAACATTGATAGGAGAGGAATACACATCGTAACTTGGTGTTTCCAATGAGATTCCCCCACACCACGACATTGTAAACTGTCCGAAAAGAAGAAATCATATCTTTGAAACTACATGCGACACAGAATACGTAGAAACTGGCAGTGATGAGCATAAGGACTCGGGAGGCATTGTTTTGGTGGCAGAAATGTCCTATATTGAGAATCATGATGATAGACTCTTTCAACTGTGCTGTTTTAGATCGTGGATGCACGTCCACTTCTGCGGCGACGATTGGCTAAATTGTTATTTATGGCCTCTTCATCATAAAGACTGAAAGAATTTTAAAGGAACATGAAAGTTCCACCTGCTTTAGATTTGGAGATGACAACATTTTAACGTCCTCCAAAAGGATGATATTTCCCTTCAGGATTGCGGAAATCAATCTATTTATAAGTACAGATGTAGTTTCCAATGATGTACCTTTGTTGTTCAGCAGATCTGCGATGAAGAACGCTCAGGTGCCTATCGGTTTGAAACAGGAAAACGCAATGTTACTTGGGAAAACTGGAGACCTACATGTTACAAGATCTGGCCATCATTGTCTTCCTTTAAGAAAACTGAATTTATTGGACAAAAGGATTCATGAGGCATTCGTGTCACTAACAGACAACAGCATGGTGGACAAAAAGGGTATTCTGAAACTCCACAAGCCGTTTGGTCATCCAGCACCACAGAGACTGACAGCACTGCTGCAGGATGCAGGTGTGCTGGACAAGGGATATAATAATCTCATCGAACAAATATCAGTCACATGAAATTTGCATGAAATATAGAAGGACAGCCCCACGCCCATTCGTGAGTTTACCATCAGCACGAGATGCAGTGGTGATGGATCAAAACATATGGGACATGGACAAGGCTGTCTATCTATTGCACGTTGTGGACATGGCCACCAGGTTTTTCATATCCGCGGTGATTTACAGCAAAGATAAAAAAAGACCATTACAAATAAAATTATGACCCATTGGATTGGAACAGGATTGAGTGCACGGTCGAAATTCTTGACAGACAATGGGGGTGAATTCGAAAATGATGAATTGCAAAATATGTACGAAAAATTAAAGATTGTAATAATGCACACTGCAGCAGAGGGCCCATTCAGCAATGGCTTCTGTGAAAAGAATTACGCACTTATAGATGACATGTTATATCCAATTTTGATGGATCAACCAGGCTGCAAATTGCAGGTTGATTGAGCATGCGCAGTGCAGGCGGAAGATTATTTACAGATGGCGGGAGGCTATGGTCCATGCCAAGTGGTATACAGGAGGAATCCAAAGATGCCATCAGTGTTAACAGATATTCCTCTGGCACACGAAGTGACACGCATTAGCTCCATGTTTTCTGCACACTTAAACGCAATGCATGCAGGGAGAAGGTCCTTCATTCAGGCTGGGATTTCAGAATGGATGAGAAGGGCCCCCAAGCCATTGCGTAACACTATTGGGGGCATACTTCGAGAAAGAGGGCAGAGTCTACGATAAAAGAGAGGGCCTATAAGAGATGAAAGGGCCTGGAAAATTGATAGGAACAGATGACAAGGTAGTTACACTGCAACATGGTAACCAGATACTCCGAGCTCACTCTTCGACAGTAGTGGAAATTGTGTATGAATTTGGAGCATCTGAGCAAGATGCAGAAGGGCAGGAGGCACCTTGTACCTCACATGCACATACACTGAGCTATTATGAGGATCAGTCATCAATCGGTGAGAGGGAATCTGATGATCAACAGAGTACCATTGAATCAGGGGATGAAGCTGCTGCTTCAAAGTTTCAGCTACCTAAAGTGGAAACAGTGCTATCGCAATACCCGAAGGATCAAGCGAGTGGAGGGAGGCCACTATAATCGGGAAGGCAGGAAAGGCCTCAGGAAAGTACAAACACTGTCTCAACATCCAAGAGTGAAGTCAAGAAGCCAAAGCTATAGATTTGGAAAATGGGGTGGACAGATGGACCAAAAAAAAACAAGACCTAAGTCCTGAGGGTGAGACAGTAAGCATTTGTGAAGCCACTAAAAAGTCACGAATCTGTGACCGAAGTTGTGTCAACAATGAACAGCGGTCTGAGAGTAGCAGCCCTGACAGAAACAGACACTGCAATAGCGGTCAGAGTTTAACGAGGAAGGCCAGGAATCAAACCAACGATAGGAATAGGAATAGAAGCCCTCATGACAAGGAAATCTTGATACTTGCAAACAAAATGGAGCTCGCAGATGTAAGAGAGGCCAAACAAGGACAGGTGAACAGGTGGAAAGATTTTGGGGTGTACACTGAGGTACCAGATGAAGGGCAGACTGTTTTGTCCCAAAGGTAGGTTTGAACAGAGAAAGGTTTGCGGGATGGGACGTATAAAGCTCAAGCCAGATTAGGAGCCTGTGTGTATGAGGTGCAGGGAAAGTGACACTGAATTATTTTTCACTGTTCCAGCATCCGATAATTGGATGCACAAATCATTAGATATCAACACAGCATTTCTGCAGGGAGAAAATTTCAGAGAAAAGTTTTTTTTTGAGGCCAACCAAAAGAAGCAGGCAACAAAGAACAAAGAACAGTCCAGCCGTCCAAGCCTGCGCCGCTCCTTATTCGAAGTAGACCATTCGTTTGTATCCCTCCATTTCCAGACTGCTCATGTGACTATCCACGTAAGTCTTAAACAATGCCAGCGTGCCTGCCTCCACCACCCTACTTGGCAGCGCATTCCAGGCCCCCAGCACTCTCTGTGTAAAAAACGTCCCTCTGATATCTGAGTTATCCCTCGCCTCTCTCACATTGAGCCCGTGACCCCTCGTGATCGTCACCTCCAACTGGGAAAAAGCATCCCACTGTTCACCCTATCTATATACCCTTCATAATTTTGTACACCTCTATTAGGTCCCCCCTCATTCTCCGTCATTCCACGGAGAACAAGCCCAGTTTACCCAATCTCTGCTCAGAGCTAAGATCCTCCATACCGGGCAACATCCTGGTAAACATTCTATGCACTCTCTCTAAAGCCTCCACGTCCTTCTGGTAGTGCGGCGACCAGAACTGGACGCAGTTTTCCAAATGTGGCCTAACCAGCGTTCTATACAGCTGCAACATCAGACACCAGTTTTTATACTCCATACCCCGTCCTATAAGGGCAAGCATACCATGTGCCTTCTTCACCACCTGCTCCACCTGTGTTGCCACCTTCAAGGATTTGTGGACTTGCACACCTCAGTCCCTCTGTGTTTCTGTACTCTTTATGGCTCTGCCATTTATTGTATAACTCCCCCCTACATTAGTTCATAGAATCATAGAATCCTACAGTGCAGAAAGAGGCCATTGGGCCCATCGAGTCTGCACCGACCACAATCCCACCCAGGCCCTATCCCCATATCCCTACATATTTACCCGCCAATCAACCTAACCCGCACATCTTTGGACTGTGGGAGGAAACCGGAGCACCCGGGGGAAACCCACGCAGACAAGGGGAGAATGTGCAAACTCCACACTGACAGTGACCCAAGCCGGGAATCGAACCCAAGTGCCTGTAGCTGTGAAGCAGCAGTGCTAACCACCGTGCCACCATGCCGCCCAGTTCTTCCAAAGTGCATCACTTTGCATTTATCTGGATTAAATTCCATCTGCCATTTCTCCGCCCAATTCTCCAGCATATCTATATCCTGCTGTATTGTCCGACAATGTTTACCGCTATCCGCAAGTCCAGCCATTTTCGTGTCATCCGCAAACTTGCTGATAACACCAGTTACACCTTCTTCCAAATCATTTCACAAATAGCAGAGGTCCCAGTACAGAGCCCTGCGGAACACCACTGGTCACAGACCTCCAGCTGGAAGAAGACCCTTCGACTGTTACCCTCTGTCTCCTGTGGCGAAGCCAGTTTTCTACCCATCTAGCCACCTCTCCTTGAATCCCATGAGACTTAACCTTCTTAACCAACCTGCCATGAGGGACTTTGTAAAATGCCTTACTGAAATCCATATAGACGACATCCATGGTCCTTCCTTCATCAACCGTTTTTGTCACTTCCTCAAAAAACTCACCCAAATTGTAAGGCACGACCTCCCTCTTACAAAACCATGCTGTCTGTCACGAATGAGATTATTCCGTTCTGAATGCTCAAACATCCTGTCGCTAAGAGTCCTCTCCAACAACTTCCCTACCACGGACGTCAAGCTCACTGGCCTATAATAACCCGGGTTATCCCTGCTACCCTTCTTAAATAACGGTACCACATTCGCTATCCTCCAACGAAGTCAGGAGGGCGAGGCGAGGAGAAATTATATTATTGCTGGGGGTGGAACTGGGTTAGGGGTTCATCCGCTGTGTGCTCACAGCCCAGCACCCCATTCATAGAAACATAGAAAGGAGAAGCCGGTGCAGGAGTCTGCTCTGTCATTCATTTTGATCATAGCTGATGTTCGAACTCCATAATGTGGTCCCCTCTCTCCCCTTTTCCCTTGATTCATTTAGGCCCTGGAGCTACATCTAATTTCTTCATGAAATCGGATAAGGTTTTGGCTGGAATTAAGTTATGTGACAGTGAAATCCACGCATTCACCAACTTCTGGGTGAAGAAATTTCTCCTCATCTCTGTTCTAGAAGGTTTACCCCTTCTCCTCAAACTATGACCACTAGTTCGGGCCTCCCCCACCATTGGGAACATTCTTTCTGAATCTAACCTTTCTAACCCTGTTCGCATGTTATACGTTTCTAAGAGATTCCCTCTCACTCTTCTAAACTCCAATGAATATAATGCTCACTGACTTCGCCTCTCCTCATATGACAGACCTGCCATCCCCGAAATCGGCTTGGTAAACGTTCGCTGTACTCCCTCGATAATAAGGACATCGTTCATCAGATAAGGACATCTAAACTGCACAAAATACTCGAGGTGTGGCCCCACCAATGCTCCACGCAATTGAATTTGAACATCCCTATCTCGATACTCAAATGTTCTCACAATGAAGGCCAAGATGCCATTTCCGTGTTTACTGCCTGCTGTACCTGCGCACTTACTTTCAGCAACTGAAGCACGAAGATACCAAGGTCTCGTGGAGCATCCACATCTCTCAATTTGCACCCATTCAACTAATAACCTGTCTTCCTATTATTGCTGACAAAGTGGATAAATTCACACTTGTCCACATGACACTGCATCTGCAGTTGCCCACACACTCAGTCTGTCCAAATCACGCTGACGCAAATCTGCATTTCCTCAAACTCACCATCCCACCCAACTTTGTTTCGCCTGCAAATGTGGAGATAGCACATTCAGTTCCCTCTACCGATCGTCCAAATAAACCACATCCTCTGGTTTTGTTCGGTCAACACTTCGAGTTGCATTCTCAAATAATTCCAAAAGATCCGTCAAGCATGTTTTTCCTGCTGTAAATCCATGCTGCTTTTATCTGATTATACCATTGCCTTCCAAATGCTGAGTTCTGAAATCCTTGACAATGGACCCTGGAAAATTCCCCAATACTGCCATTAGACTCAATAGTCTACATTTTCCTGTTTTCTCTCTGTCTGCGTTTCTGAATAGCGTTTTTACATTAGCTACCCTCCAAACTGTAGGAAACAGAAAAGGAGTCCAAATTATTTTTGGGAGAAAAAGAACACCAATGGATCTGTTAGTTCCACGGCCTCTTCCTTAAGTATTCAGAGATGAAGAAATTCTGGACCTGGATATTTATCCACATTGAATCACATCAATTCCCCAAAACAATTAATCTACTAATCCTGTTTTCCTTCAGCTCCTAATTAAAATTTGTTTCACTCATAACTTCTAGTACATTATTCATTTATTCCTTTTGGAAGACTGAAACACAGTACGATTTAATTAAGAGAGCATAACTTTATTCCCCGTCATGAAGTCGTCTATTTCTGGCTGTAAGGGATCTACGTTTGTTTTTGTCAATCTTTTTCTTTTCACACAGGGATAGATGCTTTTACAGTTAGTTTTTATGTTCCAAACTGTCTCAAATTCAAACTCTGTCTTTCCATTCTTAATTAATCCCTTGGTGCCCCTTTGCTAAATTTGGAGAAAAAACAGCACACACATTCTCCGAAAAGGTAGGATTTGTAAACAGGGTCTGTGTTACTGAGGGTGCATCGGTGTTGTATGCTTTTATCTTTTCATCAATTCAGAGCTGCACTTTTGTTCTAAAAGTGACCGCATTGTAGTTTGCGTGAATTAGTCCCTGCTGTGTCGGATGACCCAGCAGGATATCTGACATGACGCTGGAATGCATTGTATTCTCAAATCCGCTGCTCCTTACGTTAAATCTATGCTCGATGGAAATTGGCACTTCTGCTAAGGGGAAAGTGTTTCCCTTAACTATCCTATGTATGTCCCTCATAATTTTATACACCTTAAAGACGTCCACTGTTCTAAGGAAAGCAACCCTAGTCCAACCAGCCTCTCATCATTGCAAAAACACTCCAACCCAGGCAACATGTGAGTGAATCTCCTTTGTGTCCCTTCCAAGTTAATCACACTCTCCTTCTAGTGAGGCTACAGACATCCTCACAGAAGTCTAGCTGACGCCTAATGAACGTTTTATCCAGCTCCATCGTAACCTTCCTGCTCCTATCTTCAATCCCTCGGCTCATGAAGTCTATCACGTATGCCTTCTCAACCATCTGATCATCAGAACTTATCCACAGGATTGGAAAGCAATGGACGTTTATCTTATTCTTTTGTCTTAAACATAAAATACAACAATTCCAAAGAATAATCATGCAGTCACAATCTCAACAGTATGAAAATAAATAAATGAACCAAATCCAAAAGAGTACAAAAAATCAAGTAACACAGTCGATGATAAAGAGCATTCAGCACATATTCCAAAATTAAGGTCATTCTTGAAGGTTTCATTGAATTAATTCCACAATTATCAGGAATGATAGATGAGATTAATTTGCTCGATGTCAGATGCTTTGCATTTCTAAGTACCTTCAGTAAGTTAAGACTCAACCGACTCATGCGCCGCCTCAGAGCAAGTGGAGTTAGAAGACAAGCAGCAGAATGCACAACAAGCTGGCTACAAAGGCAGAACGCAGGGGGGAGGAATTAAAGGGGTTACTCTGATTGGTGGAGTTATAATTGGGATCACTGTCCTTCACCATTTAAAACAACAATATGGAATCAGAAAGCAAAATGTTAATTTCAAAATTCACAAAACTATCCAAACTGAGAATTAAAATGAAGACAGTGAAAGAACACAATTAAATAAAATAATAGATTAATAATAAATTATAAACTTGCATATTGGTTCTTTGAATTGGAAATTAATTTCACGACAGCCCAGTGTCAGGTGCTGCATTTTGACCAGAACAAAGTGTATGAATGGCTTTGAGGGGCTTAGTGATCCAGATCATCTGGTTCACAAATCGTTTGTAGCAGCAACACAGTTTAATCAGAACCAAACCAAAGGAAAAAAAAAACATTTCAGTTCATTTCTAGATTAATAGAAATGTGTACAAATCACAACAGTTTGGAAAAAAAACTGCACATTTGTTTTTGGGTTGTTTAAATGTCAAGAACTAGTTTACACCTGTTTCTTCTCAAGAAGAAAAACAAGCTATTGGGAAATTTGACATCACACACTGACCAACAAACATCATTAAAATAAAGCCATACTCTTTCTATTGTCGAGCTATTCCAAAGTTAAATGACAGAGTGAGCCACATAGAATGGAGATATCACTCAATTTAATATATATATATATATATATCAATTTGAACCAACTTATTACATTCCAGTTCTTTCCCCAAACAAACTACATTTCTACATGGAGAGATAGTGCCACAATTAGATGGATACTTAGATCAGATAATGCACCCTGGTGTAAAAACAAACCACAATGAGTACAATTCTACACTGATAAATACATCCTGCTCCGCTTCTTCACTGATGTTAGATATTACACTCTGCTACTTGATCCACACTTTGATTTTATTCTTACTGCCACTGAACGGTTTTCCAGAGAGACCACTTTCACTAAGATCCAATCTAACAAGACAAAATATTGCAATAACTACAATAGCTTCATTGATCAGTGAGCCTATGAATTACGTGCAGAAGTTTGTCAGTTGATGAAAAGGGGTAAAATGACAGTTTTAACTCAACGCATTTGATTTAAATGAATTAGAACGTTCATCAGAAGATGAAGTGAAGATCAGATCAGCATGGAAAATGTTCTGTCAGAGTTTAAAATCAGAGAGCTCCTCACACCCAGATTTGCACAACTTCAACGGTTACAGCCACTTACCAGGAACACCAATAATGGCAATGACTGGGTAGAATATTTTCCGAGCCATGTCAATTGGGAGAAGCATTTTTAGTGTGAGGTGATGCGTCTCTGGCTGCTGGTGGCAGTCTCCCTGCCTGTAAACTCTGAGGTTATATAGTCACAATGCCTTTAATTTATACACCTCAGGGACATTGAGGTAGCAACATTGTTCGAAGTTTTTTTCAGCAGATATATGAACAAACAGATTACGACATTGAGCTCAGTGATGCAAAATATTTATTTTTTTAAATTGAACTACCTCTTTGCAAACACAAGATTAACAAGAGGAAAGGTGCTGTCCACTAAAACGCCATCAGTCCCAATTCGAGATCACAGATTGTTTCAGCGATATTTGTTACTGGACTGCGACATTTCAGTAATTAAGTTCCAATTGTTACCTTGTCTCTCTCCGTGTGCTCTTGATTTGTAGAAATTCAGTTATGTGATTTAAGTTGGGTATGGGTGAGCATAAATTGCGAAATTCTGTTAACCAATAATGTGGAACTATTAACCGGCAAAGAAAATTACCCCTGAATATAACGCATCTCCTCAAGCTGAGAAAAAAATTTAGTGAAAATGGGACATCACAGAGAATGCAGTACCTGCAGCAGATACAAACACGTCACCACATAGAATCGTAAAACGAAACACTTTTAACTGTCACAAGTAATACACAGGCTCTTTCAGATACTGATCCTACATCTGATACACAACCTTTAATGGGAGAGAAACGGATTGAGAACATAGAACATAGAACATAGAAAGCCACAGCACAAACAGGCCCTTCGGCCCACAAGTTGCGCCGATCACATCCCCACCTCTAGGCCTATCTATAGCCCTCAATCCCATTAAATCCCATGTACTCATCCAGAAGTCTCTTAAAAGACCCCAACGAGTTTGCCTCCACCACCACCGACGTCAGCCGATTCCACTCACCCACCACCCTCTGAGTGAAAAACTTACCCCTGACATCTCCTCTGTACCTACCCCCCAGCACCTTAAACCTGTGTCCTCTCGTAGCAACCATTTCAGCCCTTGGAAATAGCCTCTGAGAGTCTACCCTATCCAGACCTCTCAACATCTTGTAAACCTCTATCAGGTCACCTCTCATCCTTCGTCTCTCCAGGGAGAAGAGACCAAGCTCCCTCAACCTATCCTCATAAGGCATGCCCCCCAATCCAGGCAACATCCTTGTAAATCTCCTCTGCACCCTTTCAATGGCTTCAACATCTTTCCTGTAATGAGGTGACCAGAACTGCGCGCAGTACTCCAAGTGGGGTCTAACCAGGGTCCTATAAAGCTGCAGCATTATCTCCCGACTCCTAAACTCAATCCCTCGATTAATGAAGGCCAGTACGCCGTACGCCTTCTTGACCGCATCCTCCACCTGCGAGGCCGATTTAAGAGTCCTATGGACCCGGACCCCAAGGTCCTTCTGATCCTCTACACTGCTAAGAATGGTACCCTTCATATTATACTGCTGCTTCATCCCATTGGATCTGCCAAAATGGATCACCACACACTTATCCGGGTTGAAGTCCATCTGCCACTTCTCCGCCCAGTCTTGCATTCTATCTATGTCTCGCTGCAACTTCTGACATCCCTCCAAACTATCCACAACACCACCTACCTTGGTGTCGTCAGCAAACTTACCAACCCATCCCTCCACGTCCTCATCCAGAAGTTCAGAGAAAGAGAGAGAGAGAGCAAGATAAAAAAATAGAGGGTGCAGGAGTGAGGAGTGATGATGGGAGAGCAGATATTGAGAGAGGAATGGTGCTTATAATAGTAAGTTAATCGCCATCGTAAATGGTTCGATACTGTGCTCACATTAAATAGCTGAGTTGGAGAATTATCTACTGTCCTGGATTACACACTTTAGAAAAGACGTGAAGATATTGGCGGGGGAAATGGAGGAGGGGATCCAGCAGAAAAGAGCCAACTCGGGTGAGAGATGGGAAGTCACCTGGACTGAGAGAATGATGGATACGGTGGCGGTAAGAGGTCGAGGGATGTACATAATGTGGGTAAGTGGGGGATTCAATTTCAATGAGAGAGGTAGGCATATGGGGAGAGAGAGTGACAGATCCGGAGATAGTGATGTGTTGAGAGAGAGAGAGAGACCTAGATGGAGTGAGAGGTGCAGTGGTGCGGTCATATAGAAAGATGGAGTGACAGGTGGGGAAAGCAGGATCTATGATGTGAAATGGCCTCGGAGAAGCGAGGGGGAGAGTGGGAGTGAGTGGAGGGGTGAGTTTGTGACAGAGGAGCCTGAGGAAGAGATTGAATGTTACAGAGGGATTTTGAGAAAGAGCCTGTGAGAGATTGAGTGCGTGAGAAGTGTGAGTGTGCAAGAGCGTGAATTTGAATGTGTGTTTTGTTTTCGTCAGTGCATGCAAAGTGAGTGAGTGTGAGAAAGTGAGCGAGAGAAAGAGGGAGGGAGTGTGTGAGTATGAGAGAGGAAGAGAGAGGGAGTGTAGATGTTGTCAAGTGTGAGAATGTTTGATAGTTCTATGTTTGTGGAAGTGCTTGTACCCGTCAGTGGTATCAGATGTTTTGGGTGAGATTGTGTGGGTCTGTCAGTGTATGTGTGCGAGAGGTGTGTTTGAAAAAAATGAAGTGTACGCAATTCCTTGAATTTGTGTGTGTGTGAGTGTGAGAGAGAGAGAGAGAATGTGTGTGTGTGTGTGTGTGTGATTGTTTGTGTGTGAAAGCGTATTTGAGACAACAAAATGTACGCGAACCCCGGAATGTGTGTGTTTGAGGTTGAGTGAGGCTTTGTGTGTGCGTGTTTGTGAGACAGAGTGTGTGTATGATAGGGTGTGTGTGTGTGGGGGGGGGGGGGGGGGGGAGAGAGTGTATTCGAGACTGTGAAGCGTATATAAATCCCACAATGTGCGTCTGTGTCCAGGGGAATTTCACAGTAACTTCTTTGTAGAGTTAATGTAAGCCTGACTTGTGCCTAATAAATAAACTTTAACTTTAACTTTGAGTGCGTGTTTCTGTATGTGTCTGAGGGAACAACCGCGAGTTAGTGGGGGAGAGAGCTGTGATTTGAATGTGAGATGGTGCACGAGGAAATTTGAGGAAAGGAATTATGGGTGGTACAAAATATAGACAAATGGTGATAGAGAGAGGGAGAAAAAAGAGAACAATTGCCTGAGAGAGAGGGAGAGTGCGTCAAAGATTGGGAGAGAGTGTAAGGGACTGACAGAAATATTGAGGGAGTGGTTCAGCAAGATCAAGGTAGTTTGAGAGGTTCTATGAGAAAGAGCGTGTGCAATTGTTTGGGAGAGTGAGAGACTGTCTATGAGAGAGTGCGAAAACATATGAATGAGTGTCAGAGAGGGAAAGTGTGAGCGAGCAAGGTATGGAAGTGTGTAAGGGTGTGACAAACAGTGTGTATGAGAGCGAGGATAAGTTTGGCAGTGTGTGAGAGATTATGAGTGAGAGCATGAGAGGGAGATAGTATGTGTGTGACATAGGTTGACCGTGTGTGTGTGTGTGTGTGTGTGTGTGAGAGAGAGAGAGAGAGAGAGAGGGTGTGATAGATCGTGTGCTGGAGGGCAAGCGTGAGAGATTGTGAGGGAAACTGAGAGGGTGGGAGAGAAAATATTAACGAGATTGTCAAACACACTGTGCGGAACTCGAAGTATGACAGAGAGAGCGACAGAAAGAGGGAGAGAGAGAGAGAGAGAGAAAGGAAGAGAGAGAGAGAGAGAGAAGGGGGAGAGAGAGAGGGGGGAAGGGGAGAGAGAGAGAGAGAGAGAGAGGGGAAGAAAGAGATTGAGGGGAAGAGAAAGTGAGGGGAAGGGAGAGAGTGAGTGACAGAGAGAGAGTGAGGGGGAGAGAGAAACTGAGGGGAGAGAGAGAGAGTGAGGGGTTGAGAGAGAGAAAGGGAGATAGAGAGAGAGGGGGAAGGGGAGAGAGAGAGAGTGGGGGGGGGGAGAAAGAGATTGAGGGGAAGAGAGAGTGAGGGGAAGGGAAGAGTGAGTGACGGAGAGAGAGAGGGGGAGAGAGAGACTGAGGGGAGAGAGAGAGTGAGGGAGAGAGAGAGAGAGTGAGGGAGAGAGAGGGAAGGGGAGAGAGAGAGAGTGAGGGGAAGAAAGAGATTGAGGGGAAGAGAAAGTGAGAGAAGGGAGAGAGTGAGTGACGGAGAGAGAGAGAGAGTGAGGGGGAGAGAGAGACTGAGGGGAGAGAGAGAGTGAGGGGGAGAGAGAGTCTGAGGGAGAGAGAGAGGGATAGAGAGAGAGAGAACGATAGTGAGGGAGAGAGAGAGTAAGAATGAGGGAGAGAGAGAAAGTAAGGCAGAGAGAGAGTGAGTTAAGGGGATAGAGCGAGTGAATGAGGGGGAGAGAGAGAGAGCAGGAGAGAGAGCGAGTGAGTGAGGGGGGAAGAGAGTGAGTGAGGGGGGGAGAGAGGGTGAGGGAGAGAGAGAGGGGGGAGCGAGAGTGAGAGTGAGGGGTATAGAGAGTGTGAGGGGAAGAGAGAGTGAGGGGAAGAGAGAGACAGAGAAAGGGGGAGAGAGAGGGTGGAGGGTGAAAGAGAGAGGGGGAGAGAGTGAAGGAGAGATGGGGGGAGAGAGAGAGAGTGAGGGAGAGAGAGAGTGAGAGAGAGAGTGAGGGGGAGAGATTGAAGGAGAGAGAGGGGGGAGAGAGTGAGTGAGGGAGAGGGAGAGAGTGAGTGAGGGAGAGAGAGAGAGAGAGTGAGGGGGAGAGAGTGAAGGAGAGAGAGAGAGGGAGAGAGAAAGTATGAGGGAGAGAGAGAGAGTGAAAGAGACAGAGTGCGAGACAGGGCTACAATTTACAGCCCGGTTGATCTGCCAAACATTTACGCAATATATCATCTATAACTACGTGATTCCTTTTACAGAGGCCATTGCATAATGGGTTCTCCGCTGCATTATGCATTGTTACAACATGTAATTTTTACACATATCTTGAAACTCATCATTTGCCAATTCATCCCCATTATCTGTAAAAAATTTAGACAGTGCCTCCAACACTGTTCCAATCCAATGGGTGATAATTTTAGCTCAAATGGTTTTTTTAATCTTTGCTGTCAATCACCGTGGAAACGCTAATCCGGGTGGCCATGTTCACAAAGTTCAATAGATAGACGCGTTTGTCCTCATCCCATATCTTTACATCCATCGGCACTACATCATTGAAATCTCGTGCGAATGGTGGACTCACGACTGGACACAGTGGAGTCCTTCTGTATTATATTCAACTTTCAGACTGAGCTGATATCTGATCTTTGAGATCATTACATCCTTTATTCTGCATCCTGCAGCTGTGCTCTCAGTCTCTGTGGTGCTGGATATCCAAACTGCTTATGAAGTTTCAGAATAATATTCTATTCGTCCACCACGCTCTCGTCTGGAGGTAACACGAATGCATCATGAATCATTTGATCTGATAATTTCATTTCACTTAAGGTAAGACAATAATGGCCAGACCTTGTAAATTGCCGGTCCATTGTTTTCCCAAAATACCACGGCTTTGTCCTGTTTCAAATTGATAGCCATCTGAGCTTCCTTCATCGCAGACCTGCTCAATGACAAAGGGATATCATTGGAAACTATATATCTACTTATGAAGCAACTGATTCCCGCAATCCCCCGGGGAAATAACACCCTTTTGGAGGATGTTCGAATGTTGTCATCTCCAAATCTAAAGCAGGTAGAACTATCACGTTCTTTCACTTTATTTCAGTCTCTCTGAACAAGAGACCCTGAATAACAATTTACCCAATCCTGGCGGTGGACAATGGATATTACATCCAGTATCAAAAACAACACTGTTGAAAGAGTCTATCATCAGGACGCTCTTTATGGGACTCAACGTTGTTTGCCACAAAAACAGTGCCTTCCTGGTCCTGATTCTCTTCAGTGTCGGTTTCCACGTATTCTGTGTCACAAATAGTTGCAAAGACACAAATATTTATTTTCCGGGAGTTCACTGTGTAGTGTTATGGGGAATCGTATCGGAAACCTCGATTCACAATTTAGCATTTATTCAATGTCAGCATCTTTGTTTAACAGTTTCCCCTGTGCGTCTCCTTTCCCGACTATCAAATCTGTTATATCTGGTTTCAACACTCTGCTATTGGCGTAAGTGTGACTGTTTAAGGGGTTTCGTGTACCATTTGGTCTGGCTTGCGGCTGAGTTACCATTACCTCTTCCATTCTGGGCGCAATGGTATTTCAGTCTGTATTAAACAACGTGGCGGGGAACAATTGTTTTCCAAAAACATTTTTTAGTGATGCTGCAATTTGATTAAAGAGGGGCTCTGTTCCGCTTAATTGTATTCCAGTAATTACTTAAAATGTATCCATTTGCGAAAAACATGGGCGGTCCAACAACTGAAAGGCCAATACTGCATATGGAATCTACAAAGGAAATTTCATTACCCTGTCAAAATCCATGATATACTCTTCCATGGACTGGGTATCTTGTCTGCTAATACTACCAAACATCATCCAACCTTCATAATTCTCCAAGAACTCGTCTTTTTGGTAAAGCCTATCTAAGTATGTTGGCAGGAGCTGTCACCCTTCTTCTTTATCTGGGGCATCTGCCATCCAATCGGATAATAGTTTGCTCCTCCTTGTGCTCCTCATCGGAATGACAAAGCTCATGTCATAATTCGGTATTGTGGTGACAATGGTCCACATTTCCACCTCTGCCGACCATTGTCGATAGGGTTGGGCAACTGAAAATGCAGGAGGGCAATGAAATCCCACCGGTTTACTTCTACCTTCTGCCATGGAAGTAGCGCTTCTTCAAAATCAAACACCGAGTTATGATGGGTTTTTGTTTGCTGTCAGTGTTGATCCTCCAGAAATAACTCTTCAGGTGCAGGCAATTAAATATAACAAAACTAACATCAGCTGATAAAACTCAGAAGAAAAGTTTTATTAAAGAACATAAGAACATAAGAAATATGAGCAGGAGTAGGCCATATATCCCCTCGAGCCTGCCCCGCCATTCAATAAGATCATGGCTGATCTGAAGTGGATCAGTTCGACTTACCCGCCTGATCCCTATAACCCCTAATTCCCTTACCGATCAAGAATCAATCTATCCGTGATTTAAACATATTCAACGAGGTAGCCTCCACCACTTCAGTGGGCAGAGATTTCCAGAGATTCACCACCCTCAGAGAAGAGGTTCCTCCGCAACTCTGTCCTAAACTGACCCCCCTTTATTTTGAGGCTGTGCCCTCTAGTTCTAGCTTCCTTTCTAAGTGGAAAGAATCTCTCCACCTCTACCCTATCCAGCCCCTTCATTATCTTATAGATCTCTATAAGATCCCCCCTCAGCCTTCTAAATTCCAACGAGTACAAACCCAATCTGCTCAGTCTCTCCTCATAATCAACACCCCTCATCTCTGGTATCAACCTGGTGAACCTTCTCTGCACTCCCTCCAAGGCCAATATCTCCTTCCGCAAATAAGGGGACCAATACTGCACACAGTATTCCAGCTGCGGCCTCACCAATGCCCTGTACAAATGCAGCAAGATATCTCTGCTTTTATATTCTATCCCCCTTGCGATATAGGGCAACATCCCATCTGCCTTCTTGATCGCCTGTTGCACCTGCAGACTGGGCTTTTGCGTCTCATGCACAAGGACCCCCCGGTCCCTTTGCACAGCAGCATGTTGTAATTTTTTTCCATTTAGATAATAATCCAATTTTCTATTATTTCCTCCAAAGTGAATGACCTCGCATTTGTCAACGTGATACTCCATTTGCCATAAAGAATCGTAATTTCTCGAAAACTTGAAGCCTCGCCCTGGGACATTTCAAGCTTCAAAAATTTCCCAACAGGTTCTTAGCTTAGCAGGAGCAGAAAGGTGGATTTAGCTCTGGAACAGAACAGAAAAGCAGCCGCAATTAAAACTGGAGTTTTGCAGGTGCAGAAAGCCAGCGCCTTTAACACTGAAGTATCGCGGGAGGAGAAATCCAGGCGGGTTTAACTCTGGAGAATAGCGGGAGCAGAAAGTCATGCGGATTTAACTCTGGGGCCTGGAGGGGGCAGAAAGGCAGCCGCATTTCACATTGGACTTTAACTGCAGCAGAAAGTCAGGCGGATTAAACTCTGGGGTCTCGCAGGAGCAAAAAGCCTGGCGGGTTTCATCCTGGAGTTCAGGAGCAGCAGAAAACCAGGCGTGTTCAACACTGGAGTTTAGCGGGAACACAAAGCCAGGCAGATTTAACTCTGGATTTGAGCAGGAACAGTAAAATGGGCGGATTTAACTCTGGATTTCAGAGGGAGCAGATAGCCAGGCAGCGTTAAATCTACAGTGTAATGGGAGCAGGAAGCGGGCGGATTAGCTCAGCAACCTAGCAGGAGTAGAACGCCAGGCAGGTTTTAACTCTGGATTTCAGCAGCAGCAGAAGCCGGGGCGGATTTAATTTTGGAGTTTAGCAGAGGCAGAAAGGGGGGGATTTAACTCTGGCCAATCGTAGGAGGAGAAAGGCAGGCGGATTTAACTCTATAGATTCGTGGGAAAATAAAGGCAGGCGGAATTTACTCTGGAGTTGAAGTGAGGAGAAAGCCACGCGACTTTAACTCTACAGTTTAGCAGGAGCTGAAAGCCAGATGGATTTGATTCTGGGGTCTCGCAGGAGCAGAAAACCAGGCGGTTCTAACTCTGGAGTTTAGAGGCAGCAGAAAACCAGTCGGATTAATTTTAGAGATTAGCAGATGCAGAAAGCCAGAAGGATTTATCTCTGGAGTTCAGGAGGAGCAGAAAGCAAGGCCGATTTAAATCTAGAGTTTAGTAGGAGCAGAAAGGCAGGAGGATTGAAATCTGCAGTTGAGCAGGAGAAGTGAACCAGTAATTAATTATAGACAGGTTAGTCTTACTTCGGTGGTTGGTAAATTGATGGAAAGGGTCCTTAGGGATGGGATTTACGACCATTTAGAAAGATGCGGATTAATCCGAGATAGTCAGCACGGATTCGTGAAGGGCAAGTCGTGCCTCACAAATTTGATAGAATTTTTTGAGGAGGTAACTAAGTGTGTTGATGAAGGTAGGGCAGTTGATGTCATATACATGGATTTTAGTAAGGCGTTTGATAAGGTCCCCCATGGTCGGCTTATGATGAAAGTGAGGAGGTGTGGGATAGAGGGAAAGTTGGCCGATTGGATAGGTAACTGGCTGTCTGACCGAAGACAGAGGGTGGTGGTCGATGGAAAATTTTCGGATTGGAGGCAGGTTGCTAGCGGTGTGCCGCAGGGAACAGTGCTTGGTCCTCTGCTCTTTGTGATTTTTATTAATGACTTAGAGGAGGGGGCTGAAGGGTGGATCAGTAAATTTGCTGATGACACAAAGATTGGTGGAGTAGTGGATGAGGTGGAGGGCTGTTGTAGGCTGCAAAGAGACATAGATAGGATGCAAAGCTGGGCTGAAAAATGGCAAATGGAGTTTAACCCTGATAAATGTGAGGTGATTCATTTTGGTAGGACAAATTTAAATGTGGATTACAGGGTCAAAGGTAGGGTTCTGAAGACTGTGGAGGAACAGAGAGATCTTGGGGTCCATATCCACAGATCTCTAAAGGTTGCCACTCAAGTGGATAGAGCTGTGAAGAAGGCCTATAGTGTGTTAGCTTTTATTAACAGGGGGTTGGAGTTTAAGAGCCGTGGGGTTATCCTGCAACTGTACAGGACCTTGGTGAGACCACATTTGGAATATTGTGTGCAGTTCTGGTCACCTCACTATAGGAAGGATGTGGAAGCGCTGGAAGGAGTGCAGAGGAGATTTACCAGGATGCTGCCTGGTTTGGAGGGTAGGTCATATGAGTGAAGGTTGAGGGAGCTAGGGCTGTTCTCTCTGGAGCGGAGGAGGCTGAGGGGAGACTTAATAGAGGTGTATAAAATGATGAAGGGGATAGATAGAGTGAACGTTCAAAGACTATTTCCTTGGGTGGATGGAGCTATTACAAGGGGGCATAACTGTAGGGTTCGTGGTGGGAGATACAGGACGGATATCAGAGGTAGGTTCTTTACGCAGAGAGTGGTTGGGGTGTGGAATGGACTGCCTGCAGTGATAGTGGAGTCAGACACTTTAGAAACATTTAAGCGGTTATTGGATAGGCACATGGAGCACACCAGGATGATAGGGAGTGGGATAGCTTGATCTTGGTTTCAGATAAAGCTCGGCACAACATCGTGGGCCGAAGGGCCTGTTCTGTGCTGTACTGTTCTATGTTCTAGATGGATTTATCTCTGGAGATTAGCAGAAGCGAAAGCTGGACGGAACTTAAGTCTGGAGTTCAACAATAGTTAAATGTGTGGATTTAACTCAGCAGGAGGAGAAAGCCTGCCGGATTTAAGTTTGGAGTTTCGCAGGAAAAGAAATATGGGCGGATTTAACCGTGCAGTTGGACAAGGCTCGCTGGTGTTACCCTGATCCCTGAATCCCGTCACATGCCGCAGCCGTTAATCCGCCAGCGCCCCTGCCCGGCACTGCACATGTGTTTGTGTGGCTGTGACTCTTGTGTTTGTGTGGCTGTGACTCATGTGTTTGTGTGGCTGCGACTCTTGTGTTTGTGTAGCTATGACTCATGTGTTTGTGTGGCTATGACTTGTGTTTGTGTTTGTGTGGCTATGACTTGTGTTTGTGTTTGCGTGGCTATGACTTGTGTTTGTGTTTGCGTGGCAATGACTCAAGAAAACCCTTGTGTTTGTGCGGCCATGACTCATCTTTCATTCCTCACCCTGTAGTATAAATATCTTCCACTTTCCATGCCTTTTAGCTTTGACAAAGGACCATCTGGTTTCCAAACGTCGGCTCTTTTCTTTCCTTACGGATGCTGCCCGACCTGCTGAGATTTTCCAGCATTTTCTCTTTTGGTCCCTGAAACCCTTCCCGGCACTGTGCAGGCACAATTACAACAACGCAAGTCCAGACTCTCGGCCTAGCACTGCGCATGTGCGCACTTGAAGCACCATGAGCCCTTGCCTGGCACTGCGCATGTGCACAATCACAGCACTGCAAGCCCTGACTCCGCACACGGCACTGCGCATGTGCACAATCACAGCCGTGCAAGCCCTGACTCCGCACACGGCACTGCGCATGTGGACAATGACAGCACCACGAGCCCAGAGTCCCTGCCCGGCCCTGAGCATGAACACAATTGCAGCACCACAAGAAACATTACTTTTCACTGCCTACTAATACATGTGAGGATAATAAATCAAATCAAAGCATGAACAAGGACCCCAAGCGCCAGGGACATAATCTCTTCCACATTATTCCATCGGGAAAAAAATACAAAATCTGAGGACACCTGCCAACTGACCCCTATCAGCTTCTTCCCTGTTGCCATTACAATTTTGAATGGACGTACCTCGTATTAAGCTGCTGTTTCTCTACAGGGCAATGGGGAACCGGTGTATGTGGCATATCTGGATTTCCAGAAGGCATTCGACAAGTTGCCGCACAAAAGGTTGCTGCATAAGATAAAGGTGCACGGTGTTGCAGAGAATGTATGCGGCTGAATGGAGTTTTAACTTTTAATATGCTGAAAGACCTCCAATCAAGCAAACCTGACTTTTTGGTTGAAGTTGTTTTTTCACTATGCTGGGATTTCTTGTGGCCAGTGACCTGGAATTTGTCAAAAGACAGAAGGTGTCAGATATAATAGTTTGTCCTTGTCAGGGATGAGTTCTGTCGAGACTCTTGGAGGTGGACATGCCGGCGTTGGGCTGGGGTAAGCACAGTAAGAAGTCTCACAACACCAGGTTAAAGTCCAACAGGTTTATTTGGTAGCCGAAGCCACCACCTTTCAGCGCGCTGCTCCATCATCAGGGGAGTGGGAGTTCTGTTCACAAACAGGGCATATAAAGACACAAACTCAATTTGCAAAATAATGATTGGAACGCGAGTCTTTCCAGACAATCATTTCTTAAAGGGACAGACAATGTGTGTGGAGAGAGGGTTAAGCACAGGTTAAAGAGATGTGCATTCTCTCCAGCCAGGACAGTTATTGAGATTTTGCAAGCCCAGTCACGTCCTGGGGGTGACAGATAGTACGACATGAACCCAAGATCTTGGTTGCGGACGTCCTCATGTGTGCGGAACTCGGCTATCAATTTCTGCTCAGCGATTCTGCATTGTCGTGTATCGTGAAGGCCACCTTGCAGAATGCTTACCCAAAGATCAGAGGCTGAATGCCCGTTTCCGCTGAAGTGTCCCCCAACAGGAAGTGAACACTACTGCCTGGTGATTGTCGAGCGGTGTTCATTCATCCGTTGTCGTAGCGTCTGCACGGTCTCCCCAATGTACTATGCCTCCGGACATCCTTTCCAACAGTGTATCAGGTAGACAACGTTGGCCGAGTTGCAAGAGTTTGTACTGTGTACCAGGTGGATGGTGTTCTCAAGTGAGATGATGACATCCGTTTCGATGATCCGGCACGTCTTGCAGAGGTTGCTATGGCAGGATTGATTGGTGTCGTGGTCACAGTCCTCCTGAAGAATGGGTAGTTTGCTGAGATGTGGAGATGCCGGCGTGGGACTGGGGTAAGCACAGTAAGAAGTCTCACAACACCAGGTTAAAGTCCAACACGTTTATTTGGTAGCAAATACCATAAGCTTTCGGAGCGATGCCCCTTCGTCAGATGGAGTAGTTATCTGTTCTCCAACAGTACACAGACACAGAAATCAAGTTACAGAATACTAATTAGAATGCAAATCTCTACAGCCAGCCAGGTCTTAAAAGGTACAGATAATGTGGGTGGAGGGAACATTAAACACAGGTTAAAGAGATGTGTATTGTCTCCAGACAGAACAGCTAGTGATATTAATTGAGGTAGGGGGAATTTCTAATTTACAAGGGGCAGGCCTAATTGAGATAGGGGGCACTCCTGATTGACAGAGGGGACTCTTACTTGAAAGGGGTACTCCTAATTGAGATGGGGACACTCCTAATTGACAGGAGACACTCCTAATTTACAGGGGCACTCCTAATTGGCAGGGGCATTCCTAATTGAGATGGGGGGGCACTCCTAATTGACAAGGGCACTCCCAATTGACAGGGGGTACTCCTAATTGACATTGGCACTCCAGATTGACAGGGGGCACTCCTAATTGACACGGGACACTCCTGATTGAGAGGGGGCACTCCTAATTGATACGGGCTCTCATAATTGATGGGGCCACTCCTAACTGATGTTGAGCACTCCAAATTGACCGGGGGGCACTCCCAATTGACAGGGAGCGTTCCTAATTGACATGGGTCACTCCTAATAGACAGGGGCACTCCTAATTAATAGGGGGCACTCCTAATTGACAGGGTTCACTCCTAATTGACTAGGGCACTGCTAATTGACAGGGGGCACTGCTAATTGGCAGGGGCACTCCTAATTCAAAGGGCGCACTCCTAATTGACCCGGGCACTACTAATTGACAGGAACAAAGAACAAAGAACAGTACAGCACAGGAAACAGGCCCTTCGGCCCTCCAAGCCTGTGCCGCTCCTTGGTCCAATTAGACCAGTCGTTTGTATCCCTCCATTCCCAGGCTGCTCATGTGACTATCCAGGTAAGTCTTAAACGATGTCAGCGTGCCTGCCTCCACCACCCTACTTGGCAGCGCATTCCAGGCCCCCACCACCCTCTGTGTAAAAAACGTCCCTCTGATGTCTGAGTTATACTTCGCCCCTCTCAGCTTGAGCCCGTGACCCCTCGTGATCGTCACCTCCGACCTGGGAAAAAGCTTCCCACTGTTCACCCTATCTATACCCTTCATAATCTTGTATACCTCTATTAGATCTCCCCTCATTCTCCGTCTTTCCAAGGAGAACAACCCCAGTCGACCCAATCTCTCCTCATAGCTAAGACCCTCCATACCAGGCAACATCCTGGTAAACCTTCTCTGCACTCTCTCCAATGCCTCCACGTCCTTCTGGTCGTGCGGCGACCAGAACTGGACGCAGTACTCCAAATGTGGCCTAACCAGCGTTCTATACAGCTGCATCATCAGACTCCAGCTTTTATACTCTATACCCCGTCCCATAAAGGCACGCATACCATATGCCTTCTTCACCACCTTCTCCACCTGTGTTGCCACCTTCAAGGATTTGTGGACTTGCACACCTAGGTCCCTCTGTGTTTCTATACTCCTGATGACTCTGCCATTGATTGTATAACTCCTCCCTACATTATTTCTTCCAAAATGCATCACTTCGCATTTATCCGGATTAAACTCCATCTGCCACCTCTCCACCCAATTTTCCAGCCTATCTATATCCTGCTGTATTGCCCGACAATGCTCTGCGCTATCCGCAATTCCAGCCATCTTCGTGTCATCCGCAAACTTGCTGATTACACCAGTTACACCTTCTTCCAAATCATTTATATATATCACAAATAGCAGAGGTCCCAGTAGAGAGCTCTGCGGAACACCACTGGTCACAGACCTCCAGCCGGAAAAAGACCCTTCGACCACTACCCTCTGTCTCCTATGGCCAAGCCAGTTCTCCACCCATCTAGCCACTTCTCCTTGTATCCCATGAGCCTTAACCTTCTTAACCAACCTGCCATGTGGGACTTTGTCAAATGCCTTACTGAAATCCATATAGACGACATCCACGGCCCTTCCTTCATCAACCGTTTTTGTCACTTCCTCAAAAAACTCCACCAAATTTGTAATGCACGACCTCCCTCTTACAAAACCATGCTGTCTGTCACTAATGAGATTGTTTCGTTCTAAATGCACATACATCCTGTCTCTAAGAATCCTCTCCAACAACTTCCCTACCACGGACGTCAAGCTCACCGGCCTATAATTTCCTGGGTTATCCCTGCTACCCTTCTTAAACAACGGGACCACATTCGCTATCCTCCAATCCTCAGGGACCTCACCCGTGTCCAAAGAAGCGACAAAGATTTCCGTCAGAGGCCCAGCAATTTCACCTCTCGTCTCCCTGAGCAGTCGAGGATAGATGCCATCAGGCCCTGGGGCTTTGTCAGTTTTAATGTTTCCTAAAAAACCTAACACTTCCTCTCTTGTAATGAGATTTTCTCTAACGGGTCAACACCTCCCTCCGAGACACTCCCGGTTAACACGCCCCTCTCCTTCGTAAATACCGATGCAAAGTATTCATTTAGGATCTCCCCTATTCCCTTGGGTTCTAAGCATAATTCCCCTCCTTTGTCCCTGAGAGGTCCGATTTTCTCCCTGACATCTCTTTTGTTCCTAACGTATGAATAGAATGCCTTAGGATTCTCCTTAATCCTGCCTGCCAAGAACATCTCGTGACCTCTTTTTGCCCTTCTAACTCCCCGTTTGAGTTCTTTCCTACTCTCTCTGTATTCCTCCAGAGCTCCATCTGTTTTCAGTTGCCTGGACTTAACGGACACGTCCCTTTTCATTTTAATCAGATCCTCAATTTCCCTGGTTACCCACGGCTCTCGAATCCTACCTTTCCTATCTTTCCTTTTTACAGGCACATGCCTATCCTGCAGCCTTATCAATAGTTCCTTAAAAGACTCCCACATGCCAGACGCTGACGTACCCTCGAACATCCTCTCCCAATCAACATCCATCAATTCCTGCCTAATCCGGCTATAGTCAGCCTTCCCCCAATTTAGCACCCTGCCCGTAGGACAGCACTCATCCTTATCCATTACTATCCTAAAGTTAAAGGAGGTACTCCCAATTGACAGGGGGCATCCAAATTGACAGGGGGTGCTCCTAAATGACAAGGGCACACCTAATTGGCAAGAGCACTCGGAATTCGCAGGGGTGTTCCAAATTGACAGGGGACACTCCGAATTGCAGGGGGCACTCCTAATTGATGGGGGGGGGGGGGCACTGCTAATTGACAGGAGGAGTTCGAAATTGACAGGGGGCGTTCGAAATTGACAGGGGGCACTCCCAATTGACACGTGCGCTCCTACTCGACAGGGGGTGCTCCTAATTGACATGGGGCACAACTAATTGAGATAAGGGGAATTTCTAATTTACAAGGTGCACGCCTAATTGAGAGAGGGGGCACTCCTGATTGACAGAGGGAACTCCTTCTTGAAAGGGGTACTCCTAATTGAGATGGGGACACTCCTAATTGACAGGGGACACTTCGAATTTACAGGGGCGCTCCTAATTGACAGCGGCATTCCTAATTGAGTTCGGGGGCACTCTTAATTGACAAGGGCACTCTTAAATGACAGGGGTGTTCCACATTGACAGGCGGCACTCCTAATTGACAGGGGCACTTCTAATTGACAGGGGGATTCCTAATTGAGGTCGGGGGCACTCCTAATTGACATTGGCAAACCAGCCGGGAGAATCAGGGGGGAAGGGGGGCGAATCTCCCATCACGCTGCACAAATCTTTCAGCACAGCCAGCCAGGAGAATCGCACATCACCCGATTCGCGGGATCCTTGTGTGCATTTGCGCCACGCTTGCATCTCCCAGGTCTGGGTTTGCTCCGGCGTCAGAAATCAGCTGGGCTGCGGGGCTTGCAATTCAATAGTATTTTACATGCTATTTAAATAGTACTAACGGGTCCAGGACCGAATTCTCCGGGCCCACGCGCATCACCCACCCCGCCTGGCTGTTTCATTGAAGCAGGATTACACTAACACTCCAGTTTTGGGGAGGTAGTGGCCTGACCCCGCTAAAGTGAAGGGGGGTGAAATTGTGGCTCGCTCAGGGAATTAAGCTGCAGGGTGGTTGTGCCCGATGGGCATGGACACCCTGGCAATGCGAGCCTGTGATCCCTGGCACTGCCCAAGAGGAAGAGTGCCGCTGCCGCAGAGGCATCTTGGCACTGTCCATTGGGCATGGGGCAGTGTCAAGGGGATGGGGAAGATTGCGAGAATGGCTTCGGGGATAGGGCCGAGGAAGGCGGCGGGTGGCGGCAATCGGTGAGAGTGGGGGCCCCCGCTGCCACTGTGCAAAGGGATCGCTTTGGACTGGAGGGAGGCCAATAATCGGGGTGGCCCTGGGGTGGGGGGGCTGTTAGCCGGGGGGAGGGGGGGGGGATGGAGGGGGCTGCTGGTTGGGTCTTCGGGGGGGAGGGGTCTTCCTGTGGCATGGTGAGTAGGACCGTCACTTCTCGGGGGAGGCTGGAGATTTCAGCGGGCCGGGACAGGGACGGTCATTGAGGCTGGCCCACGAATGGATGGGGGGCCATAATCAGGCCGTGGGGGTGCTGGAGTGTAGCCCGAGTTAATTTCTCACTAAAACTTGACACATTGTGCTACAATGTAGTCTCAGAACAGTGATTTACCAATTTCCCCTGGTTCTCATACCTCATCACCAAACATCAATTCGAATTCACTAAATTTAGTTGATTAGTTAGGTGCATCCCGAATTGATAAAGGAGAAATGGAATTCCTTGATCCCAGTCCTCTGGATAATCCTGCGTTCAAACCTGGCCTTCAAATTTTGATGCCATAACTTCAACATTCTGTGCGAATCTGGATGGTACATATTTGATTAAAATTGTTTCACTCCTCAGCTATAAATAAGTTCCCTGAATAACATTAAGGTAACATTGGATTCTTGATCTTCTTGACTTTCAGTGGTCAGTTGAAATCTGGTTAAAAATTGAAGTAATTCCTGGACAATCATTTCAGCTACAGTATTGTGTGATGGAATGGCCTCAACAAACCCAGTAGACACATTCAATTTATTCAATAGATATTTATTCCCACTTTTTGTTTTTGGGGAGTGGTCCTGCACAATCAATTAGGATGATTGTAAAAGGATCCTCAAATGCCAGAATGGGTATTAAGGGTGTTGTTTTGTTTATCACTTGAGGATTTCATATTACCTGGCATGCGTATCAGGTATGGAAAAGGTCTATTAGGTCTCTATGTAGGAAGGAAAACAAAACATATGATTTCCTTAATACCAAATGACATCCTACTGGTACCCCTATGCTACCAGCAACACCAGCTTTCTATAATCGACCTGCAATACAACTTAATGAATTTCTGCCCATTTCTCATCAAGCTGAAGATGTAAACATCTCCGCTTTCTTCATTAAGACATAGTTTTTAATTCGGTACTCCTCTAGTAAACACTCAGATTCATCTTCAGTATATGCTCTTCGATACAATTTCTTTCACCGTATATCTGTCGGTTGTAATTCTGACCAATTTCCTGAATGAAGAATATTCACTTTGTTCTCCACCTGTTCTTGGTCTTTATTGAACACAGAGTCAAAAGCTCTTTGAGATAACTGAATCTCAACTTCCTCATCTTTACTCTTTCATTTCTCCTCATGTTGCAAACTGTAATTTCGCACAAAAGAACAAAGAACAAAGAAAAGTACAGGAACAGGCCCGTTGTCCATCCAAGCCCCTGCCAAGCATGATCCCCTTTCGAAACTGCAAAAAATCCCTTCTGCCTTTGCTCAGACCACATCCCTCTATTCCCTCCCCATTCTTGTACTTGTCCAGATGCCTCTGAAATATTGCTAATGTGCCTGCATCCACTACCACACCTTACCACCTTTTCTGGTAATATTCCTTCCAAACCACACAACTTCTCAACTCTCACCATTATCGATTGACTTGTTCCAATGTAACTAAAACCTTGTTTCCAGGTTTGAAGGGGCTGCTGTACGAGGAGCGGTTGAATAGCTTGGGTGGTACACGCTGGAGTACAAAAGAATGGAGGGGGGATTTGATTAAGGTATATGAAATACTCAATGGGATTGAATAAAATGAATGTCAACAAAATGTCCCCCCTTCTAAATAAGTCTTGGCCATAAGTCACAGTTGTGCACAGTTGAGGGGGGAGGTTCAAGACAGCGATAAGGAGCAGCTTCCTCGTAAAGAGGGCTGTGAATCTATTGAACTCACTGGCCCAGAGTGCTGTGGATGTAGAGTCAATCAATGTATTCAAGAACGAGATAGATAACTATGTGTTCAAAAGTGGGTTAAAGGGCGATGGGAAAAAAGCAGGGAAGGGGAGTTAGGGGGAGATGGAGATCAGTCATGATCATATAGAATGGTAGAATGGGCTTAGTGGATTGAATTACCTACTCTCGTTCCTAATTCCTATGTTCCTATGTTAACTTCCTTCCTACTGCTCCTGGAGCTCCATGAGAAAACCTTACCTACATCAATAAAGTATAAATTGAGACTTGACATTTGATTATCAACCTGCAGGCTGTACATTATTTTGCACCACTTTCGTTTCCAAGATGATTCACTTTGCCACTGCCGCAAACCTCACTGCCTGATCTTGTTTTATCATGTTTATCTTCACAGTGCTTTTGTCAAGTCATTAGCACAGCAAGATTGTGTGCCCGACTTTATTGCAAGGAAAATATCTGACATTTCTTATTTCTCTTCCACCCTCATATCTTTCCATTTTCGCCTGAGGCAAACTAGCATTACTATCTTCCATGTGTTCCCCTTTTCTTTCACCACCTGTGGATTTCTCTTTTCTCCAGATTATATGCCTCACAAATTGAAATTGATTTCAAAAGACGAAACTTGATTTTTTAACCAATTCTGCCATTCCTGCGGCTAACCCCGCTGTTTTAACTGTCCCTGCTTCCAAATGAGTCCTCACTACTTCGAGAAGTGGACATTTAAATTCTTCCCTAATAATCGTTTCCCTGGGACTAACAAACATCTGGTTTATTTTCAATGTTCTTCTCCATCTGTCAAAGTTGCTTTGTTTGATTCTTTCAGTGTGGCATGGTGGCAAAATGTGCCCTGCCATTGTGCTAGCGAGGGTAGATTTCGTACCCCACCCACTGTGCCAGCCAGGGCTTGCACAGTGGCACAGTAGTTAGCACTGCTGCCTCATAGCACCATGGACCTGGGTTCAATTCTCGGCTTGGCTCACTGTCTGTGTGGAGTCTGTACGTTCTGCCTGTGTCTGTGTGGGTATCCTCCGGGTGCTCCGGCTTCCTCCCAGTGTCTGAAAGATGTGCGTGTTAGGTTACCCGAACAGGTGCCGCAGTGTGGGGATCAGGGGATTTTCACAGTAACTTCATTGCAGTGGTAATGTGAACTTACTTCTGATACTAATGAATAAACTTGAAATAAACTTTAAATGTTTAAACTCTCTCCATGTTTGACGTGGTTCCTACCTTAGATTTCTAAACTTCTGCCTGTAGGCATCAGGGACTAGTTCATATGCACTTCAGTCCAAAACTATTGTGATGTTAGTGTGCTTTTAAGTAAGGTATTTATAATTCAGTTCTCTGCAGTTATAGCAGGCCCTTAGCAGTCTGTTTGGAAGACATTGCATTGTTGTCTTAATGCTTCAAATGGGATTTTGTTTATTATTACTCTGGGCCTCAAGCAGTGTCCAGGATTTTTTGTGACCCTGAAGTATTTCAGTAAGGATGATTTACAGGTCAGCTGGCAAGAGTTCTTGCTTTCGATTTTGGGTTGTCAGCTGCTGTTTTTAGTTTAGAAAGTGTTTCTTCTTCAGACTGGAGGCAGGTTTTCTTTCTCTCACTCCCTCGTATTGTAAATTCTGCTGGCTAGCTGGAAACATGTCTTCTTGCCTTCCTCATGTCAGAATTCTGCTTTTGGCGTTGCCAGCTGGTGACGAGTGTGTCTCTGTCTCTTGAAGCTGGGAGGAGCTCGAGGCCAACAGTGGCATTATCTCTACCTCGAGGTGTCATGAAAGTTACAAGGCTGGAAGTCCGAGTTTCAATTCTCCAACCAAATGACTGAGTTCCAGCATCACGTGAGCATTCTTGTTCCCTGTGCTAAATTTGTGGCAGCGCTATGTTTGAAGAAGGTATGTTTGGTTGGAACATTTCACATTGTTGCTGATGGTCATACAATATCATGTTTTCTTTCTTGTTTGTACTTGGTAAAAGTTATCGCTATATTTTAGCTGTATTCTCAAATAAGTTTTGTTTGATAAAAGCTCCCTAGTGGGTCATTTGAATCATCCCTAAAGTGAAACATCACATGCTTCCCCTCGCCAAATTCAAATTGAAAAACTTCTGATCCAGTCGGACTTCATAAAACACTTCGGAGTTTCTGTTTCATTTTGAGTAAGTCCAGTTTCTCGCAGCTCCCCAGTGTCCATATTGAACCTTGTAAATTCATTCTTCATCACAGCAGTCCCATGTACATCATCAACCAATAATATAATTGATAAGGCCAGGGCGCATCGAGCTGATGTTCCAGCTTGAGATCTGAAAGACTGATTTCATTTGATTTGATTTGATTTATTATTTTCACATGCATTATTATACAGTGAAAAATATCGTTCCTTGAGTGCGATACCGACAAAGCATACCGTGCTTGGAGAAGGAGAGAGTGCAGAATGTAATGTTGCAGCCATAGCTAGGATGTAGAAAAAGATCATCTTGATGCGATGTAGGTCCATTCAAACGTCTGGTGGCAGCAGAGAGAAACTGTTCTTGAGTTGGCGCCATGGTGGCACAATGGTTAGCACTGCTGTCTCACAGGGACCTGAATTCGATTCCCAGCTTGGATCACTGTCTGTGCGGAATTTGTTCATTCTTCATAGGTCTGCGTGGGTTTCCTCTGGATGCTCTGGTTTCCACCCATAGTCCAAAGATGTGCAGGTTAGGTTGATGGGCCATGCTAAATTGCCCAATAGCTTTCCTGGGATATGTATGTTAGAGGAATTAGCAGGGTACATATGTGGGAATTAGGAGAAAGGACATGGGTGGTAAAGTTGTCGGTGCAAAGCCAATGGGCTGAATGGCCTTCTTCTGCGCTGTAATGTTTCGATGATTCTGTGAGTCAGTTGGTACATGTCCTCAGACATTTTCATCTTTTTTTCCGACGGAACAAGTTGGAAGAGTTTATCTCCGTGGTGCACGGGGTCCTTAATTAGTCTGGCTGCTTTTCCGAGGCTGCGGGCAGTGTGGACAGTGTGAATTGGTGATTGAGTGATGGACTAGGTTCCATTCATGAAGCTTTGAAGTTTCTTGCGGTCTTGAACAGAGCAGGAGTCATACCAAGCTGTGATACAACCAGAAAAAAATGTTTTCTATGGTGCATCTCTAAACGTTGGTTAGAATCATAGCGGACATGCTAATTGTCCTTGGAGCTCTGAGAAAGGAGAGGCGTTGGTAGGCTTTCCTAATTATAGGATCGTCGTGGAGGGACCAGGACAGGTTGCTGGTGATGTGGACCCATAGAAACTTGATGCTCTCGACCATTTCAACTTCATCCCATTGATGGAGATAGCGGCATGTACTCCATTCTGCTTCCTGAACTCGATGACTATCTCATTTGCTTTGTTGACATTGGGGAAGAGATTATTGTGGTCGCACCAGTTCACCAGATTCTCTATCTCTTCCCTGTTCTTGATCTCATTGATCCGACCCACTGCAGTGGCGTCATCAGCAAACTTGGAAATCGATTTGGAGGGGGATTTGGCCACAGAGTCATCGGATTATCAGGGGTATATTAAGGAGCTGAGGACACAGCCTCGTGGGGCACCGCTGTTGAGGATGATTGTGGTGGAGGTTCTATGGTCTCCTCTCCAGGGTACTGTCCTGTGTAAGTATAATAGAGTCAGAACTGTTGAGGCATCAGGATCTCCCTCTGCCAACTGTTAGTATTGTCCAGAGGAAAGGGTAAAACCAGAAATGTTTGGTACCAACTCTGCTGCAGGGGTTGTCAGAAACCTGTCTGAAAGACGACAGATTACCACCTACAGGACTCCACTCCGGATTTTCTGACAGGGTTTACTCCCCCAGCCTTCTTAACTTCCAAAACCCCCACAAGGTGGAGTGGCTATTCACCTGTAGCTGAGTGAGGGTCAATGTTGTGGACTCCCTGAAAAACTCTGACTGAACTGTGTACCATTGTGTCGCTACCATGGAGCAGCGTGGTGACACAGTCGTTAGCACTGCTGACTCTCAGCATCAGGGACCTCGGTTCAGTTCCAGGCTTGTGTCACTGTCTGCGTGGTGTTTGGATCTTCTCCCTGTGTCTCCGTGGGTTTCCTCCGGATGCTCCAATTTCCTCTCACACTGCAAAAGACGTGCTGGATTTTTAAAAATAGATTTAATTCTTCTGTGCGTGTGTGCATTTTTTTTTATTTTAACCCGTCCTCAGTCTAAATGGTAATTTCTTCCCCTGAATCATGTCTAATTTTATTCTTTATTTTCTTCCTGACAGTGAACATAATCACAATTGTGACACTGACGAGCAGAAACTGTGGTCTGTCCAAATGTGTCACTCGTTACCTGGTGGCCATGTCAGTGGGGGATCTGCTGGTCGTTATCCTCGACCTGATATTGAGACAAATTCCCATTGTTTATCGGGAACAGTTTTATTTCCTGCTATCGCTCCCCGTGTGTAATATCCACGCCGTCCTGCTTTATGCAGCCACTGACTGTTCTGTCTGGTTCACCGTCACTTTCACCTTTGAACGATTTGTGGCCATTTGCTGCCCCAAGCTGAAAAGTAAATATTGCAGTGAGAAATCGGCGGCTGTGGTTCTGGGAACAGTGACGGTGCTGAGCTGTTCAAAGAACATTTTCTGGTATCTTATGTTCTTAAATGGATATCGGCTGAGGAACAACGCCTGGTTTTGTGATGTCAGAGGGGATGTTGAGGAATCTCCGGTCTGGGGAACAATAGAATTCCTCCACCACATTCTAACCCCGACTGTCCCGTTCGTCCTGATTCTGCTGCTCAATGCTTTCACTGTCAGACACATTTTAGTGAGCAGCAGAGCCCGCAGGAGACTCCGGGCTCACAGCAGTGGGGAAAATCCCAGCGACCCAGAGATGGAGAGTCGAAGGAAGTCCATCATTTTACTGTTTGTTATCTCAGCCAATTTCATCCTGTTATGGTCGACATTCATGGTTTATTCAATATGGGGTCGGATGTATGATTTGGGCTATCGGTCAGTAACATTAGATCTTTTTGTTATGGAATTGAGCTTCATGTTGCAACTCACAAGTTGCTGCACAAACACTGCCATTTATGCTGTGACACAGACTCACTTCAGGCAGCAGCTTAAAAATCTACTGAAATATCCGCTTACTTCAATTCTTCTACTCAATAAACCGTGACAGGGAACTACAACCACAAGAACCCTGACTCTTCCTATTGGACATTCAAACTATAAATAATAATCAGCGTCACAGAGACATGAAAGAGTGACAGATATATATATATATAGACTTCCGCAATCCTCAACACACATTCTGTGCTCCGCAACACTTCCTCTCTCATCGCAACAGGCCAACTCTCACCTCAACACTCAACTTCTCACATCTACATTCTCCCACTCGGGTCAACGTCACCCCTCTCACCAGAACACCCCCTCTCAGCTGAACACTGCCCCACTCAACACAATCCACCCCCTCCCAACTTAACATATTCCCCCCTCACATCAATCCTCCCTGCTCAGCTCGACATTACCCCATGTACCACAACATCACACATCTCATCTCTACACTCCCTATCCAGCTTCACACTCTCACCTCAAGATCCCCAAGAGCTAAATCTCCCATCCCACACCGCATGGGAGCTGGAGCGGACGGGCACAGACCGTGTAAAGATCCCATTAATTCTGGCGGGATTATCTGATTTTGGGGTGAGCGCAGGGGCCAAAACACACCCTGTCTCACCACAACATTCTCCCTTCACATGTCAGCACTCTCTTCTCATGTCAGCTCTCTGCCTCACCTCAGCTCCCACCATCTCAGCCTAACATTCCCTCTCTCACATCAACAATCCAACTCATCTCAATACGCCCGCCCCCCTCTCCCCCATCTCATCCCTCTCCCTCTCACTTCCACACGCGCCTTTCACCTCAACAATTTCTCTTTCTCACATCAACAATTTCCTTTCATCTTAACATGCCCCCGTCTGGCCAACGGTCTCACTCTCAAATCCACACTCCCCCCTCGAAGCTCAAGAATCTCTATCTCGCCTCAACACTCCCATAATCACCTCAACACTGTCTGTCTCTCATCCACTCTCCTCCTTCACACGTCAAAAATCTCGCCTCTTATCTCAACTGTCTCCTCACATCTCAATACTGACCCACTCCTCAACATTTTCTACCCTCTCCTCATCATTCCCACTCCACTCAAGATATTCCCCTCCTCATAATGCTCCCCCTCTCACACCAACATTCTCCCTCCAACCTCAACACACTCCCTGGCCTCTACAACCCCTTTTCCTGCTCACTTCCACATCCCCCTTTCCCTCTCACCTCAACACCCCCCTTTCCCTCTCACCTCAACATCCCCCTTTCCCTCACACCTCAACATCCCACTTTCCCTCTCACATCAACATCCTTCTTTCCCTCTCCCATAACGACTCCAACTCTACACACCCCACTCACACTCACACTCCAACCCCTACACACCTCCCGCCCTGGCAAAGGATGCAGAGTGAAGGTACATGGGGACAATGGAAACATTTGTAAAGTAGTGGATAGCTAGTATCTGAAATGTAGTGTCTGACCATGAGCCAGAAGCAGATTCAATCAAGAATTTCAAGAGGAAATGTGAAGCTGAAGGGTAAATATCTTCAGGGTTACGACACGAAAGACACATCAAATGAGCCATGATCTTATCGACTGGCTGGCCAGTCTCCACGGGCTGAATGATCTCCTACAGGGACGTAGGCTTGTCCCCCCTCCACCCCCCCCCCCCCGCCCACCACCACGACTGTACTTCCAAGTGAATGTTTGGTGGATGAGTGCAGGGGCAGAGTCCTGTGTCTCACTGGTGCTGTACCTGACCTGAGTGATTTATAAACACGGTGTAGAGTGAGGTTCAATCTGTATGCAATCGCTCATTCCACACAACTCTCACCAGCTCCCAAAACTCAACACCAATCTTCTTGTCACTGCCTACACAATTACATCACTAAATTCCTTTTATTATCAACATATATCCAGGTGGATGCCTGACCTCAGTCCGCATGCCATTACCCTCGAGATGCATCACCGACTTCATTCTTAATATCCACACACAAACAAATGCACCACTCACCTCACTCTCGCTGCTTTGTCCTTGTCACCTCCACATTACAACATCGATTAAGGACATCAGAGCAAAAGTGTTACACAAACTGTCTCAAACACTTTAAGATTTCCTTCAATGTTTCTGATCCTAGGCTAATATGAACAACATAAAGATTGAATTCAGGACTAAGTCTCTTCCTCACGAATACACTTGGTTTATCTAACTGCTGAATAGAGCCTCTATTTCAGGTCAGGCAAAGGGCAGTAGTCAATAAATAGGAGTCTGGCACAGGTGTCCTTATTATCTAGGTGTTGCAGGGTTGAGCGCAGGGTCAGGGTGATGGTGTCTGTTGTAGACCGGTTGAGGTGGTAGGCTAACTGTAATGGCAGTGTGGGAGCATGGTGCTAAATATCAGAATTATCTGCATCAATATCTGACTTCTCCAGAACGCTTGCTACGCGGTTTTTGGCCAATTATTAGCAGTCGGTCCAAACTGATTCCAGCTCCAGAAGGAGGACAGAAATTCTGTGGAGTGAAAGAGAACTTTGGATAATTTAAACAAATAGAAATGGTGGAATGTCCCCCATTATCAGTGAATCTGCATGTCAGCGTTAAACAAGAGGGATTACATTCCCCAGAGCTGCTCAAAACGCTTACATCACTCAGTGACCGAAAGCATAATTCAGTTGCTGGGGATTGTTTTGTTGAATTCAGCGGAAATCATAAAGCTGCATTTTGTGACCTTATACAACTTAATAAAAAAACATTTCTGAAGCTGCTTCGTCTACTCACTGTAAGGAATAGAAGAGACATAGTTACTGAAATCTCAAGGTGAATAGCATTAATTCCAGTCACTGAACGGCAGCATTAACCCTGTTAGAATCCAAATCTTGTTATATGCATCTTGTTGACACGCATCTAATATCTTTATTTTAAATCCCGTCGGGTACTTGTCATCATATGACATAGATTTAAGGTGTGTGGGGGAAAGTTTAGAGGAGATGCGCGACAGAAGTTTTTTTAAACAGAGGGTGGTGAATGTTTGGAACGCGCTGCCCGGGTAGGTGGTGGGAGAAATTACGATAACGGTATTTAAGGAACAACTCGACAAGTACATGGATGGTCTGGGAATGGAAGGATACGGACTCTGTAAGTCCATACGATTTTAGTTTAGACAGGCATCATGATCGGCGCAGGCTTGGCGGGCCAAAGGGCCTGCTCCTGTGCTGGACTGCTCTTTGTTCTTTGAAGGCTGAGCTGTAGTCAATAAATAGGAGTCTGGCACAGGTGTCCTTGTTATCTAGGTGTTCCAGGGTTGAGCGCAGGTCTAGGGAGATAGTGTCTGTTTTGGATTAGTTGCGGTGGTCGGCTAACAGTAGTGGATCCAGGCAAACTGGGAGGCTAGAAGTGACTTTTGCCATGAATAACCTTTCAATGCACTTCATAATGATTTTGAATTGATTTGATTTGATTTGATATTGTCACATGAATTAACATACAGTGAAAAGTATTGTTTCTTGCGCGCTATACAGACAAAGCATACTGTTCATCGAGAAGGAAATGAAAGTGTGCAGAATGTAGTGTTACAGTCATAGCTAGGAAGCCTAGAAAGATCAACTTAATGCAAGTTAAGTCCATTCAAAAGTCTGATGGCAGCAGGTAAGAAGCTGTTCTTGAGTCGGTTGGTACCTGACCTCAGACTTTTGTATCTTTTTCCCGATGGAAGAAGGTGGAAGAGAGAATGTCCGGGGTGCGTGGGGTCCTTAATTATCCTGGCTGTTTTGCCGAGGCAGCAGGAAGTGTAGACAGAGTCAATGGATGGGAGGCTGGTTTGAGTGATGGATTGGGCTACATTCACGACCTTTTGTAGTTCCTTGCCGTCTTAGGCAGAGCAGGAGCCATACCAGGCTGTGATACAGCCAGAAAGAATGCTTTCTATGGTGCATCTGTAAACGTTGGTGAGAATCGTAGCTGACATTCCAAACTTCCTTAGTCTTCTGAGAAAGTAGAGGCGTTGGTGGGGCCTTCTTAACTATATGGTTGGCACGGGGGCACCAGGACAGGTCTGTTAGTGAGCTGGACACCTAAAAACGTGAAGCTCTCGACCCTTTCTACTTCGATGGATGGATGTCAGTGCCAGCAGAACGTCATCATTAAGGCACGCTGCATTGTTTTTCTTTGGTACTGGGATGATGGCCGTCTTCTTGAAGGAGATAGGGAACTCGGATTGTTGTAAAGAGAGTTTGAAGATGATTGCAAATACCCGCGCCAGCTGCTCCGCGTTTGTGTGAGTGTTCATCCATGTACCTCATCCGGGCCAGTTGCTTTGCATGGGTTGACTTTCGAGTAGGCTGTTCTGACATCTGCAATGGTGACCTCAGGTACAGCTTCATCCGAGGCTTCTGGGGTGGAGGACATGCTCATGCTGACCTCATGCTCAACACGGGCATAGAACACATTGAGCTTATTAGAAATCGGTGCGTTGAAGCCAGCGATTTTACTGGCCTTCATCTTGAAGTCTACTATGTCTTGCAGACCTTGGCATAGTCGGTGGAGGTCCGTGTGGCTAGCATGGGGCACTAGCATGGTCCGGTACTGGCTCTTGGCATCTTTGATGGATATGTGTAGATCATATCTGTCTTGTACAGGTCAGCGTCCTCTAACTTGAATGCCTCAGACCTGGACTCCAGAACGCAGTGCATATCCGTATTCATCCATGGTTTCCGGTTGGGAAACACACGCAATATCTTCTTGGCCACAGTCTTCTACACATTTCCTAATGAAGTCAGTTGCAGTAGTGACGTACTGGTTCAGGTTGGTCACAGAGTTTTTAAATACTGACCTGTCTACGGACTCTAAGCAGTCACGTAGGAGATCTTTCGATTCCTCAGACCAACATAGCATGACTTTATTTGATGGATCATCCCGCTTTAGCCTTTGCGTGTAAGCCTGTAGCAGGATCACAGTCTTGTGGTCTGATTTGTCTAATTCTCTCTTACCCCAGTTGCATCTTTCTTGATGCATACTCTCAAAGAACAAACGGCAAAGAAATGGACAGCACAGGAATAGGCCCTTCGACCTCCAAACCTGTGCCGATCATGATGCCCAAATTTAAAATAAAACCTTCTGAGATTACTCGGTCAGTATCCCTCTTACCTCCAATAATTTATCAATCCAGATGCCTCTTAAATGTTGCTAATGTGCCTGATTCCAACACATCCCCTGGCAGCGCATTCCGGGCACCCACCACTCTCTGTGTGAAAAAGATTCCCCGCACATCTCCCTTAATATTTCCTCCTGCCATCTTGAACCTGTGCCTCCTTGTAATTGACACTTCCACCCTTGGAGAAAAGCCTCTGACTATCCACCCTGTCTGTGCCTCTTACAATTTTGTAAACCTCTGTCAGGTCTCCCCTCAGCCTCCGTCTTTCCAGTGAAAACAATCCTATTATTTATTCAACCTCTCCTCATAGCCAACGGAGCTGACTTCTCTCTAAGTTAACTTACTGTTATAACCACCATTCCTCTCACAATAACTGCTTCCCCCATCATGACGCCCTCACTCTCGCCCAATCTATCCTTCTGTCTTCCTCTTTTTCACTTTCATTCGCTCAGAGTCTTCCGCTCTCACTCTTATCCATTCATTTTCCCAGCCTCGCACCCTTTCTAGATTCAGCCCATCCCACAAGTCCTCCCTCTCTCTTGTGCTCATCTCTCTCCTTCCACATCTGAGCACGTTTCTGAACACTGTATCAGATGTGGGTCCAGTGTCATTTGGAGCCTATGCATTGCTGGTCACAGTTAAATCTGTTATTTTACTGCTCTAAGAGGTGATGTGTTTGTATCTGCTGCAGGGCCTGAATTTTCTGAGATGTTCCATTGTTTCTGAATATTTTCTCAGTTTGAGGAGCTGCATTTGATTTCGGGATAAAAAAAAACAAATTTCTTTGCAGACGAAATAGTTCCAAATTATTGATCAACGGAATTTTGCAATTTATCCTAAACTCTAACCCATTTAAATCACATCGCAGAATGCCCACTGTTAAAGATCACACAGAGAGACACTGTAACAATTGGAACACAATTACTGAAATGTGACAGTCCAGTGACAGATATCACTGAAACAATGTGAAATCGAGAGGTGGGACTGATGGTGTTTGAGTGGACAGCATCTTTCCACTTGTTATTACTTGATAAATGTGATCAACAGAATCCAGTGTTTGGAAAGAAGTAAGTCAATCCTAAAAATAAATATTTTCCATCACTGAACTCGATGTCGTAATCTGTTTGTTCATGTATTTAAAAAAATACTTCAAACCAGGTTGCTGCCACAATGTCCCGAACGTGAATATACAGTGTATAAATTAAAGAGTTTGGGAATATATAACGTCAGAGTTCGAGACAGAGAGACTTTCAGCAGCACGAAGAGGCACATCACCTCACACTGAAGATGCTGTATCCAATCAACACGGTTCTGGAAATATTCTACCCAATCATCGCCATTATTGGTGTTCCCGGTGAGTGACTCTAATCATTGAGGTTGTGTAAATCTGTGTGAACGGCTCTCTGATTTTAAACTCTGACTGAAAATGCTCCATGCGGATCTTATGCTCGCTGTTATACAGACTCCAGGTGAACGATGTAATTTACTTAAATCGAATGACTTGAAATATCTCTGTGTTTTTAATCATTTTCATCAACTGACAATGAGCCTCTGTCTGTTATTCACGGACTCACTACTCAATGAACTTAATGTATTGAGGAGTGAACTATTCAGTCTTATCTATTGTAAGATTGGACCTCAGTGAAGGTGATCGCTCTGAAATAATGTTGAGTGGGAGTAAGAATATAATGGAAATTTGAATGTGGGTCACTAACCAGAGTGGAATACCGGACACCAGTGAACAAGTATTGCAGTTTATATTTGTCAGTGTGAAATTCTACTGATTGTGATTCTTTAACCTGAGTGGAATATCTGATCGAAGTCTCCATTAATATCTGGCACTATCTGTCCATGTAGAATTGTATTATGTTTAGGAAAAGAATTGAAATGAAAGAAGTTGTTTCAATTTCAAACATATACTATTTTAATTTGGTGAGTAAGATGTCCATTCTGTGGAGCTGTCTGAGTCTTTTACCTTTGGAATATGTTGAAAACAGGAAGAGTTTGGCTTTTTAATTCTTTTTTAAATCCAATTCAATCAAATCAAGTCCAATTCAGAGTCTCAACAATTTGAGACATTTCCGATCCAAGCTGACAAGACGGGGCTCTGACCTCCCGTCTGGGGCTTGATCTACATGATACAAGTTGATTGGAGTAGGCATTGCACCTCCTCCACGGCTTGATCTCATTTGCATCTTCGCCAAAAGGCCGAGATGCCGCTTTTAAAAATTTCTTCAAATGAAGCGAAATGACTTCAACCAAGTACAGCATGTCGATACTACACTTGATCTGAGCCAAAAGGCCAAGAAGAGTTTGGCTTTGCTTTAAAGATGTTTGGGTGATGATTGTGTGATGTGAAATTTCTCCATACCTCGGCTTTGTATTGAAAAGAACCAGGTTTCAGCGAGTTCCTGATATTTAAACAAACCAATTACAAACCGAGGAATATCCTGTGATTGTCAAACATTTCGTGATCTGTTCACATTTCCATTGATCTGGAAATGGATTCCAATATTTTTTTTCCGGATTGTTATGGTTATGTCTAAACTGTGTTGCTGATTCAAGCGATTTGTGAATCTGATCACCTGAAGCCCTAAACTCCTCGAAAGCATTCAGATACTTGAATTCTATCGAGTGATTTGAAAACACATTGTTCTGATCAGAATGCAGAACCTGACACTGAGCTGTGGTGAAATTAATTTCCAATTTGAATACCCAATTTGCAAGTTTATAATTTATTATTAATGTGTTATTGTGTTGAGTTGTATTCTTCCACTCTGCTCATTCTCATTCTCAGTTTGGATTGGTTTGTAAATTTTGAAATTATCATTTTGCTTCCTGATTCCATATTGTTTATGTAAATGGTGAAGGATAGTGATCCCAGCTGATCCGTGTGGAAAACCACTCCCCCCCCCCCCCCCACCCCTTCCAGCAATCAGAGAAAATCCCTTTACTCCGGCTCCCTGTGTTCTGTCTTTGTAATGATGTGGTGATGCCGGCGTTGGACTGGGGTGAACACAGTAAGAAGTCTCACAACACCAGGTTAAAGTCCAACAAGTTTAGTTGGTAGCAAATACCATAAGCTTTCGGAGCACTGCTCCTTCGTCAAATGGAGTGGAAATGTGCTCTCAAACAGTGCACAGAGACACAGAAATCAAGTTACAGAATACTAATTAGAATGCGAATCCCTACAGCCAGCCAGGTCTTAAAGGTACAGACAATGTGGGTGGAGGGAGCATTAAACACAGGTTAAAGAGATGTGTATTGTCTCCAGACAGAACAGTGAGTGAGATACTGCAAGTCCAGGCACAAAGACACGATATCCTCCCATAAGACCATAAGACCATAAGACATAGGAGCGGAAGTAAGGCCATTCGGCCCATCGAGTCCACTCCACCATTCAATCATGGTTGATTTCAACTCCATTTACCCGCTCTCTCCCCATAGCCCTTAATTCCTCGAGAAATCAAGAATTTATCAATTTCTGTCTTGAAGACGCTCAACGTCTCGGCCTCCACAGCCCTCTGTGGCAATGAATTCCACAGACCCACCACTCTCTGGCTGAAGAAATTTCTCCTCATCTCTGTTCTAAAGTGACTCCCTTTTATTCTAAGGCTGTGCCCCCGCGTCCTAGTCTCCCCTGTTAATGGAAACAACTTCCCTACGTCCATCCTATCTAAGCCGTTCATTATCTTGTAAGTTTCTATCAGATCTCCCCTCAACCTCCTAAACTCCAATGAATATAATCCCACGATCCTCAGACGTTCATCGTATGTCAGGCCTACCATTCCTGGGATCATCCGTGTGAATCTCCGCTGGACCCGCTCCAGTGCCAGTATGTCCTTCCTGAGGTGTGGGGCCCAAAATTGCTCACAGTACTCCAAATGGGGCCTAACCAGTGCTTTATAAAGCCTCAGAAGTACATCCCTGCTTTTGTATTCCAAGCCTCTTGAGATAAATGACAACATTACATTTGCTTTCTTAATTACGGACTCAACCTGCAAGTTTACCTTTAGAGAATCCTGGACTAGGACTCCCAAGTCCCTTTGCACTTTAGCATTATGAATTTTGTCACCGTTTAGAAAATAGTCCATGCCTCTATTCTTTTTTCCAAAGTGTACGACCTCGCACTTGCCCACGTTGAATTTCATCAGCCACTTCTTGGACCACTCTCCTAAACTGTCTAAATCTTTCTGCAGCCTCCCCACCTCCTCAATACTACCTGCCCCTCCACCTATCTTTGTATCATCGGCAAACTTGGCCAGAATGCTCCCAGTCCCGTCATCTAGATCGTTAATATATAAAGAGAACAGCTGTGGCCCCAACACTGAACCCTGCGGGACACCACTTGTCACCGGTTGCCATTCTGAGAAAGAACCTTTTATCCCAACTCTCTGCCTTCTGTCTGACAGCCAATCGTCAATCCATGTTAGTACCTTGCCTCGAATACCATGGGCCCTTATTTTACTCAGCAGTCTCCCGTGAGGCACCTTGTCAAAGGCCTTTTGGAAGTCAAGATAGATAACATCCATTGGCTCTCCTTGGTCTAACCTATTTGTTATCTCTTCAAAGAACTCTAACAGGTTTGTCAGGCACGACCTCCCCTTACTAAATCCATGCTGACTTGTCTTAATCCGACCCTGCACTTCCAAGAATTTAGAAATCTCATCCTTAACGATGGATTCTAGAATTTTGCCAACAACTGAGGTTAGGCTAATTGGCCTATAATTTTCCATCTTTTTTCTTGTTCCCTTCTTGAACAGTGGGGTTACAACAGCGATTTTCCAATCCTCTGGGACTTTCCCTGACTCCAGTGACTTTTGAAAGATCATAACTAACGCCTCCACTATTTCTTCAGCTATCTCCTTTAGAACTCTAGGATGTAGCCCATCTGGGCCCGGAGATTTATCAATTTTCAGACCTTTTAGTTTCTCTAGCACTTTCTCCTTTGTGATGGCAACCATATTCAACTCTGCCCCCTGACTTTCCTGAATTGTTGGGATATTACTCATGTCTTCTACTGTGAAGACTGACGCAAAGTACTTATTAAGTTCCTCAGCTATTTCCTTGTCTCCCATCACTAGATTACCAGCGTCATTTTGGAGCGGCCCAATGTCTACTTTTGCCTCCCGTTTGTTTTTAATGTATTTAAAGAAACTTTTACTATCATTCCTAATGTTACTGGCTAGCCTACCTTCATATTTGATCCTCTCCTTCCTTATTTCTCTCTTTGTTATCCTCTGTTTGTTTTTATAGCCTTCCCAATCTTCTGACTTCCCACTACTCTTTGCCACATTATAGGCTCTCTCTTTTGCCTTGATGCATTCCCTGACTTCCTTTGTCAGCCATGGCTGCCTAATCCCCCCTCTGATAACCTTTCTTTTGTTTGGGATGAACCTCTGCACTGTGTCCTCAATTACTCCCAGAAACTCCTGCCATTGCTGTTCTACTGTCTTTCCCATTAGGCTCTGCTTCCAGTCGATTTTTGTCAGTTCCTCCCTCATGCGCCTGTAATTACCTTTATTTAACTGTAGAACCTTCACATCTGATTCTGCCTTCCTTCTTTCAAATTGCAGACTGAATTCTACCATATTATGATCACTGCTTCCTAAGTGTTCCCTTACTTTAAGATCTTTTATCACGTCTGGCTCATTACATAACACTAAGTCCAGAATAGCCTGTTCCCTCGTGGGCTCCATCACAAGCTGTTCCAAAAAGCCATCCTGTAAACATTCAATGAATTCCCTTTCTTTGGGTCCACTGGCAACATTATTTACCCAGTCCACCTGCATATTGAAATCCCCCATGATCACTGTGACCTTGCCTTTCTGACATGCCCTTTCTATTTCGTGGTGCATTTTGTGCCCCTGGTCCTGACCACTGTCAGGAGGCCTGTACATAACTCCCATTATGGTTTTTTTGCCTTTGTGGTTCCTCAACTCTACCCACACAGACTCCACATCGTCTGACCCTATGTCGTTTAGTGCTATTGATTTAATTTCATTTCTAATTAACAAGGCAACCCCGCCCCCTCTACCCACCCCTCTGTCTTTTCGATAGGTTGTGAATCCCTGGATGTTTAACTGCCAGTCCTGAACCCCCTGCAACCACGTCTCTGTGATGCCTACCACATCATACCTGCCAGTCACAATCTGGGCCACAAGCTCATCTACCTTGTTCCGGACACTGCGGGCATTTAAATATAGCACCTTTAATTCCCTATTGACCGTCCCTTTTTGTTTTCGTAGTGTGTTCTGTCTGTTACTCACGGGTTCACGACTCAATGAAATTAATGTAATAAAGAAAACGTTTCCTGCAGCACAGGAAACAGGCCCTTCGGCTCTCCAAGCCTGTGCCGCTCCCTGGTCCAACAAGACCAATCGTTTGTATCCCTCCATTCCCAGGCTGCTCATGTGACTATCCAGGCAAGTCTTAACCGATGTCAGCATGCCTGCCTCCACCACCCTACTTGGCAGCGCATTCCAGGCCCCCACCACCCTCTGTGTAAAAAACGTCCCTCTGATATCTGAGTTATACCTCTCCCCTCTCACCTTGAGCCCGTGACCCCTCGTGATCGTCACCTCCGACCTGGGAAAAAGCTTCCCACTGTTCACCCTATCTATACCTTTCATAATTTTGTACACCTCTATTAGGTCTCCCCTCATTCTACATCTTTCCAGGGAGAACAAGCCCAGCTTACCCAATCTCTCCTCATAGCTAAGCCCTCAAACCCGGCAACATCCTGGTAAACCTTCTCTGCACTCTCTCTGAAGCCTCCAGATCCTTCTGGTGGTGCGGCGACCAGGACTGGACGCAGTACTCCAAATGTGGCCTAACCAGCGTTCTATACAGCTGCATCATCAGACTCCAGCTTTTATACTCTATACCCCGTCCTATAAAGGCAAGCATACCATATGCCTTCTTCACCACCTTCTCCACCTGTGTTGCCACCTTCAAGGATTTGTGGACTTGCACACCTAGGTCCCTCTGAGTTTCTATATTCTTGATGGCTCTGCCATTTATTGTATAACTCCTCCCTATATTATTTCTTCCAAAATGCATCACTTCGCATTTATCTGGATTAAATTCCATCTGCCACCTCTCCACCCAATTTTCCAGCCTATCTATATCCTGCTGTATTGTCCGACAATGTTCATCAATATCCGCAAGTCCAGCCATCTTCGTGTCATCCGCAAACCTGCTGATCACACCAGTTACACCTTCTTCCAAATCACTTATATATACCACAAATAGCAGAGGTCCCAGTACAGAGCCCTGCGGAACACCACTGGTCACAGACCTCCAGCTGGAAAAAGACCGTTCGACCACTACCCTCTGTCTCTTATGGCCAAGCCAGTTCTCCACCCATCTCGCCACTTCTCCTTGTATCCCATGAACCTTAACCTTCTTAACCCAGCTGCCATGTGGGACTTTCTAAAATGCTTTACTGAAATCCATATCGACGACATACACGGCCCTTCCTTCATCAACTACTCAATCTTATCTATTGTAAGATTGGATCTCATTGAAGGTGATCTCTCTGAAATAATGTTTAGTGGCAGTAAAAATATAATCGAAATTTGAGTGTGGATCACTAACCAGAGTGGAATACCTGACACCAGTGAACAAGTATTGCAGAGTATATCTGTTAGTGTAAAATTGGACTGATTGTGGTTCTTTCACTTGAGTGGAATATCTGATTCAAGTCTCCATTAATATCTGGCACTATCTGTCCATGTAGAATTGTATTGTGTTTAGGAAAAGAATTGGAATGAAATAAGTTGGTTCAATTTTAAATATATCCTATTTTAATTTGGTGAGTGAGATGTCCATTCTGTGGAGCTGCCTCAGTCTTTTATCTTTGGAATATGTTGAAAACAGGAAGAGTTTGGCTTTGTTTGGTGGTCAATGTATGATGTGAAATTTCTCCATACCTCGGCTTTGTACTGAAAAGAAAGAGGTTTCAGCTAGTTCCTGATATTCAAACAACCCAATTACAAACCGTGCAGTATTCAGTGACTGTCAAAGATTTTGTGATTTGTTCATATTTCCAATAATCTATAAATGAACTCCAAAGTTTATTTTCTGGATTGTTGTGGTTCTGTCTAAACTGTGTTGCTTCTTAAAGCGATTTGTGAATCTGATCACCTGAAGCCCTAAACTCCTCGAAAACATCCAGACACTTGATTTCTATAGAGTGATTGGGAAACATATTGTTCTGATCAGAATGCAGAACCCGATACTGAGCTGTGCTGAAATTAATTTCCAATTCTAATACCCAATTTGCAAGTTTATAACTGATTATTAATGTGTTATTGTGTTTAGGTGTATTCTTCCATTCTGCTCATTTTCATTCTGAGTTTGGATTTGTTTGTAAATTTTGAAATTATAATTTTGCTTCCTGATTCCATCTTGTTGATGTAAATGGTGAAGGACCGTGATCCCAGCGCTGAACCTTGTGGAAAACCACTTACCACCTTCCAGCAGAGAAAATCACTTAATTGGGCCTGTACTCGTTGGAGTTTAGAACATAAAACATAGAACATTACAGCGCAGTACAGGCCCTTCGGCCCTCGATGTTGCGCCGACCAGTAAAACCAATATAAAGCCCCTCTAATCTACGCTATTCCAATATCATTCATATGTTTATCCAATAACCATTTGAATGCTCTTAATGTTCACGAGTCCACTACTGCTGCAGGCAGGGCATTCCACGCCCTTACTACTCTCTGAGTAAAGAACCTACCTCTAAAATCTGTCCTATATCTCTCACCCCTCAATTTAAAGCTATGTCCCCTCATGCTAGCCATCACCATCCGAGGAAAAAGGCTCGCACTATCCACCCTATCTAATCCTCTGATCATCTTGTATGCCTCTATTAAGTCACCACTTAACCTTCTTCGCTCTAACGAAAACAACGTCAAGCCCCTCAGCCTTTCATCATACGATTTTCTCACCATAACAGGCAACATCCTGGTAAAGCTCCTCTGCACCCTTTCCAACACTTCTACATCTTTCCTATAATACGGCGACGAGAAATGTACGCAATACCCCAAGTGCGGCCGCACCAGAGTTTTGTACAGTTGCATCATGACATCCTGGCTCTGAAACTCAATCCCTCTACCAATAAAAGCTAACACACCGTACGCCTTCTTAACAATCCTATCAACCTGGGTGCCACCTTTCAGGGATCTATGCACATGGACACCCAGATCGCTCCGTTCATCCACGCTACCAAGTATCTTGCCATTAGCCCAATACTCTGTATTCCTGTTTCTCCTTCCAAAGTGAATCACCTCACACTTTTCCGCATTAAACTCCATTTGCCACCTCTCAGTCCAGCTCTGCAGCTTATCTATGTTTAGAAGGCTGCGGGGAGATCTTACAGATATATATAAGATAATGAAGAGGCTAAACAGGTTAGAGGCAGAGAGATTCTTTCCACTTAGAAAGGAAACAAGAACTCGAGGACACAACCTCAAAATAAGGGGGAGTCAGTTTAGAACAGAGTTGAGGAGGCACTTCTTCTCTCAGAGGGTAGTGAATCTCTGGAATCCTCTGCCCATTGAAGCAGTGGAGGCTACCTCGTTAAATATGTTTCAGTCACAGGTAGATAGATTTCTGATCAACAAGGGAATTAAGGGTTCTGGGAAGCAGGTGGGTAAGTGGAACTAAACCACTGTCACAGAACAGCCATGATCTTATTGAATGGGCGGGGGGAAGGCTCGAGGGGCTAGATGGCCTACTCCTGCTCCAATTTCTTATGTTCTAATTCCCTCTGTTGAGGCTTTGTACAGTAAGAAGTCTTACAACACCAGGTTAAAGTCCAACAGGTTTATTTTGTTAGCAAAAGCCACGAGCTTTCGGAACAGGTTGTCCCTTCGTCAGGTGTCTGGGAGTTCCGATCACAAACAGGGCACAAAGACACAAACTCAATTTACATGAATAATGATTGGAATGTGAGTCTTCACAGCTCATCAAGTCTTAAAGGTAAAGACAATGTGAGTGGAGGGAGCATTAAGCACAGGTTAAAGAGATGTGTATTGCCTCCAGACAGGACAGCTCGTGAGATTTTGCACATCCAGGCAAGTTGTGGGGGTTACAGATAGTGTGACATGAACCCAATATCCTGGTTGAGGCTGTCCCCATGTGTGTGGAACCTGGCTATCAGTCTCTGCTCAGCGACTCTGCGCTGTTGTGTGTCGTGAAGGCCGCCTTGGAGAACGCTTATCCAGAGATCAGAGGCTGACTGCCCATGACCACTGACGTGTTCCCCAACAGGAAGAGAACAGTCTTGCCTGGTGATTGTCGACTGGTGTTCATTCATCCGTTGTCGTAGCATCTGCATGGTTTCCCCAATGTACCATGCCTCGGGACATCCTTTCCTGCAGCGTAACAGGTAGACAACGTTGGCCGAGTTGCAAGAGTGCTCTTAAAACTCTTGCAACTCGGCCAACGTTGTCTGCCTGTTACGCTGCAGGAAAGGATGTCCCGAGGCATGGTACATTGGGGAAACCATGCAGACGCTACGACAACGGATGAATGGACACCGCTCGACAATCACCAGGCAAGACTGTTCTCTTCCTGTTGGGGAGCACTTCAGCGGTCGTGGGCATTCAGCCTCTGATCTCCGGGTGAGCGTTCTCCAAGGCGGCCTTCACGACACACGACAGCGCAGAGTCGCTGAGCAGAGACTGATAGCCATGTTCCGCACACATGGGGATGGCCTCAACCGGGATATTGGGTTCATGTCACACTACCTGTAACCCCCACAACTTGCCTGGATGTGCAAAATCTCACTAGCTGTCCTGTCTGGAGACAATACACATCTCTAACCTGTGCTTAACGCTCCCTCCACTCACATTTTCTGTCCCTTTAAGACTTGATGAGCTGTGAAGACTCACATTCCAATCATTATTCATGTAAATTGAGTTTGTGTCTTTGTGCCCTGTTTGTGATGTGAACTCCCACCCACCTGACGAAGGGACAGCCTGTTCCAAAAGCTAGTGGCTTTTGCTACCAAATAAACCTGTTGGACTTTAACCTGGTGTTGTAAGACTTTTTACTGTGTTTACCCCAGTCCAACGGCGGCATCTCCACATCTTGAGTCTTTGTAAACAGCTCCTGGTCATTCTGCTGATGTTCCTCTAATTCCACTTGCACTGAAATTTCCCATGAGTCTGTTAAGTATTAACTGACTGAAGGCATCTAGAAACGCCATGTGTCGGACATCAACATTCCTGAAAACTGCGAAAATTATTCAATGAAATCTGTCAAGAATGATCTTAATTTTGGAATGTGTGCTGAATGCACGTTATCATAGCCTGTGTTAGTTCATTTATTTTGTTTCTGTTAAGGTTGTGACAGGACAACTGCTCTTTGGATTTTCTAAAATTTAATTTCTGTTTAAACTCAAGAAAAAACATAAACCTTCCATTGTTTTCCATTCCAGTGGGTAACTTCTGATGACCATCTGCTTAAGCACGCAGACATGACAATTTCCTTTATTAGCTGATCTGTAGAAGTTAGAAGCAAGGAGGTCATGATGGAGATGTATGAAACGCTCATTTGTCTTCAGCGAGAGTACTCTGAGAAGTACTCTGGCCTCACGAGAAGGAGGATGTGATTGCTCCAGAAGGAATGCAAAGGAGATTCACCAGGATGTTACCTGGGCCGCAGTGTTTCTGCAGTGAAGACAGTCTGGTTAGGCGAGGGTTGCTTTCCTTAACACAGTGAACACCGAGCGTGGTCGCCATTGATGTGTACAAAAGTAAGAGGAACGTAGATAGGATAGTTCAGAAAAAACTTTATCACCTTAGCAGAGGGGTCCATGTCCAAGGTTTGTCGATTAAGGTCAGCAGCAGGAGGGCTAGAGGGGCTCTGAGGAAAATAAAATGTTCCTGTGTCATTTCCGAAATCATACTGGTCATCCTGCACAGCAAGATCCCACAATCACACTGCAATGTGGGAGCAACCAGATTTAAAACACAATTGTAGGTGTGAACTAGTGAAAAGCTAAAACACATCACAGATTCACCTTCAACAACACAATCGCTGCTTAACAATCCAGCCTCTTGGGAGGAGCAAGGGATTGATTAAGGAAAGAAAAATAGAGTAGGAAAGTAATCTACCATGGAACATAACAACTGACTTTGAAAAATGCCTATCGGTATGTAAAGAGAAACAGATTGACAAACTAGGACCTTTGCAGTCAGAAATGGGAGATCCCACAACGGGGAACAAAGTAACAGCTGAGGAATTAAATTGTACATTGCTTCGATCTTCAGAAAGGAAGACATGAATAATATACCAAAAATTCTGAGAGGAACAAGTTTTAGAGAGAAGCTGAAGGAAATTTGAATTTGTCGAGACATTGTTTTGGGGAAAATGACGGGATTGAAGGTGGATAAATCTCCAGGTCCTGATAATCTTCATCCCAAGAGTACTTAAAGAAGTCTTCCTGGGAATAGCAGATCCAATTGTGGTTATTTTCCAATTTTATTGGACTCCTGGTTGGTTCCTACAGATTGGAAGGTAGCTAATGCAAGCCCGGTATTCAGACAGTACTGTAGAGAGAAAACAGTGAACTATAGACCAGTGAGCCTAACGTCGGTGCTGGGGGAGTTGCAAGAGTCAAACTTCAAGGATTTCATAACTCGGCATTTGGAAGGCAGTGCCATGATCAGACAAAGTCAGCGTGCATTTCCAAAAGGGAAATCATGATTGGAATATCTTGGAATTGTTTGAGGGTGGAAATAATAGAGTTGACCGAGGGGGACCAGTGGATATGGTTTATTTAGTCTTCCAGAAGGGTTCCTGAATGCATCATCTCCAAATTTCCAGATGGTACAAAGCTGGGTGGGAGGGTGAAGAGAATATTCAGCGTGATTTGGACAGGCTGAGGGTGTGGTCATACGCATGGCAGATGCAGTTTAATGTGGATCACTGTGAGGATATCGACTCTGGTAGGAATATTAGGAAGACAAGTTATTATTGAATGGGTGTAAATTGAGGGAGGTGGATACTCATCAAAACCTTGGTCTCCTCGAGCATCATTCACTGCAGGGAACCAGACAGGTACAGCAGGCAGTAATGGAGCCAAATGGTCTGTACGTTTTCATAGCGAGATGATTCCTATTTAGCGATAGGGATGATTTGCTGCAATTTATAAAGCATTGGTGAGGCCACACCTGGAGAATTTTGCACAGTTTTGGTGTCATTATCTGAGGAAGGATGTCCTTGCTATAGAGGAAGTACAGCAACGGTTTACCAGGCTGATCCCTCGGATGGCAGGCCTGTCATATGAGGAAAGATTAGATTGGTTAGGATTATATTCAATGGAAATTTGTACAGTGAGAGGGGACCTCATAGAAACGTATTAAATTCTAACAGAATGAGGCATGGTCGATTCGGAAAGAATGTTACCAATGGTGGGGGAGTCGAGAACGAGGGGTCATAGATTTCGAATTAGGGACAAACATTCTGGAACTGAGGTGAGGAGAAATTTATTCAGTCAGAGGGTGGTGAATCTTTGGAATTCAATACCACCGAATGTTGTTAAGGCAAATGCATTCAGAATAGTGAGAGGGAATCTCAGAGAAACGTATAAAATTCAAACAGGATTCGAACGGGTCGATTCAGAAAGAATGTTACCAATGGTGGGGGAGTCCACAACTAGCTGTCTGAGTTTGATGATAAGGGAAAACCTTTTTTAGAACTGAGGGGAGGAGAAATGTTTTCAGTCAGAATGTGTGGAATTCACAGGCGTTCTGTGATTTCAAAAATAAATTAGATATAGCTCTCGGGGCTAAAGGGATGAAAGGATTTGGGTTAAGAGGGAATCAAGGTATTAAATGTGATGATCAGCCACAATAAAAATGAATGGCGGCGGAGGCTCCTCCTCATGCTTCTAGTTTATATGTTTCAATGACTGGGGGGCTCAGCTGGGATAAAACAGTGGATGATGCACTAACCACGTCCCCTCTCCGCCCCCCCCCCCACCCCCACCCCCAGCCCCCCACCCCGCCCCCCACCTCCCACGACAATTCAACTTCTCACCTCTCCCTTCCTCTCGGGCTTCTCTCTCTCTCTTTCTTTCTCTCTCTTGCACCTTCCTCTTTCTCCCTCTCTCTCCCTCACTGATAACACAGTCGAACGAGAATGTTGGGTGAGAGAGTTGGAAAACCGACAATTGCAACATGAGTGAAATGAATTGATGTGGCTGCCGCAGTTTTATTTAACGAGTGATCTCATAAAATTAAACACAGTAAAAGTATGGAATGAAGCGAATGGAAAAGGCATCCTGAGGCCCCTGAGATTAGGCCTTGAATTGAGGCCTAGTCACAGAGGATGCATTAAACCTTGGGGACAAAGAACAGGATTTTTCCCACCCCAGTGAAAGAGAATTGTCCTTTCCAGCCCCAAAACATGCCACACACGGATGGGAAGGGCGAGAGGGGAAAAGAGAGCCACTGTTTCCCACCATCTGGCCCGTCCGCATACCCCTCATACACCCCACAACAATAAAAAAACAGCAAACCACAATGGGATTTTATTTTACATTAATTACAAGATGCAACATTGAAGCAAATGGATGGAGAGAGAGAGAGGGAAAGTGGTAGTGACAGAGGCCGAGATATTGAACCCCCTTCCCTCCCCACTCCTCCACAAAAAAATATAAATCCTCCAAATCGCACCAAAGAACATAGAACATAGAACAGTACAGCACAGAACAGGCCCTTCGGCCCACGATGTTGTGCCGAGCTTTATCTGAAACCAAGATCAAGCTATCCCACTCCCTATCATCCTGGTGTGCTCCATGTGCCTATCCAATAACCGCTTAAATGTTTCTAAAGTGTCTGACTCCACTATCACTGCAGGCAGTCCATTCCACACCCCAACCACTCTCTGCGTAAAGAACCTACCTCTGATATCCGTCCTGTATCTCCCACCACGAACCCTATAGTTATGCACCCTTGTAATAGCTCCATCCACCCGAGGAAATAGTCTTTGAACGTTCACTCTATCTATCCCCTTCATCATTTTATACACCTCTATTAAGTCTCCCCTCAGCCTCCTCCGCTCCAGAGAGAACAGCCCTAGCTCCCTCAACCTTTCCTCATATGACCTACCCTCCAAACCAGGCAGCATCCTGGTAAATCTCCTCTGCACTCTTTCCAGCGCTTCCACATCCTTCTTATAGTGAGGTGACCAGAATTGCACACAATATTCCAAATGTGGTCTCACCAAGGTCCTGTACAGTTGCAGGATAACCCCACGGCTCTTAAACTCCAACCCCCTGTTAATAAAAGCTAACACACTATAGGCCTTCTTCACAGCTCTATCCACTTGAGTGGCAACCTTTAGAGATCTGTGGATATGGACCCCAAGATCTCTCTGTTCCTCCACAGTCTTCAGAACCCTACCTTTGACCCTGTAATCCACATTTAAATTTGTCCTACCAAAATGAATCACCTCACATTTATCAGGGTTAAACTCCATTTGCCATTTTTCAGCCCAGCTTTGCATCCTATCTATGTCTCTTTGCAGCCTACAACAGCCCTCCACCTCATCCACTACTCCACCAATCTTGGTGTCATCAGCAAATTTACTGATCCACCCTTCAGCCCCCTCCTCTAAGTCATTAATAAAAATCACAAAGAGCAGAGGACCAAGCACTGATCCCTGCGGCACACCGCTAGCAACCTGCCTCCAATCCGAAAATTTTCCATCGACCACCACCCTCTGTCTTCGGTCAGACAGCCAGTTACCTATGCAATCGGCCAACTTTCCCTCTATCCCACACCTCCTCACTTTCATCATAAGCCGACCATGGGGGACCTTATCAAACGCCTTACTAAAATCCATGTATATGACATCAACTGCCCTACCTTCATCAACACACTTAGTTACCTCCTCAAAAAATTCTATCAAATTTGTGAGGCACGACTTGCCCTTCACGAATCCGTGCTGACTATCTCGGATTAATCCGCATCTTTCTAAATGGTCGTAAATCCCATCCCTAAGGACCCTTTCCATCAATTTACCAACCACCGAAGTAAGACTAACCGGTCTATAATTACCAGGGTCATTTCTATTCCCTTTCTTAAACAGAGGAACAACATTCGCCATTCTCCAGTCCTCTGGCACCATCCCCGTGGACAGCGAGGACCCAAAGATCAACGCCAAAGGCTCTGCAATCTCATCCCTTGCCTCCCACAGAATCCTAGGATACATTTCATCAGGCCCAGGGGACTTATCGACCTTCAGTTTATTCAAAACTGCCAAGACATCCTCCCTCCGAACATCTATTTCCTCCAGCCTATTAGCCTGTAACACCTTCTCTTCCTCAAAAACATGGCCCCTCTCCTTGGTGAACACTGAAGAAAAGTATTCATTCATCACCTCGCCTATCTCTACTGACTCCATACACAAGTTCCCACTACTGTCCTTGACCGGCCCTAACCTCACCCTGGTCATTCTTTTATTCCTCACATAAGAGTAAAAAGCCTTGGGGTTTTCCTTGATCCGACCCGCCAAGGACTTCTCATGTCCCCTCCTAGCTCTCCTAAGCCCCTTTTTCAGCTCATTCCTTGCTAACTTGTAACCCTCAATCGAGCCATCTGAACCTTGTTTCCTCATCCCTACATAAGCTTCCCTCTTCCTTTTCACAAGACATTCCACCTCTTTTGTGAACCATGGTTCCCTCACTCGGCCATTTCCTCCCTGCCTGACAGGAACATACCTATCAAGGACATCCAGTATTTGTTCCTTGAAAAAGTTCCACTTTTCATTAGTTCCTTTCTCTGACAGTTTCTGTTCCCAACTTATGCCCCCTAATTCTTGCCTAATCGCATCATAATTACCCCTCCCCCAATTGTAAACCTTGCCCTGCCGTACGGCCCTATCCCTCTCCATTGCAATAACAAAAGACACCGAATTGTGGTCACTATCTCCAAATTGCTCTCCCACAACCAAATCTAACACTTGGCCCGGTTCATTTCCCAGTACCAAATCCAATATGGCCTCACCTCTTGTCGGCCTATCCACATATTGTGTCAGGAAACCCTCCCGCACACACTGCACAAAAACTGCCCCATCCAAACTATTCGACCTACAAAGGTTCCAATCAATATTTGGAAAGTTAAAGTCCCCCATGACAACTACCCTGTGACCCCCACACATATCCATAATCTGCTTAGCAATTTCTTCCTCCACATCTCTATTACTATTTGGGGGCCTATAGTAAACTCCTAGCAACGTGACCGCTCCTTTCCTATTTCTAACTTCAGCCCATATTACCTCAGTGTGCAGATCCCCCACGAAGTGCCTTTCCGCAGCCGTTAAACTATCCTTGATTAACAATGCCACTCCTCCACCTCTTTTACCAGCTTCCCTACACTTAGTGAAACATCTATACCCCGGAACGTCCAACAACCATTCCTGTCCTTGTTCTACCCACGTCTCCGTAATGGCCACAACATCGTAGTCCCAAGTACCAATCTACGCCCCAAGTTCATCTACCTTGTTCCGGATGCTCCTTGCATTGAAGTAGACACACTTCAACCCACCTTCCTGTCTACCAGTACCCACCCTTGACCCTGATACCTTCCCCAATACCTCACCACCTTCACTGACTTCTGGACTACAACTCCCTTTCCCACTCCCCTGACAAATTAGTTTAAACCCCCCTGAAGAGCCCTAACAAATTTCCCTCCGAGGATATTGGTGCCCCTCTGGTTCAGGTGCACCCCGTCCTGTTTGTACAGGTCCCACCTTCCCCAGAACGTGTTCCAATTATCCACGTATCTGAAACCCTCCCTCCTACACCATCCCTGCAACCACATATTTAACTGCACTCTCTCCCTGTTCCTCAACTCGCTATCACGTGGTACCGGCAACGTACCAGAGATGACCACATGTTTCGTCTTGGCTCTCAGCTTCCAGCCCAGCTCCAGAAATTCCTGCTTTAAATCCCCGTCCCTTCTCTTACCTATGTCATTGGTACCAATGTGCACCACGACTTGTGACTGTTTCCCCTCCCCTTTCAGAATCTGGAAAACACGGTCTGAGACATCACGGACCTTGGCATCCGGTAGGCAACATACCATCCGTGAGTCTCTTTTGCTGCCACAGAACCTCCTATCTATCCCTCTAACTAACGAGTCCCCAATAACTATCGCCCTCCCGCTCTCTAAACTACCACCTAGTCTAAAAACGCAAACAGGACACAGGGATTGAGATCAAGTCTTTACCAAGGCCACGGGTTTGATTTTCTTCCCATTCCCCCCTCCAAAATTTGCCTTTCACGTTGTGTAGTTACCATCTGCAGTACTGTATATGCTGCAGGTCATTGATGCACAGCAGGATCCCATGGGCAGCAATGTTTCCACACCGCCCAACCTAGTCGGCAAGTGGCTAAAACCTCAATCGGGAAGACGCTGATCATTTCCTCAGGATACATTTCAAAACAGACTGTCTCAGGATTGGAGTGTTTGAACATCAAACTTTCTGGAAAGATGTGACAGGGACATCAGCAGTGACTGCACACAGAAAACCTCTACCCCCAAATCCTGTGCCGTTTTCCCTCCACCCCAACTCCACAATGTTCAGCTACCTTTCCCACTGTTTAACCTGATCCTCCCTTTTCTCTCTCACTCCGTAACATCAGCCCTTCCTCAACCTGTCTCCCCACTCTCTCACTTCCTCTCTCACAAGCCACAAAATGAAGCCGCAGAGACACAGATAGAGAGACAGTGTCATGAGACAGAGGTTGATGCCCTTTTAAGAATCCACACCAAATTCCCGAAGAGGAACACCTTGCTTTGTAATCTGTGAAAGGTGTGTGGGAAGCAGTGAACTGTTCTTCATTAAAACATTTAGTGGTTTACTAACAGAAATATCTGACACTCACTTTAAGTGAACAATGAACAATTTATTTATTTAACCAACAGGGAACTTTAGTTAAGAAGTAATATTGTGATTAAAGTAAGAGTCTACTGGAACGCTGTTCAAATAAATACGAGGACCATTAATGAACAGAAAAAAGAACATAATTTAGTCACTCGCAAAAATGTATACAACTAAGTTTTGTCACTTTGGAAAACGTTTGGCATTCGTCTTTCTATTCCACTGCCTGCAAGTTATTTCTGATTCAGATCGATAGATGGAGAGGTCTATCAAGTGATATTCAAAGCTGGAGAGAGCTGCTCTTTCCCTCACTCGGCTATGGGAGGTGGCAGCCCTTCAGTTGAACTGCAGGCAGGCAGTTGATTGCCTAGTTTCGTTACTGTGATGATCTATGAATTTTCCTACACCAGGATTGGTCGGATGTTGTCCACAACAAAAAATTAAAAGTTGATAGTTCCCTGATAGCTGAGTGTCTTCGTTAAACTGATAGGCTGAACTCAAAATTCAAAAGCCTGCACAGCATTTTACTAAGGCGACGCTGATGCTTGGTCTTTGCAACAAATGTTGCAGTCTGTGTACTCTGTCTGCACCTGCATTTCAAGCCTCCAAGCATTGACACAAGTCCAACTTTAAAGGGACATAAAACCAGCTTATGAATGGACCACACTTCACAAACCCAGCTTCGCAACACCAGACATAGAGCGAGAGCGCCAACAATCACCACCGCTGCAAACTGTATTCAGATGGAACCCTCACATTTATCACTAAGCCTCAGATACATTTTTAATTGCACAATTATACCTGCTTCAAGTTAAAGATCTTTCATTCCAGGCCTAACAAGAATTATTTACAGTGATGAGATAAATTTTTAATCTGACCTCACTGCTGTTAATTTAGAGAGTTCTGATGTTATTTGTGCACAGGAAGATCCAAGGCAATGTGGCAGTTTCAAAATTCAGTTCAAAGTTTATGATAATTGTTTTCTGTGTGTGTGTGTGTGTGTGTATGTTTCTTGTTTTAGTGTACAGATTGAACCTGGAATATTGGTCGCACAGTAAGATCCCACAGGCAGCAATGTGATATTGGCTGAATGTCCCCTCAGTCCTCTGCAGAAAGTGTTCACGAACTCCCTCAGCCCTATCTTTCAAATTTAAGCTTTGTTATATTCAAGGCCTTGGAACCTTCTTTGCAGTCAGTGAACTATTTTCAAAGAGGATGGTCATTGTTACAAAACAGGCAAAGGGCCCATGACCGTGTATGCACAGCAAGATCCCACAGCTGCTGCACTGTGAGACTAATCAAATGAGACACAGCCCTTCCCCTGCCTCCATCCTCACGCCTGTTGTGAGCCCCTTCCACCACTGCACCCAACGGAAAAACCCACATACCTACAGATCTCTGTGTGTGCATTCCCACAAGTCTGGAGAATTCCCTTCACTTCCCTGGAAAACTCTCTCTTAACACTGAGACAACCTTTTAAAACAAGTTCTGCAGCAAGATCGCACAAGGTACAGTTCGCAGTGTGGAGTGTCTTTTACACTGTTTAATGGAATGTAACCCTGAAAAGTGTGAGCTGATACACTTTAGAAGGAGTAATTTGACAAGGAAGTACTCGATGAATGTTCGGACTCCAGGAAGATCTATGGCAGAATGTGACCTTGGCGTGTTTGACCACAGATCTTTGAAAGCAGAAGTGCATGTTCGTAGGGTGGTGAAAATGGCACATAGGACACTTGCCTTTATCAATCGAGGCAAAGATTACAAAAGCAGGGAAGTAATGTTGGAGTTGTATAGAACTTTGATGTAGCCCCGGCTAGAGTACTGTGTGCAGTTCTGGTCGCCACATTATAGGAAGGATGTGATTGCATTGGAGAGGGTACAGAGGAGATTCACCAAGGTGCTGCCTTGGATGGAAGACCGACGTTATGAAAATAGGTTCTGTTATATTAAAGATATTCGCGTTTTAGCAGAGCAGACTGAGGGGCGACCTGACCAAGGTGTACAAGTTAATGAGGGACATGGACAGAGTGGATAAGGAGCAACTGTTCCCCTTATCTGAAGGGTCAGTCATCAGGAGACATCGGTTCATGGTGAGGGGGGATGTGAGAAAATACTTTTTTTCCCCAGAGGATGGTGACGGTCTGGAATGCGCTGCCTGGGAGGGTGGTGGAGGCGAGCTGCCTCACATCGTTTAAAAGGGCTTTGGACCAAGTGCTGGCAGGTGGGATTTCAGGTGTTTCTAATGTGTCAGTGCTGGCTCGATGGGTCGAAGTGCCTCTTCTGCACAGTATGATTCTATTATTCCATACCTCTCCTTTTTGGTTCTCCTCATTCCCTCTCACTCTTTCCTTCTCTCCATTTCTTCCAATCAGACAGAAACATTGAAATGGAGAAAGAGAGAGATCCAGAAAGAGAATCTTCTAAGGCTAATTAAAATGCCAGCCCTGCTCCACCCTGCCCACCCCCTGTCCCCTCTCAGTCTGTAGAAGCTGCTCAACTCCCTCTTTCAGTTTGGGAAGCGGCTGCTGATTCCTTCAGGACACTTTTTAAATCCGCCAAGGATGTTTCTCCACAAGTCAGACTACCTGATAGCGTTTGAGTGGAGCTGCAGCTGGTGACCACACAGTGGATACCCTCACATCCTGTCTCTCTTTCTCAAATGCTCTCCCTCCATCCCCAACTCTGCTTTGACCTTCCACTCCCCTCGGGCCTCCCTCTGTCTTTGTTCCACCCACTCCTTCTCTTTTCTCATCCTGCCACTATCGCTCTCAATCATTGTAAAGATGGATATTCTTATCTAGGTCCAGGTCTTTGCAACCACACCCACCACCTCTTACTCCATCCCTCCTTCTAACTTCCTATTTCTGTCCATATCTCTGCTTCTTTCCCTCTCTTTCATGTGCACTGTGTTGAAAGGAGCGATGCAATATTTCTGACACACATTGCCAATAACCACAAATCAAATTGCTGTGAGGGGGTGGGAAGAACCAGATTATCTGGGGGTCTCCAGTTAGGAGTCAGTGCCCAGCTTCCTGTCTCTGGAGAATAGCCTCAGTCAGAGCCCTGAGATTCCTTATTTACCGAAATAAATCAACAGATCAATAAATCGATTAAATTAATAACTACTGGGAGGCTCATTTTAAAAAGCCTACCAAAGGAATGGACCCAGCTTGTTCCCAATTTAAAGAGTGGAGTTTATCTCTTTCTGTCACTGAGGGGATATGTATCCAAACTCAGAATTCACATGGCGCTCAGTGGCTGGGTAAAGGATTACATCAAGCACGAGGCTGGGGGAATGACATTTCTCTCCCCACCGCCCCCCCCCCTTTGTCCTCTCTGGATATGGTCACAGTGCTGCCCATGGGATCATGCTGTGCTTAAAAGGCCCACACAGAAAGATGGAAAGGGAGATGGAGAGATTCTGGAGGGAGGTGAACAGAAATGGGGAGAAAGCGAGATGGAGAGAGCAATACTGGGGCGAGATAGGGAGATATGGGGAGAAACAGGAGGAGAGAGAGAACAATTGGAGAGCGATAGGGAGATATGGGGTAAAGCTATAATGGGAATGAAGAATGGAAACGCACTGGATAAGAGAGAAATCCAGATACAAGGGAATAAAGCTGTTAAGGGAGAAGAAGAGTATAGCAAGAGACAGATAGGGAAGCAAAGTAGAAGGGATGGAGAGAGAGAGAGCAGAAAGGAAAAAAATACAGACAGACAGAGGATATAATCTGGAAATTAGAAGCAGAAAAGCTGCGGGGGAGAGTCAGAATGGGGAAGCAATTTGGAGAGGGGAAGTTAAATAGAAAAATCCTGAATTGACTTCCAACTCCATCAGCTGTCCAGTCCAGAGACGTGTTCAATCCGGGGTGGGCTCTGATTATTGGGTGCAGGAAGGGATGGCAGATTCTATCTCTGTCCACTTTGGGTCTAATTGGGAAACCCGTCCAGTCTGAACTTTTCCTCTAAAACAGATCAGATGAGAAATTCAATCTCTCTGAAATATTTGAATGATCAGAATTTGCAGATTTGCTCCATCAAAGTGATAGATGTGTAATTCAGAGTTGTCTGTCCCCCAGTCCCTACTGAGCCAGCGGTGTTACATTGGCTACTTTCCAATATGCAATGTTAATCTCTAACACAACTCCTCCAACAACACCGCTACCCAGGGAACCCCTGTCCATTGGACTGATGCTGAAATCCTCTCCTTACAGCCAGATCAGAATTGGAGAATGTTTACTCACTAATTTCCCGGCTCTTATCCCTTTTTCTCTGACAGTTAATTTACTGGGAATTGTGATCCTGAGTCGAGGAAAGTGTGGCCTCTCCACCTGCACCACTCGCTACCTGGTGGCCATGGCAGCGGCGGATCTACTGTTCATCATCATTAACCCCATTCTCAACCATATAAATGTTTATTATTTCCCCATGAATTTCCTGGACCTCACCTCTGTGTGTCGTGTTCACACTGTCCTGCTGCCTGCAGCCATAGACTGTTCTGTCTGGTTCACCGTCACTTTCTCCTTTGATCAATTTGTGGCCATTTGCTGCCAGAAACTGAAAACTAAATATTGCACCGGGAAAACTGCGGCTGTGGTTCTGGCAACAACCGGCATCCTGCTTTTTGTGAGAAACATCCCCCTGTACTTTACAAAGGATCCTAGTAGGATGCTCGACAATGTCCAGTGGGACTGTCAGACTAAGACAAGCTATTGGACTGATCCTGGCTGGGTTGGATTTTCCTGGTTTCACCAGATTTTAACCCCACTGCTCCCATTCGGTTTAATCCTGTTGATTAACGCTCTGACAGTCAGACACATTTTGGTGACCAGTCGAGTCCGGAAGGGACTGAGGGCTCAGAATAAGGGCGAGAATCGCAGAGACCCCGAGATGGAGAGCAGAAGGAAGTCAATGATTTTTCTCTTCAGCATATCCGGAGCTTTCATTCTCCTCTGGGCGGTGACTGTTATATTTTTTATCTATGTGAAAGTGAAAGGATTAATTTACATCACCCTTCCTGAATACACATTTCAACAAGTCGGAATAATGCTGCAGGATTTAAATTGCTGCACAAATACATTTATTTACGCGGTGACTCAATCCAAGTTCAGGGAGCATATCAGAATCGCGGTGAAATATCCACTTACATCAATTATTCAATTAATGAAGAAACAAAACTGACTGACAACAAATCACAGAGCGGGATCACTAAATCACCGCCTCAGCCAATCACAGAGCTAGATCACCAAATCACCGCCTCAGCCAATCAGAGACTGGTTTGCTAACTGACCACCTCAGCCAATCAGAGACTGGTTTGCTAACTGACCGCCTCAGCCAATCAGAGACTGGAATTATAACTGACCCTCCCCCTCAGAAAATCTGAGACTGGATTGTTAACTGACTGCCTCAGCCAATCAGAGACTGGTTTGCTAACTGACCACCTCAACCAATCAAAAGGCTGGGCTTTCTGACTGACAGCCGTGTCAGCCAATCAGAAGACCGGCTGCTAACGGCCCGCTCTATTCACTTGGCGACAGACGCTTCAACCAAGCAGGAAGCTGGTGTGTGTTTGTGTGTATCAGTGTCTGGGTCTGTGTGTGTCTGTCAGTGTCTATGTGTGTGTGTCTGTCAGAGTGTGTGTGTGGGTCTGTCAGAATCTGTGTTTGTGTGTCTGTCAGTGTCTATGTGTGTGTGTGTCTCTCAGTGTCTCTGTGTGTGTCTTTCAGTGCCTATGTGTGTGTCTGTCAGTGTCTTGTGTGTGTGTCTCTCAGTGTCTCTGTGTGTGTCTTTCAGTGCCTATGTGTGTGTCTGTCAGTGTCTATGTGCATGTCTCACAGTGTCTATGCATGTGCGACTTTCAGAGTCTTTTTGCGTGTCTGTCGGTGTCGATATGTGTGTGTGTCCTACAGAGTCTGTGAATGTGTGTCTGTCAGTGCCTATGTGCGTGTGTCTGTCAGTGTCTATGAGTGTTTCTGTCAGTATCGATGTGTGTGTATGTCAGTGTCTATGTGTGTGTGACTGTCAGTTTCTGTGTGTGTGCGTCTGTCAGTGTCTATGTGTGCGTGTCTGTCAGTTTCTGTGTGTGTGTGTCTGTCAGTGTCTATGTGTGTGTCTGTCAGTGTCTGTCTGTGTGTTTGTCTGTCAGAGTCTGTGTGTCTGTCTGTCAGTATCTATGTATGTGTGACTGTCAGATTCTTTGTATGTGTGTCTGTCAGTGCCTATGTGTGTGTGTCTCTCAGTGTCTCTGTTTGTGTCTGTCAGTGTCTATGTGTGTGTCGGTCAGTGTCTTGTGTGTGAGAATGTCAGTGTCTATGTGTGTGTGTCTGTCAGAGTCTGTGTGTGTCTGTCTGTCAGAGTCTGTGTGTATGATTCTGTCAGAGTCTGTGTTCATGTTTCTGTCATAGTCTGTGTGCCTGGCTGTCAGTGTCTATGTGTGTGTGTCTGTCATTGTCTGTGTGTGTGTGTCTCTGTCCGTGTCTGTGTGTATGTGTCTGTCAGTGTATATATGTGTGTCTGTCAGTGTCTGTGTGTGTTTGTCTGTCACAGTCTATGTGTGTGTGTCTGTCAGAGTCTGTGTGCGTTTGTCTGTCACAGTCTGTGTGTGTGTCTGTCATTGTTTCTGTGTGCGTGTCTGTCATTGTCTCTGTGTGTGTGTCTGTCAGTGTCTATGCGTGTGCCTGTCCTTGTCTATGTGTGTGTGTCTGCCAGTGTCAATGTGTGTGTGTCTGTCACTGTCAATGTGTTTGTGTCTGTCAGTGTCTGTGTGTGTGTGTCTGTTAGAGTCTGTGTGTGTGTCTGTCAGTGTCTGTGCGTGTGTCTGTCAGTGTCTGTGTGTGTGTCTGTTAGAGTCTGTGTGTGCGTCTGTCAGTGTCTATGTGGGTGTGTCTCTCAGAGTCTGTGCGTGTGTCTGTCATTGACTATGTGTGTGTGTGTCTGTCAGTGTCTGTGTGTGTGTGTCTGTCAGAGTCTGTCTGTGTCTGTCAGTGTATCTGTGTGTGTGTCTGTCAGAGTCTGTGTGTCTGTCTGTCAGTATCTATCTGTGTGTGTCTGTCAGTGTCTCTGTGTGTGTGTCTGTCAGTGTATGTGAGTTTATCTGTCTGTGTCTGTGTGTGTGTCTGTCACTGTCAATGTGTTTGTGTCTGTCAGTGTCTGTGTGTGTGTGTCTGTTAGAGTCTGTGTGTGTGTCTGTCAGTGTCTGTGTGTGTGTCTGTTAGAGTCTGTGTGTGTGTCCGTCAGTGTCTATGTGTGTGTGTGTCTGTCAGTGTCTGTGTGTGTGTGTCTGTCAGAGTCTGTCTGTGTCTGTCAGTGTATCTGTGTGTGTGTCTGTCAGAGTCTGTGTGTCTGTCTGTCAGTATCTATCTGTGTGTGTCTGTCAGTGTCTATGTGTGTGTGTGTGTCAGTGTTTATGTCTGTGTCTGTCAGTGTCAATGTGTGTGTGTGTCTGTCACTGTCAATGTGTGTGTGTCTGTCAGAGTCTGTGTGTGTGTCTGTCAGAGTTTGTGAGTGTGTATGTCAGAGTCTGTGCATGTATGTCTGTCAGAGTCTGTCTCTGTCTGTCAGTGTCTATGTGTGTGTCTGTCAGTGGATCTGTGTGTGTGTCTGTCAGAGTCTGTGTGTCTGTCTGTCAGTATCTATCTGTGTGTGTCTGTCAGTGTCTATGTGTGTGTGTGTGTCAGTGTTTATGTCTGTGTCTGTCAGTGTCAATGTGTGTGTGTGTCTGTCACTGTCAATGTGTGTGTGTCTGTCAGAGTCTGTGTGTGTGTCTGTCAGAGTTTGTGAGTGTGTATGTCAGAGTCTGTGAATGTATGTCTGTCAGAGTCTGTCTCTGTCTGTCAGTGTCTATGTGTGTGTCTGTCAGTGGATCTGTGTGTGTGTCTGTCAGAGTCTGTGTGTCTGTCTGTCAGAATCTGTGTGTGTGTGTGTGTGTCAGTGTCTATGTGTGTATGCCTGTCAGAGTCTGTGTCTGTGTGTGTGTCAGTGTCTATGTGTGTTGAGTCAGTCAGTGTCTGTGTGCGTGAGTGTCAGTGTCTATGTGTGTGTTTCTCTCAGTGTCTGTGTGTGTGTGTCTGTGAGTGTTTATGTGCGTGTGTCTGTCAGAGTCTGTGTGTGTGTGTCTGTCAGGTTCTGTGTGTGTCTGTCTGTCAGGTTCAGTGTGTGTGTGTCAGAGTCAGCGTGTGCGTCTGCCTGTCAGTTTCTATCTGTGTGTCTGTCAGTGTCTAAATGTGTGTGTGTCAGTGTCTGTGTGTGTATCTGTCAGTGTCTGTGTGTGTGTTTGTCAGTGCCAATATGTGTGTGTCTGTCAGAGTCTCTCTGTGTGTGTCTGTCAGAGTCTGTGTGTCTGTCTGTCAGAGTCTGCGTGTCTGTGTCTGTCAGAGTCGTTGTGTGCGTGTCTGTCAGTGTCTATCTGTGTGTGTCTGTCAGAGTCTGTGTGTGTGTCTGTCAGTGACTATGTATGTGTGTCTGTCAGAGTCTCTCTGTGTGTCTGTCAGAGTCTGTGTGTCTGTCTGTCAGAGTGTGCGTGTGTGTGTCTGTCAGAGTCTATGTGTGTGTGTCTGTCAGTGTCTGTGTGTGTGTCTGTCAGAGTCTGTGTGTGTGTCTGTCAGAGTCTATGTTTGTCTGTCTGTCAGTGTCTGTGTGTGTGTTTGTCAGTGCCAATGTGTGTGTGTCTGTCAGAGTCTCTCTGTGTGTGTCTGTCAGAGTCTGTGTGTCTGTCTGTCAGAGTCTGCGTGTCTGTGTCTGTCAGAGTCGTTGTGTGCGTGTCTGTCAGTGTCTATCTGTGTGTGTCTGTCAGAGTCTGTGTGTCTGTCTGTCAGTGACTATGTATGTGTGTCTGTCAGAGTCTCTCTGTGTGTCTGTCAGAGTCTGTGTGTCTGTCTGTCAGAGTGTGCGTGTGTGTGTCTGTCAGAGTCTATGTGTGTGTGTCTGTCAGTGTCTGTGTGTGTGTCTGTCAGAGTCTGTGTGTGTGTCTGTCAGAGTCTATGTTTGTGTGTCTGTCAGTGTCTGTGTGTGTGTTTGTCAGTGCCAATGTGTGTGTGTGTCTGTCAGAGTCTCTCTGTGTGCCTGTCAGAGTCTGTGTGTCTGTCTGTCAGAGTCTCCGTGTCTGTGTCTGTCAGAGTCATTGTGTGCGTGTCTGTCAGTGTCTATCTGTGTGTGTCTGTCAGAGTCTGTGTGTGTGTCTGTCAGTGACTATGTATGTGTGTCTGTCAGAGTCTCTCTGTGTGTCTGTCAGAGTCTGTGTGACTGTCTGTCAGAGTCTGCGTGTGTGTCTGTCAGAGTCTGTGTTTGTGTGTCTGTCAGTGTCTGTGTGTGTGTGTCGGTCAGATTCTGTGTGTGTGCCTGTCAGTGTCTATGTGTGTGTCTGTCAGTGTCTGTGTGTGTGTCTGTCATTGTCTGTGTGCCTGTGTGTCTGTCAGAGTCTGTGTGTGTGTATGTCAGAGTCTGTGTTTGTGTGTCTGTCAGACTCTGTGTGTGTGTGTCTGACCGTGTCGGTGTGTGTGTCTCTCTCAGAGTCAATGTGTGTGTCTGTCAGAGTCAGTGTGTGTGTCTGTCAGTTTCTATGTGTGTGTTTCTGTCAGTGTCTATGTGTGTGTGTCTGTCAGTGTCTGTGTGCGTGTGTCTGTCAGAGTCTAGGTGTGTGTCTGTCACCGGGCGGCACGGTAGCACAGTGGTTAGCACTGCTGCTTCACAGCTCCAGAGACCTGGGTTCGATTCCCGGCTTGCGTCACTGTCTGTGTGGAGTTTGCACATTCTCCTCGTGTCTGCGTGGGTTTCCTCCGGGTGCTCCGGTTTCCTCCCACAGTCCAAAGATGTGCGGGTTAGGTTGATTGGCCATGCTAAAATTGCCCTCAGTGTCTTGAAATGCGTAGGTTAAAGGGATTAGTAGGTAAAATATATGGGGGTAGGCCCTGGGTGGGATTGTGGTCGGTGCAGACTCGATGGGCCGAATGGCCTCTTTCTGTGCTGTAGGGTTTCTATGATTTCTATGATTATATGTGTCTGTCAGTGCCTGTGTGCGTGTGTCTGTCAGAGTCTGTGTGTGTGTGTCTGTCAGAGTCTGTATGTGCATGTCTGTCAGTGTCTGTATGCGTGTGTCTGTCAGAGTCTGTATGTGCATGTCTGTCAGTGTCTGTGTGTGTCTGTCAGTGTCTGAGTGTGTGTGCCTATCAGTGTCTGTGTGTGTGTCTGTCAGAGTCTGTGTGTGTGTCTGTCAGTGTCTATGTCTGTTTGTCTGTCAGTGTCTATGTGTGTGTCTGTCAGAGTCTGTGTGTGTGTGTGTCTGTCAGAGTCTGTGTGTGTGTGTCTGTCAGAGTCTGTGTGTGTGTCTGTCAGTGTCTATGTCTGTTTGTCTGTCAGTGTCTATGTGTGTGTCTGCCAGAGTCTGTGGGTGTGTCTGTCAGTGTCTGTGTGTGTGTGTGTCTGTCAGAGTCTGTGTGTGTGCCTGTCAGTGTCTGTGTGTGTGTGTGTCTCTCAGTGTCTATGTCTGTGTGTCTGTCAGTGTTTGTATGTGTGTGTGTCTGTCAGTGTCTATGTGTGTGTCTGTCAGTGTATCTGTGTGTGTGTCTGTCAGAGCCTGTGTGTGTGTGTGTCTGTCAGTGTCTGTGTGCGTGTGTCTGCCAGAGTCTGTGTGTGCCTGTCAGTGTCTGTGTGTGTGTGTCGGAATCTGTGTGTGTGTGTGTCTGTCAGAGGCTGTGTGTGTGTCTGTCAGTGTCTATGTGCGTGTGTCTGTCAGAGTCTGTGTGTGTGTGTCTGTCAGTGTATCTGTGTGTGTGTCTGTCAGAGCCTGTGTGTGTCTGTCAGTGTCTGTGTGCGTGTGTCTGTCAGAGTCTGCGTGTGCCCGTCAGTGTCTGTGTGCGTGTCTGTCAGTGTATCTGTGCGTGTGTCTGGCAGAGCCTGTGTGTGTGTGTCTGTCAGTGTCTGTGTGCGTGTGTCTGTCAGAGTCTGTGTGAGCCTGTCAGTGTCTGTGTGTGTGTCTGTCAGAATCTGTGTGTGTGTGTCTGTCAGAGTCTGTGCGTGTGTCTGTCAGAGTCTGTGTGTGTGTCTGTCAGATTCTGTGTGTGTGTCTGTTGTGTCTGTGTGTGTGTCTCTCAATGTCTATGTCTGTGTGCCTGTCAGTGTCTATGTGTGTGTCTGTCAGAGTCTGTGTGTGTGCATATCAGTACGTGTGTGTGTGTGTCTGTCAGTGTCTATGTGTGTGTCTGTCAGATTCTGTGTGTGTGTCTGTCGGTGTATGTGTATGTGTCTCTCTCAGTGTCTATGTCTGTGAGCCTGTGTGTGTCTATGTGTGTGTAAGTCAGAGTCTGTGTGTGTGTCTGTCAGAGTCTGTGCGTGTGTGTCTGTCAGAGTCTGTGTGTGTGTCTATCAGTGACTATGTGTGTGTCTGTCAGTGTCTGTGTGTGTGTGTGTGTCTGTCAGTGTCTATGTGTGTGTCTGTCAGTGTCTATGTCTCTGTGCCTGTGAGTGGCTATGTGTTTGTGTGTCTGTCAGAGTCTGTGTGCGTGTGTCTGTCAGAGTCTGCGTGTGCCCGTCAGTGTCTGTGTGCGTGTCTGTCAGTGTATCTGTGCGTGTGTCTGTCAGAGCCTGTGTGTGTGTGTCTGTCTGTGTGCGTGTGTCTGTCAGAGTCTGTGTGTGCCTGTCAGTGTCTGTGTGTGTGTCTGTCAGAATCTGTGTGTGTGTGTGTCTGTTAGAGTCTATGCGTGTGTCTGTCAGAGTCTGTGTGTGTGTCTGTCAGATTCTGTGTGTGTGTCTGTTGTGTCTGTGTGTGTGTCTGTCAGTGTCTATGTCTGTGTGCCTGTCAGTGTCTATGTGTGTGTCTGTCAGAGTCTGTGTGTGACTGTCAGTGTCTGTGTGTGTGTGTCTGTCATGTCTGTGTGTGTCTCTCAATGTCTATGTCTGTGTGCCTGTCAGTGTCTATGTGTGTGTCTGTCAGAGTCTGTGTGTGTGCATATCAGTACGTGTGTGTGTGTGTCTGTCAGTGTCTATGTGTGTGTCTGTCAGATTCTGTGTGTGTGTCTGTCGGTGTATGTGTGTGTGTCTCTCTCAGTGTCTATGTCTGTGAGCCTGTTAGTGTCTATGTGTGTGTCTGTCAGATTCTGTGTGTGTGTCTGTCGGTGTATGTGTGTGTGTCTCTCTCAGTGTCTATGTCTGTGAGCCTGTGTGTGTCTATGTGTGTGTCTGTCAGAGTCTGTGTGTGTGTCTGTCAGAGTCTGTGCGTGTGTGTCTGTCAGAGTCTGTGTGTGTGTCTATCAGTGACTATGTGTGTGTCTGTCAGTGTCTGTGTGTGTGTGTGTGTCTGTCAGTGTCTGTGTGTGTGTCTGTCAGTGTCTATGTCTCTGTGCCTGTGAGTGGCTATGTGTTTGTGTGTCTGTCAGAGTCTGTGTGTTTGTCTGTCAGAGTCTGTGTGTGTGTGTGTCTGTCAGAGTCTGTGTTTGTGTCTGTCAGTGTCTGTGTGTGTGTGCCTGTCAGTGTCTGTATGTGTGTGTCTTTCAGAGTCTGTGCGTGTGTCTGTAAGTGTCTATGTATGTGTGTCTGTCAGTGTCTGTGTATCTGTCACTGTCTGTGTGTGTGTGTCTGTCAGAGTCCGTGTGTGTGTCTGTCAGATTCTGTGTGTGTGTCTGTCAGTGGCTGTGTGTGTGTGTCTCTCAGTGTCTATGTCTGTGTGTCTGTCAGTGTCTCTGTGTGTTTCTGTCAGATTCTGTGCGTTTGTCTGTCAGTGTCTCTGTGTGTGTCTGTCAGACTCTGTGTGTGTGTCTGTCAGTGTCTGTGTGTGTGTCTGTCAGAGTCTGTGTGTGTGTGTGTGTGTGTCAGAGTCTGTGTTTGTGTGTCTGCCAGAGTCTGTGTGTGTGTGTCTGACAGTGTCAGTGTGTGTGTGTCTCTCAGAGTCAGCGTGTGTCTGTGCCTGTTAGTGTCTATATGTGTGTGTCTGTCACTGTCTTTGTGTGTGTGTTTGTGTGTAAGTGTCGTTGTGTATCTGTCTGTCAGTGTCTGTGTGTGTATCCGTCAGTGTCTGTGTGTGTGTCTGTCAGTGTCAATGTGTGTGTGTCTGTCAAAGTCTCTGTGTGTGTCTGTCAGAGTCTGTGTGGGTGTGTGTGTCTGTCAGAGTCAGTGTGTGTGTCTGTCAGTTTCTATGTGTGTATTTCTGTCAGTGTCTATGTGTGTGTGACTGTCAGAGTCTGTGTGTGTGTCATATCAGTACGTGTGTGTGTGTGTCTGTCAGTGTCTATGTGTGTGTGCCTGTCAGATTCTGTGTGTGTGTGTCTGTCAGTGTCTCTGTGCGTGTGTCTGTCAGAGTCTGTGTGTGTGTGTCTGTCAGTGTCTTTGTGTGTGCTTGTCAGCGTCTGTGTGTGTGTTTGTCTGTCAGAGTCTGTGTGTCTGTCTGTCAGTATCTATGTATGTGTGACTGTCAGATTCTTTGCATGTGTGTCTGTCAGTGCCTATGTGTGTGGGTGTCTCAGTGTCTCTGTTTGTGTCTGTCAGTGTCTATGTGCGTGCCGGTCAGTGTCTTTGTGTGTGTGACTGTCAGACTCTGTGTGTATGTTTCTGTCAGAGTCTGTGTGTATGTTTCTGTCAGAGTCTCTGTGTGTGTCTGTCAGTGTCTTTGTGTGTGTGTCTGTCAGTGTCTATGTGTGAGTGTCTGTCAGTGTCTATGTGTGAGTGTCTGTCAGTGTCTATGAGTGTGTTTCTGTCAGTGTCTGTCTGCGTGTTTATCTGTCAGAGTCTGTGTGTGTGTCTGTCAGTATATATGTATGTGTGTCTGTCAGATTCTTTGTATGTGTGTGGCTGTCAGATTTGTGATTATGTTTCTGTGTCTGTTAGTGTCTATGTGTGTGTCTGTCAGAGTCTGTGTGTATGTCTATCAGTGTCTATCTGTGCGTGTGTGTCAGTGTCTATGTGTGTGTCTGTCAGAGTCTGTGTGTGTTTGTCTGTCACAGTCTATGTGTGTGTGTCTGTCAGAGTCTGTGTGCGTTTGTCTGTCACAGTCTGTGTGTGTGTCTGTCATTGTCTCTGTGTGCGTGTCTGTCATTGTCTCTGTGTGTGTGTCTGTCAGTGTCTATGTGTGTGTGTCTGTCAGTGTCTATGTGTGTGCCTGTCCTTGTCTATGTGTGTGTGTCTGTCAGTGTCTGTGTGTGTGTGTCTGTCAGTGTCAGTGTCAAATGTTTCTAATTAAATGATGGCATTCATTTGTATTTCAGAGTCAGTAACATAGGAATGGTGTACTGGTCTTTAATTTCGATACAATTTTAATTCAATGTTCCTTCTTTCAATATCCTTTCCACCACTTCCCCGTACCTGATTAATTTGAGATACCAGCAGACACAGTGTAAATCTCAGTCGCTGTGGGCAATTGACGTGTTTGTGGCGTCAGTTTCCGAATATCAGGGCATCGCAGCGTTGCCGTAGTGTAGTGAGTATCACGGTCGCTTTACACGCGAAAGGGTTCCTGTTCGATCTGGTGCAGGAATATTTACCAGAAAAACAGAAATTTCTGGAAAATCTCAGCCGGCATGATAGCATCTGTGGAGAGAGAGTGGAACCAACATTTCAAGTCTGGATGACCCTTCGTCGGACTTCCTGATTCGACACAACGGCTCGATTCTCTCATCACAAGTGCTGGCAGACCTGCTGAGATTTTCCGTTATTTTCTGTTTGTGTTTCAGATTCCAGCATCAGTAGTATTTTATTTTTACAAAAACATTTCCAAATGTTATCAATTTCAGAGTGATTGGGCTTTCAGAATTATTCGCACATTTGTCACGAAACTGACCTGTGGATTATTTTCAAACAACGAACGTTGCAGTACAATTATCACTTTCTCTCTGATGGTTCGAAACAGGAAAGAAATATTTCCAAATACTTTACAATTCGGAGTGAGGGAAAAGTTTCGTAATTCAGTGGCAGTGTAAACGGTAAAATCTGACCTATTACCAGACAGATTTTACCTTGCAACAACATCTCAATCGTTCGTACTTTGCAGTCTTAATTCACCAGAAATGTTCCACACCCAGAAGCACGCTGCACCACTATCCAAAGCACTGCGTTGCTTTCAAAGGCAATCTCTCCTCTTAACAGGTTGCACACTCTCACTCGATAATGGTGAAATGTGACAGACAAAGAGATAGATAGCGAGGTAGAGAGAGAGAGAGAAGAGAGAGAGAGATGAATAGATAGATGGTTAGAGAGATGGATGGACGGACGGACGGACGGACGGACGGACGGACGGACGGACGGACGGACGGACGGACGGACGGACGGACGGACGGACGGACGGACGGACGGACGGACGGACGGACGGACGGACGGACGGGTGGGTGGGTGGGTGGATGGATGGATGGATGGACGGACGGACGGACGGACGGACGGACGGACGGACGGACGGACGGACGGACGGACGGACGGACGGACGGATGGACGGACGGATGGACGGACGGACGGACGGATGGATGGACGGATGAATGGATGGACGGATGAATGGATGGGCGGATGGACGGGCCAACGGACGGATGGATGGATGGGGAGAGGGAGAAGGACGGACGGAGGAATGAACGGACGGAAAGGAACATTTCGCTGACTGAGAATAAATAACATTCACATTAGTTCAGCCTATGCGGAAAATTTTTAAAAATTAACACATTGTTTCAGTGGATATTTCACCAAATTCTTTAACTCGGCTCTGATTTTACTCTGAGTCCCAGCATAAATCAATGGGTTAATGCAGGAACACAAAAACAGAAGCATATATCCAGTTTCCTCAAGATTAAATGTATTACTGAAACCAGAACCTGAGAAATAAGTAACTTTCGCAATTCGGACATAGATGATAGTTATAAAAAATAACAAGTATAACAGGATGAAATTTCCCGAAATGGTGAAGAGTAAAACAATGGACTTTTTCCGCTTCTCCACCTCTGGGTCACTCTGATTCTTTCCATTGTTCTGGGCCCGGAGTCTCCTACGGGCTCTATTGGCCGCTAGAATGTGTCTTACAGTAAGAGCATTCAGCAGCAAAATCAAAATGAATGGAAGGATAGGAGTGACAATACAACGCATCAAGTCATAAGCAGCCCAGAAAGGGGATGTGTAAAATATTAACTTTACGTTGCAGAACCAGGGTACATCGTTAATTATGTACAGGGGTTCATAAATAAAGTACACAAAGACATTTTTTCCACAGGCGAGTGTGGACACGATTCCAATGACCCACGTGGCCACATTTTCATTACAATATTTAACTTTGAGCTTCTGGCAACAAATAGCCACAAATCTATCAAACGTGAAAGCGACGGTTAACCAGACAGAGTTGTCCATGGCGGTAGAATGTAGGACTGTACGGACGCTGCAAACTGGTGTGACAGACAAGAAGCTCAATGGAAAAAAGATTCCCGCAATCCGGTTTAATATTACAGCAGATATTATGAGCAGGAGATCCACCACCGCTATGGACACAAGGTAATACGTGATACATCTGGAGAGACCACAACTTTTTCTTGCGAGGACCAAAATCACTGCTGTGTTAGCTGTAATAGAGGGAAAGAGATTGTGAGAATTTGTGCATGACGAAGCATGGGAAGTGGAACATTCATCGCAACAAAACAATCCATGATGTTGCATTCTGTGTGATGTATGCAAAATTTATACCTGATCTCAGGGACACTTGTTTCTGCTTAATAACAATATCTTTATTAATAATAAGGAATGTTAACGAAAGTGACTGTATTTTTAATGAGAACTGAGAGAGGAATAATGCGAAATGGAAAGAATATCAAAACCAAAACTGAATAATTAAATGCACAATACAATGACATGTAAACAAGTAATTCAAAAATATTGGAGAAGATAAATTGGAAAATATCCAATAATAAGTGCGGAAGTTAATATGGTCACGGATTATATTTCAATGCGTATTAAATATGGCTCCATGAATGACAGCAAAATTATTTACTTTTGGAAACGTTTGCAGTGAATTTTCTCGAATAAATCCTCAAACAAAGCAAATAAAAGGACAATTGTTAGCAGTTGTCGGAACTTGCAGATTTAGGAAGCAGCGCCAAGACTGAATTGTATCCCTGATAATCATCTGAAATATCCGGTGAAATATAAAACGAGAGATTTGACGAGTTACTTTGCTTGACTCTTTGCAGAGAACAGAACAATTTGAAACGATGCTGGGTTCTGGGACAGAAAGGAATCAAGCAATCAGGAGCAGCAAATGTGAAATATGATTCCCGGGCTGAGCCAATGAGTGTTTGGCACTGGGAGCAGGCACAAATTGTTGTTAGTTCGGGATAAATAACAATCATTCATCAAAGGGTAACTGTTTGCATTATTTCAGCCTTCTACATATCCATCCCTGACGTTCGGTCAGAACATCCCATCCATGCCCTTCTGTCCGCCCTGTCCCTGTAATCCCGCGCATTTACCATTGCTAATCCAACTAACGTACACATCCATGGGCATTAAGGTGCTTCTTTACGCGGCAAATCTACATAACTTGCGCAGTTTTGTATTCTGGGCACCTGGAGGAAACCCTCACGCACACATGCGAAGAATATGCAAACTCCACTCAGACAACACATCTCTGGAATTGAGCCCCTGTTTATTGTGCTATGAGGCAGCAGTGCCAACCACAGTGTACCTCTGCTGCTCAGTTTGAGAATTCGCCCAGAGGAATATTGTCAACGCCAACACAACAATCATAATAACTTTATAAACAACAAACATAAATAACAAAACATAAATAACAACATTGAATTGTGTTTAACCATTATAACAGAACGGAAATGTAAATCAGAATGAGTAACACAATAAAACCTCGACTGTCAGATGTTACTGGTGAATGGGACAGGTTATATTACCAACTGATGAAATGGTACCTGTCACAGCACGGTTGTATAAGGTTAACACGGTGAAACCATGTATTTAATGTGAAGGAACTACGGTGGGGAAGACGTAAAATTATACGTTAAATTTGTAGAATTTATGGAATGAACATCGAAAAATTATGTCAGGGAATAGCTAAATTATAATGCCAAATAAGGAATTGTCTACTGAAGTAGAAACGGGACATTTTCGAGGAATACGTTAAAGGGCAGAAAACAGAACTTTGACGGGGAAACCTATATCCCTTTCAATGAGAGGAGGAACTTGGTGCTGTTGAGATAAGGTGGTAATAAAGTGGATGAATTAATGCAACCAAACAATATTTTTCGGCAGCAACTAAATAACTGAGCTATTTTACCTGAAACTCCGATAGCTACTATGACTGGATAATAACTGGCAAACACCAGAACTTCTGGTATTCCATGCATTTCTTCCAGAAGCGCTGATCGCGGTCTGCACTACATTGAAAAATTGTCACATTTATACGCGATGTCATGCTCCAGGGAGATAATTAGGTTGCTTGATCTTTCGCATTAATTAAATTTAAAAGAACAAAGAGATTATTGCAACAACGGCAAGGTGACACAATGGTTAGCCCTGTTGCCTCACAGCGCCAGGGACCCGGGTCCAATTCCGGCCTCCGGTCACTGTCTGTGTGGAGTTTGCACATTGTAACCCGAACCCTAACTCTAACCTTGACACTAAAACTAACCCCAACCCGAAATAACTAACTAACCCGAACCCTAACATTAACCCTAACCCTCGGTGACATAAAGCCTATAAAAAAAACAAGAATACGGACTTTAAAAAGGGGAAAGGAAAGAATCCAAAATGAAACAAAGAAAATATTCCACCACTTAAAAAACAAATAGTCTCGTCGACAGAGAATAATCTCTCCCTAAGCTACAGACAAAAAGATTCATTGCATCCCCCAGAACACAACACCACCCAGATGATACGAAGCACCCACCCCACGCCCCCCCCCCCCCCCACAACACTACACGTACCCAAAACCATCAAAAAGACTCCCTGCCCCACAAATAAAACCCCACTACCCAAGCCCAACACCATTACAAAAAATGTCCCACCAACCATCTGCTTGGTTCACCTCGACCCTCCCACTTTCCCCTTCACGAATCAATAAGAAAAACCAGGAAGAAGCTTCTCTCCCTTACCCTCCACGCTCCTGACCAGACCATATACAAGGACGAGACGCAGCCACACTTGAAGACTTATTGACTGTCAGACACTGCCAAAGCCTCCAAAAAGAGACCAAGAGCCCACCACTGGCACAAAATATCACAGGGGAAAAAAGGAATATCCCTCCCCCACAAATACCAGGAATGCAACGCAAGGACTGAACCAGGAACCAAAATATTAAAAGAGGTTACCACACAGGGCATAAGGGGACAACAGAGATTCGAAAGCAGAACCAAAAAAACAAACACCCGCCCATCCAAGCAAAAAAAAACATCCTCAACCCGCCCTAACCACAGAACCATAGATTGAGGGAACACAAAACTGAGAACACAGCGCACCGTTTCCCTGTCAGTCAATGATTGGGAGGGGGTGAATTCAAAACCCACAGAGAACCAATGCGTTTCAACAGCTTCCTGTCACTCCAGGACAAGAATTGGCGCTATTTAAGCCCATATGCAGGACAGGTAGAGAGGGGAAACTTCCATTACCCGCAGAGGTAGCACGGAACACGAGCTGAACACAGAACACTCACTCGCCCCAAAATTGCTGGACGACACACTATCCGAAAAGGCCACGAAAAGCACACGAAGGACAGTGAGAACAACTCTCTCTTCCCTTGATGAAGCGTAAGGAAGCAGCGAAACCGGTCGGGATGCAAGCTAAATAAGGAAGATTAAACCCCAGTTGGGTCTCTACTGGGGAGGAAAGGTAAGAATGGCCAGACACCATCCACAGCCAGCCTTGGAAGTGGGACGAATGGGAGCTAAATGTACCTCAGCTGGATCTGGTCTTGACACCCGACAGCCCTCGGGTGAGTGAATTTTCCACATCCACACAAAAATAAAGACTCTCGGATCGTGCCCTGGACACGGTCCGCGGATTGACATACGTTCACCTTAATCAATGGGGCTAATCTAAAACATATAGGGACCTAAAAGAACGGTAGAAATAATCGACTCGGCGAAGTGTAAACCACTAAAACAAAATATAAATCTGTATTTCTTTCCAGTAAGATATAAAATGCAGGACACAATGGCCACATGGCGACTCTGTACAATCCACGGGCAGATCTCGGAAAAATATCAATCATTAATTATTCAATCACCCGAATCAATAGGACAAACCTGGACACAGGATAGCTTGTCCCAACTAACAAACGGGCTCTCCCTTAAACATGCGAATGTCTATATTCTTTGAATCACCTTGAACAATGGAACGAACCCTGGTCACAGAGTAACACACAATAACTGACAAATGAAAGTCTCCTAAGAAGGGCAACAACTAACCCACTGGATCAAAGAACAAGCAACAAAGTACAAAGAACAGTACAGCACAGGAAACAGGCCCCTCGGCCCTCCAAGCCTGCGCCGCTCCCTGGTCCAACTGGACCAATCGTTTGTATCCCTCCATTCCCAGGCTGCTCATGTGACTATCCAGGTAAGTCTTGAACGATGTCAGCGTGCCTGCCTCCACCACCCTACTTGGCAGCGCATTCCAGGCCCCCACCACCCTCTGTGTAAAAAACATCCCTCTGAGACTTTAAAATAATAACATACATGTGAAATCATTAATTTATGGGCCCGGACGGTGGCACAGTGGTAAGCAGTGCTGTCTCACGGCGTCAGAGACCCGGCTTGACTTGGACCATTATGCAGAGTTTGCACGTTCTCCCCGTGTCTGCGTGAGTTTCCTCCAGGTGCTCCGGTTTCCTCCCACCCTCCAAAGATGTGTATGTTATGTGGATTGTCCGTGATAAATTCTCCCTCAGTGTACCCGTTCACAGTAACTTAATTGCATCGTTAATGTAAGCCTATTGGGACACTAATTAAGAAATAAATAAATGGTCACAGAAGTAATTTTTGGACTGCCAAACGTTCTTGCCTCATGACAAACCCATAAACCACCCAAATAAACGAGGATGCCCCGAGATTCCCTCGCTCCGCCAACCAATGCCTCCACACCAATCCGACACATACCACCCGAATCCACACAACACCATCCTGCCCACCACAACATAAAACACTCAGAAATAAAAGGTCACTCCATCCCAAGTGGTCCGGGAGCCCCCTCACCCCGTCCACCCTTGGAGACACACACGGGAGGCGAAAGTGTCAAGGCATGGGAAGACAACAAACCACCCTTCAAACCACAACATAACCACCAATTTTCTGATCAGGAAAGCCCCAAGAATTCCCCCCACAACCTCCTGAGCTGCCCTCAGAAGCCCAGCTGCTACCACCAAACCACCCCCCCTCCCCCCCCCTCCCCCGTCCGTCTGCCCAGAAAACAAAAAAGCAGAGTCTCACTCCGCAACAGACACAAAACCTCCCCAGCCAGGAAAGCCACAAAAAACTCTCCAGCGCACACATTACCTTAAGATTTACGCCAAACCCACAGAAACACAGAAACCCCAAACTCACCGTCCCCTCCCCCAACGCACACAACCTCAACAACTACCTCCCCCCAACCACCTAAAATACGGCAGAACTCGACCATCACTCTGTCTTCCTCCTCTCCCCCCCACAACCCCATCTTAATTCCACTCACACGAGATTTTAATTGCATTTGACTGCATTATTTTAAACACTTTGTCGGCGTCGCCATTCACAACTAACAAGAGTAATCATATTCATTTTTAAAAAAGGAAAAGGTCCAGGAGACAAGAATACAATAAGCCAAAATATAAGGGCAAGGGATCACAAGGGGCATCAAGGATTGGACGTGGGCTGAAAGCAAAATGGCAAAAAACAAAGAAAAGGGGACATGTCCTCTCTCTGTCCGACTCCAAAAACCTAACCGATGGTTTTCTTCAATCCACAGGAACCACGACTCTCATCGCCCTAATATTTGTTTAAATTGTGAACGATAACTCAGTGGGTGACATCGGTAGGGAGACTCCCTGCCCTCTGTGTCTTTTCTGACACTGTGGCACATTAGGTAGCATTGCTGGCTCACAGCGCATTGGTGCAGAATTCAATACGGGTCACTGTCTGTGTGGAGTTTGCACATTCCCCCCGTGTCTGCGTGTGTGGAGAGAAACCGAGCTCCCAGCGCACAATGCAAAGGTGTGCGGGTTAGGTTGATTGACCGTGTTGCATTGCCCGCAGTGGCAGGGAGCAAACAGGGCACATATGTGGAGTTACGGGGATAGGGCCTGTGTGGGATTGTTGTTGGTGCAGACTTGGTGGGCCGAATGGCTTCCTTCTGTACTCTAAGGCTATCTATGTTTCTGCCACTGAGCTCTTGGTATTCTGAGCAATCGTCTTCTGGGGCTGATGCAATGACGCCAGGAGAGTCATTCGCTGCAGCGTCTGCAATGTGATTATGGTGGAATTTGGTGAATTTTTCTCAGTGTACCACGTTCTGAGGATTTTGATTAAAATGCCCTTGAGTAAAAACAATCAGCGGCTTCAGCAAAGAAAAGCAAGATCCCACCAAGATCTAAACTTGGATCGCTGGATTCAGAGTCCAGAGTTCTGGCCATTACAACACAGAACCCAGAAGCCAGCTGCAAGTGGTCACTCAAAGCACGTGACCCCTTTCATTCAATGTGGCAGCAACAGCAGGAAGGTCAAATCCTTTAAGCGGCCATTTGTAGCCGGCTCCAATGTTGGAGGTTCTCTGGTCCAATGGTGAGCACTCTGAACCAGACTGATCCTTGCTTTTCTTTGACGTTGCTGAGGGTTGATTTGAATCTTAGAAACCCTACAAGCACAGAAAGAGGCCACTTGGCCTATCGAGTCTGCACCGACCACAATCCCACCCAGGCTCTACCCCCATAACCCTACATATTTACCCACTAATCCCTCTAATCTACGCATCGCACGACACTAAGAGCAATTTTAGCATTGCCAATCAACCTAACCCGCACATCTTTGGAATGTGGGAGGAAACCAGACCACCCGTAGGAAATCCACGCAGGCACGAGGAGAATGTGCAAACTCCACACAGACAGTGACCCAAGCCGGGAATCGAACCCAGGTCTCTGGAGCTGTGAAGCAGCATTGCTAACCACTGTGATACCGTACCGCCCCATTTGTTGATGGACATTTCGTTTAAATTTCTCACAAAGCAGGAATGCCAACGACAATTTTGTCAGCCTGTTCAGCTGCTATTACAATGCACATTGCTGAGCCTCTGGCGACAGATGCCTGCACCATCAGTGTTTTTTTTCATCTTTTCGCTACCCTTTAATTCCTCTGTTGAAAGAAAGGGGCAGTTGGTGTCACACAACCACAACCATTTGGCTGGAGTCCGGCAATTATTGATCAAGTTTGTGAGTTTCTCTGTATGTGTGTGTGTGTGTGTGCCTGTGCATAGGTGCGTTTTGGGAGATCAGAGTGTCTTATATCAGAGTGCTATCGGTTCCATGGTGTAACGGTTCACACTCTGGACATTCGGCGTCCGAACAATTGTTTAAATTGGGACAGGTGGGTGACTGAATGGCAACCCTAGGTGGACCCCTGTCCGCTGTGGCTTCTCTGCCTCTCAGCGCTTTTTATTCTCGAGCAAACGTCCTCTGGGCCTGATGCAATGACGACAGGGGCGTCATTCGTTGCATCATCTGCAAAGTGATTGCGGTGGAATATGCCGAAATTACCTCAGTGTTTAGATTTCGACTTTCTGAGAATTTTAAATAAAAGTCCCTTCAGCAAAATCATTATCGGCTTTGGGAAAGGAAGGCAAGGTTCCATCGAGATTTGAGCTCGGATCACTGGATTCAGAGTCCAGAGTGCTCACCATTACAACATAGACCCAGGAACATGGCCGACAGCTCCAAATGAGGACACACAAATAGTTTGACCTCTTTCATTCAATTACCCGTTTTATCCACCTGTCGTGCGACATTCAGGGACCGCTGGACATGCTCACAAATGCCCCTCTGAGATTCCCAGGGTCCTGCGTTTATCATGTATTCCCTTGCCTTGTTTGTCCTGCCCGAGCACATCGCCTCACATTGAGCCGGATCGAATTCCATTTGCAATAGCCCAGCCTATCTGACCAGGTCATCTATATCCTTCTGTGAACCAAGATTACCTCCGCCTTATCTACCACCTCGCAAATGTTTGTATCAAATGCCAATTTATTGCTCAAGCCTCGAACATTCAAATCGAAATCACTCATGCAAACTGCAGATGCAAAAACACTGATCCCTTGGGGCCCTCAGGAGACATACTCTTCCACTCTGAAAATCTGTCACAACCATCACCGTCTGCTCCCTGCCATAAGAGGTCACAAGATATCGGAGCAGAATTAGGTCATTCGGCCCGTCGAATCCGCTCCGCCATTCAATCATGGAGGATATGGTCCTCATCCCAGAACCCTTCAACCAATTAAAAATCTGTCTCATTCCTCCTTAAATTTACTCACTGTCCCAGCATCCACTGCACTTTGGGTTAGCGAATTCGACAGATTCAAAACCCTTTGGGAGAAGTAGTTCCTCCTCAACTCAGTTTAAATTTGCTACCCCTCATCCTAAGTCCATGACATCTCGTCTTAGAATGCCCCAACAGCCGATGCATTCGTTCCACGTCTACCTTATCCATGCCTTTTATCAACTTGTACACCTCAATTTGATCTCCGCTCATTCTTCTCAATTCCAGAGAGTATAGGCCTAAACTGTTCAATCTCTCTGCATGCGACAATCACTTCATCTCTGGAATCAATCTTGTGAACCTCCTCTGGACTGCCTCCAATGCCACGACATCTTTCCTCAAATAAGCGGAATAAAACTGCGTACAATACTTCAGGCGCAGCCTCACCAATACCTTGTGTATTTGCAGCAATACTTCCTTGTCTTTATATTCTATGCCTTTAGCTACAATTGCCAACATTCCTCTCGCTTTATTTGTCTGCTGTCTGCATGGCAGATTCCTGTGACTCATGAAGGAAAACACCCAGATCCCTCTGCACCGGAGTATCCCAAAGTCTCTCTCCATTTAGATAGTAAGTCGTCTTCCCATTTTTCTGACCAAAATGCATGATTTCACACTTATTCACCTTAAACTCCAGCTGCCACATTTTCGCCCACTCTCCTAACCTACTTTTTTCATTAGTAAGTTTCTTATTTCCTCCTTGCAACTTACTGTCCCGCCTATTTTTGAGTCATCTGCAAATTTGGCGATGTTGCCTTCATTTCGAGTTTATTCAGGAGGAACTTCTCATTCAGTATGTGAATGTTCCGACTAGAGAGGGGGAGAAACTTGACCGTCTCTTGGGAAAAAAGGAAGAGCAGGTGACACAAGGAGAGTTAGGGGTCACTTTGAGACGAGTGACCATAATTCCATTAGTTTTAAGATAGCTATGGAGAACAATAGGTCTGGCCCAAAAGTTAAAATTCTAAATTGGGGCAAGGCCAATATTAATGTTATCAGACAGGAACTTTCAAAAGTTAAGTGGGGAATTAGCTGGCAGGCAAAGAGGCGTCTGGTAAGTGGGAGGCTTTCAACAGTCTGTTAACCAGGTATCAGGATAAGCACATTCCTCTTAGCGTGAAGGGCAAGGCACGTAGAACGAGGGAATGCTGGATAACTGGCGATATTGAGGCCCTGGTCAAGAAGAAGAATGAGATATGTCATACACCGGCAGCTGGGATCAAATGGATCCTTGAAGAATATAGAGGGTGTAGAAGCAGAGATAAGAGGATTCAGGAGAGCAAAAAGAGGACACGAGAATGCTTTGGCAGATAAGGCAAAGCAGAATCAAAAGAGTTTCTACAAATGTATGAAGGGTAAAAGAGTAACTAGGGGAGAGTAGGACCTATTAACAATCAACAAGGTAATTTATGTGCGGATCCACAAGAGAAGGGTGAAATGATAAATGAATATTTCTTATCGGTATTTAGTGTTGTAAAAGGCAAAAAATGTTCGGGAACTTAGGGAAATAAATAGTGATGTCTTGAGGCGTGCAACAGAGAAGGAGGTGCTGGATGTCTTAAAGTGCATCAAGCTAGATACATCCCAGGGACCTGATGAAGTGTATAACAGGACGTTGTGGGGGGCGAAAGAGGAAATTGACTTTCTCCTTGCAAAGATATTTGAATCATGGCCAGCCATAGTGAGGCGCCTGAAGACTGGAGGGTGAACACAAAGGGTGGTTGTCGAGGGTTGTTTTCCAAACCCGGAGGCCTGTGACCAGCGGTTTGTCTCAGGGATCGGTGTTGGGTCCACCGTTTTTGTCATTTATATTAGTGATTTGGATGAGAATTTAGGAGGCATAGTTTGTAAGTTTGCAGGTGACATCTAGATAGGTGGCATAGTGGACTGTAAAGAAGGGTATCAAGGACTGCAACGGGATCTTGATCAATTGGGCCAGTGGCCTGACGAATGGCAGATAGAATTTACTTCAGATAAATGTGAGGTGATGCATTTTGGTAGATCGAACCACGGCAGGACTTACTCAGTTAATGGTGGGGCGTTGGGGAGAGTTACAGAACAAAGAGATCCAGGGGTATATCTCATTGAAAGTGGAGTCACAGGCGGACAGATTGGTGAAGTGGGTATTCGGTATGCTTGGTTTCATTGGTCGGAACATTGAATTCAGGAGTTGGGACGTCTTCTTGAAGTTGCACAAGACAAGTAAGGCCACACTTGGAATATTGAGTACAGTCCCGGTCACCCTATCATAGAAAGGATATTATTGAACTAGAAACAGTGCAGAAAAGATTTACGAGGATGCTACCGGGACTTGATGGTTTGAGTTACAAGGAGGGGCTGGATCGACTGGGACGTTTTTCTCTGGAGCGGAGGATGCTTCGGGGTGATCTTCGAGGTCTGTAAAATATTGAAGGGCATAGATCAGCTAGATAGTCAGTGTATGTTTCCAAAGGTAGCGGAGTCTAAAACTAGAGAGCGTAGATTTAAGGTGAGAGGGGAGAGATACAAAGGAGTGCAGATGGGCATTTTGTCACACAGAGGATGGTGAGTGTCTGGAACAAGCTGCCGGAGGTAGTAGTAGAGAAAGGTACAATTTTGCCTTTTAAAACGCGTTTAGGCGGTTACTTGGATAAGATGGCTATTGAGGGCTATGTCCAAGCGCGGGCAATTGGGACTAGCTTAATCATTAAAAAAGGGTGGCATGGACATGCTAGGCCGAAGGGCCTGTTTCCACATTTTAAACCTGTATGATTCTATGAATCTATGACTGTTAAATATCCTATGAAATGGCCCAGCAAAATATTCAGTTGAAGGGGCAAGAGGGATGGCCAACAAATACTGGCCTTGGCAATGAAATATATTTTGCATTAGCAACATTTTATGAAATGATTTACTCTCATTTTGTTTCATTTCATATCAAACAGGGTGACGTATCCTGGTGTCTTATTATTTAAAACTTCGGCACTTTAACTACTTAAACAGGTAAGGTTCAGTCAGAGAAAACTCTGCTATTTGTGATGTATATAAATGATTTGGAAGAAGGGGTAACTGGTGTTATCAGCAAGTTTGCGGATGACACGAAGGTGGCTGGACTTGCGGATAGTGATGAACATTGTCGGACAATACAGCAGGATATAGATAGGCTGGAAAATTGGGCGGAGAAATGGCAGATGGAATTTAATCCAGGTAAATGCGAAGTGATGCATTTTGGAAGATTTAATGTAGGGGGGAGTTATACAATAAATGGCAGAGCCATCAAGAGTATAGAAACACAGAGGGACCTAGGTGTGCAAGTCCACAAATCCTTGAAGGCAGCAGCACAGGTGGAGAAGGTGGTGAAGAAGGCATATGGTATGTTTGCGTTTAAAGGACGGGGTATAGAGTATAAAAGCTGGAGTCTGATGTTGCGTCTGTATAGAACGCTGGTTAGGCCACAATTGGAGTACTGCATCCAGTTCTGGTCGCCGCACTACCAGAAGGACGTGGAGGCTTTAGAGAGGGTGCAGAGAAGGTTTACTAGGATGTTGCCTGGTATGGAGGGTCTTAGCTATGAGGAGAGAGTGGGTAAACTGGGGTTGTTCTCCCTGGAAAGACGGAGCATGAGGGGAGACCTAATAGAGGTGTACAAAATTATGAAGGGTATAGATAGGGTGAACAGTGGGAAGCTTTTTCCCAGGTCGGAGGTGACGATCACGAGGGGTCACGGGCTCAAGGTGAGAGGGACGAGGTATAACTCAGATATCAGAGGGACGTTTTTTACACAGAGAGTGGTGGGGGCCTGGAATGCGCTGCCAAGTAGGGCGGTGGAGGCAGACACGCTGACATCGTTTAAGACTTACCTGGATGGTCACATGAGCAGTCTGGGAATGGAGGGATACAAACGAATGGTCTAGTTGGACCAATGAGCGGCACAGGCTTGGAGGGCCGAAGGGCCTGTTTCCTGTGCTGTCCTGTTCTTTGTTCTTCGATCTACTGTGACCCAAAAACAACATACTGCAGTTGCTGCAACTCCCACGTCATAGCAGAAAATGTTCAAAATACAAACCAGGCCAAACAGCGTCTATGGAGAGGGAAACGGAATGATTGTTTCAGGTCGCTGACCTTTTCCCCAAACTGGAAGAATTTAGAGATTTAACGATTTACAAACAAATACAAAGTGAAGGAAACTAGAAAGGGCGAGGACGAATGAACAAACTGTCTCGTGATGGGATGTAAGGCAATAGTGATGGAATGACAATGGGGAAGATTAATGTCTACACTGACGCAATCTCCCAGATCTGGATGCAAATCTCACTCTAAATGAGAAGAAAACTTCTCGCTGAATTATGCACGAAACTCCTCGCCTTCCAGTGAAGATGAGGCAGTTCTCAGTCATAAACCATAAACTTTAAGATTAACAGTGGGATGGAGAAAGACTCAGTTTGAGCGGTGACAGCACCAGAGGAATGGAAAACTGTCGTTCACCCAGGAAAAGGGCAAAGTTTAAACAGAGCTGCGCCCAAAGTGTGGCTCGAACCCATGATCCTGGGATTAAGAGTTTCATGCTTTAACGACTGAGCTAGCGGGGCACATTGAGACGCTGATGCTCCAGATTCCAAAACAAATATGTGTTTCTTTTTCCATTCAGCTTGTTCTGATTACAAAGTTTACAATGAATCGACCTACAGAATCCTGAAAGTTACAATGCATTCCTCTCAATAATCATTAACATCATTGTCATCTTTCACGTCTTAGATTCATGTCCTTCCAAACATTGCAAACTCCTCTTACATCTGTCGGGCGGCATGGACAAGTTGGGCCGAAGGGCCTGTTTCGATGCTGTAAACCTCTATGACTCTATGTCAACTTAATATTCTTGTTCGAAATACTCCAGTCAGCGCGTGAAGCCACACAGCATGTTCACTGTCAAACTGTCTCCCAGTTGCAGACTTTTCATTGTGATCACATCTCATTCTAAACTACAGAGGGAACATATTCATCCAACAGCCTCATCATAGAAATCAATCCAGAGGACCTTGGTTACACACATACAGCGAGAGAATAGAAGGAGCAAAGAGCAAACAATGATAGATGCACAGACAGGGACTGAAACAAACTGATACGGTAATGGAGTGACAAAAAGAGACAGAGCAGACATCAACAATCCATGAATAGTCCTGTAGAATTCCTGCAGTGCGGAAGGACGCCATTCGGTCCATCGAGTCTGCATCGACCAAAGTCCCGCATAGACACTATCCCCATAACCCCATGCATTTACCAGACTCTAAGGGGAAATTTAGCATGGCCAATGCACCTAACCAGCAAATCTTGTGACTGTGGAAGGAAACTAGATCACCCAGAAATAACACAGGCAGACATGGGGAGAATTTGCCAACTCCAAACAGACAGTTACCCTCGCGGGGAATCGAATGCAGGTCCCTGAAGCAGCAGTGATAACCACTCTGCCACCGTGATACCCCAATACATATCACTTACTAGATGAAGGCGCAGCGCTCTGAAAAATTGTGATAACAAAAAAAACCCTATTGGACTTTAGCTTGGTGTTCTGAGACCTCTAATGTGCCCACACCTGTTCAACGTCATATCTGCACATCATGGCTATACACACGTCATCTTTCTGAACCCACAGGCATGGGTTCCTCTGAATTGGCGAATCGAGATAAAGTGAATATCCACAAGCATCTTTTAAAGATGTCTTGATTTATTTGTGAGCATGTTATGTTGTTAGAATCCCTGCAGCGTGTGCTCGGATTCTCAAACCAAACCCCATGTAAACCAATCCTGCCGTGTGCACGGGAAATAAGTTAACAAACCCAACGGTTCGTTCACAAACCCTATCGCAAACAATAGCTAAATGAGGACTTGTTCGGGACCTCTTGCGACTTTGTGGATCTTAATACCCAAAGCCAGAATGGTACCCCCAGACCTACGAGCCACCGTGAGGAAAGCAGTTTAGGCATTACATTCCCATTGCCATCAAAATCTGATCAGACATCTGCAGTGAAAGTGAAAGTGCTGAAAAAAGGCGGGAAGTCAGGACTCTTGTGTGCACAGGGAAAGAAAGTTCCATTTTTCACCTCCGTGACGTGTAATTTAAACTGGAAATGGTTAGAAATGTACGACGTTTTAAACAAGTGACATCCAGGAGGGAAGAAACATAACAACAGCTGATGAGGTGGAAGTCAGGAGAGATTAGATGGGAGACACAAAAAAAAAATCACAAAGTGATTCCACCATAGAATGAGGCCAGTCCAAAGTTCTTTACAGGAGTCAAGGGCTAAAGGGGAACCTGTGGATGTGCTGTACATGGATTGCACACCTGTCACATTGATGTGGTTGTGGGTTTTGAAAATTGACAATTACACTTAAGAACATAGGAACTAAGATCAGAAGTAGGCAAATACAGCTCTTCGAGCCTACATTCAATCAGTTCATGACTGATCTCTCCCTGGTCACAAATCTACGTCCCCACCTGTTCTCTTTCTTGAAAACGTTTAAAGATTCAGAATCCACCATGCTATGGGGCAGGAAATTCCACAAATCCACGACTGTCAGCAATACGTGGTTACTCAGCATCTCAGTTTTACGTCCACCGCCTCTCAACCTATATATGAAACACTAGCTCTGACAAAATGTCATCTCGACTCGAAATATTGGCTCTATCCTTTCCCCACAGAGGCTGTCAGACCAGCTGAGATTTTCCAGCTTTTCCTGGGGGGTTTTCAGAGTCCAGCACCCACAGAATCTTGCTTTAATATACATGTGACCTCTTCTTCTCGATTGCCCGAAAAGATGAAACATTTGGTCTACATTTATTCGATCAATTCTTTTACAATTTTATATACCTCGATCACTTCAGCATCTGGTGGGACGATTTCACTCACTGTCAATTTCTTGTCCCAGCGAACTTAATTGGTGGCCTCACTGGCTGAAGGAAGTACCTATGTTCCATACAAACAGGACACTTTGAAGGAGAAACTTCGATCGAGTGAAAACGATCAGGGATGAAAATAATAAGCAAAGGGATATAATTCGAAATCCTCAGTTCACCAGTTACCCTGGTAGTCCACTGGTTTGTGTTTAGCACTCTCCCAATGATATTTGGTTTCAACTCTCGCTCAAGAAGAAAATATTCTCAGCAAACGATTAAAAATAAGGTGATTTACTCTTTGATCGAAAGCAGATCTACTAGAATCAGCCGAGTGAGGATTGTACGTTTACATCAGAGCTGGAAATGTCACATGTTCAACAGTTCAAGAACAAACACAGAAAGAGAAGGGCAGTGATGGTCTGCAAAGCACGAGCAATAGAGATGGTGATGCAAGGGAAAGTCTGGATTATGAATTGCCAAATTTTTACCGATTACACTGTCAGCGAAATATGAAATTTTTCCCTCTGCATTGAAAAACATTTGGAAATGTTTCTGTCCAGTTCTGAACCGTCGGAAGCGAAAGTGTTAACTGCAGTGTATTGATTGCTGTGTGTTTTCATTGGCTGAATACATCACTGTGTTGAAGCAGAATGTGCCATTTTGCAGGAAAAACTTGTTTGTGGTGAAAGTATGAAAATAAAAATAACAAAGGTAGCGTGGATAAAGCAAATTCTAAAACACACTGTAAACTGCTGCTCTGGGGGTTAGAGATTGATATTTTCACTGATGTTTTGATTGCTGGTCAGTAAATGAAGATTTATTCCTCGCATCCAAACCGTGAAAACAGATGTCAGTTATTGCCTGGTGGAACATATCAAACACAATCTCGCCTCGTGTCCGGAAGTGAAGACTTCCAACAGGAAGTTTTCTTGTCATTTCTGTCAGGAGTTTGGGAAACAGACGAGGCTAAGGACAGTTTAAATGGTGCCGGGCCTTTATTGCAGCTCATTGTGTTTCTGACTGGAGATGATTTCTGTTTGTTGAACAGTTCAGGATGAGTTGACTCAGTGAAGGTGCAGGCTCCTGACGGCCTTTCCCAAATCAGTTGCATCCAATGTATTTCAGTAACAATATCAGCAAATTGCAGGATTAGCATGATTATTTTTCTGCTCCCGTAGCCGAACGGTCTAAGGCGCTGGATTAAGCCTTCAGTTTCTGAGGCGGTGTGAGTTTGAGTCTGAATCCCACCGCTGCCAGAGTCAATTTAAGTTTTGGTCCTTTCGGCAGAATTCTAACAGCTCGGATATGTTTCCTCCCTGCTGGATTTCACTTGTTTTAAACTTCCTACATTTCTAACCATTCCCAATGTTAATGAAAAGTCTTGGAGGTGAAAGGTGAGCTTTGTTTCCTGTGCACACTCTGTATTACTTCCTGAGATTTTTCCAGCATTATCACCGTTCAATGCAGGTGTATGATCCGCTTTGGATGGCAGTGAAAATATATTTAGTTGACTTGCATTGATCACGATTGCTATTTCGCCTAGGGGTATGATTCTCGCTTTGGGTGCTAAAATCCGCAAGCCTGCGTGAGGTCCCAGTTCAAATTCTGGGTAAGCCCTCATTAAGCTGTCGTTTCGCATTGGAGAAGAGGAGGATTTTGTTAGTTTATTTCCCGTGCACATGGCAGGATTGGTTTACATGGGGTATGATTTGAGAACCTGAGCAGACAATGCAGGGATTCTGTCAGCACAACACACTCACAAAGAATCAAGACATTTTCAAAAGGTGACTATGCTTTCGGACATTCACTTAATCCTTATTCACCAACTCAGAGGACCACATTCTTCTGGTTTCAGACAGCTGTTTTGTGTTTATTCGATTCTGCCGCACTCTCTGTCCCTCTCCGTGTCTTTTTTGTTGCTGTATACCTGTCTCAGGCTCTTTCACTCTCTGTCTCTCTGTCAGTTCATCAATCACTGTTCCCCCTTTTGCTCGATAATCCCTTTATTCTTTCGTTGTCTGTGTTCAATCAAGGTTCACTGGATTGATTTCTGTGATGATGCGGTTGTCCTGGGAGGAGAGATTCAGTGGAATGAATCTGTTTGCTCTGTAGATTAGAATAATGAGAGGTGATCGGATTGGAAAGCCTGAAAATGGGGAGACAGTTTGACTTCGGACACACTGAAACGCTCTTTCCCCAAGTGGTTGGAATATTCAGATCAAAAATATGAAGGTGAAAAATATCAGACTGTTTGTGCAATGTTTGAAAAGAGGTGAAGCTAAGAAGTGGAAGATGTGAATGAAGTTATTGATGATCGAGGGGAATGCATTGTAACCTCAGGGATTCCGTAGATTGACTAGTTATAAACTTTGTAATCAGAACAAGCTGAGACACCAGATGGAAACGCTTTATTTGCCTCCACACATTTTTGGATATGGAGTGCTGGGGCCCACATGTGCCCGGCTAGCTCAGTCGGTAGAGCATGAGACTCTTAATCTCACGGTCGAGCCCCACGTCCGGCTTTCTTATTTTAAAACTTGCCCCATTCCTGGGTAAACGCCAGCTCTCCATTCCTCCGGCACTGCCACCGCTCAAACTGAGTCTTTCTCCATCCCGCTTTGTTGATCTCACCGTTACTGCTTTCTGAGTTAAAGTTATCTTTGCCTCCCTGGAAGTCGAAGTGTTTAGTGCTTAATTCAGTGACAAGGTTTCTTCTCATTTTGCTCGAATTTGGAACTCAGACCTGGGAGATTGTCTCAATGGAAACAACAATCCCCATTGTCATCTAATCACTCCAGCCTTACATCCTATCACAAGGACGTTTGACTTTTCGTCCTTTCTCTCTCTATTTCCCTTTATTTTGTATTTGTTAGTAAAACATTAAATCTCTAAATTCTCCCAGTGTGGATAAAAGGTCAGCGACCCTACACACTCACTGTATTCCTCTCTCAATAGACGCTGTTTGACCTGCTGAGTGTTGCCAACATGGTCTATTTTGAGTTGCGATTTGCAACAACTCCAGTAACAATTTTTGGTTCAATTTGGATCAGTTTTCTTCGACTGAACCTTACCTGTTTAAAAAGTTAAGGGGTTGAGGTTTTGAATAGTAAGATACAAGCACGTGTCACCCTGATTGACATAAAATGAAACAAAATGAGGATTATTCATTTCAAAAGATGTTACTAAGTCAATATCTATATTGAAGGGGGTCAACCTCCGGGTGACATTCAGTCACTCATCTGTTCCAATTTAAACAGAAAGTGGGACGGCGAGAGTCTAGAGTGATACGTGTTACCCCATGGAACCGACAGCACTCTGACCTAAGACACTAAGCCTTTCTCCCAAAATACACACACACGCACCAAGACTTGCTGAATAATTGCCAGTTTCCAGTCGAATAGTTGTTGTTGTGTTACACTCACCGCTCCTTTCTTTCAAAAGAGGAGTTAACGAGAGGCAAAAATGAAAAGAAGATTGCTGATGCAAGCGTCTGTCGCCAGAAGCTCAGCAATGTGCATTGTAAAAGAAGTTGAACTGGCTGAAAAAGTCCTCTCCCTATTCCTGTTTTGTGGGAAATTTAAACAAAAGGTTCTTCAAAAAAATCAATCCTCAGCAATGGCAAAGAAGAGCAAGGATCGGCCTAAATTTAAACTCGGTTCGTTGGATTCAAATGCTCACCATTAGACCAGAGATCCCAGAATACAGCAGCCAGCTGCAAATCGTCGCTCAACGCATTTGACCCACTTGCTGTTGCTGCCACATTGAATGAAAGAGGTCGCAGTCCTTGAGTGACCATTTGCAGCGCGCGGCTGTGTTCCTGGTTCTGTGGCGTGATGTTGAGCACTCTGGTCTCTGAATGCAGTTGTCCGAGTTCAGATCTCGACGAAGCATTGCTTTTCTTTGCTAAAGCCGATGATTGGTTTGCTGAAGGGCATTTTATTTAAAATTCTAGGGAAGTGGAATTTTCTACTCTGAGGAAATTTCAGCAAATTCCACCGCAGTCACATTGCAACGGATCACTCTCAGCACGCTTCAGCCCCAGCGGACGATTTCTCAAGAATAAAAATGCTCAGAGGCACAATCTTAGAATTCCTACACTGCAGAAAGAAGCCATTCGGCCCATCAGCCCGCACCGACAACAGTCACACCCAAGCCCTATCCCCGTAATCCCACATTTTTGGCTTTTTGTCCCCCTGACACTGCGGGCATTGTAACATGGCCAATCAAACTAACGCGCAAATCATTGCATTGTGCGCCGGGTGATCAGCTTCCTTCACACACGCAGACACGGGGAGATACTGCAAATTCCACACAGTCACCCGAAGCCTCACAGAACTAAACACCTGTCCCTGGCACTGTGAGGCAGCAGTGCTAACCACTGTGCCACCGTGGCAGAAAACGGTTCCCCTACTGATACCATTCACTGAGTCATCTTCCCAAGTTAAACAAGTGTTGGTCCGATGAGAATACTCATTCCAGCGAGTTTCGAACTCTCATTTTTGTATACAAAGTCCAGAATGCTCACCGTTACAACACAGAACCAACAGGACGTCCGTCGAAGGCAGGAAGCATTTCACCCAGATCTCACACATCTACACTCTTGCTCAATAATAGTCAGGATCCAGTCGAAGGGTTGTTGTTCTTTGACAGCAACTGCACCTTTCTTTCGACAGAGCGTTAAAGTGCAGCGAAAAGATGAAAAAGAAAATTGTCTGCACCTGTAAGGACTTGATTACCCCTAAAGATTCCCATTCCAATCATTATCTTGCAATTGCGTCTCTTTCTATTTATGTCCTGTTTGTCAATAAAAATACCCCAGTCCAACGCCGGTAACTCCACATCATGAAATAGAAGATCACAGATGTTGCAAGCATCTGGCGTCAGAGGCTCAGCAATGTGCATTGCAATAGCTGTTGAACTGGCTGACAAATGCTCCTCTCGATTCGAAATTTGTGAAACATCTAAACGAAATGTCCTTCAGCAAATAATCATCAGCATTGCAAAGAAAAGTAAGGTTCAGCCGAGATCTGAATTTCCATTGCCAGATTTAAAGGCCAGTTTGCGCACCATTACACCACGGAACAGAGGACGCAGCAGTAAGCTGTAAATGTCCTATAAAACATGATTATTTCTGCTGATGTCTTCCGATATGGCTTGCAAAGGAAATGATTTGCTGTAGATTGGTGGACTATGTCTTCTGAGCTTCGCTCCTATCAATGGTGGCGAATAACGACACGTTGTTGTCGCACTTGCTGTTGCTGCCACAGAACGAAAGAGGTCAAATTCTTCGAGGGACCATTTTGGTGGTCAGTGTGTTCTGGGATCTGTGATGTGACGCTGAGTACTCTGGACTCTGAATCCAGCGATTCGAGTTCAAATAGCGGCAGAGACTTGCGTTGCTTTGCTTAAGCCGCTGATGGGTTTGCTGTTGGCATTATATCCAAAATTCTCAGTCACTGCAAATCTAAACACTGAGGAAACTTCAACAAATTCCACCGCACTTGCGTCCAATGCACCGAATGACTCTCTTGGCGTCATTGCTTCAGCACCAGAGGACGACTGCTCAAGAATACAAAGCGTTGAGAGGCAGTGGAGCCACAGTGGGCATGACGTCCATCCACATGTGTCAGGCACTCAGTTATGTCACAAGCTTAGAAAGAGTTTGAATGCGAGAGTCCAGAGTGCTACAGTTACACCATGCAACCGACAGCACACTGACCTCAGACACTAGGCCTTTCTCTCAAATCAGAAACACACACACACACACACAAACACACAGACACACACATATGCTCAATAACTGCCAATAATTGTTATTGTATGAAACCAACTTCTCCTTTCTTTCAACTTAAGGGTTAAAGAGTAGCGGAAAGATGAAATAAAATGCTGGGTGTTGCAGGTATCTGACGCCAGGGGCTCAGCAATGTACATTGTAATAGCTGTTGAACTGGCTGACAAATTGTCCTCTCAATTCAAACTTCGTAAAAAAACTAAACGAAATGTCCTTCAGCAAATCAATCATCGGCATTGGCAAACGAAAAGAGAGGTTCCAACGAAATGTGAACTCGGATAGCTGGATTCACAGTCCAGAGTGCTCACCATTACATCACGGAACACAGCGGGCGACAGCAGTCTGAAAATGGTCGTTCAATACCTGTACCAATTTGAACAGCAGGCAGAAATGTCAGCCCCATTCCACAAGCCCGTCAATTACCCACTGCAATTCATATTCACATTTCCCTTACCTTTCCGTCCTGTCAAAATGTGTACTCTACCTTCAACTGCATTACATTTCACTGTCGCTCATCACATTCAAAGAGCAATGTTAGCGTCGAACTGATGGAAACCTTATTGTGGTAAAAACGCTGAACAACATCAGCTTATCACAGCTCTGCCTTCGTCACATTAGTGTGAAAATGTGAACAATTTCATATCTGGACAGAAAGGAAGGATAGTGTGGCTGCGGATAATTGGGCGCTGTGTCCATTTCTGTAATCAGTATCTGGGAGAATCGGGCAAATGAGATCCTGGTGGCCTCGTGGTTAGGGGTTCGGTGCTTTCAGGGTTACAGACTGCCATCGATATGATAAGATTTAATATTTTTTACAAACAAACCATGCAATACTTCCTGGTCCAAAGCAGCTCTGCCAGAATCAGTGGAGTGAGATTTGCAGTTTTGCTTTTGAATTGGAAATGTCACGCGAACAACAGGTCAAGAACAAACACAGATAGTTGAAAAAATGTTGCAGTGCATCTATGATTATAGCAATTGCTCGCAACTTCCCTGATGCTTTAGTGGTTAGGATTTGGTTCCTTCGCCGCCGGATTCGATTCCTGGTCAGGGAATAGCGATTTATTGCTCCCGACCAGCACATGAATTAGGAGGGCTGAAAATACTTCCTGATCGAAAACAGGTGTGATCCTTGTGCTCGTTTGAACTACCAGGAGGAACAAAATAAGCCCATTTGCACAATCCCGGCAATTTACATTTACATTCCTCTTGCTGCTTCCTCCTGTTAAAATGAATAACAATACATTCTATTCCACTAAATTTCATGTAGCTCACCACATTCAAAGAGTAGTATTTGCATGAACCTCTTATCAACCTTGTTGTGGTAAAGCTGCTGAACAACATGAGCTGATCACAGCTCCGCTGTGATATCAGAGACTTGTATCTCATTGATCATCATTACTGTCTCCATTGCTTAATTCCAGGTCACTGTCATAACGGATATAGTCACACACTCATGCTATCATCTGCAGCAAATGATGTATTCTTCCTTTTTTCAGATACTTTCACCTCCAGAAACTAATTACATGCTGAGTAAAATGTTCTGTTTAGTTGATAGTTAATCATCAATCCCGGGCCGTGGCGGTGAAAGCACTGACTCTGAACGACTTGACCACCCGGCCTCCACCATCAGCGGATAAATTTGCCTCATCCATCATTCCATCATTCCTTGTTTCATTCAATCACCCTCCTTCGCTCTCGATCACAGAACTTCCCTTTTGTTCTTTTCACAGACTGCTTCATGACTTTACCATCAGAAAATGTTGGAAATACTCCGCAGGTCACCTAATGTTTCGTGATAAATGAGCAAAAAATTCTGAAATCCGAATAGCTCTGAAATTGAAAACATTTGGAAATGTCTCTTTAGAGATGAAATACGACTAATGATGGAACCTGAATCACAAGCAGAAAATTCTCAGCAGGTTTGGCAGCATCTGTGAAGAGGGAACAGGGCCACTGGGTCGAGCCAGGAGTTCTGACGAAGGGTCATCCAAACTTGAAACTTTGGTTTTATTTCCTCCTCACAGATGCTGTTAAACCTGTTAAGATTTTCCAGCATTTTCTGTTTTTGGTGAAAATGCTTCTGCCTGGGACCGAACCGAGAACTTTTCGTGTGCATGGCGAACGTGAAATCCACCACACAACAGAAACACTGCGATGGAACAATTCCAGGAGCCTGCCTCGATAAACCCGCCAATTAACAACAGCAATTCATATTTAAATTCTGTCTGCTTGTACCTCCAGATAAAATGTTTAGCGATACATTCTACTGCATGACATTCGTGTGAAAGCATGTTCGACCAGAGATGTTCGATAAACTTAATAAACTGAACATTGTGCAGTGATTGACTTCGAGTGCACACCATGACTAATGTTATTACCCTGAATGCATTGTCTGAGGCAGCTCATCAACGCTGCCAGGAGAAGCCGTTGGTGCTCGATCTGGTATTGACATTGAACAACATCAATGAAGTAGGACTGTGTTCCATGTCCCATTGAGCCTCCTTTACGACTGAATCAAGGCAGATCCACAGCCTCAACACCAATTTCCCAGATTATCCCGTTAGCCCTTCATTCCCTTAGATTCCAAAGATCTCTTTACCTCAACATTCAACATGTGTATTGACTGAGGATCAACAGACAGACGTGCAGCGGCAGAATTCCAAAGATTCACAACACTTTTGAGCAAACGAAATATCTACGCACCTCAGTCATAAATGGTTGACACATTATCCAGAGAATGTGAGCCCAAAGTGCTTGAATGAGGCACTTTTCGCCACCCTACCCAGGAATCCAACACATTTACCATGGTTAATCCATCTACCTACATCAGGTGCACCGTGAAAGCGGAATGCAAAAGTCTGCCAGTAGCAATTTTGCTGACTGCATTTTCTGAATAGCTGGTGAAGAATGTTTTGATTGATCCATATTCAGTTCACAGTCAACAACGAACTAGAATCGTGGAACTTTAAAACAGTAAATTTCGATAATTTCTCGACCCCATTTGGAATCGAAGAGCCATCGTTTATGATATGAAGATACTTAACCCGTACACTACAGAATTATTGGTCATGACCAACCTGACCTGCCTAGAATATCAAACTGTGCAGCTTCATTGCACTTTTCGAACTTTGTTTTGTAGAATTACAATTCGGCTGAAAACCTTAACCATGTGGCAGAGTCATTGATCTAACATAAGATTTAGAAAATAACATTTGTCCCGATTTTTACCCCTTGATCCATGATTGCAGTTGCAAAATATTGTTTAAAACTTGGGGAAGTGCAAATGTGACATGGCTGTGAGATAATGTGATTCCTTAATATTTAACAACAACAATTAAAGGTGAATCAGTTGTTTTGGAAATATTTTGCCCCTTTGCGAACCCAATAATCTCTATACTTTAGAAAGAGGTAAAGCGTGGAAGCTCCATTTTATGTGTCCACAGATGCTGCCAAACTGGCTAATAATTTCCACCATCTACTGCTAGTATTATAAATGTAGATTTCATGAATCAGAAAATAAACAACAAGTCGGCAATGATTAGTGGAAGGACGACGGAGATAAACGTTCACCAGAATAGTGTTTTTAGAACGGAAAAATCCTGAGATTGAGAGCAGATTGTTCACATGTAAAATGCTTTGGTTCTTTCAGAGATGAATGTCTGCCGTGTGTTACCTTATGAGTTTCACAGGATTAGCAATGAAGAGGTTTTTGGGATTTAGAAATTGGAAGTTACACATCCGCAGTTTGTGGGACTATTTCACCTCACTGTCGATTTCATTTCCCAGAAAGAGAAATTGGTCTTCTCACTGTCTGAAGGAGTCATTTGTGATCAGCTTTTTCTGAGAATTTAAAACGTGCTGAGGTGGACAGGTCAGGTTAAACATCAGTGTATGACTTTCCCTGGTGGCGTATTGGTTAGACTTCAGCGCTTCCACTGTCGTGGCGTGCGTTCGATTTCTCCTTCCAGGAAAAGAAACGTTATTGCTCTCGTGCAGCACATTAATTGCTGGAATTATGTTCTGATTGAGGACAGCAGTGATTCGTGTGCCTGTTTGAATACCAGGGATAAAAATCCTTTCATTTCCTCAATGCCGTCAATTTTCCCCAACAATTTATGTTGACATTTCCTCTGCTGGTTCCCCCGTCAAAATAAGTAATGATAGATTCAACTGCATTAATTCCGAACCAAAACAATGTTCGACCAAATTTATTTAGGGCAGGTTAAACCAATCAAAGGCAAATGTTCCCTCGTCTACACAAACGCTGCCTATCTGAAGTAAGTGCCATGGCTGTGTCGTCAACGCTGCTTACGCATTTCCAGCTGGAATTAGAATAAAACTGTACAGACCCCTAAATGTTTTTGAACATCAACGCTTAGAAGTTGCTCGTCTTTCAAACCTCACTAGACTGTCTATACAGAAACACTGCATCCAGAGCCTCAAGTGTAGATAATTCCATAGGTGCACCACTCAGTAGAGGCCAAAACACCTTTTCACTTCCTAAGTTTCCTGTAGCTATATGCGAACTTTCTGCGTTCCTTGTACAAACACACCCAAGTCTCCTTGAACACCAACATTCTCACCTTTTCAAACATGTCTTGTTTTTTTTCTACTTCCATGAACAAGAGAACATCTATTCACTTTCCAAAAGTGCGCCAGGTCTGTCATCTATTGTCCACAAACTGTCTTCACCTGTTTCTAATCTTGCCGCTTCCTCCCCTGAGCTGATTTGGTACCTTCAGCTAAATGTTAACCACAGGCTCCAACGACAAGTGAATTTGCGGCCCCGGTTTGCAAAACTAAGGCTCTAACCACAGAGCTATGGAGCCAACTGCCACGCACTGACCACAGTGAGTGTATCACAATCTGTGGAACGAGGCTCAATTTTCAGATGGGTGATATTGGATGGATGTGGAAATATCTGCGATAGAGGGCAGGGAGATAAAAGATACGACTTGAAAGCGGCAGAATTTAACACGTGTCAATCACATTAAATGATCAATGCCTGCCATGTGTCTGTTGTGTGATTCCTCTTCAGAGCTTATTGTTCATGTTACATCTCTGATTTTCCAGCTCTGATTCAAGTTTCCCCAGTTCGAATATTAATTTGTTACTCCGTTCGCAGAGACATGTTTCCACTTAATGAAGAACTAAATAAAAAGTTATTAATTCCATGGCTTGAAATTAAGCCCGGGTCACAGTACCGAATCCTGACCACGAGTCTCAGAGGGAAGCACATGCAAGAGATTTGCAATTAGTTGAACATCTTTCTACTCGTTGCATCAGTTCAAGCCTCTTGAGCTGCATACATTGTAATACATTCATTCTATCAAGTTGTAACCAATTACAGAAAATACCTCTTGTGTTCAGATCCGTTCACCTATTGGTACAGAACAACTTTCACTTTCAAAATGCACTGTTTATTTAACAGTTTGTGATTTAGCCCGGCCTTTGCGGGGAAAGCATTGACTCTGAACCACGAGACCGCCCAGGCTCCACCATCACCAGCTCAAAGGATCAACGGAAAATACTGCAGATGCTGGAACTTGAAATACAAACAGAAAATGCTGGAATAACTCAGCAGGGCAGACAGCATCTGTGGAATAACGTTTCAACCTTGGCTCTCTTCTTTCTTCACAAGTGCTGCCTGACCTGTTTTTCCAGCATTTCCTTATTCTGAATCACCAGCTCAATTTTGCCTTGTCCATCATTCCTTGTGGCAATTAATCTACCCTGCCTTGGTCTCTATCAGTGACCTTCCTTCTTGTTTTATTTTTGTTGCCGAGTGATTCCTGAGTTCACAATTAGAAAATGCAACAAGTGCTCTGCAGCTCAGTAAAGTTGGTGACCATTAATGAAATCCGAATGGCATTGACATTAAAAACGTATGGAAATGTTTCTGATCAGTTTCGATGTGGGGATTCTTCCGCGTGTAAGTCAAACGTGACAACCAGTACAGAAGCACTGCAATATTGTTACCTGAAGCAAGTGTTGTTTTTTGGAGGGGAAAGTAACCTGGTTCCACAAGCCCGTCTCTTGTCCACATGAATTTATATTTACATTGGTCCTCCTGTTTCCTCCTATCAAAATGAATCATGATACACCCTGTGGCGTTATTTTTTCCTAACTTGATCAACGAATTGTGTTCCATGACTTCTAAAGTAAATTAACATTTGAAAGTGATATGATTAGATTCCAATATTTCCCCGTTATTATTATGCTGGATTCAGTGCCTTAGACGACCCAGCAACGCTACCACAGGAAGCAATTGGTGTCATATCTGGGCTGCCAGGAAACATAAATAATGGAGTAAGACAAAGTCATCTATCCCATTGAGCCTCCTCCACCATTTAATGAGGTCATGGCAAATAAAGTCACCATAGTCCCAGATCAACATCGGCTGTTATTTATTCAACTGATAAAAAAACAAAAATACCGCAAACGCCGGAAATCCGAAATAAAAACAGAAAATGCTGGATCAACTCAACAATTCGAGACAGAAACAGAGTTAACGTTTCAGAACTGAATCATCATCCTTCAGGGATATTCACCTTAGTTGTGTAGCTTCAGATTAATATGTTATACAAAGGTAAACGGAACAGTGCAAAAGTTCAGGACATTTCTTATTAAGTAGTTGAGAATGCCCGAGGGGCCAAATGGCCCACCTCTGTCCATGTTAACCATACGCTAATCAGTGAAGTCAAGACAATGATTATGGTGATGTTATGGTGGCAGTGTGGCTGGACGACCTGAGGTATTATTTCAAGTTCTAGTGTCTGTGGCGATTTGGTCTCAGTTCCCGCCTCTGCCAAACTTCCTGTTGGTTTACCCTTTGAGGAGTCAGGTCAGCAGGTCATGTCAAAATGTTTCTGACCAAAATAATTAAGGTGAATTATGTAAGAGGAGTTTGTGAAGTTTAGAGTGAGGTGCAGCAAAGGAGAGTAAGATGTGAATAATGTTAATGATAATTGAGAGGAATGCATTGTGAAGAAGGGAAAGGGGTAATGTTTTTTTTTTACACTCAATGTATTTTGTACCTAAAAGGTTGAACTTTGTACCTGGAATGTATCACAAACATAACCCTTCCTTATGGCTCGTCTCCCTTTGTTTATATTGCTCCTGTTACTAGTATAAGCCATTTGTTCTTGGTTTCCTCTTTTGCTTTTAGTAGTATAAGCCACTTGTTCATGTCTTTCATCTTTAACTTTTAGTAGTGTAAGCCATTTGTTCATGGCTCCCTCGCTTGTTTATATCATTCTGATAAAACAGACAGTTAAATATAAATGTTGGGTTGTAAGTCTTACTTTCCCCGTAGGCTTGTGTATGACTTAAACAAAGGAAGCAGCTACCAAATGGTAGAGTGCGAGAATGGCCGTTTGAAGGAGGACTCCCACTGGGACAGCTGCAATCGCACACAGTCACTTCAAAGGAAAAGCCGCGGGAAGAGCAGGGGACCAGAGGTTGCATCTTGACTACAGCTACCAGGAGAATTGTGCTTTATGACACAGATACACTCTGGTTTATGGTTAGAGACTATCAGAAGCTGTTAAAGGAACTATAATTTATGATCAATGACTGTTAACTGAACTTTGCTTTATGACTTGTATTGGGAACCCTGATGTATAAATGTCCACGCTTCTTGTGTTCAGAGAGAACTTTGGCTTCCGCTTTCAAGGGGTCAGGTTCTCCTGCAAGCTTGTGAGAATAAAGCCTTACTGTATTTTGACTCCGACTAGCCTCAGAGGTATTTTTACCGACTTCAATTGTAACCTTGGCGATTCTGTAGGTCGACTGTATTCGCCACTTTGAAATTTGAACAATCTGAGATGCCAGATGGAAAAGCACGTTTGTGGTCCCCGTATTTTGGGGCTTGAAGCACAGCTGCCGCAATGTGCTTGGCTAGCTCAGTCGGTAGAGCATGAGACTCTTAATGTTAAGGTCGTGGGTTTGAGCCCCACTTCGGGTGTCATTGTTTTTAAGCTTTTCTGCTTTCCTGGGTGAATTTCAGCTCTCCATTCCTCCGGCAGTGACACCGCCTAAACTGAGTCTTTCTCCATGCCGCTTTGTGAATACATCAGGGACTGGTTTCTGAATGAAAGCTGCCTGTACTCCATTGGAAGTCGAAGAGTTTGGTGCTTAATTCAGCGAGAAGTTTGTTTGTAAATCATTTAGTATCATATTTGGACCGAGATCTGGGATACAATTCTGTCAGTGGAAACAAGAAACACTACAAAAAGTAGATCAGTTGGAGACTTGGGGGGAGAGATGGCAGATGGAGTTTAATCCGGACAAATGTGAGGTAATGCATTTTGGAAGGTCCAATACAGATAGGAAATTTACAGTAAATGGCAGAACCCTTGGGAGTATTGATAGGCAAAGGGATCTGGGTGTACAGGTACACATGTCACTGAAAGTGCCAATGCAGGTGGGGAAGGTAGTCAAGAAGGCAGACGGCATGATTGCCTTCATCGGCCGAGGTATTGAGTTAAAAAATTGGAAAGTCATGTTGACGCTTTATTGAACCTTAGTGAAGCTGCACTTGGAATATGGTGTTCAGTTCTGGTCGCCGCACTACCAGAAGGATGTGGAGGCTTTGGAGAGGGTACAGAAAAGATTTACCAGGATGTTGCCAGGTATGGAGGGCATTAGCTATGAGGAGAGTTTGGATAAACTTGGTTTGTTCTTACTGGAGCGACGGAGATTGAGGGGAGATCTGATAGAAGTCTACAAGATTATGAGAGGCATGGACAGAGTGGATAGTCAGGAGCTTCTTTCCCAGGGTGGAAGAGTCAATTACTAGGGGGCATAGGTTTAAGGTGCGAGAGGTAATTTTTAAAAGAGACGCACAAGGCAGAGTTTTTACACAGAGAGTGGTGGGTGCCTGGAACTTGTTGCCGGGGGAGATAGTGGAAGCGGATACGGTAGTGACTTTTAAGGGGCGTCTTGACAAGTACATGAATGAGATGGGAATAGAGGGATATGGTTCCCGGAAACGTAGGGGTTTTTAGTTAAGTTGGGTAGCATGGTCGGTGCAGGCCGGGAGGGCCGAAGGGCCTGTTCCTGTGCTGTAATTTTCTTTGTTGACAAAGAACAAAGAACAATACAGCACAGGAACAGGCCCTTCGGCCCTCCAAGCCCGTGCCGCTCCCTGGTCCAAACTAGAACATTCTTTTGTATCCCTCCATTCCCACTCCGTTCATATGGCTGTCTAGATAAGTCTTAAACGTTCCCAGTGTGTCCGCCTCCACCACCTTGCCTGGCAGCGCATTCCAGGCCCCAACCACCCTCTGTGTAAAATATGTCCTTCTGATATCTGTGATCAACGTCCCCCCCCCCTTCACCTTGAACCTATGACCCCTCGTGAACGTCACCACCGACCTGGGGAAAAGCTTCCCACCGTTCACCCTATCTATGCCTTTCATAATTCATCCTCCGTCTTTCCAGGGAGAACAACCCCAGTTTACCCAATCTCTCCTCATAACTAAGCCCCTCCATACCAGGCAACATCCTGGTAAACCTCCTCTGTACTCTCTACAAACCCTCCACGCCCTTCTGGTAGTGTGGCGATCAGAACTGGACGCAGTATTCCAAATGCGGCCGAACCAACGTTCTATACATCTGCAACATCAGACCCCAACTTTTATACTCTATGCCCCGTCCTATAAAGGCAAGGATGCCATATGCCTTCTTCACCACCTTCTCCACCTGTGACGTCACCTTCAAGGATCTGTGGACTTGCACACCCAGGTCCCTCTGCATATCTATACCCTTTATGGTTCTGCCATTTATCGTGGAGCTCCTCCCTACATTATTTCTACCAAAATGTATCACTTGGCATTGATCAGAATTGAACTCCATCTGCCATTTCTTTGCCCAAATTTCCAGCCTATCTATATCCTTCTGTAGCTTCTGACAATGCTCCTCACTATCTGCAAGTCCTGCCAATTTTGTGTCGTCCGCAAACTTACTGATCACCCCAGTTACACCTTCTTCCAGATCGTTTATATAAATCACAAACAGCAGAGGTCCCAATACAGAGCCCTGCGGAACACCACTAGTCACAGGCCTCCAGCCGGAAAAAGACACTTCCACTACCACCCTCTGTCTTCTGTGACCAAGCCAGTTCTCCACCCATCTAGCCACCTCCCCCTTTATCCCATAAGATCCAACCTTTTTCACCAGCCTACCATGAGGGACTTTGTCAAACGCTTTACTAAAGTCCATATAGACGACATCCACGGCCCTTCCCTCGTCAACCTTTCTTTGTTCTTTGGTCTTTGTAAGCATTATTCGCCAGATTTGATCTTGTATTACCATCTCTATCGTCAGCGCTTTGCAGCCTATCGCTGTCCGTTTCCTGTTCTTGATCGCTGAACATGACATTTCCAAATCAAGCACAAAGTCGTTCATCTCCCTTACGAGTACTGACCACAAATCTATTAATGGTTGTTGCACAAGAATGATTTTTTTTGCTCTGACTAGGATTCGAACCCAGGCGGTGACAATATCAGCACTGAAACCTAACCACTAGACAACCAGGGAAATTACGGCTTGCTCGTTTTTAAAAGAAAAGATCTAATTGATATATGAAACCTTTGGCTTTCATTTTCTTTTCAGACTTATTTTCACCAGAAACAATTTTCTCCTTGAAATTGTCATGTTTAACTTGAACAAAATTGACTTCTTAGCCAGTGGAAACACGAATGCTGTTTACTGGAACAAGAAATTGGCAGTGAGATTAAATAGTCGCATAAGCTGCTGATGTGTAACGTTCAATTTCCAAGCCTCACCAACCTCATCATTGCAACTCATGTGATACGTATGAGGCCACACAAGGCAGATATCCGACACTGAAAGCAATTGATGCAGATCCTTTGTTAAACATTTTCTTGTTGCATCTCTTTCTGTTTCTGTTGTTGCCTGTCCTTCAGCTCCCTCTGACCGTCCAGCACCTAGAATCAATTAACTTCTTGATGCAGACACAAAACATTGGTGAGACCGAGCTTTACCTGGAATGGAGGGAGGATCGGGATTGTAGGACACAAGGTTGTGTGAAGAGAGGGAGTTCACAGATGGCAGGGGATAGAGGCACCAGGATCTTAGCTTCCTAATTCTCCATGACACAGATTACAGGAATTTGCACAGTGCAAATCATCCGCAGTCACGCTCTCCTTTCAGTCTTTTGTACGGAGTTACTTTTTGTCACCTTCGAAGCATTGCTGCAGTTGCTCAGGGTATTGCCAATACCTCATTTGGAATACTGCGTCCAGTTTTGGGGCCTTGCATTTAAGACAGGATGTACTTCTAATGGAGACGGTACAACAAAACTTCACTCGGTTATTCTCTGAGATGAAGGGCTTGTCCTATTATGAGAGGTTGGGTAAATTGGGCTCAATTTCTCTGGGGTTCAGCAGAATGATATACTATCTCATTGATACCTACACAAGAATGAATGGATTAAATCGGGTGCATTCTGAGATATCATTCGCACTCTCAAAGAATTTAAAATATGGGACACAGTCTCAGGATAAGGGACGAGGACTTTAGGACATTTAGTACTGAGATGAGGAGAATTTGTTTTGTTTATATATCCAATTCAATCCACTCAAAGTCCAATTCAAAGCCTCAGCAAGTGAGACATTCCCGATCCAAGCTGACGACAGATGGTTCCCACGTCCTGTCTTGGGCTTGATCTACATGGTCCAAGCTAATTGGAGCAGGCATTGCACCTCCTCCAAGGCTTGATCTCATTTGCATTTTAGCCAAAAGGCCGATATGCCGCTTTAAAAAATTGCTTATAATGAAGCTACATTGTAACCTTATGACTTCAACCAAGTAGAGCATGTCGACACTACACTTGATCTTAGCCAAAAGGCCGATAAACGATGAGGAGAATTTTTAAAAATGTTTTTTATTCCAATTCAATCAAATCAAGTCCAATTCAGAGTCTCAACAAATTGAGACATTCCCGATCCAAGCTGACAAGACAGGGCTCTCCCCTCCCGTCTTGGGCTTGAACTACATGATCCAAGCTGATTGGAGGAGGCATAGCTCCTCCTCCAAGGCTTGATCTCATTTGCATCTTAGCCAAAAGGCCGAGATGCCGCTTTTAAAAATTGCTTATAATTAAGCTATAATGTAACCTTATGACTTCCACCAAGTACAGCATGTCGATACTAACACTTGATCTTAGCCAAAAGGCCGAGAAGCGATGAAGAGAATTTTTTAAAATATACTTTTCCAGTTCAATCAAATGAAGTCCAATTCAGAATGTCAACAATTTGAGGCATTCCCGATCCAAGCTGACAAGACAGGGTCTGCAACCCCTGTCTTGGGCCTGATCTACATGAGCCAAGCTGATTGGAGTGGGCGCAGGTCTTCCTCCTCAAAGGCTTGATCTCATTTGCATCTTAGCCAAAATTCCGGGATGCCGCTTTAAAAAAATGCTTCATATGAAAATGAACCTTAAATGTAACCTAACGACCTCAACCAAGTGCAGCATCCTATCCATACTACACTTGATCTTAGCCAAAAGGCCGAGAAGCGATTAGGAGAAATTACTCCACTCAAAATGTTGGGAATCGTTGGCATTTTCTCTTCCAGAAAGTTCGGGATGCTCCATCATTGAACACATTTTATTCTGGGATAGACAGATTTTTGATCTCTCCGGCAATGAAGGAGAGCGGGTGGGAAAATAGAACTTAAACAAATGTTCAGCCATGAATTAATGTTTCAACACTGAATCTTATGTTTAATAGCACAATTGAAACATGTATATACTTGATTTAATATGTATGAAATGAATATTTATTAACTAAGTTACGTTGGCAACACTGGGAGACATTTTTATGGGCGCCCACGGATCCATTACCTACCCGCAAATGTTTGCGCATGAATGCTGCTGGGGAGAGAAGAGTATAATTTCCGTTCCTGGATTGTTTCGAACTACCAATCACTCCTTTAATAACCGAGCTGCGACAGATATCTTAAATTAGGGCGTTAATGATTTCTCTACAGATTCGACCAAATGCTATTGCTGCAAAAGTTGATCCAGAACTACAGGATGGCCACAACGTTTACAGTTCCATACAAGTCCCTTTGGTTATTTTGTTCCCACATGGTTGCTGTGTATGGTGGGTATTCCCTTTCTCCGAGGAGCATGCAGTAAAATGAATCCATGTCTCTTACCACAGGGAGAAATTAAACGGTAAAGAATGGAATTGACCAGCAGAAGCCCAAGGCTACAGTACCTTCAACTCATGATGTGGAGATGCCGGCATTGGACTGGGATAGGCACAGTAAGAATTCTCACCACACCAGGTTAAATTCCAACAGGTTTATTTGGTAGCAAGAGCTTTCGGAGCGCAACTCCTTCACTTGATGAAGGAGCAGAGCTCCGAAAGCTCGTGCCACCAAATAAACCTGTTGAACTCTAATGTGGTGTTGTGAGACTACTTACTGGACTTTCAACTCAATCATCAATAACATCATTCACAGCTGCACCTTGTTCCAAGTATTGTGAACCATTTTACTCAGGATTTAATCCTGGATTGATATTTTCTTCCTTTGTGTTCTCATTTTGAAATGAGATTCACTTCAATAGAAGATAGAACATAGAACATAGAACATTACAGCGCAGTACAGGCCCTTCGGCCCTCGATGTTGCGCCGACCAGTGGTACCAATATAAAGCCCCTCTAATCTACACTATTCCAATATCATCCATATGTTTATCCAATAACCACTTGAACGCTCTCAACGTTGACGAATCCAACACTGCTGCAGGCAGGGCATTCCACGCCCTTACTACTCTCTGAGTAAAGAACCTACCTCGAACATCTGTCCTATATCTCTCACCCCTCACTTTAAAGCTATGTCCCCTCGTGCGAGCCAACACCATCCGAGGAAAAATGCTCTCACTATGCACCCTATTTAATCCTCTGATCATCTTGTATGCCTCTATTAAGTCACCTCTTAACCTTCTTCTCTCTAACGAAAACAACCTCAAGCCCCTCAGCCTTACTTCATACGATTTTCCCACCATGCCAGGCAACATCCCTGGTAAATCTCCTCTGCACCCTTTCCAACGCTTCCACATCTTTCCTATAATTCGGCGATCAGAACTGTACGCAATACTCCAAATGCGGCCGCACCAGAGTTTTGTACAGTTGCAGCATGACCTCCTGGCTCAGAAACTCAATCCCTCTACCAATAAAAGCTAACACACCGTACGCCTTCTTAACAACCCTATCAACCTGGGTGCCAACTTTCAGGGATCTATGCACATGGACACCCAGATCCCTCTGTTCATCCACACTACCAAGTATCTTACCACTAGCCCAGTACTCTGTATTCCTGTTACTCCTTCCAAAGTGAATCACCTCACACGTTTCCGCATTAAACTCCATTTGCCACTTCTCAACCCAGCTCTGCAGCTTATCTATGTCCCTCTGTAACCTACCACTTCCCGCCGCACTGTCTACAACTCCACCGACTTTAGTGTCATCCGCAAATTTACTAATCCATCCTTCCACGCCCTCATCCAAGTCATTAATAAAAATGACAAACAGCAGTGGCCCCCAAACAGATCCTTGCGGTACACCACCAGTAACTGAACTCCAGGATGAATATTTCCCATCAACCACCACCCTTTGTTTTCTTACAGCTAGCCAATTCCTGATCCAAACCACTAAATCACCCTCAATCCCATGTGTCCGTACTTTCTGCAAAAGCTTACCATGGGGAACCTTATCAAACGCTTTGCTGAAATCCATATACACCACATCAACCGCTTTACCCTCATCCAACTCTTTGGTCACCTTCTCAAAGAACTCAATAAGGTTTGTGAGGCACGACCTACCCTTCGCAAAACCGTGCTGACTATCCCTAATCAAATTATTCCTTTCTAGGTGATTATAAATCCTATCTCTTATAATCCTTTCCAATACTTTGCCCACAACAGAAGTAAGGCTCACCAGTCTATAATTACCAGGGTTGTCCCTACTCCCCTCCTTGAACAAGGGGACAACATTTGCTATCCTCCAGTCTTCTGGCACTGTTCCTGTAGACAATGACGACACAAAGATCAAAGCCAAAGGCTCTGCAATCTCCTCTCTAACCTCCCAGAGAATCCTAGGAGAAATGCCATCCGGCCCAGGGGACTTATCTATTTTTACCCTTTCCAGAATTGCTAACACCTCCTCCTTATGAACATCAATCCCATCCAGTCCAACAGCCTGCATCTCAGTACTCCCCTCAACAATACTGTCCCTCTCCAGTGTGAATACCGACGAGAAATATTCATTTAGTGCCTCTCCTATCTCTTCAGACTCCACGCACAACTTCCCCCTCCTGTCCTTGACTGGCCCTAATCTTACCCTAGTCATTCTTTTAATCCTGACATACCTATAGAAAGCTTTAGGGTTTTCCTTGATCCTACCTGCCAAAGATGTCTCATGTCCCCTCCTGGCTCTTCTTAACTCTTTCTTTAGGTCCTTCCTGGCTAACTTGTAACTCTCAAGCGCCCTAACTGAGCCTTCACGTCTCATCTTAACATAAGTCTCCTTCTTCCTCTTCACAAGAGATTCAACCTTCTTAGTAAACCACGGTTCCCTCATACGTCTGCTTCCTCCCTGCCTGACAGGTACATATATATCAAGGACGCGTAGTCGCTGTTCCTTGAACAAGTTCCAAATTACAATTGTGCCCATCCCCTGCAGTTTCCTTCCTCAACCTATGCCAGCTAAGTCTCGCCTAATCGCATCATAATTTCCTTTCCCCCAGCTATAACTCTTGCCCTTTGGTATATACCTATCCTTTTCCATTGCTAAAGTAAATGTAATCGAATTATGGTCACTGTCACCAGAGTGCTCATCTACCTCCAAACCTAACACCTGGCCTGGTTCATTACCCAGTACCAAATCCAATGTGGCCTCGCCTCTTTTGGTCTATCTACATAGTGCATCAGGAAGCCTTCCTGCACACACTAGACAAAAACCGACCCCTCTAAAGTACTCGAACTACAGCTTTTCCAGTCAATATTTGTAAAGTTAAAGTCCCCCAGTACAACTACCCTGTTTCTTTCGCTCCTATCCAGAATCATCTTTGCAATCTTAAAACATCTTCGAATCTTCGAACATAAATCGAATTGCAAACCTGACGGAAAACCAATGGGAAACAAATCACTGGGGAAGGCATGGTGCTCATTTTCAGATTCACAACACTCAGCTTCGAAACCAAATTGAGGAATTTTACACTGAAAATTTTAAGAAAGTTGCTGTGGCTTTTTTTTGTGACTCGCACACTCCGGTATTGTGTCAATGCTGCTCGGAGGTTCAGTGAGCCGTTTTATCATCTACCTGTGTTTTGCTAAGCCTGTGCTCGGTGTATTGAGAGGATTGTCCTGGGTTGCAGTATCTATTGTCGCAGGGATGGGCAGTGACCCGCTGATTGAAGCTGCAGTTGCCGCTATCTGGTGACAGTGGGTGATTGGAGATTGCGGGGTAACATTCTGATGCTTGTCTCTGTCTCACTCACCGTGGAGCTGATTAAGGAATGTGATTATATTCATGATTACTGATGTTTAACTCCCTTTGAGTTTAAAATCACGCGTGTTAATGTTGTGACCCACTTTTGAACTAGCGACCTTTGCATGCTAATTAAATGCAACAACGAAAACACTTCAGTAACGATGCCATAGTTGCTGCATCTGATTCCTCCCTGCAAACATAGTGTCATCACTTCCACTACAAAATCCACAGACTTACCATTCACTGCCTAAAAAGACGTCTCCTTATCTCAATACTAAAATGTTTACCCCGTATCCTTAGAGGATGACCCGTGGATCTGGACTCCCCCACAATCGGTAACATCATTCCAGAATCTAGTCTGTCTCGTCCTGTTCGAATTGTACAGATTCTGAAATCCCACTCATTCTTCTGAACTGCAACGAATACAATTCTAATTGATTCAATGTCTCCTTATATGTCAGTCCCGTCATGCCATGAATCTGTCTGGCAAACCTTTGCTTGCTCCCTCGATAGCAACAACATCCTTCCTCAGAAAAGGAGCCCGAAATTGCACGAAATATTCGAGCTGTAGCCTCACCAAGGTCCTGTATAATTGTAACAAGACGTGCCTGCTCCTTAATTATGAATGGCAACATGCGATTCGCCTTCTTTGCAGCCTGCAGCACTTATCAAAACGGGCAGTCTGATTGAACTTCATAACCATATTTTATCAGTTTCTGAAGTTTACTGTTGGATGCAATGGCATAATATGTAAAAGTTTTGCAACCACCCCCTGCAGACACATCCATGTCACCGGGAACCAGCTCTCCTACAAACGGTGCCATCTCACTTCGAGCCTTTGAGTGTCTCGTCGGTTCCCAAGTGTTCTGATTGTCCGGAAGCGGATATTAGGTTTGAATTCCAGATGTGCAGTACCAAGAATCCTTTCAACTTTTCCGATCAGTTAATTGCACTGATAACATCAGAGTCAATACTCCAGTGTCCTAAAGAATGGAAATGTGCCTTGACTATCCCAGCGCATTTGGACAGTTCACCCTTCATTTTCCTCTGATTCCGGTTCCCAAAGTGTTTCTAAAGGCCCACAAGCTGGAGTCTGGATTTTCTGGTTTTGTTCCTTCTCCGTTTTCCCCACCTGCCAACTGGCAATATTTTCCAAAATCTCCTCTCAAATCTCCGTCTTGCATCATGCCCAGGGATGAGTAAGTTCAGTTTTGAGACGGGAGTATAGAGACTGGGATTGTTCTCTTTCGAGCAAAGAAGGTTAAACAGAGATTTCATGGAACTCTTGAATATTATGGGGTAGGGGTGGGGTGGATGCATGGAATGAGCTGATAGGTAGAAACTGTTTCCACCGACGAGGATCAGTGAATAGAGGACTGGGATGGAAGATAAATTGAGAAAGACAAATTGTCTTTTATGTAGCATCTTTTCCAACCAAAGGACGTCATGAAAACTTTGTAACCAATCAAGACCTTCTTGAAATGTTGTCATCTTTACAATGTAGGAAACATAGGGATAGTGTATTTAGAGGAATAGAAAACTGGTTGTCACACAGGAATCAAAACGAAGCAATAAACGGGACTCTTTTTGACAATGGCAGGCAGTGACCAGTGAGATAATTTAGGGATTAGTGCTGTGACCTCAGCTATTCTTCACATATATTAATGATACTAATGAGAAAAGAAAGTGTAATATCTCGAAATATGCAGGTGATACAAAGCTTGAAAAGAGGGTCAGCTATGAGAAGGATTCAAAAATGCTTCAGTGTTATTTGGACAAGTTGAGTGAGCGAGGAAAAGAATGACAGAAGCAGTATAATGTGGATAATTGTGAGATTATTCATTTCGATAGTGAAAATATTATGGTGTGGAAAGCAGAACGTGCAACAATGCCTGGGTGTCATTGTACACCAGTCGCTCAAAGTAAGTATAAAGTTGCAGCAGGCTTAAAGGACGACGAATGACATGTTAGCCTTCATTATGAAGGGATTTGAGCCCAGGCACAGGGATGCCCTTTTGCAATTGTACAGGAACTTGGTGAGCCACACCTTGAATAGGGTGTGCAGTATTGGTCTGCTTATCTGAGGAAGGATGTTCTTTCTATTAGGGAGTCCAGCAAATATTTACCAGACAGTTTCCTGTAATAGGCAAAACAGATGCTTCAGGAGACATTCGGGGCCAAGTGTCAGTATCGCTAGACTATTAATCCAGAAACTCAGCAAATGCTGTGGGGACTCGGGTTCGAATCCCGCCACGGCAGATGGTAAAATTTGAATTTAATGCAAACATTGCAAACGTTCCAAACATGTTTGGAACTAAATATCAACTGATGACCATGAATCGATTGTCGTGGGGAAAAAACACATCTGTTTCATTAATCCACTTTTGGAAAGGAAATCTGCTGTCCTTACCTGGTGTGGCTTACAAGTGACTTCAGACTCTCAACTTGCCTCAAATTGCAAAGAAGGATAAGCAATAAATGCTGGCCAGCCAATGAACCCGATGTCCCATGAGTGGATAAAAAAAAGTTGGTTAGGATTACATTCGTGGGAGTTTAGAAGAATGTACACGGGGAGGGGAGGATGCCATAGAAACCTATAAATTTCTAACAGGGCTGGACATGGTGCACGATGGAAGGATGGTCCCCATGGCAAGGCCACCCAGAACCCCGGATCAATGTTGAAGGGTGCCAGATTAAACATTTTGGACTCAGACGAGCAAATACTTCTTCACCAAGAGATTGGCGAGCCTATGCAATTCACTACTGTAGTAACCCGCCGAGGCCAAAACCATTCTTGTCTTCACGAAGGAGTTGCATACAAACTTGGGTTAAAGGGATCAAAGGCTAAATGTTGGAGGGGGAGGGGGCGGCGGGGGGTGGTGGGTGGGTTGGGGAGCAGGGGTTACTAAGTTTGATGCAGGAAGAGAAGGATCGCAGGGCCGAATAGACTTTGTTCCTATTTTCGACTTTTTTATCTGCATATCTCTCTGAATTTCCGTTTGTATCTCTTTCCCTGTATACCTCTTCGTTCATGAGAGTTTTTGTGTGCCGGTGTGCCTCTCTCTATATATCGCTCTCTGTATGAGCCACTATATTTATCTTTGTGTGCAATGAGGGAACTTCCGTTTGGGGATATGATTTCAAAAAGGGTGAAAGCCTCTCTCCCTGAAATGTCTTTCTCTATGTTGTGGTGACAGGAACCTGTAAATAATTTAATTAAAGAGTTCAACAAAAACACTTGGGAATGTTTTTAAACAGTTTGGTCTGTGGAAAATGTGTTGTTTGTAAGACGCTGGGGGAAGATGTTTCTATCTAATAAATGACTCTGGAAACCTGAGTAACCTTTGTATCGGCAAGCAGATGGGAGGGAGCAGTTTGAATGGACATTGGGGTTTTTGATTGATTGTAGTGTCAATTTGTTTCCAGAAGCTATTTACAGTGAACGCCCCGAGACAATGAATTGCTTCAGTAATGACTATGCCTCCAATATTTCAGGAACATGAAAGAAGCAATTTGCAAAGTGAGAAATACTAGAGAATCACTCAGTTGAAGGTGTAAGTCCTGGTGACTTCTACCTGCTGCTGTTTTAGGTTTTTTTTTCATTTTGAAGAACTAACGCATCTTGCCCTTGTTGCTCTTGCTGGAAATATCACTGTTGTTTTCGAAAAGATAAACCCGATCCCACACTAAACAACATTCCATTCCAACCCACTCCTCCCGCCCTTCCCCCAAACATAGGGCTGAGCAGAGATTGTGAACTCTAACTGCTGGCAGTGTGGATTATCTTTTAAATATGGATAAGGAACACATCTCCATTTCCAGATCTTTGCCCTGCTTATGAAGTGACTCGGACTCTCCTGGCACTCACTATTTCTGAATTGATCGGTGTCCCTCACTGTCTCACTGTTACTCTCTGCATTACTTTCACTCTCTCTCTTTCTTCATCTATCATACTTCATCCCGCTCTTTGCAAGAGAAAATCTGCCGGGGGCAGCAAAGCAGAAAAAGGGTAGCCTGCAGGTTGTAAACCCCACTGAGTCTTGAAGAATGATGGGATTAAAGGCAAGTGAGTTTGTGGCATTTGACATTGGTGAGATTTTGATAGATTACCGTAAGTTAGAATTTTAGGCACGTTCGCAAATTCCAGGTCGAGCGAATTCATGCATCTGGCATGATTTGCAAGTTTCAGATGGTGAGAGCACAGCCCCCCCTGTTTCTCAACACGTTTCCCTTCTTTAATAAGTACTTGCCTTTCTGATTTATTGCCTTCATGGACATCATAAACTGCGGCCAGTACAGACACACTGGAACATAGAGGAAAAAAAAGCGAGAGAGAGCAAGAACACAGTCCCATTGTAGAGGTCACGTGTAAAATGAACAGCAGAAGCATTGAATGTTATATAATGTAGAACTCATGTTTTATTTTACTATTAGCATTATTTCAATAGTTTAAATATTAGACAGAATGGATATGTCAGCCAAATTTTTAACTCCTCCCTGACTTTACTCTGGGTCCCTGCGTAAATGAATGGGTTAATGCAGGAACTCAACAGCTGAAGCATAAACCCACCTTCCTCCAGAATAAAATTAGATTTATTGTAATTGGTTCCCGAGAAATAGCTAACATTCGCAATTTGGACGCAGAGAAAAGTTGTAAGTACTAACGAATATAACAGGATGAAACTTCCGGAGACACAGAAGAGTAAAACAATCGACTTTCGCCTCTTCTCCACTTCAGGGTCTCTCTGATTCTCTCCATTGCTTTGATCCAAGAGTCTGCTCCGGCTCTGTTGGCTGTAACGATGTGCTTGACGGTCAGTGCATTAAACAGTAAAATCAAAATGAATGGAAGACAAGGATTTAAGATGACGATAATCCAGTCAAATGAGACCCAAGCAGGTGTTGTGTAATATGTTGTTTTTAAGTTGCAGTACCATGGTGTCACATCGATAAAAAACGCAGGCTCATAGATAAAGTACAGTGGGATATTTCTTATACAGTTGAGAGCGCAGGCAGTTCCAATAACCACAGCGCTGCTTTCTCTGTGCAAACTTTAGTTTTCAATTTCTGACAACAAATCGCAACAAATCGATCAAAGGTGAACGCGACAGTTACCCAGACAGACGAATCCCTGACCCCATAAATAAGCATAAGACTAACACGACATACCGGAGTGATGGACAGGAAGCTGAATGGAAAGTAAATACCTACAATCCGGTTAAATATCACAGCAGTGATGATTACCAGGAGATCCGTTACAGCCATGAATACCAGGTAATAAGTGATACATTTGGAGAGGCCACATCTTCCTCGAGGTAGGATCACAATCACTGCCAAATTAGCTGCAACAGGGAAAATCTCCAGTGAATAAATGGCAGAAAATAAGAACAGAGCATGAAATATCGCAAAGACTCAGAGGTCGGGAAATCATTGCAAAGAGAGAAAAGTTTGAGCATATCAGGTGGATTACCTGCCTCGTAACTGGAGAAAATAAAATCATTCAATGCAAACAGCCATTGACATGTTGCTGTAATATTAGGAAGATTTCTGTTTCTGTCATATGGCGGACACTGAATTTGCTACTTTGTAGCTCATTGGCAGGGGAAATAAACTTAATTATCATCTGTCTCAAATTGTTGAGAAAAACGAAGATAAAAAGAGTCCAAAACATTGCGAATTCGAAATCGAAGGGGCTCTAATAATTTATTGACCAAGGAATTGGGCAGAAAGGCAATATATGACATTGAATGTTAAAGAAGGGAAATGTTTCACACAAAATAAAAACAGGGAGAAAAGATGACTGAAATATAAACGACTAATTTGCTTGAGAATTATTCACGCAAACCAATTAAGCAACTCAACATGTAAATCAGTCTCTTGCTTCGGACTTGGAAGGTTATAATTGCATGTGCTCTTCCAGGGCTCGAGCAATATAAGAGTGTTGCACTTCCAAGACTGCCATGCTTGAGCCATGATAGTTAAGCGAGGAACCAATTAATAAAATAGTAATGGAAAATTTCAGCTATTTGGCAGAAAGCTTCCACATTCTCGCACTGGGACCAAGGTGCGCGATGGTAAAATTGAGCAGCTGTGTCAATAGCAGAATGTCGCTAAACCAGGTGCAATAGCGCCCACATGGCAACAATGACAAGTGTGCAATTGAAACTCAATTAAACTTCAGTAAACACTAATATTTCACCAAGAGAAATTCTGTCACCAAAATAAATGAATTATATTTATACATTGAGCTGGTAGTGATAAATAGAAGAAATACACAATTGCAAGGATACAATGATACTCATCATGGGACGATAGTATAACAGCAACGTTAAGCAACCGTTGTGGTTCAGCAAAGAAATTACACCATAAAAGTGGAGAAAAGTCACCAATAATGAAGGGTAATTGTGTCAATAAAAGGCATAAGTTATGTTGTTGAACAGAGTGTTAATACGATTAAAGTGGAAAAATGATACTCTCTCAGCTGCATTTAGTGTCCCATTAAAAGCCAAATATTGCCCGATGAATGGGGGAAAAAACATATCTGTCTAGAAGCAGTTTTAATATATGACAGAAGTGATAGAGTAACGACAGAAATGAGAGAACAGTTTAGACAATGATATTCACAATGAATCAGTATAAAATTACTGTACCTGGAAACCCAACAGCTGCAAGGATAGGATAATAAATTGCAAACAGCAGACCTCTTGGTATTCCGTGCATTTCACGCACAAATTGAGAATGTGTTTTGCACAACCCTGTAAGATTGTCACATTTATACCAGTTATCAGTCTCAGCGGACATAATTACATGGTTTGATGGTGCACATTAATTGCAGTTTGAAAAAAAACAGATGAGTAATGATGCTGCCGAAATTGCTTGAGTTTTCCTTTTATTGTAAGAAACATTTTATAGAAATGTTCATCCACTAGCAGTCAGTTGGAACATCTAGATAAAAATCCACTTCAAAAATAAAGTTATACAAGCAATGTGGAACGTTTTTTATTGACACAACTCTGATGTGGAATTTACAGACTGCACTGTCTGACAGCTAGAAAATAATGTATAGCCCAACAGTCCGTTGCAAAAGTGAAATAGGGAGTTGTGAATAAGGAGTCCATCAAGGTTAACTCAAACCATTTCAGCTGAAGGTGTAACTGACCAGAAATCCGAAAGGCAGATGCAACCAAGTTCCAGCTCCTGATCATTATTGACAGAGCGTAATCACTGATCAAACTGCAACGTGGGTCCAGATCTATCTGAAACCTCGACCCGAAATCACAGAATCACAGAACGATACAGTGCAGAAGAGGCCCTTCCACCCATCGAGTCTGCACAGACGCATGGAAGGCCCTGACCTTGCAAACACTTGGCCCATAGCTTTGAATGGTATGGCGTGCCAAGTCCACATGCAGGTATTTTTTTAAAGGATGTGAGGCTTCCCGCCTATCCCAGGCCTTGCATTCCAGACCGTCATCACTCTCTGGGTAAAAAGGTTTGTTCCACAAATCCTCCCTTAACCTCCCACCCCTCACTTTCAATTCGTGCCCTCTCATAACTAACTCTTTAACAAAGGGGAACAGCAGCTCCCCAGCCACCCTGTCCATGCCACTCATAATTATGAACAACTCAACTAGGTCGCCCCTTCTCTGTTGCAGAGAAAACACCCAAGCCTGTCCAACCTCTCTTTATAACTTAAATGTTCCATCACAGGCAACATCCCCATGAATCTCCTCTGCACCCCTTCCATTGCGATCACATCCGTCCTATAGGGTGGCGAGCAGAACTGCACACAGTACTCCAACTGTGGTCTCCCCAAAGTTCTATACAACTCCATCATAAACCCTCTGCTTATTAATGTATAACGCGATTGATAAAGGCGAGGGTGCCATATGCCTTTTTCACCACCCTATGAAGCTACCTTTCCGCCTTCAGAGATCTATGGACAAACACGCCAAGGCCGCTTTGTCTTTGGAACTTCCCAGTGTCAGACCTTTCATAGGATACTTACTTGTCAAATTACTCCTTCCAAAGTGCATCACCTCACACTTTTCAGGGTGAAATTCCACCTGCCACTGATCCACACATTTGGCCATCCCGTCTATATCTTCCTGTAACCCAAGACACTCAACCTCACTGCTAACCACCCGGTCAATCTTTGTGACATCGGCATACATTCTGATTTTATCCTCCTCGTAGCCATCTATGTCATTTATACCAATGACGAAAGATAGGGGGCCCAACACGGATCCCTGTGGTACGTCACTGTTCACTGGCCTCCACTCACTGAAGCAGTCGTTTGTCATCACCCTCTGTCTCCTATCGCTAACCCATTATGAATCCACCTTATCAGATCACCGTGTATCCCATGTGCATTCCTAATAAGTCTCATATGTGGGATTTTGGCAAATAATTTGCTGAAACACATGTAAACTCCATCAACCACGCTATCAGCAGACTTGTTTACATGCTCAAACAATTCAGTCACATTTCTTACGCATGACCTCGCTCTGACAAAACGATGCTGACTATCTCTAATCAAACCTTATCTCTCCAAATGGAGATAGATTATCTCGTTCAGAATCTTCCCCGGTAGTTTCGCAACCACAGACGTAAGACTCGTTGGCCTGTAGTTCCCTGGCTTGCCTCTTTCTTAAATAGTGGGACCAAATTAGCTGTTCTCCAGTCCACTGAGACCTCTCCGGTGGCCAGCGGGGAATTAAAAATTTGAATCAGAGCCTCTGCAATTTCCTCCCTCGCCTCCCACAGCCGCATGGGTCACAATTCATATGGACCTGTTGATTTGTCCACTTTTAGCCCGCCAATTCCTTCAATACTTTGTCTCTCCATATCACAATTTGCTCGAGAACCTCACAGTCTTTCTACCCGAGTTCCATAACTACCTCCTCATTCTCGTGGGAAAAGACAGAAGTGCAATATTCGTTTAACACCTTACAACTGTCCCCTGCCTCCACCAACAGATTTTGCCCTTTGTCATTACTAGGCCCTATTCTTTGCCTGCGTATCTTGAACGATTAGTTCCCTTCAAAGTTCAGCGATAAAATTTCATTTTGAAGGGTTAGGCATAGAGAATGGAAACTTTGTTATATTCCTGTCTCACTTCGAGTATTCCAAACTCATAGGTTGCAGACCAGAGGAATGCTTCTTGACATTCATTTAGTACTTCTTAGTTAGAAAATATTCTGGACAATACAGTGAATCACAGGATATATAATGTTCCACACACACCCCACATTAACTTATTATTAGAAGCACAGAGAATAGCTTGACCTGAAAGTGCAGGAGAAATTGCCCCCTTCATATATTAATTAGCTGAATTTGGGAATTTCAAGGCATGATTTTGTTCAAAATTCAAACCCTGTTTTGCATTCTGCCTTTACTTTAACGTTCACGTTCATTTGCAGTTTACATCCCTTCTTAGTCAATGCGAAACAATTATCCCGTCAGTGGCTGCTGCGAAGTAACTTCGTCAGGTGGTTACTTTGAATTTCTTCTTTCCTCAACAACGACTGTCCGAGCTCTTTAGAACAAGCGCATGTCTAAATAAAGGATGATTTTCCTCTTGCAAAAATGTAAGAAGCGTCAAATTCGCTGCAAAAGAATGCCTGTAGTTCGAGAGGGTTTTTTTCCCCATTCGTTCGTACACTGTGAGAATCGCTGAAAAGTCCAGAATCTGCTGTCCATCCCCAATTACACTTGTCAGTCGTTAAGAGCCCAGCATATTATGATCGCTCAGGGGTCACTCGTGAACAGATTATGACGGTTGGCAGATTTCCTTCCCTAAATAAGAATAGGAGACTGATGTGTTTTTATAACAACGAATGATAATTTCAGAATTACCATCTCTGCGACCAACTTCCAATTCCCGATTATATTATTATGTGTCGACAAATGAGAAAACTGTGTGATAAAACTTGGAATGTTTAACATTGGAAATTTGGACAGAGGAGGCAGCTAAAGTTCTCACAATGTGTGCAGGATAACGTTCTAACTCATTTAAAAATAACATCCCAGGAAGTGAAGATCAACTATTGGATGAAATGATGGGAATTAACCCGAGTGAATAAAGGAGTAAGAGTAGGAGGGAAATAAGAAGACAATACTCACCATAAAATAATAAACTTAAACTTCCAAGGAGCTACATTCAGGGAAAGATTGCAGCTCGGGACGAGACACTGGAATGGCGGCGATAACATTGAATAAAATCCTGTGCCAGCATTCGACAGTGCAATCGGATAAATGTGTTCATAACTAAAAAGAAACTTGCACAATAAAATGGCCCATGGAAAATGCAGAATGTGCTATAGGTATGAGCGAGATGGGACACCAAATGTGCTGGGGCGGAAAATTCAAACACGTAAGCATAGTCACATGAGCAGCCTGGGAATGGAGGGATACAAACGATTGGTCTAGTTGGACCAAGGAGCGGCACAGGCTTGGAGGGCCGAAGGGCCTGTTTCCTGTGCTGTACTGTTCTTTGTTCTTTGTTCTTTGTAAGCATGCTTTAAGTATATACGGAACAGTCGATAAGCAGGATTGGCCTGTATTTGTGAAGGAAAATTGAACAAATAATTAAGAACATAAGAAATAGGAGCAGGAGTAGGCCATCTAGCCCCTAGAGCCTGCCCCGCCATTCAATAAGATCATGGCTGATCTGACGTGGATCAGTACCACTTACCCGCCTGATCCCCATAACCCTTAATTCCCTTACCGATCAGGAATCCATCCATCCGCGCTTTAAACATATTCAGCGAGGTAGCCTCCACCACCTCAGTGGGCAGAGAATTCCAGAGATTCACCACCCTCTGGGAGAAGAAGTTCCTCCTCAACTCTGTCTTAAACCGACCCCCCTTTATTTTGAGGCTGTGTCCTCTAGTTTTCACTTCCTTACTAAGTGGAAAGAATCTCTCCGCCTCCACCCTATCCAGCCCCCGCATTATCTTATAAGTCTTCATAAGATCCCCCCTCATCCTTCTAAACTCCAACGAGTACAAACCCAATCTCCTCAGCCTCTCCTCATAATCCAAACCCCTCATCTCCGGTATCAACCTGGTGAACCTTCTCTGCACTCCCTCCAATGCCAATATATCCTTCCTCATATAAGGGGACCAATACTGCACACAGTATTCCAGCTGCGGCCTCACCAATGCCCTGTACAGGTGCATCAAGACATCCCTGCTTTTATATTCTATCCCCCTCGCAATATAGGCCAACATCCCATTTGCCTTCTTGATCACCTGTTGTACCTGCAGACTGGGCTTTTGCGTCTCATGCACAGGGACCCCCAGGTCCCTTTGCACGGTAGCATGATTTAATTTGTTTCCATTGAGATAGTAATCCCATTTGTTATTATTTCCTCCAAAGTGTATAACCTCGCATTTATCAACGTTATACTCCATTTGCCATATCCTCGCCCACTCACTCAGCCTGTCCAAATCTCTCTGCAGATCTTCTCCGTCCTCCACACGGAGCTGAAAAATGAAAAAAAATCAGAGAAAAAATAAATTGGTGTCGACGATAATGAAATAATATTTAACAAAGTGTGCATGAAAATAGATAACTCTTTAAAACAATGAACGACAATGTAATGCAGCAACAAGCTGGAAACAAGCACATGTATTAGCAGGAAGATGAATATCAATGCAAGGAGTAAATTCACATTCGTCGGGCCAGATATTCCTGTCAGTACAACTGGCAGATTTATTAATGACACTGTTTTTCTCACTCTTTCCTGTCTGACGAAGAACTGAATTAAATTTGCACGAAAAACTCCTCAAATCTGTTTCCCAGGCTTGTGATTGAAGTGATAGAATGGCACCACCTGCTGGCGGCTTACAGATATTGCAGGATCGGGCCTTTTCGAGTTTCAGAGAAGTTCAGTGGTTGCACCTGCGAAGCGGTTCCTGAAATTTGAATACTGAAATGCATCGTTAGGGATGGATGTTTTCAGCAGGAGCTCGACTGCTGCGTTCCAATGTTTTGTCGCAGTCCATTGTGATGTGAATAATTTCAGGAGGATGTCCCGAATATACTCCCTTATTCTTCTCAATAAATTGACCACCAGGAGCCTCTGGCTCCAATGTTTTCCACTCAATCATCAAAACCAACATTCTCAACTTCCACTTCTTAGCTGTAACTCTTCCCAAACATTTTGATCCATTTTACTCAGAGTTCGTTCCTGCATTTAATATTTTTTAGCATTGTGACCTCATTTTCAAATAAGATCCACTTCAATATCTAACACATCGACTTCCTTCTTTTGAGAACATGAGAAATTCGCGAGAAATAAGTCAATGTCCAAGGAGGTGTCTCCATATTGTGCAGCTTGCTGATGGCTGAGGAGGCTAATCCTGGGAGGCTGATTCTGACACAAGTGCTGGAATGAAGCTGCCTGGTGTGGTTGTGGGTTGATGCTTTTTCCTTGGCATCTCTTTGCAAACCGCTGTAACCACTGCCAATCCTGGTGATGCACTGCACCCCAATGGAAATGTCGCCATTCTGTCTGGGGTCAGTAAGTGTAATTCCGGTACGAAAATCCAGACCGTGGATATTTGTATCACACTCACAGGAATCAAAGGGCAGGAACTGTGAGCCGAACTAAGCCGAATGCCTTCTTCGCCAATCTATTCACCTGTGACTCCACTTTCAAGGAGTTATGAATCTGTACGCCTTGATCTCTTTATTATATAACTCTCCCCAACGCCCTACATTAACTGAGTAAGTCCTGCCCTGGTTCGATCGACCAAAATCAAAATCGAATTTTAAGGGAAATTATTAAAACATCTCAACAAATGTAAACTATTTTTAAACAGAAGGGCTTTGTGAAAAAGGCAACCAATCCGAGGCTGACTCAAGAAGATAACGATTCTATAAATGTCAGCTTACAATGACGATTCAACTGCAATGTTTGAAAACAATGCAAGGTAAAAGGATACTTTAATCTTCAGTGACTCGCTGGAAGAATTATAAAACAAGACATCAACTTTTAAGGCTTTTATTGCAGCAATCATGTTAACATGTAACATTCATTAAATATACTGCAGTGATTAAAAAAAACCTGAAAATTTAAATAATAATATGCCATCAATATAACTTTGAGAACAGCTCAACAAAACAGAGCATTCCGCGAAATGTTTCAGTTTCACACAGTCCGTAAAGTGATACTTTATTCTCCAGCAACCAGGCCAAATATATTTTCAAAACCAGATTTTGTTTTTTGTTGCCCGTTTTCCAGCCTGGAAACTTCTGATCATGGAACTAGCTGTGAATGCAATTGCGTCCTTCTTAATTATTCCATATAACAAAAGGTAGGCCAATCCTCCACCTCCTTTAAATCCTCATGAATGTTGGTTGTTATCTCCCATCACTTTGCTTAATGGCAGTCAATTCAGAGCAATGACATCTTGAGAGATAATGGGGCAAATTCCCCCCCCAACAAAAAAAAACAAAGTGTCCAACGGGTGGGAAAAAGGGAGGTATTCCAGCCCATTTTTTGGGGGGCGAGCTGACTTTTGTGAATTTAAGACATTCTCTCCAATACGCAGGCCGTCAGGCGATTCTCGTCAGTAGCGCGGTAAAGGGGGAGGGGAGCGTAGGTGCGCAGTTTAAACCCGCTGGAGAGGCTGACACTGGAGTCCTCAGGGTGCCATTGGGTATTCACCGATCTGCTAGTATACCAAAATCGCAAGCTAATCAAATGTTTTGCCTCAAGGTCCCAATATAAGCAAAACTCGAAATAAAGACTGTTTACGTGTTAGAAGAACAGATAGTTTCCAGCTAGAAGATAACAGACAATCTTTTTGGTGAAGATGTAATAATAAATCTACAGAAACTACATCAGAATGTTCTGTGCATTGACTAATTGTATTGCAGCCTGCACATGAGATGTGGTGGAAACATTAGAATTAGGATACTCTGCACATGAGAGGTTCTTTGGAGCTGTGTTAAAACGTGATGTGCATGTCTAAAAGCAAGGCGATGGAACATGGAGAAGTAGAGGAAATGTCGAATTTTAATGGAAAAATAAATTCCCATTTGATCAGTTAAAAATTAAAAAAATAACAAATAGGCTCAGACGCTATTTTGCGACATTCTTTAAGTAGTCTCCAAATATACTCAAGACATGCGTGTGCATAAAGTGTTGATACAAGAACGCAAAAAACATTCTCTTTCCAGAATACATGATGAGGAATAGCAATAGAGAAAGAAGAAACTTTTTCGATTCTTACATAGAAAATTTCGATGACAAAATAGAAAGTATAACAGAATGAAACTGCCCAATATGGTGACGATCAAATCCATGGATTTTCTGTTCTTCTCTATCTCTGTATTGCTCTGATTCTCTCATTTTCTCTGGTTCTGGAGTCCTTCATGGCTTCTGCTGGTTATAAGAATGTATATTACCTTCAAAGCAGTGAACAATAAATTCAGAACGGGCGACAAGGCATCACAATGGATCAAATCCAATCACATGAGGCCAACGTGGTTATTCATAATATACAAATTTTGGCACAGGGAACCTTGGCATATTATTCATTATGAACAAAGCATGAATCTTCGAAAAAGCAGGTAGTTTTTATACAACGCATGATGCAAAGACTCCCTACGGCATACGACTTTGACATGTGACTACGAGTGGCAGTGCCTGCAGCATCCATTTTTCTTGGAATATTGAGGATGAGGTTATGTTCCTCCTATTTGCACCTTCTCAAATCCAGGTTTACCATTATCCTGTAATGCGGCAAGACCTAAAACCCTCACTTAGTTCCCCACCAAATTATACTTCACTCAGCTCAATCTTTTCAATTCTGCGTCCTGATTTGAGACTTGATGTGGAGCTGCCGGCATTGGACTGGATTAAGCACGGTGAGAAGTCTCAGAACACCAGGTTAAAGTCCAACAGGTTTTTTTGGTAGCACAAGCTTTCGAAGTGTCGCTCCTTCTTCAGGTGAGTGAAGAGTTGTGTTCACAAACAGGACATACATAGACACAGACTCAATTTACAAGATAATGGTTGGAATGCGAGCCTTTACAGGTAATCAAGTCTGTACAGGTACTGGCAATGTGAGTGGAGCGAGGTTTAAGCACATGTTGAAGAGGTGTGAATTGTCTCCAGCCAGGACAGTTAGTGAGATTTTACAAGCCCAGGCAAGTCGTGGCGGTTACAGATGGTGAGACATGAACCCAAGATCCCGGTTGAGGCCGTCCTCATGTGTGCGGAACTTGGCTATCAGTTTTTGTTCGGCGATCCTGCATTGCCTGATGATTGTCGAGCCGTATTCATTCATTCGTTGTTGAACAGTCAACATGATCTCGCCAATGTACCATGCCTCGGGACATCCATTCCTGCAGCGTATCAGGTAGACAACTTTGGCCGAGTCGCAAGAGTATGTACCTTGTACCTGGTGGATGGCGTTCTCACGTGAGTTGATGGCATCCGTGTCGATGATTCAGACGTTTGCAGAGGTTGCTGTAGAAGGGTTGTGTGGTGTCGTGGTCATTGGTCTCCTGAAGGCTGGGTAGTTTGCTGTGGAAAATCGTCTGTTTGCGGTTGTGCAGTTATCTGAAGGCAAGAAGTGGGAGCGTGAGGATGGCCTTGGCGAGATGTTCGTCTTCATCGATGACATGTTGAATGTTCCAGAGAAGATATTGTAGTTTCTCTGCTCCGGGGAACTACTGGACGACGAAGGGTACACTGTCCAACATCTCCCGTGTTTGTCTTCTGAGGAGGTCTGTGCAGGTTTTCACTGTGGAGCGTCGGAACTGTCGATCGATTATTTGAGCGCCGTATCTTGTTCTTACGAGGGCGTCTTTCAGCGCCTGTAGGTGTCTGTTGCGATCCTCCTCATCTGAATAGATCCTGTGTATATGGAGAGCTTGTCCATTGAGGATGACTTCTTCTATGTATGCCCTGTTTGTAAACACAACTCTTCACTCACCTGAAGAAGGAGCGACACTCCGAAAGCTTGTGCTAACAAATAAACCTGTTGGACTTTAACCTGGTGTTGTGAGACTTCAAACTGATTTGAGACGCCCAGGAATAGTCTGTACTGGGGAAACAGATGAAGAGAGTGGGGGATTGATCGAGAGAAACAGAGAGAAAGAGAGAGAGAGAGAGGTGAACTAACATCGTTCATGAAAGAGGGTTGCCAGCAGCCAGGACTCACAACTAACAACTCGAATAATATAACTTGAACCAGCATAGAGTTGAACCGAACCATTTAGGAAGGCAGCACGGTGGAGCAGTTGCTCGCACTGCTGCCTCGCAGCGCCAAAGAAAGTGTTCAATTCCCGGCTTGGGGCACTGTCTGTGCGAGGTCTGCACGTTGTCCATGTGTCTGCGGGGTTTCATCCAGGTGCTCTGCTTTCCTCCCACAGTCCAAAAGACGGGTTGATAGGTGCTTCGGCCGTGCTAAATTGTCGCTCAATTTACCCGAAGAGGCGCTGGAGTGTGGCGACTTCGGGATTTTCACAGTAACTTCATTGTGGTGTTAATTAAAGCCTACTTTTGATGAATATATAAACTTTAACTTTAACCAGTTCAAATTGTGTCCAGTGCAGAAAAGGTGGTGACAATCACATGACTGCTTGCTGAAGGGAAGTTCTGCTAGAGTCTAATCATTTGAGTAGCAACTGGGTTGGGCAGAGTTTACCGGAGAGCCATGTCTGTACACCAATAAACTAGGTTCCTTGACTAATCTTCCAATCAACACGTTGCATTGTAAAAGGCCAGTGTGGAGTGCAGCTCCAATTCACTCAGAACTAATTTCTCTTTGACTTTTCTCCATTTCTCCGGCCGGTTTGGCACCCAGCGGCATTGTAACTGCAGTCGCAACCCCGTGGCATTATTTATGTTAGGAAGTAGCCATTAATTTGAATACGTTGTATTTGTATTTTATGGAGTTCAGAATAGGAGATGATTTAAATTTTTAGCTCTGGTTGTATTTTTGAATGTATGCGTTAAGAAAGGGGGAATAGAAATTTCATTTTAAGAGATGATTGCATTTTAATGAGGTTTTACCACTCTTGAAGTTGTCAAAGTTATTTTGTTGCCTCGTATCAACGGACTCACATACATAGCAAAACCATTTTCAGTTCAGTTGGAAGCAGCATTACACAGCAAATGCCAGGACAGTCAAAACAATAAACGGACTGAAAGCAAGTCCAAAACTAAAGAAGATGGCTCCAGAAACCAGTGGGGCACAGGAAACGTGCACGAAGAAAACTCTACAAAGTACGAGTGATCATGAAGCGATGTGGTTCAGTGATGTCAACAGCGAAGAGCTGAGGGGTGCTTAAAATATAAAATGGCATCGTTGCAGGATGGAGAGCGAAAGTAAAATAAACCAGTGAAGCAGTAGCCTTCTGTTAGTACAGGTGAACACCAGAAGGGTATCTGGAAAGCGAGGCATAGAACATAGAACATAGGACAGTACAGCACAGAACAGGCCCTTCGGCCCACGATGTTGTGCCGAGCTTTATCTGAAACCAAGATCAGGCTATCACAATCCATGTCATCCTGGTGTGCTCCATCTGCCTATCCAATAACCGCTTAAATGTTCCTAAAGAGTCTGACTCCACTATCACTGCAGGCAGTCCATTCCACACCCCAACCACTCTCTGCGTAAAGAACCTACCCCTGAAATCCTTCCTATATCTCCCACCATGAACCCTATAGCTATGCCCCCTTGTAATAGTTCCATCCACCCGAGGAAATTGTCTTTGAACGTTCACTCTATCTATCCCCTTCATCATTTTATAAACCTCTATTAAGTCTCCCCTCAGCCTCCACCGCTCCAGAGAGAACAGCCCTAGCTCCCGCAACCTTTCCTCATAAGACCTACCCTCCAAACCAGGCAGCATCCTGGTAAATCTCCTCTGCACTCTTTCCAGCGCTTCCACATCCTTCTTATAGTGAGGTGACCAGAACTGCACACAATATTCCAAATGTGGTCTCACCAAGGTCCTGTACAGTTGCAGCATAACCCCACGGCTCTTAAACTCCAAACCCCTGTTAATGAAAGCTAACACACGATAGGCCTTCTTCACAGGTCTATCCTCTTGAGTGGCAACCTATAGAGGTCTGTCGATATGGACCCCAAGATCTCTCTGTTCCTCCACAGTCTTCAGAGCCCTACCTTTGACCCTGTAATCCATTTAAATTAGTCCTACCAAAATGAATCACCTCACATTTATCAGGGTTAAACTCCATTTGCCATTTTTCAGCCCAGCTTTGCATCGTATCTATGTCTCTTTGCAGCCTACAACAGCCCTCCACCTTATCCATTACTCCACGAATGTTGATATCATCAGCAAATTTACTGATCCACCCTTCAGCCCCCTCTTCTAAGTCATTCATAAAAATCACAAATAGCAGAGGACCAAGCACTGATCCCTGTGGCACTCCGCTAGCAACCTGCCTCCAGTCCGAAAATTTTCCATCCACCACCACCCTCTGCCTTCGATCAGATAGCCCGTTACCTATCCAATCGGCCAACATTTCCTCTATCCCACACCTCCATAGGCATGGGCATGAATGGATGTAGCCATCCAGGGGAGATGATTATCAGACTGAGAGGTTCAAATGCTGGAGCGTGACCCCTGGCAAAGCCATCTGCGAGCAAGCGGCATTGAGCAAATGTCTGAGGTTGAAAATGTGTGTCTGTGATTGACACAGAACGATAAGCGTCTGGGGAGTTGATGAGAAGACGTTTTACTTATTTTGGGCGGCATCTGCCACCTTTGTTCAGAGTGTACTGTGTCTGACCACAGTTAGCATATTTGTTTACTTGGATGGAGTATTTATTGCGAATATTAGAGGATTGACTGACTGACAGAAACAGAGTGTCAGGATAAATGGATCCTTCTCTGGCTGGTGAAATGTAACTAGCGGTATGCCTCGGGGTTAGTCCTCGGATCGCAATTCTTTACAACCTTTTTAAATGATCTGAAAGCAGGAACATATTGTGACAAAGCTAAATGTGAGGATGATAAATGGGGGGCCGGCGGGGGGGGGGGGGGGGGGGGGGGGTGCTGGGGGGGGGGGGGCGGGGATGAATCAGGCAGTGAAGGGATGTAAATATTTTACAGACGGGTAAAGTTAGGCTGGGAGAATGGGCCAGCATTTAACAGAAGAATTTTAATGTGGCTAAGTTGAGGCTGTGCATTTTTGCAGAAATAAATAGAAAGGCGAATTATTACCAAAATGGAAAGCAGATTCGTGCTTGACAGAAAATCGGCATGCAGGTGCTCGATATAATAAGAATGAACAATCGGGATGTTGGCATTTATTGCAAAGGGATGGAGTATAAAAGTAGAGAAGTCTTGTTGCAATTTTATAGGGTGTTGTTGAGAACAGATCTTCAGTGTTGGTCCAGTTTTTGTCTCGTTATTTGAGGGAGGCTATGGTGGCAATGGAGGCAGTTCAGTGGATGTTCATCAGATTGTTTCCGGGGATGAAGGGGTTGACGTATGAGGAGTGATTAAACAGTTTGGGTTTGCACTCACTGGATTTAGGAGGATAAGAGGTCATGTGATTGAGGTACATAAAATTTATAAAGAAGATTCATAAAGCAATTGTACCAAATGTTTCCTCTTATGGGGAAGTCTCGAATAAAAGGCCACAGGTATAGCTTGTGAGCTGGTAGATTTAAAATTGAGATGATGAGAAAGTATGTGCCGCAGAGGGTCGTAAATTTATGGAACTCGCTGTCCCATAGAGCGGTGCTGTCTGAATCGTTAAATGGTTTCAGGAAGGTGATACATATATTTCTAACGTAAAAAGGGACAAGGGGAACAAGTGGGGAGGTGAATTTGAGGCCAGTGAGAAATCAGCCATGATCTGATTGAATGGCAGAACAGTCTCGAAGGGATGAATTATTCTGCTCCTGGTTCCAATGTCCCTATGTTCTAGTATTTTATTTTGGATATGTTCATCAGCAGCCTCTGTCACTCTCTTCAATGTTGTGATCAATCACTCCAGGTCCCATCCTCGGATACGACTTGTCCAGTCATAACATCAGCATGGATCAGAACAGTGTTTACAAGTTACCAAGTCCATAGGACCTTCAATGCAGCAAAGCTCTCTGTGAAATTCAGAAGCTCATCAATACCAGTCCAATCCAGTCCAGGGTTCTTCCAAACAAATTGGAACAGGAAATATGGACTATTGATCATTTATTTGGCTGCAATCAAGTTGCCGAAGGCATTCAAGATGTAATATGCATCCATACAATATCTTTTGTCGTGGGATGCACATTTACCTCGCCTGTGCACTCGTGGTCCAAATCAGGAATACTGGAATCATATCAGGGAATGTGGTTTGTGTCGTCAGGAAAGCCTTGTTTCGAAACACAAAGGGTGCATCGTTGCTTTCCGTTTTCTGCAAACTGAACGCTGTATTATCCATACAGGAAGCAGCTTTCTGTCCATCAGACCCAATACAGGAAGACACCAAGGCTCCTTTGCACTGATGCAAATAATTTCGGCTCCCTTTTGCTAAACATCACGCGAATTGGAAAGGGGCCTATCTCATTCCATGAACCTGTTATGAACTAATTGATTCAGATTGATTGCTATTATGGGAGAACAACTTTACTGTTACGTCATGCGGCGATCAGACGAAATTTACCTTTTGGGGACAGTGGAGATAAGATTCTCATTACAGTTGAAACATTGTAACGATGTGTTTGCGAATTAATATTTTCAAATTTGTACTTTTGTTCCCTTCCTTTTGTAATGTTTGATAGCCCTGGGCATTTCGGCATAATTGGTCAATGGACTTAATGGAAGGTAAAGTAAACGCAGAAAATGCTAGATAACCACAACAGGTCTGGCTGCATGTACGAAGAGAAAAATAAGAAATGTCATGTGAACTCGAAATGTTCACACTGTTTCTGTTCTCTGAGATGTGGCCGGGCCTACTGTGTTTATTCAGCATTTTATGTTTTCATCTTCAGCTTCCGCAGTCGTTTACTTTCATTATGGAAGCTGAACTAGTTGCCTTTAGTCTTTATCAATTGTCTTGTGTCAAATCCTCTCTTCTATGTTTTATGGGCCCAGGAACCTGGACGTGGAAAGGTGCCTCGTGAGCAAAAGACGAAGTTTGAGGACAATCTTTAATTCAATTTCAGAGAATGTTCTAACATCTCGGGTTAAATGATACCAATGCAGGATATTTATATTTCTCCTTTAATCTGGTAAACCAATAACAGATAACAGTCGGACTCTGTGTCTCCATGTGAATGTAGAGTAACTACGGGGCTCTAAGGGCTTAGGGCTTCCTGGAAAGCACCTGATGCCAGTCAGTTCAGGCAATGGATTGGGGATTAACTGACAACAGGTTAGACAAGTTATGTATTATTTATTACACATCGTGCCCTCGTATCCCACTGTGGATCTGGCAGGGGATGCATTGCCTTACAGAGACAATGAGGGCAAAAGTTTAATTTTAATATTGGATTACATTGAATTGATTAATTAAATAATTTGCCAATTAGTGTCAGGGGATATTTCACCCCATTCTTTAATTCTTTTCTATATTGACCCTGGGTCCCTGCATAAATAAAAGGATTGATGCAGGAACTCAAAAGCTGAAGCATCGTTCCACTTTAATCCAGAATGTATGCTAAGTTGCTGGAATCAGAAACTGAGGAGTATGTAACATTCGCAAGTTGAACATAGAAAATGGTTATAAAAAATAACAAATACAACAGGATGAAGCTCCCCGAGATACAGAAGAGTAAAACAATAGACTTCCTCAGTTTCTTCATCTCTGGGTCACTCTGATTCTCTCCATTGCTCTGGGCCCGGAGTCTCCTGCGGGCTCTATTGGCCACTATGATGTGTCTGACAGTCAGCACATTAAGCAATAAAATCAGAATGAATGGGAGACAAGGCGTTAAAATGACAAGAGTCCAGTCAAATGCGGTCCATATTAGCGACGTATAAAATATTACTTTTCCGTTACAAAACCAAGGTATGCCGTCGATGATAAACGACGGCTCATATGTAAAGTACCAGGGGATGTTAACAACACCGCTCAGAACACAAACAGTCCCTATTGCCCTCACCGCCGTTTCCTTGCTGCAATATTTTGTCTTCAACTTCTGGCAACAAATGGCAACGAATCGATCAAAGGTAAAGGCGACTGTTGTCCAGACAGAACAATCTCTGACTCCATAAATTCTCACAAAACTGAGACTACAGACCGGAGTGATGGAGAGGAAGCTGAATGGGAAATAGATACGGGCAATCCGGTTGAAAATCACAGCTGCAATTATGACCATGAGATCTGTGACCGCCATTGATACCAAATAGTAAGTGATACATCCAGAGAGACCGCATCGTCCACGGGCTAGGATCACAATCGCTGCCAAATTTGCTGTGTTGTAGACAAAATAACCTCAGTGAATAAGCAACATAGAAGAATAGAAGAGAAAATGATTAAAGTATTGAAACGGCAGGAAGCAAACATGAAGAGAGATCAGTATTGGCAATCCTTGAAGAACCTTCTGATTCACTGATTAAAAAATCCATCCTAAAATGCACCAATTTTCCAATACTGCACTGAACTGTCAGGAAAAAAATACATATTGAATGTTAATCTCACTGCTTGATGAATCAGGTACTGGAAATACAATCAGTTAGTGTCTTGTTCCACCTGTAGAGAAGACAGAAGACGCGACCAAGTCATTGGCAAATCCGATGGCCATTAATATTAAATAAATATAAATATTAATTTAGCAGAAATGCATCACATGACATTCATTATACAAAAATGCCAAGTCCCTCACAACGCGAGAAGAAAACTGGAAACGTGTTTCATTTAGAACGCAAGAACCTGCTTTGAATTGAAAATGGTTTGAGACTCCAGATTGATAATTCATTGAAACAATTGAAAAAATGGTTCAGGGTAGTGAATAAAATACCTGCTATTTGCAATGTTAATGTCATGATTCAGTCAGTAGAACTGTCATGTGGTAGTGGACTTTAGATCTACTCCAGGACTTCAGCACACATGGAGTTTTGCATTGGCTATGTTTTCGTCTCCGGACTAAAAGCAAAAACCTAAGATCCTGTCGAAATAAAATGCAAAAAGAAAATCAACACCAACTTAAAAGAGGATTGTTTTTCTCGTTGCAAACAACAAAAACAAAACACGCACATCAGGATAAATTTGTGACCATTCACTAACAGTCTCAACAGCATAACAGAGCTACATTTAGAGTATGGCAATGCTTCCACAGTCACAGTGGCAAACCACACCAGAACTTACTTTACATGATGATATTGTTGTGGTGTTGCAGCCACATTGACAGCATGAACAACCAAATGGAACCTTACTTACAACATGAGTTGGGAACAGTAAGAAGGCGAATTTGTAAGCTTGAAGTGATGAAATTACCCTGGTTAAGGTAGTATAGTATGTTGTTAAAGAGGATAAATTATCCGGACAATGTATAGACAGCGTATTGGTCAAAGCGAGAAACAACAGATTACAATAAGATTGCTTCAATTCATACACAATCATGAGTCCCAAATCGTTAATTACTTCGGGAAATTTGCTCCTTACATTTTAAGTAATAGACATTTCCTGCATTGCATGTGATGCACTTTGCCATTCACTATATTGATGTCAGCTGCTGCCCTTTTGCAACACTGCCAGAATAATGGTACTCATTGGGTTTCCACTAGCCCAGTATTGCATTCACTTTTCTCTTCACGTTGAATTAAAGCACAACTAATTGTATTTCCAGCCATGTCAACAAATTATGTCAGGCAGAGGGGAAAATGATTAAAATGGAGGTTTAAAACGGTGCTGAAGGTGAAGCTCCAGTAAAATGGGACAAATCGCAGCAGGTATCCCATAATATCGGTACCATAGAGAAGCATTTTGGAAAAAAAATAGAACTGCGACAGGGATAAGCAATGATTTCCATGATAAATAATTAATCGTTCGACTTTACCTGGAACTCCAATAGCAGCAAGGACAGGATAGTAAATGGCAAACAGAAGACCTTTCGGTGATGGGTGCATTTCGATCAAAATCCCCAATTGTCTTCTCCACTGTACTCAGAGATTACCACATTTATCCTTGGTGTCAGGCTCCAGGGAGACAATTAAGTGATCAGTTTTTTTTACATGTATTGTGCTAATCAAAACAGACACATTGGTGAAGTTACTGTGCATCGCGTGTTTAAGCTATTTTTGTTTTAAGACCATAAGACATAGGAGCGGAAGTAAGGCCATTCGGCCCATCGAGTCCACTCCACCATTCAATCATGGTTGATTTCAACTCCATTTACCCGCTCTCTCCCCATAGTTTTCATAGGTTCTGATGTGTTTCCACACTCAGAGTGTATAGTATGCTCCCTGTTAAATTATTCCCATAAAAATAGTGAGAATTAAAATAGTGGATTGTTTAAAAAGTGAAATGAGCATGGTACAAAAGCAATGAATGGGTTTAATCGGTTAATGTTGAGTTAAGTATTCTCTGCACGAAATAATAATGAACAGTGCTGTTCAAGTCGAGAATGAAAACGCTGCCTAATTCACTCTCCTGGTCAATATTCAGTCCACATGATGAGAAATCAGGTTCCTACTGGTGGAAAATCTCTGTGACTGTGCCATCAGTTTATTACATCTGTCTATTCATTCATTGTGGAAATATATAGGTCAACACACTTACAATGCCGTGAGCCAGATCCTGCTGAAGTATTTCAATTAAATATTACCTTATCCATTTCAGCATAGTTGCGCTCGATGATCAGATCAGCACGCTTGAATTCAATAGACAGATTCAATCCAGCAAGTTTGTTCGCAGCAAGAAGAACAGAGGAATCCGGAAAAACTCAGCACTTCTGCTCGCAGTTGTCAGGAGAGACACACGGATAATCTTGTGCCCTTGATCCTTCATCAGGAAGAATTCGATACCTTAATTGCGTCTCTCCCTTTATAGATGCTGGCGATGATTTGGTGGTGCCGGTGTTGGATTGTGGTGGACAAAATGATAGGCCACACGACAGTGCGTTAGAGTGCAACACGTTTATTTGAAATCGCGATCTTTTGAAGTGCTGCTCCTTCAGCATTTCAAAAGCTTCTGATTCCAATAAACCTGTTCGCTAAGCCTGGTGTCGTGTGAACTCTCATGTAATAGATACTGACAGACCTGCTGAATTCTTTCAGATTTCTCTGGTCTTGTTTCCGATTACATTTTCCGCGATATTTTACTTACTTTCGGTTGAAACCCGGATTGGTCAGGTCCAGATCAACATGCATGAATTCGTGTAAACACGTCTAACCCAGTAAAGTTATTTTCGGTACTGATGCATCGCATTCCCGCCCAAGGTGTTGATAATGGAAAGGAAAGATTAAGTTCAGCACGGTTAATATCAGCGTAGATGGATCCAGTTGAAAAATCATGAAATTCCCCAGAATTCAAGACTTCCTACTTCGGATGGGCAGGACAAGTTCACTGACAGTACATTCAGTTCAGTTCGGTCCAGCAAAGTTAATTTCAGTGTATACAAGTTCAGATCAACTTTGTTAGTCACACAATTTCTATGCCCCGCCATCAGCCACCGGAAATTTTTGAGGGTCTTGTTTAATTGAATGAAGACGCATGACTCACCAGACTCTACCACCTGATTGAACGGGCTGCCATGATGAACAGGGTAATCAACTCCACTCGTTTCTTCAAATAAAAGTGATTGTATTGTCCAGACGCAGCAGTTCCAGCTGTGTTTGATTTTTAATGGGAAATGGAATTATCGATGCTCCAATTCTACCCAGGCCGCTACATTTACCTCTTTCCCCAATATATAGATGGCGCTATCCGTGTCATTTCCTGCTCACTGACCAGAACTTATTTTCTTCGAATTAAAACTCTGCACTTCCGATGGTTTTCATTTGGTCCATGTTGAGTCCTTCTATTCCTTTATTGCACTTCGATGTGTACATTTCTGAGGATAACTTATTGCCCAATATATATTTTAAACACACTAACTCAAGCACTTACCTTGAACAGAAGGTACACCCTGTTTTACTGCAATAGCTACATTCAATTCTTCATTATTTTCCCCATTTCTTTTGCATATGCTCAGTTAGTTCAACAATCCAGATTTGTGGGTTCCGTATTTATTTTGGTAATCTGCTACTCACTGTTGTTGACGGAGAACAGGACAATGGTTGTTAACGTCACCAGCATGCTGCTTTGACCTCATTGTCCCTCCCAGAAACAGGATAGAGTTACACTTTTCCTCACCTTGCAAGCACCGATCAACAATCATTGGATCAGCCTCTGCATTCCAAGCAGACCAATGTGATACCGCAACTAAGCTTATCTAATTGTTCTTTTCGCCTTCAATATTCAAAAGGGAGCATTTACTCCTTTCAATCCTCAATAGCTTCCAATCACCTTAATGCTCTCTTTCCCGAAGCACCTTCAGACTGACGGAGAGGAAATGCAACATCTTTCTTCTCCCTCAGCCATTTTCAGCACCCAAGGCAAAAGAAAATAGCTTCAAATGAAGCAGTGATTTCTTTGGATGCCTTTCCAATAAATATTTTGTTCTTGGTTTGGACATGAGGCATTGAAAAAGAGAAACATAGAAAAGAGAAGAAGGAGGAGCCGTTCGGCCCTTCGACCCTGCTCAGTCATTCATTTTGTTCATGTTGGCCTCAACTACTTTCTGTGGTCGCGAGTTCCACAGATTCACCACTCTCTGGGTCAAGACATTTCTCAGCCTCAAAGCAACTCAGTCGTAAATGATTTACCCCTCGTCCTCGAACTATGACCCTTAGTTCTAGACTCCCCCACCATTGGGAAAATTCTTTCTGAATCTACCCTCTCTAATCCAGTTAGATTGACTGATTAATTAGCAGTGTACCTCTAATCCACAAGTAATCAATCCACAAGTGTGAGCTGCGGTTCTGAACATTTGTCACTTTCTATCGTTATTTGGCTCCCAGTTTACTTCTCTGGCTTTGGCATCCTACAATGATCCATTTAACGCAAAATATACTGGAAGAATTACACCTCTTTTTTTTCCATTTAAATATTTTGCAGATGTCTCGACTGAATAAGAAGTTAAAAAAAAAACAACCATTGGCTCCTTCTCTTTCCTTTTGTTCTTGTTACCTCCTTTGATTGATTTTGATATATGTTGGTGACTATTCCGGGATTTATATTGATATAATACCACGCATCCGTGTGGCATCGTTATTGTTCCAGCCTCACATTATTTTGTTTTTCACCATCACCACTTCAGACATGTATTCTTTCCTGCCTTCTAACTAATCACAAACATATGCTTCTGTGCATTCAGCACTGCACTAACACCCTCCACTTCCACGCCACCCCACACACAAAAACAAAGGTAAACACACACGCACATAAATATACAAACATACACAAAGAACACACGGACGCACTGACAGGCACACACACACACACATAAACGCGCGCACACACACACGCACACACATACAAACACACACACAGAAAAACACATTTGCAAGCACAAACATACATAAGCACATTCAGCCACCCACATAAACAAAGACATCTCTAAATGCACACAAACAGGCACGTGCACACAAAAACACTCACACACATGCATGCAAAAGAATGCAAACACAGGTAAAGACATGCAGAGATAGTCGCACACATGATTTTGCATACAAATACACACACACTCACATGGGCACACATGTAAAGACACGGACATAAACACACATATACACCCACACATAAAGCCACACAAACACACGGATGCATGTGCGCACAGGCAAACACACATATTCAGACATTAAACAAACACACATACACTCGCAAGGGAAAACACAGGAACACACACAAAACACATGCACAACAAAACGCATGCAGCCACGAACAAATACACAAGTGTACCCAGAAAAAGGTGCATGCATAAGCACACATATACACACAAAATTATACACACAAAAAATTACACACAGACAAACATGCACTCAGCCACTATGCTTTCTTAAATCGTGTCTCATTACCATCGTAAGAAGTCACAAAACACTAGGTTAAAATCCAGCAGGCGTATCTGGAATAACGAGCTTTCGAAGAGCTGTTCCTTCACCAGGTGAGTGATGAAGGAGCAGCGCTCCAAAAGCTCTTGATTCCAGATAAACCTTTTGCACTTTTATCCTGGTGTTATGAGACTTCTTACTGTGCCCACCCGAGTCCAACGCCAGGATCTCCACATCATAATTACTATATATTTCTCGTTTGGATGTAAGGTTACCATCTTGCAACATACACCGGAAACGTGTTTCTCTCCACAGAAACTGCCTGATATATTGAGTATTTCCATGATATTTCTTTTCATTCCATTAATCACGGACACATTCAGTGTGCAAATGCCCCGTTTAGTGTCGTTGTTTCAGGCTGCACAGATCCAGTCCTGCACAAAACTTTCAGCGTGGGCCAGTCGAATTTAGTTCCCTCCAACATGAACATGTCTGTCCGGGAATAGGAAATGTGCAGCCTGTTCACTCCTTGTGTGGAAAGATACAGTTCCCCATGTTTGAGCTCACTGCTTCATGGCTAAACTCAGTACAATGATATTCACTGAAGACAGGGTCCAATTGACACGATTGTCGTTCCTCACTGTTCGACGTTGTGAACAAGTTTCAGTGCAGCCGGTTACCATTACTGATGATCGGGAAAGCAGATCAATTTTCAGTTTGCAGTGCCAAATCACGCAAATTGTTTTCAATAGGGTCAGTTCAAATGATGCACTATTGTCCTCAGTATATGGCGACCCACTTCAGTCATGCTTCATTGATGGTGCACTAATTCTATTCTGCAGGGTTTCTTTGAACGTGGACTGATGAAGTCCCGCAATACGCATTTTGCAGAGTCCCAGTTTTCAGGGTGTAGAAATGGCTTGTGCAAAATGGTTGTCTTCAAATAAGTTTCTCAATGTGCCTGCGTTCGATGGAGCGCATTCCAGTTGAGTCCAGCTTTAATCAGCGTGGATTACTGCCTGTCTGTTTTGTGATGATCCGAACAATGAAGCCAAATTCGTGTGGCTTCATCCAGAGTGCATTGATTCATTTGTGCATTCCGAAGCTCCAATGCGCACTTGTTGTATTTTGTGTTTACAGGCCCAGTTCAGCACTATGACTGTCATTGTGCGCCAACCTAATTTGGTAAGGGCTAGTGCGCAGATGTCTCATTCAGAACGGTTGCATTCAGTGCACACAGATTCAGTTCTGCAGCATTTCTTTTAGTGAGATCGGCTCTCGCTCAGAAGGCTTTTGTGTATGCTGGAAACCACTAAGAAATTAAAGACGGCAGATTTGGAAAATCATAATCGAATCAGGCAGAATCAGCATGGCTTTATGAAAGTGAAATCGTATCTGAATAATTCATTTGCGTTTGTTGGGGATGTCTCAACCAGAGTGGATAGAAGGAAACCTTTGGATGTGTTGTAGTTTGACTTCCAAAAGGTATTCGACAAAGTACCTCACAATTGTTTAATCATAGGGTAAGAGCCCAAGGTGCTGGAGGTAGTATATTTACATTGATAGCGAATTGGCTAATGAGCAGTAAACGCCAAGTGGTGGTAAGGGCTTTTTTGAGGTTGGCAACCTGTAGCCTGTTGGATTCCACAGAGATCAGTTCTGGGACCACGTCTGTTTACAATATATAGTCATGATTTGGAAGAAGTTAGCGAAAAGACGGCTGCCATATTTGCAGACGACACAAGACTAGATGGGAAGGCCAGTAGTGAGAGTGATACACACAATTTACAACGAGGTATTGATAGGTTAAGTAGGTGGACAAAACGTTGGATGATGTATAATGTTAGAAAATGTGAAGTAGTTAATTTTGGAAGGGAAACAAAAGAACACATTATTTAATGGGGATAACTGCAAAAGACTGCTGCAAAAAGATACTTGAGGGCGCTTGTGCATGAAAAACGCAAAGCTAGCACACAGATCCTGCAGGTAATCACGAAGGTTCGTTGATTGTTGGCTCGTATTTTAAATGTGTTGTAATAAATGAATAGGGAAGTATTGCTGCAATTATACAAGATGCTAGTCAGACAATATCGAGAAGACTGTGAGCAGTTTGGGACCCCACATTTAAAGAAATATGTTATTTGATCGGAGGTAGTTCAGAGAATGTTCACGAGGATGATCCCCAGTATGGAAGGATTGTCTGATGAGGAAAGGTTAAATTTGGTCCTCTACTCATTGGAGTTTAGAAAAATGAGAGGTGATTTCATTGAACTGCAGAAGATTCTGAAGGGATGTGACAGGGTAAACATTGAGAGGATGTTCCCTCTCATGCGAGAGTCTTGCATGAACGGGCAGTCTCAGAATAATTGTGGCGGGGTGTTGAGGTGGCGGGGTGATATAAGACTGAGGTGAGGAAGGATTATTTCTCTGTTCTTAGTCTTTGGAGCTCCTTTCCACTTCCTTTCTGTGAGGGCAGACTTCTTATATATTTAAGGGTCAGCTCGGTAGATTTTAATCTGTAAGGAAATCAAGTGTTATGGGGAAAAGAGAGCAAAATGGCCCAGAGGATTATTGGATGACCCATGATCCTATTGAATGGCGGAGCAGACTCAAGGTATCGAACGGCCGACTACTCTTCTTTCATCTCACTTTATCTCACGATCCTACGGTCCAATGGTTATATTGAACCACAGTCATGTCCGGGGAGCACAGTATATTCTGGAACTTTACAGTGGACAGTCAAAATCTCCAACCCAAGAGAGTCAGGCACCTCCCATTGACATTTTATGAAATTGAAAGCGCAGAGTTCCCCCACCGACAAGATTCTTGGGGGGGGGGGGGGGGGGGGGTGAGTGATGGATGAGGTTGAGCAATCAACAGAATAGGTGGACCGCGTCAATGACGTAATTTCTGTCTCTCGCAGTGTATCCAATGCATTTACGGACAGTTTTGTTTTGTACTATTAACTTCCAAAACCGTTGCCACAATCTGCAAGGTACAAGCCAGTGGTGTGCTGGGATATTCATTCTTATTGGGGTCAATTCCAACGAAACGCAATAAACTAGATAAAACAAAACGCGCACAACCGATTATGTTAAAATGTCACTCCTTCCATGGGGAAATATATTGGCTGCAGATGTGCCATCGAACAGATGTCAATCAGTACATCAGCATGGATTCCGCCTGACTATCATTCAGCAGCTCGTACTGCTGCCGGCGAGATAAAGACCGTTTTTTCCAGGAAGTGACATTGACTGCAATATTAATATTGCTGGACAGGGAAGCAAAGTGCGCAAGAATCTGGACGCGACATCCAACCTTCTGATGTAAACTTATCTGTATAATGTCGTTAGGAACCCTGCAGATGGAGTGCCGTAATTGGTCAAAGAGCTGAGGATTCTCCACGATACAGAAACAGCCACAGAAAGGGCATATTATGATAAGCTGGTTAAATTTGTGAAGAAAATATGGTGGTAAGGGGATGAAATTACACTGTTAAACTGGGAGATTGTATTTTTTCCATTATCAGCGAGAATAAATAATCATGTTCAGTAAAAGAAATGCGGTTGAAGTAGAAACGTGTTGCTATACACCATCGACAAGATGCACTACATCTTGGAACAAACCAATATCCCTTCTGCAGCACATTCCAAACCCACACCCATCTAGATGGATAAGGCCCGCAGTTGCCTGGGAACTTGAAGGTCCCCCTGCAAGTCACTCACCATCCTGATTTGGAAATGTATCACTTCTCTTTCAATGCCGCGGTGGCAAAGTCCTGGAAGTCCCTCCCTAGCAGCACTGTGGGTGTGTCTACACCTCAGTGATTGCTGTGATTAAAGATAGAAGCTCACCAACACTTTCTCAAGGGCAACTGGGATGGGCGAGACCCCATCCCGTATATTAATAATAACATTTTTTAAAAACGTGGCCCTCTGCTGGCCAACGACGTGACCTGAAAATGAGGACCGGACAACAGAAAATTAAGCAGCTTGTCTGCCACTTCGCCCACATATAGGGACAATTACGTCAATCTAATGGGTGCGTTCTATGTTTCTTGTTTAATGTAATATTTATCATCTACCTCTGATATAGCTGAAACTGAGATTAAAATACCCAGTTACGGAGACATTGCTGCCAACTCACTTACCAGTTGTAAAGTGTAAGGGTGGAAGTGACTGAAGCAATGGTGATATACTGACTCTCACTCTATGGGGCTATAATGAATGACGGATATCGTGAACTGAACTATCCATATCTGAAATTGTGCCCTCAGAGTGTCACCATGTTTGATCAACAGGTTTATTTTACGTTGCATTTACACAAACAGAACAGTAAATATGTGAATGCAACTGCACTGAGGTGGTCATGTTCATGGTGCACTAGGCCTGTCCAAACTTAATACAGTAAGAAGTGTCACAACACCAGGTTATATTCCAACAGGTTTATTTGGTAGCAAATACCATAAGCTTTCGGAGCAATGCTCCTTCGTCAGATGGAGTGGTCTCTGTTCGGACTCTTTAACCTGGTGTTGTGAGACTTCTTACTGTGCTTACCCCAGTCCAACGCCGGCATCTCCACATCAAAACTTAATACAACAGCGCTGATCTGTGCACGGAATCCAGTTATGTTGAACCTGGAGTATCCACACCGAATACAACAGTACTTAACTGAACGTGTCCACATTAAGCATGCACACAGTTGCAATAAAGCAGATGTGTAATCTCAGAGAGGTTGGAAAACAACGTGCTCCCGGTTAATGATCAAACTGGCTCACAGAAATCATTGACACGATTCTGGAATGGAGTCAAGAGAGAGGTTGGCTGATTTGGCCGAAGCTCATAACACAAAACCTTACCATTTTCACAATTAAGTTTTGTCAGGTTCATTCTGTTCATAATACTTTGGAGCTGTATCAGGTTCCATGAAAAATAAACATTTCGTTCAATGAAAAACAATAAATATCAGGGCAGCAGGTGCTGTACTAACGTGTATGTTACAAAAATAATCACCTTAAACGTAAACCATCTAATTATCTCCCAGGGGACTGCTGTCATGTATAAATTTCACCATTTTTCAGTGCATGCAGAACGCGCTCAGAGCTTCAGATTGAAATGCATGGAATACCAAAAGGCCTGGTGTTTGCGATTTACTATCCGGTCATTGCAGCTATCGGAGTTCCAGGTGCTGTATTGCAGTTTGTTATCAGCTGTGTGAATCGTTGTTTAGTTGCATTAACACTGTCAGTTTACCAGTTGTGCATTTCCACGAAACAAATATTCCTTCTCCAATGTAATAGGATATCATTTTCAGATTCAAAGGTATATTTTCTTCCGTTTCGTATCAGCATTTATATTTAGCAATATTGACACGCCATTCGTGGTGATAATTTATTCTCTCCATTGCCATATATTTGTGGTATAAATTGTTTAATTTTCACACTCACGCTCGCCCCTATCCCCTAACAATTTCTTGCTGACAGTATTCGGGCTCATTTGATCAAATCAGATGTGTAATATGCCTCATTTATCACAATCACCTCTTGCTGTTTCGGTGCTCTGACTGCAAGTGAATGAGTGTACTGCTATCACAATATCAATGCATTGTTGACAATATTATTGGAGATCGATTATCACAAAGTGTTTCGGATGTACAGTTTGTTTCAATATGGCATCAGCATTGCTGGTGCGACTGAATTTTCATGCTCTTTCACCTTCCACAATGATTCCTAATGTCTCGATGGCATTGTCAGTGACCATCCTCTTCGCTTCGAGGGATAGTCAGTTAAAAGATTTCCAACTGAATTGGTTGAAGGGACTATGTTTTGCAAATGCATTTTGACAGATACAAGAGCATTGTAAAGATTTCCCCTCCTGTGAACTGTTGGAATGTCCCCTCAGTCACAAAAAAAGTATTTCGATCTTTATCCTATCACATTGACTACTTCACAAGGTTGCCCTTCTTCCAAATACGCTTCTGTAGTTTGTTGATTGCGGGATTTCCTTCTGCGCCCATCGGCAACAATGTCGAGGATTGTTCTGTTCGCAATTAATTTATCAGCGTTATATTAGTTACCATGACTCCTGGCATCATCTCAGGTAACGTGCAAAATGTATATTGCAAATATTCACTATCAGGTTAAACTGAGCATTCGGGTTGTCAGTTCCATTGGTTCTGATCAACGCAGAAGTGATTATTAGTTGTAGGAACAGACATAACTCTGCATCCAGTTCAAAGTGTCAGCCGGAATGTAAAAATAATAGTCCATTTAATTCGCATAGTTTGAACAATCCGATTACTGACATTTCCGACAGTGAAATATTCGATTATTTTTTTATTGCTCCGGGGAACTTCTGATATAATTCAGATATAATCTGTGTTCTTGTTAGATTTCACACTTGTTATTCTTTTTCTATTTTGTCGTGATTGAGCCAGTTCAATATTCTGCATGGTTATCTGATGTTGCGTTTTCATATTTGTCTATTCCATTCTTCAGTGATATGATTTTGATTCTGTGCCTTTATTTGTTACATCCCACGGCAATAATTTCTATTCCGAATTAATTTATCAGCCCCCTTTCGAAACCGAATGATTATTTTGAACTGATAGCGATTTTCCACAGCGTAAGGGATAAGTTTTTGGCAGCAGGAAGTGATTACTTCACACATAAACTGTAAAGTGGATGATGTCGTTTTTCGTCGATTCATCGATTCATACGCACACACTTTGTCTCTCCCTTTCTATATTACAGCTAACTTGGCAGTGATTGTGATCTTCTCTCGAGGACGATGTGGCCTGTCTGGATGTATCACTTACTACTTGATGTCCATGGCGGTGACTGATCTCTTGGTCATTATAACAGCTGTAATATTAAACCGGATTGCTGGCATTTATTTCCCGTTCAGTTTCCTGTCTATCACGCCGATATGCAGTCTCCGTTCTGCACTCATATTTACAGCAATCGACAGCTCAGCCTGGTTAACGGTCACTTTCACCTTCGATCGATTTGTTGCCATTTGTTGCCAGAAGCTGAAATTGAAATATTGCACCGAGAAGACAGCTGCTTGGGTGATAGGAATCGTGGCTGCACTGACCTCCATAAAAAATGCCTTTTTGTATTTCATATATGAACCTAGATATACAATTAACCAAGTGCCCTGGTTCTGTAATGTAAAGGCATTTTTTTACATCTCAGCAGCTTGGGCTGCATATGACTGGATTCGTTGCATTGTAACCCCTTTTCTCCCGTTCATTCTGATTTTACTGCTCAATGCTCTGACTGTCAGATACATCCTTGCGGCAAATGGGGCTCGCAAGAGGCTCCGAGCCCACGGAAATGGAGAGAATCAGACTGATCCAGAAATGGAAAAGCGGAAACGATCGATTATTTTACTCTTCACCATCTCGGGCAGTTTCATCTTGTTATATTTGTTATTTTTTATAACTATACTCTACGTCCGAATTGCAAAAGTTACTTACTTTTCAGGTTCCAATTCCAGTGAATCAACATTTACCCTGGAGGAAAAAGGATTTATGCTTCAGTTTCTGAGTTCTTGCATGAACCCATTCATTTATGCTGGGACACAGAAAAAATTTAGAAATGAGTTAAGAAATGGGCTGAAATACCCTTTTCGTCAATTTATTAAATTCCTTAGAATCTTAAAATAGGAAAATCCTTCAAGGAATGAATGTTGTATTCCAATGTGTCCTATTCTTGTTCCTGTTAAACACGACCCGCAACAAATATACATTTGGAATTAATTTCATTCCCAATGTGTCAATGTATGAACGACAAAGTAAGACAACATAATTCCATCAGTGAAATATGATCAGTTAGATTTCAGCTCTTTTGTCGCTGCTGACTCAGTTGTTTTATGTACTCCAATTAGCCTCGGGAGTTAATCTATAATTTTTCAAGCACTTGCTCGAATTATAATTTATTTGGATGTTTGTTTCCAACTCGGTTATTGCTCTGACCCCTCTGTGAGGAAATAATTATCATGCAATCGTTTAGATCAGCCTTAAAACTGCGAATAGCTTCCGCCATCACTCTTGCCAGTGGATTCAGTTATGCGTCGATCAAAAAGTAATTTTGACATGTCATATTATATTTATTTTGTTTCGTGTGCCATCATGACAAATTTGCCGTAGAATAAACAAAAGCTTAACATTTGAAAGTGGAAAATATGTGGTTTGTGTCTTTCTTCGGCGGAGACTCTTTGAGAACTCAGATTATAAATGCTTTTTACTGACTTTCTTACAAGTTGGGCTAAACAGGAGAGTAGACTTCACTTCTGCACTTGTTAGGAACGTGCGTCGAGCACTCTGTTTTGTTTCCCTCTCTTTAGCTAAGAAAGGATGCTGTTGCCACAGATCAATGCGATCAAATTTCACTCAAGTGATTGCAACACATACGAGGTCGTTCAAAAATCATTTCATGTCAGTTCTGTGCAGAACAATAATGTCAGTTCAATATCCATGCCTTATTCAAACAATCTTGCAATTTTATTTTCTAAATGTCCAACACCACCATCATCAGTATCCTCATGATCATCACTTTCATCTTCATCACCATCATCAGAATCATCATCTTCTTCATCCTTCTCGCACTGCCAGTCAAATACTTATATTCATAGCTGCAGGACTCATATATATGCCATCACATAATTCCACCGCATCATAACCCTTCTTTTGTCGTTGTTCCCTTAGTCAAACAGTTACATTCAGCTAAATGCATGTCCTTACTTAGTCCAGAACAGATGACAATCGATGTCAATGATGACCTTCCGTTTTCAATCTCTTCTCAGCTGCATTCTCCAATTCTTAGCTTTTATTAACAGGGGGTTGGAGTTTAAGAGCCGTGGGGTTATGCTGCAACTGTACAGGACCTTGGTGAGACCACATTTGGAATATTGTGTGCAGTTCTGGTTACCTCACTATAAGAAGGATGTGGAAGCGCTGGAAAGAGTGCAGAGGAGATTTACCAGGATGCTGCCTGGTTTGGAGGGTAGGTCATATGAGGAAAGGTTGAGGGAGCTAGGGCTGTTCTCTCTGGAGCGGAGGAGGCTGAGGGGAGACTTAATAGAGGTGTATAAAATGATGAAGGGGATAGATAGAGTGAACGTTCAAAGACTATTTCCTCGGGTGGATGGAGCTATTACAAGCGGGCATAACTATAGGGTTCGTGGTGGGAAATACAGGACGGATATCAGAGGTAGGTTCTTTACGCAGAGAGTGGTTGGGGTGTGGAATGGACTGCCTGCAGTGATAGTGGAGTCAGACACTTTAGAAACATTTAAGCGGTTATTGGATAGGCACATGGAGCACACCAGGATGATAGGGAGTGGGATAGCTTGATCTTGGTTTCAGATAAAGCTCGGCACAACATCGTGGGCCGAAGGGCCTGTTCTGTGCTGTACTGTTCTATGTTCTATGTTCTATAATCTTCACTGACCACTCTGATACAATAGCTATTTTAATTGTTCTGACCAATCGTTCCAGATACCTGTCCTAACATTATAATGCAGTAACATGCATTCGTTGTTCCTCTCAGCTTGTTGATGCCATGTTTTCTTTAAATATTGTTTGCACTTAGAAATACAACAACAGGGGACTTACGTGCAGAAATAAGATATTCGGCCTTTCAGATCTGCCATTTTTTATTATCACCTTGCATAAAATTATTGATGAAACCACTTCTAAATTCTTTGAAAAACACCCTAAATATCAATGAGCGAAAGTGAGTAAGGAAATCACTTCTAACTGGAAGGGAAGGACGTTATAGTTGATAGATGTCCTCTATTATGGCCACCCCACTGAAACGGCACATTAGCACAACCTTATCGACCATATGACCTCGATCTCCTGATCATGTCCCCTCAGGATTTCGATGGTTTCAATAAGATCACCACTTCTACTTTTTTTCTAATCTCGAATGGGTATGGGCTAACTCCTTTCAATCTGTTGTGATAATGTAAACACTTAACTACAGGAATGAGGAGAGCGCACATTTTCGTTTCAACTATTTCTCCTATTTCTTATGTTCTTATGTTCTTATGTTCTAACTCCTGCAAACGCAAATGTATTATTATTCCACAAAAGTGTACACAGTACCCTGGATGTGGTCTCACCAATGCTGTCAGCAACTGCAGGAAAACCTTTCAACATTTATATTCTACTCCCTTGCAATATGCTGCAGTAATTCAGTTGCCTTCCTGTTTCTTCGGTTACCTGCACAACCAACCTGTTTTGCTCAATGTAGTGGGCACGCCGACCCCTCTTTACCTTGGATGGTTCTATTCGTTCTCAATTTAAATAGCACATTGTGTTCAATTTCTGCCTGCTGAAGTGGACAATTTCGAATTTTCCCACATCAAACTCGACGGGCAAATTACTCTTTGCCACTCAGGTATCCATCAATATCCATTTGGAGGTCTCCACACTTACTTCGACAATGCATGCGCCCGGCCATCTTGGTGTTCTCGGCAAAAATATCTCCCATACTTTCTGCCTACTCAACCTGCTTCACGGTCTAATGATACATGCAGTTGAGCTCAAAGAACATGTCCCTGTGTCTTCCATTTTCTGCAGTTGGGAAGCCCCAAAATTAATTTTAACTTTTGTTTCTTCTTTTTAGCTAATCAGCCCTCTGCCCATGACATGATGTTTTCCACTACAGAATCAGCTCTTACTGTGTCGTATGCTTTGACGCATAAATTTATCAAACAACGTTTGGAAATCAATGTGTACCACAGCCACATGTTCTACTTTACTTGCTTTGAGTTAATTCCTCAATGAACTCTAATAAATGTTAAAACACAATTTCACTTGCATGGAGCTATGCCAATCCTTCTTGAGACCAGTATGATTTCCTCAATGTCTTCTTATGTCCTGACAAATATTGAAGTATTTCACTTACCCGTGCAATCGATAGTCGGCTGACCAGATTATAGATTGCCGATTTCCGTCACCCACCTTTCTATAATAAGGGTGTTAGTTTAGATATTTTCCAGTCCATTCATCGCGAAAAAGTTATTATATATTGACACTATTATTCATGTGCTGAAAATGAAACCCACTGCTTTTTTGTTTACAAAATAAATTCCGAAGTTTGAAATAAAAAGACATAAATTATGTAGGTAACTACTTTAAATTTGTATTGAGAAATAGATCAATGTTCTGTTTCCAGGGTGCATTTGTAGGAGATCCGCAAAGGGTAGAATATCATGTAACTGTCACCGACTGTTAAAAATGGACAGGTGTTTCTTGAAGCGTTATTTCTCATAATATCACAACACTGTTTGCAAGGACTGGAGTCTTTATTCTTCGTGCCAGTTTCCTACACGGTGAAGGTCTCATACTGGCAGGGTGAAAAAAGGTCTCCAGTTCATGACAACTATAGGATCATAAGTTGTAGAAAGAGCATTAGGCCCATTTGATCCATCACATCTGCTCCGCCTTTCAATGAGATCTTGACAGATTAAATGTGATAATCATCTAATCATTCTGTCTCGCCTCATCCCCATAACCATTGATTCCCTTACTAATTACAATCTAGCCTCTCTCTGCGGTGAACATAACTAGTGGCCCAAACTCTGCAGTATTGGTAAAGCATTCAACAGATTCACCGCTCTATAAGAGAAGAATTACTATTTAACTCGTCTTGAATTGATGGCCGCTTACACTGAGGTTATTCTTCCTGGACCTAGACTCTCCGCTAAGGCAAATAAATCCCCTGAACCTCTCTTGTCTTCAGCCCTATGGGAATCTGATATGTCTCAAAGTGTTCACCTCATATTCTTATGCATTCCAATGAGTCCAGGCACAAACTATTCAACTTCTCAACATAAGAATATTCCTCCATGCCGGGAATCAATCATGTGAACATTACCTAGGCTGTCTCGACTTCCAGCATACCTTTCCTAACATCTGGGATTCAAAAGGTAGATCCCTCTGTTGTCTCTTTGTGTCATCCTCACCTCTTGTCTTCACATCCATTTTTGTGTCATCTTCAAGCTTATCAATAAAGCATTCATTTCCATCGTCGAAGTTCTGAATATATACTGTAAATCATTGTGTTCCCAGCGCTGATCATGTTAACACTCCATGGGTTGTGTGTAGCCATATTTAAAATGCTTATCTTACCCCAACTACCTGTCCTCAAAGAGTAAGTCAAACCTGGATGCATGATTACCTACTGTAAAATATAACATTTGTTTGGTACATTGTATGGGGGCGGCACGGTATCACAGTGGTTAGCACTGCTGCCTTACAGCGCAGGGACCTGGGTTCAATTCCGACTGTGTGTGTGAAGTTTGCACATTATCCCTGTCTCTGCGTGGGTTTTGTCCAGTTGCTCAGGGTTTCCCCCACAGTCCAAAGATGTGCAGGTTAGGTGGATTGGGCATGTTAAATTGCCCCTTAGTGATGGAAGGGTCAATATGGGGATATGGCCTGAGTGGGATTGCGGCCGGGGCAGACTCACTGGGCCGAATGGACTTCTTCTGCACTGTACGCATTCAATGGTTATCAAACATTTTTCAAGTTTATCACAACAACTGTCTCCACTTCATCTATCCTGCTCAATTAATTGTAATGAATTTTGCAGACCGGATTTCCTCTGATGCTGCCATGCTGACTCTGCTTGGTTAAAGTGTGAGTTTCTAAACATTCGTTTCTTACATGCTTTACACTGAGCGCTCATAATTTCCCAATGGCAAATGTCAATCTAAAAGTCTTACAAATACGGTTTTGTTTTATTTCCCACCCTCCCTTTTTTAATATGGATGATATTTTAGCTGATTTACAAAATTCAGGGACAATTCCAGAATGTAAACATTCTTCGAAGATTACGACCAGTGCATCCATAATCTCTGTAGCTATTTCATTTAATATCCTAGGATGCAACTCATGGGGCCTACCGGACTTTAGCCCCATTAGTTCCCGTCGTGCTTTTTACCCAATTACCGTTATTGCTTTTGTTTCTTCTCCCTTTTGCCCCTTAATTGTTTTCAGTAATTTGAATGTCATTGGCAACTTTTTCCATGAAGTTTCGCAGAAGGTTTTGACGTAAATATCATCTCTTGTGTCCCGATTATTAGTTCCCCAATCTCAATGTCTAAAGGCCCTGTATTCACTTCGGCTTTTCTCCTTTTTGTAGATGTTTATAAAAGTCATTACTAGCGGTTATTATATGACTCGTTAATTAACAATCGTAGTTTATCTTCTACTTTTAATTATTTTTTTGGTCAACTAGACCAGTTAGATCTGCTGTTGAAGCAGAAAACAACTTTCATTCTGCATACTTTCACTCATAGTTTCACTTGTTGAAATTTTGACAGTCCTTTGGGGATGAAATCCAAGTTATTATCGCCAGGTGCAACTTAGCGATGATGAACAGTTACACAAAGATTTTACAAAGCTGCTTGATGACTTACACATTTCTACTTAATAATGATCGTTATTTAACAAGCATAGCAGTCGTTCTTCTGCTGACTGTGGAAGGTTGAGACTTGTATACTCTTGAGTCTAATATTTAGCAGTTATGTTGCCACCATGGGACTTTTTATGTTCGACGTAAACTTACCATGATTGGCAAAAAAAAGTGTGCTCACTGAATTTGAACAGGGACTACAAGCAATTATTGCTCGTTAGGAATTAAAACTGGAAATACCTGAACTGTATCACATCCTGTTATAGTCACAACACCATTACATATTATCCTGCTCATGTGGAAATAATTGAAATTAGTTTGAGAAACAACTCTTTGAAACCTCGTACATATCATATTACGACAACTCTTCCCTACATATTGACCGAGTGAACAAAATAATGGCCAAAATGTAGTACTGATGTGCTGAAGCATTAGCAATGGCTGCACGATGCGGATTGGGGGCAGTGTCTCTTTCCCATTGTCCATGTGGTGGCTTCAGAACAACCAACCATCGTTCTAAAGGGACACAGCACATCCACGGGACGGAAAATCTACCAGGCAGATGATGTGCATGGCTTGAAATTCACAGAAGTCAAAACTATTGGCATCAGGAATAGTTTTCCATCAGACGTCCACAGCCTTCCTCAACATCATCCGAGGCTGTTAGGCTGTGCATGATACAGGGAAGTGTCACTGACCCAGTTAACAAGTAAACATAGAAACATAGAAAGTCGGCGCAAGTGTCGACCGTTGGGCCATTACAACCTGCTCTAAAATACAATATGATTGCGGCTGATTATCTACCTCAAAGCCATATTCCTGCTTTCTCCCCACCCACCTTGATGCCATTATAATCTAAAATGTTATGTACCTCTTTCTTGAATGCAAGCTCTGATTTGGATTCCAAGATTTATGTTAGGAATTCCACAAGTTCACTAGAATTTATGTGTTACATTTTTCCCAAATGGAAACACTCTGTGCCAAATGGCTGGTCCCATACCATTAGACCATGTATGCTGGTTCTAGACGCACGCCAGTGAAAAACAATATTTCTGAACATGGTCTAGCCAGTCCTGTAGAAATGTAATATGCTTCAATCACGTTTCCTGCCAACCTTCTAAATTGTTGTCAATACAAGCCCAACCGAACCAATCACATCTCGTAGGACAGTCTCGGCAACCCGATAACATCTGAGTATATATACAACGTATGTACTCTCTCTGTGACAGGTGTGTCGTTTGATAAGGGAAAGAGGCCAAGACTGTACGCAATTCTCCAGGTGTGATCTCACCAGGGCCCGTTATAACTGCAGTAAAACGCCGTTTTTTTGAAATCAAATCATCTTGCAACGAAGGCCGACATACCGGTTTTTCTCTCTAATTGCTTGGTGCCTCCCCAGTTTTAGTGACTGGTGTACAAGGATACCCAGATCCCTTTGTACATCCACACTTCCCAATATTTCAACATTTTAATATTACCATTTTTTTCTTCCAAAGTGCAGAACGTCACATTTTCCATTCTGTATTTCATATGTCATTTTTACCCAGTTAGTCAACTTGCCAAAATCCTCTTAAAGCCTCATTGCATCCGCTTCACAACTCACAACAGTACCTCATAATGAAACTTTGAAATATTACATTTGATGCTCTCATTAAGGTGATTTATAAGTATAATGAGCAGCTGGGTCTCAGCATTGACTCATGCGTGACCCCATTAGTCAGTGCATGGCACTCGGAAAAATGTCCTTTGATTTCCATTAATCAAGGCAAACGATCAGGAGAAACAGTTTTAAATCTCAGGGGGTGGAATGTAAATTCACTTAATAGATAATAATTGAAATATTTTGTCAATAATGGTGATTTTAACAATATAACTTTATAATCCTAACGTTTAAACAATTTTGTTCATTAATTGTTTTGGGGACAGAAACCTGTTCCCCCTCCCGGGTCTGGCTTTTATGTGACTCCGGATCTTTGGCAATGTCCTTGACACCTATTTGTCCACTGAAATTATAGAGCCATAGAATCGATTGAGATACATACATATGAATGGATTGACAAATCACTTAGTGAAGGGTAAAAGGTATGGCGAATACATCCATGCCTTGCCGGAGACGGCCACCTCCACGAAAGCATAAAGAAAAAAAATAGAACCATAGAACCATAGAAAATTACAGCTCAGAAACAGGCCTTTTGGCCCTTCTTGTCTGTGCCGAACCATTTTATGCCCAGTCCCACTGACCTGCACTTGGACCATATCCCTCCACACCCCTCTCATCCATGAACCCGTCCAAGTTTTTCTTAAATGTTAAGCATTTACCACTTTATCCGGCAGCTCATTCCACACTCCCACCACTCTCTGCGTGAAGAAGCCCCCCCCCCGCCTAATATTCCATTTAAACTTTTCTCCTTTCACCCTTAACCCATGCCCTCTGGTTTTTTTCTCCCCTAGCCTCAGCGGAAAAAGCCTGCTTGCATTCACTCTATCGATACCCATCAAAATCTTATACACCTCTATCAAATCTCCCCTCAATCTGCTACGCTCCAGGGAATAAAGTCCCAACCTATTCAATCTCTCTCTGTAACTCAGCTTCTCAAGTCCCGGCAACATCCTTGTGAACCTTCTCTGCACTCTTTCAATCTTATTTACATCCTTCCTGTAACTAGGTGACCAAAACTGTACACAATACTCCAAATTCGGCCTCACCAATGCCTTATATAACCTTACCATAACACTCCAACTTTTATATATAGCTTGAATATGTTTTTCTTTTCTTTATTCTTTAGTTCTCATTTTTGTGTCTTGATTTCCACCACCATTGAATTTATAATCTGCAATGATATTTCATTGACTGGGAATATAGAACATAAATGACATGGAATCCAAATGCCACAGAAGGAGGAGATTAATCTGAGGTGCCCTTATTTCGCCATCCGCTGCCCATCCGTAAATATGGAGGTAATTGTTTGTCGTATTTTCCTTTGTAAGTAGCGGTGTAAATACACCGACACTTATCTTTAGAGTAAATCAATCCTCTATTAGTAACCCCACAACAAACCATAGTTAAATTAAAATACGAGGGCTTGATACTTTACGTATACACACAGAAAACACAGGAAGCGGTGTTTGCAATACCTTCTCCTATTACACTCATATAATGAAAGAGAAATTCGTAAAATAAAGAGGTACGGGGCAAGGCCACGATTACAAAGCAAAAGCTATCATTTAAGGTGAGTGTGGAGTCCAAAATCCAGAGGGCAATGATCACTTTCTTGAGAGGACACCAGCTAAATGTTGGAGGATGATACTTTCCAGAGGGAAGGCCGTCCACGATGAGTGAAGAAACGGAGGGTAAGATTGCTCAGGAAGGTACAGGCACATAAATTCCAGTATTCCAGTCTTACACAGTGCAGACCGTGGCTAAGCAATTTGGCTGGACAAGCATTCTGTTGCTATCTGCTCGATGACAAAATGACTGATCCTCTGAACCTTCCAGCACCTTCAGTTAATATCACCTTATGGTGAAGGAAACAAAGCAGCGAGTGACTCCATTCCCAATGAACATGATTTCACTCGAGTTGAGATGTACATCAAATCTCAAGTCCAGTTCTACCTGATTGCAGAATTTATGTGCAAAAAACAACACATCAGGGATAATATATTGATGTTGTCCATGTACCAGAATGAATTGACCAGAGTGACTCATTCTCTTTCTCTGAGTGCCTCTTTCTCATTCTCAGAGTGCCTGAGACTCTCAACACTCGGTAGCCTACATGCTACATGATGGTCTCTACCAACAAGCACACGAACGAGGCAGGGGATAGAGGACAGCCCCTTTTTGTTCCAAACGTTATTGTTTTTATTTCAATTTATACATGGTTAATATCTGTAGATCAGAGAGATACAAATGATTGTCCATTCCACAAAACACATTCAGTGTTTTTAAGGCCATTGACGAGATCAGAAGGACAATGGCAGGTGTTGAATTCCCTTTGCTTGTACGGGACAATTCTGTGGGATATTATTGAGGTGACTGAGGAATACATGAGGGTGGCATGAAGTAAAAAATCCAACTGAATCCTGAAAGCTAATGGACAGCTGGGATATATTTGATGGTGGCAACGCGCTGAACGTAAGTGGAAATGGAGACGACGATAAATTGATGGTGCAGATTTTTGGGGGTGGAGTTCTGGGAAACTACACACGATTTTGGTTCTTATCGAGGGTTTAACATAGCAGTTGCAAAGACGAAACGAAATCATTGCCGAGTTTGCTCAAATATGTTGAGGTATAACTGCAGAATCTGAAAGTATAATATAAACTGCAGTGTCGAATTTGCACCAACTGAGCAAAGACAGCAGAAATGGAAAAATGGAAGAACAAACTAGGGTCTTACAATAGGCCGCTCCAGTGGATACCTGTACAGTATGGTTCTGGGCAGTTGTTGTGTTTATCATCTCTGAGGGCGAGAGCCTGACCCCAGAAATCTGCACATCAAATTCGTGGAAGGGAATGGAAAATGCAGAGGGGATCCAATACGTGACTAGGATCGAATTTGGAAGAAAACGATATGCGATTTTACAGGTCAGGGACTGACCAGAAGCAACGCTAATGCAGTCACCACTGTACGTGGAAAACAAGCGCGGCTGACAAACTTAATTCGGATTTGGAAACGAGTCGTCCACAATTCCTTCTGAGTGCAATACGTAGCGTGTCCTAATGACTGTCGGCCGGTGGCTCTGACATCCATCACTATGAAGTCCTTGGAAAGATTAGTCATGGGACGAATCAATTCCCGCCTCCAGAACTACCTGGATCCACTACAGTTTGCCTACCACCGTAACAGATCCACAGCAGACGCCATTTCCCTGGCCCAGCACTCATCCCTGGAACACCTAGATAACAAGGACATCTATATCAGACTCCTATTTATTGACTGCAGCTCAGTCTTCAACACTATTACTCCCACGAAACTCATCTCCAAACTCCGTGTCCTGGGCCTCAGCACTTTCCTCTGCGACTGGATCCTGAACTTCCTAACTCACAGACCACAATCAGTAAGGATAGGCAACAACACCTCCTCCACGATTATCCTCAACACCGGTGACCCACAAGGCTGTATTCTCAGCCCCCGACTGTATTCCTTATACGTCTATGACTTTGTGGCCAAATTCCCCTCCAATTCGATTTTCAAGTTTGCTGACGACACCACCATAGTGGGTTGAATCTCAAACAATGACGAGACAGAGTACAGGAATGAGATAGAGAATCTGGTGAACTGGTGCGGTAACAATAATCTCTGCCTCAATGTCAACAAAACGAAGGAGATTGTCATTGACTTCAGGAAGCGTAAAGGAGAACATGCCCCTTTCTACTTCAAGGGGGACGAAGTAGAAAGGGTCGAGAGCTCCAAATTTTTTGGTGTCCAGATCACCAACAACCTGTCCTGGTAACCCCATGCTGACACTGTAGTTAAGAAATTTCACCAAAACCTCTACTTTCTCAGAAGACTAAGGAAATTTGCCATGTCAGTTACGACTTTCATCAACCTTTATAGATGCACCGTAGAAAGCATTATTTCTGATTGTATCACAGCTTGGTATGGCTCCTGCTCTGCCCAAGACCGCAAGGAACTACAAAAGGTCGTGAATGTAGCTCAATCTATCACGCAAACCAGCCTCCCATCAATTGACTCTGTCTACACTTCACGCTGCCTCGGCAAAGCAGCCAGCATAATTAAGGACCCCACGCACCCCGGACATTCTCTGTTCCATCTTCTTCCTTTGGGAAACAAATATACAAAAGTCTGAGGTCACGTACCAACCGACTCAAGAGCAACTACTTCCCTGCTGCTGCCAGACTTTTGAATGGACTTACCTTGCATTAAGTTGATCTTTCTATGCACCCTATCTATGACTGTAACACTGCATTCTGCATTCTCTCGTTTCCTTTTCCATGAACCGTATGTTTTGTCTCTATAGAGCGGAAGAAACAATACTTTTCACTGTATGTTAATTCACGTGACAATAATAAATCAAATCCAATCAAATCAAATCAAAACACACGGTAGCCCAGTGGTTAGCACTGCTGCTTCACAGCTCCAGGGTCCTGGGTTCGATCTGTGTGGCGTTTGCACATTTTCCTCATGTCTGCGTGGGTTTCCTCCGGGTGCTCCGGTTTCCTTCCACAGTCCAAAGATGTGCGGGTTAGGTTGATTGGCTATGCTAAAAAATTGCCCTTAGTGTCCTGAGATGTGTAGGTTAGAGAGATTAGCAGGTAAATATGTAGGGATATGGGGGTAGGGCCTGGGTGGGATTGTGGTCGGTGCAGACTCGATGGGCCGAATGGCCTCTTTCTGTGCTGTAGGGTTTCTATGAAAACATAGATAGAACTCAAGGATACACATAACAATAAACTTAACCTGAAGAAAACGAATGAGTTCGGGCACGCTACTCTGGCTATCAGTGTTAAGTCAGCATGGGCATAATGTCACGAACTGTGCTGAATAAGAACGTCCAACAAGCTGGGTGAACATATGCGCCCATGAATTACAATCGCCGGTGGAAAAGCATTGTCCGCCAAAAATAGAAAAAAAATGCATACTTAAATTCAGCACCGATGGCTGCAGCAGCTTCGGACGCTCAACGCAGCCATTTCACCAGGTGCCAGCGCATCGCAAGAAATTGCAAAGTACACCCCCTTATGAAGCAGCAAGCCTGGTAACGCTCTTGTGCTCCATGTTGCAAATGGCAGTTTTGCAGTGAAAATGGGACCCTTGCTCTTATAAAAGGAAATTATTTGTATTTGCATTCCATTCCTTGCTATTTCTTTCAAATAGTTCATACTGATGATATTTTCTCACTCACACAGCATTTTTAAAAGTTATTTTAATTGTTAAAAATGAGTATTATTTGAGATGTGTAAATAAAAGTTTGATTTGTTTCAAATTTGTGAAAGTACTATTTAGAGTCATACAATCAGAGGGTTGAATTTTCCCTTTCCAGCCGCCACAGGAATTGTAGCGAATGAGGGGCGGACAAGGGAAAGATCCGTTGACCACGGGCGGGATTTACCAGTTTTGGAATGAATGCAACCAACAAATTCTACTCGAAGGACGCCATTCTGCCGATGGTTTCTGAACTGAAAAGAGTTCGGTAATCCTCCTCAATCTGAGGGCAATTTAGCATGGATAATCAACCTAACATGCACATAATTGGATGATGGAAGGAAACCGCAGCACCCAGAGGAAAGCCATACAGACAAGGGGAGAACGTGCAAACTCCACACAGACAGTGACCCAAGGCAATAATTGAACCTGCCTCCCTGGGTCTGTGAGGCAGCAGTGCTAACCATTGTGTCACCGTGTCGCCCTAAATCTGCACTGTTTTAATATGTAACTTTTTAATAAGTGTGTCATGGTTATAACTGTTTGTGTGTTTTAATTTAGAACATTTTCAGAACTTTTTGAACCATGATTTGGATATCTGCATGAAATTGATCAAAGGAGAGTTCCGTTTTGGGCCGTGGAAAATCTAAATGTGTTTGTCATTCGTATTTTCTGCCTTGCTTACTTTAATTATAATTCTCATATTTAACTGGTATGTTTTAATAAAGCTTTTGTATCAATTCAGATTGAAATGTTGTTTTGTTTCAATAAAGCTTTACTAGAATTGTGTAGTTTAAGAAAGAATAATTATGAATAAATATAATGTTATAATCACAAAACATTGATACCATGTTCACATTAACGTAAACAGTTTATTCAGTAGCTGCACTGACATGTTTAATTGCCTCGTATCTTCAAGTTTCTTTCAAAATAAATTTCTGTAACCACAATCAATGAAATATCGATACATTAACACAACAATGCTGTTGTCGCTAAACAAGGAGATGGGCGATGGATCAGAAGAGGGGTAAGGAGGGGATGGGACGGGTAAAGGAGGGGTAAGAGAGAGGAGCGGAGTGGAAAAGGAAGGGAGGGAAAAAGCAGAGGAGGGGGAAAGTTGGGAAGGGAAAAAGGATGGGAGAAAAAGAGGGAGAGAAAAATGGGAGGTGGAAGGGTTTAGATTTTACACATAGCGTGGCTCTTCCATGCCGACATCAAAGTCTCAAAAAGAACTTCAGTTAAGAATCAAGTGAAAAGTGTGATGCTCCAACGGTGGTAGATCACGACTCCAGTTTTTAAAGTTGCACTGGATGCTGAGTTCACATCAGCTCAAATGATCATCTGAAGGGATACGCTTTCCTGAAATATTTGAACTAGCCGAGTTACACAAGGATCAACGTTGCATCAGGGAGACTCTTAAAATAGAGTTAAAATTGCTTCAACTACGTTGCAAATTCCAAACTCTGAAATTCGTTCCAAAAACTGACATCCACTTTGTTATACAAGAACGAAAATTTTAATGGAATTAGTTGTCATGACAAAGTTGATAAACAATCTTATTTTTTCACTTCCGTTGTTTTATTTATATCTTAAACAACTTTTAAAAACATATACCAAAAGAAAACCAACCTCAAGAATGCCTCTACGCGTTGTAGCCAGACCAAAAAAAAGAGCAAATAAATAACGGCAATAACTCACCTAAGCACAGCGGAAGTGTCGAGGTTTTGGCACAATTACAGTTTCGCGCTTCAGGGTCGGCAGCTTTCCGAACCTCCATAGGAGGTGTCAAATTAGCGCGCTTAATGTTCACAGGCGCATGCACCGTGACTTCCGTGACGCCCCACGCGCAAGCCCGTAATCAACGGATCCCAGCATTTCGGGCCAAAAGTTGCAGCCAGAGAATCTAGCATCAGCATTGGCAAAGTCAAGCATGATTGCGTCAAGATTTGAACTCATATCGCTGAATTCAGGGTCCAGAATGCTCAACCGTGCACCAAAGAACACACTACTTTATCGAAAATTGAATTTTAAACAGCGGGGAAATTCAGCAAATTCCACTTCAATCACATTGCAGGCGATGCAGCAATTGACACTCCTGGCGTCACTGCGTCAGCCCCAGAGGACGATTGCTCAAGAATACAAAGCGACCAGGGGCAGAGAAGCTACATGGGGCAGGAGTCCACCAACAGGTGTGATTCACTCACTCATCTGTTCGAATTTTAACAGTAGCTGGGTCGACGAGAATAGTGGTTCCACTGAGATTCGAACTTGCATCCTGAATTCAAAGTTCCAGATTGCTAACCGTTACATCATGGAACCGATCGGACCCTGGTGTAATGCACGAGGCCTTTGCCTCAAACACACACACGCACAGAGATAAATGCACACACACACACAAACGCACATACACTTTCTCAATAATTGACAGACTCCAGTCGAATGGTTGTTATTATGTGACACCAGCTGCTCCTTTCTTTCAACAGAGCAGTTAAAGTGTAGCGAAGAGATGAAAAACATTGACGTTGCGGGCATCTGGCACCAGAGGCTCAATGATGTGCATTGTAATAGCAGCTGAACTTGCTGACAAATTGCCCTCTCCATTCGTACTTTGTGAAAAATTTAAACGAATCAGCAAATCAGCAAATCGATCTTCAGGCATTGGTAAAGAAAAGTAAGGTTTCGCCGAGACTTGAACTCAGATCGTTGAAATCAGAGTCCAGAGCTCTCCACATTACAAACAGAGCCAGAAATCAGCAGGCAACTGCAAATGTTCGCTCAAAGCATTTGACGTCTTTCATTCAATGTGGCAGCAACAGCAAATGTAACAACAATAAGCCAGAAATTCCCATCGCCGTCGGAAATGCATAAATAGAAAAAAAAAGTACATGCTTGCATTTCAGGAGCAGCTCCGCCGAAACTGGCGATGTCTGCAGCATCCGCAGACCAACAGCGAAACCTTCTGGCCAGGCCCCAGCGTTTCGCAAGAGATTGCTAACCGTGCCCCCTTATGACGTGAAAAGCCTGGGAACGCGCATTGAGGTCCAGGTTCAAAAAATCTTTCTTGCAGTGAAAACGGGACCCTGCTCTCCTACAGGCATGTAGTCGCATTTCATTTCATTTTGCTATTTCTTTTAAGTTCTTAATATTGCTGTTATTGGCTCATTCACCTGTATTTTTTTTATTCATTGAACATGATTATTACCATAGAACCATAGAACCATAGAACCATAGAAAATTACAGCTCAGAAACAGGCCTTTTGGCCCTTCTTGTCTGTGCCGAACCATTTTTTGCCCAGTCCCACTGACCCGCACTTGGACCATATCCCTCCACATCCCTCTCATCCATGAACCCGTCCAAGTTTTTCTTAAATGTTAAAAGTGACCCCGCATTTACCACTTTATCCGTCAGCTCATTCCACACTCCCACCACTCTCTGCGTGAAGAAGCCCCCCCTAATATTCCCTTTAAACTTTTCTCCTTTCACCCTTAACCCATGCCCTCTGGTTTTTTTCTCCCCTCGCCTCAGCGGAAAAAGCCTGCTTGCATTCACTCTATCGATACCCATCAAAATCTTATACACCTCTATCAAATCTCCCCTCAATCTTCTACGCTCCAGGGAATAAAGTCCCTACCTATTCAATCTCTCTCTGTAATTCAGCTTCTCAAGTCCCGGCAACATCCTTGTGAACCTTCTCTGCACTCTTTCAATCTTATTTACATCCTTCCTGTAACTAGGTGACCAAAACTGTACACAATACTCCAAATTCGGCCTCACCAATGCCTTATATAACCTTACCATAACACTCCAACCTTTATACTCGATACTCCGATTTATAAAGGCCAATGTACCAAAGGCACTCTTTACGACCCTATCCACCTGTGACGTCACTTTTAGGGAATTCTGTACCTGTATTCCCAGATCCCTCTGTTCAACTGCACTGTTCAGAGTCCTACCATTTACCCTGTACGTTCTACTTTGATTTGTCCTTCCAAAGTGCAATATCTCACACTTGTCTGCGTTAAATTCCATTTGCCATTTTTCAGCCCATTTTTCCAGTTGTTCCAAATCCCTCTGCAAGCTTTGAAAACCTTCCTCACTGTCCATTACTTAACATGCATGAATACAAAATGTTTTATTGGTTTCAAATCTGTGAAGTTTGCTCTGTTTCCTACATTGCAATAGTGAATCCACTTCAAAATAACTTTATTGGCGAGAAAACACTTCGAGATTCCGGTGATGGTGAAAGGTGCTATGCAAATGAGTGTTTTTTTCTCTGAATCGATGTCACTGATTATTGTTCTCTATTTTCAACGCAGTAGATCAAACTTCCCCACTCGATCGAGGTCCCTCATTTTCAAAACTCAATATAATCTCCCCTTTGCCTCCAATACTCCAATGAGAACAAACACATTCAATCAAATGTTCCCTCACAGCTCATTGCGTTGTGTGTACGTTCAGGAGCAATTCATGAATACTCTCCCCTCATCTCATCAAGAAATTGACGAAAGTAAGCCAAAAGCTCCAATATGTTCCATTCAGTCATCAATAACATCGTTCACAACTTGTTATTCAGAGCTGCATCTCCTTCCAAACAATGCAAAATAATTTCCTCGGGATTTGTTCCGGCTTTATGCCCTCATTTTGAAATGAGATTCGCTTCAATATCTGACGCATGAATATCCTTGATCGTGAATGCTTTAATACACTTTTTTTTAACTCGCAAATTGATCACATCTCCATTAATTTGTCTCCAATTTGTTCGTATCTGTTCAAGCACACATTTCGAAATGACTTTCGCTTTAGTATCCAACACAAATTGAATTCCAAAACTGACGGACAAACACTGGGAAACAAATAACTGGGTAACACAAATCCGATTGTGTTCATTTTCAGATTCACAACACTCAGCCTTTCAATCAAATTGACTAATTTAAAACAGAAATTATTTAGAACGTTTAGGTAACATTTTTGTAAATCACTCGCTCGGGTATTTCGTAAATGCTGCTCGGAGGTTTCGTGAGCGTTCTCCTGTGCCTGTGCTCAGTGTATTGGGAGGTTTGACCCTGGTTGGAGCATCTTGTGTCCCAGGGATGGGCAGTAAGCTCTGATTAAAGCTGCAGTCGCCGCTTTCTGCTGGCATCTGGAGATTGAAGAATGTTGGGTAAAATCGTGCTGCTGCTCCCTGTTTCACTCACTGTAGAGGTGATTAAAGTATGTGATTATCTAAATTGCGATATATTTATAGATATGCAGTTGGTGAGGTGTAGACACATGATAGGGCTAGTTGCTTTCTCATTATACCATAGAATCCCGGCAGAAGAAGTCACTTGGCCCATCGAGTGCGCACCGACTCTCCGACAGAGAACCTAACTCAGGCCTACCACATTTTCCATAACCCTATTCATTTCCCATAGCTAATACTGGGAAACTAAGAGGAAATTTAGCATGGATATTCCACTTAAATGTCCATCTTTGGACATATGCATCGGTACGCCTAGGGTGCTGTTGGGAAGGGTGTTCAGGATTTTGATCAGAGCACATATATTGAGAAATCAGGATGGCGAGTTCCACATGGTGTTTGTTTGATGTCTCAACTGCTATTGTCCTTCTGCATGCAAACAGTCGTGGATCTGCAACATGCTGCTCAAGGAGCCTTGCTGAGTTCATCAAATGCGCCAGATGGTGCTCACTGCTGTTATTTATCCAAATATTCACACTGCTCAGCAGGCCCTCAGATATTGTATGCATGACGAAGGATCTTACAAATTCGTCCAAGTTCATAGTCCAATAGTTCACAAGGTAGAAGACTGATCAAAATGGTAGACGAGTAACAGCAGTCTTTCATTAAATTGCTGACACGTAAGCAAGTTTATGTGTGACAACAGCGTTTCTGTTTTGTTGTTAATAACAATGTCACTCGCAAGCAGCACTGCTTAAATTTGGACACCGGCTGAATAAATGAAAAGGTAACGGGTCAGTTTCAGTCTGGACATCAAAAGATCGAATGCGAGATGATAAATATTTCGCCTGACTTCATTGGTCCGGATCTGTCATTAGATACCAAATATTAACGATTTTATGCCGAAGCTTCGACATCTCTCCTGCCTATCGGTTGAAACTTCATGTTAGCCTGTGTCTTGAAGCGGGAAATTGGGTGAAAGCTGAGACTGTCTCTGCTTTTGCACACCATGACCGTGAGAATTCCCAGGCCGACCATATGTGCAGTATTTACCAAAAATTAGAATAGAGATTCACTGTTGTGATTCATCCAGAATTTATAAACATTATATACACTACTTTTGCAATGTCAACATGCCATTCAGAGCATAATCCGTGCTGAAGCTGATGATTCCACTGAATTTCATATAGATTTTTAAATTTGGCTGTTAATGATGCATAAACATTTAAAAGCTAATTATGTAATTAGAGTCGATTCGCACTCTTCGTGGATACTATGAATGTTGTTCTCATTGATTATCTAAAAGAGTACCCAGTAAATAGATTGTTTTCTCCCTTGTCATTTCCCACCCCTGTTCCAATGTTTACAACAGAAGGGTTCCAGTGCAGGCTTGTGAGGGGGGAACAATCAGCGGGAGTAGTATTGCACACATTTCAAGGCACAATCTACCTTCCAGATACAAACCATACAGAGGAGGAATGCCGAGAGGAGTACACTAAGTAGTTAACGTATTGTATTTAATATAGACAACATAGATCGACAACATTAGAACATAGAACATAGAACAGTACAGCAACAGAATAGGCCCTTCGGCCCACGATGTTGTGCCGAGCTTTATCTGAAACCAAGATCAAGCTATCCCACTCCCTATCATCCTGGTGTGCTCCATGTGCCTATCCAATATCCGCTTAAATGTTCCTAAAGTGTCTCACTCCAATATCACTGCAGGCAGTCCATTCCACACCCCAACCACTCTCTGGGTAAAGAACCTACCTCTGATATCTTTCCTATATCTCCCACCATGAACCCTATAGTTATGCCCCCTTGTAATAGCTCCATCCACCCGAGGAAATAGTCTTTGAACGCTCACTCTATCTATCCCCTTCATCATTTTATAAACCTCTATTAAGTCTCCCCTCAGCCTCCTCCGCTCCAGAGAGAACAGCCCTAGCTCCCTCAACCTTTCCTCATAAGACCTACCCTCCAAACCAGGCAGCATCCTGGTAAATCTCCTCTGCACTCTTTCCAGCGCTTCCACATCCTTCTTATAGTGAGGTGACCAGAACTGCACGCAATATTCCAAATGTGGTCTCACCAAGGTCCTGTACAGTTGCAGCATAACACCACGGCTCTTAAACTCCAACCCCCTGTTAATAAAAGCTAACACACTATAGGCCTTCTTCACAGCTCTATCCACTTGAGTGGCAACCTTTAGTGATCTGCGGGTATGGACCGCAAGATCTCTCTGTTCCTCCACAGTCTTCAGAGCCCTACCTTTGATCCTGTAATCCACATTTAAATTAGTCCTACCAAAATGAATCACCTCACATTGATCACGATTAAACTCCATTTCCCATTTTTCAGCCCAGCTTTGCATCCTATCTATGCCTCTTTGCAGTCTACAACATTGGACGCACTGCATAGGTATCTCTGCCGCCCCCATGACTGTTGCCATGCTATTCCCTCGAGGCACAGGGAATAACATTTGCAATTCATGTCATGTTTTATTTTGATCATAATTTAAATAACTTAACAAAAGGACGTAATATATATTTCACGGAATTCTAAATTTGCATTGGGTCCCCGCATAAATAAATGGATTAATGCAGGAACTCAAAAGTTGCAGCATTAGTCCACTTTCTTCAAGAATATAATTGGATTTGCTGAAACTTGAACCTTCTAAATAAATAACGCTCGCAATTCGGACATAAAGGAAAGTTACAACAGCGAGCAAATATAATAGGATGAAACTGGCTGAGATGGCAAATAGTAAAATAATGGACTTATTCCTTTTCTCCATCTCTGGATCATTCTGACTCTCTGCAATGCTCTGGGCTCGGAGTCTTCTGCGGGCTCGATTGGCTGCAACAATATGGTTGACAGTTAGAACATTGAGCATCAAAATAAGGACAAATGGGAGACAAGGTATTAAAATGGCATTTATGCTGCCATATGCGATCCATCCGGATGAAGTATTAAAATACTGATGTTAACTTGCAGTACCGAGGAATATTGTTAATGATAATGGAAGGTTCACAAGCAAAGAACAAGGGAATTTTTTTAGCACAGTGAACAAAACAGACAGTTCCTATCACCAAAGCTGAAATTTTCTTTTTGCAGTATTTTGTTTTTAGCCTTTGGCAACAAATAGCTATAAATCGATCGAAGGTGAAAGCGACTGTTAACCAGACAGAAGAATCCCTAACACCATATATCAGCACAAGACTGAGAGCAAAGGCTGGAGTGATTGAGAGGAAACTGAATGGAAAATATACACCCAAAATGCGATTTATTATCACCGCCAGGATCATGACCAGGAGATCTGTCACTGCCATGGACATCAAGTACAAAGAACAAAGAACAGTACAGCACAGGAAACAGGCCCTTCGGCCCTCCAAGCCTGTGCCGCTCCTTGGTCCAACTAGACCAATCGTTTGTATCCCTCCATTCCCAGGCTGCTCATGTGACTATCCAGGTAAGTCTTAAACGATGTCAGCGTGCCTGCCTCCACCACCCTACTTGGCAGCGCATTCCAGGCCCCCACCACCCTCTGTGTAAAAAACGTCCCTCTGATGTCTGAGTTATACTTCGCCCCTCTCAGCTTGAGCCCGTGACCCCTCGTGATCGTCACCTCCGACCTGGGAAAAAGCTTCCCACTGTTCACCCTATCTATACCCTTCATAATCTTGTATACCTCTATTAGATCTCCCCTCATTCTCCGTCTTTCCAAGGAGAACAACCCCAGTCTACCCAATCTCTCCTCATAGCTAAGACCCTCCATACCAGGCAACATCCTGGTAAACCTTCTCTGCCCTCTCTCCAATGCCTCCACGTCCTTCTGGTAGTGCGGCGACCAGAACTGGACGCAGTACTCCAAATGTGGCCTAACCAGCGTTCTATACAGCTGCATCATCAGACTCCAGCTTTTATACTCTATACCCCGTCCTATAAAGGCAAGCATACCATATGCCTTCTTCACCACCTTCTCCACCTGTGTTGCCACCTTCAAGGATTTGTGGACTTGCACACCTAGGTAGTAGGTGATGCATCCGGAGAGACCACATCTTCCTCGTGACAGGATCACAATTACTGCCAGATTAGCTGTGAGAGGGAAACATACCGAGTGAAAATGCAATCGTGATAAAGGAATGCTGAAGAAACATTTTTGAAAAATTTTCAGATTGGACATCAGCAAACTAAAAGCAGAGCCAGCATTTCAGGTTTGTGATCTAACGGTTTCATTGGAGAAAACGGATGCTAATGTTTAATAAATCCACAATACTGCTCTGTACTCCCAGGAAGAATGCCGGCTCAGTCCTACAGTAAACACGTTACTTCATACTTTGTGACTCAGTTAAATGAAAGACAATGAGTTATTTTCGCATTCACTGAGGCAGAACACGTTTTGGCTGGAATATTGGGGAGAATTAAAAAAGAAAACGCAATAATAGAGCGACATCTGAATTGAGCAGCAAGGCATCAGAAGGTGTTTTCTGGGAAAAGATACTAAATGCTTTCGATGCGAACAAATCCTGGAAAACACATCAATGCGCAGAAGCATTTTGGGACAAAAAGTACGTGACCAGGAACTCTTGAACTGTAATGATCAGAAGGTAAAGGAATAGTGATTCACGGGAACAAGAAAAGCTACCAACATATCGGAAATATTCATTGTAAGTTGGACGTCTATCGCTTCACAGTGAAACGGCATGTTTTCAAAACGTATTTTACCACTGAGAGAATTATACACTGCCCAGGATGCCATATATTTTCTCAGCCGATAAACTGAGGACCCATGCGATAAAATGCGACACAGATTCAAGAAGTGCACACTGATCTTATTCCAGCTCAATGTAAATAAGCATAAATAAAATAATGCAGTAGCTGTGTCTAGAATATGTTACAAGTATGGTAATTGTGTGATGATTCATACAAGGTAACATCGCTGGATAAACATTAGAAATGCAGATGCATCGTGGTGATATTGCGGTACTTCCCTCCTAATAATCATGTAAATGAACAGAAGGACACAGGAAATGAGATATGATAACTGTAAATGGGAACAATTTCTAACCATGTGGTCACAGGAACATTATATATTGTCAAAGTATAAAACAGAAACCAGAAATGGGAAGAAATTATGATAAAGGAAAGAAATAACACCGTTAAAAGGAAGCAAATCCAGCAATCGTGCAAGTAAATAAAGAACACAGATCAAATAAGCTTACAAGACAGGAACAGGCCCTTGGGTCCTCCAGGCCTACGCCGACCACGCTGTTCATCTGAACTAAAACCCCTGACTATATTCCTTTATTCCCAACCATTCATGTACTTGTCAAGACGCCCCTGAAAAGTCACTATCGTATCTGCTTCCACTTACTCCTCCAGTAGTGAGTTCCAGGCACCCACCACTCTCTGTGTAAGAACATACCTCGTACATATCCTTTTAAACCATGCTCCTCGCACCTTAAACCTATGCCCCCTTGTGATTGACTCTTAAACCCTGGGAAAAAGCTTCTCACTATCCACTCCTTCCATTTTCTTCATAATCTTGTCGACTTCTATCAGGTCGCCCCTCAACCTGCGTCGTTTCAGTGAGAACAAACCAGCTTTCTCCAACCTCTCCTCATAGCTAATGCTTTCCATACCAGGCAACATCATGGTAGGTATTTTCTTTACCCTCTTCAAAGCCTCCACACCCTTCTGCCAGTGTGGCGACCAGAAAGAGACACAAGATTCCAAGTGCGGCCTAACTAAGGTTCCAGAAAGCTGCAATATTACTTGCGGATTTTAAACTCAATGCCCCGGCTGATGAAGGCAAGCACGCCGCATGTCTTCTTGACTACCTTCTCTATCTGCGTTGCCACTTTCAGTAACCTGTGTACCAGTACACCCAGACCCCTCTTTCTATCGATACTCTTAAAGGCTCTACCATGTACTGGATATTTTCCATCTGTATTAGACCTTCCAAAATCAAGTACGTCACATTTGTCCGGATTAAACTCCATCTGCCATCTCTCCGCCCAAGTCTCGAACCGAATTATTTCCTGCTGTATCCCCTGACGGTCATCACTGCTGTCTGCAATTCCACCAACCTTTGTGACGTCCACATAAATACAAATCAAACCAGTTATATTATTCTCCAAATCATGTGCATATATTACAAACAGCAATGGTCCCAGCACTGATCCCTGAGGAACACCTGTAGCAACAGCCTTGGAATTAATTAGATTGGTAAAGTGGAACATTAAACAGAAAATTGTTATTTCTTAAAATTCAACGACTATATTGCAAAATGCGATAGAAAGGGAAGTTGTCGCAGTGAAATTAACAGATCATGTTGGATATGAATGCCAGTATGATAAAAAAAATAATAACACTTCCAGGGAACGGGGGCGGTGATGAGCTGAAATCAGAAAGCAATAGCAGCGATTGACAATGATTTCCGTACCGAATACTTCATGAAATGTGCTTACCTGGAATCCCGATCACTGCAAGCACGGGATAGTAAATGACAAAGACCAACCCTTTTGGTAATCCATGCATTTCTGTCAGCAGCTGCCAGTTTATTCTGCTCGACAATTAGAGATTGACAGATATATAACCTAGGCCAGGCTTCAGGGAGTTCATTTGATCTTTTGCAATAATTACACTAATTGAAATAAACAACTTGAAGCTGGGTCTGCTTTGAAAATCTTCATGCTTTGATGAAGTGGAAAAAAAACTTTTCAAGGTCGCTGACACAGTTCTGAAGTAAATTGCTCAGAATGTACAGTATGAGAACTGTAACATTCACCAGCATGCAGACGAAATAGACAGTAGCATGGGGGGATTCTCACGTCATGAAGTTTCACCATCAGATATAACTGAGCAGAGCTGTTCTGGCCCAAAAGTAATAATCAGCCAATGTCTCGCTCCAGATTATTATTCCCTCTGTGTGATCACCGATCCAGTGCGTTAGATCGACCTCAAACTTTGCGTGTCAACACGTCCAGTTTGTTATTGTCTCTTCCATTGCATATTAGCCGATCTCAGTTTCATGTTATTCAAAATGAACAGGTCAAGATTATGCTCATCAGGTCCATTTTCGGAGTTGCACATGATTTGGGCATTTTCAGTTCAGTGCTTTTGCATTCAGCGTGGACAGGCCCCGTTCAGTACGTTTACTTTCAGTAAAATCTCGCCCAATCCAGCATAGTTACATGTTGTCATAAAGGATCAGGCCGGCACAGAGACGGTCATTAATTGCAGCTTCATTCCAGCAAGATTGTACAAAAACCGGGCGACGTCCACTTCAGCACAATTAGATTTAACGCAAGAAGGCTCCAGTCAGTCCCATTACTTTCAATATCAACGTATCCACTTTCTGCTTAGATCCCGGAAATTATGACTATCATTGTCGAATGTCCCGCCTGAACAAGGTTAAAGAATGGTGGACTTGTCTCCGGAACACCCATGCACACCCTACCATCCCGCAGCCCCAACCTCTTCCCTGCCCCTTATAATTGCGGCAAACCGAACCAGAAAACCAGTTCAGTGATTTTCGGCTGCGAGCATTGACGAGTTCGCTGAATGAAAATTATTTGGAGACAACACGTGCAATTTCAGTTCAGCGTGTTTTCATTCAGTTTGCGCGTGTCGAGCTCAGGACTGTTTCAGTGGAATGTGCAGGGCCAGCTCATTGAAAATGTACATTTATCACTTTCCCCATTTGCAAATCACTGGCCATAATCCTCTCCATTTGTGAATGGGCAGTCAGTTACCTGATCTCATCTGAATGATCTGTCTTTCTTCTGTGAACTGAGAACCAACAACTCTCACAACTGAGATTCGATGAGCGTATTCTCACAGGGAAAATAAAATCATCTCTTTTAACTCCACCTGATTCTGACAAATAGAAGGTGTTGCCCTATGTACGCTCCTGTGTCCCAGCAACGTCGGTCTCTTCTTTTATGACATCTGAAACATTCGTTTTGTTCACGAAGACAAGCTGGAGCAGGAGAAGGAGGATGAGGGGCGGCGAGGGGGCGAGGTGGACGTCCTGCCGAATGGGGAGTCAGGGTAAAGAGGGCAGGCGGCGATGGCAGTTGTCCGGCAGGGAAGGGCAATAAGGGATGTCTTAATCGCAGCCCAATTCACATAGTTGGTGCTGTGCAATGAGGAGGCTGCAACCAACACGCATCCACGCACCCCAGGAGCAACTGCAGCCGCCATTCCCCCTTCAAAGCGACCAGGGCCCTCAAACCACATTAACCTTCCCCAGCCTCTGTCACCCAACACCCTGTCCCCCAGAAACATCCAAACATGTTAATGCGCCGGGCTGGCAAGGTTGTGAGTCTTGGTTGAAGGCTGGAGGACGATGACGACTCGATGTTGTGCACACTGGGATCCTACCCCTTGTGCCTCTCAAGTCTGACTCCTACATGTTCTCTGAATGCACGCTGTCACCCTGGCCCACGTAGCAGCAAGGGTTGGGGGCACGAGTTTGTGGGATAATCAGTGAGCATGAGGTGCACTGGGTTAGGCACTGTGTAACATGTGGCTGAGTCTCACAAGGCACAACAGTCAACACCTCTGTGCATGAAAACCCCCGGACACAAAGGGGCAATTTAGAATGCCAAATTAACCTAACCAGCGCATCTTTGGACTGGGTTATCAACTGGGATTCAAACAATATGAGGGTTTCTGAGGGAGAAGAATTCATTCTGTGAGTCCAGGAAAATATTTTCAACAAATTAGTGACAAACCCAAAAAAGAAAAGATGAAATTCTTAACCTAGTTTTGGGAACGAAGAAGGGCAAGTGGGTGAAGTGGGAGTCGATGACCATATCAGGGATAGTGATCACATTCAGTTGGATTCAGCCTTACCATGCAAAAGGACAGAGACAAAGCAGGAACAAAAGTTTCGAACTAAGAGAAGACAATGTTTTCAGGAATGAGAAGGGACTTGCCTGGCGTGGGCTGGACAACACTGATCGGGGATAAACCAGTGGAAAACCAGTCGGAAACACGAAAAAGTGTGATCGGGAATCATAGAAACCCGACAGTGCAGATGGAGGTAATTTGAGTCATCATCAACCCACCTAACCAGCCCATCTTTGGATTGTTGAAGGAAACTGGAACACCCAGAGGAAAATGACGCAGACACGGGGAAAATGTCTAAGCTCCACTCAGTCAGTCACCCATGTTGTTGTGAGAAAATGTACGAAGTAAACATGTCCCCTCCAAAAATAAGAGTGGTTCTGCTAATTCTAGATCCCCTGATTGTCTGCAAGAATACAGGGGACGGTCAAACAGAAAAGGAAAGTGTCCGATAGACACAAAGCAGGAATCACTGCAGATAGCCTCGATGAATATAGGAAGGGCAGGAGCAAAGTGAAAAGGAATTAAGGAAATCTAAGAGAGGGCACGAAAAATGGTTATCAAGTAAAGTTAAAGAAAACCCAAAGATGTTTTGCCAATATCTTAATGGTAAACGTTAAGGCAAAAGTGTGACCTATCAGCAATGAAGAACAGAACGTCTGTGTAGATGCAGAGGATGTGGGAAGGATTTTAAATGGATATTTTGTCTCAGTATTTACAATGCAAAGGGGTGATGCAGATTTTGCCCTGGAGGAACGCTGAGGTATTGGACGGAGCAAGCTGAAAGGGATTTCTCGAAGGGCCAGATGGACTGTTTCCGAGGCTGCTGAAAGAGAATCATAGAATCCTACAGTGCCAAAGGAGGCCATTTGGCACATCGAGTCTGCACCGACCACAATTCGATGCAGGCCTTATCCCCATAACCCCATGCATTTACACGAGCTAGTCTCACTGACACTGAGGTGAAATTGATCATGGCCAATCCAACTAACCCGCATATCTTTGTACTATGGGAGGAAACCGGAACATCCGGAGGAAACCCATGCAGACACGGGGAGAATGTGCAAACTCCACAAAGACAGTGACCCAAGCTGGGAATCAAACCCGGGTCCATTGCACTGAGAAGCAGCAGTGCTAACCAAATTGCCACCATGCCGAGGTCTGGGATGAGATCGCAGATGCTCTGAGAATGATTTTCCAATCCTCACTAGATAACAAGTAAACCGTTTTGGATCCTTTGGGGGATTGCCTATCAGAGGATAACAGCAGCAGCATACAGAACAGTGGCACCACGGCTGGCCCTGGTGTTAAGCAGAGACGGACAAAGAGCACTCGAGCAAGAGTTAAAGGGCACGCTATAATTCGGGGGAAAGATGGGCATTTCTGTGTACGTGAAAGAGACTCCAGGATGTTGCCTCTCAGGCGCCACATTCCAGGATGTCGCTAAACGGGCAGAACGCATTCTGAAGGGAGAGAGTGAACAGCCAGAAGTCATGGTACATATGGGTACTCACGACCATGGAAGGAAGAGTGACGAGGTCCTGCAGCAGTAGTTTAGGGAATTAGGCATACATTTAAAATGCAGGACCTCGAGGGTTGTAATCTCAGGACTACTCCCTGTGCCACGTGCCGGTGAGGCTCGAAATAGGAAGATACTTCAGCTCAGCATATGGCTAAACAGCTGGTGTCGGAGGGAGGGCTTCCGACATCTGGAGCATTGCGTTCTCTTCCAGGACAGGTGTTGCATCTAAACTGGAGGGGCAGGAAAATTCTGGCCGGAAGGTTTGCTAGTGTCACACGGAAGGATTTAAAGTAGTTTGGCAGCGGTATGGGAACCAAAGCAAAGGTGAATTAACTGAAGGGGCACGAGAGAGTAGGGCCAGTAAGACTCAGAGGAACAGCAGGCAGGGCGTGGTTGCTGATCAACGAGGGTCTGGTGGACTGAAGTGCATTTGTTTCAATGTGACAAGTGTAACAGGTAAGGCAGATGAACTTAGAGCTTGGATTGGTACTTGGAACTATGATGTTGTTGCCATTACGGAGACTTGGTTAAGGGAGGGACAGTACTGGCAGCTTAACATTCAGGATACAAATGTTTGAGGTGGGATATAAAAGAGGGGAATATAAAAGGGGTGGAGGAGTTGCATTACTGGTTAAGGAGAATATCACAGCTGTACTTCCGGGGGGGGAGGGGTTGTGGGGGGGGGGGGGGCACCTCAGAGGGCTCATTCTGTGAGGCAATATGGGTCGAGCTCAGGAATAGGAAGGGTGTAGTCACAGTGTTGGGGGTTTTCTAGAGGCCTCCCAACAGGCAGCGGGAGATAGAGGAACAGATATGGAGGCAGATGTTGGCAAAGTGTAAAAATAACAGGGTTGTTGTGGTGGGAGAATTTAACTTCTCCGATATTGACTGGTACTCACTTAGTGTTCGATGAGTGAATGGGACATATTTTGTGCGGATCATCCAGGAGAGCTTCTTGAAACAGCATGTAGATAGTCCAACTAGGGAAGGGGCCGTACTGCACCTGGTATTGGGGAATGAGCCCGGTCAGGTGTCCGACGTTTCTGTACAGGGGCAGTTCGAGAAGACTGGCCACAAATCAGTAAGCTTTAAGGTAATGATGGATGAGGATACGTGTAATCCTCACGTGAAGGTGCTAAATTGGGTGAAAGGTTAATTACAGAAATGTATGGCAGGAACTAAGGAATGTAGATTGGGGACAGATATTTGAGGAGAAAGAAACATCTGACATGTGGGGGCCTTTCAAGTGTAAGTTGATAGGAATTCAGGACCGGCATATTATTGTAATAATGAAGGATAAGTACGGCAAAGATACTAGAGGGCTCGGTAGTATTGAGGAAGCGCGTGGGGGGAGGGGGGTGTTGCAGAAGGACTTGGAAAGGTGAGGCGAGTGGGTAAAGAAGTGGCAGATGGAATACAATGTGGAAAAGTGAGAGGTTATGCATTTTGGAAGGAGGAAAAGAGGCATAGACAATTTTCTAAATGGGAAAATGCTTAGAAAATCAGAAACACAAAGGGACGTGGGAGTCATTGTTCAAGATTCTCTTAAGGTTAACGTGCAGGTTCAGTCGGCAGTTGGACAGGCAAATGCAATATTAGTATTCATGTCGAGAGGGCGAGAATGCAAGAGCAGGAATTTACTTCTGAGGCTGTATATGGCTCGGGTCAGACCCTATTTGGAGTATGGTGAGCAGTTTTGGGCCCCATGTCTGAGGAAGGTGTGCTGGCCTTGGAAAGGGCCCAGAGGAGGTTCAAAAGAATGATCCCTGGAATGAAGAGCTTGACGGAAGAGGAATATTTGAGGACTCTAGGTCTGTGTTCGTTGGAGTTTTGAAGGATGAGGGGGATATTATTGAAACTTACAAGATACTGCGAGGCCTGGATAGAGTGGAAGCAGAGAGGATGTTTCCACGAGTGTGAAAAACTTGAACCAGAGGGCAGAACCCCAGGCTAAAGGGATGATCCTTTAGAATAGAGATGAGGAGGAATTTCTTCTGCCAGAGAGTGGTGAATCTGTGGAACTCTTTGCCGCAGAACGCTGTGGAGGCCAAGTCATTGAGTGTCTTTAAGACAAAGATAGATAGGTTCTTGATGAATAAGGGGATCAGGGGTTAAGGGATAAAGGCAGGAGCATGGGGATGAGAAAGATATCAGCTATTATTGAATAGTGGAGCAGACTCAATGGGCCGCATGGCCTAATTCTGGTCTGATATCTTATGGTCTTATGGTCTTATGGCAAGCTTCGGGAACCTTGGATAACGAGAGCCTAGTCAAAGCGAAAAAGGAAGAATTTGTCAAGGCTCGGAGGCTGGGAACACACGAAGCAAGTTTGGAATACTCGGAAAGTAAAAAGAAACTTAAGCAGGGTGGCAGGAGGGATAAAAGGGGTCACAAAAAATCATTGGCCAGCAGGATGAAGGAACATCACAAGGTTTGTTATACATATATAAAGAGCAAGGGGGTAGCGAGGGAGCAGGTTGGCCCACTCAAGGACAAGGGAGGGAATCTATGCGTGGAGCCAGAGGAAATGGGCGAGGTATTAAATTAGTACCTTGCGTCAGTATTCACCAAGGAGAAGGACTTGGTGGATGATGAGTCTGGGGAAGGGTTTGCAGATAATTTGGAACATGTAGAGATCAAAATGTTGGAGGTATTGCGGTTCTTGAGAAACATTAAAGTAGACAAGTCCCCAGGACCTGATGGGATAGACCCCAGAATACTGAGAGGCGCAAGGGAGGGAATTGCTGGGGTCTTGGTAGAAATCTTTGTATCCTTACTGGCTACAGGAGAGGCCCTCGAGGATTGGAGAATAGCCAGTGTTCTTCCTTTGTTTAAGAAGGATAGCAAGGAGAAGCTAGGTAATTGCAGGCCGGTGAGCCTTATGTCAGTGGAAGGGAAATTTTTGGAGAGGATTCTTCGAAACAGGAATGACTGCATCTTGGAAAAAAAGTGGACGTATTAGGGAGAGGCAACCTGTTTTTTGTGAAGAGGCGGTCGTGTCTCACTAACTTGATCGAGTTTTTCGAGAAAATTACGAAGATGATTGATGAGGGTAGGGCAATGGATGTTGTCTACATAGACTTCAGTCAGGCCTTTGACAAGGTCCCTCATTGCAGACGGTACGGAAGGTGAAGCTGCAAGGGCTCAGAGGTGAGCTGGCAAGATCGATACAAGATGGCTCGGTTTTCGAAGACAGAGGGTAGCAGTGGACGGGTGCATTTCTGAATGGAGAGTAGTGACAAGTGGCGTTCTTAAGGATTCAGTGCTGGGATCTTTGCTGTTTGTAATACATATAAATGATTTGGAGAAAAATGTAACTGGTTTGATTCGTAACATCGTGGATGACAGAAAGGTGGGAGGAATTGCAGATAGCGATGAGGCTGTCAGACGATACAGCAGGACATAGAGTGGTTGGAGACTTGGGCGGAGAGATGGTAGATGGAATTAAATCCGGACAAATGTGAGGGAATGCACACTGATGGGAAATATGCACTAAATGGCAGAACCCTAAAGAGATTGGCAGAGGAATCTGGGTGTACAGGGACACAGGCCACTGAAAGTGGCAATGCAGGTGGAGAACATAAGAACATAAGAACATAAGAAATAGGAGCAGGAGTAGGCCATCTCGCCCCTCGAGCCTGCCCCGCCATTCAATAAGATCATGGCTGATCTGACGTGGATCAGTACCACTTACCCGCCTGATCCCCATAACCCTTAATTCCCTTACCGATCAGGAATCCATCCATCCGCGCTTTAAACATATTCAGCGAGGTAGCCTCCACCACCTCAGTGGGCAGAGAATTCCAGAGATTCACCAGCCTCTGGGAGAAGAAGTTCCTCCTCAACTCTGTCTTAAACCGACCCCCCTTTATTTTGAGGCGGTGTCCTCTAGTTTTAACTTCCTTACTAAGTGGAAAGAATCTCTCCGCCTCCACCCTATCCAGCACCCGCATTATCTTATAAGTCTCCATAAGATCCCCCCTCATCCTTCTAAACTCCAACGAGTACAAACCCAATCTCCTCAGCCTCTCCTCATAATCCAAACCCCTCATCTCCGGTATCAACCTGGTGAACCTTCTCTGCACTCCCTCCAATGCCAATATATCTATCCTTCCTCATAGAAGGGGACCAATACTGCACACAGTATTCCAGCTGCGGCCTCACCAATGCCCTGTCCAGGTGCATCAAGACATCCCTGCTTTTATATTCTATCCCCCTCGCGATATAGGCCAACATCCCATTTGCCTTCTTGATCACCTGTTGTACTTGCAGACTGGGCTTTTGCGTCTCATGCACAAGGACCCCCAGGTCCCTTTGCACGGTAGCATGTTTTAATTTGTTTCCATTGAGATAGTAATCCCATTTGTTATTATTTCCTTCAAAGTGTATAACCTCGCATTTCTCAACGTTATACTCCATTTGCCATATCCTCGCCCACTCACTCAGCCTGTCCAAATCTCTCTGCAGATCTTCTCCGTCCTCCACACGATTCACTTTTCCACTTATCTTTGTGTCATCTGCAAACTTCGTTACCCTACACTCCGTCCCCTCCTCCAGATCATCTATATAAATGCTAAATAGTTGCGGCCCGAGTACCGATCCCTGCGGCACGCCACTAGTTACCTTCCTCCAACCGGAAAAACACCCATTTATTCCGACTCTTTGCTTCCTGTCGGATAGCCAGTCCCCAGTCCACTTTAACACACTACCCCCAACTCCGTGTGCCCTAATCTTCTTCAGCAGCCTTTTATGGGGGACCTTATCAAACGCCTTTTGGAAATCCAAAAACACCGCATCCACCGGTTCTCCTCCATCAACCGCCCTAGTCACATCTTCATAAAAATCCAACATGTTCATCAAGCACGACTTTCCACTCATGAATCCATGCTGCGTCTGATTGATTGAACCATTTCTATCCAGATGCCCTGCTATCTCCTCTTTAATAATGGATTCCAGCATTTTCCCTACTACAGACGTTAAGCTGACCGGCCTATAGTTACCCGCCTTTTGTCTCCTTCCTTTTTTAAACAGCGGCGTAACATTAGCCGTTTTCCAATCAACCGGCACTACCCCAGAATGCAACGAGTTTTGATAAATAATCACTAACGCATCCACTATTACCTCTGACATTTCTTTCAATACCCTGGGATGCATTCCATCCGGACCCGGGGACTTGTCCACCTTCAGTCCCATTAGTCTACCCAGCACTGCCTCTCTGGTAACATTAATTGTATTAAGTATTTCTCCTGCTGCCAACCCTCTATCGTTAATATTTGGCAAACTATTTGTGTCCTCCACCGTGAAGACCGACACAAAAAACTTATTTAAAGACTCAGCCATATCCTCATTTCCCACTATTAACTCCCCCCTCTCGTCCTCCAAGGGTCCAACATTCACTCTAGCCAGTCTATTCCTTTTTATATATTTATAAAAACTTTTACTTTCATTATTTATATTAATTGCTAGCCTAACTTCATAGTCTATCCTTCCTTTCTTTATCGCTTTCTTAGTCTCTCTTTGTTGTTTCTTAAATTTTTCCCAATCACTTGTTTCTCCACTATTTTTGGCCACTCTGTACGCAGCTGTTTTTATTTTAATACTCTCCTTTATTTCCTTCGTTATCCTCGGCTGGTTCTCCCTTTTCTTACAATCCTTGTTTTTTGCTGGAATATATTTTTGCTGAGAACTGAAAAGGATCTCCTTAAAAATCCTCCACTGTTCCTCAGCTATCCTACCTGCCAGCCTGCTCTCCCAGTCTACCTTAGCCAATTCATCCCTCATCCTATCATATTTCCCTCTATCCAAACAGAGGACACTGGTTTGGGACCAAACTTTCTCCTCTTCCATCTGAATCAGAAATTCGACCATATTGTGGTCACTAGACCCAAGAGGGTCCTTCACAATAAGATCCTTAATTCTACCTACCTCGTTACACAATACCAGATCCAAAATAGCTCGTTCCCTCGTCGGTTCCGTAACATGCTGTTCAAGGAAACTATCCCGACAGCATTCTAAGAACTCTTCCTCCATTCCACCCTTACCGACTTGAGTCTGCCAGTAAATGTGCATGTTGAAGTCCCCCATGATTATTGCCATTCCGTTTTTACACGCATCCCTTATCTGCTTGTTTATAGCCCTCCCTACCTCAACATTATTATTTGGGGGCCTATATACCACACCTACTAGTGTCTTTCTCCCTCTACTATTCCTCATCTCTACCCATAATGATTCCACGTTTTGTTCCTCAGAGCCTATGTCATCCCTCAGCACTCCCCTGATATTATCTCTTATTAATAGCGCGACCCCACCACCTTTTCCTTCCTGTCTATTCTTCCTAAACGCCTGATACCCCTGGATATTCATCTCCCAGTCCTGGTCACCTTTCAGCCACGTTTCTGTAATGGCCACTTGATCGTACCCACTTGTGCTGATTTGCACCATCAACTCATTTACCTTGTTCCGAATGTTTCGTGCATTCAGGCAAAGTGTCCTTATTCCAGCTTTTATCTGGACCCGCTTTGCTGAGTCGCGAACAGCCTCTCCCTCTACTCCCTTATCTAAATTACCGCCTTCATTCACTTGCACCCTCTCCTCTACCATTAATTTTGTAATTCCCCTTACCCCTGCATCCTCCCCCCCCCCCCCCCCCCCCCCCCCATCAATTAGTTCCTTGATCCTAGTCAACTCTTCTAGCTCCCCTCCTCTTGGAGAAGGCAGTCAAAAAAGCAGAAGACATGCTTGCCTTCATCGGCTGGGGCATTGAGTTTAAAAATTGGCAAGTCATGTTGCAGCTTTCTATGAACTTAGTTAGGCCACACTTGGAAAATAGTGTTCAAATCTGGTTGCCACACCACCAGAAGGATGTGGAAGCTTTTGAGAGGGTACAGAAAAGAGTTACTAGGAAGTTGCCTGGCATGGAGGGCATTAGCTATGAGGAGAGCTTGGAATGACTTGGTTTGCTCTCACTGGAACGATGGAGGTTGAGGGGCGCCTTGATAGAAGTCTACAAGATTATGAGAGGCATGGACAGAGTGGATACTCAGAAGCTTTTTCCCAGGGTGGAAGAGTCAATTACTGGGGAGCATAGGTATAAGGTGCTGAGGGGCAAGATTAAAAAGAGATATACGATGCACGTTTTTGACACAGAGGGCGGTGGGAGCCTGGAACTCGGTGTCGGCGAAGGTAGTGGAAGCAGATACGATCATGACTTTTAAGGCGTCTTGACAAATATATGGTTAGTTTGGGAATAGAGGGATATGGTCCCCGGAAGACTGGCGGGTTTTAGTTCAGTCGGGCAGCAGGGTCGGTCCAGGATTGGAGAGTCGAAGGGACTGTTCTTTTTCTGTAATTTTCTTTGCTCTTTGTTCTTATACGCATGTCTGCATATTTACATTCTAACTGCACCGAATCCCTACTGATTGCGACTGAGTGAGTGGATCAGCGTACAGTCTGCCTGTGAAGGGAGAGGAATAAAATATTAAGAGTTAATGTAAATTTGTTGCTATCTGCGATAGTTTGTGCAACCTCCCATCTAAGCATCATAATGTATATTTGGGGTCGTTAATAAAATTGCCATCCATGTCTATTGACAAGTTTTTCTGTCTTGATGAGCATTATCTAATACTTACTGTACAAAAGCGCCGCCAGTATGGTCAGAAACATGCCTGGCTGAATCCGTTTCAGTGAATGGGAATGGAATGAGTCAGATTGAGAAGGAGGGAAATCGGGCTCTGTTCAGCTGATTGTAATGAGTGTGTGTGGTGGCGGGGGGTCGGGTGTCGGGGGTGGCCGGGGGAGGGGGGGGGGGTGGCGGTGGGGGCGGGGGGGGGATTGTGACGTCCCAGTCTACCATCCATGCAGGCTTCAGTGACAATATCACGTGAGTTTTGACGCCCGGGCTTGACTGTGGCGCCCTCTGCTGGAGGATTCTGTTTATGGAATTTAGCTGTTGAGTGGATTCAGGTTTTACGACATTGCAGACCAAAAAACAAATGTAGTTCAGAAATCTAAGCTGGAGTTCCTTAGATACTGTCTTTGTTACTACTGGTATCTATTTGGAAAAATGATGCAAAATTTGCAGAAATCATTGCTGGAGTTCCCTGCTCAAGTCCTGAGTACGATGAATTCGATAGAACGCGAAGACTTCCGAGTCAGTGCTGAGTTTATCAAACAGAATCGTGCCAAGGATTAGCAGAATAATTTGGTTTATCTTGCTTACAAGCAAGAAGATACAAAAGCGACACAAAGGATGTGTTCAAAATTTTGCCCTTTTGAGAGAGTAAAATGTGAGATAGAACACAGAACAGTACAGCACAGTACAGGCCCTTCGGCCCTCAATGTTCTGCGGAGCTTTGTCCGAAACCAAGATCAAGCCATCCCACTCCCTATCATTCTGATGTGCTCCATGTGCCTATCCAATAGCCGCTTGAAAGTTCCTAAAGTGTCCGACTCCACTATCACAGCAGGCAGTCCATTCCACACCCCAACCACTCGCTGAGCAAAGAGAACCTACGTCGGACATGCCTCCTATATATCCCACCATGAACCTTACAGTTATGCCCCTCGTAACAGCTACATCGACCCGAGGAAATAGGCTCTGAACGTCCACTCTATCTATCCCCCTCATCATCTTATAAACCTCGATTAAGTCGCCTCTCATCCTCCTCTGCTTTAAAGAGAAAAGCCCTAGCTCCCTCAACCTTTCCTCATAAGACCTACCCTCCAAACCAGGCAGCATCCTGGTAAATCTCCACTGCACTCTCTCCAATGCTTCCACATCCTTCTTATAGTGAGGTGGCCAGGACTGCACACAATATTCCAAACGTGGTCTCACCAAGGTCCTGTACAGTTGCAGCATAACCCCACGGCTCTTAAACTCAAACCCCCTGTTAATGAACGCTAACACACTATAGCCCTCCTTCACTGCTCTATCCACTTGAGTGGCAACCTTCAGAGATCTGTGGATTTGAACCCCAAGATCTCTCTGTTCCTCCACATTCCTGAGAACCCTGCCGTTGACCCTGTAATCCGCATTCACATTTGTCCTACCAAAATGTATCACCTCGCACTTATCAGGGTTAAACTCCATCTGCCATTTTTCGGCCCAGCTCTACATCCTATCAATATCTCTTTGCAGCCTACAACAGCCCTCCACGTCATCCACTACTCCACCAATCTTGGTGTCATCAGCAAATTTACTGACCCACCCTTCAGCCCCCTCCTCCATATCAAAGGTTCCAGCACTGATCCCTGTGGTATACCGCTGGTAACTGGTCTCCAGTCTGAAAATTTTCCATCCACCAACACCCTCTGTCTTCGATGAGATACAGTAAGAAGTCTCACAACACCAGGTTAGAGTCCAACAGGTTTATTTGGTAGCAAATGCCATAAGCTTTGGGAGCGCTGCTCCTTCGTCAGATGGATTGGAAATGTGCTCGCAAACAGTGCACAGACACAGACATCAAGTTACAGAATACTAATTAGAATGCGAATCCCGACAGCCAGCCAGATCTTAAAGGTACAGTCAATGTGGGTGGAGGGAGCATCAAACACAGGTCAAAGAGATGTGTATTGTCTCCAGGCAGAACAGCTAGTGAGATTCTGCAAGTCCAGGGGGCAAGCTGTGGGGGTTCCTGATAATGTGACATAAATCCAACATCTCGGTTTAGGCCGTCCTCATGTTTGCGGAACTTGGCTATCAGTTTCTGCTCAGCGACTCTGCGCTGTTGTCTGTCGTGAAGGCCGCCTTGGAGAACGCTTACCTGAAGATCCAAGGCTGAATGCCCGTGACTGCTGAAGTGCTCCCACACAGGAAGAGAACAGTCTTGCCTGGTGATTGTCGAGCGGTGTTCATTCATCCGTTGTCGTAGCGTCTGCATGGTTTCCCCAATGTACCATGCCTCGGGACATCCTTTCCTGCAGCGTATCAGGCAGACAACGTTGGCCGAGTTGCAAGAGTAGGTACCGTGTACCTGGTAGATGGTGTTCTCACGTGAGATGATGGCATCCGTGTCGATGATCCGGCACGTCTTGCAGAGGTTGCTGTGGCGGGGTTGAGTGGTGTCGTGGTCACTGTTCTCCTGAAGGCTGGGTAGTTTGCTGCGGACAATGGACTGTTTGAGGTCGCGTGGTTGTTTGAAGGCAAGAAGTGGGGGTGTGGGGATGGCCTTGGCGAGATATTCGTCTTCATCAATGACATGTTGAAGGCTCTGGAGGAGATGCCGTAGCTTCTCCGCTCCGGGAAAGTACTGGACGACGAAGGGTACTCTGTCCACCGTGTCCCGTGTTTGTCTTCTGAGGAGGTTGGTGCGGTTTTTCGCTGTGACGCATCGGAACTGTTGATCGATGAGTCGAGCGCCATATCCTGTTCTTATGAGGGTATCTTTCAGCGTCTTGATGTGTCTGTTGCGATCCTCCTCATCCGAGCAGATCCTGTGTATATGGAGGGCTTGTCCGTAGGGGATGGCTTCTTTAACATGTTTAGGGTGGAAGCTGGAGAAGTGGAGCATCATGAGGTTATCCGTGGGCTTGCAGTACAGTGAGGTGCTGAGGTGACCATCCTTAATGGAGATGCGTGTGTCCACGAATGCAACCGATTCCGGAGAGTAGTCCATGGTAAGTCTGATGGTGGGATGGAACTTGTTGATGTCATCATATCGTTGTTTCAGTGATTGCTCACCATGACTCCAAAGGAAGAAAATGTCATCGATGTATCTAGTGTATAGCATCGGTTGAAGGTCCCGTGCAGTGAAGAAGTCTTGCTCGAACCTGTGCATGAAGATGTTCGCATATTGACGTGCGAATTTGGTCCCCATGGCTGTTCCGTGTGTCTGGATGAAGAACTGGTTGTTGAAGGTGAAGACATTGTGGTCCAGGATGAAGCGGATGAGTTGTAAAATTGCCTCATAAGAACAGGATATGGCGCTCGACTCATCGACCAACAGTTCCGACGCGCCACAGCGAAAAACCGCACCGACCTCCTCAGAAGACAAACACGGGACACGGTGGACAGAGTACCCTTCGTCGTCCAGTACTTCTCCAGAGCGAAGAAGCTATGGCATCTCTTCTGGAGCCTTCAACATGTCATTGATGAAGACGAACACCTTGCCAAGGCCATCCGCACACCCCCACTTCTTGCCTTCAAACAACCGCGCAACCTCAAACAGACCATTGTCCGCAGCAAATTACCCAGCCTTCAGGAGAACAGTGATCACGACACCACACAACCCTGCCACAGCAACCTCTGCAAGACGTGCCGGATCATCGACACGGATGCCATCATCTCACGTGAGAAAACCATCTACCAGGTACACGGTACCTACTCTTGCAACTCGGCCAACGTTGTCTACCTGATACGCTGCAGGAAAGGATGTCCCGAGGCATGGTACATTGGGGAAACCATGCAGACGCTCCGACAACGGGTGAATGAACACCGCTCGACAATCACCAGGCAAGACTGTTCTCTTCCTGTTGGGGAGCACTTCAGCAGTCACGGGCATTCAGCCTCTGATCTTCAGGTAAGCGTTCTCCAAGGCGGCCTTCACGACACATGACAGCGCAGAGTCGCTGAGCAGAAACTGATAGCCAAGTTCCGCACACATGAGGATGGCCTAAACCGGGATGTTGGATTTATGTCACATTATCAGTAACCCCCACAGCTTACCTTCTGGACTTGCGGGCTATCCTGTCTTGAGACAATACACATCTCTTTAACCTGTGCTTAATGCTCCCTCCACCCACATTGTCTGTATCTTTAAGATCTGGTTGGCTGTCGGGATTCGCATTCTAATCAGTATTCTGTAACTTGATTTTGTATCTCTGTGCCCTGTTTGAGAGCACATTTCCACTCCATCTGACGAAGGCGCGGCGCTCCGAAAGCTAATGGTATTTGCTACCAAATAAACTTGTTGGACTTTAACCTGGTGTTGGTAAAACTCTTACTTTGTTCACCCCTGTCCAACGCCGGCATCTCCACAAATTGTCCCGATCACAGGGCGGCCATTTTGAACCTTTGACTGAAATCCGCCAATCACCATATTCATTGCCCATTTCCATCTCTAGGCCATTATTCCGCTGTTGTTACTCCTTCTAACACGCTGCGTGTCTGTTGTCTGTTTTCAGAGATGAGTAACGGTGACTCCAGTGCCGGATTTAGGCTAAATAAGCTACAGCTTAGGGCCTCACAATCCGCAGGGGCCTCACAAAATTTCAGAAGGTTTACAATGCTGAGAACATTTAAGAGCGGATACCAGAAAAGAAAAAGAAAGCACCAGCTTGAAGAGCAACTCAAAAAATTACCAAAGGTTGACAGTTACTTTACTCCAGAAACAGATAAGGATCCACAAACCCAAGGTGATCACCAAAGTCCAAAACAGTCCCAGCCTCGTGCTGCTGTTACTGAGACAACAGAGTCTGGAATCTCAGCGGAGGAAAACACTGGAAGTGATGCAAATGTGAGCGTTGCAGAGCCGACATCCACAGTTGAAACAACAAAATTCACCAAACTCAATGTTTACAGGAAAGTCCAGTAGATGCGCACTGAGTCTCGATTCCCTCGTCTGTCTGAGTGGCTTTTCTTGTTTCTTCGTGATGAAAAACGATTTGAAAAAAAGATTCTTCTGTGAAATGTGCGCCATTTCCTCTAGTTCACTTACAGTATCACTTGTATCTGTCTTTTTGAGCACACACGACTATCAGATATTTCAGATGGTGATTAACCATATTAGTCTGCACCTATAAACCCATTAAATTCTGTTGTAGACTGAACGAGATGCGAATATGTGCTCGGTGTCAAAATCGAAATTTCCTGTCAGTGCGTCAAAAAAAAGCGTTTCTTATTTCACAGAAAGCATTTGAGGGTGATGCCAGCATGTCTTTCAGACTGTGGGAGGAAAGCGGAGCACCCGGAGGAAACCCATGCAGACACGGGGAGAAGATGCAGACTCCGCGCAGACAGTGATCCAAACCGGGAATCGAACCTGGGACACTGGCGCCTTCAGGCAGCAGGCTGAAATACTGTGCCGCCCTATGTTTCTGCCTGGTTTCGAACCGGCGATTTTCCGCGTGTTCGGCGAATGTGATAACCACTACACCACAGAAACAACTTCATGATAACATGCCTTTCACATCGAGGCTCGAATAATGGTGAGCAACGAACTGAAAACAAGCTATTTTCCCTTCCACGATATGAGGAAGCTTAATGAAAGTTCCGGCCTGGTTTCGAACCGGGGACCTTTCGCGTGTTAGGCGAACGTGATAACCACTACACTACAGAAACAATCTGGATAGCAGCGGAGCTAATCTGCCTGTCTGCAATGTTGAATTACGCTGTGATGCTGCAGGTTCCGATGGTGAGACTGAGAGCCCATGTCACTGAATTCAGGAAGATAACCGTTACTTTCAATCTGATTCTGCGACTTATCCCGAACATCAAAATTCAAAATCGTTCTTCTGGCAAATATCTAAGGGAGCAATGATTTCTGCCCATTCGTAAATGCATCATTTTCATCTTTCTTCGAACAATCTCAATTAATTAACTCAGTAATAAAAGCAAATTACTGCGGATGAGAAAAGAGAAAATGCTGCAAAATCTCACAATGTCTGGCAGCACCTGTAAGGAGTGAAAAGGGCGGACGTTTCGAGTCCAGATGACACTTTATCAAAGCTCATTGTACAATTGTAGTTAACACATATGTTAACACATATGTCTTCATTATGAATTGAATATCTCTGAAATTGAACATCACTGAATTGCAAACATAACTGACCAACAGAACGAATCGAATCACCGGGTAATACAGATTCAAATTTGAGATTGACTATGGGCAGATTTTAAACAAAGTCAACTGCATTTAAATGGAGGAGAATCAAGAATGATCTGTTCGTGACAGTTGAGCCTTTTTTATTACGGGCGTGAAACATTCTTGCGCATAACTTCTGGACGTTTACCGGAAAGTCCAGTAGATCCGCGCTGAGCCTCGGTTCCCTCATCTGTCTGAGTGGCTTTTCCTGTTTCTCAGTGATGAAAACGATTTTAAAAGGATTCTTCTGTGAAATGTGCGCCATTTCCTCGAGTTCACTTACAGCATCACTTGTATCTGTCTTTTTGAGCACACACTACTGTCAGATATTTCAGATGGTGATGAACCATATTAGTCTGCACCTATAAACCCATTAAATTCTGTTGTAGACTGAACGAGATGCGAATAAGTGTTCGGTGTCAAAATCGAACTTTCCTGTCAGTGCGTCAAAAAAAAGCGTTTCTTATTTCACAGAAAGCATTTGAGGGTGACTTCAGAGCAATGATAACATGCCATTAACATCGAGGCTCGGATAATGATGAGGAACAAACTAAAATCAATCAATTTTCCCTCACGTGACATGAGGAAGCTCAATGAGTGTTTCTGCCTGGTTTCGAACCAGGGTCCTTCCGCGTGTTAGGCGAATGTGATAACCACTACACTGCAGAAACAGCTGGAATCGCACTGGAGCAAATCTGCCTGTCTGCAATGTTGAATTACGCTGTGTTGCTGAAGGTTCCGATGGTGAGACTGAGAGCCCATGTCACTGAATTCAGGAAGATAACCGTTACTTTCAATCTGATTGTACGACTTATCCCGAACATCAAAATTCAAAATCGTTCTTCTGGAAAAAATCTAAGTGAGCAATGATTTCTGCCCATTCGTTAATGCATCATTTTCATCTTTCTTCGAATCATCTCAATCAATTGTACTCAGTAATAAAAGCAAATTACTGCGGATGAGAAAAGAGAAAATGCTGCAAAATCTCCCAATGTCTGACAGCACCTGTAAGGAGTGAAAAGGGCGGACGTTTCGAGTCCAGATGACACTTTATCAAAGCTTATTGTACAATTGTACTCAGTATTTGTTTCAATATTTAATATCAATGCGTTATTTAACATATATGTCTTCATTATGAATTGAATATCTCTGAAATTGAACATCACTGAATTGCAAACAAAACTGCCCAACAGAACGAATCGACTCATCGGGTAATACAGATCGCAAATTTGAGATTGACTATCGTCAGCTTTTAAACAAAGTCAACCGCATTTAAACGGAGAAAAATCAATAATTATCTGTTTGTGACACTTGAGCCTTTTTTATTATGGGCCTGAAACATTTGGGCGCATAACTTCCGGACCTTTACCGGAAAGTCCAGTAGATCCGCACTGAGCCTCGATTCCCTCATCTGTCTGAGTGGCTTTTCCTGTTTCTCAGTGATGAAAAACGATTTAAAAATAGATCTTGTGTGAAATGTGCGCCATTTCCTCTAGTTCAGTTGCAGTATGACTTGTATCTGTCTTTTTGAGCACACACTGCTGTCAGATATTTCAGATGGTGATTAACCATATCAGTCTGCACCTATAAACCCATTGAATTCTGCTGTCGACTGAACGAGATGCGAATAAGTGTTCGGTGTCAAAATCGAAATTTCCTGTCAGTGCGTCAAAACAAAGCGTTTCTTATTTCACAGAAAGCATTTGAGGGTGATGCCAGCATGTCTTTCAGACTGTGGGAGGAAAGGGGGGCACCTGGAGGAAACCCATGCAGACACGGGGAGAAGACGCAGACTCCGCGCAGACACTGATCCAAACCGGGAATCGAACCTGGGACCCTGGCGCCTTGAGGCAGCAGTCTTAACGATTGTGCCGCCCTATGTCTCTGCCTGGTTTCGAACCGGCGACTTTCCGCGTGTTAGTCGAATGTGATAACCACTACACCACAGAAACAGTTTAATGATGACATGCCTTTCACATCGAGGCTCGGATAATGATGAGCAACGAACTGAAAACAAGCAATTTTCCCTTCCACGACATGAGGAAGCTTAATGAATGTTTCTGCCTGGTTTCGAACCGGGGACTTTTCGCGTGTTAGGCGAACGTGATAACCACTACACTACAGAAACAGCTTCAATGGCAGTGGAGCTAATCTGCCTGTCTGCAATGTTCAACTAAGCTGTGATGCTGCAGGTTCCGATGGTGAGACTGAGAGCCCATGTCACTGAATTCAGGAAGATAACCGTTACTTTCAATCTGATTCTGCGACTTATCCCGAACATCAAAATTCAAAATCGTTCTTCTGGCAAAGATCTAAGGGAGCAATGATTTCTGCCCATTCGTTAATGCATCATTTTCATTTTTCTTCGAATCATCTCAATCAATTGTACTCAGTAATAAAAGCAAATTACTGCAGAAGACAAAAGAGAAAATGCTGCAAAATCTCACAATGTCTGGCAGCACCTGTAAGGCGTGAAAAGGGCGGATGTTTCGAATCCAGATGGCACTTTATCAAAGCTCATTGTCCAATTGTACTCAGTATTTGTTTCAATATTTAATATCGATGCATTATTTAACACATATGTCTTCATTATGAATTGAATATCTCTGAAATTGAACATCACTGAATTCCAAACATAACTGACCAACAGAACGAAGCGAATCACCGGGTAATACAGACCGCAATTTTGAGATTGACTCTGGTCAGCTTTTGAACAAAGTCAACTGCATTTAAATGGAGGAGAATCAAGAATGATCTGTTCATGACAGTTGAGCCTTTTTTATTACGGCCGTGAAACATTCATGCCCATAACCTCTGGATTTTTCCCGGAAAGTCCAGTAGATCCGCGCTGAGTCTCGATTCCCTCATCTGTCTGAGTGGCTTTTCCTGTTTCTCAGTGATGAAAACGATTTTAAAAAGATTCTTCTGTGAAATGTGCGCCATTTCCTCGAGTTCACTTACAGTATGACTTGTATCTGTCTTTTTGAGCACACACTACTGTCAGATATTTCAGATGGTGATTAACCATATTAGTCTGCACCTATAAACCCATTAAATTCTGCTGTAGACTGAACGAGATGCGAATAAGTGCTCGGTGTCAAAATCGAACTTTCCTGTCAGTGCGTCAAAAAAAAGCGTTTCTTATTTCACAGAAAGCATTTGAGGGTGATGTCAGAGCAATGGTAACATGCCTTTCATATCTAGGCTCGGATAATGATGAGCAACAAACTTAAATCAATCTATTTTCCCTTAAGCATCACGAGGAAGCTTAATCAGTGTTTCTGCCTGGTTTCGAACCAGGGACCTTTCGCGTGTTAGGCGAATGTGATAACCACTACACTTCAGAAAAAGATTGAAGCGCACTGGAGCAAATCTGCCTGTCTGCAATGTTCAACTACGCTGCGATGCTGCAGGTTCCGATGGTGAGACTGAGAGCCCATGTCACTGAATTCAGGAAGATAACCGTTACTTTCAATCTGATTCTGCGACTTATCCCGAACATCAAAAATTAAAATCGTTCTTCTGGCAAATATCTAAGTGAGCAATGATTTCTGCCCATTCGTTAATGCATCATTTTCATCTTTCTTCGAATCATCTCAATCAATTGTACTCAGTAATAAAAGCAAATTACTGCGGATAAGAAAAGAGAAAATACTGCAAAATCTCACAATGTCTGACAGCACCTGTAAGGAGTGAAAAGGGCGGACGTTTCGAGTCCAGATGACACTTTATCAAAGCTCATTGTACAATTGTACTCAGTATGTGTTTCAATATTTAATATCAATGCGTTATTTAACATATATGTCTTCATTATGAATTGAATATCTCTGAAATTGAACATCACTGAATTGCAAACAAAACTGCCCAACAGAACGAAGCGACTCATCGGGTAATACACATCGCAAATTTGAGATTGACTATCGTCAGATTTTAAACAAAGTCAACCTCATTTAAATGGAGAAAAATCAAGAATGATCTGTTCGTGACACTTGAGCCTTTTTAATTCTGGGCGTGAAACATTCATGCGCATAGCTTCCGAACCTTTACCGGAAAGTCCAGTAGATCCGCACTGAGCCTCGATTCCCTCATCTGTCTGAGTGGCTTTTCCTCTTTCTCAGTGATGAAAAACGATTTAAAAATAGATCTTGTGTGAAATGTGCGCCATTTCCTCTAGTTCACTTGCATTATGACTTTTTGAGCACACACTACTATCAGATATTTCAGATGGTGATTAACCATATTAGTCTGCACCTACAAGCCCATTAAATTCTGTTGTAGACTGAACGCGATGCGAATAAGTGTTCGGTGTCAAAATCGAAACTTCCTGTCAGTGCGTCAAAAAAAGCGTTTCTTATTTCACAGAAAACATTTGAGGGTGATGCCAGCATGTCTTTCAGACTGTGGGAGGAAAGCGGAGCACCCGGAGGAAACCCATGCAGACACGGGGAGAAGGTGCAGACTCCGCGCAGACAGTGATCCAAACCGGGAATCGAACCTGGGACCTTGAGGCAGCAGTCTTAACTGCTGCGTCATTGTGCCGCCCTATGTTTCTGCCTGGTTTCGAACCGGCGATTTTCCGCTTGTTAGGCGAATGTGGTAACCACTACACCACACAAACAGCTTAATGATAACCTGCCTTTCACATCGAGGCACGGATAATGATGAGCAACTAACGGAAAACAAGCAATTTCCCCTTCCACGACATGAGAAAGCTTAATGAATGTTTCTGCCTGGTTTCGAACCGGGGACTTTTCGCGTGTTAGGCGAACGTGATAACCACTACACTACAAAAACCGCTTGAACAGCAGTGGAGCTAATCTGCCTGTCTGCAATGTTCAACTACGCTGTGATGCTGCAGGTTCCGATGGTGAGACTGAGAGCCCATGTCACTGAATTCAGGAAGATAACCGTTACTTTCAATCTGATTCTGAAATGGAGGAGAATCAAGAATTATCTGTTAGGGACCCCTGAGCCTTTTTAATTATGGGCGTGAAACATTCAGGCGCATAAATTCCAGAACAGTCCAGTAGATCCGCACTGAGTCTCGATTCCCTCATCTGTCTGAGTGGCTTTTCCTGTTTCTTCGTGACGAAAAACCATTTAAAAAATGATTCTTCTGTGAAATATGCGCCATTTCCTCTAGTTCACTTACAGCATCACTTGTATCTGTCTTTTTGAACACACACTACTGTCAGATATTTCAGATGGTGATTAACCACATTAATCTGCATCTATAAACCCATTTAATTTTGTTGTAGTCTGAATGAGATGCGAATATGTGCTCGGCGTCAAAATCGAACTTTCCTGTCAGTGCGTCAAAAAAAATCGTTTCTTATTTCACAGAAAACACTTGCGAATGATGCCAGAGCAATGATAACATGCCTTGAACATCGGGTTTCGGATAATGTTGAGCAATAAACTGAAATCAAGCAATTTGCCCTTACGCGACATGAGAAAGCTTAATGAATGTTTCTACCTGATTTCGAAGCGGGGACTGTTTGCTTGTTTGGCGCATGTGTTAACCACTACACTACAGAAACAGCTTCAAGCACGCTAGAGCAAATCTGCCTGTCTGCAATGTTCAACTACGTTGTGTTGCTGCAGGTTCCGATGGTGAGACTGAGAGCCCATGTCACTGAATTCAGGAAGATAATCGTTACTTTCAATCTGATTGCTCAATTTATCTCAAACATCAAAATTTTAAAGCGTTCGTCCCGCAATTATCTAAGGCAGCAATGATTTCTGCCCATTCATTAATGCATTATTCTCATCTTTCTTCGAATAATCTCAACCAACTGTACTCAGTAATGAAAGCAAATTACTGCGGATGCTGGAATCGGAAACCAAAAGAGAAAATGCTGGAAAATCTCAGAAGGTCTGACAGCAAATGTAAGGAGTGAAAAGGGCTGTCGTTTCAAATCCAGATGACACTTTGTCAAGGCTCATTTTACAATTGTACTCAGTATTTGTTTCAACATTTAGCATCAATGCATTATTTAACACACGTCTTCATTATGAATTGAATATCTCTGAAATTGAATATCATTGAATTGCAAATATAACTGACCAACAGAAGGAATCGAATCACCGGGTAATACAGATCGCAATTTTGATATTGACCATCGCCAGCTTTTACACAGAGTTATCTTCATTTGAATGGAAGAGATTCAAGAATTATCTGTTCGTGACACTTGAGCCTTTTTTATTATGGGCGTGAAACATTCAGGCGCATAAATTCTGGCCATTAATAGGAAAGTCCAGTAGAACCGCACTGACTCTCGATTCCCTCATCTGTCTGAGTTTTTTTCTCTCCCTATTTCTTTGTTGTGAAGAACGATTTCAGAAAAGAATCTTGTGGGAAATGAGTGTCATTTCCTGTAGATTACTTGTGTCAGTCTTCTGGAGCACACACTACTATTAGATATGTTTCAGATGGTGATTAACCATATTAGTCTGCACCTATAAACCCATTAAATTCTGTCGTAGACTGAACGAGATGCGAATATGTGTCACAATCGAAACGTTTCTTTCCTGCCAGCGCGTCAAAAAATGAATCAGCATTTCTTATTTTATAGAAAACATTTGAGGCCCAGGTTTAGGGCAGAGACCATATGGCTGTAACATCGAGATTCGGAAGATGTTCAGCAATGAACTGAAATGATACAGATTTCTCTCCCCCTACATGAGAAAGCTCAATGAATTTTTCTGCTCGGTTTCGGACCGGGGACGTCTCGCGTGTGAAGTGAACGTGATCACCACTTCACTACAGAAACAGCTGATAAGTGACGAGAGCAAATCGGCCTGTTTGCAATGTTCAACTGTGCTGTAGTGCTGCACGTTCAAATGGTTAGACTTACAGCCCTCCTCTCCTCTGCCCCCCCCCCACCCCCCCGCCGCCCCCCCCCCCCCCCCATGTGACTTGTTTCGGGAAGATAACCGCGACTTTCAACCTGATTACTCAACTTATCTTGAACTTCAAAACTTAGAAGCGTTCGTCTGCCAAATATCTGAGGGAGCAATGATTTCTGCTCATTCATTAATGCATCATTCTCATCTTCCTTCGAATAATCTCAACCAATTGTACTCAGTCATAAAAGCCAGTTACCGCAGATGCTGGAATCTGAAACCAAAAGATAAAATGCTGGAAAATCTCACAAGATCTGGCAGCATCTGTAAGGAGCGAAAAGAGCTGGCGTTTCGAGTCAAGATGATACTTTGTCAAAGCTCATTGTGCAATTGTACTCAGTATTTGTTTCAATATTTCATATCAATGCATTATTTAACACATATGTCTTCATTATGAATTGAATATCTCTGAAATTGAATATCACTGAATTGCAAACATAACTGACCAACAAAGGAAATCGAGTCACCGGGTAATACAGATCACAATTTTTTTTGATTGACCATAGTCAGCTTTTAAACAAAGTCAACTACATTTAAATGGAAGAGTTTGAAGAATTGTCTGTTAGTGACAGTTGACCCTTTTTTATTATGGGCGTGAAACTTTCAGGCGCATAAATTCCGGCCATCTATTGGAAAGTCCACTAGATCCGCATTAAGTCTCGATTTCCACATCTGTCTGAGTGTTTTCTTTTTCCTATTTCTTTGTTATGAAGAACGGTTTCAATAGAGATTCTTCTGGGAAATGTGCGCCATTTCCTCTAGTTCACTTACAGTAGCACTTGCGTCAGTCTTCTGGAGCACATACTACGATTAGAAAAGTTTCAGATGGTGAATAACGATGTTAGTCTGCACCTATAAACCCATTAAATTCTGTTGTAGACTGAACGTGATGCGAATATGTACACGGTGTCAAAATCGAAACGTTTCTTTCCTATCAGTGCATCAAAAAACTATCAGCATTTCTTACTTAGCAGAAAGAATTTGTGGCCAAGGTCAGAACAAAGATAATATGGCTGTCACATCGAGATTCGGATAATGTTCAGCAACGAACTGAAATCACACAGGTTTCCCTCACCCTGCATGGGAAAGCTTAATGAATGTTTCTACTCAGTTTCAAACCCGGGGCCGTTTGCGTGTGAGGCGAACATGATAGCACCTACACTACAGAAACTGCTGACAGCAGACTACAGCAAATCGGCCTGCCTGCAAGGTTCAACTGCGCTGTATTTCTGCAGGTTCCAATGGTTAGACTGAGAGCCCATGTCACTTGTTTCAGGAAGATGCCCGTTACTTTCAAAGAACAAAGATCAGTACAGCACAGGAAACAGGCCCTCCGGCCCTCCAAGCCTGTGCCGCTGATTGGTCCAACTAGACCATTCGTTTGTATCCCTCCATTCACAGACTGCTCCTGTGACTATCCAGGTAAGTCTTAAACGATGTCAGCGTGTTTGCCTCCACAACGCTACTTGGCAGCGCATTCCAGGCCCCAACCACTCTGTGTAAAAAACGTCCCTCTGATATCTGAGTTATACCTCGCCCCTCTCACCTTGAGCTCGTGACCCCTCGTGATCGTCACCTCCGACCTGGGAAAAAGCTTCCCTCTGTTCACCCTATCTATACCCTTCATAATTCTGTACACCTCTATTCGGTCTCCCCTCATTCCCGTCTTTCCAGGGAGAACAAGCCCAGTTTACCCAATCTCTCCTCATAGCTAAGACCCTCCATACCAGGCAACATCCTGGTAAACCTTCTCTGCACCCTCTCTAAAGCCTCCACGTCCTTCTGGTAGCGTGGCGATCAGAACTGGACGCAGTACTCCAAATGTGGCCTAACCAGCGTTCTACACAGCTGCAACATCAGACTCCAGCTTTTATACTCTATACCCTGTCCTATAAAGGCAAGCATACCATTTGCCTTCTTCACCACCTTCTCCACCTGTGCTGCCACGTTCAAGGATTTGTGGACTTGCACACCTAGGTCCCTCTGTGTTTCTATACTCTTGATGGCTCTGCCGTTTATTGTATAACTCCCCCCGACATTCGTTCTTCCAAAATGCATCACCTTGCATTTATCTGGATTAAATTCCATCTACCATTTCTCCGCCCAATTTTCCATCTGATTGCTCAACTTACCTGGAACATTAAAATTTAAAAGGGTTCGTCTGACAAATATCTGAGGGAGCAATGATTTCTGCTCATTCATTAATGCATCATTCTCATCTTCCTTCGAATAATCTGAACCATTTGTACTCAGCAATAAAAGCAAATTACTGCGGATTCTGGAATCGGAAACCAAAAGAGAAAATGCAGGAAAATCTCACAAGGTCTGGCAGTAAGGATAGAAAATAGCTGACATTTCGAGTCCAGATGAGACTTTGTCAATGCTCATTGTACAATTGTACTCAGTATTTGTTTCAATATTTAATATCAATGCATTATTTAACACATATGTCTTCATTATGAATTGAATATCTCTGAAATTGAACATCACTGAATTGCAAACATAACTGCCCAACAGAATGAAGCGAATCACCGGGTAACACAGATCGCAAATTTGAGATTGACTATGGTCAGCTTTTAAACAAAGTCAACTCCATTTAAATGGAGGAGAATCAAAAATTATCTGTTCGTGACACTTGAGCCTTTTTTATTATGGGTGTGAAACATTCAGGCGCATGAATTCCGGCCCTTTACAGGAAAGTCCAGTAGATTCGCGCTGAGTCTCGGTTCCCTCATCTGTCTGAGTGGATTTTCCTGTTTCTTAGTGATGAAAAACCATTTAAAAAAAGATGCTTCTGTGAAATATGCGCCATTTCCTCTAGTTCACTTACAGTAGCACTTGTATCTGTCTTTTTGAACACACACTACTATCAGATATTTCAAATGGTGATTAACCATATTAATCTATAAGCCCATTAAATTCTGTTGTAGTCTGAACGGGATGCGAATAAGTGCTCGGTGTCAAAATCGAACTTTCCTGTCAGTGCGTCAGAAAAAGTCGTTTCTTATTTCACAGAAAACACTTGAGAGTGATGCCAGAGCAGTGATAACATGCCTTGAACATCGGGTTTCGGATAATGTTGAGCAATAAACTGAAATCAAGCAATTTTCCCTTACCTGACCTGAGAAAGCTTAATGAATGTTTCTGTGCGGTTTCGAAGCGGGGACTGTTTGCGTGTTACGCGAACGTGATAACCACGATACTACAGAAACAGCTTAAAACACGTTAGAGTAAATCTGCCTGTCTGCAATGTTCAACTACGCTGTGTTGCTGCAGGTTCCGATGGTGAGACTGAGAGCCCATGTCACTTAATTCAGGAACATAACCGTTGCTTTCAATCTGATTGCTCAGCTTATCTTAAACATCAAAATTTAAAAGGGTTCGTCCCGCAAATATCTAAGGGAGCAATGATTTCTGCCCGTTCATTAATGCATTATTCTCATCTTCCGTCGAATAATCTGAACCATTTGTACTCAGTAATAAAAGCAAATTACTGCGGATTCTGGAATCGGAAACCAAAAGAGAAAATGCAGGAAAATCTCACAAGGTCTGGCAGTAAGGATAGAAATTAGCTGACATTTCGAGTCCAGATGAGACATTGTCAAAGCTCATTGTACAATTGTACTCAGTATTTGTTTCAATATTTAATATCAATGCATTATTTAACACATCTGTCTTCATTATGAATTGAATGTCTCTGAAATTGAATATCACTGAATTGCAAACATAACTGACCAACAGAAGAAATCGGTTCACTGGGTAATACAGATCTCAATTTTTTTGATTGACCATAGTCAGCTTTAAAACAAAATCAACTATATTTAAATGGAAGGGATTGAAAAGATATCTTAGTTACGCTTGAGCTTTTTTATTATGGGCGTGAAATATTCAGGCGCATAATTTCCGGCCATCTTTTGGAAAGTCCAGTAGATCCGGACTGAGTCTCCATTCCCTCATCTGTCTGAGTGTTGTTTCCTATTTCTTTGTTATGAAGAACGATTTTAAAAAAGATTCTTCAGGGAAATATGCTCCATTTCCTCTCGTTCACTTGCAGTATCACTTGTGTCTATCCTTTTGAGCACACACTACTATTGGACATGATTCAGATGGTGATTAACGATGTTAGTCTGCACCTATAAACCCATTAAACTCTGTTGTGGACTGAACGTGGTGCTATTATGTGCATTGCGTCAAAATCGAAACGTTTCTTTCCTGTCAGTGCGTCAAAAATAAATCGGCATTTCTTATTTTACAGAAAACATTTGAAGCCGAGGTCAGAGCAATGATAATATGGTTGTAAGGTCGAGATTCGGATAATGTTCAGCAACGTACTGAAATCATACCGATTCCCCCCACCCGACATGAGAAAGCTTAATGAACGTTTCAGCCCGGTTTCGAGCCAGAAACTTTGCGTGTGTTCAGCGAATGTGATAACCACTACACTACAGAAACAAGAGACAGTACCACGCCTCCAATTCGCCTGACTACAATGTTCAACTCCACTGTTTTGCTGCAGGTTCTCATGGTTAGATTGAGAGCCCATGTTACTTAATACAAGAACATATCCGTCACTATCCACCTGATATCTCAACTCATCTTGAACTTCAAAATTCAAAAGCGTTCTTCTGGGAAATGTCTATGGGAGCAATGATTCCTGCTCAATCATTAATGCATCATAATCATCTTCCGTCGAATAATTTCAACCAGTTATATCCAGTATTTGTCGTTATTCAACATTTTATATCAAACATAACTGACCAACAAAAGGAATCGAGTCACCGGTTAATAGATGTAACTAACATTCAGGCGCTTACAAAATTCTGTCCATCGATAGGAAAGTCCAATAAATCCGCACTAAGTTTCGATTTTCTCATTTGTCTGAGTGTCTTTTTTCTATTTCTTTATTATGAGAACGATCTTTAAAAAAGAATGCTCCTTTATTTCACTTACAGCATCAGTTGTGTCTGTCTTTTTGAGCGCGCACCATTATTAGACATGTTTCAGATGGTGATTAACTATGTTAGTCTGCATCAATTAAACCAACTAAATTCTGTTGTAAACTGAAGCAGATGCTAATATGTGCACGGTGTCAAAATAGGAACGTTTCTTTCCTGACATTGCGTCATAAAATTCAGCATTTCTGATTTTCGAGAAAGCATTTGAGGCCGAGGTCAGAGCAATGATAATATGGCTGTAACATCGAGATTCGGATAATATTCAGCAAGAAACTGAAATCATACAGACTTACCTCACCCTACATGAGAAAGTTTAATGAATGTTTCTGCCTAATTTCAAACCGGGATCTTTTTTGCTTTGGAGGCGAACGTGATAACAACTACACAACTGATACCGCAGGCTGCCGGTGTGTTGAAAAATGTCTGTTTGGATTTTCTGGCCGAGTCAGTGTTTTAGAGCAGGGGAAGAACCCCTGGAAATTAATTCACTTAATTCAGGATGTGAAAGAGAGTTTCACAAACTCGACCAACATACGATGCCACCACCGGGTGGCGTGACTTTCATTGCGAAGTTTTCAAGTTGGCGCCTGAGAATCAATAAATGTCTTATCTATTTGTCTCATTCAGTGAATTCATAGTGAGCAGAGAGCATGAGGATGCCACAGTAACTATGAAGCGGACAGATGAAGTCAGCAATACCCATTGAATGTCACTTGTGTTCCCTGCTGTTGCATTGGCTGGAAATAGATATTGTTCAGCTAACATAAGGAGAGATGGAATTAGGCGCTTTGGAATCACAGAAAAATAGGCAGAGGAATCGACAGAAATGCAAGGACAATGACAAGTCAGTGAGAGAGTTAAGCGGAGACACAGTGAGAAAAATAAATAGACAAAGGGAGAAGCAATGGCTGAGATGGCAGCAGAAATTCAAGGAATATATGAAGTCAACAATATAAAGTACAATCTGATATGGGAAAGGTTTATCCTGAAACATTTACTCGATTGAACTGTGATTGTAGAGCATCAGGCCACTGGTTCATTTAAATAAGTTTAAATTTGGGGCACAGGTCAGGGCACAGTTGGTTATGTCGAGAGTGGTCATCACTAACAATGGAATTTGATCAATGTAAAAGAGTCAAAAACAAACATAGTGGTCCCCTAACAAGTAAGACAAATTATAAGGATGTTTGCAGATTTCTGAATTGGCAACTTATGATGAGAATAATGAAAGTCCTCATTCCCCAGTGCCATGCGACTTCTTGATTGATTAGTTGCAGTGGTCATGAATACGTGATGCAAGAGCTCCCTCTGTTGGTGCTGAGTGGTAAATGGCCTTCTTTCTGGAGATTCAATGTATTCATTATATTTTCAAAATATGTTTCTGCCAAATCTTTCCTGATTTGTATTATTGTTACTGTGATGCAACCTGTAGATTTTATGACTCCTGTGAAATTGAATGCGAGTTGTTTTCTACACAGATAGCTTTGAAATTTGCTGTTGAGTGCAATGACGGTGGGTTCAATGCCTGTAATGTTTTGAGAACTGTCCCCAATTAACAAAGAAGGCTTTTATTCCCAACCGTGGTCGCAGCCAATTGAAAAATTCCCACGACCAGGACATTAATTGTGTCGCAGCTTGAGGTATTTCCATTCACTGGTATACAGCTCACCACCGACTGGTGGAGCCAGACCAGAAAAGTGGCATGATTGTCTTTTGGAAGAATGAGTCGAGTATGGTTCTGTGCTGGATCTGCCTGACAGATTGGATTCTGCAGTTTGTTTTCTCCATTGCGGCTGTAAAGAGTTAGGTGTCAGTTGCATCTGCGGTTAACTTGGTTTCCTCTGTTTGTGTTTGAGCGGCCGAAAACTCACTTAACATCTGGCCATGAGTCTCAGCAATCCTCAGTCGCCACGAGCTCACATCTCCAGTGTTAAGCAGGTTTCTGAATGAGAGTGAGCTTTCTTTCTATCTCTGTGAGTCTGGACGCGCAATGATAAACGGCAGCATCAGTCAGGCTCAGATCAAATATACTTAAACTCATGAATTTGTACGAGGTCTGGAGATAGACGTAGAGTCATGAAGTCATAGAGGTTAACAGCATGGATCCAGGCCCTTCGGCCCAACTTGTCCATGCCGCCCTTTTTTAAAAAAATCCAAAGCTAGTCCCAATCGCCCGCATTTGACCCATATCCCTCTATACCCATCTTACCCATGTAACTGTCGAAATGCTTTTTAAAAGACAAAATTGTACCCGCTTCTACCACTACCTCTGGCAGCTTGTTCCAGACACTCACCATCCTCTGTGTGAAAAAAACTGCCCCTCTGGACACTTTTGCATCTCTCCCCTCTCACCTTAAACCTATGCCCTCTAGTTTTAGACTCCCCTACCTTTGGGAAAATATATTGACTGTTTAGATGATCCATGCCCCTCATTATTTTATAGACCTCTATAAGATCACCCCTCAACCTTCTACGCTCCGGAGCAAAATTTCCCAGTCTATCCAGCCTCTCCTTATAACTCAAACCATCAAGTCTCGGTAGCATCCTAGTAAATCTTTCCTGCACTCTTTCTAGTTTAATAATGTCCTTTCTATAATAGGGTGAACAGAACTGTACACAGTATTCCAAGTGTAGCCTTACCAATGTCTTGTACAACTTCAACAAGACGTCCCAACCCCTGTATTCAATGTTCTGAGCAATGAAACCAAGCACGCTGAATGTCTTCTTCACCACTCTGTCCACCTGTGGCTCCACTTTCAAGGAGCTATGAACCTGTACCTCTAGATCTCTTTGCTCTGTAACTCTTCTCAATGACCTACCATTAACTGAGTAAGTCCTGCCCTGGTTCAAACTACCAAAATGCATAACCTCGCATTTATCTAAATTAAACTCAATCTGCCATTCGTGAGCCCACTGGCCCAATTTATCAAGATCCCGTTGCAATCCGAGATAACCTTCTTCACTGTCCACTGTGCCACCAATCTTCGTGTCATCTGCAAACTTCCTAAATATGCCTCCTTTTTTCTCACCCAAATCATTAATATAAATGACAAATAACAATGGATCCAGCACCGATCCCTGAGGCTCACCGCTGGTCACAGGCCCCCAGTTTAAAAAGCAACCCTCTACAACCGCCCTGTGGCTTCTGTCATCAAGCCAATTTTGTGTCAATTTAGCTACCTCCTACACAGCTACATTAGCTACATAGAAGCGACTTTTAAAAACATCTGCTTTATTTTCATAACTATCAGTATCTTTCCGCACTATAAACACGGGCTGCGTGTCTGGATGTTGTCGGTATCAGTGCAGCCTATAGTCGCTCTCTGCTCCCTGAAAGTGGAGTCACAGGTGGACAGAGTGGTGAAGAAGCCATTCAGCGTGCTTGGTTTCATTGCTACAGGTTAAAGTCACGATCTCGCCTTCTCTCTTCACATCTGATGTGAGCGGCTGGGTGACAGAATCTCCATGTCTCAAATATGGAAATAACAACACAGAAAATGGTCAGAAGGGTGTATGATTAATTTGTGGTCTGGAACCAAGCTTGGGAAACGTGTGAAACAGTGCAGTGTTTTTTGCACGTAATTACCTGTCAGGAATGATCCCCACAGCAGCTGCATTGCCGCTGTCGCTCTGTAAAAGGGGAGCTGCGTGTTTGATTTTATCCGGTCTAATCCCAGCCTTCAATAATCAGCTTCCTTTCTCCGGATGTTCTCAGCTCCCTCCCTTCTGTCTCCAGTGGTGCTGTGTGACACCCAGGTGGTGAGATAACAGACAGTAACCAGACGCACCGTGAGCTGGATTAATATAATCATCCTTACAGAGACAACTTACACATTTAGCGATTGACTTGGGGAAGAATGTAGAAAAATGGGGTGCAGGAACATGAGAACAGCAGTAGGCCATTCTGTCCTTCGATTCTGCTTCGTCATTCAGTTAGATCAGGGCTGATCAGCCTGAACGCAACTTTCCGGCGCTATCTGCATAGCGCTTAATGCCATTAGGCTCCCAAAAGCTGTTGATTTTTTTGAACATGCTCAATAATTGACATTCCACAAAAAACCCTTATTTTCTTACTGTGACCCGGAAGCTAATGGAGGCTAAATAGTTCTGTCCTTGTTTTTTTTTCTCAATACGTCCATTAGCCTTATTATCAGGACAGTTTTAACAGTGATTCCAGTGAATTTTTTCTGTGTGTGGGACATGGATACCACTAGTTGTCCATCGGTAGTTGAGATCAACCACATTGTTTTGGCTTTGGAGTCACGTGTCGGCCAGACCAGGTAAGGACGGCAGATTTCATCCCCCAAAGTACATGAGTGAACAAAGTGGGTTTTTCCGACAATCGACAATGGCTTCATGGTCGTCAATAGATTCTTAGTTGTTGATATTGTTTTAGTTGAATCGGGTCCGCACAACATTCGCTGAGTTTCTGGATTAATAGTCTCAGGATAATACCCCTCGGCCATCACCTCTCCTGTTGTGAATATCAGCAATACCGAAAATGTATAGAAGCACCACAGAGTGAATCATGCTCTATTTATAGCCCAATATTATTACCATTCTCTGCTCCGTTCATCTTGTCACTCTGGGGCAATGTTTTTTTTCATACCAGGCTCCCTCTGGTTTCTGTCATTGCGTCTCTCAGTCCACAGTAATACACCGCGCTTTCCGACAGCCGCAGCTCACACATGCTGAAGTTCCCCTCGCTTTTCGACCTCTCGATATATGCAGAAAATAGTGTTCCCACACCCTTTGCACTGGAAATATCTTCATAATAAGAGATATAGATCAAGAAGATGGGGGCTTTCTCCGTTCTTTTTGCTGGGAACCTTCTCCCGGTCCTGGCGATACAATTGAATGTAATATGCACCAGCTGCTGTGCCGTTAATCTATTGGTCACCGGGGCATTGAGTTTAAAAAATGGCGAGTCCTATTGCAGCTTTATAGCACGTTAGTTAGGCCGTACTTGGAATATAATTTTCAATTTTGATCGCCACACTACCAGAACGATGTTGAGGCTTTGGAGAGGGTGCAGAAAAGATTTACCAGGATGTTGCCTGGCATGGAGAGCATCAGAATCATAGAAACCCTGCAGTACAGAAGGAGGCCATTCGGCCCATCGAGTCTGCACTGACCACAATCCCACCCAGACCCTACCCCCACATGTACACGTTAATCCCTCAAACCTACGCATCTCAGAACTCTAAGGGGCAATTTTAGCATGACTAATAAACCTAACCCGCACATTTTTGGACTGTGGGAGGAAATCCGAGCACCTGGAGGAAACCCACGCTGACACGAGGAGAATGTGCTTACGCTACAGACCGTGACCAAAGCCGAGAATCAAACCCAGGTCCCTGGAGCTGTGAGGAAGCAGTGCTAACCGCTGTGCTACCATGCCGCCCATTAGCTAAGAAGAGAAGTTGGAGAAACTTGGTTTGTTCTCACTTGAACGACGGAGGTTGAGGGACGACCTGATACAAGTCTACAAGATTCTGAGGGGCATGGCTAGAGTGGATAGTCAGAAGGTTTTTCCCAGGGTGGAAGAGTCAATTACTAAGGGGCATAGGTTTAAGGTGCGAGGGGCAAGGTTTAAAGGAGATTAATGAGGTAAGTGTTTTACACCGAGTGTGATGGGTGCCTGGAACACGCTGCCGGAGGAGGTAGTGGAAACAGATACGATAGTGACATTTAAGGTGCGTCCGGACAAATATATGAGTAAGATGGGAATAGAGGGATATGGTCCCCGGAAGGATAGCGGGTTTTAGTTCAGTCGGGCAACATGATCGGTCCAGGCTTGGAGGGCCTAAGAGCCTGTAACTTTCTTTGTTCTTTGTTCTTTGAGTCCCATTCAAACTTCATCGCTGTAACCGGCTCCTTTGATATTGAGTCTCCAGTAGTGACACCGGCAGAAATTTAGAAATATTGAAAGTTAAGGTGTTATTATCATTCTATTGTAACTCATAACATCAGAACACGGATCACATTATCATCTACAGCAAAGCGGACCTAAATTACTGTCGACATCGCTTGCAAGAAGAAGTTTATGTCCCTTGTAGACTTACCAGGCAAAAGAGCTGAAACAGTGAGAAACGAATACAAAATGATACCCAACATGTTTGCAGCGAGTTTATTGCGGAATTAAACAGAATGGGTTCAATCTGTAATTGTTTGGGTGAAGATATTTACATGTATTTCCGGTCTCTCCAGCGATTGGTTAGTTCCCAAACGAATCAACTGGTGACGTCCAATCATGTCCCTGATTCTCCAATTCATCCAATCAGCTCACAGACCCTTTGTTCTCCAGTTTATTACGTCAGAGCAGGGCCAGTGAATCAATGAAGTTGTTTTCCCCACAGCGGGACCGAAACGAGGATTCACCGCAATGTTGGCCCTTTGGCCAAGACAGCTTCTGAGGTGGTGACAATGAGGTAAATGGTTAATGTTGTCCTTGTAACAATGTCGGGAGTTCCCATTCAACAGTCTGAATATTTTGCATATCCTTTTTCACGTTATATGATATTGAAAATATCTACAACGAAGAACGAATGGTCCAAAATACCCTTTTTGATTTTGATGCCCTTGCATTTAATATCAGCGGGGTTCTTGTCAAACATTTTGGAGGGCCGAAGGGCCTGTTTCCTGTGCTGTACTGTTCTCAACAGTGGGTGGGGGCGGTGGCCGGGGAAGGGGTGTGCTTCCACAGGTTGATCTTCAGATTCAATGTCACCGAGGAGATCCATCTACCTGCCTAAAGAATGTTCCTGGAGACCCATCTTCTTTCTCAGGAGGTCCATGTCCACCTCAGAATTTCTATTACCTAAATTGACCTCATCCAAAACTCTCGGAGGCAATGAGTTCCAGGTCCTGAGCATTCGCTGTGGAAAAAATGTTGCTTCCAAATCTTCTTCGCCCCCGCCTTGCCCAATATCTTAAAATTTGCCCCTCCCCCTCTAAACTTGCCCTAATCTAGTCCACCTCGATTAAATCGCTCCTCAATCTCCTTCGCTCCAATGGACAACAATCCCAGCATCACAAACCAGAAACTTCTGGCTAATTTGAACTTTTCAAAACTAAACTTACTCCAAAGAAATTCCTCCATCTGATTTAACTGAAATTTGTCAACTTTTAAAAAACATTTCTGTGTATTTTGCTTCTTAAAATTAAACATGTTTAATCAGAGTTCATCAACGTTTTAGAAAGTGTTTTCACTATTTTGAAAAATGTAATGTTTCCACGTATTTTTCGAGAAATTTCCACCTTTTTAAAAGGTAGCTTAAACTTGCTAACATATTTTCCCCGAATACTTTAACGAGAATTCGTCATTTAAAGAAACTATTTTTTAAATAAAAACTTAATTGAACTTTATCAGTATTTTTTTCTTAAAATAGTCAACATTTTTTTGAACAATCATTGGCTAAGATAAATTTCATCACAGAAGCTGACTGCATTTGGTCAAAACATTTCTCTGAATTGGTCCAAAATTTGTGAAAACACATTTTTCATCCACACGAATATTGTTAAAATCCACATGAACTACTGTTAAATTATTACACCGAGCCAGTCAGGAGTCGAACCTGGAATCTTCTGATCCGTAGTCAGACGCGTTATCCATTGCGCCACTGGCCCACAGCAAAACCACATGCAGCAATGTTTACATATCGGTCCGAGGCTTCAAAATCGGCAGAAACATGGTCAAAACATTTTAGTGAGGAAATGTTGCATAATTAAAATTTTCTCTACTCACTTACAGTAATTCTACTTTGCCTTGAATTGCGTTAACCTGCTGTGTTGGAATTCGAACCCTGGTTCCCAAAGCTTCAGCCTGCTTCTCTGCTTTATCAATCCAGCGTCAAAAACATGACTCGAAACCGTACCCCTCCCGCCAGTGAATCCACGATTGAATATTACCTGAATGTAGTATCTTACAATCATATGACATTGGCCCTTACTTGAGCCTCAAAATACATTCAGGAAAAGACAAAAGTGCGGAAAATTCACGACAAACTGAGCAGGAAAGAAGACACACCTATTCTGACTCAGCACGCATGTTATCAGTTTATTCAGTGGCTAAAAGAGCAGGGCAGAGGATGGGAATCCTATGGGAGTAACTCATCTCCCGACTCCCACAAAACAGTCCACGATCGACGTGGCACAAGTCAGGAGTGCGATAGAATATTCTCCACTTGTCTGCATGATGCAGGAATCCACCAAAGGCATTTTAGACAGCATCTCCCAAACCCAAGACCGCTTCCACCTGGCAGCTCCCCTGCCAGCCCCACCCCCCCCCCCGCCCCCTCTCCCCCCCTCCCCCCTCCAACGCCACACAGCCAACACCACACTCAATTCCCTCAGCATTCTGATTTGGAAATATATCGCCGTTCCTTCACTGTCATTGGGACAAATTCGTGGACTTCCCTCCCTAACAGCACTGTAAGTGTACCTGTACAAATGGATTACAACGTTTCAAGAAGGCAGCTCACCACTACTTTCTCAAGGCTAAATACTGATGGGCAGTGCATGCTGATCTAGCCAGCGACACCCACATGAACAAAAAGAAACATCCAGGCAGCTCACTGAACCCATAATCATGGGGCCAGCTGAAGAGGTGAATGGAGATAAAATGAACGTCAAGTTACATAGCCAACCCTGTTGATCATATCTTTATTTTCGAGCGAGTGTGTTGTGCTGATAGTTTCCTCACAGTTTGTGCTCAGGTTCTCAAACGAAACCCCATGTGGACCAATCCCAAAGTCTGCAATGCAAAGAAAAAAACAAAATCTGCAGCTCATGAAATCTGATCAAATCTTCGTGGGAGAGGGCGGCACAGTGGCTAGTTCTGCTGGCTCACAATACCAGGGACCTGGTTTCGATTCTGGGGTTAGTCACTGTCTATGTGGATGGAGATATACAGCTTTTTAAAGTTGCAGCAGTAGCTCACCGATAGTCCCAGTAACCTAACGCGTAAGGCACTGGCTTCCTAAACCAGGGAGCGTGTGTTCGAGTCACTTCTGGGATGCGGCTTATTTTAACACTTAGGTGTCCAACATTGGCAAATGCATTTCTTGCCAACTAATCCTGGCTATTTCTGGGCAGATATGTTTTGGGTGGTACATTGGTTAGCACTGCCGCCTCAAAACGCCAGGGTCCGAGGTTCAAATCTGGCATCGGGTCGCTGTCTGTGTGGAGTTTGCACATTCTCCCCGTATCTGCATGGGTTTCCTCCGGGTGTTCCGGTTTCCTCCCATTGTCCAAAGGTGTGCGGCTAATGTTGATTGACCGTGTTAAATTGGCCCTAGTGTCAGGGGTATTAGCAGGGTGAATGCATGTAGTTACAGGAGTGGGGCCTGGATGGGGTTGTGGTCAGTACAGACTTGATGGGCCGAATTGGCCTTGTTCTGTACTCAGGGATTCTATGATTCTAATGGAACCTTATAACATTCTGACCGGATGAAACAGGGTAGATTCAGAAAGAATGTTCACGTTAGTGGGGAGTCCAGGGCTGGGGATTATAGTTTGAGGATAACGGCTGAGATGATGAGACTTCCTTCAGCCAGAGAGTGGTGAATCTGCAGAGTTCACTCCCACAGAAAGTCGTTGAGGCCAAACACTATGATTTCAAGAGAAGTTTAATATACTCTTGGTGCTAAATGGCGGATCAGGGTATTGAATTTGATTATCAGGCACGGTAGGGGTGGCACGGTAGCACATGGTTAGCACTGCTGCTTCACAGCTCCAGGGTCCCGGGTTCGATTCCCTGCTCGGGTCACTGTCTGTGTGGAGTTTGCACATTCTCCTCGTGTCTGCGTGGGTTTCCTCCGGGTGCTCCGGTTTCCTCCCACAGTCCAAAGATATGCGGGTTAGGTTGATTGGCCAGGTTCAAAATTGCCCCTTAGAGTCCTGAGATGCGTAGGTTAGAGGGATTAGCGGGTAAATATGTGGGGGTAGGGATAGGGCCTGGGTGGGATTGTGGTCGGTGCAGACTCGATGGGCCGAATGGCCTCCTTCTGCACTGTAGGGTTTCTATGATTCTATGAATGGTAGATGATGTTCCAATGACCTCCTCCTGCTTCCGATGTTTTGATGTAACAGGGATAAGAAGAAACAGTAGGGTTAGTCTCGGATTTTAACTCGGGATCTCGGTGGTTAAGGCATACCAAAATGCGATTCATACCCCTACACCAAGGAGCCTATAAGCAGCCACTGATTGAAAGAAAAGATGCTCTGTTGGCCATTCAAAGCCGATCAGATAACTGCAGCGAAGGCGGAAGATGCTGCATAAACTTAGGAATTCAGGCAGAATTTGTGGACAGGGAAACAAAGCTCATCTTTTACGTCCATGGCCTTTCATTACAACAGGAAAAGGTGAAAAATGTGGGAATTTGAAACGACTGAAACTCAGGAGGGAGGAAATGTAACAACAGGAAGAGTGTGGAAGTCAGGAGAAATGAAACTATTTGATTTAGTTTTATTTATTATTGTCACGTATTAGTATGCTGTGAAAAGCATTTTCACTTGCGCGCTATACAGACAAAGCGTACTGTTCATAGAGAAGGAAACGGGAGTGCAGAATGTGGTATTGCAGTCACTGTCAGGGTGTAGACAAAGATCAACTTAATGCAAGGTAATGGCCATTCAAAAGTATGATGGCTGCAGGGAAGAAGCTGTTCTTGAGTCGGCTAGCACGTGACCTCAGACTTCTGTATCTTTGTCTCGAAGGAAGAAGGTGGAAGAGAGAATGTCCGGGTGCGTGGGGTCCTTAACAATGCTGGCTGCTTTGCCGAGGCAGCAGGAAGCGTAGACAGAATTAATGGATGGGAGGCTGGTTTGAGTGATGGATTGGACTACATTCACGACCCTTTGTAGTTTATTGCGGTCTTGGGCAGAGCAGGAGCCATATCAAGCTGTGATACAACTCGAAAGAATGTTTTCTATGGTGCACCTGTAAAACTTGGTGACAGTTGTAGCTGACATGCCAAATTTCCTAAGTCTTCTGAGAAAGTAGAGGCGTTGATGGGCTTTCTTCACTATAGTGTCGGCATGGGAGGCCAGGACAGGCTGTTGGTGATCTGGAGACCTAAAAACCTGAAGCTCTCGACACTTTCTACTTCGTCCCCTTTGATGGAGACAGGGGCATGTTCTCCTCTACGCTTTCTGAAGTCAATGACAATCTCCGTTTTGTTGACATTGAGGGAGAGATGACAGAAATGAGAAAATACTTTGCGGTTCACGGCCTCAGGGTGAGGTCCGCACTAAATCAGAAAATGAGTACACCACAGAATAAGGCCATGCTAAGGAATGGCAATATAATTCCAAGTCAGGATGGTGAGTGACTTGGAGGAGAACTTACAGATGGTGGTGTTCCCATGTGTCTACTACCCTTGTCCTTCTGGATGGAAGTGGTCGTGGGTTTCGAAGGTGCTGTCTAAGGATCGTTGGTAAATTGCTGCTCTGTATCTTTTAGATAATACACATCGCTGCTCCTGAGCGTCGGTTGTGGCGGGATTGAATGCTTGAGGATGTGGTGCCAATCAAGCGGGCTGCTTTGTCCTGGATGATGTCAATCTTCTTGTGTGTTGTTGGAGCTGCACCCATCCAGGCGAGGTGGGAATATTCCATCACGCTCCTGACTTGTGCCTTGTAGATGGTGGACAGGCTCTGGGGAGTCAGGAGGTGAGTTATTCGCCACAGTATTCCTGGCCTCTGACCTGCTCTTGTAGCCATTGTGTTTATGTGGCGAGTCCAATTGAGTATCTGGTCAATGGTAACCGTAAGGATGTTAACAATGGGGGATTCAGTGATGGAACAACTATTGACTGTCAAGAGGCGGTGGTTAGATTTTCTCTTATTTGTGATGGACGTTGTCTGGCATTTGTCTGGCGCGAATGTTACTTGCCACTTGTCAGCCCAAAGTCTAATATAATGCCGCACACTGCGGACTTTCAAAATCTGAAATAAAAACAGAAAATGCTGGGTTATGTCAGCATTTCTGGAAGTATCTGTGCAGCGAGAATCAGAACTGACGCTTCCCGTCCAGCTGTCACGTGGCAGGCGCAGATGGGTGTCCGCGCCTGCCATGTGGGTGTCCCCGCCTGCCATGTGGGTGTCCCAGTGGGCTCTATCCGTGCTGTAAAACTCTGTGCCTTTATGACTCTTTTTCGGAGCCAGTCAGCAGAAAGCCATCCCGCCGTTTGCACCTTAAATAAATCAAAATATCTCCTTTCGAACACAATATTTCGGTCAAAACGGGGCTCGTCCGGGATTTGAACCCGGGACCTCTCGCATGCTAATGGGGCGAGGTACCCTAAGCGAGAATCATACCCCTAGACCAACGAACCTGCACGTTAGTAGCTAACAAAATAAAAATTGTTTAACTTTCTACAAAGCAGTTCTGACACCTCGAGTGAAAGCCGAAATTGATTAAATAACTTACCGCATCAGCATTTGTGGACTTTAAGTTCCAGCAAAATATCCGTCCAATATTGTTACCTCGACTGTTTGCAACTGGGGGTTTTTGTTTATAAAGTACACATGTTACAGTCAATAATTTTAACCAGCAACTTCAACATGTGACAACTCTGAGTCTGCCTTTGAAACTTGATCACTTTTGAAAGGTGTGGTCTGTCTGATGACATGGTTCACCTGGGAGATCTGTGGGTTTGTGTGAAAGGATCGGGGAGCGATTGGACTTGATGTGATAGTAATATGAGTAAAAACATGTCAAACTTCCCAACAGTGACAATCAGTAACCTCAGTGAGGGAAAACACTTAGACGGGACTGTATTGTCAGGTTCACTATGAGTAAATTTTCGCTGATTTTTAACCCCATGTGTTGTCCTGACAATGAATCATTGATTATCGACCTGTGCCAGATTTTGTATGAGGCCCGCGGGAGCCTCATTCACTGTGGCTCTCAGTGCACAGTAATACTCGGTGTTGTCTGTCACCTTCAAATCTTTCATGGGCAAGTGAAAAGTGCTTTGTTTCAGGTTGAGATTCCCGCTGCAATGTAAAAAACCTTGAGACCCGTACATTCGCGGCTCTGAGCAGTCAATGAGGAGCTCGGTGTGTATACTGGCGATACCAGAACAGTAATGTTGTACAGTTAAACTCTGTCCCGAGTAACTGCAGGGTATTGCTGAATCTTCACCCTCTGCTGCTTCAACACCTGGTCCTGACTGGGACACTGAGTCACCGTTACTCATGTCTGAAAATAGGGAACAGACGCGCAGCGGGTTAGAAGGAGTAACAACAATGGAATAATCCCCTCCAGATGGAAATGGGGAATGAATGTGGTGACTGGCAGATTTCACGCAGAAGTTCAAAATGACAGACCTGTAATCAGGACAATAACCAGAGTGAGACAGAGTTTCACCCCCATGGTTCGAGTCTGAACAGCAGAAACAGAGAGACTGATCACTGTCTGAATCAGATCTGCAATTGGAGATGTTGAAACAGTCAGGGGGATGTTATGAGGTCCAAAGTGACTCCATCTCTCCGCCCATCTTTACATCTTCAAACAGACGCTTCCTTTAGAAAGGGATTGTGATCTTTCATAAGTGATCAGAGAGTACTCTCCCGTGGACAGCACAGCCGCATATTGGAAACAGGGACACACGCGGCAACCTGAAAAGACTGACACTTATAGAGAACATTGAATCATAGAACCCCTACAGTACAGAAGGAGGCCATTCGGCCCAGCGAATCTGTACCGACCACAATTCCACCGAGGCCCTATTCCCGTAACCGCACACATAATCTCCCTGACACTAGGGGTCAATTTATCATGGCCAATCCACCTAATCCGCACATCTTTGGTCTGTTGGAGGAAACCACAGCACCCGAGGAAACCCAGCAGACATGCGGAGAACAGATAGACACACGGTCACGTGGAAAGACCAACACGAATAAGGATATATAACCATATAGATATATGCCCAGACAGTGACATCAATTCTAACGTCCCTCGTTATAAATCCAGAATTATTCTGCAGATTTCTGACACCTATTAGTTTGCGTTGCTAACCATGATAATGCATGAATACCTCCACCTCCGTGTTCACTGGAAGTCTCGGATACTGCACAGAATCAACACAGAGACCAGTAAACTAAGTGATAGATTCCCAAACCGATCGACTCAAACATAGAGTCATAGAGTCAAAGAACAAAGAACAATACAGCACAGGAACAGGCCCTTCGGCCCTCCAAGCCCGCGCCGCTCCCTGGTCCCAACTAGACCATTCTTTTGTATCCCTCCATTCCCACTCCGTTCATGTGGCTATCTAGATAAGTCTTAAACGTTCCCACCACCTCCACCACCTTGCCCGGCAGCGCATTCCAGGCCCCCACCACCCTCTGTGTAAAATACCTCCTTCTGATATCCGTATTAAACCTCCCCCCCCCCCCCCTCCACCCCTCATCTTGAACCTATGACCCCTCATGAACGTCACCACCGACCTGGGAAAAAGCTTCTCACCGTTCACTCTATCTATGCCTTTCATAATTTTATACACCTCTCTTAGGTCACCCCTCTTCCTCCGTCTTTCCAGTGAGAACAACCCCAGTTTACCCAATCTCTCCTCATAACTAAGCCCTTCCATACCAGGCAACATCCTGGTAAACCTCCTCTGCACTCTCTCTAAAATCTCTGGAGGTTTACAGCATGGAAACAGGCCCTTCGGCCCAACTTGTCCATGCCGCCCGTTTTTGTTTAAACCCCTCAGCTAATCTCAATTGCCCGCATTTGGCCCATATCACTCTATACCCATCGTACCCATATACTATCTAAATGCTTTTTAAAAGATAAACTTGTAACGGCCTCTACTAATACCTCTGGCAGCTTGTTCCACGAGACACACGGACAATCACTAAGAAAGATAACCAAGCAGATTGGCACAGCCATTGACACACAAAAGAGACATGAACTCATTGGCAACGTAAAAAGCGTGCTAGCTCCAGAGTAAACTTCCTGAACTGGAATTCCCTGGTGTGGTGTAAGTGCGGCAATATCGTGTTAGATACTCATTGCGATGGAACACAACATTTTAACAACAGGAGCAGCCAGAAATCTATTTCTCATCAATGGTGATCATTGATTGACAAATCGACGTGGACCCTTTTGCAGAATAAGCAATAATGGATATATTTATTTTTACGCCAAACATATTCTGGATGTGTCCGTGTGCAAAACATATTTACTAGTGTCACAACCAGGCTTACATTAATCCTGCAATTAATAATTCAAGTTACTGTGAAAATCCTCTCGTCGCCACATTCCGCCGCCTATTCGTGTACACGAAGGAGGAATTTCAATTGAACCCGGGTCCCTAGCATTGTGAAACAGCAGTACTAACCACTGTGCCACTGTGTTGGCCTATGTGAAGTCCGTGTGAATAAGACAGATTCTCCATCCATTCTCGAGGTTTTCGGATTGGATGTTCAGGACACAGGAGGACAGCACAAGAAGACTGCTTCAGGTGTAGGTGATTTATTCTCGTCTGTTATATTCCACACTCTGTGGAAGGTTGTGGAGTAAATGTAGTTATATTAGGTATAATTCAGAAATAATGAGGAGATGCTTCATCAGATTTAAATTCGTTTTGTAAAATCGATATAAAATCAATTGCAAAAATAAATATATGTTTACGTTGAAAACTATATCAGGAAGCTAAATCCAATACTTGCTGCCATTGGGTAAGGGAAAGGTTGTTAAAGCAAATTGTCCATGGATTCCGCAGAAACTCCTTCTTCAAATTGGGATTTTTCAATGACTTAAAAGGGAGAAACATCAACTTCATGGAATTAGAGGAGGAAATTGAAATTGGAACAAAGAACAGTTCAGGACAGGAACAGGCCCTTCGACCCATCAATCCCGCAACGACATCTTAATTATTCAGCTCCTCATAAAATAATTCGCAAAGATCTGATGGATTGATGAGCCTCTCATCGTTCTGTGACATTGTTAACCATTTTCAATCATTCTTAGATTAATGTGTCTCCAGCATTCCCAACGAATATTGCAACATATCAACTCAGCCCCATTGGGCTACGGAGCAGCCAACAGTTTCTGTGGTGTAGTGCTGATTGCATTTGCCTCACGCACGCAAGGGCCCACGTTCGAAATCGAGCAGAATCATTAATGACATTTGTCCATTAAGGTTGAGGGAAGTCTGTATAATTTCAGATTGTAGCTGAACATTATCCAAAACTCGATGTTACAGCCATGTTATATTTGCGCTCACCTCAAAAGCTTTCAGCAAAATCAGAAACCTTGTATTTTCATGACGCAATGAGAGGAAATAGATGTTCCTATTTTAAAACCGTGCACATATTAGCAATATTTTCAGCCCACTCCCGAATTTAATAGGTTTATAAATGCAGACTAACATAATTCATCACCAACTGAAACATGTCTAATAGTATTGTGTGCTCACAAATACAGATACAAGTGATACTGTAACTGAAGTAGAGAAAATGGAGAACATTTCCCCGAAGCATCTTTTTAAAATTGTTCTTCATAATAACGAAATAGGGAAAACCTCTCAGACAGAAGAGGAAATCGAGAATCAAAGCGGACCTTCTGGATCTCCTATAGATGAACGAGATTTAGGTGCCAGAATGTTTCACACACAGAATAAAGAGGGATCAAGTATAACTGGCAGATCATTCTTGAATCTCTTTCCTTTAAATATATTTGATTTGGTTTAAAGGCTGATCATGGTCAAACTCAAAAAAGCACCATTGGATGTGTATTACCCGTGACTCGATTTATTTTGTTGGTCAGTAATGTTTGCAATTTAATTTTGTATATTTCAGACATATTCAATTCGCAATGAGGACATCTGTGTTAAATAACTGGATTGATAGTAAATGTTGATTGCCGAACAAATACTGGATATAAGTGGTTGAAGTTAATCGATGGTATATGAGAATGACGCATTCACGATGGAGCAGAAATCATTGCTCCCTTAGACATTTGTCCGATGAATGTTTTTAAATTTTGAAATTCGAGACAAGTTGAGACATCACGTTGCAAGTAACGGTTGTCTCTTGCACGGAGGTACATGGACTCTCAGTCTAACCATTCGAACCTGCAGCAATAGAGCGGGGTTGAACAATGCAGTCAGACCAATTGCATATTCCAGAGATATTAAATTCAGAATTTGGACATATATATATTAAAAATCTGTATTGATATTAAAAATTGAATGATGATCCAAGGTGGATTGGGCATTGCCCCTCGGTTAGATTGATTAGCCATGGGGAAAGAGTAGCGTTGTGGGGACAGCAGGGGTAATGGCCTGGTTATGATACTCTGGCGTCGCTGCTGATTCGTTGGGCCGATTGGCCGTTTCTGCACTGATTCTATGAAACAGATACTGAGTATAATTGGTTGAAATTATTCGCAGGAAGATAAGAATGGCGCATTAATAATTGAGCACAAATCAGTGCTTCCTTAGATATTTGCCGGACGAACACTTTTTAATTTTGAAGAACAAGGTAAGTTGAGATATCGGGTTGAAAGTCAGGGATGTGCTGTTGTATTAAGTGACATGGGCCCTCAATCATACCATTCAAACCTGCAGCAACAAAGTGGAGTTAAACATTGTAGTCAGGGCCATTGAGGCCCCAATGCTAGCTGCAGTGGAGTGGTTATCCCGTTCCCCTAAAACACGAAGAGTCCCCGGTCCGAAACGGGGAAACAGCATTCGTTAAGCTTTCTCATGTAAGATGAGGGAAATCCTGTATGATTTCAGTTCGTTGCTGACCATTATCCGAATCTCGATATTACAACAATATTATATTTCCTCTGAACTCAACCTCAAATGGTTTCTGTGAATAAGAAACGCTGATTTTTTTGACGCACTGACAGGAAAGAAACGTCTCTACTTTGACAACCTGCACATAGTATCATCTTGTTCAGTGGACAACAAAATTTAATGGGTTCACAGGGGCAAACTAAAATAGCGAATCACCATCTGAAGCATGTCTAATAGGAGTGTGTGCTCAAAAAGACAAACACAAGTGATACTCAAAGTGAACTCGGGGAAATGGCGCACCTGCCGATAGCTCCTGTCAATGACCTCCTCACAATGGATAGTGAGGAGGTCATTGACAGGAGCTATCGGCAGGTGGTCACACCGGGACCACGGGAGGAGGGTAACTGGGTAACAGTGAGGAAGGAGAAAGCTCGGTTGATGGTGAGCACCCCGATGGATGTGCCCCTTAATAATAAGTACTCCTGTCTGAGTACTACTGGGGTGGACAGCCCACCTGGGGGAAGCAGCGGTGGCAGTGTCTCTGGAGCTGAGCCTGGCCCAGTAGTGCAAAAGGGTAAGGAAAGGAGGGTAGTGCTAATTGGGGACTCTACGGTGAGGGGGTCAGATAGGCGTTTTTGCGGACACAGACGGGACTCTCGGATGGTGGTTTGCCTCCCTGGTGCAGGGGTCCGGGATGTCTCTGGTCGAGTCCCAGAAATCCTGAAGGGGGAGGGAGAGGAGCCGAAGGTCGTGATGCATATAGGTACTGCTGACATAGGTAGGAAGAGGGAAGGGGTCATGAAAAGAGAATATAGGGAGTTAGGTAGACAGCTGAGAAAGAGGAATGCAAAGGTAGTAATCTCGGGATTGCTGCCTGTGCCGCGGGAGAGTGAGAACAGGAATCGGTGGAGAATGAATGCGTGGCTGAGGGTCTGGAGCAAGGGACAAGGATTTGGGTACTTGGATCATTGGGACCTCTTTAGGGGCAGGTGTGACCTGTTTAAAAAAGACGGGTGGCACTTGAATCCCAGGGGGACCAATATCCTGGCGGGAAGGTTGGCTAAGGCTACTGGAGAGACTTTAAACTAGAAAGGTTGGGGGGAGGGAATCGAAATGAGGGGACTGAGAGCGAGGAGGTTAGCTCGGAAATAGATAAGGAATGTAAACAGGGTAAGAGGGAGGTTAGACGAGTGATGGAGAAGGGAAGTGCTCAGGCTGAAGGTCTGAGATGTGTCTATTTTAATGCCAGGAGTGTAGTGAATAAAGTGGATGAGCTTAGAGCGTGGATTGCTGCTTCGAATTGTGATGTGGTGGCCATTACGGAGACTTGGATGTCTCAGGGACAGGACTGGGTGCTTCAGGTGCCGGGTTTTAGATGTTTCAGGAAGGACAGGGAGGGAGGCAAGAGAGGGGGGGGGAGTGGCACTGTTGATCAGGGATAGTGTCACGGCTGTAGAGAAGGTGGACGCCGTGGAGGGATTGACTACGGAGTCTCTGTGGGTGGAGGTTAGGAACAGGAAGGGGTCGGTAACGTTGCTGGGTGTTTTCTATAGGCCGCCCAATAGTAACAGAGATGTTGAGGAGCAGATGGGGAAACAGATCCTGGAGAGATGTAGGAATAACAGAGTTGTCGTGATGGGAGATTTTAATTTCCCAAACATAGATTGGAATATCCCTAGGGCTAGGGGTTTGGATGGAGAGGAGTTTGTTAGGTGTGTCCAGGAGAGTTTCCTGACACAGTATGTGGATAAGCCTACTAGAGGAGAGGCTGTACTTGATCTGGTGCTGGCTAATGAACCTGGACAGGTGGAGGATCTCTCGGTGGGTGAGCATCTTGGGGATAGCGATCATAATTCTATCTCCTTCACGATAGCATTGGAAAGAGATAGGATCAGGCAGGCTAGGAAAGTGTTTCTCTGGAGTAAAGGGAAATACAGTGTCATCAGGGAGGAAATTAGACGGGTAAATTGGAAGGAGGCATTCTTGGGGAAAAGTACCAAAGGAAAGTGGAGGATTTTCAAGGAATGTTTGTCTGGAGCTCTGCATGACAACGTTCCGATGAGACAGGGGGGTGTTGGTAGGGTACGGGAACCGTGGTGCACGAAGGTTGTGATGAACCTGGTGAATAAGAAAAGAGAGGCGTACAGAAGGTTCAGAGAGCTAGGAGGTGTTAAGGATTTAGAGGAGTATACGGGATGTAGGAAGGAGCTTAAGAAGGAAATTACGAGAGCGAGAAGGGGTCATGAGAAGGCCTTGGCGGGTAAGATTAAGGAGAATCCCAAGGCTTTCTACAAATATGTCAAGAGTAAAAGGATGAGATGTGAAGGCATAGGACCCTTAAAAGGTGAAGGGGGAAAAGTTTGTGCGGAACCGTTAGAAATGGCGGAGCTGCTTAATGAATACTTTACCTCGGTATTCACGGTGGAAAGGGATCTGGGTGGTTGTACTGCTGGTTTGCGGTGGACAGAAAGGATCGAGCATGTGGACATAAAGAAAGAGGATGTGTTGGAACTATTGAATGGCATCAAGGTTGGTAAGTCGCCGGGACCGGATGGGATGTACCCCAGGTTACTGTGGGAGGCGAGGGAGGAGATTGCGGAGCCTTTGGCGATGATCTTTGCATCGTCGATGGAGACGGGAGAGGTTCCGGAGGATTGGAGGATTGCAGATGTGGTCCCTATATTCAGGAAAGGGAACAGGGACAGCCCGGGAAATTACCGACCGGTGAGTCTAACCTCAGTGGTTGGTAAGTTGATGGAGAGGATCCTGAGAGAAGTTTAGTATGATCAAAAGTAGTCAGCACGGCTTTGTCAAGGGCAGGTCGTGCCTTACGAAGGAAGAGCGGTGGATGTGGTCTATATGGACTTCAGCAAGGCGTTCGATAAGGTCCCCCATGCAAGACTTCTTGAGAAAGTGAGAGGGCATGGGATCCAAGGGGCTGTTGCCTTGTGGATCCAGAACTGGCTTGCCTGCAGAAGGCAGAGAGTGGCTGTGGAGGGGTCTTTCTCTGCATGGAGGTCAGTGACCAGTGGAGTGCCCCAGGGATCTGTTCTGGGACCCTTGCTGTTTGTCATTTTCATAAATGAACTGGATGAGGAAGTGGAGGGATGGGTTGGTAAGTTTGCTGACGACACCAAGGTAGGTGGTGTTGTGGATAGTTTGGAGGGATGTCAGAAGTTGCAGCGAGACATAGATAGAATGCAAGACTGGGCGGAGAAGTGGCAGATGGACTTCAACCCGGATAAGTGTGTGGTGATCCATTTTGGCAGATCCAATGGGATGAAGCAGCAGTATAATATGAAGGGTACCATTCTTAGCAGTGTAGAGGATCAGAAGGACCTTGGGGTCCGGGTCCATAGGACTCTTAAATCGGCCTCGCAGGTGGAGGATGCGGTCAAGAAGGCGTACGGCGTACTGGCCTTCATTAATCGAGGGATTGAGTTTAGGAGTCGGGAGATAATGCTGCAGCTTTATAGGACCCTGGTTAGACCCCACTTGGAGTACTGCGCGCAGTTCTGGTCACCTCATTACAGGAAAGATGTTGAAGCCATTGAAAGGGTGCAGAGGAGATTTACAAGGATGTTGCCTGGATTGGGGGGCATGCCTTATGAGGATAGGTTGAGGGAGCTTGGTCTCTTCTCCCTGGAGAGACGAAGGATGAGAGGTGATCTGATAGAGGTTTACAAGATGTTGAGAGGTCTGGATAGGGTAGACTCTCAGAGGCTATTTCCAAGGGCTGAAATGGTTGCTACGAGAGGACACAGGTTTAAGGTGCTGGGGGGTAGGTACAGAGGAGATGTCAGGGGTAAGTTTTTCACTCAGAGGGTGGTGGGTGAGTGGAATCGGCTGACGTCGGTGGTGGTGGAGGCAAACTCGTTGGGGTCTTTTAAGAGACTTCTGGATGAGTACATGGGATTTAATGGGATTGAGGGCTATAGATAGGCCTAGAGGTGGGGATGTGATCGGCGCAACTTGTGGGCCGAAGGGCCTGTTTGTGCTGTGGCTTTCTATGTTCTATGTTCTATTTCCCAGAAGAATCTTTTTTTAAAATGTTGCTTCATCACATGGAAATCGGAAAAAAAACACTCAGACAGATGAGGAAATGGAGACTCAGTGCGGATCAACTAATCTTTCCTATAGCTGGCTGGAATTTATGCGCCTGAATGTTTCACACTTATAATAAAAAGGCTCAAGTATACCTAACAGATAATTGTTCAATCTCTTCCATTTAATTATAGTTGACTTTGTTTAAAAGCTGACGATGGCCAATCTCAAACAAACACCATGGGATCTGTATTACCCGGTGATTCGACTCTTTCAGTTGGCCAGTTATGTTTGCAATTCAGTGATATTCAAGTTCAGAGATATTCAATTCATAATGAAGACATATGTGTTAAATAACGCATTGATACTAAATATTGAAACAAATACTGAGTACAATTGTACAATGAGCTTTGACAAAGTGTCATCTGGACTCGAAACGTCAGCTCCTTTCTCTCCTTACAGATGCTGCCAGACCATATGAGATTTTCCAGCATTTTCTCCTTTGGTTTCAGAATCCATCATCCGCAGTAATTTGCTTTTATTAATGAGCACAAGTGGTTGAGATTATTCGAAGGAAGATGAATATGATGCATTAGTGAATGAGCAGAAATCATTGATCCCTTCGATATTTGCCAGGCGATCGCTTTCAAATTTTGAAGTTCAAGATAAGTTGAGCAATCACATTGAAAGTAACGGTTATCTTCCTGAAACAAGTGACATGGGCTCTCAGTCTAATCATTTGAAACTGCAGCAATACAGCGCAGTTGAAAATTGCAGAGAGGCGAAAGGTTCCCGGTTCAAAACCTGGCAGAAACATTTATTGAGCTTCCTAATTTAGATTGAGGAAAATCTGTATGATTTCAGTACAAAGAACAAAGAATATTACAGCACAGGAACAGGCCCTTCGGCCCTCCAACCCTGCACCGACCATGCTGCCCGAATTAACTAAAACCCCGATCCTTCCGGGGACCATATCCCTCTGTTCCCATTCCTATTCATGTACTTGTCAAGACGCCCCTTAAAAGTCACGACCGTATTCGCTTCCACTACTTCCCCTGGCAACAAGTCCCAGACACCCACGAAACCCTGTGTAAAAATTCTGCCTCGTACATCTCCTTTAAACCTTACCCCTCGCAACTTAAACCTATGTCCCCTAGTCATTGACTCTTCCACCCTAGGAAAAAAGCTTCTGACTATCCATTCTGTCCATGCCTCTCATAATCTTGTAGACTTCTATCAGGTCGCCCCTCAACCTCCGTCGCTCTAGTGAGAACAAACCAAGTTTCTGCAATCTCTCCTCGTAGCTAATCCTCTCCATACCACGCAACATCCTGGTAAATCTTTTATGTACCCTCTCCAAAGCTCCACATCCTTCTGGTTGTGTGGCAACCAGAATTCAACACGATATTCCAAGTGCGGCCTAAATAAGGTTCAATAAAGCTGCAACATGACTTGCCAATTTTTAAACTCAATGCCCCGGCCGATGAAGGCAAGCATGCGGTATGCCTTCTTGACTACCTTCTCCACCTGCATTGCCACTTTCAGTGACCTGTGTACTTGTACACCCAGATCCCTTTGCCTATCAATACTCTTAAGGGTGCTGCCATTTACTGTATATTTCCTATCTGTATTAGACCTTCGTTGCTGAACGTTATCCGAATCTTGATATTGCAGCCATATGATCTTTGCTCTGACCTCGGCCTCAAGTGCTTTCTGTAAAATAAGAATGTTGATAGCTTTGTGACGAAATGACAGGAAAGAAACATTTCGATTTTGACACTGTGCACATATTCGCATCACGTTCAGTCAACAACAGAATTTAATGAGTTTATGGGTGCAGATTAACGTAGCTAATCACCATCTGGAACTGTTCGAATTGTAGTATGTGCTCCAGGGGACTAACACAAGTGATACTGCAAGCGAACTATCGGAAATGGCGCACATTTCCCAGAATAATCTTTTTCTTTAATCGTTCTTCAAAACAAAGAAATAGGAAAAAAAAAACCACTCAGACAGATGAGGAAATCGAGACTTAGTGCGGATCTACTGGACTTTCATTTAAGTGTCCGGAATTTATGTGCCTTAATATTTCACGCCCATAATAAAAAAGACACAAGTGTCAATAGCAGATAATTCTTCAATCTCGTCTATTTAAATGTAGTTCACTTTGTTTAAATGTCGTTCGCTATGGTCAATCTCATAATTGTGATCTGTATTCCCCGGTGACTCGATTCATGTTGGTCAGTTATATTTGCAATTCTATTGTATTGAATTTCAGAGATATACAATTCATAATGAAGACATATGTGTTAAATAATGCATTCAGACTAAATACTGAAACAAATACTGAGTACAATTGTACAATGAACTTTGTTAAAGTGTCACCTGGATTCGAAACATCAGCTCATTTCTCTCCTTACAGGTGCTGGCAGACGTTTTGTGATTTACCAGCATTTTTTCGTTTGGTTTCCGATTCCAGTTTCCGCGGGAATTTGCTTTTATCGCTGAGTAAAATTGGTTGAGATTAGTCGAAGGAAGATGAGAATGATGCATTAATGAATGGCCAGAAATCATTGTTCCCTTAGATATTTGCCAGAAGAACGCTTTTAACTTTTGAAGTTCATGATAAGTTGAGCAATCAGATTGAAAGCAACGGTTATCTTCCTGAATTAAGTGACATGTGCTCTCAGTCTAACCATTGGAACCTGCAGCAGTTGAACATTGCGGACAGGCCGATTTGCTGCAGCTTGCGTCCAGCTGTTTCTGTAGTGTAGTGGTTATTATGTTCGTCTGACACGCGGAAGGATCCTGGTTCCAAACGAAGCAGAAACATTCATTAAGATTTCTCATGTCGGGTGAAGGAAAATTGCATGATTTCAGTTCGTTCCTCAACATTATCTGAACCTCGGTATTACAGGCATATTATCGGCTCTGACATCGGCCTCTAATGTTTTCTGTAAAATAAGAAATGCTGATTTTGTTTTGATGCACTGACAGGAAAGAAACGTTTCGATTTTGACACTGTGCACATATTCGCATCTCGTTCAGTCTACAACAGAATTTAATGGGTTTACAGGTGCAGACTGACATGGCTAATCACCGTCTGAAATATATCTAATAGTAGTGTCTGCTCCAGAAGACTGACACAAGTGATATTGTAAGTGATCTATCGGAAATGGCGCTCATTTCCCAGAAGATTCCATTTTAAAATCGTTGTTCACAACAAGGAAATAGAAAAAAAAACACTCAGACAGATGAGGGAATCGGGACTCAGTGCAGATCTTCTGGACTTTCCTATAAATGGTCGGAATTTATGCGCCTGAATATTTCACCCCCTAGATAAAAAAAAGGCCCAAGTGTCACGAAAAGTTCATTTTTGAATCACTTCCAATTAAACGTAGTTGACTTTGTTTAAAAGCTGGCTATGATCAATCTCAAAATTGCGATCTGTATTACCCGGTGATTCGATTCGTTCTGTTAGTCAGTTATGTTTGCAATTCTGTGACATTCAATTCCAGAGATATTCAATTAATAATGAAGACATATGTGTTAAATAATGCATTGATACTAAATATTGAAACAAATACTGAGTGCAATTGCTCAATTAGCTTTGACACAGTGCCATCTGGACTCGAATCGCCAGCCCTTCTCTCTCCTTACAGATGCTGAGATATTGCGAGATTTTCCAGCATTTTCTCTTTTGGTTTCCGATTCCAGCATCCGCAGTAATTACTTTTATTAATGAGTACAATTGTTTGAGATTATTCGAAGGAAGATGAGAATGATGCATTAATGAATGGGCAGAAATCATTGCTCCCTCAGATATTTGCCAGACGAAAGCTTTTAAATTTTGATGTTCAAGATAAGTTGTGAAATCAGGTTAAAAGTACCAGTTTTCTTCTTGAATTCAGTGACATGGGCTCTCAGTCTAACCATTGGAACCTGCAGCAGCGCAGCGCAGTTGGACATTGCAGACATGCCGATTAGCTAAAATATGCTGTCAGCTGTTCATGTAATGTCATGGTTATCACGTTCGCCTCACACTCGAAAGATTCCCGTATCAAAACCCGACAGAAACACTTTGGGACCTTTCTTATTAATGGCGTGCGAAGCCTGCATAGTTTAACTTCCGAGAATCACATACTGAAGAATGAGGCAATTCGGCCCATCGAAGCTGCACCGAACACAATCCCACCCAGGCCCTATCCCCATTACCCCATGTATTTACCTGGCTCGTCCCCCTGACACTAAGGGGCAATTTTGCATGGCCAACCCGCCTCACCCGCAACTCTCTGGACTGTAGGAGGAAACCAGAGGACCCGGGGAACCCCACACAGACACGGGGAGAACGTGCAAACTCAACACAGACAGTGACGCAAGCCAGGAATCGAACCCAGGTCTCTGTGAGACCGCAGTGCTAACCACTGTGATGCTGTGCCGCCCCCACTGTGCAACCATCATTGCTCAACGTTATGTGAATCTCGATGTTACACCAACTCAAATGCTTTTGGGAAAATCGGATCTTACAGTAACTCAATTGTCTTTAGGAAAATCAGAATTGCCGTGTTTTAGGATGCAATGGCAGGAAATAAATGTCTGTATTGTTTGTATGCATATTCGCAACCCGTTCAGTCCACAATAAAATTTAATGCGTTTACAGGTGCAGACTAAGAGCTTTAATCACCATCTGAAACATGTCTCCCAGCAGTGCGGGCTCATAAGGACAGACACAAGTGAAACTGTAACTGAACTAGAGGAAATGGCACACATTGCTTCGAAGCTTATTTTTAAAATTGTTCTTCCTGATAAAGAAATGGGAAAGACCATTCAGGCCGATGAGGAAATCGGAAATCAGTGCGAACCTCCTATAAGACCATAAGACCATAAGACATAGGAGCGGAAGTAAGGCCATTCGGCCCATCGAGTCCACTCCACCATTCAATCATGGTTGATTTCAACTCCATTTACCCGCTCTCTCCCCATAGCCCTTAATTCCTCGAGAAATCAAGAATTTATCAATTTCTGTCTTGAAGACGCTCAACGTCTCGGCCTCCACAGCCCTCTGTGGCAATGAATTCCACAGACCCACCACTCTCTGGCTGAAGAAATTTCTCCTCATCTCTGTTCTAAAGTGACTCCCTTTTATTCTAAGGCTGTGCCCCCGCGTCCTAGTCTCCCCTGTTAATGGAAACAACTTCCCTACGTCCATCCTATCTAAGCCGTTCATTATCTTGTAAGTTTCTATCAGATCTCCCCTCAACCTCCTAAACTCCAATGAATATAATCCCACGATCCTCAGACGTTCATCGTATGTCAGGCCTACCATTCCTGGGATCATCCGTGTGAATCTCCGCTGGACCCGCTCCAGTGCCAGTATGTCCTTCCTGAGGTGTGGGGCCCAAAATTGCTCACAGTACTCCAAATGGGGCCTAACCAGTGCTTTATAAAGCCTCAGAAGTACATCCCTGCTTTTGTATTCCAAGCCTCTTGAGATAAATGACAACATTACATTTGCTTTCTTAATTACGGACTCAACCTGCAAGTTTACCTTTAGAGAATCCTGGACTAGGACTCCCAAGTCCCTTTGCACTTTAGCATTATGAATTTTGTCACCGTTTAGAAAATAGTCCATGCCTCTATTCTTTTTTCCAAAGTGTACGACCTCGCACTTGCCCACGTTGAATTTCATCAGCCACTTCTTGGACCACTCTCCTAAACTGTCTAAATCTTTCTGCAGCCTCCCCACCTCCTCAATACTACCTGCCCCTCCACCTATCTTTGTATCATCGGCAAACTTGGCCAGAATGCTCCCAGTCCCGTCATCTAGATCGTTAATATATAAAGAGAACAGCTGTGGCCCCAACACTGAACCCTGCGGGACACCACTTGTCACCGGTTGCCATTCTGAGAAAGAACCTTTTATCCCAACTCTCTGCCTTCTGTCTGACAGCCAATCGTCAATCCATGTTAGTACCTTGTAGATGAAAGATATTTAAGCGCCAGAATGTTCGACACACAGAATAAAGAAGGATCAAGTATAACTAACAGATCATTCTTAAATCTCTTCCCTTGAAAGATATTTGCTTTTGTTTGAAAGCTGACTGCGGTCAATTTCAAAAAGGTACCATGGGATGTGTATTTCCCAGTGACTCGCTTTCTTTTGTTGGTCAGTCATGCTTGCAATTCAATGTTCTCTATTTCAGAGATATTCAATTCAGAATGAGGACATTTGAGTTAAATAAATGTATTGAAGTTAAAGGTTGAATCAAAAGAACCGGGAAGATGCAATGTGATTGGATGGGATTTCTTTTCTCCGCCCATTTTCGCATCAGCAAATTGTCACTTTCTGCAAAAGGAGACTGATGTTCGGTAAGTGATCAAAGAGCGCCCTCCCGTGGACAGTACAGCAGTGGTAACAGACGCAGAACCAAGATCTGAGATATCGGCACTCAGAGAATATCCAGGACAGCTACAACATTGGACAAGAGGAAACATCCGCTCAACATCCACACTGTTCGCACCCCTTAGGGTTTTGAAGGTTTCAGCCAATATGCCTCTTACTCTTCTAAACTCCCGTGGGTACAAACCTGACGGTACCATTCTTTCCTCATAAACTGACCCGCTCATAGCTGGTAATAGTTTAGTGAAACTCCTCTGAACTTTTTTCTAACGCATTAACATCTTTCTTAAGATAAGGAGACAAGTAGTGCACACAATATTCGAGACATGCCCAATGCCCTCGCCAATGCTCAATTTTCCGATCTATCTTTGTGTCGTCAGCAGATTTAGCATTTATATCTTCACTCTCTTCATCACTGCAGAAATCATCCCACTTATATGTTTCGCGACAAATTCAGCCAGAATGCATTTGTTCAGGTCAAATCGTGTATAATTAACTTGCTTGAGTTTTATGCTGAGTAACAGAGATGGTTTGTGAGGGTATTTCTCTTATTGGGCGTCCAAAAGTCATGTGATACGGTGCTGCACCACAGCTTGTGAGTAAGTATGGAGCTCACAGAATAAAATGGACAGGAGTAACATGGATAGGAAATTGGCTGAGTGCCAGGAAACAACTCGTCGCTATTTTTCGGACTTGAGCAAAGCTTGTAGTGAAGTTGCCAGGAATAGTTGACCTTCCTGGCATAGTAATGACCGAGAGCTTGGTATGGAAGTCAGACTTTCAAGACCTGTGAATGATACAGAACTTGGAAACATTGCCAACCATCAGTAGATCATGCAGAACTTTAGAACGAAAAAGATCCTAATTGGTGCAATTGGCGTGCAATTAGGAGGTTTAGTTTTTTGCAGAGTAAAGTTACATGCTTAGCTGTGTTGTGCAAAATGTGAAGAGACAAATGGAAATGATGAAAACGCTATGAAAGTGGGTTTCGACGCCGAGGGAACTGAGAGAATATGTGAATAAATCATCCATGGTGGAAGACAGTTGAGACTGCAGTCAATAAAATAGTTAACAATCTTTGTCTATTGGGGAATAGAATACAGAAGCAAGGAAATTAGGCCATATCTGTCGAAAGCAATGGAAAACAGTCAACAGAAATATTGCGTCCAATTCGGGGCACCAAACTTAAGGAGGAATGTAAAGCCAACAGGATGGCTGCAGAGGAAAAACACGAGAATAGTTCCAGAGTTCAGAAACTTCAATTACAAGAATATATTGGAGAGGTTAGGACTGTTTTCCTTGACAGGGAGTTACTGACGTGATCTTAGCATGGGTTCGTGAAGGGAAGGTCATGTTTCACTAATTTGGTGGAATTCTTTGAGAACGTTACATGTGCAGTGGACAATGGGAACCTGTGGATGTGGTGTATCTGGATTTCCAGAAAGCATTTGACAAGGTGCCGCGCCAAAGACTGCTGCATAAGATAAAGGTGCACGGTGTTACGGGTAATGTATTAGCATGGATAGAGGATTGGCTAACTAACAGAAAGTTAAGAGAAGGGGTAAATGGGTGTTTTTCTGGTTGGCGATCAGTGACTAGTGGTGTGCCTCAGGGATCAGTGTTGGGACAGCAATTGTTTACGATTTAAATAGATGATTTGGAATTGGGGACCAAGTGTAGTGTGTCAAAATTCGCAGACGACACGAAGATGAGTGGCAGAGCAAAGTGTGCAGAGGATGCTGGAAGTCGACAAAGGGATATAGATAGTCTAAGTGAGTGGGCGAGGGTCTGGCAGATGGAATACAAGGAGCTCCCTGCCCAGTGAAGCAGTTGAGGCTACCTCATTGAATGTTTTTAAGGCAAGGATAGATACATTTTTCAACAGTAAAGGAATGTAGGGTTATGGTGAGCGGCGCGGTTAAGTGGAGCTGAGTCCACGAAAAGATCTTATTGAATGGCGGAGCAGGCTCGAGGGGACAGATGACCTACTCCTGCTCCTAGTTCTTATGTTCTTATTAAGGCATTCAAAATGCAAAGTGGTCTGGAGAGAGTCGATAGAGAGGAACCGTTAACTGGGAGAAGGATCTTGTACCAGAGGGTGCGGGTCGAAGTTAATTGGCAAAAGAAGCATGGAGACATAACGGAAAACATTTTCAGACAGTGACTGACTCAGATTTGGAATGTGCTGTTTGAGAGTCTGGTGCAGGCAGCGCCAATTGATGGTTTCAAAATGGGATTGAATTATTGTCTGGAAATGAACAAAATGCTGGACTGTGGGGTAGAGAGTGCTGTTGGATGAATTGCTCCCTTAGAGGGCAAACACATACACGATGAGTCAAATGGCCTTCTCCACTGTTGTAAATGCTCTATGAACCTTGAAAGGGGAGGCAGTGGCATAGTGGTAATATCACTGGGCTAGTAATTAGGAGGGGAGGCAATTTTCTCAAGGTATATATTCAAAGACAACTACAACAGTACGTGGGATTTAGAATGCAATTAAAATTTTGAATTTAAAGTTTGTTTCCTTAATTGCTGCTATTACAAAAAAACACGTTAGATTCGCTAATGCCCTCTGGAAAAGGAAACCTTCCATCCTTCGCCAGCTTGGCCCATACGTAACTCCAGGCCTCCAAGTGGTTGGCGCTAACGGCCTGCTGTGATGCTTTAGAAACCCAATAAATTCAGAGTATTAGCGATTACTGGCCTCTCCAGCCGGGATAACAGACAATGAAAAAATAAGAAACAGCAACTAAAATCAGCATTTCACAACATCTGCAATAGCAAAGGTTGTCCAGGAGATGGCAGTGAAATCGTGATTTTTGGCATGACACAAAACTGAGATTGTCTCAATTATTGCTGCCATGGACTCAGGCTTTGCCCATCCTAAACTAGAGCCAGTTTATATGACAATAAATCCTATTTCTGATAATATGACAATAATTCTGAGTTGATTCCGTACTCATCAAAATCCCAGTTGTTATTATACTGAAGAAAGCCTGAGTTGATATTGCACCGTGCATTCTGGCAATTACGGCAGCACGGAATTAATTCTCGGCTAATGTCATGATTCTCCATGTCTCTGTTGTTACGTCACTTGACCCTCTGTCTTCTGATACTGCACCAGAACACGTTACTGTTTTTATTCCACGAGGCTCTGTCTCAGTTGTTGCACGGTAGCACAGTGGTTAGCACTGCTGCTTCACAGCTCCAGGGACTTGGGTTCGATTTCCGGCTTGGGTGACTGTCTGTGTGGAGTTTTCACATTCTCCTCGTGTCTGCGTGGGTTTCCTCCGGGTGCTCCGGTTTCCTCCCACAGTCCAAAGATGTGCGGGTTGGGTTGATTGGCCATGCTAAAATTGCCCCTTAGTGTCCTGGGATGCGGAGATTAGAGGGAGTAGCGGGTAAAATATGTAGGGATATGGGGGTAGGGCCTGGGTGGGATTGTGGTCGGTGCAGACTCGATGGGCCGAATGGCCTCTTTCTGTACTGTAGGATTTCTATGATTGCTGGAAACTGCCACGTATATAAAAACATCGACACTATCTCAATCACTCCTGCACCAGTCTACCTCCATGTTTATAGCGAACAGCATCCTGTCGCTGTAATTATTGTTTTATTACACGTTTCATTTATTGATGCACTTGCCGCGTCAAAGCTTATATCAATCTAAGGCCTTGGTCTAAATTACTGTGTCAGGCTTTGTCTCATTTTATATTATACAATGCCTAGAATCAGACAAAATTATTCTCGGCCCGGTGTCAGTTTTATAACGTTTGATGTTCTCTCCTTTATTATGCGCTAAACCATACCGCTGTTCATTTTGCACATCATTCTCTCTCAATTATTACTTTACTCTGCATTGCCTCACTTTTTATTCCACTGGGCTACATCTCTGTTTATATCACGCTAGATCATGTCCCTATATTCTGATAGCACCTATATGAGTTTCCATTACACGAGAACCTGTCTCAGTTGAAATTATTGTGCACGTTGTCTCCGCTGATATTAGAATAAATCTTGTCTTTGTTACAGCTGCATGTCTCTGTTTATATTAGAAAGTACCACGCTAGTTACTAATACACTAGACCTTCTCTCAAGAATTATTGAACTGAACCCAGTCTCGATTCAGACTAGCGCAGGTACTGGATAAATAATTGTTGCACTCGGCCCTGTCTCTGTATTACTGAACAAACGCCTACCCCCAATTATTATTTAATCATACCATGGTGATGGATTGGCCATGCGAAATTGCCCCTTAGTGTCCAAAGATGTGTAGGTAACGTGGATGAGCCATCGTAAATGTGCAGGGCCATCGGGGATAGGGTAGAAGGAAGGGTAGAATGGGATAGGGTAGAAGGACATTTGGGCCGACTGACCTGGATGGGATGCAGACTCTATGGGCCAGTTGACCTTTTTTTGCACAATACGGATCATATGGCTCTATGTCTAAGAAATATCACATAATTTCCCTCCTTAAATATTTGTCTGCTTATTTATTTAAATTAATCTATTTTCTATTAACCCAATTTGGAGAAATAAACTTTCATTCAGCAAATTTCCTTCAATTTTCCAGTGATAACCTTCAATCCATTTCCGCCTTCCATGAGTGTATGAAAACCCTAAACAATTCATGTATTCAATTGAAGAATAGGTAATACTGTAATTATTTATTGTCAACCATTCTGTTCTGTGCTTTTGTTTACAAAATGATTTCAGACTGACTATTTTCCCAGCGTTGACTTATTTGTCTTTAGAGATCAGTTGGAAAATGAATAACTCACTGTCAAATGGCGAGGAGATTTTTAAAAAATGACCTTCTCAGTTTCTCACTGAAATTCCTGATATAAGACTCGAATATGTTCCGATTTGTGAAAATGATGCCGAAAATGAACTTGGATGTATAGCCGACAGGAGATAATTATAACTTTAATTCTCAGTCCTCTTATACCTATTGATGCAAAGGATGGAAACATCTGCTGCTCTCCAGAGAAGGAGCAATATTTCTGTGTAACCGTTACCTTCACCAATTCCATGGTAACCAACCTAAATATTTTCTACTGTGTATAGGTTGTACAATGTCGGTAATACGATTAATCAAGATCAGGTGTATCATAAGGGTGTTCAGACCTTGTGTGGTATAAACAGTGATACGGGCTGCTGAACATGGATCGCAGTGGTTCAAGATGGCAGCTCATCACCACTTTGTCAGGGGCAATTAGGGAAGGGCAACAGATGCCAGCGATGCCCAAATCCCAGAAATGATTAAAAACTATTCAGGAACAACAGAGACAGAATCTAATCTAATATAGACAGATATGCTAGCGCAATGGTGACATAAACTGACCGGGAGAGTCATGTAAACCAATGTATGGGATATATAGAATAAGAGAGACAGAACATGATATAACATTTTAATAAACAGTTTTGTGCGTGTGATCATTCTCGAAAAAAGTAATTTGTCCAATGATAACCGGCAGGTGTCAAATGAAACAAAATCAGATATAGGTTCTAATTCACAACTGATTGGCTAACGGTTTCCAGAAATAATCATGGAGAATTAGAATATTATAATTTGAATGACCGGCTCCAGTGTATCACTAACAGAGACAGCTGGGCCCGGAGTCGGACTGGGAACTGATATAAGTAAGCAATCATTTCTAGGGCCTGAGTGCAGCTTTCTTTGTCATGACGAGTCTCGTAGGGATTTGTGTGGCAAACACGGATTGAAAACCCGATGACGACCGCAGGAGTGACTGACTCTACCTGACTAAGAGCTGTTATTCCCAAGGGGGACAATGGTGGCGGGCTCCATAAATTTCTGTTATCTGAGGTAACAATGCTGAATCTGTCAGAGGAACAGAAAATAATCTGTTCCTTCTCTTTCCTACAAACAGTTCCACATTTACAGACAGAATTAGGACATATGATGACTGAAAAGTCAAAATATGAAAACTTCATCGGAGGAAAAAAGAACAGTGCAATAAATATTAAGGGCAATTGTGCTTTTCCTAAATAATCGATCCAATGCTAATTTGTTCAAAGTGATACTCTTATCTTAACACAAGACGACAGCTGTATAAATATTGCATTCTATTCAGTCTCAATGAAGGGCAGGGAGAGACACAAAAAGGATGCGAGGACAATTACATAGATGAACCATTCAACTGGTCCCATTCTTGAAAACCCTTCAAATTTTAACCCCATGAAGGATATATCTTATTTATTTTCTAAAGTTACTGTGAAATCTGATTCGATCACCCTTTCAAGCTCTTTATTCCAGTTTATAACAACGTTTGTGTAAAAATAAACAATTATATTTCTGTCTCCCTGCTCAATAAAATAAATTTGTGCCCATTGGTTGCTGACCGTCCTCCCAGTTGAAACATTCTCTCTTTAATTACCCCACTCACAACTTCATGATTATGAACACTAATAAAAGTGTTCAAAAGATAGGAGATAGACAGAGACACCGGGAGAGTTAGCAGAAAGAAAAACGGGGTGCTGACAGATAAGGAACAAAAAATAAAAAGCAGATGGAGAGAAAATGATCAAACAATGCAAGACAACAGCTATCATTCCCTTCCTTCACGGAACCCGGGGGAGCTCAGTGGCTAATCCACTGACCATCGAGTTATGTCCGGGAATGGAAGCTCTAAGCAGATCACACCAGGCTCATTTGTAAATGTCACCGCAATGTGATCTGTGTGATTCTGCCCTGGCTCTGTGGACAGATATAGGCCGCACTGACAGATGTTCTCACCAGATTGGGGTCCATGGAGTTATTTTCTGCTCAGAAGTGAGATGTGTGGTTTGCAACCGGCAGCAAGAAACAGGAAGTTGTGTTACCTGAGAATGAAACAACCAGGGCCAGTTTGATGTTATCACCGTGAACAGTCTTCCTGACTGTGAGGGTGAACTCACTCTGACAGCATCAAGAACAACCACACAGATTGCTGCCAGTCTCAGTATTACATTCACCTCTATTCCCATTTTAATGAATCAAGAAAATGATCATATTTGGGGTTTAAATAGATTAATTGCAGTGAAGATGGACCGAAGGCTATCACTGAGAAAAGAGGGAAAATTAAAGCAACATTTTTTTCCCCGCAGAGGTATTCCATATAAGAAAGTTTAAGTGTGTTAGGTGTTGTGTGAGAGAAATCGAGGAGAGAGGTTAAGTGAGTGAACTGGTTTGTTTCCGACACTGAATTTTCCGCTGAAGAGATTTTTGTACTTTATCTTTTCAGTCACAAGGTGCCTTAAACAACAATTTTTTTTTTTTAAACTCGTAGCCAGATCCGTGTCCTGGATACCTGTGTAAGTGAGTTAATGGAGACTGAGAGAGAGAAGAGAGGTTATCTGATTTAGTTGCAGTCTGAGACAGAGAAAGAGAGGAGAGAAATTCAGTGAGTCATTTGAAAGATGCATTGCGTTGGCAGCGAAATGGCCAGATGTACATCACATTCAAGAGCGTCCAGGGCAATTCATTAACTTTAGGTATTGGCTGAGGCATAGAATGTGTAACCATAGAAACCCTACAGCACAGAAAGAGGCCATTCGGCCCATCGAGTGTGCACCGACCACAATCCCACCCAGGCCCTACCCCCATATCCCTACATATTTACCCACTAATCCCTCTAACCTGCACATCTCAGGACACTAAGGGCAATTTTTAGCATGGCCAATCAACCTAACCCGCACATCTTTGGACTGTGGGAGGAAACCGGAGCACCCGGAGGAAACACACGCAGACACGAGGAGAATGTGCAAACTCCACACAGACAGTGACCCAAATCGGGAATCGAACCCAGGTCGCTGGAGTTGTGAAGCAGCAGTGCTAACCACTGTGCTACCGTGCCACTACTGCGTTACCGTGAATACTGAATAAATTACCGTATCATGTTTAAAGGTAATAGCAATTATTTACACAGTGGTTAGCACTGGTACCTCACACTGTTACGGGCACAGGTTCCATTTCGGCCTTGTGTGGTGTTTGCACATTCACCCCGTGTGTGCGTGGGTTTCCTCCAGGTTTACTGCTTTCCTCCGACAGTCTAAAGATGTACAGGTTAGTTGGAGTGGCCATGCTGAATAGCCCATTAGTGTCCATTTGCTGTGCAACGTGGCGTACGTTTATTATGTTCCTCAATCTCTTCTGAACAAGAGGATGTTACAAGTTTCATCCCAAGCTTTCAACAAAATATTGCAGACAATCCGAGAGCAATTAAATATTACACGCAGCACCTAATAGTTATTAACAAGACGAAACGCATTCATCGAACCCCTTTCATCGACAGAAATATATTACGTTTTTTAAGCTAATATCCGTCTTTTCTCGCTCGCCCCTTCTTTCTTTCCATCTGTCAGACGCATTTTTATAGAAAACCAATTGCTGAGACACTGTCTGCTTTATTATTATGACCAAATATAAGACAAAGTGAGGCACGGATGTTTCAGTAGTGCACGACATAGAGCCGAGCGCAATAATATCTGAGATGGAGCCGAGTGTAACAGAAATGGCCTCTTGACTGAACAAAAACTCAGAAATAATGATTTGTAGCATTGTCGTCATGTAATAATAAATGAAGCGGCATATTTCGTAAATTAAAGTAATAGCAGCATTTGGCTCCATGGCTCAGTGGTTTAAGCACTGGCTTTGTAAACCAGGGTTCGCGAGTTCAATTCTCACTGGAGCCTGAAAACAAAATCTAGCTGATAGAAGCTGCACGGAAGAGACTGGGAGGCGAAGCAGAGAGCTTTGATTAGTGGAGGGAACAGATCGGATGGCATTTTAGTGCGGCACGGTAGCACAGTGGTTCGCACTGCTTCTTCACAGCTCCAGGGATCTGGGTTCGATTGCCGGCTTGGGTCACTGTCTGTGTGGAGTTTGCACATTCTCCTCGTGTCTGCATGGGTTTCTTCCGGGTGCTCCGGTTTCCTCCCACAGTCCAAAGATGTGCGGGTTAGGTTGATTGGCCATGCTAAAATTGCCCCTTAGTGTCCTGAGATGCGGAGGTTAGAGGGATTAGCAGGTAAATATGGGGGTAAGGCCTGGGTGGGATTGTGGTCGGTGCAGCCTCGCTGGGCCAAATGGCCTCTTTCTGCACTGTAGGGTTTCTATGATTCTAATGTAAACAGACACCAAGATCTATTGCAAATGCTCACATGCAGTATATAAATAGGCATGGCCTCGTGCATTACTGTACATGACTGCGCCAAATGTGTGTGACAGAGAGGGAGGGAGCGAGACAGACAGAGAGAGACACAAGGAGAGAGAGAGAGAGATGCACATTAATATCACTCCATTTATGATGAATGATCTGCTGAGTGTTTCTGGCATTTTTTTTTCAGACCCATGCATCGGTAATAGCTTCCTGATGAGCAACGAGATATTTAATCAGGTTACTGACAGGATGGCCAATAAAAGGGATAGTTTTATGGATTGATTCAGACGAGGAATATGAGGTAACGAGATTTAGGGAGGGAATAACAGAGCTTAGGGCCTCGACAGATGAATACATCCCAAACTGAAAAATAATTTTGAAGATAACAATACGAATTGCAGAAAATATATGTTTTTAACTCTATTCAAACATATCGTAACAGTCAACACTTGTTCTGTGTCCCCATTTCGGGGTTTTTTTCTCTCTGAAACAGATGAGCAAATAATGAATGGACAGATATTTAGCCTGTGGGAGCCCATCTGGCGATATTGTGAGGACACAATTCTGTCTCACACTGTCAGTATATCAGTTGAATGGTATAAATAAAATAAGATAGGCGAACAATTTGTATCGCTAAACTCTGTGACATATTGACTCAGTGCAACACAATATTCAACTAATAAAATGTATCACAACAGAGGTTGCTTGAAGTTATTGCAACGAGCACTGAACGATTGTTCAGATATTGACTTGTCCCCAATGCCGGTTAATCACTGAGAAATTGTTATAACGTTCACGCTAAATATTACCCACATGATAGCAGAGCAATTAGACGTTTCTCACAGCTATTTATATATATTAGCAAAAAAATAAACCTACTCTTCGAAACAAGAATGACTGGTACCGGACAGGCAAACCCATATTATATCGTGATTGATAATATCTCGACAGGCAACATATTCATGGTCGTATGTTGGATTAACAGAGACAGGTTCTGATGTAATGTAAAGAGACAAATCCTGTTTAATATAAAAAGAGATGGGATCTGATGTAATATAATCAGATCCGTGGTCTACTCCAGTAATAATTGACAGGACCAAATCTAGCAGAAATAGAGAGATGGCCTAGTGTAGCAAAACGAGAGAAATGACCGAATGTAGCGTGAAGAGAGACAGGGTCTACTGTCATTCAATTAAAGACTGGGTCCAGTACAGCACAAATAGCAGTATGGTCTTGTATCAAGCAGTGCCTTCTGAATATTGGCCTCTTGCCAGTGGGTAACAGTTTCGTCCTAATGAGTAAAACATTCCCATTCATAACTTTGAACTTCTGTACTAAATCTCCCATAAAGATTGGGATCAAAGGTGAACACGGGATCAAAGGTGAACTAGCTCGATAGGTACAGAACTGGCTTGGCCATAGAAGACAGAGGGTAGCAGTGGAGGAGTCTTTTTCTGATTGGAGGTCTATGACTAGTGGTGTTCCGCAGGGCTCTGTACTGGGGCCTCTGCTGTTTGTGATATATATAAATGACTTGGAAGAAGATGTAGCTGGTCTGATTAGTAAGTTTGCGGACGCCACAAAGATTGCTGGAGTTGCAGATAGTGATGAACATTGTCAGAGAATATAGCAGGATATACATAGGCTGGAAAATTGGGCGGAGAAATGGCAGATGGAATTTAATCCAGATAAATGTGAAGTGATTCATTTTGGTAGATCTAATGCTGGGGGGAGCTATACAATAAATGGCAGAACCATCAGGAGTATAGACACACAGAGGGATCTGGGTGTGCAAGTCCACAGATCCTTAAAGGTGGCAGCACAGGTGGAAAAGGTGACGAAGAAGGCATATGGCATGCTTGACTTTATTGGACGGGGCATAGAGTACAGAAGGTGGCATATGATGCTGCAGTTATATAGAACGTTGGTTAGGACACATTTGGAATACTGCGTCCAGTTCCGGTCACCACACTATCAGAAGGGCGTGGAGGCTTTGGAGAGAGTGCAGAAAAGGTTTACCAGGATGTTGCCTGGTATGGAGGGTATTAAACAAATAACAGATGCATGTAAAACTGGAATAGCAATAATCATGGGGGATTTTAACCTCCATATTGATTGGTCAACTCAAGTTGGACGCGGTTCTTAGAATGCTGTCGTGATAGTTTCCTCGAACAGTATGTTCCAGAACCTATGAGGGAGCAAGCTAGCTTGGATCTGGTCCTGTGTAATGAGACAGGTAACATTAATGATCTCTTTGTGAGGGATCCTCTTGGAATGAGTGATCACAATATGGTTGAATTTCTAATGCAGATGGAGGGTGAGAAAGTAGCGTCCCAAACCAGTGTCCTCTGCTTGAACAAGGGGGATTACAAAAGGATGAGGGCGGAGTTGGCTAATGTAGACTGGGAACACAGACTCATTCGTGGGACAGTTGAGGAACAGTGGAGGATTTTTACAGAGATTTTTCTCAGTACTCAGCAAAAATATATTCCAGTGCAAAAGAAGGAATGTAAGAAAAGGGATAACCAGCCATGAATAGCCAAGGAAATAAAGGAGAGTATCAAATAAAAAACAAATGCATACAGAGAGGCCAAAATTAGTGGCGAACTAGAAGATTGGGAAAGCTTTAAAAAACAACAAAGAGCTACTAAGAAAGCAATAAAGAAAGGAAAGATAGACTATGAAAGTAAACTAGCACAAAATATAAAAACTGACAGTAAAAGTTTTTACAAACATATAAAACGGAAAAAATGGCTAAAGTAAATGTTGGTCCCTTAGAAGATGAGAAGGGGGATTTAATAATAGGAAACGTGGAAATGGCCGAGGCCTTAAACAAGGTTTTTGTGTCGGTCTTCACAGTGGAGGACACAAATAGCTTACCAATAATTGACGGTCATGGGACTGTAGGGAGTGAGGACCTTAAAACGATCACGATTACTAAAGAGGTAGTGCTGGGTAGGCTAATGGGACTAAAGGTACACAAGTCCCCTGGTCCGGATGGAATGCATCCCAGGGTGCTAAAAGAAACGGCAGAAGAAATAGCAAATGCATTAGTTGTAATTTATCAAAATTCACTGGACTCTGGGGAGGTGCCAGCTGATTGGAAAACAGCTAATCATAGAAATCATAGAAACCCTACAGTGCAGAAGGAGGCCATTCGGCCCATCGAGTCTGCACCGACCACAATCCCACCCAGGCCCTATCCCCACATATTTACCCGCTAATCCCTCTAACCTACGCATCCCAGGACTCTAAGGGGCAATTTTTAACCTGGCCAATCAACCTAACCCGCACATCTTTGGACTGTGGGAGGAAACCAGAGCACCCGGAGGAAACCCACGCAGACACGAGGAGAATGTGCAAACTCCACACAGACAGTGACCCGAGCCGGGAATCGAACCCGGGACCCTGGAGCTGTGAAGCAGCAGTGCTAACCACTGTGCTACCGTACCGCCCAGTACTCTGGCGAAGGAGCAGCGCTCCGAAAGCTTATGGTATTTGCTACCAAATGAACATGTTGGACTTTAACCTGGTGTTGTTAAAACTCTTACTGAATCTAACAGAAAGCAGAGAGTCGGAATAAATCGGTGCTTTTCCGGTTGGCAATCAGTGACTAGTGGCGTGCCGCAGGGATCGGTGCTGGGGCCTCAACCATTTACCATATACATAGACGATCTGGAGGAGGGGACCGAGTTATCCATTTTGGAAGGAATAATAGTATAATGGACTATTATTTAAACGGTGAAAAATTACAACATGTTACTGTGCAGAGGGACCTGGGGGTTCTTGTGCATGAATCACAAAAACTCAGTTTACAGGTGTAGCAGGTAATCAAGAAGGCAAATGGAATGTTGGCCTTTATCGCGAGAGGGATGGAGTATAAAAGCAGGGAGGTCATGCTGCAGCTGTACAACATACTGGTGAGGCCGCACCTAGAATACTGTGTACAATTTTCGTCCCCTTATTTAAGAAAGGCTATATTAGCTTTGGAGGGGGTACAGAGAAGGTTCACCAGGTTGATTCCGGAGATGAGGGGGTTAGCTTATGAGGAGAGATTGAGTAGACTGGGCCTGTACTCATTGGAATTTAGATGGTTGAGGGGAGATCTTACAGAGACATATAAGCTCATGAAGGGGCTAGACAGGGTAGAAGCAGCGAGGTTATTTCCACTTACTAAGGAAACAAGAACTAGGGGGCATAGCCTCAAAATACGGGGTAGTCAATTTAGAACTGAGTTGAGGAGGAACATCTTCTCCCAGAGGGTAGTGAATCTTTGGAATTCTCTGCCCAATGAAGCAGTAGAGGCTACCTCGTTAAATGTGTTTAAGTCACAGATAGATAGATTTTTAACCATTTAGGGAATTAAGGGTTATGGGGAGCGGGCGGGTAAGTGGAACTGAACCCACTATCAGATCAGCCATGATCTTATTGAATGGCGGAGCAGGCTTGAGGGGCTAGATGGCCTACTCCTACTCCTATTTCTTATGTTCTTATGTAGCTATGAGGTGAGATTGAGTAAACTAGGGTTGTTCTCCCTGGAAAGACGGAGGTTGAGGGGCGACCTAATAGACGTTTATAAAATTATGAAGAGCATAGATAGGGTGAACAGTTGGAAGCTTTTTCCCAGGTCAGAAATGACAAACACAAGGGGTCACAAGTTCAAGGTAAGGGGACAAGGTTCAATACAGATATGCAGGGGACGTTTTTTACACAGAGGGTGGTGGGGGCCTGGGATGCACTACCAAGCAAGGTGGTTGAGACAGACACGCTAGGATCATTTAAGACTTATCTAGATAGCCACATGAACAGACGGGGAATAGAGGGATACAAACGGATGTTCTAGTTAGGAACACGTGATCGGTGCAGACTTGGAGGGCCGAAGGGCCTGTCCCTATGCTGTATTGTTCTTTATTTGTTCTTTGTAAACTGCTCAGCTCTAAGGGAACCAAACTCAGCTTTCAGCTGTTCTGATAGTGCAGCTCATGCATGATGAACGTCAAGATCGATAAGACCTTCTACCTCGCGTGCTTCCCGATGTCATTTTAGGAATTGATGGAACTTTTGGATGGAATCCCATTAATCATTGTCATTATGTCAGCATAAGATTCCAGGCTGGGAGAAGACTTGCTTCTGACAATTAAATGCCAACAACATATACATAGTCGTATGTTGAATTAACAGAGACAGTCTCTGATGTAATGTAAAGAGAAAAAATCTGTGTAATATAAAAAGAGATGGGATCAGATGTAATAGAAACAGATCCATGGTCTACTCTCGTACTAATTGAGAGGACCTAATGCAGCATAAAGAGAGGGATGGCCTCATAACGAGTGCAGTATAACGAGAGAAATGACCGCATGTAGCATAAATTCATACTACATTCGGTCATTTCTCTCGTTCTGCTACACTAGGCCATTACAAATTCCAAATTCCAAATTTGGAAATTTCAAATTCCAAACTACAAATTCATTACAAATGAATTTATTCTATACATGTAACCTACGTGTCTGCGTGGGTTTCCTCCGGTTACTCCATTTTCCTCCCACTTTCGGAAATACGCGCTGTTTAGGTGCCTTGACCCGAACAGCCGCTGGACTGTGGCGACTAGAGAAATTTCACAGTAACGTAATTGCAGTGTTAATGTAAGCCTTACTTGTGAGTAATAAATAAACTTTGTATAGTGTAGTATTGGGCACAGATTTTCAGACTGTGGGCACACTGAGCTGAATGTCATCATGTCAAAACACAAATTATGACCAGTTAACAGTCTAATCTCAGTGGAATCCGCATAAGTTTTGAGTCAAACGGTAATGTGTTCAATTCCCACAACAGACACCTGAGCTCGTGATCCAACCTGTGACCCAGTGCTGAATGTTCAGTTATTCCATTATTAGATGTGATGATATTTCAGTCTAAGGGGTGGTATAGCAATATCATTATTATTAAGCTAGCATTCCAGAAGTTTGAAGTAATGCTCTGGGGACAGGAGTTCCAATTCCACCCTGACAGCTGAGAATTTCAATTCACTTAATTGATTATGCTGAAACAAACATCATGTGTATTTAAAGTTTAAAGGTTTAAAGTGTATTTATTCGTCACAAGTAGGCTTACATTCACTATGTAATGAAGTTACTGTGAAAATCTTATGTCGCCAAAGCTCATCTTCTTCTCGAATGTCTTTCAGGAGAGGAAATTTTACTTCTTCGTTCTAAGATACATAAAATTACCAGAAGAAGCAACAAAGCTGAGGTTTAGGACCGTTTTAGAATTCAACAAAAGAAGACCAAATGATCGCGGGGGGAAATAGAGTATGAGAGTAAAAGAGCAGGGAACATAGAAACTAATTGTAAAAGCTTCTATGAATATCTGAAGAGACAAAGATTAGTAAAGACAAATGTAGTACCTTACAGTCAGAATCCAGGGAAATAATAATGGGGAACAAAGAAATGATGGATGAATAGAACACAAAGTTTGACACCACCTTTACAAAAGAGGACACACATATCCTCCCAGAAATGTTAGGGAACCAAGGGGCGAGTTGGAAGGCGGCATTGTTGAAAACCAGTATTAGTACGAAAATCGTTCTGGGGAAATTAATCGGGTTAAATGCTGATCAATCACTAGGGCCTGATAATCTACATCCCAGAGTATGAAAGGAAATGGCCCTGAAAATATTGGATACATTGGTGATCATCTTCTAATCTTCTATAAACTCTGGAACAGTTCCTACAGATTGGAGAGTGACAAATGTAACCTCAATGCATACAAAGGAAGGGAGAGTAAAAATGATGAATTACAGCCTGACTTTAGTATCATCGAAGATGTTAGAAACTTACAAAAGAAATGATAGTAAAACATGTGGAAAGCATTAACGGAATTTGATGAACCCAGCACGGGCTTAATAAAGACGTCATTCTTAACAAACCTACTTGCGTTCTTTGAGGATGCAAATAATGGGATAGGCAAGGTGGGACCAGTGTATGTGGTGTATTTGCACTTCAAGAAGACATTTGAGATGGTTCTTCATAAAATATCAGGAGGCCAAATTAAAGCGCGTGAAATGGGGTTAATGTATTAGCATAGGTATGGAATTCGTTGACAGATAAGAAACAAGAGAGTGGAAATAAATGGGTCATTTTCCGCGTGGCAGTCAGCGACTAGTGGGATACCCCAGATCCCAACTTTTTAAATTTATTCATTAGTCACAAGTAGGCTTACGTTCACACTGCAATGATGTTACTGTGAAAATCCCCGAGTCGCCATATTCCAGCGCCTGTTCGGGTACACTGAGGGAGAATTTAGCATGGCGTAGCTAATGCACCTCGCCAGAACATCTTTCAGACTGTGGGAGGAAACCGGAGCACCCAGAAGAAATCCATATAGACACGGGGAGAATGTGCAGGCTCCGTACAGACAGTGACCCAAGCTTGAATCGAACCCAGGTCCCTCGCACTGTACAACTGTGGGATCTGGATGAGGGAATCAAATGTAACATTTTCAAAAGGGTTGGCGATATATAACTGGGTGTAATTGTGAGCTGTGTGGAGGATCTGGACAAGTTGAGTGAATGGGTGAACACGTGGCAGATGCAGTACAGGGTGACTAAATGTGCAGTTATATACTGGTGTGTAAAGCAGAACGCAACACATATTTGGAAGTGTGACGTAGAAATGGATCTGCGTGTCCTTGTACACCAGTCAATAAAATTGGAGAGGCATGCACAGCAAGCAATTAGGAAGGCCTTCTCTGCATGAAGATTTGAGTTCAGAATTACGGAAGCCTTACCGCAGTTATGCCGGGCCTTCCTAGGACCATGCCCCGTGTAGTGCGTGTAGTTCTGATCTCGGAAAATAAGAAAGGGTCTGTGGGCACTACAACTGATACCGGAATTGGTGGGACTGTCCTAGGAGGTTAGGTTGATTCGACTGGGCCTGTATTCACTTGACTCACCTGATGAAGGAGCGGTGTTCTGAAAGCTCGTGATTCCAAATAAACCTGTTGGACTTTAACCTGGTGTTGTGAGACGACTTACTGTGTTCACCCCATTCCAACGCTGGTATTTCCACCTCATGTATTCACTTGAATTTAGAAGGATGAGAGGGCATCTGATCGAAACATATAAAATTGTGACTGAAACGTATAAAACATATAAAACGAGGGTGGCACAGTGGCACAGTGCGGGCCTCATAGCGCCAGGGACTCGGATATGATTCAAAGCTTGGGCCACTGTCTGTGCAGAGTCCGCATTCTCCCCGTGTCTGCATGGGTTTCCTTCGGGTGCTGCAGTTTCCTCCAACAGTCTGAAAGACGTGTTGGTTAGGTGCATTGACCATGCTAAATTTTCGCTCAGCGCACCTGAATAGGCGCTGGAGTGTGACAGTAGGGCATTTTCACAGTAACTTCATTGCAGTGTTAATGTATGCCTACCTGTGACACAAATAATAAATATACATTATGAATAAATAAAGTATAACAGGACTGGACAGGCTAGATGAAGGAAATATGTTTTCGCTGGTTAGGGAGTCTCAAACCAGGGATGCAGTTTCAAGACACAGGGGAGCCAATTTAGGATAGAAATGCGGAAAGCTCTCTTCACTTCAGAGGCTAGTGAACCTGCGGAGTGATCTGGCACAGATGACTGTGGATGCCATGTCGCTGCATATATTCAAGAAATAAATAGATTTGTGATTAAATTTTAATGCTATCAAGAGGTGTGGACAGAATGCAACAATGTGGCCTGGAGATAGAAAACTATCCATGATCATGATGAATGACGGATCAGGTTCGAATGGCCGACTTCGACTCCTAGTTTCTATGTACCTAATGTTTAGCTAATGTTCTGAGGACCTGGGTTCAAATCCCACCACGGCAGATCGTGGAATTTGAATTCAATAAAAAATATCTGGAACTAAGAATCTATTGATGACTGAGACCATTGTTAATTTTTGTAAAAACCCATCTGATTCGCTAATGTCCCTTTCGGGAAAGAAATCTACCGTCCTTAACTTGTCTGACCTACATGTGACTCCAGAGGCACAGCAATGTGGTTGACTCTCAACTGCCCTCCAAGGGCACCTAAGGATGGGCAAAGAATGCTCATCAGCCAGTGACGCCCAAGTCCCACGAATGAATAAAAAATAGTGTGTTTACCCTGTCTGTCCTACATGTGACTCCAGTTCCACAGTGATGAAGCTGACACTTAAATGCCTCTGAGATTTCCGAAATAGCCATTCAGGTGTTTCAAAGCTGCTGCAGAAAGTCAAACACAAATAAAACCGACCAGAGGGCAATTATTTTCAAAAAGGTGGCTCAGATCAGCCTTCTCAGGATGGGCAATTAATGCTGACTTTGTCAGTAATGCCCATATCCAGAGAATTAATAAAACAGTGCAAACAGTGTAGTTCCAGAAATCTGACAGAAAAACAACAAAAACGGTTGAGCAGTGGGCATCAGCAGAGAGTGAAACGGATTCTCATTTCAGGCCGATGGTAGAATGCAAAATCTCGATGGTATAATTATGTTGAACTGGGCTGTTCTCCCCAGTATCCTGGGCCATTCGTTCTTCAACTAAAATCACAAAATTGCTGTTCCTTTATCACATCTCGGTTTGTGGGAGGCTGCTGTGCCCCAAATACTTGCTGTATTCCCAATATTACAGTATTACAGTAGTGAATAAATTCAGCGAAAATACATCAGAGAGTTTTAAATGCTTTGGGGCGACCTGAGGTCGGGGAAACCGTTATAAATACGCGGGCGGCACGGTGGCATAGTGAGGTGGCACTGTGGTTAGCACTGCTGCCTTACATCTCTAGAGCCGTGGTTCGATTCCCGGCTTGGGTCACTGGTCTGTGTGGAGCTCGCACATTCTCCACATGTCTGCGAGGGTTTCCTCTGGGTGCTCCGGTTTCCTCCCACAGTGCAAAGATGTACGGGTTAGGTTGATAGGCCATGCTAAATTGCCCCTTAGTGCCCCAGGATATGCAGGTTAGCGAGATTAACAGGGTAAATGTGTTGGGTTACGGGGATAGGGCCTGCGTGGGATTTTTGTCGGTGCAGACTCGACGGGCTGAATGGCCTCCTTCTGCACTGTAGGGTTTCTATGTTTCCATGAACTAAATACAAGTTCTTTCCAAATGTTAACATTAGAAAACGCAAGATTTGATATGTTGAAAGCTCTGAGATTAACGTGATTGTATTCATTTCGTTGCCTGATGTCTTAACTTGTCCAGTTTAAGTAGATCAAATCATCAATAAAATTGACATTCAGTGGAATTGGAACCTGTTCAAATATGTTTCATTTATTGTGACATCAGAATACTCTGAACAAATTTTTGATCAGAATGTATCTCTTTATTTGAATTAAATAGCATCTGTTCTAATGGGTATTCAGAAAGTTTCTATTCATTTTGAACCAATTGTCAATATACTTAAATTAAACAGTTATTTTGAGTTGAAACGAATCAATAAGTGACTGTTTATCTGGTTTTTCTGCCGTGATACTTCATTCTAACCAGTGAGGTGTTTGTGTAAGTAAACAGAGAAATAGCAATCCCAGAATACATTTATTGATTGAGAAAAACACAACAAAAATTTCCCCATCAACACAGCACAGAAATAGACAAACATGCATATAAATCAACGGATTCCAGTCGTGAATGTTTTTTGGACATTTTTCTTCATCGGTTATATGTGCAAAAAAGGCTATGATCATCTCTGTGTTCAAAAGTAGGAAAGATTCCCTCTAATCTCGAAATATAATGCCACGGCAAATATATTTGTGGAGATTTCCTGTGCTTTATCTCTCTGTGTTTTTCTCCTATCTGATTCTGTGTCTGGTTTTGTCTCTCCACGACAGGTCATTGTCAACAACATCAAGTCAAACTCCAGCTAATGTATTCTCTCAGCCATATTAATAGGCTTCTAACTAAATGGATCTAATTCAATTAATTGGACAATATCGAGAGAGCTTTTCTCCAAAATGTATATTGGTCATTCCGTGGATCTAACTCGTCCTGTCCCGGCCACCCAATTGTTTCAATGGACAGTGTAGAGAGAGTTTTACTGTTTCTAAACAGCCTACATTTTCTGGGAATGTATGATTAGCACAGTGGAGATGGAGATTCACTTCGTATCTGTCCCGTGCTACACCTGCCTTGGGAGTGTTTAATGTTGCAATGTGGACGGAGCTTAACATTCGGTACCTAAACACATGCTACACCTGTCCTTGGAATGTTTGATGGGACACTAGGCCCTGTCTCTATAATACACTCGTCTGTGATTCTGGTCTGCTGATGTTAAATTAACTAATCTCTGCGTCAGTTTATATTAAAGAACGTTCTGTCTCTGTTCATATTACACTAGATGTGCTCTCTGTTTGTACTAAACTAGATGCTGTCTCAGTTTATATTACACGTCACCATATCTCGGTTTACATTAAGCTCGACAGTGACTCTGCTTCTATTAATGTAGACCCGTCTCTGTACTAAATTGGATGCGGTCTTAGTTCTGCACTTGACTATGTCCACGTTCATTTTATTTTGGGCACGGACTCAGTTATTCCTGCGCTAGACAAGGTGCAATAATGTGAAAAGTGGCTGGGGGAACACATTTCTCTGCATATTCCGACAGACACAACTCTCTGGGATGGAGACTGGTCTTGGGCACTGGAAGAAGTGATATCTGAAATCCAATTCTGCTGACTGCATTGCAAATAGATATCAAACCCTGCGCTGGATGCACTGTCGATCCAATCGTTTCTGTTTCAGGATCCTGCTGAATACAGATGTTTTTAGCACAGCATATTTATGTATATAGAACCGTAGAGTAATGCGACCTTAATTCGAACAGAGGCATAATCTAGTGCATTAATAACAGTGACCTGGTCGCATTAAATATAGGCAGAGTCAGGATCAAATAAACACATACATGGACTGATGCAGCATTAAGACCATACCATAAGACATAGTAGCAGAATTAGGCCACTCGGCCCATCGAGACTGCTCCGCCATTCAATCATGGCTGATATTTTTCTCATCCTCATTCTCCTGCCTTTTGCCCAAAACCCCTGATCCCTTTATTAATCAAGAACCTATCTACCTCTATCTTAAAGACACTCAATGACCTGGCCTCCACAGCCTTCTGTGGCAAAGAATTCCACAGATTCACCACTCTCTGGCTGAAGGAATTCCTCCTCTTATATGTTTTAAAGGATCACCCCTTTAGCGCGAGGTTGTGCCCTCTGGCTCTGATTTTCCTACGAGAGGAAACATCCTCTCCATGTCCACTCTATCCAGCCCTCGCAGTATCCTGCAAGTTTCAATAAGATCCCCCCTTATCCTTCTCAACTCCAACGAGTACAGACCCAGAGTCCTCAACGGTTCCTCATACGGCAAGCTCTAACTAAAACAAGATCGAGTTAATTTGATGTAATGAACTTTTCAAGCAAATACTGTGACCGAAACATTTGTAGTGCAAGAATGTTGTTTCAGTTTAGTATACGCAGATAAATGTTGTGATGCAGTAGGAATTGAGACACAGCCAGATTAAAGTTTTAAAGCTTACTTATTAGTGTGACAAGTAGGCTTACATCAACACTGCAATTAAGTTACTGTGAAAATCCCCCAGTCGCCTGTTTGGGTAGAATTCAGGGGAGAATTTAGCATGGTCAAAATGCACCTAAACAGCACGTCCTTCAGACTGTGGGAGGAAACCGGAGGACCCGGATGAAACCCACCCAGACACAGGGAGAACATGCAGACGACACACAGACAGTCACCATAGCTGGAAATTGAAGCCGGGTCCCTGGTGCTATCAGGCAGCAGTGATAAATATTGTGCCACCGTGCCGCCCATATTAACTGAAACATAGTTCAGCACAGTCATAACTCAGAAAGTATCGTCTAAGTAGGGCCTTGGCTTCATGTAGGAACAACTGATAATGAGCCGAGTAGAGAAATAATGGAGATAAGACATGTTGTAATGTGATCGAGACATGGTCTATTTCAATACAAACAGAAATGGGGGTTAATTGAATATAAGCAGAGATATGACATGAGATTGGAGGATAGCCAATGTGGTCCCGTTATTTAAGAAGGGTAGGAAGGATAACCCGGGTAATTATAGGCCGGTGAGCTTGACGTCCGTGGTGGGGAAGTTGTTGGAGAAGATTCTTAAAGATAGGATGTATGCGCATATAGAAAGGAATAAACTCATTAACGATAGTCAACATGGTTTTGTGAGAGGGAGGTCATGCCTCACGAACCTGGTGGTGTTTTTTGAAGAAGTGACCAAAATGGTTGACGAAGGAAGGGCCGTGGATGTTGTCTATATGGACTTTAGTAAAGCATTTGACAAAGTCCCTCATGGTAGGCTAGTGAAAAAGGTTGGATCCCATGGGATAAAGGGGGAGGTGGCTAGATGGGTGGAGAACTGGCTTGGTCATAGAAGACAGAGGGTGGTAGTGGAAGGGTCTTTTTCCGGCTGGAGGCCTGTGACTAGTGGTGTACCGCAGGGCTCTGTATTGGGACCTCTGCTGTTTGTGATTTATATAAATGATCTGGAAGAAGGAGTAACTGGGGTGATCAGTAAGTTTGCGGACGACACAAAACTGGCAGGACTTGCAGATAGTGAGGAACATTGTCAGAGGCTACAGAAGGATATAGATAGGCTGGAAATTTGGGCAAGGAAATGGCAGATGGAGTTCAATCCTGATAAATGCGAAGTGATGCATTTTGGTGGGAATAATGTAGGGAGGAGCTACACAATAAATGGAAGAACCATAAAGGGTGTAGAGACGCAGAGGGACCTGGGTGTGCAAGTCCACAGATCTTTGAAGGTGACGTCACAGGTGGAGAAGGTGGTGAAGAAGGCATATGGCATGCTTGCCTTTATAGGACGGGGCATAGAGTATAAAAGTTGGGGTCTGATGTTGCAGATGTATAGAACGTTGGTTCGGCCGCATTTGGAATACTGCGTCCAGTTCTGGTCGCCACACTACCAGAAGGACGTGGAGGCTTTGGAGAGAGTACAGAGGAGGTTTACCAGGATGTTGCCTGGTATGGAGGGGCTTGGTTATGAGGAGAGATTGGGGAAATTGGGGTTGTTCTCCTTGGAAAGACGGAGGATGAGGGGAGACTTAATAGAGGTGTATAAAATTATGAAAGGCATAGATAGGGTGAACGGTGGGAAGCTTTTCCCCGGGTCGGTGGTGACGTTCACGAGGGGTCATAGGTTCAAGGTGAAGGGGGGGAGGTTAAACACAGATATCAGAAGGACATATTTCACACAGAGGGTCGTGGGGGCCTGGAATGTGTTGCCGGGCAAGGTGGTGGAGGCGGACACACTGGGAACGTTTAAGACTTATCTAGACAGCTATATGAACGGAGTGGGAATGGGGGGATACAAAAGAGTGGTCTAGTTTGGACCAGGGAGCGGCGCGGGCTAATTGTTCCTGGTTTCTCGTTTCAAGGCTTCATTCTACGATCATCTTGCTGGTGCCAGTACAGAGTGAGACTGCGGATAGTTGGGAACCTGTCTCGGGGGCAGGGAATTCATATGGTGTTCGTGGAAGTGGAAATGACTAGGGTTGGGAAGCATTTTCCGATCGGGGCCATTGTGATCTCCTGGACTCGTTTCGATCGCCTCAGGGGGTCGGAGAGGAATTTCCCAGATTTTTTTTCCCCATATTGGCCCTGGGGTTTTTCACTCTGGGTTTTCGCCTCTCCCTGGAGATCACATGGTCTGGAATGGGGGGGTGGGGGTAAGTTAATAGGTTGTAATGAACAAAGCATCGTAGCTGTGAGGGACAGCTCGGTGGATAGGATATTGGTATGTAGATAGGCTGGAAAATTGGGCGGGGATCCTGGATTCAGGATTCAATCCTGGACCGGGGAGCGGCGCGGGCTTGGAGGGCCGAAGGGCCTGTTCCTGTGCTGTATTGTTCTTTGTTCTTTGTTTAAAGTTATTTTATGAGATTTTTGTGTCACTGGTAAAGTAGCATTTGTTGCCACTTCGTTTTTCCCTTTGAGAATGTAGTGGTGAGCCCTCTTCTCGAGCCATTGAATTCCACAGAGTAAATACACGCACAGTGCTGACAGGAAGGGAATTACAAGGTTTTCATCCATTGACACTGAAATATACAGTCAAGATGGCGTGTGGGCTTTATGGGCACTTGCAGGTAATTGTGTTCTCGTGCATCTGCTGCCCTTGTCGTTTTAAGTATCAGAATGAATGTGTTTGGAAGGTGCTATCGAAGGATTATGTTGCTGCTATGTAAGTTGTGTATAGCTCACACTACTGGAGTTGTACATCTGTGACGTAGAGAGTGAATGCTTCAAGTGGTGTGTGGGGCGTTCATCGAGCAACCTGCTTTTTGCTGGGTGGTTTCGAGATATTTGGGTGTTGCTTCAGGGTCACACGTCCGACAAGTGGAGAACATTCAATCAGACTCCTGACCTTTGCCCTGTACATGATAGAGAGGGTTTGAGAAGTCAGGGGGTGAGTGACTCAACACAAAATTCCCAGCCTCTGACATGTTCTTGTCGCAATATTATTTACATGGCTGTCCCAATTCAGTTTTTTAATCAACGGTAATTCACAGAATGATGATAGTGGGGGTTTCAGCGGTCGTCATGCCATTTAGTGTCAAAGGGAGATGTTTGGAATCTCTCTTACTTGAAGAAGGTCATTGCCTGCCACTTGTGTGGCGTGAATGTTATTCTCTAATCCTCAGAAAAGCCTGAATGTGTTCTAAGTCTTGCTGCATATGGACACGGACTGCTTCAGCATCTGAGGAGTCGCAAATGTGCTGAACACTGTGCAATCATTAGTGAACATCCCACTTCTGACCTTCCAATGAAGGGTGAAGATTAGGCCGAGGGCACTATCCTGAGGACTTCCTGCAGCAATGCCCTGTGACTCAGATGATTGGCTTTCAACAACCACAACCATCTTACTCTATGTTCGGTTTGACTGAAGCCAGTGGAATGTTTACCCCCGGATCCCCATTGACTGCAGCTTCGCTCGGGCTTATTGATGCCACAATCGGTCAAGTGCTGCGTTATTGTCGAGGGCAGGCACTCTCACCTTACCTTATTAAATCAGCTATTTCTACTATATTTGGACTAAGTTTAAATGATTTCTGGAACCGCGTGCCCCTAGTGGGACCCAGAGAGAGCATCATTGAGCAGATTATTATTATTATTGCTGATCGGATGATCCTTGATACTTTCTATTACGTTGATCGAGTGAGGACGCATTGGGCGATAATTGGCCGGATTGGATTTTCCCTGCTTTTCGTGACAGGACATGTCTGCCAATTTTCCATACTGTTGGGTCTGTGACCGTGATGTGTATACTTGAATAGATTGGCTGGGGCGCAGCTAGCTCCAGAGCACAAATCGTCATTATTATTGCTGAAATATTGTCAGGACCAATAACCTTTGCAGTGTCCAAAGCCTTCAGCACAGTGTTAGGCCACAGATCAATCATGAACATATTGCATGGCGGAGCGGGCTCCAGGGCTTGAATGGCCTATTCCTCTTCCAATGTTACACTGTGAAATGAATTGAACTGCTTGGAAACTGGCATCTGTGATGCTGGGGACCTCAGGAGGAGGCTGAGATGGAACATCTTCTCGGCACTTCCGGCTGGAGATGGTAGCAATTGTTTCAGTTTTGTTTCTTTACCCTTTGCTGAGGTCCCACATCATTAAGAATGTGGGTTTTATTTGAGGCTCCTGCTGCGGTTAATTGTTTTAATGTCCATGACCATTCAGGACTGCATGCGGCAGAACTGCAAAGTTTGATCCTTCCTGGAAATATTCGGATCAGAGTGATTGTGTGATGTATACATTGACATGTGCTGGTGCAATATTAGTTTAAACAGGGTGCCATATAATATAATGTAGTATAATCAGAGACTGTGCCCATTCTAAATAGATACATATGGAGGTCAATTCAAAATGAACAGATACAGGGTCCAGTGTAGTATTTATTGCGGCATTCATTGCGTCATGTAATGTAACCCATCAAGATTTCATTTCCATCTGCTGGCAAAACTCTGTAATTACAGTTACTGTGAAAATATCGCTGTTAGGTATGATCTATGGTATGAATGTACCACGAATTCACATCCATTAATGTAATACCACATCCCCTTCTGCGGAAGGTGCCAAATTGTAAGGTGCAACGAATTGTACACGTACGTTGCTGAATCATGCAGCTTAAGTGGTGTCCCGCAGGAATCTGTCTTGGGGCCTCAATTATTGACAGTATTCATTAATGGCTTAGATAATGGCATGGAAAGTCAAATGTCCAAATGATAGATCAAGGTATTTTTAGAAGGCACAAAATTAAATTTAGTGGATGCCCAACGAGATTTGGGGCTTCAGGCGCATAGTTTCTCAAAATGCCACGAACTGATGCAGAAAATAGACATTAAGGCCAACGGAATGCTGGCCTTCATACCCAAAGGACTGGAGTATAGGGATGCAGATGTTGTACTGCAATTGTGGAAATCTTTGTTAGACCACAAAAAGAGTACTGTGAGCAGGCATGGGCAACAAATCTTTGGAAAGATGTTGGCTCTGGAGGGAGTTCAACGCAAGATGCGAGGAGAGATCAGACAAATTAAGACTTTTTCTCTCGAATTCAGAAGGTTGAGGGCTGCTCTGATAGAAATCTATGAAATATTTACAGGGAAGGTAGATAAAGATAAAATGTTTCCACACGTTGAAAGTTCGAGAATAAAGGGCCATAGTTTAAAAAAATAGGGACAGGCCGTTCAGAGGAGTTAATAGAAAGAATTTGTACACGCAGAGAGAGATGGATGTTTGGAACTCTCTTCCGCAGACGCCGGTGGGTGCTGGTTCAATTGTTAGATTGAAGTCTGAGATCGATTTTCTTTTATTGAACAGGGGTATCAACATGGGCCGAGGGAAGGTACATGTATTCGGCCACAGATCAGCCATGAACTTATTGAATGGCGAGGCGAGTTCGAGGAGCTGAATGGCCTATTCCTGCGGCTATGTTCCGATGTTGCCAGGTCAGAATCAGATCAAAATAGCTCAATCCATGGTAATGTATTTTTGTTCATTTTGGTTAAAAGGAGGGATGTTGACCAGGGCGCTGTTGGAGACCATGGGACCTTTAACGTCCAGCTCATCAAACATGGCGTTGGGGAAAGTTTATTTCTTCATCGTTCCATCTGAAAGATAGTTGGGGTCATTATCTCTGAAGATTCCTCGGAAGCCAAGATGGAGTTTTAAGTTGAAGGAAAGTGTGTGTGTGTTTGTGTGTGCGTGTGTGTGTGTGTGTGTGTTTCTATTTCTGTACGTGTACGTGCGTATGAAAGGGAGACAATTTGTGGGACAGAATGAGAACAAGAGAGAATGTGTGTGTGTGTGTCTGTGTGCGTTGTTGGAAAAATGTCATATTGTTTACAAATCAATGTCACAATGATAACCGGCATCCTTCCATTTACAATAGAAGTTAGAAACACAGTAAACACATTCATTTCAGTTTGGTTTCTTTTGCATATGTCAAATTTGTTGATGACTGAGGAGGACAACTTTTGAGAGTTTTATTCAACTACAAGTGTTGCCCATGACGCTATCAGTTGTGGTTGTAGATTGTCGTTTTGTGTGTCATGAATGAGACCGAGGACTTTTTGGTGGAGAGCCTAGTTCCCCCAAATCTTGCAGTCTCTGCTCTGATGCGAGTGTCGAATGTCTTCTTGCGATTCACGAAAGTATGGTTATGATACGAATATCTTCCAACACAACCACAACACTGTGCTTCAGATTAATCCCGGTCTTGCAGCAGATGAGTAACAAAATTGTAATCCTATCAAAGGCCTTTCCCGTGATGCTATGATTGAGATACTGCTGCAGATGTTGCCGTCTCCTCTGTCGGCCTTGTCTTCGGATAGTGTGATGTTTTTGAATCATGAATCTCCTGTGGAACGGAACCTATCTTCTGGCAGAGAAAGAGAAGGTCATAAAGTTGGTGTTTATTTTCACCAATTGCCATCCATTCACAAAGTTGCACAATTTTGTTCGCAAGTTATCATCCATTCATAAACATTAATGCATTTAAGTTTTAATTCAAGGGACATGGGTGTTGCTGGCTAAGTCAGCATTTGTTGCCTATACCTAATTGCCCTTAGTAAGCTGGTGATGAGCTAACTTCTTGAATTGCTGCAGAACCTGTGGTGTAGGTACCCACACTGTGCTGTTCTAGGATTTCAATCCAGCGACAGTGTAGGAAGGACGATATGTTTACAAGTCAGGTATATGACTGATTTGGAGGGGAATTTATAGGTGATATTCCCTGGTAACTGTTACCCCTGTCCTTCCAGATGGTAACTGTCGTGTGGTTGGAAGTTGCTGCCTAAGGAGTCTTGGTGAGTTTCGGAAGTGAAACTTGTAAATGGTACATAATACTGCTCTCTGTGGTGGAGGGAGTGAGCATTTTCAAATTCTATGCCAGTCAAGCCGGCTGCTTTGTCCTGAATGGTATGAAGATTCTTGAATGTTGTTTGAGCTCCACTTATTCAAGCAAGTGGAAAGAACCCTTTTACTCTCCTGACTTATGTCGTGTAGTTGGTGCACAGGTTTGGGGAGTCTGGAGGTGGGTTACTCACAGCAGGCTGACCTGATATTCCAGCCGGAGCATTTATATACCTCGTTAATGCAGCGATTATAATGCAGCAGATGGAATATAACGTTGACAAGTGTGAGGTTATCCACTTTGGAAGCAATAATAGTAAAATGGACTATTATTTATATGATGAAAAATTACAACATGCTACTGTGCAGAGAGACCTGTGGGTCCTTGTGCATGAATCGCAAAAACTCAGTTTGCAGGTGCAGCAGGTGATCAAGAAGGCAAATGGAATGTTGGCCTTTATCGCGAAGGGGATGGAGTATAAAAGCAGGCAGGTCTTGCTGCAATTCTACAATGTACTGGTGAGGCCGCAACTAGAGTGCTGTGTGCAATTTTGGTCCCCTTATTTGCGGAAGGATATATTGGCCTTGGAGGGAGTACAGAGAAGGTTCACCAGGTTGATACCGGAGATGAGGGGGTTAGCTTATGAGGAGAGATTGAATAGATTGGGCCTGTACTCATTGGAGTTTAGAAGGCTGAGGAGAGATCGTATAGAGGCATATAAGATAATGAACGGACTAGACAGGGTAGAGGCAGAGAGATTCTTTCCACTTAGAAAGGAAACAAGAACGAGAGGACACAGCCTCAAAATAAGGGGGAGTCAGTTTAGAACAGAGTTGAGGAGGAACTTCTTCTCTCAGAGGGTAGCGAATCTTTGGAATGAATTCTCTGCCCATTGAAGCAGTGGAGGCTACCTCGTTCAATATGTTTAAGTCACAGGTAGATAGATTTCTGATCAATAAGGGAATTAAGGGTTATGGGGAGCGGGCGGGTAAGTGGAACTTACTATCAGATCAGCCATGGTTTTATTGAATGGCGGGGCAGGCTCGTGGGGCTAGGTGGCCTACTCCTGCTCCTACTTCTTATGTTCTTATATTCTTGTTAGCCATTGGTAACCCTGACGATGTTTATAGTGGGTGATTCAGTATCATAATATCATTGAGTGAAAAGGAGCAATGGGTAGATTCTCCCTTTTTGGCACCAATATTACCAATAATCTTCAATACACAAAAATTAATTAATATTTCACCAATTATTGTCAGTATTTTATTTGATGCGAATATAATTGCAGTTTATTTAGTACAATTTATTGAGATTCAAATGTATTGAGACAGCATTCGCCTTTCTGTCACGAAAGAATCAAATCTGCCTCAGAATTCAGCGGGAAATTGATTTAAATCAGACCAAATAGTAGCAGCTACCCAGCAGCCTCTACGTTTTATTACAAGTAATCACCTCATCATCACACAGAAACTCCTGATAAATAACTGGAATGCGTCACCATTTTAAAAATGGCTGTATAACTGAAAGTATCTGTATCTTATATGAATTTATAGAAGCTTAAAAATCCCGATTCATTTTTACACAGTTCTGGAAAGTAATTCAAAACTTCAAGCTGTCCAGTGAGTTACACAATATTTTCGTTGCCACATTATTTATTTATTAGGCTTCACTAATTTGGGTGATGATCTGTTGAGTGATTGTGTTGCACTGGAAAGGCCACATGTTCCAAATATTACAATCCTCCCTCATCAACCTAATCATGTTCCCTCTTTCCATTTTGGATTTGAAGATTTACCACCAACATGGGGAAAAATGAGACTAATCTTAGTGAGGTTCAATTCATTTGTTCCCGGTATCCCGGGGATGGATTTCACCCAGAAAATCTGGAAGGATTAAAGGTTGCAGACTGACACAATTGTAATAAAGGACTAGATTCGATTTTTGAAGTAGTAAAACACAAGTAAGCGAATGTAGAACAACCAATTTCAGGACCAGCTATCGTCGCATCCATCAGTCCATTCACTGATTCCTCAATGAAAACATTCAGGTATCCAACTATCGTTCATCCCTGCATCAACACAGGCATTTATTTATTTCTTGTGTCGATGGTGGCGTAATATTAATGCCAGTGGAGCAGTAATCCAGAAGCCCAGGCCAGTGATGAGGGAACACGAGATTAAATCCGACCATGGCAGCTGGTGGAATTTGATTTCAATCAATAAATCTGGATTCATACTTACAGCGACCAGATAAACCTCTCTGATTCCCCAATCAAGGAAATCTGCCATCCCTACTTGGTCTCACCAGGGTGTGACTACAGACAGGCAGCAGTATGTGTAACTGGGCAATGCCTTCCGAAATGCCCTAGCACACCCCTCAGTTGAAAATAAATTAAGCACAGGAAACAAATGTTGGACTTTCCAGAGACTCCCTCGTCCCATGGAAGAATCAAGTGAAATAAAACACAAACATACATGTTTATGCAGTATAAGATATATCACCTCTCTGAATCAACTCTCACAATCTGCCTGTATTTATTTCTATCCATCGACCACAGTGTTTTGTTGTGTTGGAGAGATCATCATTGTTGCTAACAAGGAGCCAGAGAAGATGGAAACTTTCTTTTCCAAAGAAATGGGAAACATTCATACAGGTTTACAACATTAAAAATAATCAAGTTGCCTCCAGTACTGTTGCTGGGCAGATTTATTTATAAATAGGCCCCATTGACAATGCTGAGAGTTTGAAGTTGGCTTGCAGCCAAGCGCTCAGTACTGAGGAAACAGATCTTTGAGTTTCTGAACAAACACCCTCAGATGCTTCCTGTAAATATTTTCGGATATTTGGCAGCAGGTTGGACCGCTGCCAAACACTGCGTGGACAGATTAACGTTAATATGTAAGGATAAAATGGGACTTAGCCAGTTATGCAATAAATGTCTGATTCCCACAAGAAAGACACGTTTTAAATGGTATTCATTCCAAGCAAATACTTTTAATGAATGCACTGTTGATTATGTGATTAAACAGTATCGGAAACTAGTCAATTGGCTGGGTGCTATTTCATTTGTATGACTTACAAATAAATGTCCTTCCAACAATTAAAGCCACTTTGTGAGCAACTTCAATGAAGCGCAGGAAAGAGATTTTGATGTCCCCAATCCCTCAGTCCAATGAGATCAGTGTAATGGCCCAAAAATGAAAATAATTAAAAGTAAAATAAAGTCATATAATTGCCTTGAACAGCGCGGATTCCTGGAATATTCTCAGTCTTCTGCCCCTCATTAGAAAGGCAACGTCTCTTGTACCTGAGTAGTACCATGTTCTAATGTGCAGCATAATTTGATTTTGATTATTTAACAGTGCCTCTCAGAGCTGCCAATCTGTGAAGAAATGTCCAGTTCATAACCTGGTTCTGTGGAAGATAAAGCATTTACTCTTGTGATATTGTGCAATATGCTGCAAAGTCCTGATGCCCTGTGCTCCCACTACCAGTGAATGTGAGACAGCCGGTGGTCAATAAGATGAGCTACAATGATTTGGATGCTAACGGAGAATTTTCCTGATCGCTGTGTCCGTCCTGATTTATTCAATTCTGTCAAAAGTCGATTTCAATTTTGTTTCTCTGCCAGATCAATTAATTATAAGCCAACCAGGTTTCGTTCACCGCTAATTGTCACAGGGTTAAGGAGCTGTTGGAGAAATATAAAGTGTAATACTGTATCATATGAGGATTTTCTTTTTTGAATTCATTCGTGGGAGGCACAGTGGCATAGTTGTTAGCACTTCTGCCTCCCAGCGCCAGGGACCCGGGCTCAATTACCGGTTTGGGTCTGTGTGGAGTCACTGTCTCTGTGGAGCATGCACATTCTCCAATTGTCTGCCTATTTACTCATACGATCCAAGGATGTGCTGCTTAGGCTGATTGGCGATGATAAATTGTCCCATAGTGTCAAGGGAATTAGCAGGGAATATACGTGGGGTGATGGGTATAGGGCCTGGGAGAGAATGGTGTCGGTGCGGGCCCGATAGGCCAAATGGACTCCTTCTGCTCTGTAGGGATTCTATGGACATGGGTGCCGCTGAATGATCAGCATTTATGGCCCACCTCGTTTTCCGAGGGCAGTTGAGAGCCAACCACATTGTTGTGGCTCTGGAATCACATGTAGGCCAGACCAAGTAAGGACAGCAGATTCCCTTCCCTAAAAGACATTAGTGAACCAGAAAGGTTTTTACACAATCGGCAATGATATCATGGTCATAAGTAGATTCTTGATTCCAGATGTTTTTACTGAATTTAAATTCCACCATCTGCCGTGGCGGGACTCGAAGCCAGATCCTGAGACCATTAGTTGAGTTTGTGGATTAATTGTCTAGCGATAAAAACACTAGGCCATTGTATTCCTTTCTTCTTATATCCAGTCCCAAGTTACAATGATAGTTACCCACACCAGAAATACAATAAATCGATAATAATACCTTAAATGAATTATATTTTTGATGCAATGTGTTAGAGACACAGAATTATTGCAAATCAGATTGACATCTTTACCCTGATAAGTTAATGTCATCTTCTTTATGTCTATTCCCTTGTGGAGGGGTGGATAAATGAAGGGACTTAATTTACAATGAAATTGGTTTTTTTTCTATAACAGATGCTCAAATGCAATTTCACCTCTTGGACTAGCAGAGACATGACAATGGATCTCACTGTTGCTGCCTCAGTGTTAGCCTATCTCTGGAATTTCGCAGTGTCAGCAATCAATTCATCGGGAATAATCCTCAGGGTTTTTGATTTATTTGATTTGATTTGGTTTGGTTTCATTTGATTTATTATTGGCGTGCATATTAGTATACAATGAAAATTATTGTTTCTTGCGCACTACACAGAGAAAGCATACCGTACATAGAGATGGAAACGAGCGAGTGCAGAATGTAGTGTTGTAGTCATAGTAAGGGTATAGAGAAAGATCAACTTAATGCGAGGAAGGTCCATTCAAAAGTCTGATTGCAGCAGGAAAGAAGCGTTTTTTTTAGTCGGTTTGTACGTGTCCTAATACTTTTGTATCTTGTTCCCGATGTAAAAAGGTGAGAGAGTATGTTTGGGGTGTGTGGCCTTTCGTTTTCATTGTTTTCTTTATATTTTTACAAGTATCGAATCGGAGGTTATGTTCACTCAGCCAGAGGCAGAAACCGGGCGTCCCTGAGGCTCCCTGAGACTGAGCTGGAAAGCCAACGCGTCGAATATTGGCAGCAACTGGATGGTTCGGGTCCCACAGGTCCCTGGACAACGTTTATAGTGTCTTCTTCAGGAGGATAGATTTGGAACAAACCTACAATTCCTCCGCCCCAGGGATTCAGAATCAATTTACTCCGCCCAAAGACACTTAAAACAACGTAAAGAGAAAATGCTGGAAAATCTCAGCAAGTCTGGCATCATCTGTAAGGAGAGAGAAGAGCTGACGTTTCGAGCACAGATGACCCTTTGTCAAAGCTTTTTCAAAGGGCCATCTGGACTCGAAACGTCAGCTCTTTGCTCTCCTTACAGATATTACCAGGCCTGCTGAGATTTTCCAGCATTTATTCTTTTGGTTTCAATTCCAGAATCCGCAGTAATTTGCTTTTATACTTCAAACAACGTCGTCTCTTTGGAAATAACATGAAAATCGAAGATTCCCAACTTTCCCCTGTCTGTCCTACATAGACTCCAGTTCCACTGTGATGAAAATGACTCTTCGCCACCAATGAAATTGCCGAGCAAGCCATCCAGTTGTGTCAAAGCTGCTATGGAAAGTCAAACAATAAAATCATCTCGAGGGCAGGTTTCAACTAGGTGGCTCACAATCGCCTTCTCAGTAGGGACAATTACTGTTGGCTTTGTCAGTGATGCTCACATCCAGAGATTCAATAAAAGCAGTGCAAAGTTCTGCAGATTTCGGAAATCTAATACTAAAACAACAAAAGTGCTACTCAGCATCTCAATGGGCATCAGCAGAGCCAGAACTAGAATCACATTTAAGATCGATGCCAGGATGCAAAATCTCTTGATATAATTATGAAGGGCAAGGCTGTTCTGCCCAATATCCTACCCAAATTCTCATTCTTCAAATAAAATCGCAAATTTACTTGCCATTTGTCACATCTCGGTTTGTTGGAGCAAGTTTACGCAAATTATACTGCTATATTTCCAACATTACAGCAGTGAGTAAATTCAGCAAAGGTACATCAGTGAGCTTTAAGAACTTTGGGACGACATGAGGTCGGGTAAAGTGTTCTATAAATGCAAGTTCCACCAAAATGTAAGTTGTAATTCTTTGGAAGCGCTGTGATTAATGCGAATATAGTCACTCTTCTCTCTGATCATAGCAGCATAAAATCATAGAATCCCGACAGTTCAAAAAGAGGCCATTCGGTCCAACAAGTCTGCAGTGGTTCTCCAGCAGAGCATCCTACCTGGGCCCAGCCTTCACGCTATCCCGACAACAACACATATTCACATGCTAATAGCCAGAATCTACACATCATTGGACACTAACAGGAAATTTAGCATAGACAATCCACCTTGGGCCTGGGAAGGATGCTTTGCTGGATAGCTGGTGCAGACTTGATGAACCGAATGGTCTCCTTCTGCACTGTAGGGATTCTATGATTCTAAGTTGCACATCATTGGACGCTAAGGGGCAATTTATCATAGCCAATCCACCTAACCTGCACATCCTTGGACTGTGGAAGGAAACTGGAGCTCTCGGAGGAAACTCACATGGATATGGGTAGAATGTGAAAACCACACACAGTCACCTGAGGTTGGAATCGAACCCGCTTCTCTGTCGCTGTGAGGCAGCAAAGCTAATTGTATCTCTCATTGATAACCACACTGGATTTTTTATTCTTCCCTTGTGTGAGTGTGATCACTATTTGTGACAGGAATACTTCAGACATCAGATCTGTTTCTTTGTTTTAACTTATCTAGTTTAAACATATTAAATGCTCAATCAAATTAATATCTGCCTGTTCACAGATGCTTTACTAATTGTGACATCAGAACTTACAGAACTAATTCTGAAATGGAATTTTTCATTTTCTTTTAATTAAATACAACTGGTGTAATGAATGTTCAAAACGTTTCTATTCATTTTGAACCAACTGTTAATATTCTTAAAATAAACCTCTATTTTGAGTTGAAACTTATCAATAAGTGACGGTTTATCTGGTTTTGCTGTCATGGACATTTCGTTGTAACCAGTGAGGTGTTTATGTAAATAAATACAAAAATAGAAATTCCAAATTAGATTGTTGACTGACAAAAACACAACAAATATTTCCCCACGAACACAGCACAGAAATAGAGACAACCATGCAAATCAATCAACGGATCCCAGTAATGGTTGTTTTTCAACATTATTTATTTATCAGTTATGTGAAGAAAAACATCATGATGATATCTATGTTTAGAATTCGGAAATAATTCCTCTGATCCCGAAATATAATAACACGGCAAATGTGTTCGTAGAAATTTCATGTGTTTCATCTCTTTCTCTGTCTTTCTCCTTTCTGGTTTTGTATCTCATTAGTGACAGACAGCATGGTTTTGTAAGAGGGAGATCGTGCCTTACAAATTTGGTGGAGTTTTTTGAGGAAGTGACAAAAACGGTTGATGAAGGAAGGGCCATGGATGTCGTCTGTATGGATTTCAGTAAGGCATTTGACAAAGTCCCACATGGCAGGTTGGTTAAGAAGGTTAAGGCCCATGGGATACAAGGGGAAGTGGCTAGATGGGTGGAGAACTGGCTTGGCCATAGGAGACAGAGGGTAGTGGTCGAAGGGTCGTTTTCCGGCTGGAGGTCTGTGACCAGTGGTGTTCGCAGGGCTCTGTACTGGGACCTCTGCTATTTGTGATATATATAAATGATTTGGAAGAAGGTGTAACTGGTGTAATCAGTAAGTTTGCGGATGACACGAAGATGGCTGAAATTGCGGATAGCGAAGAGCATTGTCGGGCAATACAGCAGGATATAGATAGGCTGGAAAATTGGGCGGAGAGGTGGCAGATGGAGTTTAATCCGGATAAATGCGAAGTGATGCATTTTGGAAGAAATAATGTAGGGAGGAGTTATACAATAAATGGCAGAGTCATCAGGAGTATAGAAACACAGAGGGACCTAGGTGTGCAAGTCCACAAATCCTTGAAGGTGGCAACACAGGTGGAGAAGGTGGTGAAGAAGGCATATGGTATGCTTGCCTTTATAGGACGGGGTATAGAGTATAAAAGCTGGAGTCTGATGATGCAGCTGTATAGAACGCTGGTTAGGCCACATTTGGAGTACTGCGTCCAGTTCTGGTCGCCGCACTACCAGAAGGACGTGGAGGCATTGGAGAGAGTGCAGAGAAGGTTTACCAGGATGTTGCCTGGTATGGAGGGTCTTAGCTATGAGGAGAGATTGGGTAGACTGGGGTTGTTCTCCTTGGAAAGACGGAGAATGTGAGGAGATCTAATAGAGGTATACAAGATTATGAAGGGTATAGATAGGGTGAACAGTGGGAAGCTTTTTCCCAGGTCGGAGGTGACGATCACGAGGGGTCACGGGCTCAAGCTGAGAGGGGCGAAGTATAACTCAGACATCAGAGGGACGTTTTTTACACAGAGGGTGGTGGGGGCCTGGATTGCGCTGCCAAGTAGGGTGGTGGAGGCAGGCACGCTGACATCGTTTAAGACTTACCTGGATAGTCACATGAGCAGCCTGGGAATGGAGGGCTACAAACGATTGGTCTAGTTGGACCAAGGAGCGGCACAGGCTTGGAGGGCCGAAGGGCCTGTTTCCTGTGCTGTACTGTTCTTTGTTCTTTGTTCTTTGTCTCTCCACGATGGTTCATCGTCTTCACTCCACAGTTTAAAGTCAGTGTCTGCCCAATGTATTCTCTCAGCCAGAGTTATAGGCTCCTAAAAGAATGTATTTCAATAAATTGGATCCGTGAGTGAGATTTACTCTAAAAGATCTCTTGAGCATCCTGTGATCTTGAAATGCTTGAGACATTTTTTTTTGTATCTAACAGAGATGTACCAAGTGATAAGGATTCGATGTGGCAATATCGAAGGATCTTTCCCTATATTTAGCCGGTGCTGTCCCTGTCCTTGGAGTATTTGACTGGACAGTGTCAAGGAATATTTACTCTGCATCTAAACTCACTGTACCTGCCTTTTGAATGTTTGATATGACTTTGTCAAGGAAGATTTAATCCGTATCTAATTTCTGCTGTACCTGACCTGGGTGTGTTTTATAGAACTGTGTAGACGGTCTTTCCCCTGTAACTAACACTAATGTAAACCTGCCTCCCGAATCTCTAATGGAAGAGTGCAGAAGAGGTTTTATCTATAAGAGAGTCCATACTCTTTCTGCCTTCATTTTGTTTGAGCAGACTTTATAGAGGGAGTTTCATTCTGTTTCCAGACAGTATACTGTTCTGGGAGTGTTTCATTTGGATAGTGTAGAGGGAGATTCACTTGTATCTAACTCATGCTATTTCTGCCTTGGGAGTGTTTAATTTGGCAATGCAGAGGGAACTTTGCATTCTGCAGCTAACCCGATGTTCCTCCTGTCCTGTAAGATTTTGATGGGACAGTCGGCCGTCTCTACAAATTTCATGGGGACTGAAGCAGTCTCTTTATATTACAGTAAATTTCCCCTGTGTCAACTTATATTATGAAGCCATGCCTTTGTTTATTTTTCACTAGACCTTAACTCTTTTTATATTGCACGTAGAATTTTATATTGCCTGTCTCTACTCATATTAAACTGGATGTTTTATCTGTTTATACTAAACTTGAAGCTGACCCTGTTTATATTATACGTCACCATGTTTCTGTTTATATTAAGCGAGACGTTGTCTCTGTTTACATTAATTTAGATCTGTCTCTGCTTGTATCAAACTAGATGCAATCTTATTTCTGCAATTGATCGTGTCCACGTTTATATTGCATTGGACATAGTCTCAGTTTTTAATCAGTCAATGCCAGTAATGATGAAATTGGTTGGGGGAACACAATTCTCTGCATCCTTCTGCATGTGCAAACTTGATGAGGTTTTGGGCACTGGAAAAGAAGAAGAGATATCTGAAGTCTACTTCTGCTAACTGCATTGAAAATGGATACCAAGCCCTGTGTAGCATGCACTGTCAACAAAGAACAAAAAAGAAAGAAAATTACAGCACAGGAAAAGGCCCGTCGGCCCTCCAAGACTGCACCAACCAAATACTGTCGATCCAATACTGCCCGTTTCTGGATCCTGCCTGATAGCAATGTTTTTATCCCAATATATTATCTCTTCTTCTCGCAGAACCGTGTAGTAATACAGACATAACTCAAACAGAGACATAGTTAAGTGAAGGAATAACACTGACACAGTCTAGTGAAATATATACAGGGTCAGTATCAAATATTAAATATCCAGAGAGAGTGTCCAGTGCAATATAAACTGAGTTCTGGTCTAGCAGATAACAGAACCAGACTGTATTTTAATATAAACAGGGGCCTGATCCAATAAAATAGAAATGAGTTAGTGCCGACTGCCAAGTGGGGATGGTCAAATATCAAATACTGGTATTTCCAATGACACCCACCATCCCATGACAGAAACATTAAAAAAATATTTATGACATTGTCAAGGAAAAGCAAACGGAGACAGTGTTTTAGTGCAGTTTCACTGGATATAGGAGCTTGAGCGATATGAACTGAGACAGAGCCGAGTAATTAATGATACTGGAGCGAGACTTGTATGAACTGAGATGGAGCCAAGTGCATTAGTAATAACTACTGATAGAGGACTGAGACCGGTTTAAATTGAGACAGAGTCCAGTGTGTTAGTGATAATTACTGATACAGTACCTAGAATGATATAAACTGAGACAGAGCCCATTTTATTCGTGGTAATTGTTGATGCAGGACCTCGACTGATACACACTGTGGTTCGGACAAAGCAGCTATTAGGACGTATTGCGACGTACAATGAAACGGAGACATGACAGTCTTAAATAATCAAATACATGGACTGGTGAAGCATTAACTTAAGCAAGACCTAAACTATTAAAATCTAATGAACTATTAGTATAATAAATGTGACAGTACCATGTGTAATGCATGAAGACAGTATTTCCAGTTTAGTATACAGTGTTAAATGTCCTGAGGCAGTAAGAATTAAGACACGGCCTCTTGTCAGATTAGAAGAGAACTGGCTAAGTGCAGCCATAACTTAGAAATTATAATATTCACAGGGCCTGTGCCTCGTATATGAACACCTCAAATTGAGCAGAGTGCAGGAAAAAACTTAGATAGGACCTCATGGAATGTGATCCAGGCAGAGCCGAGTGTAATACAGACAGGGTCAGAGGCGAGTTGAATATAAGCAGGGATGTGAAATGTTTAAAATTGTTTCATGAGATTTTGGTGTCACTTATGTGAAGTCAACTTTTGTTTCCAAATCCTAATTTCCTTTGAGAATGTGGTGGCAAGCTTTGGGAAGCTGGTGGGTGGGGTGTTCTTCGAGACAGCTACTTTTTCCATAATGGCATTGAGCTTTTTGAGTGGCACAAGTTAGGCAAGTAGAGAATATTCAATCATCTGTGTTGGAACAGACTTGGAGGGCAGAAGGGCCTGTTCATGTGCTGTACTGTTTTTTGTTCTTTGTTCATACTCCTGACTTTTGCCTTGTAGATGATGGATAGGGTTTGGGAATTCAGGTGGTGAGATGTTCGCCGCAGAACTCCTGGCATCAGACCTGCTGTTGCAGCCACATGATTTAAATGCCTGTTCCAGTTCAGATTTTCACGAAGTATAATGTCCAGGATGTTGATAGTGAGGGATTCTGCGCTCGTAATGCTGCTTAGTGTCAAGGGGAGATGGCTGGAATCTCCCTTGTTGGAGAGGGTCATTGCCTGCCACTTGTGTGGCATTAGTGTTACTTGCCACTCATTAGCCCAAGACTGAATGTTTTCTAAGTCCTGCTTCATATGGACACAGACTGTGTCAGTACCTCAGGAGTCGGAATTGGTGCTGAAATTTGTTCAATCATCAGTGAACGTCCCACATATGAACTTTGATGATGGCTGAATCTTGGGGCTAGGTCACTAACCTGAAGAATTCCTGCAGAGCCCTGTGACTGAGATGATTAACCATTAACAACAACAAGCATCTTCCTTTGTGCTCCAGCCAGTGGACTGTTTTCCCCCCTGATTTCCATTAACTGCAGTTTCGCTCGGGTTCCTTGATGCTACAAAAGGTCAAATGCTGTGTCGATGTCAAGGGCACGCACTCTCTATTCACCTTTTAATTTAAATTTTTTATCTATATTTGGACTCATTTTCAATCATTTCGGGAATCGAGTGATCCTGGCGGAACAAAAATTGAGCATCTTGGTGTGCGTGTGTTTTGTGAAATACATCATGTTTATAGAAATTAATTTCAAAATGATCACTTGCATTCTTCCATTTACAGTACATGTTGGACGCACAATAAACACATCCAATTCAGATTGGCTTCCTTTACATATGTTACCTTTTCTGATGATTGAGGAGGACAATTTTTGAAAGGTTAGTTCTGCCACAAGTGCTGCCCATGAAGCTACCATTTGTCATTGTGTGTTATCGTTTTTGTATTATGAATGGATATTAGGAACTTTGGTGTGGAGCCAGTTATCACCAAAATCCTGTAGTCTTTGCCGTGCTGACGGTGTTGAATGTCTTCGCGTGATTGACCAAAGTACGTTAAAGATATGGACACATATGGAACATGGAGAGGTTGTTGTCTGGAGTAAATGTTCCAACACAGTCACTACACTGCACATCAGGAACACCCGGTCTGCAAGCAGATGATGTTTTCCAAGTGTGACCCCAGCAAATATCTTTCCCGTGATGCTATGACTGAGATATGTCTGTGGCTGGAGCATTCTCTTCCATTGACTTACTTTGCAAAATGTGTGTTGAATTTGAATCATACATCTCTTGTGGAATGGTGGGTGGCAGGGTGGCACAGTGGTTAGCTCTATTGCCTCACAGCGCCAGGGCCACAGGTTTGCTTCCCAACTTGGGTCAGTGTCTGTGCGGAGTCTGCACATTTTTCGTGTATGCGCGGATTTCCTCTGGGTGCTCCAGTTTCCTCCCACAGTCCAAAAAGGCATGCAGGTAAGGTTCACGGCCAGGCTAAATTCCCCCTCAGTGTACCCGAACAGACGCCGCAATGTGGCGACACGGGAATTTTCACAGTAACTTCATTGCAGTGTTAATGTAAGCCTACTTGTGACATTAATAAATAAACTTAGAACATAGAACATAGAACATAGAACATTACAGCGCAGAACAGGCCCTTCGGCCCACGATGTTGCACCGACCAGTTAAAAAAAAAAACTGTGACCCTCCAACCTAAACCAATTTCTTTTCGTCCATGAACCTATCTACGGATCTCTTAAACGCCCCCAAACTAGGCGCATTTACTACTGATGCTGGCAGGGCATTCCAATCCCTCACCACCCTCTGGGTAAAGAACCTACCCCTGACATCGGTTCTATAACTACCCCCCCTCAATTTAAAGCCATGCCCCCTCGTGCTGGATTTCTCCATCAGAGGAAAAAGGCTATCACTATCCACCCTATCTAAACCTCTAATCATCTTATATGTTTCAATAAGATCCCCTCTTAGCCGCCGCCTTTCCAGCGAAAACAATCCCAAATCCCTCAGCCTCTCCTCATAGGATCTCCCCTCCATACCAGGCAACATCCTGGTAAACCTCCTCTGCACCCTCTCCAAAGCCTCCACATCCTTCCTGTAATGTGGGGACCAGAACTGCACACAGTACTCCAAGTGCGGCCGCACCAGAGTTGTGTACAGTTGCAACATAACGCTACGACTCCTAAATTCAATCCCCCTACCAATAAACGCCAAGACACCATATGCCTTTTTAACAACCTTATCTACTTGATCACTTCATTGCCTGATTCAATGGAAGATAAAACATTTATTCTTGTGATATTTGCAATGTGCCGCATAGCCCTGATATCCTGTGTTCGCAATACCAGCGAATGTTCGACAGCCGGTGGCCTACAGATTGAGCTGCAATTATTTAGATGCTGAAGGAGAACTTTCATGATCTCCGTGTCCGTTCCGATTCATTAAATTCTCTGTCAAAAGTCGATTTATTTTTATGTTTCACAATCAACTCAGTGTTTAATTCTCAGGAGGGCTGGATTCTTATTATTTTCAAAGGGTTGTCTTCGAGATTGGACAGTTTGACAAATATAAGGAGAAACATTGTATTGTGTGAGAGTTTCTTCTCATCTCCGAACCCAAATTGTACAGTGATAGCCATCCACACTGTAAATAGAATCACTTTGTTCATCCCCCACATTTAGTTACAGAAATCGATAACAATTCTTCTGATAAATGATGCTTTATTATTGTAATGTGACAGACCCGGAATTGTTGCAAAATAGACTGACGGTCTCCTTATTTTCCAAAAATGTTATTTCATCATTGTTAGAGTTGTGTTCTTGTCAGGGGCGTGGTAATAAAAGCACCATATTTACAATGGAATTAGTTTCTTTTTTAAATAAAGAGCTGATGAACTGCAATATCACCATCAGAAATAATGGAGACAATACATTGAACATATTCAGCCAAACAAATATCCCGACACAGATAAAATGCCCATTTTAATATTAACCTATTGTAAATCTCGGAGTCCATTCTGTTGGCGTGTGGAAGGTGGGACGTGGACCCAGTCGCCGCCTCCAGCAGGGAATCAACAGGCGGCGCCTGGAAAGCCGCCCCCTTCTGCCGGGTATTTAAATGACGCTCACTGGGACCGGAATCCAACAGTCCGGGAGCTGGTTTGTTCACTGAGTTCCTGACACAACCATTTCCCCCAATTTACCAGAAGGATGAGGTCGGCGATTTCTCTCAGTTTGTTGCTGACTTTCTTCTCCGGTGAGTAGTTTTTTTTAATTGTCCAAGTCCCTCATTGTTACTGTCTCAATGTTAGTCTATCTCTGGAATGGTCCAGAGTCAGCAACCATGTCACCAAGATTAATCCTCGGGTTTCCTGATCTATTTTTACAGGTGTCCAGTCGGAGGTTGTGTTGACTCAGCCAGAGGCAGAGACCGGGCGTCCCGGAGGCTCCCTGAAACTGACCTGTAAAACCAGCGGATTCGATCTTGGAGGCTACTACACGGGTTGGATCCGACAGGTTCCCGGGCAGGGCCTGGAGTGGCTGGTTAGCTACTATACTTCATCAAGCAACTATTACGCCTCCGGGATTCAGGGCCGATTTACTGCGTCCAAAGACCTTTCAAACAGCATCTTCGCTTTGGACATGACGAGCCTGAAGACCGAAGACACCGCCATCTATTACTGTGCAAGAGACCACAGCGAGAGGAACCAGGGATGGACCCGAACAAGAACAGCTCGAGAGGGAATTCAGCAACTTCCATCATAACCTGAAGGTCAGTATCTGTTTTAAATGTAATATCATCGACAGTGGTCAGAACCAAACCATAATCGTGTTTAAAAAGTAACAAAGAAAGCATTTAACAGTAAAATTTAACAAAGTCACCGATATAACGGGGTGAGCTTTTCACTGACTTTATATTTATTGTCGTTTCAGCAAGTACAGCACTATCGTTTTAATATTTCTGATAGATTGTGTTATATAAACAGTTGCCTACATTTTAAGTTAGAGCAGAACAAATGGTCCATTTGAAGTGAATATTGAGCGGCAGTACTGAACAGAGCAAGTGCAGTTTTTGTACGGGTGTCTGTCACTGTGATACAGCAGTGGGTCACTGTGCTGAACACAGCGACATCCTCATACAAAAACCTCAGAGAAAGACTTTGCTTAAATATGTGATCAGTGCCACTGCCGAATGCTAAACAAAGTGAGGATTCCAACAAAATAATATGTAGAAGCAGCATTGTTTTTTATAAGGTATAAAATACTTCAAATTTATTGTTATTGGTTTACATGCTGAATGTGCACAGAGAGTCTCAAAGTTTCTAATCCCCTTTATCAATCTCATGACCAGTAAAAATTGAAATATCTCACTGACTCACTCTTAAACGGGATGGAAACAGGCTTTTGAAATAGCAGTGGAATTAACCATCTGCATGATACAGTTAACAGTCTGCCGCAGTATTTGTCATGCTGTGTCTCACTGTGATAACTGGGTGGCACAGTAGTTACTGTCAATACAAAAACCCCTCAGTACCAATTGATTGAGGCTGGATCAGAGTCACTTGTAACTTCCAACTTTAATCACAGTACAGTATTATTTATGTCGAGCACTGACCACATGATAAGAATGAACATGGAAGATATGTGATAATTACTCAATTATCAGTTGGTGTTTTCAATAACATGTTCATGTGTTCCTCTGTGAAATATATAACATCAATGTCATTTATGAATGGAGAATGGTATCCAGAAATGCAATGATAATTTAATGAACATTAATTGACTGTTTTTCCTCTGGTTTGTGAATATTTAAAATAATGGTGGTTTTGTGTTTATTTTGTGCAGGGACGGTTATTGTATGACACAGCCCAGAGAATGTGACACTGTGACGAGTTCGACTACTGGGGACAAGGAACCATGGTGACGGTGACTGCAGGTAAGAACCATGCACTTATTGAGTAATTGGCTTTCATGTGTCTTTATTTTACATTTTTGTCGATACTCATAATCCATTTGTTTACTTAAATGGGGGTTTGGTGGATTCTGGATTGTGATTTTTTTACAATGTTTCCTGTGATTCTGCTGCAAAGGGCTTCTAGAATTATGCTGTTTCTTGACAATAGAGGCTGCTGAGCGATTCAATCCCTCGTTCTTGCGATGTTGTGTTTATCTGTTGAGGTTACTGTGTGGCTGGGTTACTTTAAAAGCCTGACGTCTGTTAAACAATTCAGCGTTTCTGCAATGTTTAATCTCGGTGACATCTAGTGGCTGCGGGTTGTACCATCAACTGCACAAGTGTTTGAAATCTAACCGAATATTTTTTTAAAGTTCTAAAATTTCTAGATTAATCCAGTGAACATGTTCCACTCACTAGCAGTGCTGGTGCTGCTATGCAATATTTCTGCTTATTATAAACATTAATTACTTTGGTGATGGGTGGATTGGCTGGAATTTATATTAAAAATTTCTGTCAATGTTACATTTGATTCTGTTGAAAGTGTTTGTAGAATTGAGCTGCTTCTGCAGGAAGCGGGGTTCAGACTCTCAGTGGTGCGTTTTTTCTGGTGAGATTATGTATCTGGGTGACTTTAAGTAAGTAAAATTTGTGACATAGTTTGGTGTTTCTGCATTGTTTAAACTCGGTGACACAGCTGTTACACGCTGCGGGTTTACAATTGCTTGACGCATGACTGCAGGCAGAAATCAGACAGGCTTTAGTGTGTTTGTATTTTTAAAATTTTAAGTGATAATTGCAGGTTAAAATAAACCACGGTTTACGCCGCTCGTTCAGAACATAGTTTGTCACGGCATTCACAATCTGAGGTACCTGCAATGTTTAATCTCGGTGGCATTTGATGGCTGGAGCTTTTACCATCCAAATGTTTAAATATGTTTGAAATATATTCCAATCTGAATAAAATGTGATAACGTTTCAATACTAATTTGTTGGGCATATTCCATCTCCTCGCAATGCTATTGTTATTATTCCAGATTTATGTTACCTTTAACAATTGGTTAAGAGCTGGTTTGCTAGATTCGATATTGAGATTTTCTTGCAATGTGACATTTGATTCTGTTCAATGGATAATTGAGCTGTTTCTCCATGAAACGGATTCATTCCCTCATTGATGTGTTTTGGTGTGTTTCCGTTGAGGAGATTCTGTGGTTTGGTCACTATGAATGTTTAAAATTTGTGAAATAGTTTGGCTTTGCTGCATTATTTCTGCATTGTTCAAACTCGGTGCCACTGAGCGGTTAGACGTTTTCTGGTTGAATGCAAACAATCTTTGAGTTTGAAAATCCTTGTAGGGAGAAAACGAGCAGGTTTTGGAAAAAAAACTAAAATAAAGATATTACAGCATTTTTATAAATTTTAACTAACGCTTACAAATTAAAATACATCATGACGTACAACGCTCATTCGGACACTACGTCGTTGCTGCAATCAAAAACTTCTCATTAACAAGTTTAATAGTAAAATTAATATAAATCAAACAATTATTAATCGGTAATATAACTCCATATTCACCAAAGATTACTTTGTATTGATATAATTTAGCAGTCATCCCCTTTAATAGTTCTGTTGTGCTTTTCACACAATTAACATGACCAGAAAAATTTCCAGACTGCAAATATTTTGTGACAATTCCAGAAATTATTTCAATGATAACATGCTGTTTCCACAGCAGCTCTCAGCTGAACACGATACTTGGCATTAGTCGTTATATCCCAGATTAAGTTCGCATTCACTGGAATACGAGTTTTGCAGAATAAGACGTTGCTTTTTGGCTATTTTTGTATCCGAATACTACATTTTTTTCCTGTGCAGTCGCAACCAGATTATTCCTTCCAAGTAATTTGTAATTGGATACCGAGATAATTAATTACTAATCTCATCTCAAAATTTGTGAAATGGTTTGGTGTTTCTCAATTGTTTCTGTATTGGTTCAACTCAGTGATACTGAACGGTTACACGTTTTCTGGCTAAATGAAAATAAAACTGCGTTTGAAAATTCTTGGAGGGGTAAAGTAAACAGGTTTCGGAAAAATAAAATAAATATATGTTAGGACTTTTATTCATGTTAACTGATGCTTACAGATTAAAATAAATCATGAATTACAATTCTTACTGTGTCACCGTATCTCTGTTAGGGACATTACACTACCCTGAATCTTTTATATTTGATGTGCTCATTTTCAGAAAAAATACATTTTTGCCCAGTTTTCGGGATTTGAGACAGACAGGGAGAGATAGTTAAAAGGCGAAGGGAGTTTTGAAATGAACATCAGGTTAATTTAAAATATGTATTGATTTTTTTGTTGTTGTAATTTGACCTTTGATCAATTAGAATCAAAGAGTTTGTATAAATTTGACAGAGTGAACAGAGTTTTCTGACAGGTGGAATTCGCTGACACTCAAGCAATTGTTCATATGATTGTGTTTGAATTGTAGTAAAGTGTCAACACAAACTGGCTAGAGATGGACAAGTTAATGCTTGAAATTCAAAAAGATTAATTTATGTAAAAATATTCTGATACTATAAAAATAATATTAGCTCTGCACTTAATAATAACATCATGTCTCCCATTACTGCTGAACTCAGGATAGAATTATGGGAAGAATAAATGACAGAATAGAAGAATTGATTATATCTGAACCTTATGTTTAATACTTGTTAAATATTATAATGAAGAAAAAGTCTGGACTTATATTCTGCATCGTGCTTTAGAGGATTTGAATCAATTGTCCTCTTTGTGTTTGCACTGTTTAATTCAGATTTTCTTTAATTAAACAATGTGTTCAGTAATTAAGTTATATGGATGGGCTAACTTTTTACATCTAGAATGCATTATTATTGATTTCAAACTGCCAGGCCGTTACAGCCTATACAAATTCAGAAGTATGCATTTTTAACACGTTTCTAGGTTATAATACGATATTTGTAGTAAAAGTGGAAAAGTAAAATATTACAATGTGATTGGATTTAAGTAAATGAATGACAGATTCTGAATGTTTCCATTCAGTAATTTGAAATTATTGTTTAACATTGTATAAGGTTTAATTGTAACCTAATTATTTAACAATGCTGGAGGTAGAAGCACGTTTTGAATGATTGAAAACTCATTTTATTACAGAGTTCAAATCAGCTGATAAGAGAACTAACTGGCAATTAACAATAACTTAAAATATAATATTGCTGCTGATTAATTTAAAACAAAAGAACTTGAATATTGTACAGGTGTGCAAAATACAATTAGTTTTAGAGAATATTTAATTGTATCGAAAATGAATTCAGAAACAAAACATTTCTTTACTCAGCTATGCTCAGCTCGATAAAGTATTTTGCCTTGATTATTTTGTTCATTAATTTAATTAAGAAATTAACTCGAATCAGATAATGATTTTCAATGTAAATGTTTCCTGATTTGTTTAATTCTGACTGTGTCACTGCATCTCTGTTAGGGACATTGAACTGTCCTGAACCTGTTATTTTTCATTGCTCATTTTCAGCAAAATTACATTTTTACATAGTTTTCGAGAAGTGAGACAGAGAAATAATTAAAAGTCGAAAGGAGTTCTGAAATGAATATCAGTTTAATTTAAAGTAGGTTATTGATTTTCTGTTGTTGTAAGTTGACCATTGATCAATTAGAATCCAACAATTTGAATGAAATTGACAGATTGAACAGATCTATCTGCTGGGCACTCGATTGTTGCACCGTTTGTGTCTGTTCTGTTTCTGTGCGCGTGGTCACTGTGTTGGCACCAAGAATCTGCCTGACTGGTTATAAACCTTTTGGTTCCTTCCCCTGTATTTCCGGGAGTGAAAATTGATTTATTTCTTCAATAAACTTGTATCTGTGAGAAACGTGACAGGTTGATCTGATGTTTGACTCGGAGTCTCAGAAATAAGATCCCTAAAGCACACTGTGACCGTTAGAGAGAGCAGAAACGTCAGGCTGCAGAGAGAGATTTGGTTGATTCTTAACCAGTGATATACCGGCTTTGGGAACTTTGGATGAGCAAATGCAAAGGGAGATTTACTATATTGTACTGTATACTATAGCGGTCCCTGACCTGTTTAGTCGAACAGTTACAGGGTCAAATTCGTTTGCATCTTATTCTTAATTTCTAAAGGCAATTTAGAGTCGCTTGCAAAGCAAGAATTTTAAATATGTCCCTACATAATTGTTCCTTGGGAAAGAATTGATATTAAGTATCCTTGAATAACTGCAGTGCATATGCTGCAGGCGTCCGCCGTGCTGATGGGCAGGAAGTTCCAGGATTTTGACCCAGCGACTGTGAAGGAACTGAGATATTGTTTCAAGTCAAGATGGTGTGTGTCTTGTCGGGGAGCTTGCAGGTGATAGTGTTCATATGTGGCTTCTGCCCTTGTCCCGTTAGGCTGTAAAGGCAGTGGGTTTGGACAGTGCTTTCTATGGAGTCTTGGTGAGTTGCTGCAGTGCATCTTGTATATTATACACTGCTGTAACTGCTTGTTAGTGATAGAGAGAGTGAATAGGGTGACTGAGGGGGTTGGGTAATCTTGTGGGTGGCTTTGTCCTGGATTGTGTCAAATTCCTTGAGTTTTTACAAGTTTCGCTCATTGAGGAAAGAGGAAATTATTCAATTGTGAACTGACTTGTGAAAGATTTAAATGTTTTTCCAACCCTTGGCCCGCGCTCCGTATTGTGCTCACTTGTCACTCCCATTTACTGTGTGAGTGGGTGAGTGTGTATGTGAAGTGAGGGTGTTTTTCCAGACTGAATCAGCCAGAGAGAGACTTACACACATCACACACTCTCACACACATAAATACACACATACACATTCTCATAGTCTCTCACACATGCACACATATATATTCACACTTACTTTGTCTCTCATCCGATCTCTCTCACACACCCATACACATTCTCTCTCACGTTCTACATACATTCTCTCAAATACAAATACACACATACTCTCGCTCTCTCATACCACCATACACAAAAGCACTCACACGCACACCCCCGACACACATTCTCTCTTACACACAGACACACACTCTCACATAAGCACAGTCTCACACTCTCACATGCACTCTCTCTCCCACACTCTGTCACACACGCTCAAGCTGTCTCACATTTATTCACACACGCTCTCTCACAATTCCTCTTGCGCACGCATCTCTCTCTCTCACTCACACATACACACACGCATATATTTCTAAAGCTCTTGCACACACTATCTCACACCTGTACATTCTTGCTCTCACACACTGGCTCTCTCATAAACACACTCTCTCACAAACATAGACCCACGCACACACTCGGACACACACTCTTACACACAGACACAGTCTCTCACATAAGCACAGTCTCGCGCACACATTCTCCCTCACACACACACACACATACACACACACACACACACACACATGCACTATCCCTCTCACATTCCCTCTTCCGTGCTCTCACTCCGTCTCACACACATTCCCATGCTCTCTCTCTCTCATACGGACACTTGCACACGCATTCTCTCACACAGGTACGTTTTTATCTCTCTTTCACCCGCTCACTCCCTTACACATTATCTCACACACGCACAATCTTGCTCTCAAACACTGTATCTCACAAACACCCTCTCTCTCTCACACGCACACAGTCTCTCCGTCTCTCACACACGAACACACATGTATACACAATGTATCTCTCTTAAACACTCCACCTATCACAGACACATGTCCTCTCAACCGTTATTTCACTCACACACACTCACGCATCCATTCTGCATCATTTTCACAGTTTTTCTCACTCACACACACTCTCCCCGCCCCTCCACACACACACACGCACACACATATACTTTGAAGAACAGAAAAATACTCTCACACACATAAAAAATAACTCTTCAAACACACACACACTCTCTCGCACACACGCATTCTCTATCTCACATATCCTTTCTCTCACGCACACTCTCTCTTCTTGTACACACAGACCACTTTCTCAAACACGTGCAAAACACTCATGTGTCTGACACACTCTCACACACATAAACCAACACAACGTCTCTCTCTCTCACAAAAATTCTCTCTCTCTGTCTCACACACGCACACACACACACACACACTCAAACACATCGCTTCTATCACCCACACACATTGCACATATCGTTCTCACTCACACGCCATCCCATGCACACTTTCACACACTCATGAACATATTATTTTGCTTTCCAATAGGCACTCCCTCTCACACATACTGTCTTTCACATGAACACAACACTCTCTCCCACACACACACACCCTCCCTCAAGCACACACACTCACTTTCATAGACACCCTGTATCTCATATAGACACACTTCTTTTCACATAAACACACACTCAATCACACACCGAAGTACTCTCTCACACAGACTGCCCACACACACACTTTCAAGAAGAGACACACTCTCACACACAAAGAATAACTTTTCAAACACACATTCTCTCTCTCACACACACACGTTATCTCACACACCCTTTCTCTCACACACACTCTCCCCTCTTGCACACACAGCCCACTGTCTCACACACGTGCAAACGCAGTCTATCACACACAGGCACCCTCACACATACATTCACCCTCTATCTCTCTCACACAGCCAAACACCCTCTCCACTTTCCATCTCACATACGTCAGAGTAATTGTCCTTGACATCATAAATTGAAGCATAGGATCCTCCAGTGCAGAAGGGGCCAATCAGCCCATTGAGTCTGCACCAACAGCAGTCCCACCAAAGCCCTATCCCCATAACCACATGTATTTACCCTAACTAGTCCCTCTGACACTACGGGGCAATTTAGCACGGCCAATCCAACGAACCCGCACATGTTTGGACTGTGGGGGGGAAACAGGAGCACCCGTAGGAAACCCAAGCAGACACGGGGTGAACTTGCAAACTCCACACAGACAGTGAGCCAAGTCGGGAATCGAACTGTGAGGCAGCAGTGCTAATCACCGTGCCACCGCCCACCCCCCCCAACCCCCGCTAGCATTTGAATGAGGGTGGGATCGAGGAGCCCGAGTAAAACTCAAGTCAATAAGAATCGGCGGGAAATTCTTCTCTGTTCGGAGTCATACTTAGCACAAAGCAAGATGGTGTTGGTTATAGAACATAGAAAGCCACAGCACAAACAGGCCCTTCGGCCCACAAGTTGCGCCGATCACATCCCCACCTCTAGGCCTATCTATAGCCCTCAATCCCATTAAATCCCATGTACTCATCCAGAAGTCTCTTAAAAGACCCCAACGAGTTTGCCTCCACCACCACCGACGTCAGCCGATTCCACTCACCCACCACCCTCTGAGTGAAAAACTTACCCCTGACATCCCCCCTGTACCTACCCCCCAGCACCTTAAACCTGTGTCCTCTCGTAGCAACCATTTCAGCCCTTGGAAATAGCCTCTGAGAGTCCACCCTATCCAGACCCCTCAACATCTTGTAAACCTCTATCAGGTCACCTCTCATCCTTCGTCTCTCCAGGGAGAAGAGACCAAGCTCCCTCAACCTATCCTCATAAGGCATGCCCCCCAATCCAGGCAACATCCTTGTAAATCTCCTCTGCACCCTTTCAATGGCTTCAACATCTTTCCTGTAATGAGGTGACCAGAACTGCGCGCAGTACTCCAAGTGGGGTCTAACCAGGGTCCTATAAAGCTGCAGCATTATCTCCCGACTCCTAAACTCAATCCCTCGATTAATGAAGGCTAGTACGCCATACGCCTTCTTGACCGCATCCTCCACCTGCGAGGCCGATTTAAGAGTCCTATGGACCCGGACCCCAAGGTCCCTCTGATCCTCTACACTGCTAAGAATGGTACCCTTCATTTTATACTGCTGCTCCATCCCATTGGATCTGCCAAAATGGATCACCACACACTTATCCGGGTTGAAGTCCATCTGCCACTTCTCCGCCCAGTCCTGCATTCTATCTATGTCTCGCTGCAACTTCTGACATCCCTCCAAACTATCCACAACACCACCTACCTTGGTGTCGTCAGCAAACTTACCAACCCATCCCTCCACTTCCTCATCCAGGTCATTTATGAAAATGACAAACAGCAAGGGTTGTTGGAGGTCAAACATCTAAGTTCAGATTTCACTGCAAAAGTTCGGCAGGGGATTGTTCTGGGACCAACAATCTTCTACTGCTTCACCAAAGACATTCCATCCAACATGAGGTCAGAAGTAGAGATTTCCATGTGTTACACCGGACACAAAGACGCAATAAGTAAGAAGGGACTTGGCTGAGACCAAGGCCGCCTGGCTCCCCAATACTGGTGTAAACCTGCTGTTTGATTCCTGTGCGACCCATTCTGGTTGCGCTGTCAGCTTCCCTTCCAGCTCCCTCAGTCTGTCTATTTATTAACTGATACGCGTTTCTTAAAGAAAGGCACCGACATTAAAGCAGCTGCCCGGTGATCTACACTGCTGTCTGACTTTACACAGCCCTGTTACAGAAAGCTGATCAATGTAGACAATCGGGAAAAGATCGATGGAGAGGAAGAGGAGGAGGTGGCCCACTGACTCTCTCACCCCCGCCCACACTTCCTCACTCACCCTCAATCTCTCATCCTCACTCAAAGAACTTCACTCACTCACCTTCACTTACCCAACTTCCCTCGCTGACACACTCTCACTCACTCATCCCCACTCACTCATCCCCACTCACTCATCCCCACTCACTCATCCCCGCTCACTCATCCCCGCTCACTCATCCCCGCTCACTCATCCCCGCTCACTCTCCCTTGCTCACTCATCCAACCTCACACACTCACCCTCACACACTCACCCTCACGCACTCACCCTCACACACTCACCCTCACACACTCACCCTCACACACTCACCTTCACACACTCAACCTCACACACTGAGCATCACACACTCAACCTCACACACTCAACCTCACACACTCTACCTCACATAGTCACCCTCACACACACCCTCAGAAACTCACTGATCCTCATTCACCCTGAGTCACTCACCCTCACACCCTCACTCACTCACAATCACTCACAAACATTCGCTCACTCACTCTCACCCATCCTCACTCACTCACCCACACTCACTCACACACCCTCACTCAACCTCACTCATTCAACCTCAATCACACATCCTGAATCACTCATCCTCACACCCTCACTTACTCACTCACATTCAGTCACCCTCATTCACTCACTCTCACACCCTCACTCACGCACCCGCATTCATTCACTCACACTCACTCACCCTCAGATACCCTCATTTACTCACCCTCATTCACGCACTGTCACTCAGCCACCCACACTCACACACCATCACACACTCAACCTCACTCACTAACCCTCAGTCACTCACCAACACTCATACTCACCCTCATTCGCTCACCCTACTTACCCACCCTCACTCACCCAGTCTCACTCACTCTCACTCACTCACCGCACTTACCCACCCTCACTCATCCAGTCTCACTCACTCCACTCACCCTCACTCACTCTCCCCACTTACCCACCCTCACTCACCTAGACTCACCCCCACACACTCAAGCTCAATCACCCTCTCTCTTTCACTTACGCCACCTGACCCATTCAAACTCACTCAGACTCACGCACCTACATTCACTCACACACCCTCACGTACTCACCATCACTCAACTTCACCCACCCTAACTCACAGATCCTCAATCACTCAACCTCACTCAAACACCTTCACTCACTCATCCTCACTCACCCACCCCATCCGCATTCAATCTCCCTCACAGTCTCACACACCACCCCCAATAACACACCCTGACTTACTCACTCTCTCACCCTCATTTACTAAGTCATATTCATTCCCTCACCCTCATTCACTCGCTCTCACTCACCCACCTTCGCTAACCTTCATGCATCCTCACTCACTCACCCTCATTCATTCATTCTCGCTCACCAACATTCACTCACACACTTTCACTCACCCATTCAGCCACCGTCACTCACACACCCCCTCTCGCACACACCCTCATTTACTAACGCCCTCTCACCCTCACCCACACTTACTCACTCACCCTCAATCACTCATCCTCACTCAAAGAACTTCATTCACTCACCCTCACTTATCCACTCTCTGTCACTCACACACCATCACTCATCCACTCTCACTCCTTCACTCACTCATCCTCACGCACTCACATTCTCTCACTCACCCTCACTAAACCTGTGTGTGGAGGTCTGCAACGAGAGAGAAGAACGATCTCAAGCGGCAGTTTGGTGTTCAAATGTGGGAGCTGCCCTGCGAATGTGGAGAGCTGAGGGAAATCCCTGGGGGCTCAGGGCCAAGGACAATGGCAAAGAGCGGGGGAGAACAGGAGGCGTGGTAAAGGGCAGAGAGCAGGGGGGGGGAGGGGGGAGGGCAGAGAGCAGAGGCGGGGGGGGGAAGGAGGGGTGGGGAGGAGGGCAGAGAGCCCGGAGAAAGGGCAGGGAGCCAGGTGAAAGGCAAAGAACCAGGGGAAAGGGCAGAGGGACCAGGGAAAGGGGAGAGAGCCAGGAATAAGGGCAGGGAAGCCGGGGAAACGACAGGGAGCCGAGGAATAGTGAAAGAGAGCCCAGGGGAAAGGGCAGAGATTCAGGGAGAAAGGCAGAGAGTCAGGGGGAAAGGGCAGAGAGCCGGGGTAACGGTCAGAGAGCCAAGGGAAAGGGGAAAGTGGATAGGGAGCAGGGAAACCGGGCAGAGAGCCGGGGGAAAGTGTAGGGAGCCGAGGGAAAGGGCAGATAGCCGGGGGAGAGGGCACAGAGCTGGAGGGAAGTGTAGAGAGCCAGGTGGAAGTGCGGAGAGCCGGGTGAAAGGGGTAAAGAGCCACAGGGAATAGCAGAGAGCCAGGGGAAAGGGCAGAGAATCGGGGGAAATGGGCAGAGAGTGGGTGATCGACGGGCGGAGTGAGGATGTGCAAAATAGAGCGAGCACCACAACCAGATCATCTGTAATCTCAGTGAATAATGGAGGAGACTTCAGGGCCCGAATGGCCAACTCTTGCTATTAATGTATGACCCTTCAATTAGTCAATGTTGCAATTATTTGAATTTGTAATCACATTTAGAGTTTCCTGGTCATTCAGTAAGTATTCATTCCGAAGGTAGTTTTGAAGCAAAGTCACTAATCTTCGTTTTGTGGAGTGAGAGGCAGTGAGTTGGAGAGAGGAAGGGACATCAGTTAGTTTGTACATGGGCAATATCCAAAACTACAATGTGGATATGCCGACGCCAGGTTGGGGTGGGCACAGTAAGGAGTCTCACAACACCAGGTTAAAGTACAACAGGCTTATTTGGAATCGTGAGCTTTTGGAGCTCTTTCATCAGGTGAGTGGCTGATATGAATGAAGAGACAACTTCTTCATCACAAAGTGCTGTTGTTTGAGAAATAGCGAGTGCCTGAAGTAATGGAGAAACTCTTTACACTTCTCTGTTAATCTAATGAATGGTATGTCATTACAATGACATCAAAATGTTTTTGTCTTTCCAATCTGATAGAGGTCGAGACAGTGATGTGAGTTTCTACAAAGATGGCGATTCTCAAATGATAGGAGTAACAGAAGCTGAAAGTGTATGTAGGTCTTAATCGGGAAATATTAAGTTAAGTTCATAATTCTAGACAAATCGTGATGTAGAAACATAGAAAATAGAAGCAGCAGTAGGCCATTCGGCCCTTTGACCCTGCTCTACCATTCACTTTGATCACAGCTCATCAATATCCTGACCCCGTCTACTACCCATATCCATTGATCCCTTTAGCCCCAAGAGCTATACCTAATATAGAAACTTACTTGTATAAATATGTTTGACTAATTAATAAACGCAGGTAAGAGTCTAACTTGTTGAATCGACTATTCCTTCCCAGTGACACCGTCTCTGCCCAATCTGTACAGCCTGATCTCCTCCTGTCAGCAACACAACACCGGCGGCTCCGTCACCTATGGCTGTTTGGCGATGGACTACTCCCCAGAAATCACCAGTCTCACCTGGAAGAAAAATGGACAGCTGATCACCACTGGATTTAAGACTTACCCATCAGTGAGAAACACGAAGGGAACCTACACCCTGAGCAGCCAGTTAACCATCACCCAGTCAAAGGGAGAGTGCAGCAAAATCGACTGTGAGGTTCGACACAGCGGCTCAGTCAAGAGCATTGAAATGCAATGTAAGTGTTGTGGAACCTGGGCAAGACAGGGGCGCTCTGATTGAACTCTATAAGGCTTCAGTTATAACTGATCTGTAGCATTCTGAAAAATTGAATTATGCAAAATCCAGGTAAGTGTCTACTGACTGAAAAGTTGCTCAGAATCAAAGAACAACAGAAATGATACTGTGCAGAATGAGGCCATTTAGCCCATCATGTCTGTGCTGGTCAAAAGGGAGAACAAATAAACTAGCCAGACAAGTTAAGTCTATTTTCCAGCCCTTGCTCCGTAGCATTGCAGCTTAAAGCAATTGAGATGCAGACCCAGATACCTTTTAAATGACCATGCTCCCTGGTAATTGAGCCCTCCACTTGGGGAATGAATTATTTCTGCCTACGTCCCTTATTTTTTTGTGAACCACAATTATGTCACGCCTCAGCCTCCTCTTTTCCTAAAGAGAACAACCCCTGCCTATCCAATCTCGCCTCATGGCTGCAATTTTCAGGCCCTGGCAACATTCTTGTAAACCTCATCTCTCGCCAGAGTCATTACTTTATTCCTGCAATGTGGTGACCAGAACTGTACAGCAAACTCGAAACGTGGCCTAACTAGGTTTTATGCATCTCCATCATTGCATCACTGTTTTTGCATTCAATATCTCACATAATAGAGAAACTAATCCGATATGCTTTCTTGATCAACTTTTCCAGCTGCCCTACCATCTACAAGGACCTGTGGACGTGCACTCTAAGGTCTTGCATTTCCTCAATCCCACTTAACATTCCAGTTTATTGCCTTGCTTTGTTTTCCCTCCCCAAATGCATTGTATGGCACTTTTGACCGTTGAATTCCATTCGCCATTTCCCTGCCAATTCAACCAAACCATGGATATAATTCTCAAATCGGCAGCTATTTTGCTCAAATAAAAGAACTAATTTATAATTAATGTCAATTGAATCTTCAAGTAACGTCTGAACATTTGTTTGTTGAAGGCCCAATCGTTATCACCCCAACCGTTATCCTCACCGTGAGTTCCAGTGAAGAAATCACCACCAGAAAATTTGCAATCATCGTCTGTTCAATCATCGATTTCCAGCCAAAGTCAATGACGGTGAAGTGGCTGAAGAATGGACAACCCATGGATTCAGGAATTGTCACCTCTCCCGCCTATGAGGTGAACAGGAACTTCTCGGCCAGCAGTCGGCTGACAGTCTCCGCTCAGGAATGGATCAGCAAAGCGGTCTATACCTGCCAGGTCACTCATCAAGAATTCACTCAGAGTCAGAACATCAGCGGATCTCTGGGTAAGAGACTCAAACCGAGGATAAAATAAAATATACCATTCCGATGTTAATCGGAATTAGGGGTCTATTAAAGTTAGTACAAAGCACAGAACAACTTCTAATTTGCTGTCATGTGGTTTGCTGCATTAGGACAGTGCCCCATTCAGAATTTCATCACAACAGCAATTTTTGTTATTCCTTCATGAGATGTGCATTTATTTCCCATCCCTGAGGGCACTTAAGTGTCAACCACGTTGCTGTGGACCTGGAGTCACATGCATGCCAGGCCAGATAAAGACAGCAGATTTACTTTTTTAAAGGGCATTCGTGAACCAGGTGGGCTTTTACAACAACGGCTTCATGATGATCATTTGACTTTTAATTATAGATTTTTATTGAATTCAAATTTCACCATTTGCAGTGGTGAGATTCGAATCCGTGTCTCTTCAATTAGAGTCTTGTACTCGGTCTCTTGGATTACAAGTCCATTGACAATACCACTGCCTCCCCTTGAAAGAGTGTTTCTATTTTGAAGTAACATAGTGAGCGAGGCGGCCTTGATGTCAGCTTTTTTCCTGAGACGGCTGGTAAGATTTGGAGAAACAGTTGGTGTTGGACTGTTTCACAGGTCAAAGCGGAGGGGTTAAATGTTGGAAAGTGCATTCACCCTAATAATAAATCAATGACAAGTGCTGTGTTCCTGAGTAGGGGCATGGTTTGGAATGCTGCAATGCTGATTCATGAGAATGATACCGCTGCTAAAATATTTTAATAAAGAGAATAATTTCACAGAACAAGCTGGTTTTCCATCGTCTATAGAAGTTTAAAGGCGATACTTAGAGGTTGATATCTCGAAGGCGACTTTTTCTCCTTCAGGCTGAATATTACTGTCCTGCTTCTGAAGAGGGAACTTGGGTTGATTTTCATTTGTCATTCACAGGTCCTTGCCAGTGCCATGATTCCACAGTGACGATACAGCCACCACCAATAGAACAGGTCTTACTGGAGGCAACAGTGACCTTAACCTGCATCATTTCTAATGCTCCTTATGGAGTCAATGTGTCCTGGATCCGAGACAGGAAGTATTTGAAATCAGAGATTGCCGAAAAGCCAGGAGCGGATCCTGACAGCGTGGTCAACAAATTAAACATCTCGACAGAAGCCTGGCTGAGTGCGGCTGTGTTTCACTGCGTGGTGAGCCATCAGGATCTACCGACTCCTTTAAGAAAATCCATCCACAAGGAAACAGGTGAGCTGAGAGATTGAAGCAATAAATGTGTCACTGTGTCTATTTCCAGTGTAAGTGTACTGGTCAATATTCAGTATTCAGTGCATTAATGGTGTCCCGAGTGGAAACTCCACTAACTAAAGACTCTGGCTGCAGATAGTTTTACGGGGATATTTGATGTGTTGATGAATGAAAAGTGAACTGAAGGCGATGTTATTGGATTTAGATCGAATAAGGAGGGAGGAGCCTGATGTGGAGCATGAAAACCAATAAAAAAAGCAGATCAGTTGGGCCGAAGAGCCTGATTCAGTGCTGTAAACTTTCTGAAACTTTCCAGTCCATCCCGCTGAGTTATTTGAGAAAACAATTGCGTTCACCTCTCCTCCAAGCTGGAAGTCAAAAATGGAAACATTTAAAATCGAAAGCGAAGCACATTTTTCTGATACCCAGCCAGCAGTTTCATTGTCTCCAGAATCCTCCAGTTTATTGACATCTATTGTACTTTTTCTGCAGATCCAAATCCGCGGGAACCGTTCGTCTCTGTCCTCCTGCCCTCGGCAGAAGAAGTCTCCGCCCAGAGATTCGTCTCCCTCAGCTGCTTAGTGAGACGTTTCTCCCCGCGAGAGATCTTCGTCAAATGGACTGTCAACGACAAGCCGGTGAATCCTGGGAACTACAGGAACACCGAGGTGGTCGCGGAGAACGGCAATAGCTCCTTCTTCATGTACAGCCTGTTATCCATTGCAGCAGAGGAATGGTCCAGCGGTGCTTCTTACTCCTGTGTGGTGGGACATGAAGCCATCCCCTTGAAGATCATCAACAGAACAGTTGACAAATCCAGCGGTAAACCCAGTTTTGTGAACATTTCCCTTGCACTGATGGACACCGTTAATTCATGTCAATGAGAATCACTCGGTTACATTAAAAACTTCAATAAAAAGAATAAAATCTTTTTCCTCTAACGATAAATGAAATATCCAAACGCCTAATTGATTGTTTTTCAGTTTTACTTCCATTAGATATCTTTGGTTTGAGTCAGATATTTTCAGGTCTCAGGCCCAAGTCTTGTTGAACCAGTGCGCCCAGCTCAGATACACCCTGTGTTCGAGACAGAGTAGAGCACATTCATTACAGGATTCTGCAAAATATCTTCACCGACGTTCCTCCCTGAGGAAAAATCCGACAATTTGAACATTTCTAACAAACGAACACAACATTTAGATCTCGGTGTTCCTGCTTCTCTCGTTGTCCATGCCTTTACGCATTGATGTCATATTTAAGCTGCTGCACCACACCCACTGGGAACTGGAGTGAGGGTCACACAGAAACATGGAGCAATAATCCCCCCATCAGAGAGAGGGAGAATGAAATTGTGAACATACCGGATTCCTACTCACCCAACAAAGAGAGGGGAGGAGCAGTAGCTAACCCATGTACCACCACTTCCTCAATGAAAAGAGGAGGAATGGCCTTATTTAATCCACTCACCTCCACCTCCTCAGTGGTTAGAACCATCAGGGACATTGCTTCACCAGGTTGAGAGAGGGAAACTATGAGCTCACTCACCTCACTCTCCCCAAGTAGCGTGTTTGGAAGGGAACGGCTCTCTACTATAAGGACTCAGTTGTCAACAGTGCAAATTAGCTTCCGTTTACTTGCTGCAGATTTTGAAGTATCATTATCATTATCAAAGTGTCATTGAAGTATATAATACACATATACTTATATATATATATATAATATATGTATATATGTGTGTACTTATATACATATATACTTATGCAACATAATTTAAAAATGTTGCAACACTCTTGTTCCTGTTAATCATGTGCTGGCATTGATTTCCCAGAATACAAATTTAAACAAATAATAGAATCCTCCCCGGTTTTCACTGTTCTGTCACTGAGGTTTCTGAGATGCATCAATGAATTATTTCATTCGCTCTCCTGATATCACCGTGCCACTCACATAAAAGAAATTTATACAGCAAACACTGAAAATGTGCTCCATTATTCATATTGTTTGGATCATGTTCAGTTAATGATTACCGGTGAAACTTGAAGCAACAGTTAAAAAATACACACACTGACAATACCGCACAAAACTGTCACAATTATAAATACACACATAGGCGCACACACACACAGACACACACACACACATCGACACAAATGCACAAATACACGCACAAATACACATACTCACAAATATGCACACAAATGCAGAAAGACACATGTAAATACACTCACACAAATGCATGCACATATACAGAAATACGGACAGGCGCATTCAAATACAGACATAGAAGCACTCACACACAGCACATACACATGCACAGAACACACAGATACATGCATACACACAGATACACTTTCACACACCATAGGTACATGCAATACTTGCACAAACGAACACACATGCAGAGAAACAAGAATGCGCACACAAATTCACTCATGGACAACGCAGGCACAAACAAAAATACACACACAAATACACACAGACACAAATACACCCACACAAAAATACACCCATACATAAATACATCCGTACACAAATATACATAGGTACACACACACATTCTCTCTCTCTCTCTCTCTCTCTCTCTCACACACACACACACACACACACACACACGGATACATAGACTCGCGCTTGTACAAACAGGCACTAAAACAACAACATACGTAGATAATCAAATATGTACAAACGCACACATATACACATAAAACACACAAGTACATACACATTCACATACGTGAGTAGGTACACAGACCCAAACACAAACACATACATTCAGAGACACAATACAGACAGATACACACGCATGCAGACCCAGATAAATAGACAAGCACATACATCATCTCAAATAAATACATATATTAGCACACATTCACGCTGACAGGAGTATCGATATAAAGACGCACAATGTTATACACATTAACAAACATACATGGAAATATATATAAACAAATTAGCAGACTGCATATAGATGAACAGACTGCAAAACTTTTACACGCAAACATGTAGACGCAAACATTAACATGCTCATACAGAACAGAACACCATCGCACACATTACTACACATCGAAACACAAACATACATCAACACACCGTTATAAAGAACTATCAACACGTACATACATGTACTGACCTGTTAACAGACATACACACAGACACACGGAGAGACAGAAAGGGAAACAAACATTACTAGAGTGACAGAAATTAACACATAGCAAGAGGCATAAACACACGTGCGCCCATTAAGAATGGCGTTAAGAAATATTCATAGACTTCACACAATAATAGAATCATACATACACAATGACACAAGAATAAAATATACACACAGATGCAGACACACAACTTCACAAATCAACAACCATAGGCAAATGAACACGTACATTAACACTCTTGCACACATATTAACTCAAAGCTAAAGAATAATGCAGACCAGGAGATGCTCATGCACACGCACACAAACGCATGATCTTAAATACAAACGGTAGGCAAATGATGAATGTAAAATTTAAGGGTGATTTTTTAATGCACATATCCACAGATTAACTCTCCAAATGTACAATGAACAGACAAACACATTGAGAAGCTGAATTAAGCTCATGATCTATTTCCACCATAAAGAAGCACAGATCGGAAATTACATCCCAAGTCTTAAACAACAACATTTACAGTTTATAGATCAGTAACCATCTGTGAAAACAATCATTGATCAGTGAACGTTCCTCGATATCAGTCATAACATTCTTCAATAAGGGATAGTGGCAAATAGTTCAAAAATGAACTGATACTCAATTAAACATCTTCAGTGTTTTCTGACATGGACTGTCCAAGGAATATCAATAAAGATCAGGTGTGAAAATAGTTACGGAGATCGGTTACTGAGTGTCCTGAATTTAACAGTAGATACACATTGAAAATTAAATTCGAGATTAAATGAACAGCTTAAAAAGGAGAACGGGGCACATAAAAATAACAATAAGATCACCTGGATAAATAAAGTAATCTAATTTCAGTTCCTGGTCTCCGTCCCCTAGACTCCACCGACCGCGTCTGGATTGACGACAATGACGATGATAACAGCAACATCTGGACAACCGCTTCTACATTCATCGTGCTGTTCTTCCTGAGCATTTTCTACAGCACTGCCGTCACTCTGGTGAAGGTGAGATGATTCAATTCACTCACATTTCAAATTGGCAGAATGGATTTGAAAAAAATTCTCAATGTTTCGCTGATTAAAAACTCTAACATTAATGTCCCGCATCATCAACATCTGCTTCATTATTGTATCTTTCTTTTACAGATCAAATGATGGGTTGAATTTTGGAAGCTGCAGATTTCCTGCAGCTGATTATCAAGATCTCTGTATGGATCAAATACAATATCTGCTCTCGGTGACTCTATCAGTAAAATTCTCTCAGTTTATCATTCTGAATCTGTAACTGAGGCAATTATAGACGTGAATTCAGTTTTCAGTGTGAAATGTACGAGGCATTTTTTGTTATAATGTAATTGTGATTAATAGTTTCCCCGTAGTTTAAAGATCATGTATAAATAAGAAACTTTTCTCATTCCTTATTCACATTTGATAATTCCTCTTTCTATTAAGATCCTGTTTTCTCTTTCTGGTGTATGTAACAGATGTACAGATACTGACGGATTCCCTGTGCATCTGTTCTGTTCTCAATGTGAAGCTCGATCGTTATGTTCACTTTTCTAACTTTAAAAAAATAATGTTGCTGTAAAATATTCTCTGAATTTTTAAAATAAATATTGAATGAAATTTTAACCATCTCTGGCTTGGCTTAATTCCGTTCTCCAAAACACATCAACTCCGCCCCATTTTCCCCATTACACGGTTTCCCCTCTTTCCCAGACAGGGATTTTCCCCAGTCATATGTGGGACGTGGTTGAACTCAATGCCCTTTCGTGAAAGAGTCACTGCGCCACCCAGTGACCCATCCGTGTAAATACACCTTCATCGCTGCCTTTTTATGATAAAATCCAGATACAGAATGAATGAATAATGAGGAGAACCGCGGTGATTTCAAGCATAAACTGGTCTGTCACTGACGAGTTTCAGGTAATTCTAAACAGCAAAAGGCTCATTCATTAGAGGCCGATGCAGGACAGTGTGTGGCAGAAGATAGTTTCCTATACACTGTCCCTTAAAAACAGTATCAGTGTCGCTGCAGCGTGGGTTAACAGAGTGTATCTCTCTATATATCGTCCGATGAAATACTTCGCAGGCAGGCAAACCACAAGCTAGATAGAGAACACATACAGAACAGATGTGCAAACCATGGGGTGAAACCAAGAGAATGAGGTGTATTTCACATAAGCACATCATCGATTGCAAATTTCCAAATTATGACTAATGTTGTGGGATAATTTGAGATGACCAATACTGTCGTTAACTACAGACAATATAAAACTCACGAGGCAGGTATCTCTGTGTGAGGAGGTCAAAATGAACATTCCCACCGGCTCATATCCAAAACTGGATAGACACGTGATCCTGAGTCCCAGTACGATCTGTTCTATGTCTAAACATTGAATGTCCCCATTCATAAAGTTGCAAAATGTGTTCCCTCGCCAGAAACTTTCAGATATTAATTCTGCAACTACTAAGGTTCCCAGGCCATTGGCTCTCAACTCTTCGATTTGTCATCATACCGTACAGTGACTTGCTTTTGGTTGAAATGAACAATAATTCATTCAATACATGAATTACATTTAAAATATGAGCATATATGTTTTATAATGGTCGGCTTATGATGAAAGTGAGGAGGTGTGGGATAGAGGGAAAGTTGGCCGATTGGATAGGTAACTGGCTGTCTGATCGAAGACAGAGGGTGGTGGTGGATGGAAATTTTTCGGATTGGAGGCAGGTTGCTAGCGGAGTGCCACAGGGATCAGTGCTTGGTCCTCTGCTCTTTGTGATTTTTATTAATGACTTAGAGGAGGGGGCTGAAGGGTGGATCAGTAAATTTGCTGATGACACCAAGATTGGTGGAGTAGTGGATGAGGTGGAGGGCTGCAAAGAGACATAGATAGGATGCAAAGCTGGGCTGAAAACTGGCAAATGGAGTTTAACCCTGATAAATGTGAGGTGATTCATTTTGGTAGGTCTAATTTAAATGTGGATTATAGGGTTAAAGGCCTTTCCATCCACCTCCATCTCACCATGTTCTTCCACAGGTTGTGGATGATATGAGCATCTCCTGGGGATTCTGGTCTGGTCCTTTGTATTTTCCGACATGCCTGAATCTGAGATCTTTTCATTCTAATGTCCTGGAGTTCAGCCCTGAGATTTGAGTTGCTGACCTGTCATATCAACTTCAGAGAGAGAAGGATGAACGGCCAGCATGCGAGTTCAGAAGACCTTCTCTGAATGGATCCAGTTGAAAATTAAAGTTTATTTCTGCTCGAATCTCTATTACTCACCATGTCTGCCGCCCCACGCAGCCAAGGGCTGACCCTCCCTCTCTCTTTTACTTTTACCTTCAGTGGTCTGACTCCCCATCTCAATGTACTTTCCCCAAGATCGGAAGGTCTCACGTTGGTCAGGGCGACCGTTTCTTTTCTAACGCATGCTCTACTGACTTTGGGATTGAGTGATTGGATAATGTAGAGGGAGATTTGTATTGCATCACACCTATACCATACCTGTCCTATAATGTGACACCAGATTGTAGAGAGAGGTTTTAATTCTATCTGTGCTTAACCTTTGGACTTAATAACACGCTTTGCTGATAACCAGTAAGCACACACACACACTACACACACATACATTTTAGTTGTTATGAGTCTTTGCTGGTTGGGTCGATGAAAAGATTCTATTCACAACAAATTATTAATACAACTTTATGAAAGATGGAAGTATTCATATAAGAACAAAGAACAAAGAACAATACAGCACAGGAACAGGCCCTTCGGCCCTCCAAGCCCGCGCCGCTCCCTGGTCCAAACTAGACCATTCTTTTGTATCCCTCCATTCCCCCTCCGTTCATGTGGCTATCCGGATAAGTCTTAAACGCTCCCAGTGTGTCCGCCTCCACCACCTTGCCCGGCAGCGCATTCCAGGCCCCCACCACCCTCTGTGTAAAATACGGCCTTCTGATATCCGTGTTAAACCTCCCCCCGCCCTCACCTTAAACATATGACCCCTCGTGAACGTCACCACCGACCTGGGAAAAAGCTTCCCACCGTTCACCCTATCTATGCCTTTCATAATTTTATACACCTCTATTAGGTCACCCCTCATCCTCCGTCTTTCCAGTGAGAACAACCCCAGTTTACCCAATCTCTCCTCATAACTAAGCCTTTCCATACCAGGCAACATCCTGGTAAACCTCCTCTGTACTCTCTCTCAAGCCTCCACGTCCTTCTGGTAGTGTGGCGACCAGAACTGGACACAGTATTCCAAATGCGGCCGAACCAACGTTCTATACATCTGCAACATCAGACCCCAACTTTTATACTCTATGCCCCGTCCTTTAAAGGCAAGCATGCCATATGCCTTATTCACTACCTTCTCCACCTGTGACGTCACCTTCAAGGATCTGTGGACTTGCACAACCAGGTCCCTCTGCGTATCTACACCCTTTATGGTTCTGCCATTTATCGTATAGCTCCCCCCTACTTTAGTTCTACCAAAATGCGTCACTTCGCATTCATCTGGATTGAACTCCATCTGCCATTTCTTTGCCCAAATTTCCAGCCTATCTATATCCTTCTGTAGCCTCTGACAATGTTTCTCACTATCTGCAAGTCCAGCCATTTTCGTGTCGTCCGCAAACTTACTGATCACCCCAGTTACACCTTCTTCTAGATCGTTTATATAAATCACAAACAGCAGAGGTCCCAATACAGAGCCCGATATGAATAAAAGAAACACGCATTATGACACTGAATGCAACCTGAAACCATTAATCGCAGACGTTATGCAAATAAGCAACAGTTCCAAATGGGAGAAGAAAGGATAAGAAGAGAGCAGTAATAATAAACCAGCATTAATAATCATTCTATAAAATATCATGTCGCAATATTTGCATAGAAAGGAAGAGGCTTTCGACTGGATTCCACTGGATGGCGCTCCAGGACTTTAGATGTGGCCAAAAATATCCGATAGCATCAGTTTATTGGTACCACAGGTGACAGTTGGGATTGCAGGAAATATCGTTGCCTGGAGGCAACACTTCATACGACAGAGCATTTAAAGGAGGAGCTTGCATCCAAATTGCAGGCTTTATGATAAAGGAGATTTAGACAGTGAACCTTCTTGTATTCATTCGTGTATTCAAAGTTCAAAGGATTTGATCAAACATGAGTTCATTCTTATTGTCAAGTCCGTGTGTGTGTGTGTGTGTGTGTGTGTGGAGAGAGGGTGGATGGTAAATCATCAGCTCGTTACACCAGCTGACACTCCAAGGAGTTCATCTTCAGATGCAGACGTTTGTTCAGCTATTAATTAAACTCAGATGTGGAGATGCCGGCGTTGGACTGGGGTAAGCACCGTAAGAAGTCTCACAACACCAGGTTAAAGTCCAACAGGTTTATTTGCTACCAAATAAACCTGTTGGACTTCAACCTGGTTTTGTGAGACTTCTTACATTGATTAAACTCAGGACAGAGCTAGCGACTGTATTAGTTATTTTTATTTTATACCTTGGTGCTTTGGCTTCAGTCATAATTGAATCAGAATACATAATTATTTTTTATGCAAGAACATACTTCAATGGTGGCTATCTTACCCAGCATTCACAGTGAATCAGAATATGATCTATACTTACAACAGACTTTGCGCATGCGTACTGTAGATCTAAAGTGCATGCGCAGTGGATGTTGCTGCCGCAGCAGCAGCAAGGGAGTTATATCGGCTCCGGGTTTCCAGGGAAACGGCTTATTCTGGAGGGTAATGGAGGCGGCGGGGTGGGTGGAGAGGGTTCATAAGCACCCAGTGGAGACAGGAGAACCCGAATAATAACTGCTCAGTGCCGCGTTCCTACCATTCGAGTCCGCGACCGCAGATGCCGAGTTGGAGGCCCCGAGTTGACGGAGGGCATCTTTCTCGGGGCGATGGGCAATAGTGCGCATGCGCGGTGCTCCCTGCCAGCAGGAGGAGAGAATGTTGTGAATTTCTCTCCTGGACTGACAGGGATGGACTTTGGAAACTCCTTTTACAGGGAGTGAGAAGGGGAGGATTTACACACAGAAAACTCAACCCAAGAGAAATGTTTCTCACTTAATTTCTATTCTTGACTGACAGTGATGATTTTTTTTACAGGAAATTTGATGACAAAATTTGAAGGGAAACTCAAACCAGACATCAGATCAAAACCTGCCAGAGTCACTCCATTCATCAGAACCTGATTGTAAGTGTGTCTGTAGAAAAAGATTCAAACATCTGTGTGACTGGAAATAGGGAACGATAATGTCATGGAAGGATTTGCAAAAAAAGATGCAATGTTTTAAATTGAGTTGTTTAACCAGGAGCCTGTGTGGGTCAGTGTTTTAAAGTTTATTTATTAGTGTCACAAGTAGGCTTAGCCTACATTAACACAGCAAGTTGCTGTAAAATTCCCCGAGTTGCCACACTCCGGCACTTGTTCGGGTCAATGCACCTAACCAGCAAGCCTTTCTGACTGTGGGAGGAAACCCATGCAGACATGGGGAGAACGTGCAGACTCCACACACACAGTCACCCAAGCCATGAATTGAACCCACTGTGACGCAGCAATGCTAACCACTGCAGCCCCATGGTGAGGACATGGTGATGGGTGAGTGTGTGGGACTTGATGCAGAGGACAGGGGTTTATATACACCAAAGTTTTTCATGGGTTAAATGAGGGACACTGACAGTCAAGTCTAAAGAAAATAAAGGAATGAATGAAAGTTCTAGAAACCTCAGCTGAGACAGGGATTTAGCGAAACTCAAGTTGGTAATGAATAGATGTCCGGTCAAGTCAAGAGGGAATGCATGAAATTTTCAGAAACAATACTAATATTCTGATGCAGCGAATGGTAATGACCTGAAACTCTACGTTCTAAAAAACTCAATCAAATTTGTGAGACATGATTTTCCACTCACAAAGCTATGCTGTCCCTAATCAGTCCTTGCGTCTTTAAATGCCTGTAGATCCTGTCTCTCAAAATACCTTCGAGCAACTTACCCACTACAGATGTGAGGCTCACCCACCGGCTTGTAGTTCCCAGGCTTTTCCCTGCAGCCCTTCTTAAACAAAGGCACAACATTTGCCACCCTCCAATCTTCAGGCACCTCACCTGTGACTATCGATGATTCAAATATCTCTGCTAGGGGACCCACAATTTCCTCCCTAGCCTTCCAAAATGTCCTGGGATACACTTCATCAGGTCCCAGGGAATTATCTCCCATGATGCACTTTAAGACTTCCAGCACCACCTTCTCTGTTATATGTACACTCCTCAAGACATCACTATTCATTTCCCCAAGTTCCCTAACATCCATGCTTTTCTCACCAATGGATTTCTCAAAGGATTGTGAATGAAGTCCAGTCCATTGCGCAAACCTGCCTCCCATCCATTGACTCTGTACACATCCGGCTGCCTCGGAAAAGCAGCCAGCATAATCAACCCTCACACCCCGGACGTTCACTCTTCCACCTATTTCCGTTGGGGAAATGAAACAAAAGTCTGAGCTCACGTGCCAACCAACTCAAGAACAGCTTCTTCCCTGTTGCCATCAGACTTTTGAATGGACCTACCCCGCACTAAGTTGATCTTTCTGTCCACCTGAGCTATGACTGTAACACTACATCCTTCACTCTCTCCTTTCCTTCTCTATAAACTGTATGCTTTGTCTTGATAGTGTGCAAGAAACATTTCTTTTCACTGTATACTAATACATGTGACAATAATAAATCAAATCAAGTGCATCCTTGGATCTTGTGGGAGTTTGGGGAACTTGGGGAAGAAATTGCAGAGGGCCTTGCAGAAGTATTTGCTTCATCCTTTTCCACTGGCAAAGTTCTGGAAGACTAGAGTGTGACTAATGTTGTTCCATTGTTTAAGAAGGGCTGCAAAGAGAAGCCTGGTAATTACAGGCCGGTGAACCTGACACCAGTGGCGGGTAAGTTACTGGAGAGGATTCTGGCCAACCTTTGGATAATCAAGATCCGGTTAGGGATAGTTGTCAGAGATCCTGGGTACCAGCAACTTTAGGCATTCTTAGTCGACTTGAGTACAAACAGCACTGGACACCACGCACAATCCAATGTGGGGCCTTTAATGACTTGTGCACAAGGAGAAACCCTGTGCAGCTGTCCCGCAAGTGGTTCTGATGTTACAGAAAAATAACTTGGCAATAATAGTCAATTACAGCAAATCAGAAACCAGGAATTTTTCTAATCCTTCATTGACGGACATATTCGCCAATTAAATCCTAGCTTTTCGCCCTTTCGCGTTCAAAATTGACTTCTGCTAATCTTTTATTTGCATAGCATATCCCCATATCTCGCCTTTGGTATTTGTTATGGAGAAATCTGGTCTTGCTCACCCTCTGGTGAAGGCCGAAAAGCAGAATGTTATGGGGCCTACGTCGGTGAAGATTAGCCTGTTCATGCTGAAATAGCAGACACTGACTCCTTTGAAGGTCTGCAAGTCGATAAACATTTTCACTCGCTGTTAAAGAGAAGGCAGGAAACTTCAATCTAAGCATTTCCACACAGTCAGCCCTGCTTCGTGCATGTGTTAGAGTGGGCCAAGGCTGAGGCAGCTGTCCTATATATATTTATAGAGAGAGAATAGACTAACATTTCGAGTCTGGATGACCCTTTGTCAGAACTCTGATGAAGGGTCATCCAGACTTTAAATGTTGGCTCTATTCTCTCTCCACAGATGCTGTCAGACCTGCTGACATTTTCCAGCATTTTCTGTTTTTGTTTCAGATTCCAGCATCCGCAATATTTTGCTTTTATATATATTTATATATCCAAATGTGCTATGTTAACAAAATGGGCAGTTACTAACCGAAATATAAAGCATCATGTGATTTAGCTGACTTGACCATATTCCTATAGTTATTCAGTCATTAAAGACACAGTCATGGAGCATTAAACTTGCCTCGCAGGGCCCCTCGTATCAGCACACAGGCAGCTGCTTTGTGAGACTGCGAGCAGCACAGACAAGTCAGAGATAAGAGTGTCTTGAGAAGAGAGATTCATTGTGAAGGCTCAGGGACGGTTGATAAGATGTATTAATTCTATGATTCTCATGAACATTTTTTCCTCTCTCATTCCCAAAAGCTGTGAATCTCCATCCCACACACTCTCCCTCCATTCTCACTCTGCTGTATCTAATATTCACCCTCCCAATTCTCCTGAAGGTGCTGATTGAGGCTGATTGACAGATCCACGCTCACTGCTTCATGTCCACGACTCAGAAATCATAACAGGAGCTGCAGTTGGCCATTCAGCCCATCGAACTGCCTCAACCATTCATTGAGAATTGGCTGATCTACCGCAGCATCATTTCCCACGCTATCCCCCAGATAGAGAGAGAATACAGCCAATGTTTCGAGTCTGGAGAGAGGAAAGAATGTTCCGTAGAAACTAGAATTGTCTGTTCTGAATTTCTATCCTGTACTGACACTGATGATCTCTGTAAACTTGTTTTACAGGATACTGAAAGAGGAATCACAGGCCGAAATCTCAAACGTCACATCTAGATCTGACAGAGTCATGTTCCTTGGGACCTGAATATCATCGGCCTTTGTATCTTGAAGGAGAAATTGTTGTCTGGTCTGTCAGTTTGAAAAGATTTCCAACATCAGTGTGACTGGAAAAGCACCAACACACTGTCACACTCGAGTGAGAGTCTTCCAGTTCACAGACTCAAGAGCTTTAACCAGTTACACAGACTGAATAAATATCACACCATTCACAGTGGGGAGAGACTGGACACGTGTTGTGTGTGTGGACGAGGCTTCAACTGATTGTCCACCCAAGAGAGAGGCAGGGACACCTGCACCATGGAGAAACCATGGAAATGTGCGGACTGTGGGAAGGGACACGGAGCCCCTTCAGAGCTGGAAGTTCATCGGCGCAGCCACACTGGGGAGAAGCCATTCACCTGCTCTCAGTGTGAGAAGGGATTCAGTCAGTTATCCAACCTGCAGAGACACCAGCGAGTTCACACTGGGGAGAGACTGTTCACCTGCTCTCAGTGTGAGAAGGGATTCAGTCAGTTATCTGGCCTGCAGGCACACCAGCGAGTTCACACTGGGGAGAGGCCTTTCACCTGCTCTCAGTGTGGGAAGGGATTCACTCATTTATCCACCCTGCGTAGACACCAGCGAGTTCACACTGGGGAGAGGCCGTTCACCTGCTCTCAGTGTGGGAAGGGGTTCAGTCAATTATCTGACCTGCAGATACACCAGCGAGTTCACACTGGGGAGAGGCCGTTCACCTGCTCTCAGTGTGGGAAGGGATTCAAAGTTTCATCCCGGCTGCTGAGACACCAGCGAGTTCACACTGGGGAGAGACCGTTCTCCTGCTCTGCGTGTGAGAAGATATTCAGTCTTTCATCCCATCTGTTGAGACACCAAAAAGTTCACGAGTGATTCCAGGGGTTGGATTCTGCTGTTATTGTTTCTGCTCTCAATTACATCCAGGACTGCATTTTGTTCATTCTCACAGTTGGTCAATGGGGAGGGTCAGAGGGTTTCTTTCTGCTGGACTGGCCGGTCTCACGACTTTGTCTCCAGTGGCTGATGCTCTTTGAGTCTTGTTGCGAATACCTGGTTTCAGATTTCACACGGATCACAGAGTGACAGGGTGTGAGGAAGTTCAGAGTCACTATTTCTGTTTGAAACCTCCCAATGCCCATCCAATTTCCTTTGTAATTGTTTATTGTCTCCACTTCCTCCACCCTCGTAGGCAGCGAGTTCCAGGTCATTACCATTCGCTGCATCAAAATATTCTTCCTCACATCCCTTCTGCATCTCTGACCCAAAACCATAAATCTGTGTCCCCCTCGTCCTTGTCCCATCAGCTAATGGGAACAGCTTTTCTTCGTCCACCTTATCTAAACCTGTCAGAATCTTGTCCACCTCTATCAAATCTCCCCTTAACCTCCGTTGCTCCAAGGGGAACAACCCCAGCCTGACATTGACAATAAAGAACAAACCAGCAGAATATGTTAATACCTGAAATCAAATGGGAATGTTTAATTTCTGTTTTAAAGAAATCATGAATATATTGTCACGTAGAATAAAGGGATTTGAATAACTCAGCTTGAGTGCAGTTGAAAGAAATGTACCAATCTCGTATCCACCCACAGTCGAGAGGAAGTGTGGAATGTGTCGCTGGAAATCCCTCCCTAACAGCACTGTGGGTGTACTTACACCTGAGGCATGATAGCAGTTCAGGAAGGCAGTGTTGGGGTTGACCATGTCCGAGGCAGCTACATACAGCCACATATTCTGTTAGAATTGACGGACAGCAGATTGAATGTGAGGCATTGTGGGACATGACTATCTTGACCACATTCCTGTGACTGCTCAGTTTCTGCAATCATGAACCATTAAAGCTGCTTAGCAGGGCCCCAACAGAGGACCTGGTGAGAATATTTACTCAGAATGAGTTAGAATTAAACTTATTCCAGGACCGGCTGGTGTTCAGTGGCTGAGATTCCTGAATCTGTAAAAAGGGGGTCTGACCAATCAACAAACAGTGGTCAGTAGTTAGTTAAGAAGCGTTCTCATCCATTGTTTAAATTATTTTATCATAAATTTGTGATCAGAACTGTGAGGGACTTGTAACCCAATAGTTGTTGAATTGACGGTAAACTCCAAGTAGCACTGGACTGAAAAGGGGGTCTGACCAAGAAGTGAAGTAACCTCAGGCATTGTTTAAATTACATCATCATTGGCCAACTTCCCCTTTGTGATGTCACAATGGAGTCCTGCCTGAATCAGCCAATAGGAATCACTGTGCTCCGCAGTGCGCAGGCCCGGGCGCGCGGACCCGGGAGCCCCGCCCCCACCCATTGTTCCCCTCCCCCTGCACCACATCGAGCCAAGGTTTCCAGGCAACCGGCTGGCGGCTCCGGACAGAGCGAGAAGCTGCTCGGTGATCTCCCCCTCCCCCCGGCCCGGGACTGCGCATGTCCAAGGGAGGGGGAAGCTGCGCATTGCAGGGCAGATCCCACCCCCTGACCTTCTGAGGTGTTGATTAATAGGAAGAGTTGGAGGACCGGAAGGACTCTGGTCCTCCAGCTGATCAGAGCGCGGGCTTTGTGTGAATGAAGATTGAGCTTCAGACAGATTGACACTTCCTCCTGTCTCCAACATCAGAGAGGTTGTTTCTGTAGTGAAGTGGTTGTCACATTTGCCTGACACGCGAAAGGTCCCCGGGTCAGAACCGGGCAGAAATGTTAATTTGGTCATTCCAGCATCTGAAAGTGGGAAGGGGGAGGAAGGTGAGCTGTTGCCTGCCTGCCTGCTGTCGTCTGGCCTGCCTGCCTGTCGTCTGGCCTGCCTGCCTGTAGTCTGGCCTGCCTGCCTGTCGTCTGGCCTGCCTGCCTGCCTGTTTTCTGGCCGGCCTGCCTGCCGTCTGGCCTGCCTGCCTGCCTGTTGTCTGGCCTGCCTGCCTGCCGTCTGGCCTACCTGTCTGCCGTCCGTCCATCCACTGGAGGGTGCTCTCTCCCTGGAGGGAGAGAGGACACGGAGTAACTTTCTTTCTTTTTTCTTTCCATCTATGGGAGGGAGGACTGCACGTTTCAACATCTAGGGACTGAGTGGTTGGGCTGGTGCCCTCATCATCAGAAGGTCGGTGCCTGAAAGGGATGGGGGGGGGGGGGGTGAAGTAAATTCAGACTGTTTTTTCCATCTGCAGTGGGGGGGCGGGGGGGGGGGGTGATGAAGACACCCCGGACTTGAACTGTTTGCACCCGAAAGGGCTGGAGGAGTAAAGTCCCCCACCCACTGCTGCTGCCCCCAACAACGGCACCCCCTCCCCTCTTTCCCCCTGACTGGGGCACCGGCCCCCCTCCGTGCCTTGTCCCTCGTGCTCCCTCCTGCTCCTCCAACCTCTTCTCTCCTCTCTCGCTCCGGGGAGAGAGCACCTAGACCCCCATCCACCTACCCTACCCTCCCTTATTTTTCCCTCTTATACGCCCTGCCGTGCATCTGGGCAGTCTCGGGGTGGGCATAGCACTCCCTTGATTACTATGGAGGCGTCGCCGGTGGCAGAGCCTTCTCGGCCCACCTTTGTGGGCGTGGCAGCTGCCAGAGCCCCCGCCGCTCCCAAGACCCTGCCACCTTTTTCGTTGCTCACACGGCAGCTCGGTGTAAAGTGCTATGCCCACCCCGACATGTCCATCGAGGCCTGTGTTAAGACAATGGCTGGGGTTGTCGGCCCCTGAGCCATTGTCGCGGCCTCTAAGATGTACGGCCGGGCCGTATTCTTCTTGAAGGCTGAGCAGGCGGTCCACCTCGCCCTGGAGAGGGGGCTCACGGTGGGCGGGACGTTCCTGGCGGTGGACCCTTTGGAGGTGGTCCATGGTGGTCCATGTATAAATTAGTGTTTTAAATAATTCGCATTAACTCCCCTGATGGTCTAGTGGTTAGGATTCGGCGCTCTCACCGCTGCGGCCCGGGTTTGATTCCCGGTCAGGGAATGTCGATTTATTGCTCTACCCTGAACAACAATCCCGTGTTACTTCCGGGTCAGCACCAGTTCTATCGCAATTAGTATCAGTCTGAATTGGAAATGTCACATGTCAAGAATTTTTAAAAACCGATGGGCTGGAAAGCGCTGACGATAGAGATGGTGATGCGGGGTAGAATTTGGCTGATAATGGGGTGGATTTCATTGTTTCCACTGATACAAATATCGTGCAGATCTGGGTCCAAATCTCGGGCTCAGTGACAAGAAAACCTTTAACTGAATTAAACAGCAAACTTTCTGACCTCCAGTGAAATGGAGGCAGTTTTCACTCAGAAACCAGTAACGGTGAGATTAACAGCGCGGGATGGAGAAGGCCTCAGTTTCAATGGTGAGACTGCGGGTGGAATGGCGAGCTGAAGTTCAACCAGAAATGCAGCAAAGTTTAAAAACAATCGCGCTCAACGTGGGGTTGGAACCCACGGTCCATTAACGGTGATAAATTCATGTTGTTCAGCAAAATTACCACAACATAATTGAATCACAGGTTGATACTAACACTGCCCTTTGAACGCAGCGAGCTGCAGTAAAATTGAATGCAGTGGAAAGGACGACACGGTGGGACAGTTGTTAGAACTGATGCCTCACAGCGCCAGTGATGAAGGTTCAATTTCTTGGGTTACTGTACATGCGGAGTTTTCGCGTTCTCCCCCTGTCTGTGTGGGCTTCCTCCTGGTGATCCGCTTTCCTTTTCAAAGATGTGTGGGTTAGGTTGATTGTCATGATGTGGAGATGCCGGCGTTGGACTGGAGTAAACACAGTAAGGAGTTTAAACAGCACCAGGTTAAAGTCCAACAGGTTTATTTGGTAGCAAAAGCCACAAGATTTCGGAGCCTTAAGCTCCTTCTTCAGGTGAGTGGGAGTTCTGTTCACAAACAGGGCATATAAAGACACAAACTCAATTTACAGAATAATGGTTGGAATGCGAATACTTACAGCTAATCAAGTCTTAAAGGTACAAACAATGTGAGTGGAGAGAGCATTAAGACAGGTTAAAGAGATGTCCAGATAGGACAGCCAGTGAAATTCTGCAAGTCCAGGCAAGCTGTCGGGATTACAGATAGTGTGACATGAACCCAATATCCCGGTTGAGGCCGTCCTCATGCGTGCGGAACTTGGCTATCAGTAAAGAGATTAAAAGGGAAGGTCTGTGATAGAGAGTATAACAGGATGGATTAACTGAAACAAGGAATGATGGACAAGGGCAACATTGGGTGGTTCTCATTATTTTTAAACTTTGCTGCTTTCCTGGGTGAACTCCAGCTCTCCATTCCTCCGGCAGCGTCACCAATCAAACTGAGTCTTTCTCTATCCCACTTTGTTAATCTCACAGTTACTGCTTTCTGAATGAAGACTGCTTGGAATCAGTCTAAGTCAAATAGATTACTGCTAAATTCAGTGAGAAGTTTCTTGTCATTCAGCACGATATTTTTATCCAGAAATGAGTGATATTTCTGTCAGTGCAAATGGTTAACTCTGACCCATTACCACCCAGATTTTACCTTGTATCAACATCTCCATCGTCAGCGCTTTGCAGGCTATCACTGTCTTTCACTATCAGTATTTGTTCTCGACCTGACCTGTTGCCCACATGACATTTCCAACTTGGAAGCAAAAATACAAATCTCACTCCACTGTTTCTGGCTGAGCTGCTTTCGAGCAGAAAGTATTGCAGGTTTGTTTATCAAAACATTTAAACCTTTATATATCGAAGCCAGTCTGCACCAGGATCTCATCTTCTTGATTCTCCCAAATACTTACGACAGGAATGTGCACAGTGCCAATTATCGACATTCATACACTCCTCCCTGTCTCTTAAGACATTAAATTGTTCATATTTTCACACTGGCTTCCAGTGTGACGAAAGCAGAGCTGCGATATGCTGATGTTAGAACATAGAACAGTACAGCACAGAACAGGTCCTTCGGCCCACGATGTTGTGCCGAGCTTTGTCTGAAACCCAGATCCAGCTATTTCCTCCCTATCATCCCAAAGTACTCCATGTGCCCATCCAATAGCTTCTTAAATGTTCCTAAAGTTTCTGACTCCACTATCCCTGCAGGCAGTCTATTCCACACCCCAACCACTCTCTGAGTAAAAAACCTACCTCGGACATCCTTCCTATATCTCCCACCATGAACCCTATAGTTATGCCCCCTCGTTACCACTCCATTCACCCGAGGAAATAGTCTTTGAACGTTCACTCTATCTCTCCCCCTCATCATCTTATAAACCTCTATCAAGTCTCCTCTCAACCTCCTCCGCTCCAAAGAGAAAAGCCCAAGTTCCCTCAACCTTTCTTCATAAGACCTACCCTCCAAACCAGGCAGCATCCTGGTAAATCTCCTCTGCACTCTTTCCAGTGTCTCCACATCCTTCTTATAGTGAGGTGACCATGTTGTTCAGCATTTTGAACACAACAGGTTTATAAAAGTTCGATGCTAACATTGCTCTTTAAACGTGGTGAACTACAGTGAAATATCCTGCAGTTGAAGGTAGCCTACTCATTTTTGCAGGAGGAATCAGCAAGGGCAATGTAAATATGAATTGCTGTGGGTAATTGACGGAATTGTGCAATGGGACTGATATTTCGCCCTGCTGTTCAAATTGGCACAGGTACTGAGCGACCATTTTCAGATTGCTCCCGTGTGCTGGGTTCCGTGGTGTAATGGTGAGCACTCTGGGCTCTGAATCCAGCGGTCCGAGTTCAAATCTCGGCGGAACCTTGCTTCAATTTGCAGAATATGGATATACTAAAGGGCGTTTAATTTTCTCACCAAGTCCAAATCGAGAGGACAATTTGTCAGCCACTTCAGCTGCTGTTACAATGCACATTGCTGAACCTCTGGCGCCAGATGCCTGCAACATCAGTGAATTTCATCTTTTCGCTACTCTTTAACTCCTCTGTTGGAAGATAGAAGCAGTTGGTGTCACACAATAGCAATTCGATTGGAGCCTGGCAATTATTGAGCAAAATGTGTGTGTGTGCGTGTGAGTGCGTGAGAGAGAGAAAGAGAGTCGGTGCGTGTGTGTGTTCTGGAGAAAAGACTGCTGTCGATTCCATGGTGTAATGGTTCGCACTCTGGCCTCTCGCCTCCGAATTCTGGTTTAAATTGGGATGAATGAGTGAATGAGTGACACATGTAGGTGGACCCCCTGCCCACTGTGGTGACTCTGCTTCTCAGCCCTTTGTGTTCTTGAGCAATCGTTCTCTGGAGCTGATGCAATGACGCCGGGAGAGTCATTCGCTGCATCGTCTGCAATGTGATTGCGGTGGAATTTGCTGAAATTTCCTCAGTGTTTAGTTTTCCACTTTCTGAGAATTAAAAATGAAATGCGCTTCAGCAAACTCATCATCGTCTTTAGCAAATAAAAACAATCTTTCACCGAGTTCTGAACTCCGCTTACTACATTCGGAGTCCAGAGTGCCCACCGTCACACCACAGAAACAGGAACAGAGCCACCTGATGCAAATGGTTACTCAAAGCATGTGACCTTTTTCATTCAATGTGGCAGCAACAGCAAGTGGGTCAAATGCTTTGAGTGACCATTTGCAGCCGGCTGCTATGTTGTAGGTCCTCTGGTCTAATGGTGACTACTCTGAATCCAGCGAACCGAGTTTAAATTTAGGCGGACCCTTGCTCTTCTTTGCCATTGTTGAGGATTGATTTGTCGATGGATCTTTTATTTCAGTTCCTCATAAAGCAGGAATCGGGAGGACAATTTGTCAGCCAGTTCAACTTCCATTACATTGCACAATGCTGAGCCTCTGGCGATAGGTGCCGACATCAGCAATGTTTTTTTCATCTTTCGCTACTCTTTAAATCATCTGCTGAAAGAAAGAAGCGGTTGGTGTCACACAACAGCAACCATTCGACTGGAGACTGGCAATTATTGAGCAAGTGTGTGTGTCTGTGTGTGTGTGTGTGTGTGTTTTGGGAGCAAGGTCTGGTGTCATAGGTCAGAGTGCTGTCGTTTCCTTGGTGTAACGCTGAGCAATCTGGCCTCTCGCCGTCCGACTTCTTGTTTCAATTGGGACAGATGAGTGAGTGGATGACACCCGGAGGTGGACCCCCTGCAAAAGATATTTTGAATTAGTAACATCTTTTGGAATGATTGATCCTCATTTTGTTTCATTTTATGTCAAATAGGGTGACACATTCTTGTATCTTATTTTTTAATACCTCAGCCCTTTAACTATTTAAACAGGGAACATTCAGTCCAAGAAAACTAATCCACATTGAACTAGAAAAAGAAACACTGAAGTTACTGAAAATCCCATTTCAAAACAGAAAATATTGGAAACACTCAGCAGGTCAAACGTCGTCTTTGGAGAGGGAAACAGAGTGAATGTTTCGGGTCGCTGACGTTATATCCAAAATGGAAGAAGTTAGAGATTCAATGGTTTACAAGCAACTACAGAGTGAAGGAAAAAAAGAGGACAAGAACTATTTTTATGACCTGGTGACAGGATGTAAGGTTGGAGTGACTGAATGGCAATGGGGATGATTATTGTTTCCACTGACACAATCTCCCAGATCTTGGTTCCAATCTCGCGCAAAATGAGAAGAAAACTTCTAGCTGAATTAAGCACTAAACTCTTCGACTGCCAGGGAAGCAGAGATCGCTTTAGCTCATGAAAGTAGCAACTGTGAAATTCATAGAGCGGCACGGTGGGACAGTGCTCAGCACTGCTGTCTTTCAGCGCCAGGGACCGGGGTTCGATTCTCGGCTTGGGTCACTATCTGTGTGTGGTTTGCACGTTCTCCCCGTGTCAGCGAGTGTTTCATCCCACAGTAGGAAAGATGTGCTGGTTAGGTGCATTGACCCGAAGAGGCGCTGGAGTCTGGCGACTAGGAGAATTTCACAGTAACTTCATTCATGCAAGCCTTCTTTGTGACCACTAAATAAACTTCAAAAGAAAACGGGATGGGAAAAGGTTCAGTTTGAGCGGCGACACTGCTGGAACTTAACCCAGTAAAAACAGAGCCCAACGTGGGACTCAAATGCACGACCCTGAGCTAGACGGACACATCTCAGAACTGGCACTCCATATACTCAAATGCATGGAGACAAATATGGCTTTTCCATCTACTATCTCAGCTTATTCCAATTAGAAAGCTGGCGATTAATCAACCGACAGAATCTTTGAGGTTAGAATGCATTCCTCTCAATGATCGACAACTTCATTCGCATCTCGCACTTTTGAGGTGCATCTCCTTCCAAACATTGCAAACTCCTCTTACATCTTTCGCCTTAATATTTTTGATCTAAATACTCCAACCCGGTGGGGAAACAGCGTCTCAGTATGCCCGGAGGCAAACTATCGCCCCATTTTCAGACTTTTCCATCTGACCACCTCTCAGCCCAAAATCATCCCACTGAGTCTCTCCTCCCCGCACAACCGCCTCATCACAGGATTAAATCCAGTGAACGTTGGTTAAACATAGACAGCGAGAGAATAGAGGGAGCAAAGAGCAAAACAGGGAACAGTGATCGATGCACAGACAGAGAGACTGAAAAGTGAGAGAGTCTGAGACAGGTCTCCAGCGACAAAAAGGGACAGACAGGGACAGAGAGTGAAGCATTCACCCACAACTCAATATACAGAAAACAACTGTCGGAACCCACAAGCATGGGGTCCTCTGAATGGGTGAATAAGTATTAAATGAATGTGTGCAAGCATTGTCATCTATTGAAAATGTCTGGATCCTCTGTGAGTGTGTTGTACGAACAGAATTTGATTCGATTTATTGTCACATGTATTAACATACAGTGAAAAGTATTGTTTCTTGCACGCTATACAGACAAAACATACAATTCATGCAGCAGGAAACGTGAGAGTGCAGAACGTAGTGTTAGTCATAGCCAGGGTGTAGATAAAGATCAACTTAATGCAAGGTAAGTCCATTCAAAAGTCTGACAGCAGCAGGGAAGAAGCTGTTTTTGAGTCGGTTGGTACGTGACCTCAGAATTTTTGTGTCTTTTCCGGATGGAAGAAGATGGAAGAGAGAATGTTGGGGTGCGTGGGGTCCTTAATTACGCTGGCTGCTTTGCCGAGACAGCGGGAAGTGTAGACAGAGACAATGGGAAGCCTTTCAGTGTGTTCTCAGGTTCTAAAATCATGTCCCATGTGAACCAATTCCACCATGTCACGGGAAATAAACTAACAAAATCCACGACTTATCCATTACAAAGGAAGGGCTTGTCCGGGATTTAAACCAGGGACCTCTCGCAAGCCTGCGGATTTTAACACCTAAAGCGAGAATCATACCCATCGACCAACAGCCCGCGACAAAAAAGCATGTCAACTAAATATATGTTCATTGCCATCTAACAGCGGATCAGAAATTTGCAATGAAATGTGATAATGTTGGAAAAACTCAGGAAGTCAGACAGCGTCTGTGCATAGGGAAACAAAAGATAAACTTTCACCTCCATGACCTTATGGTCTTATAGAAATTGATAAATTCTTGATTTCTCGAGGAATTAAGGGCTATGGGGAGAGAGCGGGTAAATGGAGTTGAAATCAACCATGATTGAATGGTGGAGTGGACTCGATGGGCCGAATGGCCTTACTTCCGCTCCTATGTCTTATGGTCTTATGGTCTTATGGTCTTTCGTTAACATTGGGAATGTTTAGAAATGTAGGAATTTTAAAAGAAGTGAAATCCAGCAGGGAGGAAACATAACAACATCTGATATGGTGGAAGCCAGGGGGAAATAAATGAGGGAAACAGAGAATGACAGAATGATTACAGCACAGAATGAGACGATTACAAATTTACTTGCAAGACTCACATGCGTTGTGGGTGAAGGAGAACCAGAGGGCGTACTGTACATATATTTCAACAAAACCGTCGTGATGAGGTTGGTGGGCTTGAAAATTGAACGCTATACATAGGAACATAGGAATTGGGAGCAGGTGTCGGCAAATTCAGCCCTGTGGTCCTGCTCTGCCATTCAATCAGATCATGGTTGACCTCTCCTTGATCTGAAACCCACCTCCCCACCTATTCTCCATATCCCTTTAATGTGTTTTTCTTCATCAGAAATATTTCTATCCCTTCTTGAAATCATTCAACGATTCAGATTCCAACGCGCTATGGAGCAGCGAGTTCCACCAATTCACCACCCTTTAAGAGAAGTAGTTTCTCCTCATCTCAGTTTTAAATCAACGGGCTCTCAAACTATACACGTGAGCTCTTGTCCTTGATTGCCCCATAAGAAGAAACTTTTGGTCTACCTTTTCTTTATCAATCCATTTAGAATGTTATATACCTCTATCAGATTCTCTCCTCATCCTTCTAAACTTTAGTATTTTGTGGGACCATTTCACCTCACTATCAATTCCATGACCCAGCGAATTCAATCCGTGTTGTCATTGGCTGAAGGAGGCAATTATGTTCCATCCAAACAGGACATTTTGAAGAGGAAACGTGTCACAAGTGAAAAAGATCTGAGAGGAAAATAATGAGCAAAGGGACATGTATGAAATCAGTTTGAAAAACACAGTTCACCGGTTTCCATGGTAGTCCAGTGGCTCATGTTCAACACTCTCCTTGTGATGTCTGGTTTCAATTCCCGCTTTGGAAAAGAGGACTATTTGCTCTCAGTAAACCATTAATAATGATCTGATTTACTCTCTGATCGAAAGCAGATCTATTAGAATCAGCCGAGTGAGGTTTGCAAGTTTATATCAGAGCTGGAAGTTTCACATGTGCAACAGTTCAAGAACAAACACAGAAAGAGAAGGACAGTGATAGGGTGCATAGTACGAACGATTGAGAAGTTGTTGCAAGGTCAAATCTGTCTGGTAATTGGTCAGATTTTACCGTTTACATTGACACTGAATAATGAAACTTTTTTCCTCACTCTGCATTGAAAAGCATTTGGAAATATTTCTGTCCGGTTTCGAACCGTCGGAAGCGAAAGTGATAATTGCACTGGAGTGTTTGTTATATGTTGTCATTGGCTGAACACATCACTGGCGTTGAAACAGAGGGCGCCATTTTGCAGGAGAAAGCTGTTTGTGGTGAAAGTGGCGTGAAAATTAAAGTAACAAAAGCAGCGTGGATAAATTAAATTCTAAAACACGCTGTAAGCTGCTGGGCTGGTTGTTAGAGTTTGTCTCTGTCGCTGCTGTTTAGATCACTGGTCTGGAATTGAAGATTTATTGCTCTCATTCAAACTGTGAAAACTGTGAGTTATTGCCTCGATGAAGATATAAAACATAATCTCGCCTCGTGCCCTGAAGTGCAGACCCTGAGCAAATTCAACAGGAGGTTCCCTTGTCATTTCTGGCAGGAAATTGGGAAGAGACGAGCTGAAGGTCAGTTTAAATGATGCCGGCCCTTCACTGCAGCTCATTGTGTTTCTGACGTGGATGATTTCTGTTTGTTGCGCAGTTCAGGCTGACCTGATTCAGGGAAGGAGTGGGCTCATGTCGCTTGATGGCCTTTCCCACCTCCATTGCTTTTAATGAATTTGAGTAACATTATCATTAAATAACATGATTGCGACGCGTTCCAACGTGGTAGTGTGGCCGAGCGGTCTAAGGCGCTGGATTAAGGCTCCAGTCTCTAGGGGGGGCGTGGGTTCGAATCCCACCGCTGCCATGAGTTTGAGTTTTGGTCCTTGCAGCTGCAGTCCAACAGCTCAGAATTAATCCCATGAGTGTGTGTGGTGCCGTTTTCGTCATGAACAACGAGCAGAGACATTAGCAACTTTAAAAAGTTGTTGGGGTAAAGCAGCGTGTGTGCAAGATGCACCTTTCGAGAGTACACACAGGCTGAATTTCTGACTGCCGAGTTAAACAACCTAATGAAGGAGCAGCGCTCCGATAGCTCGTAATTCCAAATAAGCCTGTTTGACTTCAGCTGGTGTTGTGAGAATTCTTGCTGTACCCACCCAGTCCAAAGCCGGCATCTCCACATCATGATATAAACAACATGATTACAAATAGTGAGACTGTATTCCCGGCCCAGGAATTCAGGTGATGGATTTGAATTTTATAACTGAAGTTCAAATCCTGTCATGTATGCTTCACATCATTCTGACCAGATATTTACAGAATTAACCTGGCTCCTGTGATAATCACCGCACTATATAAACACGGAGATGGCCTCAGGGCAAACAGATCGGGTTTACTGGAGAACAACAAGACTGGCTCCAGAAGCTCATCTTTTGCCCACAGCAATTGATATTACATTGCCTCTGCGTGTTCCTCCTGTCAAAATGAATAATGGTACTTCCCACTGTATTAAAGTTTCGTAATAACATGTTCGAGAAAAAGTATTCACGACGTTTAAAGAAAATCAACTGAACACCAGAAATTTGTGGCATTTGACCACTTTCCCCCCACAAATGCTATTGCCTCGAATTCAATGCCTCAGAACACTCACCAACGCTTTTAGCGGAAGTGATCGCTGTCAGATATGGTGCTGCAGGGGTTGGAATTAATGGAGTCGGATAGGCTCACATGTCCCATGGAGTCTGCTCCACAATTTAAGGAGATTATGACGAATCCCAGGACTCAACACCAATTTCCAACCCTATCATGATGGCCCTTCATTCCCTTAGGTTCCAAAAATATCTCCATCTGAAACTTCAATATCCTCATTAACTGAGGATCCACAGACCTCTGGCGAAGCGTCATCCAGACTCGAAACTTTGGCTCTTTTCTCTCTCCATAGATGCTGCCAGACCTACTGAGATGTTCCAGCATTTTCTGTTTTTGTTTCAGTTTCCAGCAGCCGCAGTATTTTGCTTTTCCCGCCACGATTTACATTCCGTTTGTTTCTTTTTCTATCACAACTTTGTCAACTCTTACCCACGGCTCCCACCCTCACACCCCGCATCTCCCTTAAAGTATAAATCTCGCCCTCTTTTCCTGTCTTCAGCTTTGATGACTGGCCATACAGATTTGAAATGTTGGCTCTATTCTCTCTCCAGAGATGCCGTCATGCCTGTTGAGATTTTCAAGCATTTTAAGATTTTCTTTTAAGTTCCAGCATCTGCAGTAATTGGCTGTTGGCTGAAGGAGTCATTCGTGTTCCATCAAAACATGAGTTTTTTTTCCCCAAACCTTTCTCGAGTATTGAAAAAACGCTGCAATGTACCAGTCAGATTAAAACGTTTGCTCGCATCTTCCCTGGTGGTCCAGTGGTTAGGATTTGGCGCTTTCACCACCGCGGCCCGGGTTCGATTCCCGGTCAGGGAATGTAGATTTTATAGCTGCCGACCAGCACATGATTGAGGAGGGGCTGAAATTACTTCCTGATCGATAACAGGAATGATCATTGTGCCAGTTTGAGCTCCCTGGAGAAACAAAATAATCCCATTTGCACAATCCCGTCAATTGTCCCCGGCAATTTTTCATTACATTCCCCTTGCTGCTTCCTCCTGTCAAAATGAACAATAATGCATTCTGCTCCACTACATTTCACTGTAGCTCACCAGATTCAAAGATCATTCGTAACCTCTGCGTCTTCTGTAGCTTCTTGTGGTAAATCTGCTGAACAACATCAGAGATTTGTATCTCATTGATCATCATTACTGTCTCCATTGCTTCATTCCAGGTCACTGTCGCTACAGACATCGTCACACAGTCATTCTACCTTCTGCAGCAAATGATATTCTCTTCCTTTGCTTTCAGATACTTTCCCCTCCAGAAACTGATTAGACGCTCAGTAAAATGTTCTGTTTAGTTGACAGTTTATCATCAATCCCGGGCCTTGGCAGTGAAAGGATTGACTCTGAACGACTTGACCACCCGGCCTCCGCCATCACCAGCTAAATGTTGCCTTATCCATCACTCCTTGTTTCATTGAATCATCCTCCCTTGCTTTATATCACAGAACACCCGTTTTGTTCTTTTCACAGGTTGATTCATGGCGTTACCATCAGAAAATGTTGGAAATACTCGGCAGGTCAGTTAATGTTTCGTGGCAAATGCGTGATTATTTCTGAAAGCTGAATTACTCTGAAATTGAAAACATTTGGAAATGTTTCTGTAAAGGTGAAATACTGCTGATGCTGGAACCTGAAACACACAAAAAGATAGTTGAAAATCTCAGCAGGTCTGGCAGCATCTGTGAAGAGAGAACAGAGCCAATGTGTCGAATCAGGAAATCTGATGAAGGGCCATCCAGATTTGAAACGTTTGTTTCCTCACAGAGGCTGTCAATCCTGCTGAGATTATCCAACATTTTCTATTCCCGTTTAATAAGCTTCTCCTCAGGATTGAACCAGGAAATTTGCATGTGTACGGCGACCGTGATAAGTACCACACTACAGAAACGCTGCGATGCAATGATGTAAGGAAACTGGCTCCACAAACACGTCAATTACCTACAGCAATTTATATTTGCATTGTGTCTGCTGGTACCTCTGTTAAAATGTTTAATGATACATCCTACTACGTAGAATTCGTGTGAAAACATGCACCACCGACCTTGCATTAAATTGTCCAGTCCTCAGCCCGAGTATCAGTGCCGTTGAAAATAAGGAGCCGTTTTCTCTGTTGGAATGGCACGCAGCAGCTCGGCTGTCTGCCCCTGAAATACGCACGGTTACTGCGCGCATCACAGCAGAGTGGAACAGAGACTTTTCCTTTTCCAGATTTCTGAATTTGACGCACTTTGTGCCAAGTGAAATCTATTAAGCGCAATGCCTGGTTACTGCGTGTTCTCTCCGGTGCAGTCACCACCCCGGGGTCTTATCTTTGAGAATAGACTCGCTCGAGGGGACATCGAATAATGGGGTGTCTGTGAATTGCCAAAGTGGCTTGGCGATCAACGCTGAAACTGGAAGTTACAATGAACATTTTGCTCTCTCTCTCTCTCCCACTCTCTCATTTACAGCATTAGATTGAGTCAAAAGCGTCTAGACTTTCGATGTTGACAGTGGAGAAATTGTCAGAATGGAATGAATAAACGAGAAGGAGTTATGAGAGCCGAGAGACAGGTTGAATGTTTGGTGGATGTGCTGGGAAGTGTGTGCGCGATATGAGTAGTGTGGAGGAGGTGAATAGGTTCGCGCTCTCTTGTGGCCGTGCAAGTTGAAGATTTTAAAAGTTCAGTTCCTGCCGTGAGCAGCAGGGAGCAGTAAAAGTGAGGTGGATATTGAGGAGGCAAAGAATGGGGAGAGTGAGGAAAGTGGGAATTGCAGAATGGTGCGTGTGAGCGTGCAGGGCTGGTGGAGAGTTGGTTGGTCAAAAGTGTGTGTACATGTTTTGGTTTACTTGCGTAGTTTGCTGTGGTGATAGCATTGGTTGTGAGAGTGATTGAAAGGGGCAGCAGAGGGAGTGAGTGTGGAGGCAGGCAGAGAGGCATCGGGTTTGTCTGTATTGAGGGGAATGGCAAAATATTTTGTTGGCTGCGTTTGAAGAAAAGGATGCGTCTCGCTGTATTGGTCAGGCTGCACTACTGTTTCTATTCACAGGTGCTATCCCACTACTGAAGAGCATAGGAGATTTGACCTGCTCCGTTCCCGACCTGGGCCGGTTCACCCCTCCTTAGCACACCTCGCGTTCCCAGAGTCCTCTTGGGACACCATGCGGATACTGATCTTAGTGTGGACACCCGATCGGCACAGAGAACAACAGCCCAGAACTCGCGACCTCAAGCAATCCAGCAGCCTCAGCCTCCCAGCAGCGGGATTACAGGTGCGCGCCACAACACCCGGCAAACGCAATCCTTGATTCAGCCGCCTTCAGTTCAAACAGCAGCAAGAGCTCGAATGCAGACATCACTGCAAATATAATAGGCTGCTTCACTGACTCAACTGGTAATAATTTGAGGAAGCTTCAACTTTGAATGCTCAAGTTAGTCGAATTGACAACGTAAATTCATTTGTGCAAATTATTCTTTGTATCATGGAACCTGTGTGAATATGTTGACTCAGTCCAGTCCTCAGCCCAGGTATCAGTGCCGTTGAAAATAAGGAGCCGTTTTCTCTGTTGGAATGGCACGCAGCAGCTCGGCTGTCTGCCCCTGAAATACGCGCGTTTACTGCGCGCATCACAGCAGTGGAACAGAGACCTTTCCTTTTCCAGATCTCTGAATGTGACGCAGTTTTTTGCCAAGTGGAAGCTCTGATACCAGAAGACCATGAGACATAGAACATAGAAAAACTACAGCACAAACAGGCCCTTCGGCCCACAAGTTGCGCCGGTCATGTCCCTACCTACCTCGGCCTATATATAGGCTTACCTATAACCCTCAATCCTATTAAGTCCCATGTACTCATCCAGGAGTCTCTTAAAAGACCCTATCGAGTTTGCCTCCACCAACATTGACGGCAGCCGATTCCACTCAACCACCACCCTCCGAGTGAAAAACTTACCCCTAACATCTCCCCTGTCCCTACACTCCAGCACCTTAAACCTGTGTCCTCTCATAGCAGCCATTTCAGCCCTGGGAAAAAGCCTGAGAATCCACCCGATCCATACCTCTCAACATCTTGTACACCTCTATCACGTCACCTCTCATCTTCGTCTCTCCAAGGAGAAAAGACCAAGCTCCCTCACCCTATCCTCATAAGGCATGCCACCCAATCCAGGCAACATCCTTCTAAATCTTCTCTGCACCTTTTCAATAATTTCTACATCCTTCCTGTAATGAGGCGACCAGAACTAAGTGGGGTCTGACAAGGGTCTTATAAAGCTGCATCATTATCTCCCGACTCCTGAACTCAATCCCTCGATTGATGAAGGCCAGCACACCGTACGCCTTCTTAACCACCTCCTCTACCTGCGAGGCCGATTTCAGAGTCCTATGGACCCAGACCCCAAGGTCCTTCTGATCCTCTACACTTCTAAGAGTCTTACCCTTGATATTATACTCCTTCATCCCATTTGACCTGCCAAAAGGTACCACTACACATTTATCCGGGTTCCAAAATGTACCATGACACATTTATCCGGGTTGTACCACTACACATTTATCCGGGTTGTCTGTGTTGTTTGAGATTTTCTGTAAACTTCTATCGTGCCTGTATAATATTTCACTACTTTGTTTAGGTTCCTTCACAATTGAATTTCATAATGGACACATCACTGTGAAGAGGTCAGTCAGAATTATCAGCAAGGATTAATCAGCACTTTCTCATTGGAGATGTTAATCAGTGGAATCTCTCACACACAGATTTTCAGAAAAGATTAATTAATTTAGGACTGAAGTAAAGTTCGTAATTTTACTATTAACTTCATGAACCGGTTCTTGTTGAGGATTCTTGAATTAAGGAGAAAGATCACAGAAGGTGCTTTTAAAAAGGAACATTGCAGCTCCGAAAATCAGTGACATCTCCAGAATATTAAACTCCAGCCAGGGGCGGCACGGTGGCACACAATACCAGCGGTGGCCTCACAGCACCAGCGACCTGGGTTCTATTCCCGGCTTGGGTCATTGTGCGGAGTTTGCATGTTCTCCCCGTGCTTTGTGGATTTCCTCCAGGTGCTTCTGTTTCCTCCCACAGTCTGAAAGATGTGCTGGTTAGGTGCACTGACCCGAACAGGCACCGGTGTTTGGTGACTAGGGACATTTCACAGTAACTTCATTACAGTGTTAATGTAAGCCTTACTTGTGACTAACAATTTTTTTAAAACTTTAAAGTTGTAGGGATGTTAACATCAGCAGAAACAAACCAGATATTGTCAGACTATCAATCCAGGCTGTGATTAAAAGCAGAATCCAATCCTTGCAGTCTATTATGAATTTGCTGGTGTCTCAGCAGGCTGGAGGACCTTGTGAATGCCTTTCCACACAAGGAGCAGGTGAAAGGCCTCTCCCCAGAGTGAGTGATTCAGTGAGTCAGAAGGTTGGACGACTGCTTGAAACCCTTTCCACAGGTACTGCAGCTGAATGGATTCTCCTGAGTGTGAGTGCGGTGGTGGGACAGGAGGGTGAATAACCGAGTGAATCCCTTCCCACACACCGAGCAGGTGAATGGTCTCTCCCCGGTGTGACGTCGCTGGTGTCTCACCAGATCGAATGACTGGGAAAATTTCTTCCCACACATGGAGCAGCTGAACGGTCTCTCCCCGGTGTGAGTGCATTGGTGAGCAGTCAGGGTGGATTAATGACACTCGCAGTGTCATTCCCCACCCGCCGGCTCCATCCCCCCCCCCATTCCCCACCCGCCGGCTCCATCCCCCCCTCATTCCCCACCCGCCGGCTCCATCCCTCCCTCATTCCCCACCCGCCGGCTCCATTCCCCCCTCATTCCCCACCCGCCGGCTCCATTCCCCCCTCATTCCCCACCCGCTGGCTCCATCCCCCCCTCATTCCCCACCCGCTGGCTCCATCCCCCCCTCATTCCCCACCCGCCGGCTCCATCCCTCCCTCATTCCCCACCCGCCGGCTCCATCCCTCATTCCCCACCCGCTGGCTCCATTCCCCCCTCATTCCCCACCCGCCGGCTCCATCCCTCCCTCATTCCCCACCCGCCGGCTCCATCCCCCCCTCATTCCCCACCCGCCGGCTCCATCCCTCCCTCATTCCCCACCCGCCGGCTCCATCCCTCCCTCATTCCCCACCCGCCGGCTCCATCCCTCCCTCATTCCCCACCCGCCGGCTCCATCCCCCCTCATTCCCCACCCGGCGGTGTCGGATCAGCTGAAAATTCCCACCGCCGCAATCCTGAGCTTCCAGCGGCACTGCGCATGCTCCACATCACAATGACCGGGCAGTGATTGACAGCGGTTCCGGACCAAGGAAAAGGGGGCGGGGCTGGAGGACCGAGCGGGAGCGGCTGGTCCGCCAACCAATCAGAGTGAATGGGGGCGGGGCTGAGCCCGGATCTCCCTCATTGTCTGAAACTGCATCATTGTGAAAGCTGCTTTGTGTCAAACTCCAGGAGAAAACTGGACCTTTCTGTTTGTGGCTTCAAACAGATGGAGCCCTGTGGGTGCGGAGCAAATAGATGGAGCCCTGTGGGTGCGGAGCAAACAGATGGAGCCCTGTGGGTGCGGAGCAAACAGATGGAGCCCTGTGGGTGCGGAGCAAACAGATGGAGCCCTGTGGGTGCGGAGCAAACAGATGGAGCCCTGTGGGCGCGGAGCAAACAGATGGAGCCCTGTGGGTGCGGAGCAAACAGCTGGAGCCCTGTGGGTGCGGAGCAAACAGATGGAGCCCTGTGGGTGCAGAGCAAACAGATGGAGCCCTGTGGGTGTGGAGCAAACAGATGGAACCCTGTGGGTGCGGAGCAAACAGATGGAGCCCTGTGGGTGCGGAGCAAACACATCAACATTTATCACTGAGATAAAGACAGTAAATGTTGGAAAATCTCAGCAGGACTGACCATCTGTGGAGAGAGAATAGAGTAAGAAATCTCACACCACCAGATTAAAGTCCAACAGGTTTATTTGGTAGCAAAAGCCACTAGCTTTCGGAGCGCTGCTCCTTCATCAGGTGACTATAAAGGAATATCAGTTAAATATCAGTGACTACAAAGGAACAACTTGGTGGGAAGTTAAAAAGCAGGACCCCGAGGGGAGTAATCTCAGGATTGCTACCTGTGCCACGTGCCAGTGAGGGTAAGAGTAGGATGCTCAGGCGGATGAACACGTGGCTGAGGAACTGGTGTAGGGGGCAGGGTTTCAGATTTCTATATCATTGGAACCTCTTCTGGGGCAGGTGGGACCTGTACAAGAGAGATGGGTTACACCTGAACTACAAGGGGACCAATATACTTGCAGGAAGGTTTGCTAGTGTTATTGGGAAGGGTTTAAACTAGATTTGCAGGGGGATGGGAACCAGAGTGCCAGAGCAGATAGTGGAGCGTTGGTGAAAATAAATGATGTTAATAGTTCATGCAAAATCACAAATAGAAAGGCTGTGTGTGGAGTTGGAATGTTATGGTGAAGTTGTATAAGACATTGGTGAGGCCGAATTTAGAGTATTTTGTGCAGTTTTGGTCACCTAATTACAGGAGGGATATTAATAAGGTTGAAAGAGTGCAGAGAAGGTTTACAAGGATGTTGCCGGGTCTTGAGAAACTGAGTTACAGAGAAAGGTTAGGACTTTATTCCCTGGAGCGTAGAAGAATGAGGGGAGATTTGATAGAGGTGTATAAAATTATGATGGGTACAGATAGAATGAATGCAAGCAGGCTTTTTCCACTGAGGCTAGGGGAGAAAATAACTAGAGGACATGGGTTAAGGGTGAGGGGGGAAAAGTTTGAAGGGAATATTAGGGGGGGGGCTTCTTCACACAGAGAGTGGTGCGAGTGTGGAATGAGCTGCCAGATGAAGTGGTGAATGTGGGCTCACTTTTAACATTTAAGAAAAACTTGGACAGGTACATGGGTGAGAGGGGTGTGGAGGGATGTGGTCCAGGTGCAGGTCAGTGGGACTAGGCAGAAAAATGGTTCGGCACAGCCAAGAAGGGACAAATGGCCTGTTTCTGTGCTGTAATGTCCTACGGTTCTGTGGTTCTAACTGATCTTAAAGCCAATCTTTTTCATTCTGTGGGGAGGGGGTGCGCTGAATCAGTTTTAATGGGGTTTTATATTTGTTTATACAATGTGGGCATTGCTGACTCAACCAGCATCAATCGCCCACCCCAAATTATTCTTGAGAAGGTGGTTGGGGCTGCCTTCTTGAACTGCAGATTTGAAGTTACTGTCAGATCAGCCGTGATCTAATTAAATGGGTCAAGGGACTGAATGATCTTCTCTCCTATATTTATAAGTTTGCCGCAGTCGAAGATGCTGTTAGGAAGGGATTTCCAGGATTTTTGATCAGCGACAGTGAAAAGACAGCAACATGATTCCAAGTCAGGATTGTTTATGTCTTGGGTGCCATTGTTTTTCGGTGAAGGGTCTGTTCCTCTGCTGTACTGTTCTTCATTCTTTGATAACGTCAGTTGTCCATGTTGCCAATTATCTGCTGCCCTTGTCTCGAGGTGGTAGAGTTTGTAGGATTGGAAGGTAAAGGTCGCAGTGTTGGAAGGTACTGTTGAAAGTTAAATTATATTAATTTCCTCATATTAAAAAGTGGAACACATGATGATATGGTGGGGAGATCTAGATCAGAGAGGCAGTATTTCAGAGTTTATCACTGTGATAGCAGCAATCCCATTGCTATCTGTTGGCAAGACTGATGGAAATATTTAAAATGGAGACCATTGGAGGATGAGGTACAATGGAATTTGTGAACTATCTGAGGATAATGGTGAGGGGAAAGGAAGGGATCAGGAAAGCAGCCGACACTTCATATTGTTGCAGGAGAAGTGGGGTCAGGTTGTGTAGATGTCAGGTTTTACGCAGCACACAGTCAGCCTGGATGGAGAATCTCTGGATCACTCAAATCACTCAGTTGGAAAATCAGAGACCTATCATTGTCTGCTTGGACGAAGGTTGTGTTGCAGCTGATGAGAAGCAGCTTCACTCAGATACCAACATCCTCATGCACAAAAACTAACACACGCAGCCATCCTCCCACCCACCCACCCACGTGATGTACCAACTGACTCAAGAGCAGCTTCTTCCCTGCTATCCGACTTTTGAATGGACCAACGTATATTAAATTGATCTTATTCTACACCCTCGCTATGACTGTAACACTATATTCTACACCCCCTTTTTTCCTTTTCCCCGATGTACTTTAGAATGTATGTTTTGTCAGTATAGCGCACAAGAAACAATACCTTTCACTGTATCCCAATACATGTGACAATAGTAAATCAAATCAAATCAAAAACTCTCACGTGAAACAGAGCCTGTCCCATTGGGTGGACAACACCAGCTAACATGACTAAAACTGAGGATAAAGTATTGGTGTCTGTAAGGGCTGAAACAATACCCTTGACTCTTGTTGATCTGTGGCACCAAGTTCAAGACTCCTTCATGAATCATCCTCTTGGCCTCTAGCCTGTCAACCCCCCATGAGAATCTTATATGTTTCAGAAAGTTCACTGCTCATTCTTCTAAACCTAATGATTAGAGGTGCAACCTTTCCTCAAAAGACAATGAGTTGGATTCTCCGGCCGCGCTCACCCCAAAACTGGACAATCCTGCCCGAGGTCAATGGGCCTTTGTGGTCCCGCCCCTCTGCCCGCGACGATACCTGTGGTGGGCGGGATGGGAGAATTCTCACCTACACCTTACAATCTTTCCTCAAAAGACAACACCTTCATCTGAGGAATGGACCTTCTCTGAACTCATTCCAATGAAAACATGTCATTCCATCAGTAGGGAGACCAGAACCGTACACAGTATTCCAGCTGCTATCTCAGCAATGTCCTGTGTAGGTGCAGCAAGTTCCCTTTTTCAAACTCCACCCCCTTGCAGTAAAGTCCAACACTCCATTTGCCTTCTTCTTTACTTGCTGTACCTTCATCCTACTTGTTCACGATTCATGTACAAGGACACCCAGATTCCTCTCTACGGCAGTATTCTTCAGTTTCTGTATATTTAAACAATTTTCTGCTTCTCTATTCTTCCTGCCAAAGTGGAAAAGCTCCCACTTTCCCGCACTATACTCCATCTGCCATTTTTCTGTCCATTCAGGTAACTTATCTGTGTCCCTTACAGATTTTTTGTAACACCCTCACAACTTGCTTTTCTACCTATCTTTGTATCATCAATTCTGGCTTCATCCAAGTCATTGATCAAGGTGGCTGTTTTTCTCTCTCTCAGTTATGGGTGATATTTGTCTCTATTCTCCTGGAAACTGAATGAATCTTGTTCCAAACTGGGTTCAATATCAGACATTTCAGGGAGTCAGGAATCATTCGCCCCTGAACCTACACTGGTAAAACCCCAGGCAGTTCCTCAGTAAGGAGTTTTCTGGTTCCTCACCATATATTAGTCAGGATACTGAAACCCAGCTTTTCTTACAGTCCACTCCTGGAGGTCCCACTCCCTGAGCCGACAAAATTCAGCAGTGTCAGTGCTGAAGTTTCACAGTGGGAGTGATTCCCAGAGTAACTGTCAATCAGATCACCATTGATGTCCAGGTTTGTGTAGTTTTAGTTATCCTGATGTCTAACACACGCACATCAATAAAACAGGGAATTCCTGCAAACAAACTGCAGCTTCTTCTCTATCTGGAGATCCAATGTTTGTTGAATAATTGTCCCAGCGGTTAACAGGCTCCTGTGAACTCATCCAACTCGTATTTTAATACTGACTTGAACAAATATATTTTAAATAGGTTTATTTTAAATGAGTTAAAACCAGCCTTAAAATGGTAGATATAGTATAATAACCAAAGTACTTTTCAGACTGGAAACTTTAACCTGCTGTTTCACTTTGATTTAGGAGCAGATCCCAGTTTTACACCAATCTCTGATTCATGTATCCAGCATTCACCGTCATTCTAAAAACAGAAGTTGCTGCAAAATCTCAGTAAGTCTGACAGAATCTGTAAAGACAGGAACAGTTAATGTTTCCAGTTGAATGTGACTCTTCTTCAGTGTCAAAACATTAGCTCTGTTTCTCTCTCCAGAGATGCTGTCAGACCTGCTGAGTTTTTACAGCACTTCTTGTTTTTATTTACGAGTTCAGGACTCAGACAAGACAATCCACAATACAAATCTTACAACTGGGCCAGGGTTTATTAACATCAGCAGAAACAGACACCAATGAAAATGGTTGGGACCTCGATGTGATTAACAGCAAAATTCAGTCCTTGCAGTCACTCGTGAACATGATGGTGTTTCAGCAGGTGAGGTGACTGAGTGAATCCCTTCCCACACACGGAGCAGGTGAATGGCCTGTCCCCAGTGTGAATTTGCTGGTGCTTTACCAGGTTGGATGATTGACTGAATCCCTTGCCATAATCAGAGCAGGTGAATGGTCTCTCCCTGGTGTGAACTCGCTGGTGTCTCAGCAAGGTGGATGAATCAATGAATCCCTTCCCACAACTGGAGCAAGTGAATGGCCTCTCTCCAGTGTGAACTCGCTGGTGTTTTAGCAGGTTGAATGACTGAGTAAATCCCATCCCACGCTCGGAGCAGATAAATGGCCTCTCCCCGTTATGAATTCTCTGCTGTTTCAGCAGGTTGGATGAATCAGTGAATCCCTTCCCACAATCAGAGCATCCTCCCCATTGACCAACTGTGAGAATGAACAAAATGCAGTCCTGGATGGAATTGAGAGCAGAAACAATAACAGCAGAATCCAACCCCTGGAATCACTTGTGAACTTGTTGGTGTCTCAGTAGGTCGGATGAAACTCTGAATCCCTTCCCACACTGAGAGCAGGTGAACGGCCTCTCCCCAGTGTGAACTCGGTGGTGCGTCCGCAGGTTGCATGACCGAGTGAATCCCTTCCCACACTGAGAGCAGGTGAACGGTTTCTCCCCAGTGTGAACTTGCTGATGTGCCCGCAGGTTGGATACCCGAGTGAATCCCTTCCCACACTGAGAACAGGTGAATGGTCTCTCCCCAGTGTGAACTCGCTGGTGCCTCCGCAGGTGGGATGAACAAGTGAATCCCTCCCCACACTGAGAGCAGGTGAATGGTCTCTCCCCAGTGTGAACTCGCTGGTGCATCCGCAGGCTGGATGAACAAGTGAATCCCTTCCCACACTGAGAGCAGGTGAATGGCCTCTCCCCAGTGTGAACTCGCTGGTGTGACTGCAGGTAGGATGATCGAGTGAATCCCTTCCCACACTGAGAGCAGGTGAACGGCCTCTCCCCAGTGTGAACTCGCTGATGTCTCTGCAGGTCAGATGACTGAGTGAATCCCTCCCCACACTGAGAGCAGGTGAACGGTCTCTCCCCAGTGTGAACTCGCTGGTGTCTCTGCAGTTCGGATGACCGAGTGAATCCCTCCCCACACTGAGAGCAGGTGAACGGCCTCTCCCCAGTGTGGCTGCGCCGATGAGCTTCCAGCTGAGATGGGACTCTGTACCTCTTCCCACAGTCCACACATTTCCATGGTTTCTCCATGGTGCAGGTGTCCTTGCCTCTCCCTTGGGTGACCAATCAGTTGAAGCCTCGTCCACACACAGAACACGGGTACAGTCTCTCCCCGCTGTGAATGGTGTGATATTTATTCAGGCTGTGTAACTGCTTAAAGCTCTTTAGTCAGTGCACTGGAACACTCTCACTCTAGTGTGGCAGTGTGTCGATGCTTTTCCAGTCACACTGATGTTTGAAATCTTTTCAAATCAACAGACCGGGCAATCATTTCTCCTTCTGGATTCAAAGGCCGATGATATTCAGCTCCCAAGGAATATGACTCTGTCAGATCTAGACGTGAAGTTTGAGATTTCAGTCTGTGATTCCTCTTTCAGTATCCTGGAAAATGAGTTTACAAAAGTCATCAGTGTCAGTGCAGGATAGAAATTCAGAACAGACAATTCGAGTTTCTATGGAACATTCTTTCCTATTTCAGTCCCAAAAAGCTGTGAATCTCCATCCCACACACTCTCCCTCCATTCTCACTCTGCTGTATCTAATATTCACCCTCCCAATTCTCCTGAAGGTGCTGATTGAGGCTGATTGACAGATCCATGCTCACTGCTTCCTGTCCTGGACACAGAGACCATAACAAATTGGAGCTGCAGTCGGCCATTTGGTCCATCGAGCCTTTTAAACTATTCAATGAGATAATTCGTTCATCTACCTCAGCATCATTCTCCCCACACTAAACCCATATCCCTTGATAGCTTCAATATCTAGAAACCAATCAATCTCTCTCTTGAAAATAGTTGATGACTGAGGCTTCACTGTCCTCAGGGGTTGAGAATTCCAAAGCTTTAGCACATCCTTGAGTGAAGAAATCCCCTCACATATTAGCTTTTGCTCCATCTTCTTGTCTGTTCCCCATAACTCTTGACACCTTTGTCAGTCAAAGATCTGTCTAACTGGAATATATTCAATGATCCTCAGCCTCCACTGGTCCCTGTGGAAGAGAAATCCAAAAGACTAACAACCCTCTGAGGGAAGAGATGTCTGGAAATATATAACGTAGCTACAGTTCCATATTACAAGATATTCAGATCCCAAGGAATATGACTCTGTCTAGACGTGACGGTTGAGATTTTTGCCTTTGATTCCTCATTCAATATCCTATGAAATGAGTTTGCAAAAGTCATCACAGTCAGTATAGGATAGAAATTCAGAGCAGACATTTCTAGTTTCTATGGAACATTCTTTCCTATTTCATTCCCAAAAAGTTGTAACTCTCCATCCATATCTATGGTTTCTATTTAAAAATGAAAGTGGTTGGGCATTTGAAGGAAATAAACTTTCAGGAGAATGGGGATATAGAGGGGGATTGGGACTGGAATGTTATACAGAGAGTCAGCATGGACTCGAGTTACCGAATGGATTCCTTCTGTGCTGTAATGACTTTATGACTGGAAATGTATAACATCGCTACAGCATTATATTACAATGCAAGAACTAATAATAAAAGTATTTTATTACAGAAACATAAATAATATATCTAATCTGGGTACCATATAATAACACCAGACATATCTCTGTCCTATATTAACGTTCTGTCCCCTTAAATGTCAGCCATCTCCTGAGGAAAGCTGTCCTTTAATGTGAACATGAGGAAAAAGACCATCCTTTTAGACAGACAAATAAATGTGTCAAGCTGAGGGAGCAAAGGATGTTCACCAGGCTGATTCAGGGAATCGCGGGACTGATGTCGGAGGAGAGATTGACCAGGTTAGGATTGTTTTCGTTGGAGTTCAGATGAATGAGGGGGGAATCTCATAGAGACTTATAAAATTCTAACAGGTCGAGACAGGATAGATGCAGGGAGGATGTTCCCGATGGAGTCCAGAACCGGGGGTCACAGTCTGAGGATTCAGGGCAGACCATTTAGGACGGAGGTGAGGAGACATTTCTTCACCCAAAGAGTGGTGAGTCTGTGGAATTTATTACCACAGGAAGTAGTTGGTGCCAAAACATTGAAGGTATTCAAGAGGCGGCTGGATAAAGCACTTGGAGCGAATGGGATCACAGGTTATGGGGAAAAAGCAGGATGAGACTACTGAGTTGGATGATCAGCCATGATCGTAATGAATGGCGGAGCAGGCTCGAAGGGCCAAATGGCCTCCTCCTGCTCCTATCTTCTATGTTTCTATATCAATGTCTTTAAGAGAGAGAGAGAGAGACCTGGGCCAATCTTCACAGAGTCTGCACCCTCCCTGGATTCACTTCTTTTCCCTTCAGTTGCTGCAAGTCCCCAATTTCCCCCAGAATGAGAAAAGAAAGTGTTTTACTCACAGATGTTGGCCTCTTTTAGGTCAAAACAAATAAACAAACTCAAGTTAAATCAGGACAAAGTAAAAGGGGCAGCTCCCCAAAAGGAGGGGGAACAGCCCGAACAAAATCAAAGTACAAAGGAAACTTAAAAACATCAAATTAAAATGTGATTATTAGGGTCAATAACGCACCCCAACCCCTGCGGTGCCCAATGGGCACGGAAGGCGTCGACCGCGCCCGTGGACACCGCATGCTCCCTCTCCAGGGACACCCGGCCGCGAACGTAGCCGAGGTAGAGGGGCAGACAGTCAGGATGGATGGCCCCCTCGATCGCCCGCTGCCTGGACCGGTAAATGGCGCGTTTCGCCAGGCCCAGGAGCAGGTTCACGAGGAGGTCGCCATCCCGACCCCAACAAAAAGAGAGTGCAACCTAAGACACCAAACATAGACATGGTCCACGGACTTCACAAGGCCACAGAAGGGGCAAGCTTCATAGCCCGTGAACCAGTGAATCCTACGGTTGTGCGGAACTGCTGCATGCATCACCCTTCACCCCAGGTCCCCGATGTAATTGGGGCAATCTCTCCATAGAGGGACCTCTACGGAAACAAGGCCCGCCAAGGTGTATCCGGGCGACAGGCGATAGTGGAAGGTGTGCAGCAGCAGCCCGCACAGGAAACGCCTCCGCGCGGTAGAAAAAGGCACGGAGGACATTTCCGCGAGGCGGCTCAGGCTGTGGGGCACCTGACCCGAGGAGGAGGGTTGAAGTTTTGGGCCAATGTGGAATTCCGTCCGAACAGGGGAACGCTCGGGCGGGATCCCACCGCACGCCTGCGCCGCCTCAAGTTTGCATGCACTTTTGGGGCCGAGCACGACCGTCCTAAGGTCTAGGATGGCTTTGGCCGCGTGCCGGACGGACGTCCCCGCGCGCTCAGCCAGCACGTGGGGGCTCATCCAGCCCGCCCCTCCGCCATCGAGCACGTCCCCGATTCTGGTCACCCCGGCGTCCACAGCCCCCCTCTCCGCCAGCCACCTGAAGTTATACGGCTGGAGGAGCGGATTCCTGAGCAGCGGCTCTCGCACGAGAGCTGCTACTCCTGACGGGGGGGGAGCTGCGTCGTGAGGCGACCGTGTTCCAGACAGTGAGGAGGTCCTTGTAAAAGACGGGCAACTCCTGCAGGGCGGTCGAAGCACACCCCAGTTCGATATGCAGGAGCTGCACGTCATAATTGAGGCCGTGCCACTGGCGGAAGAAATACGTCGCCATGGCACACCATTGTGGAGGGGGCTCAACGTAAAGGTACCTCTGCAGGGCCTGGAGGCGGGAGGTCGCTATCTGAGTGCGGAGGCACACCAGACCTTGTCCGCCCCCCTCAAGCGGGAGATGCAGAACCGCAGCAGGGACCCAGTGCAGTCGATTGCCCCAGAAGAACCGCAGGAGGGTTCTCTGGATATCGGCGACAAAGCCAGGGGGAGGGGTCAAAGGGACCAGCCGGTACCACAGCATGGAGGCGACCAGCTGGTTTATGACGAGAACCCGTGCCTGTGAATGGTCACAAACACTCACCTCTGAAAGAATTTAACTGATTTTAATATTAAAACCTCCTGCTGGAGCCTGCAGCTGGAAAGATATCAGAAGCATTGGCATCAGAGAAAAATCTCCCAGTTGGGGAAATCCCCAGGGAGCGGGGGTGATGTCACTGTGCAATTGTAAGTGTGTGATGAGATCACAGACAAGAACACAGAATACCTGGGTCTGTGCAAACCAGTGAACACCACACATTATGGAGGATGCGAGGCTCCTTGACAGGGTGCAGAGGAGATTTATCAAAATGGTTCCAGGGATGAGGAATTATAGTTACAATGTTAGGCTGGATAACTTGGGGTTGTTCTCCTTGGAGCAAAGTAGATTGATAGAGGTGTACAAGGGTACGTGGAGGGTGTTGAAGTTTACATGCTCTGTTTACGCGTGTACAAGCTCTGACTATGGGTTGTCCAGTCTCGAAACGTTGGTTCTATTCTCACTCCCCAGTGAGTGCAGACCTTTGGGGGTGTGCGGGGACGGGGGGAGGGGGGGGGCGCGGGGGTGGTGCCGGAGGTGGAGAGAATGTTTATCCTCCGACCCTGACCTTGACTCGGGAGCCGTAAAGGTTGGTGAGAGTCGTAGCGGACATGCCGAATTTCCTTAGTCTTCTGAGAAAGTAGAGGCGTTGGTGGGGCTTACTTATCTATGGTGTAATTTTTCATTCGCGAGAAGAAGGTTAAGAGGTGACTTAATAGAGGCGTACAAGATGATCAGAGGATTAGATAGGGTGGACAGTGAGAGCCTTTTTCCTCGGATGGTGATAGCTCGCACGAGGGGACATAGCTTTAAATTGAGGGGTGATAGATATAGGACTGATGTCAGAGGTAGGTTCTTCACTCAGAGAGTAGTAAGGGTGTGGAATTCCCTGCCTGCAGCAGTAGTGGACTCGCCAACATTAAGGGCATTTAAATGGTCATTGGATAAACATATGGATGGTATTGGAATAGTGTAGATTAGATGGGCTTTAGATTGGTTTCACAGGTCGGCGCAACATCGAGGGCTGAAGGGCCTGTACTGCGCTGTAACATTCTATGTTCTATGCTATCAAATCTGCTGAGATTTTCCAGCATTTTCTGTTTTACTTTCCCTTTCTTTTTCCTTCTCTGTCACCGCTCTGCCTCATCAATAAGACATTGGGACTCAGAGGGTTGATGCAGTTTGATGGACAAGTTGTCTCCATTCTGAACACTGGGGAACAAGCTCCTCCCACTGATTGACAACATTGCCCTTTACAAACATGGCGGCCGCACGTGCGCACTGCTGCATATTGCCCCCAATAAAGATGGCGAACGTTAACGAACATGAGGAGCTGCAGCCCTGCTCGGTACAAACTGGGTCCGGGAGGCTCTCTTCCGCGGTTTGCGGCTTACACAACATGCTTACGCAGCGTTTCCACCCACCTGGGCGATCCATTGCTCTCTCCGTACCGCCAATCACCTCGAACAGATTTCCGAGCCCAAAACAAAATGCGCCTCCATTGCCATTACTCAAACTGCGCATGCTCAAGTCAAAGCTGGCCCCGCCCCTCATTCACTTCTATTGGTTGGAGGACCGAGCGGTCCCGATCGGTCCTCCAGCACTGCCCCCTCTTCCCATTGGTCTGCGCTGCCGTCAATCAGCTGGGCATTGTGACGGTAACTTGCTGTTTGTCCAATAATCACAGTGACAGAGTCTCAGTGTAACAATGACACACACAGACTCCAATACAATCAGAGTGGGGATGGAGCACAGAGACAACACAGCAAAGCACTGACTTACTCTGAGTGTAACAAATACAATGTTTGTTCAAATAATAAGAGTCACGTTGCAGTATGTTAGTGAACACAGCATTAGATCCAATGTAATGGTAATACAGTCAGTATCTCGTGCACCAGAACCAAAGTTTAGGTTTCATTTGATAGTGTGAGTGAGTCATGGTCCATTGATATAATGTATTTAGATTCCGGTGTGTGTTACTCTGCCACTGTCAGTATCAGACAATAACCTGTCTGTTATTCCAATTCTGCTGTATTTTACAACTGCAGCTCCTGGGGCTGATTGGAGTCTGGTATAATGATCACTGAGGTCGGTTTCAGTGTCTCTGAGGTCATTTTAACTGCAGATAATCTGACATTAAGGGAGACAAGAGGCCCAACAAACATTTGATTATAATAGGAGGACAAAGTGTAAGGGAACAATGATATTTTAAGGTGTCTGTGTTATGGTGAGTGTCACTGGGAGGTGAGTGATAAAATACAAGTGGAAACATCATGACAGAGGCACATGTGACTGACTCGGCCTGACTGAGAGCTGTTATACTCAAGGGGAGAATAATGAGGACATGGGGAACTCCAGGGATTTCTGATATCTGAGGTGTATCTGTTCGAGGAACTGAAAATAATCAGTTCCTTCTCATGGTTATCTGCAGTTCTCAAGTTACACACAGGAAACAGATCTGAAGGCTCATCAAACCCAATGTTTAATCTTCTGTTTGAGACACATTGTGACTGAAAAGATCAAATATTAAAACCTCATGAGAGAAACATTCAGAATGTCACAAAGATGAGTGAACTGTCCAATTAATCCCATTGACCATAACTCTGCCAATTTACCTTCTGCAAGTATTTATCCAATTCCCTTTGAAAGTTACTATTAAACCTGCTTCTAGCACCTGTCAGTTTGTGCATTCCAGATCATATCCAGTTATTGTGTAAAAAATTCTCCTTATCACCCCCTCCAGTTCTGTTGTCAATTATATTAAATCTCTGTATCCTCTGCTTACAGACCCTCCTGCACCTGGGAAATAGATTCTCTCCATCGACAGACTTCCTGCTCCTGGGAGATAGTCAATGGAGAGAAACTATCATAAAGCATTTGTCATTTGAAACATCTCTATTAAATCGCCCCATCACATTCCCTATCTAAGATGGATAACCCATGTTTTTCCTGCCCTGAAGAATTATATGGACTCAAAATGTTAACTGTTTCTCTCTGAACAGATGCCGCCGGATCTGCTGGGTTTTTCTGCTTCTCTCCCTGTTTTTCCTTCTATAATCAATCAGAAACTCTTCATAATTTTGAACATGTCGATTAAATAGGAGCACACAGAGCCTGAGAAAGTTACAGAGGTAGAGAGAGACGGAAAGACTGAGAGAAACATTGAGGAAGATTTTAAAAAGCAGAAAGATGAGGAAGGTCAAAGATAAAAGCTGAGAAATAGAGGAAACAAGCAATACAGAGAGAAAGATATAAAATATAAGGGAGCAGGCTGTCAGTTCCCAGCTACAGGGAACAGAGGGAACTCAGTAACTGATCCACAGACACAACTGGTTATATCTGTGAATGGAAACTCTGAACAGAAATAACAGGCTCATTTGTAAATGTCACCACAATGTGATCTGTGTGACTCTGCCCTGACTCTGTGGACAGATAAAGGTCACATTGACAGATGTTCTCACCAGATTGTGGTCCCTGGATTTATTTTCTGCTCAGAAGTGAGATGTGCGTTTTTAAACCGGCAGCAGAGAAACAGGAAGTTGTGTTACCTGAGAATGAAACAGCCGGCGTCAGTTTGATGTTATCACCATGAACAGTCTTCCTGTCTGTGAGGGTGAACTCACTCTGACAGCATCAAGAACAACCACACAGATTGCTGCCAGTCTCAGCATTACATTCAGCTCCATTCCCATTTTAAACAATAAAGAAAGGAGATTATTTGGACTTTTAACACATTCACTGAATTGGGAGATGGACTGAGGGTCATCACTGGGAGAAATGAGGAGGAATTAGAGAACAAATGAGTTTTCCCAAAGAGGGTTATTAGAAAAGAGGAGATTTAAAGTGAGTCAGGGCCTGTCAGAGGAAGTGGGAGAGAGAAACAGAGAGGATTGAATCTCCATCAATTAAATGTTTTCTCAGACAGCGAAGAGAGATGAAGTTTGTTTGTGCTTTTTCAGAGAGAGGTAATGAGAGAGAGAAAACAATGAATAAGTTTAAGCATTATCTGAAATAGGAAGGTTAAATGAGTGAGTGTTTGAAAGAAAGACAGAGAGACACTAAGTGACGAAGACAGTTTCTGAGAGAGGTTAAGTGAATGTGAGAGAGGAGCGAGGTTAGAGTGTAAGAGAGGTGGAAGGTGAGGTAAGTGTGAGTGAATGCCTGGAGAGAGAGAGAGACGTTCAGTGAGTGTTAGAGAGATGAGAGATGTTGAGTGATTGAGTTTCTGAGAGAGAGGAGATGCTAAGTGAGTGAATGTCTGAAAGAGAGGAGAGCAGGTTCACACCCAGGGGTCACTGAGAATGATCAAAATAAGGAGATCACCCAGAAAACTACCAACAGGAAACTTCATTTGAACACATCACTCATTCTTAAATGATCAGTCAGGGCTCTGATGCTGCTCAGCTTCTCTCTGTTCTGTTCATAATGGTTAAAGGCTGATAGGAGTGAGGTTTATTTAAAAGGATAGTGGATGGGAAGCACACATCAACAAAACTGAGAATTCTTGGACATACACTGCAGCTCCTTCTCTATCTGGGAATCAAATTGTTGTCTAATTGTCCCAGCAGTTAACAGGCTCCTTTGAACGTCTCCAGCTGCTACTTTAATGCAGACTTCAACCAATTTATTTTAAGCCAGTTTCTGGTCAATAAACCAGGACTGACACACACACACATTAAAATGTTTTAGACTTTTTTTCATTTTTAGTCTGGAAACATAATCCTGCCGTTTCATTCTCAGTCAGGAATAGATCCCAGTTTTACACCAATCTTTGACAGCACGTTTCCAGCATTCACCGTTGTTCTTCCTGACTCTAAACACAGTTGTAAAGGAGCTTCTGTTCCGTGTCTAGGAGCTCTGAACGATGGAAAAGAACGACTGGGACACATTTCTTACACACCTCAGGATTCACCCACGCGGGGACTTTGCTGTCAGTGAAAAGTGATGAAAAAGACCAAAGTGCTGTTTGTCCCTCTCAGCGTGACCCTGAAGGACTGTGTCAAGAATGAAGTTCTGTTCCTACTGTATGATCCTCCCTCAGATTGCCCTTTCTGAGCTCCAGCCTGGTGACGTTAAACACTCAAATGGAAAAGACAAAAATCTACAACAATGATTCAATCAAATGTCTATTTCACATTTATTCAGAATATCAAACCTCAACAGAAGAAAAAAGTCAGAGAGAACATGATTCAGACCTGGATATGATTAACAGCATCGATAAGTGTAGAATCCAAACCTTGCAGTCCCTTGTGAACTCGCCGGTGTGTTAGCAGGTGGGATGACTGAACAAATCCCTTTCCACAGACATTACAGGTGAACGGCCTCTCCCCAGTGTGAACTCGCTGGTGTTTCAGAAGATAAGATAAATGAGAAAATCCCTTCCCACATACTGAGCAGGTAAATGGCCTCTCCCCACTGTGAACTCTCTGATGTGTCAGCAGGTTGGATGACTGACTGAATCCCTTCCCACACATGGAGCAGGTGAACGGCCTCTCCCTAGTGTGAACTCGCTGGTGATTCAATAGGTTGGATGAACGAGTGAATCCCTTCCCACACACGGAGCAAGTGAATGGCCTCTCCTCACTGTGAACCTGCTGGTGTGTCAGAAGGTTGTATGAACGGGTGAATCCCTTCCCACATTCAGAGCAGGTGAACGGTCGATCCCCTGTATGGAGTTGCTGGTGTATCAGAAGGTTGGATGAATTAATGAATCCCTTCCCACAGTCTGAGCAGGTGAAGGGCCTCTCCCCAGTGTGAATTCTCTGGTGGTTCAATAGGGCAGATGGACGGCTGAATCCCTTCCCACACACACAGCAGGTGAATGGCCTCTCCCCAGTGTGAGCATATTGGCGCGTCAGCAGATCTTTTTTATTTTTAAAGCTCTTCTCACAGTGGGAACAATTAAAAAGTTTGTTATCAGAGTGAACAAGTTGATGTGTCTGCAAGTGAGATGACTGAATGAATCCTTTCCCACACACAGAGCAGGTGAACGGTCTCTCCCCAGTGTGAATACGTTGGTGCGTCAGCAGATCTTTTTTGCATTTAAAACTCTTCTCACAGTCAGAACATGTAAACATTCTCTCATCAGTGTGAACAAGTTGGTGTGTCACAATGTGGGATGAGCGAGTGAATCCCTTCCCACACACAGGGCAGGTGAACGGCCTCTCCCCAGTGTGAACCCGTTGGTGAGTCAGAAGGTTGTAGGAATGGGTGAATCCCTTCCCACAAACAGAGCAGGTGAACGGTCTCTCCCCAGTGTGACTGCGCCGATGAACTTCCAGTTGTGATGGGAAACCGAATCCCTTCCCGCACTCCACACATTCCCACGGTTTCTCCATGGTGCTGGTGTCCTTGTGTTTCTCCAGGTTGGATGATCAGTTCAAGCCTCATCCACACACACAACATACACGTAGTTTTACCCTGCTGTGAACTGTGATGTTTTTTCAGGCTGTGTAACTGGTTAAAGATCTTCCCACATTCAGTTCACTGGAACACTCTCACTCGGGTGTGTGTTTGTCTCGATGCTTTTCCGGTCATACTGATGTTTAATTTCTTTGACCACAGGCAGAACAGACAAATATTTCTCTTTCTATATTCAAAGACCAATGATATTCAGCTCCGAAGGAACTGAATGACTTTGTCAGATGTGATGTCCGGTTTGAGTTTTCTGTCTGCCAATCTTTCACTTCCAATATCCTGTAAAAACAGTTTAGAAAAGTCATCACTGTCAGAACACGATACAAGCTCTGAACAGACAATTCTAGTTTCTCTGGAACATTTTTTCCTTTCTTGTTCCCCCAAATCAGTAAATCCCCGTCCCACACACTCTCCCTCCTCCCTGGGCTGAAATCCAAACCCATCTCACCATTTCTTTCCTCCACTCCCAGTTTTCTCCCTCCCTCTCCTCTGTCTGGGTTCAGTTCTCCAGCTGCTGTCTGCAGCCTGACAATAAAACCAATGGGTCTTATTGGGGGTGTTGGGGCCTCCAGCGGGTGTTTGTGAATCCTCCCCGCCCACCTCCCAGGGTTTCCTTCCTTCCCAGAGATCAGAGTCCTCATTGATTTGAGGCCAAAGTGTAACCTCTTATTTATTGTCCCCCTCCCCCATCCTCTGATGTGAACCATCCTCCAGTGGCTGAGCCAGGATGGGGCCGTTAACCTGGGCCTGTTCCCGGGAGGGAGGGAGGGAGAAGCCCCGCAGCTGCAAACCAGGGAGCTGACAATGATTCTGAAGGGTTTGCGGATCCACAAAGTGTTTCCAAATCCTCGCAGCCACCGCCTAACGCTGACTCCGCTTCTCCGGGACAAACAAGCGCCAAGGACAGCAATGACACTGCGCATGCTCCACATCACAATCTTTGGGCACTGATTGACGGCAGCTCCGGACCAATAGGAAGAGGGGGCGGGGCGGGAGGACAGAGCGTGGTCGGCTGGTCCTCCAACCAATCGGAGTGAATGAGGGGCGGGACTGGAGAACCGAGCGGGAGCGGCTGGTCCTCCAACCAATCAGAGTGAATGAGGGGCGGGACTGAGCCAGGATCTCCCTCATTGGCTGAAACTCTGCATCATTGTGAAAGTTGCTCTGTGTCAAAGTCCAGGAGAAAACTGGACCTTTCTGTTTGTGGCTTCAGACAGATGAGCGGAAAGAAAGGGATCTGGAAAGCAGCAGACACCAGGTTATTCTGGGAGAAATAGGATCTCTGCAATGTCAGGTTTCACACAGCACACGGGCAGCCTGTGGTTTCACCCTGGATGGAGAATCTCCGAATTGCATCTTTCAAATCACTCCATGGAATTCTCAGGAACCACATTGTTTGTTTGGAGAGGAAGGCTTGTAGTACAGTTAATGAAAAGCAGCACACAGCTAAACACAGAGGCCCACACATTCTCTCCCGCAGTCACACACAAACGGACATCTTCTCAACGCACAGAAACCCACGTGTATCAACAGGTACATGCACACAGGATATACACAGATATACTCCACGATACACACATACACTCATGGATACACTTACTCATACACAAATATACACACGGGACACTTACTGTCCTTTGGGGTGGACAACGCTCACCCATCTGTCTAATATTCGGGATAAAGTATTGCTACCTAAAAGAACCACAAAGTTCAAGAAATTTCAGGAAAAATGACCCTCCAAGGACAATGAGCAGTCTTGGCCATCCAATATTCTACCTTCTTCTCTGAAACAGAATCTTACATTCCGCACAGAAACAACAACAAACACTAACATTAAACATTCCGTTCCCACCCTATGTTATCAGGCCCATTTGGAGATAGTAGACAATGCAGAATGTCTCAGGATAATTGCAGCCACTAATTTTCCTTTTGTAATTACAGAAATGCTCATCCTCTCATATTGATCATCTAGTTATTGAAGGAAATATTGATCATCTAGTTATTGAAGGAAATATTGATCGTCTAGTTATTGAAGGAAATTCTAAGACAGGTTACAAGGAGAAACAAAATCTAATGTTATTGTAACTCTGCAGTCCAATATTCCCTTGGCCCTAATCCTTGCTGCTCTAGTCTGATGGGATTAGATGTATTGCACAATACCTAGCAGGTGCCATTGACATTGTACATCTTCGCTATCAATAATACTCCTAACTTAGTATCATCCACAAACTTACTAACCATGCATTGTACATTCACATCCAAATTTGTTTTGATTTGATTGGATTTATTATTGTCAAATATATACAGTGAAAAGTATTGTTTCTTGCGTGCTATACAGACAAAGCATAACATTCATGGAGAAGGAAAGGAGAGAGTGCAGAATGTAGTGTTACAGTCATAGCTAGGGTGTAGAGAAAGATCAACTTAGTGCGAGGTAAGTCCATTCAAAAATCTGATGGCAGCAGAGAAGAAGATGTTTTTGAGTTGGTTGGTACGTGACTTCAAGATTTTATATCTTTTTCCCGACAGAAGAAGGTGGAAGGTGGACACTGACCTACACAAGAAAGCCAGATATGATCGAAGGAGATCCATCAAAGATGCCAAAAGACAATACCAGACCAAGCTAGAGTCCCAGGCGAGCCACACCGACCCCAATTATGGCAAGGTCTGCAAGACATAACAGGCTACAAGATGAAGGCATATAAAATTGCCAGCTCCAACGCACACCTCCCTGATGAGCTCAATGCATTCTACGTCCGTTTTGAGAAAGTGGTCAGCAAGAGCATGCCCTCCACCCTGGAAGCCCTGGATGAACCTGTATCTGGGGTCACCACTTCAGATGTCAGAGCAGCTTTGTTGAAGGTCAACCCACGGAAAGCAACTGACCCAGATGGGGTACCTGGAAATGCACTCAGATCCTGCGCGGATTAGCTGGCAGAGGTATTCACAGACATCTTCAACCTCTCTTTACAAGAATCTGAGGTCCCTATCTGCTTCAAGAAGATGACCATCATCCCGGTACCTAAGAAAAATCAAGCAGCATGCCTTAATGACTATCGGCCGGTGGCTCTGACATCCATCATTATGAAGTGCTTCGAAAGGTTAGTCATGGCACAAATCAATTCCAGCCTCCCGGACTACCTGGATCCACTACAGTTTGCCTACCGCCGCAACAGGTCCACAGCAGACGCCATTTCCCTGGCCCTGCACTCAACCCTGGAACACCTAGATAACAAGGACACCTATGTCAGACTCCTATTTATTGACTACAGCTCAGCCTTCAACACTATTATTCCCAAGAAACTCCTCTCCAAACTCCATGGCCTGGGCCTTGGCACCTCCTTCTCTGACTGGATCCTGAACTTCCTAATTCATAGACCACAATCAGCAAGGATAGGCAACAACACCTACTCCATGATCATCCTCAACATTAGTGCCCCACAAGGCTGTGTTCTCAGCCCCCTACTATACTCCTGATACACCTATGACTGTGCGGAAAAATTTGACACATGACAGGTAGACATCAACACGCATGCTATAATTGACCTCAGAATCCTCGGGTGGCACAGTGGTTAGCACTGCTGCCTCAGCTCCAGGGACCTGGATTCAATTCCCAGCTTGGGTAACTGTCTATGTGTCATTTGCACATTCTCTCCGTGTGGGTTTCCTCCGGGCGCTCTGGTTTCCTCCCACACGACAAAGATGTGCGGGTTAGGTGGATTGGCCATGCTAAATTGCCCCTTAGTATCAGGGGGACTACTAGGGTAAATGCATGGGGTTATGGGGATAGGACCTAGGTGGGAATGTGGTCAGTGAAGACTCGATGGGCCGAATGGCCTCCTTCTATACGTAGGATTCCATGATTAAGACAAAAAGAAATAAGAACAGGAGAAGGCAGATCGGCCCCTCAAGCCTGCTCCAGCATTCAATAGGATCATGGCTGACCCAACATTCCTCACATCCACTTTCCTGACCTTTCCCCATAACCCCTGATTCCCTTATTGATCAAAAATCTAACTCAGTCTTAAATATACCACAAGGATTTTGTCCCCATAGCTCTCTCTGGCAAGGAATTCCAAAGACTCACAAAGCCCTGAGAGAAGAAAGTCCTCTTCATCTCAGACTTGAATTGGCTTCAGAAGGTTAAAATCCTGTTTTGTTTCCCCTGCTGATTTATCTCCAGTGACCAGACAATCGGAGTGAATGAGGGGCGGGGCTGGAGGACCGAGCGGGACAGCCTGGTCCTCCAGCCAATCGGAGTGAATGAGGGGCGGGGCGGGAGGACCGAGCGGGACAGCCTGGTCCTCCAGCCAATCGGAGTGAATGAGGGGCGGGGCGGGAGGACCGAGCGGGACAGCCTGGTGCTCCAGCCAATGGGAGTGAATGAGAGGCGGGGCTGGAGGACCGAGCGGGACAGCCTGGTCCTCCAGCCAATGGGAGTGAATGAAGGGCGGGACTGGAGGATCGAGGGAGACAGTCTGGTCCTCCAGCCAATGGGTATGAATGAGGGGCGGGGCTGGAGGACGGGGCGGGACAGCCTGGTCCTCCAGCCAATGGGAGTGAAGGAGGGGCGGGGCTGCAGGACCGTGCGGGAGAGCCTGGTCCTCCAGCCAATGGGAGTGAGAGGGGAGGGGCTGAGTGCGGACCCCCCATTGTGATCTGGAGCATGCGCATTGCCGCTCACAGTTGAGGATTGAGGCGGTTGTTGGAATTATCAGCCCGGGAGATACTGCCGGATAAATCAGGAACGAGAGACGGAGTTGGTGGGTGGGTTGGTTTGGAGGCTTCATAAGACATGCTGTATAGGCCCCAAGTCCTCATACGAGGCTCGGATTCGGTATTTAAACGGATGACAGCTGCTCGGGCTTTACCCTCAGACAGGCCCGGGTGAACGGCCGCCATCTTGAGACGGGCACAGCTTGCGGCGGAGCGCGTGCGCAGACAGAGGGAGTTCCAGGCTCAGTCCAGATCCCGATTGAATCTGATTGGTTTGAGGACCAGCGTCTCCCGCTCGGTCATCCGGCCCCGCCTCCTCTTCCTATTGGTCCGAGCTGCCGTCAATCAGTCCCCGGGCATTGTGAGCTGGAACAAACCCTTCAGAATCATTGTCAGCTCCCTGGTTTGCAGCTGCGGGGCTTCTCCCTCCCTCCCGGGAACAGGCCCAGGTTAACGGCCCCATCCTGGCTCAGCCACTGGAGGATGGTTCACATCAGAGGATGGGGGAGGGGGACAATAAATCATCGAATCCCTGCAGTGCAGAAGGAGGCCATTCGGCCCAGTGAGCCTGCACCGACCACAACCCCATCCCTCACTGTTTGTATGTTCCCACAACTCTGGGAGATGCCAGCCTCACACAGCCTGACCTCAGTTCTGGCAAGACCCATTCACCATTCTTTGATTTGATTTATTATTGTCACGTGTATTATCATACATTGAAAAGTATTGTTTCTTGCGCACTATACAGACAAAACATACCGTTCATAGAGAAGGAAATGAGAGGGTGCAGAATGTAGTGTTACAGTTACAGCTAGGGTGTAGAGAAAAATCAACTTAATGCAAGGTAAGTCCATTCAAAAGTCCGACAACAGCAGGGAAGAAGTTGTTCTTGAGTCGGTTGGTACGTGACCTCAGACTTTTGTATCTTTTTCCCGACCGATAAAGATGAAAGAGAGAATGTCCGGGATGCATGAGGTCCTTAATTATGCTGGCTGCTTTGCCGAGGCAGCAGGAAGTGTAGCAGAGTCAATGGATTGGAGGCACATCTTTGGACTGTGGGAGGAAACTGGAGCACCCGGAGGAAACCCACGCAGACATGGGGAGAATGTGCAGACTCCATACAGAGAGTGACCCAAGCCAGGAATCAAACCTGGGTCCCTGGCGCTGTGAGGCAGCAGTGCTAAACACTGTGCCACCCCAGAGGGAGGGGGTGGAATCTGCAAGTAAGGAAAGGAATTGTGAAGATGGTGTGATGGATTTAGCAGGCTGATCAACTCTCATGGTGAAAATTATGGTACAGCCTGCCCTGGAGACCAAATGAATGGTGGATGGGTCTTGCCAGAACTGAGGTCAGGCTGTGTGGAAGTGGCGTCTGCCAGAGTTGTGGGAACATGCAAACAGTGAGGGATGGGGTTGTATGCAATGAGAAAGCCTGGGACAGTGGACTCAAATACAGATCAATCCTGTTAAATATGGGACAGATCGTTAGCCTGGGAAGAGTGTGTGGGATGAGGAGTCACTGTTTTCAAGGCACAAGTAAAGACAGATGTATCATGAAAAATGTAATTCTGTTCAGAATTTCTCCATTTATAAATTTTGGAAACTCCTTTTTCCAGGAAATTAGAGTGTGTGGATTATTGGACAGTAAGCTCAAACTGAACATCACAGAATGATCTGACAGAATCACTCAGTTCACCACAGCCAATATCATCAGTGTTTGAATTTGGAAGGAGCAATGTTTGTCTGTGAGACCATTTCAAACATCAGTGTGACGGGAAAAGCATCAAAACACATCCTGGAATGAGAGTGCTGCAGAGCACTAACCGTGAAAGATCTTTAACTCGTTAAACAGCCTGTAAAAACATCAGACCGCTCGCAGCGGGGAGTAACTACACGTACTCTGTGTGTGTTCAACTGATTCTGCAACCTGGAGAGTGACAAGGAAACTGGCACCATGGAGAAATCGTGGAAATGTGAGGACTGTGGTAAAGGATACAATTCTTCATCCCGGCTGGAAATCCATCGACGCGTTCACACTGGGGAGAAGCCATTCAGCTGTTCCGTGTGTGAGAGGAGATTCACTCAGTCATCTGCCCTTCGGTTACACCAGCGGGTTCACGCTGTGAAGAAGCCATTCAGCTGCACAACCTGTGGAGAGAAATTCCAGACTTCATCCCTTCTCACTGAACACCAGCGGATTCACACGGGTGCCAAACCATTCATTTGCTTTGTGTGTGGGATGGGATTCACTCAGATATTCGCTATCCAGTCACACCACCGAATGCACACGAAGGAGGATCCATTCAGGTGCACCACCTGTGGAGAGAGTTTCAGGCAGTCAACCGACCTCAATAAACACCAACACACTCACACTGGGGAGAAGCCGTTCACCTGCTCCGTGTGTGGGAAGGGATTCCCTTGGTCATCCCAACTGCTGTCACATCGGCGAGTTCACACCGGGGGGAGACCGTTCACCTGCTCATTGTGTGGGGAGGGGTTCACTCAGTCACAACGTCTGTTGAGACACCAGCAAATTCACAAGTGACTGTTTGCTGCTGTTAAAAACATTCAGGATCGATAGTCTGACAATATCTGGTTTGATTCTGCTGATGTTAACAATCCGATAACTCGCTAGAATCTGGAGATGTCACGATTTTTGGGCTGTTTTGTCCCTTTTTAAAATCGCCATCTGTGATCTTTCTCCTCAATTCAAGAACCCTCAGCAGAAGTTTAGTTGCAAGAAAAGTTATGAAGTTTTCAGAATCTTAGAAGAATCTTAGAAATCCTACAGCACAGAAAGAGGCCATTCGGCCCATCGAGTCTGCACCGACCACAATCCCACCCAGGCCCTACCCCCATATCCCTACATATTTACCCACTAATCTCTCTAACCTACGCATCCCAGGACACTAAGGGCAATTTTTAGCATAGCCAATCAACCTAACCCGCACATCTTTGGACTGTGGGAGGAAACCGGAGCACCCGGAGGAAACCCACGCAGACACAAGGAGAATGTGCAAACTCCACACAGACAGTGACCCGAGCCAGGAATCGAACCCAGGTCCCTGGAGCTGTGAAGCAGCAGTGCTAACCACTGTGCTACCGTGCCGCCCAAATTCAGTCCTAAATTGATCTTTGATACAAAATGTACAATTCAGTGTCTGAAATGTTCCACTGATTAACATCTCCAATTAAAAAGTGCTGATTAATCCTTGCTGACAATTCTTACTGACTTCTTCGCAGTGCCGTGTCCATTATGAAATTAAATGATGAAAGGAAGCGAAACAAAGAAGTGAAATATTGCACAGTCACATCAGTCTTCTGTGGCAAAGAGTTCCAACAGATTCACCACTCTCTGGCTGAAGAAATTCCTCCTAATCTCTGTTTTAAAGGATCGTCCCTTTAGCCTGAGGTTGTGCCCTGTAGTATTCCGGTTAACACACTGGAATACTCCCTTGGCCCTTTAGGATAATGTCACTGCAGTATATGGGATCTGCAGAAACATTTAATTACATTCTACCAGCCACCTGGTATGCTTAACTGTGGAAACCCTTTTCCATTAAGGTCTCAGATTACTACAGCAGATATGCATTGTTCTGACTCGACCAGCCGGGCTGTGGAATTAATTGGATAGATCTTCCAGAGAGCCAGCAGAGACATAATGGGCCAAATGGTTTCTATTTATGCTGTATCATTCTCTAAAACAGTGAATATTCAGTATCAGGGAGAGAGAGAAGAACCAGTGACTGTGCGATTGAACCCAGCCAGAATCAGCACCATAAAAGGAGTGAGAGGGGAAACGGTATAAAAGCTTTGAAACCATTGCATGGTCCTGCAGCAGAACTTTGAGAAATGGAGCACAGCAATGTACCAATTCTCAATATTTCATTAATTTACCTCAAATGCTTACAACGTTATTATGAATTAATTGCATGAGGTTTCAATGGCGGTTATTACCCAGCATTCGCTGCGGGTGTGACAGTGCCCTATTCACTGCACAGGAGCCCGGTGCGCAAGCGCGGTGCTGTATCTAGCGCATGCGCAGTGTCACTTTGCTCGGAGCCCTGCGAGTGCGGGAGACGCTTGTTTCAAGGGGTGAGAATCGGTGGGGCGGAGGGAGGAATGGAACCGGGAGTCGGGGTGGGGAGGGAGTAGAGGCTTCACAAACATCTGCTGTAGGGCGCCAGGCCTGAATAAGAGCCTTCCGGTCCCGGGTTTGCAGCTCCGGGGAATTTATCCGGGATCAGACCCAGTGCCGCGGCCGCCATCTTTGTTTAGCGGGGAGCAGAGCGCATGCGCGGCCAGTGGGCGGAGCTTCAGGATTTGGGTGACCAGGAGAGACAATGTTTGAGTCATTGACTGACAGGCCGGGTTAATGGATGCTGCCTTTCACCTTCTCAATTTGCAGCGGCTGCTCGCCGTCTTTTATACATTTTAATCATACAGACATTAGCGGTTACTTCGTTGTTAGCTTTGGGTGGTTACCTGTATTGAGACAATTGTCCTCCCCGAGCAACAATTGACCTCCAATCACATTCCTTCAAAAACAACCGTTAACAAAAACCCACAAGTTTCGGTTCCGCTTTATCTTAAGCTCAGCGGACCATCTGGACCTCGCGGTCTGGTTTTTTTTGGCTATTCCGTTTTTTTAATACAAGAACAGGATGTAGCTCCAAGGTTAGTTTGTTATTTAGTCAGCAACAGGATGATCTTTGTTAACCACAGGATAAGTGCTGGGCGCAGCCGGTCCCGTACGCATTAACTTTCAAAGGTCGCAGTCTTAGTTTCACTCCAACACTCATCTCATTTATCTAAAATCCAATGAGCATAGATGCACCCTGCCTAACCTTTCCTCATAAAACAGACCCCTTCATGCCCGAAATCAGCGAGTGAACCTTGTCTGAATTGCTTCCAATGTAAGTATATTCCATCTTAAGTAATCTTATGCTAGAAAACAGGAGGGGAGAATGTTATGGATTTATATTCAGGTCTGACAAATGATTGTTGGAGGTGACACAGTGGTTCGCACTTCTGTCTCATAGCGCCAGAGACCCGGTTCAATTCCAGCCTCGGGTGATTGTATGGAGTTTGCACATTCCCCCTCTGTCCGTGTGGGTTTCCTCTGGGTGCTCTGGTTTCCTCCCACACTCCAAAAAGTGGGTTGATCGACCATGCTAAATTGTCCCTTTGTGTCCCAAGATGAGGGGGAAGGAAAGGATTAGTGATGTACGTACATCAGGTTACAGGGATAGGGCCTGAGTAAAGGTGCTCTGTTAGAAACTTGGTGCAGACTCAATGGGCTAAAAGACCTCCTTCTGCACTGCAGAGATTCTGTGATTTGGGAATCTCCTTTTACAGATGGTTAGAAAAAGAGGATTTTTACAGCAATCTCAAGCCCCCAAAAAATGTGTATTTCTTAATTTCAAACCACAATTGACACATGACTCTTGTAATCTCCTTTTGCAGGGAGTTAGAGTGGGCCAAGCCTGAGGCAGCTGTCGTATGTATATTTACAGAGAGAGAATAGACTAACATTTCGAGTCTGGATGACCCTTTGTCAAAACAAGGGTCATCCAGACTTTAAATGTTGGCTCTACTCTCTCTCCACAGATGCTGTCAGACCTGCTGACATTTTCCAGCATTTTCTGTTTTTGTTTCAGTTTCCAGCATCCGCAATACTTTGCCTTTATATGTATTTATATATCCAAATGTGCAATGTTAACAAAATGGACAGTTACTAACCGAAATATAAAGCATCATGTGATTTAGCTGACTTGACCATATTCCTATAGTTATTCAGTCATTAAAGACACAGTCATGGAGCATTAAACTTGCCTCGCAGGGCCCCTTGTATCAACACACAGGCAGCTGCTTTGTGAGACTGCCAGCAGTACAGACAAGTCAGAGATAAGAATGTCCTGAGAAGAGAGATTCATTGTGAAAGCTCAGGGACGGTTGATAAGATGTAGGAATTCTATGATTCTAATGAACATTCTTTCCTCTCTCGTTCCCCAAAAGCTGTAAATCTCCATCCCACACACTCTCCCTCCATTCTCACTCTGCTGTATCTAATATTCACCCTCCCAATTCTCCTGAAGGTGCTGATTGAGGCTGATTGACAGATCCATGCTCACTGCTTCCTGTCCACCACACACAAATCATAAGAAACAGGAGCTGCAGTTGGCCATTCAGCCCATCGAACTGCTTCAACCATTCATTGAGAATTGGCTGATCTACCGCAGCATCATTTCCCACGCTATCCCCCAGATAGAGAGAGAATAGAGCCAATGTTTCGAGTCTGGAGAGAGGAAAGAATGTTCCATAGAAACTAGAATTGTGTGTTCTGAATTTCTATCCTGTACTGACACTGATGACTTTTGTAAACTTGTTTTACAGGATATTGGAAGAGGAATCACAGGCCGAAATCTCAACCGTCACGTCTAGATCTGACAGAGTCATATTCCTTGGGACCTGAATATCATCGGCCTTTGAATCCAGAAGGAGAAATGGTTGTTTGGTCTGTCAGTTTGAAAAGATTTCAAACATCAGTGTGACTGGAAAAGCACCAACACACTGCCACACTCGAGTGAGAGTGTTCCAGTGCACTGACTAAAGAGCTTTAACCAGTTACACAGCCTGAATAAATATCACAACATTCACAGCAGGGAGGGACTGTACTCGTGTTGTGTGTGTGGACAAGGCTTCAACTGATTGTCCACCCAAGAGAGAGGCGAGCACACCTGTGCCATGGAGAAACCATGGAAATGTGCGGACTGTTGGAAGAGATACAAAGCCCCATCAGAGCTGGAAGTTCATCGGCGCAGCCACACTGGGGAGAGGCCGTTCATCTGCTCTCAGTGTGAGAAGGGATTCACTCATTTATCCAGCCTGCGGACACACCAGCGAGTTCACACGAGGGAGAGACTGTTCACCTGCTCTCAGTGTGAGAAGGGATTCAGTCAGTTATCCGCCCTGCAGAAACACCAGCGAATTCACACTGGGGAGAGGCCGTTCACCTGCTCTCAGTGTGGGAAGGAATTCACTGATTTATCCACCCTGCAGAAACACCAGCGAGTTCACCCTGGGGAGAGGCCATTCACCTGCCCTCAGTGTGGGAAAGGGTTCAGTCGATTATTTAACCTGCAGATGCACCTGCGTGTTCACACTGGGGAGAGACCATTCACCTGCTCTCAGTGTGGGAAGGGATTCAGTCAGTTATCCGGCCTGCAGACGCACCAGCGACTTCACACTGGGGAGACACCGTTCACCTGCTCTCAGTGTGGGAAGGGATTCACTCGGTTATCCAGCCTGCAGACACACCAGCGACTTCACACTGGGGAGAGACCATTCACCTGCTCTCAGTGTGAGAAGGGGTTCAGTCAATTATCTAACCTGCAGATACACCAGCGAGTTCACACTGGGGAGAGGCCGTTCACCTGCTCTCAGTGTGGGAAGGGATTCACTCAGTTATCCAGCCTGAGGAGACACCAGCGCATTCACACTGGGGAGAGGCCGTTCACCTGCTCTCAGTGTGGGAAGGGATTCAGAGTTTCATCAACCCTGCTGAGACACCAACAAGTTCACGAGTGATTCCAGGGGTTGGATTCTGCTGTTATTGTTTCTGCTCTCAATTACATCCAGGACTGCATTTTGTTCATTCTCACAGTTGGTCAATGGGGAGGGTCGGAGGGTTTCTTTCTGCTGGACTGGCCGGTCTCATGACTTTGCCTCCAGTGGGCTGATGCTCTTTGCGTCTTGTTGCGAATACCTGGTTTCAGATTTCACAAGGATCACAGAGTGACAGGGTGTGAGGAAGTTCAGAGATATTTAGTCAGCATTTCTGTTTGAAACGCCCCAAATGCCCATCCAATTTCCTTTGTAATTGTTTATTGTCTCCACTTCCTCCACCCTCATAGGCAGCGAGTTCCAGGTCATTACCATTCGCTGCATCAAAATATTCTTCCTCACATCCCCCCTTCCTCTCTGACCCAAAACCTTAAATCTGTGCCCCCCTCGTCCTTGTCCCAACAGCTAATGGGAACAGCTTTTTTTTGTCCACCTTATCTAAACCTGTCAGAATCTTGTCCACCTCTATCAAATCTCCCCTCAACCTCCTTTGCTCCAAGAGGAACAACCCCAGCCTGACATTGACAATAAAGAACAAACTAACAGAATATGTTACTGTCTGAAATCAAATGGGAATGTTTAATTTCTGTTTTAAAGATATTGTGAATATATTGTCCTGGACAATAAGGGAATTGGAATAACTCACCTTGGGTGTGGTTGAATGGAATATATCAATCTGGTATCCACTTACAATCTCCCTCCCTAACAGCACTGTGGATGTACTTACACCTCAGGCATTGTAACAGTTCAGGAAGGCAGTGTTGGGGTTGACCACGGCCGAGGCAGCTACATACAGCCACATATTCTGTTATAATTGAAGGACTGCAGATTGAATGTGAGGCATTCTGGGACTGGACTATCTTGACCACATTTCTGTGACTGCTCAGTTTCTGCAATCACGGACCATTAAAGCTGCTTAGCAGGGCCCCGACAGAGGACCTGGTGAGAATATTTACTCAGAATGAGTTAGAATTAAATTTATTCCAGGATCGGCAGGTGTTCAGCAGCTGAGATTCCTGAATCTGTAAAAAGGGGGTCCGACCAAACAGTACTAGGTAGTTGGTTAAGAAGTTAAAAAGCATTCTGAACCATTGCTTAACCTATCGTCAATTTGTGATAAGAACTGTGAGGGATTTGTGACCCGATATTTGGTGAAGTGATGGTATACTCCAAGTAGCACTGGACTCAAAACCAGATCTCTGAGAGTAGATTCTAACAGTTATAATCCTACCCAAGCATGGTCAGTGAAAAATCAGAGCTCGAGTGGGGACTGGACAGGTCTCTTACCTGCCATTTGGAAACTAAGAACAAGAAGCTTATAGATAAAATGATTAGAGAATAGAGCCAACGTTTCGATTCTGGATGACACTTTGTCAGACTCATCCAGACTCAAACCATTGGCACTATTCTCTCTCCAAAGATGCTGCCAGACCTGCTGAGATCTTCCAGCATTTTCTGTTTTTGTTTCAGATTCCAGCATCCGCAGTAGTTTACTTATATGATAAAATGATTAGTTCTGATTGGAATCCCCACGACCCTCCCGCAAAACAGAGGGAGTGGTGGCAAAAGGAGAAAAAGGATAAGGATGATAAAGTCTGGGTTCTGATTCTCCGAGCCCATGTAGACTTAACAAAATGAGTGAACCAGTTTATAAAGAATGGAAGTTACCAATCCCAACAATAACTGATCAAATTAAAATAATTAGGTTGATGAATATAACAAAAAACATGGGTGAAGTTTAAAATCAAGTTTGTTTTGTTGTTTGGGAAGTTTTTAAAACTTGTGTAAAGTGTCAAGTTTATTTCTGCTCACTCGCCACCCCTTTCGGTTCTGTAGAAAAGTTAACCCTTTCAGCAGACAGTTGATTTGTTTTTAAATTGCCAGGAAACTCGTGTCTATTTTAGTTTATAATTGAAGATTTATGGGAATTGGCTAAGATGGTCTTTTGACATTTTTAAAGTATAAAACAGTGATCTTGAGAAGGCAATTTGGTAGAGAGAGGTGGAGGGAGAGATGTTTACAGAGAGGTGTGGAGAGCTGTTGGTTTTACAAGTTATCCATGTTTTTGGAGCGGTCACTTCATGTCCTGGTCTGAGAGGGATGGAGAGAAGTCTGTTCAATTGTTAATGTTAAGCTTTCTCTATTAACTGTTAATCGACACTTTGCTTTTTATCTTTCTGACTTGTTACATTTTTAATGGTTAATAAACTTTCTAATTTCACCATTTGAAGCTTTCTTTCTTGCCATATGGTTAAGTCGCTGGAACCTGGTGTGATTTACGATTAGGGAGGTTATTGCAAACAAGAGAACCCCCATAAATCTTCATTCAAATAAATCAAAGTTCTTACAAATGGAATGCTATCCTTTATTATGAGAGAAATTGAACATGGAAGTAAAGATATTATGCTTCAGTTTCAGCAAGAAGTCTCACAACACCAGGTTAAAGTCCAACAGGTTTATTTGGTAGCACAAGCCACAAGCTTTCGGAACAGGCTGTTCCTTCATCAGGTGAGTGGGAGTTCGGTTCACAAACAGGGCAAAAGAAAACACAAACTCAATTTACAAAATAATGGTTGGAATGTGAGACCAGGCAAGTCGTGGGGGTTACAGATAGTGTGATATGAACCCAAGATCCCAGTTGAGGCTGTCCTCATGTGTGCGGAACTTGGCTATCAGTCTCTGCTCAGCGACTCTGCGCTGTCGTGTGTCGCGAAGGCCGCCTTGGAGAACGCTTACCCGAAGATCAGAGGCCGAACGCCCGTGACTGCCTAAGTGTTCCCCAACAGGAAGAGAACACTCTTGCCTGGTGAGGCACAGGAATCCCAGCGAGAGCAGCATTCAACAAGCCCCAGCCGAGACAAAAAGTTCTTACACAAGTCACGAACCCAAGCACTTGAAACAGAAACTTCACGCCGACCAAGGCGTTCCTCCCAGCGGCCACATTTCCAAAAGCTCACCGCAAGGCGCGCATAACTCCCAGTCAGGAGGAAGCTTGAGTCTGTCTGATGCCCCATCTTCATTCACGCAAAAAGCCACGCTCTCATTGGCTGGAAGACCTGAGGCCTTCCGGTCCTCCAATTCTTTTCATTGGCCAGAGCTGGTGAGGGGCGGTGAATCAAACGTACGCCTGTGCGGGTGTTGGGGGGAATGTGCGGGTGTGGGGCGGGGCCCGGGACAAAGCCGGCGCACTGACCATTGTCTGTCCGGGTCTTCCAGCCTTTCCCATTGGACAACAGCTCAGCGTGGCTGGAGGGCAAAGTCCCGCCCACCCCCACGTGGGGCTCCGCCCCTCATTTTCCATCTACGGGGGATTGACCAATGGGAACTCTGGAGGACCGGAAGGACTCTGCTCCTCCAGCCAATCAGAGCTCCCCATTGTCTGAATGCGGAAGTGGACAATGAGCTTGTTCAGCTGCTCATTCCTGCCCTGCAAAGCTGCTGCTGCTCGCTCTCTGAATGAAGATTGCGTACAGACAGCCTGAAACGTGCCTCCTCTCGACAACACCTACATTCTGTTTCTGAGGTGAAGTGGATTCACGTTCGCCCGTGTAGCGGAAGGCCCCGCGTCAGAACCAGGCGGAAACTTTGGGTTTGTTTTCTTTTTTTTTGTGAGTAACTTTATTTTGCAGTTTTTGCTCACAGAGACGCCCGGTTTTTGTGTTGTTTTTGTTTGTTTGTTTTTCGTTCCCTGCGGGGAGGAAGGAGGGAGGTGAGCTGCTGCCTGCCTGTCGCCTGGCCTGCCTGTCGCCTGGCCTGCCTGCCTCCCGGTCCAACGTCCCGCCCTTCCTACCAAGTGAGCTCCTCCTCCCCCACCTCCATCTACTGGGGGAGGTCAGGTCCGGGGTGCAGCCGATCCCGCTCGGCCTTCGGGACCCCTCCCTCCGCCACATATACTCCTTCCGGCGCCAGGTTTTTGTCCGCCTGGCCCGGGAGGAGGAACTGGAGGGAGGGTTCAATGTCCCCCACGAGGGGACCACGTACCGGGTCTTTTGGTCCGTGGACGGTGTGCGGTGCCATGCCTGTAAGGAGGCGGGGCACGTGAGAAAAACTGCCCCGTCTCCAAGGCCGCCGACCGCCAACCCAAGGCGGCCGCAGCTGGCACCGCAGCCCCCTCTCCCCCCAAACGAGTACCATCTGCCCCCCCGCGAGGGGAGGCCACGCCGGCAGCAGCTGTCACCTCAGCTGCCGGCAGGGGGGGGAGCGGAGCCTCCGCGTGGCCAAAAGGGCACAACAAAAAAGGGGGGGACCGGAACCCCAGCCCCCAAGAAAGACACCCCAACCACCCCGGCAGCCAGCTCGGGGACCACCTCAGTCTCCACCTGCGCCCGCCCCCCCCCCCCCCCCACCATCTGCCGGGCCCGTGGGCTCTCCGGGGCCTAGTGCTGGGTCTGGTGCCCGGGATCATGGGCCCGAGCATGGGGGGGTAAGCGACCCCGAGCCGGCAAAACTGGCGACACCGCCACCTCGGGGGGACGTGACGGGAGAGCAGGGGGGGCGCGGCAAGGTGAAGAGGGGCGGAGGGTGAGGGGCCTCACCTGCCGAGGGCAGGTTAACAAAAAGAGGCGGGGCCCCTCGGGCACCATTGAGTTTGAGGTCTGCGTGCCCCTCCCGCCTTGTGAATCATCTCCTGCCGTGCCCCCACCTGTCTTTGTGCCTTGTCCCCAGAAAAAAGGGGGCAAGGCACAGCACAAAACTAAACGCGTGCTGCCTCAGTCCCCCGACGAGGAGTCCCCGGGGCCGGGTGGCAGCGGGGCCCCCGCGGCTCTGTTCCACCCGGTCGATTACAACCTGGACTTCTTCTTTAGCATGTCGGGGGACTGGGGCAACACCCCAATGTTCGTGTCCCTATCATCAGGTGGTCCACGGGAGGAGGCCAAGTGGCTGACGGCCAGGAAAGGTAAAGCTCGGGTGATTGAGAGCACCCCGGTGGATGTGCCCCTACACAACAAGTACTCCTGCCTGAGTACTGTTGGGGGGGACAGCCCACCTGGGGGAAGCAGCAGTGGCCGGGCCTCCGGAGTGGAGTCCGGCCCTGTAACTCAGAGGGCTAAGGAAAAGAGGGGAAGGCAGTATTAATCGGGGACTCGGCAGTCAGGGGGACGGACAGGCGATTTTGGGGAGGCAGGCGGGAGTCTCAGATGGTGGTCTGCCTCCCTGGGGCTGGGATTCAGGATGTCATTGGGCAAGTCCCAGAAATCCTGAGGGGGGAGGGAGAGGAGCCGGAGGTAGCAGTACATATTGGTACCGCTGATGTGGGTAGGAAGGGGGAAGGGGTCATGAAAAGAGAGTATAGGGAATTAGGGAGACAGCTGAGGAGGAGGAAAGCAAAAGTAGTAATCTCAGGATTGCTGCCTGTGCCATGGGAAGGCGAGGACAGGAATGGAGTGAGGTGGAGGATGAATGTGTGGCTGAGGGGCTGGTGCAGGGGGCAGGGAGTCAGGTTCCTGGACCATTGGGACCTCTTCAGGGGCAGGTGTGACCTGTACACAAAAAACGGGTGGCACTTGAATCCCAGGGGGACCAATATCCTGGCAGGAAGGTTGGCTAAGGCTACTGGGGAGAGTTTAAACTAGATAGGTTGGGGGAGGGGATCAGAGTGAGGAAGTTAGCTCGCAAACAGAGAAGGGTTATAGGCAGTGCAAGAGGGCGGATGGACGGGGGATAGAGAAGGGGAGAGCTCAGACCAAAGGATTGAGATGTGTTTACTTTAATGCCAGGAGTATAGTGAATAAAGGGGATGAGCTCAGAGCGTGGATCGATGCCTGGAAGTATGATGTGGTGGCCATTACGGAGACTTGGATGTCTCAGGGACAGGACTGGATACTCCAGGTGCCGGGATTCAGATGTTTCAGGAAGGACAGGGAGGGAGGCAAGAGAGGGGGTGGAGTGGCACTGCTGATCAGGGATAGTGTCACAGCTGTAGAGAAGGTGTATGCTGTGGAGGGATTGTCCACCGAGTCTCTGTGGGTGGAGGTACAGAGTGCAAAGGGGCCGGTCACTTTGCTGCGAGTTTTCTATAGGCCGCCCAATAGTAACAGGGAGGTGGAGGAGCAGATAGGGAAACAGATCCTGGAGAGATGCAGTAATAGCAGAGCTGTTGTGATGGGAGACTTTAATTTCCCAAACATAGATTGGAATATCCCGAGGGTAAGGGGATTGGATGGGGAAGAGTTCGTTAGGTGTGTTCAGGAGGGTTTCCTGACACAGGATGTGGACAAGCCTACAAGAGGAGAGGCTGTACTTGATCTGATACTGACCAATGAACCTGGACAGGTGTCAGATCTCAGTGGGAGAGCATCTTGGGGATAGCGATCATAACTCTATCTCCTTTAGGCTTGCATTGGAAAAAGAGAGGATCAGGCAAGCTAGGAAAGTGTTTATATGGAGTAAGGGGAAATATGAAGACATTAGACAGCAAATTAGAGGAGTAAATTGGAAGGAGGTATTCTCAGGGAAATGTACTGAAGAGAGGTGGCAGTTTTTCAAGGAATGTCTGTCTAGAGTTCGACAGAACAACGTTCCGAGCAGACAGGGAGGTGTTGGTCGGTTAAAGGAACTGTGGTGCACGAAAGCTGTGCGGGACCTAGTCGAGAAGAAAAGGAAAGCGTACAAAAGACTCAGAGCTTGGCGAAGATAGGGATTTAGAAGAGTTTACGACTTGTAGGAAGGGACTAAAGAAGGAAATTAGGAGAGCCAGAAGGGGTCACGAGAAGGCCCTGGCAGGTAGGATTAAGGAGAACCCCAAGGTGTTCTATAAATATGTGAAGAGTAAAAGGATGAGACGTGACGGAATAGGGCCTATAAAAGGTGAAGGCGGGAAAATCTGTACGGAACCAGTAGAAATGGCAGAGGTGCTCAATGAGTATTTTGCCTCGGTTTTCACAGAGGAGAAGGACCTGGGTGGATGTACTGCGGGCTTGTGGTGGACTGAAAAGATTGAGTAGGTGGACTTTAAGAGGTTGTGCTGGAATCTTTGAATGGCATCAAGATAGATAAGTCACCGGGTCCGGATGGGATGGACCCCAGGTTACTCGGTCTGGGGAGGTTTGTTGCTGGCTTTAAAAAGGGATTGCCTTGGAGGTTTCAGCCTCACTATTCCACAGAGAGAGCTGAGGGTAAGAGAGAGTGTTTTTTAGTGGAGATTTATTTATTTATTTTTCAGTTAATTTTGTGCGTAAAATCGGAGGGGTTTTTTTTCAAAACCAGAAGTAGGCCTGGGGAGGTTTGTTGCTGGCTTTAAAAGGCAGGCAGCACTTACGAGCGGGCAGTGGAGCGAGTGAAGCAGAGTGGGAGCTGTCAGGGCTTTGGCTCACAGGGCTTGTGGGAAGCAGAGTGAGAGCTGTCAGGGCTTTGGCTCAGAGGGCTTAGGCGGTAAGGGCGAGGCAGGGCAAGTTATTTTTATCCAAACCTATATAGGAAAAGGGTAACTATGAACGATAGGCCAGTTTGGTGCTTCCGGTGTGGGATGTGGGAGTTCCTGGAAACACCGAGCCTCCCGGGAGGACCACATTTGCACCAGGTGCGTGGAACTGCAGCTCCTGAGGGACCGCGTCACGGAACTGGAGCTGCAGATTGCTGACCTTGGTCTAGTCAGGGAGAATGAGAATAATGGACACGAGTTATAGGGAACTAGTTACACCGGGGCATCGGGAGGAAGACACGTGGGCCACAGTTAGGAGGAGTAAAGGTCAGAAGGGTAACGTACCAGAGAGTACTCCAGTGGCTGTCTCTCATAATAGGAAGGGCTCGGCGACAGGTGTGAGAGGGGAGGGGAGTGAGCAATTAGAGGAGGGGTCACCTGTGGTTGTCCCACTCCAAAACAAGTATATTGTTTTGGATAGTGTGGAGGAGGATGACTCTCCAGGGGTAAGCCACAGTGACCAGGTCACTGGCACAGAGTCAGGCTCTGTGGCCCAGAAAGGAAAGAGAGGGGTTAGGAGAGCAATAGTGGTGGGGGATGCGTCGGTTAGAGGCACGGACAGGCGATTCTGTGGGTGCGAACGGGACTCCAGGATGGTAGTCTGCCTACCTAGTGCTGGGGTAATGGATGTCTCCAAGCGGATAGGAGGCATATTAAAAGGGGAAGATAAAGAAACGGATGTCATTGCACACATTGGTGCAAATGACGTAGATAGGAAGAGCAGGGGGATCCTACGAGAGCAATTCAGGGAGTTGGGAAATAGACTAAAAAGTAGGGCCTCCAGGGTGGCCATCTCCGGGCTGCTCCCAATGCCTCGTGCCAGTGAGGCTAAGAATAGGGAGTTAGTACAATTGAATGCTTGGCTAAAGGACTGGTCCAGGAGGGAGGGCTTCATCTTCCTAGATCAATGGGAAGTTTTCAGGAGAGGATGGCACCTGTACAAGAAGGACGGGTCACAATTAAGTTGGAAGGGCATGAATATCCTGGCTGGGAGTTTTGCTAGTGCAGTTCGGGGGGGGTTTAAACTAGTATGGCAGGGGGGTGGGGATCAAAATATTAGGTCTACAAGTGTAGAGGCTGGGGACGAGCTTGGGGCTGGGACAAGGCTGGCAAAGAAGAAGAGCACTCTGGGGGAGGACGACCTCACTGGGCCTGGAGGTCTGGAGTGCTAATACTTCAATGCAAGGAGCGTGGCAGGTAAGACAGACGAACTTAGGGCCTAAATGCTCATGAGGAATTTGGATGTGGTTGCAGTGACAGAGACTTGGTTGAAAGAGGGACAGGACTGGCAGCTGAATATTCCGGGGTACAAGTGTTTTAGGCGAGACAGAGGAGGGGCCAAAACAGGTGGGAGAGTAGCAGTATTAGTTGGAGAGCATATTACAGCGGTGCAGAGGGAGGACAATTCAGAGGGGTCGTGTAACGAGTCACTCTGGGTGGAGCTTAGAAACAGGAAGGGTGCAGTCACTATGTTGGGGGTGTACTACAGGCCCCCCAACAGCCCAAGGGAAGTGGAAGAACGGATATGTCAGGAGATACTGGATAGGTGCAGGAAAAATAGGGTTGTTGTAGTGGGAGACTTCAATTTCCCTGGTATAGACTGGAAATCGCTGAGAGCTGGGACTGAATGGGGAGGAATTTGTAAAATGCGTACAGGAGGGTTCTTTGGAACAATATGTGGACAGCCCAAATAGAGAGGGGGCTATCTTGGACCTAGTACTGGGGAATGAGCCCGGTCAGGTCTTCAAAGTTCCAGTAGGGGAACATGTGGCAAATAGTGACCACAATTCTGTTAGCTTTAGGATAGTGATGGAAAAGGATGAGTGGTGTCCCAAGGGTAAGGTGTTGGATTGGGGGAAGGCTAATTTTAGTGGGATTAGGCAGAAATTGGCAGCTGTTGATTGGGAGAGGCTGTTTGAGGATAAATCCACATCTGGCATGTGGGAGTCTTTTAAGGAACAGTTGTTAGGGCCACAGGACAGGCATGTGCCTGTAAAAAAGGATAGGATTCAAGAACCGTGGATAACCAGGGAAATTGAGGGACTGGTCAAAAAGAAAAGAGGCGCATGTTAGGTCCAGGCAGCTAAAAACGGAGGGAGCTCTGGAGGAGTACAAAGAAAGTAGGAAAGAACTCAAACGGGGAATTAGAAGGGCAAAAAGGGGTCACGAAATGTCCTTGGCAGACAGGATTAAGGAGAATCCCAAGGCATTTTATTCATACGTTAGGAACAAAAGGGTTGTCAGGGGAAATAAAAAAATCAGACCTCTCAGGGACAAAAGTGGGGAATTATGCTTGGAGCCCAAAGAAGTCGGGGAGATCCTAAATGAATACTTTGCGTCGGTATTCACAAAGGAGAGGGATGTGTTGACTGGGAGTGTCTCGGAGGGGAGTGTTGAACCGTTGGAGAAAATCTCCATTACAAGGGAGGAAGTGTTAGGTTTGTTAGAGAATATAAAGACTGACAAATCCCCAGGGCCTGATGGAATCTATCCAAGGCTGCTCAGGGAGACGAGAGATGAAATCGCTGGGCCTCTGACGCAAATCTTTGTCTCGTCACTGGACACAGGTGAGGTCCCAGAGGATTGGAGGATAGCTAATGTGGTCCCATTAGTTAACCCGGGTAATTATAGGCCGGTGAGCTTGACGTCCGTGGTGGGGAAGTTGTTGGAGAAGATTCTTAGAGATAGGATGTATGTGCATTTAGAAAGGAATAAACTCATTAACGATAGTCAGCATGGTTTTGAGAGAAGGAGGTCATGCCTCACTAACCTGGTGGAGTTTTTTGAAGAAGTGACCAGAATGGTTGACGAGGGAAGGGCCGTGGATGCCATCTATATGGACTTTAGTAAAGCGTTTGACAAAGTCCCTCATGGTAGGTTGGTGAAAAAGGTTGGATCTCATGGGATAAAGGGGGAGGTGGCTCGATGGGTGGAGAACTGGCTTGGTCACAGAAGACAGAGGGTGGTAGTGGAAGGGTCTTTTTCCGGCTGGAGGCCTGTGACTAGTGGTGTTCCGCAGGGCTCTGTATTGGGACCTCTGCTGTTTGTGATTTATATAAATGATCTGGAAGAAGGTGTAACTAGGGTGATCAGTAGGTTTGTGGACGACAAAATTGGCAGGACTTGCAGATAGTGAGGAGCATTGTCAGAGGCTACAGAAGGAGAGAGATCGGCTGGAAATTTGGGCAAAGAAATGGCAGATGGAGTTCAATCCTGATAAATGCGAAGTGATGCATTTTGGTAGAAATAATGTAAGGAGGAGCTATACGATAAATGGCAGAACCATAAAGGGTGTAGATATGCAGAGGGACCAGGGTGTGCAACTTTAAAAGTCAGTTACCTGGGAGGTTCCCCCTCATTGATCCACTGGAGCAAGCTGAGAGGGGTGATTGAAAAGCAGCAGTGCTGGTAAGAGATTAATTGGATTAATTGAATTGTTTATTTATTTAATTAGTCAGCTAGTGTGTGTATTTTTTTGGCCTTTACTTTAACAGCAGTTTTTCAAGTTTAAAGTGAAAACTAGAAGTGGGCAGCAAAGGAGTCTGGGAAGGGTTTTTATTTTAACTTTAAAAGTCAGTTACCTGGGAGGTTCCCCCTCATTGATCCACTGGAGCAAGCTGAGAGGGGTGATTGAAAAGCAGCAGTGCTGGTAAGAGATTAATTGAATTGTTTATTTATTTAATTAGTCAGCTAGTGTGTGTATTTTTTTGGCCTTTACTTTAACAGCAGTTTTTCAAGTTTAAAGTGAAAACTAGAAGTGGGCAGCAAAGGAGTCTGGGAAGGGTTTTTATTTTAACTTTAAAAGTCAGTTACCTGGGAGGTTCCCCCTCATTGATCCACTGGAGCAAGCTGAGAGGGGTGATTAAAAAGCAGCAGTGCTGGTAAGAGATTAATTGGATTAATTGAATTGTTTATTTATTTAATTAGTCAGCTAGTGTGTGTATTTTTTTGGCCTTTACTTTAACAGCAGTTTTTCAAGTTTAAAGTGAAAACTAGAAGTGGGCAGCAAAGGAGTCTGGGAAGGGTTTTTATTTTAACTTTAAAAGTCAGTTACCTGGGAGGTTCCCCCTCATTGATCCACTGGAGCAAGCTGAGAGGGGTGATTGAAAAGCAGCAGTGCTGGTAAGAGATTAATTGGATTAATTGAATTGTTTATTTATTTAATTAGTCAGCTAGTGTGTGTATTTTTTTGGCCTTTACTTTAACAGCAGTTTTTCAAGTTTAAAGTGAAAACTAGAAGTGGGCAGCAAAGGAGTCTGGGAAGGGTTTTTATTTTAACTTTAAAAGTCAGTTACCTGGGAGGTTCCCCCTCATTGATCCACTGGAGCAAGCTGAGAGGGGTGATTGAAAAGCAGCAGTGCTGGTAAGAGATTAATTGGATTAATTGAATTGTTTATTTATTTAATTAGTCAGCTAGTGTGTGTATTTTTTTGGCCTTTACTTTAACAGCAGTTTTTCAAGTTTAAAGTGAAAACTAGAAGTGGGCAGCAAAGGAGTCTGGGAAGGGTTTTTATTTTAACTTTAAAAGTCAGTTACCTGGGAGGTTCCCCCTCATTGATCCACTGGAGCAAGCTGAGAGGGGTGATTGAAAAGCAGCAGTGCTGGTAAGAGATTAATTGGATTAATTGAATTGTTTATTTATTTAATTAGTCAGCTAGTGTGTGTATTTTTTTGGCCTTTACTTTAACAGCAGTTTTTCAAGTTTAAAGTGAAAACTAGAAGTGGGCAGCAAAGGAGTCTGGGAAGGGTTTTTATTTTAACTTTAAAAGTCAGTTACCTGGGAGGTTCCCCCTCATTGATCCACTGGAGCAAGCTGAGAGGGGTGATTGAAAAGCAGCAGTGCTGGTAAGAGATTAATTGGATTAATTGAATTGTTTATTTATTTAATTAGTCAGCTAGTGTGTGTATTTTTTTGGCCTTTACTTTAACAGCAGTTTTTCAAGTTTAAAGTGAAAACTAGAAGTGGGCAGCAAAGGAGTCTGGGAAGGGTTTTTATTTTAACTTTAAAAGTCAGTTACCTGGGAGGTTCCCCCTCATTGATCCACTGGAGCAAGCTGAGAGGGGTGATTGAAAAGCAGCAGTGCTGGTAAGAGATTAATTGGATTAATTGAATTGTTTATTTATTTAATTAGTCAGCTAGTGTGTGTATTTTTTTGGCCTTTACTTTAACAGCAGTTTTTCAAGTTTAAAGTGAAAACTAGAAGTGGGCAGCAAAGGAGTCTGGGAAGGGTTTTTATTTTAACTTTAAAAGTCAGTTACCTGGGAGGTTCCCCCTCATTGATCCACTGGAGCAAGCTGAGAGGGGTGATTGAAAAGCAGCAGTGCTGGTAAGAGATTAATTGAATTGTTTATTTATTTAATTAGTCAGCTAGTGTGTGTATTTTTTTGGCCTTTACTTTAACAGCAGTTTTTCAAGTTTAAAGTGAAAACTAGAAGTGGGCAGCAAAGGAGTCTGGGAAGGGTTTTTATTTTAACTTTAAAAGTCAGTTACCTGGGAGGTTCCCCCTCATTGATCCACTGGAGCAAGCTGAGAGGGGTGATTGAAAAGCAGCAGTGCTGGTAAGAGATTAATTGGATTAATTGAATTGTTTATTTATTTAATTAGTCAGCTAGTGTGTGTATTTTTTTGGCCTTTACTTTAACAGCAGTTTTTCAAGTTTAAAGTGAAAACTAGAAGTGGGCAGCAAAGGAGTCTGGGAAGGGTTTTTATTTTAACTTTAAAAGTCAGTTACCTGGGAGGTTCCCCCTCATTGATCCACTGGAGCAAGCTGAGAGGGGTGATTGAAAAGCAGCAGTGCTGGTAAGAGATTAATTGGATTAATTGAATTGTTTATTTATTTAATTAGTCAGCTAGTGTGTGTATTTTTTTGGCCTTTACTTTAACAGCAGTTTTTCAAGTTTAAAGTGAAAACTAGAAGTGGGCAGCAAAGGAGTCTGGGAAGGGTTTTTATTTTAACTTTAAAAGTCAGTTACCTGGGAGGTTCCCCCTCATTGATCCACTGGAGCAAGCTGAGAGGGGTGATTGAAAAGCAGCAGTGCTGGTAAGAGATTAATTGGATTAATTGAATTGTTTATTTATTTAATTAGTCAGCTAGTGTGTGTATTTTTTTGGCCTTTACTTTAACAGCAGTTTTTCAAGTTTAAAGTGAAAACTAGAAGTGGGCAGCAAAGGAGTCTGGGAAGGGTTTTTATTTTAACTTTAAAAGTCAGTTACCTGGGAGGTTCCCCCTCATTGATCCACTGGAGCAAGCTGAGAGGGGTGATTGAAAAGCAGCAGTGCTGGTAAGAGATTAATTGGATTAATTGAATTGTTTATTTATTTAATTAGTCAGCTAGTGTGTGTATTTTTTTGGCCTTTACTTTAACAGCAGTTTTTCAAGTTTAAAGTGAAAACTAGAAGTGGGCAGCAAAGGAGTCTGGGAAGGGTTTTTATTTTAACTTTAAAAGTCAGTTACCTGGGAGGTTCCCCCTCATTGATCCACTGGAGCAAGCTGAGAGGGGTGATTGAAAAGCAGCAGTGCTGGTAAGAGATTAATTGGATTAATTGAATTGTTTATTTATTTAATTAGTCAGCTAGTGTGTGTATTTTTTTGGCCTTTACTTTAACAGCAGTTTTTCAAGTTTAAAGTGAAAACTAGAAGTGGGCAGCAAAGGAGTCTGGGAAGGGTTTTTATTTTAACTTTAAAAGTCAGTTACCTGGGAGGTTCCCCCTCATTGATCCACTGGAGCAAGCTGAGAGGGGTGATTGAAAAGCAGCAGTGCTGGTAAGAGATTAATTGGATTAATTGAATTGTTTATTTATTTAATTAGTCAGCTAGTGTGTGTATTTTTTTGGCCTTTACTTTAACAGCAGTTTTTCAAGTTTAAAGTGAAAACTAGAAGTGGGCAGCAAAGGAGTCTGGGAAGGGTTTTTATTTTAACTTTAAAAGTCAGTTACCTGGGAGGTTCCCCCTCATTGATCCACTGGAGCAAGCTGAGAGGGGTGATTGAAAAGCAGCAGTGCTGGTAAGAGATTAATTGGATTAATTGAATTGTTTATTTATTTAATTAGTCAGCTAGTGTGTGTATTTTTTTGGCCTTTACTTTAACAGCAGTTTTTCAAGTTTAAAGTGAAAACTAGAAGTGGGCAGCAAAGGAGTCTGGGAAGGGTTTTTATTTTAACTTTAAAAGTCAGTTACCTGGGAGGTTCCCCCTCATTGATCCACTGGAGCAAGCTGAGAGGGGTGATTGAAAAGCAGCAGTGCTGGTAAGAGATTAATTGGATTAATTGAATTGTTTATTTATTTAATTAGTCAGCTAGTGTGTGTATTTTTTTGGCCTTTACTTTAACAGCAGTTTTTCAAGTTTAAAGTGAAAACTAGAAGTGGGCAGCAAAGGAGTCTGGGAAGGGTTTTTATTTTAACTTTAAAAGTCAGTTACCTGGGAGGTTCCCCCTCATTGATCCACTGGAGCAAGCTGAGAGGGGTGATTGAAAAGCAGCAGTGCTGGTAAGAGATTAATTGGATTAATTGAATTGTTTATTTATTTAATTAGTCAGCTAGTGTGTGTATTTTTTTGGCCTTTACTTTAACAGCAGTTTTTCAAGTTTAAAGTGAAAACTAGAAGTGGGCAGCAAAGGAGTCTGGGAAGGGTTTTTATTTTAACTTTAAAAGTCAGTTACCTGGGAGGTTCCCCCTCATTGATCCACTGGAGCAAGCTGAGAGGGGTGATTGAAAAGCAGCAGTGCTGGTAAGAGATTAATTGGATTAATTGAATTGTTTATTTATTTAATTAGTCAGCTAGTGTGTGTATTTTTTTGGCCTTTACTTTAACAGCAGTTTTTCAAGTTTAAAGTGAAAACTAGAAGTGGGCAGCAAAGGAGTCTGGGAAGGGTTTTTATTTTAACTTTAAAAGTCAGTTACCTGGGAGGTTCCCCCTCATTGATCCACTGGAGCAAGCTGAGAGGGGTGATTGAAAAGCAGCAGTGCTGGTAAGAGATTAATTGGATTAATTGAATTGTTTATTTATTTAATTAGTCAGCTAGTGTGTGTATTTTTTTGGCCTTTACTTTAACAGCAGTTTTTCAAGTTTAAAGTGAAAACTAGAAGTGGGCAGCAAAGGAGTCTGGGAAGGGTTTTTATTTTAACTTTAAAAGTCAGTTACCTGGGAGGTTCCCCCTCATTGATCCACTGGAGCAAGCTGAGAGGGGTGATTGAAAAGCAGCAGTGCTGGTAAGAGATTAATTGGATTAATTGAATTGTTTATTTATTTAATTAGTCAGCTAGTGTGTGTATTTTTTTGGCCTTTACTTTAACAGCAGTTTTTCAAGTTTAAAGTGAAAACTAGAAGTGGGCAGCAAAGGAGTCTGGGAAGGGTTTTTATTTTAACTTTAAAAGTCAGTTACCTGGGAGGTTCCCCCTCATTGATCCACTGGAGCAAGCTGAGAGGGGTGATTGAAAAGCAGCAGTGCTGGTAAGAGATTAATTGGATTAATTGAATTGTTTATTTATTTAATTAGTCAGCTAGTGTGTGTATTTTTTTGGCCTTTACTTTAACAGCAGTTTTTCAAGTTTAAAGTGAAAACTAGAAGTGGGCAGCAAAGGAGTCTGGGAAGGGTTTTTATTTTAACTTTAAAAGTCAGTTACCTGGGAGGTTCCCCCTCAGTAGTAGTTTTTTTTTCTCTCTCGGGCCCCTAGCCCTATAAATTGGTGCAGAGGAGATACCCGATCCTCTACACTGGTAGAGGATCCCACCCTTCCATCCTCCTCTAACCTAATTATAAGTGTGGGGAAGTTTTTTGTTTTCTTTTTTTCTTGCTGGTAATGGCTTCAGGGATGGCAGTTCAGGCAGTATGCTGCATCTCCTGTGGGATGTATGTGGTGAGGAAATCCAGTAGTGTTTCAGGAGATTTTAGTTGTAAGAAGTGCATTAGATTGCAGCTTCTGGAGGAGCGTGTAAAGGAGCTGGAGGGGGAGGTAGAGGAACTCCGCATAATTCGGGAGGCGGAGGTGGAAGTTGATAGGAGTTATAGAGAAATAGTAACTCCTAGAAATGAGGCTTGGGTCAATGCCAGGAGGAGGGGTAAGAAGCAATTGGGAAGACAATCCCCTGGGGCGGTTCCCCTCCATAATAGGTTTTCGGTGCTGGAGGCTACAGTTGAGGAGGAATCAACTGAGCATAGAGAGCAGATCTCTGGGGGTGAGCCGAGTGAGAAAGCTCAGGTGGTTAGGGGCTGTAAAAGACTGGGCCTTGTGATTGGGGACTCCACAATTAAGGGGACAGATAGGAGGGTCGGAACTAAAGGTAGGGACTCAGGGTTGGTGTGTTGCCTACCAGGGGCTGGGGTCCGGGATGTGTCTGACAGGGTATTCAGGACTCTTAGGGGGGTGGGAGATAAACCACAAGTTATTGTACATGTGGGGACACACGACATAGGGAGGATAGGGGAAGGGGATATTAGGCAGGGATTTATGGAGTTGGGGTGGAAACTAAAGGCCAAGACTGACAGAGTGGTTATCTCTGGACTCTTGCCTGTACCACGGGATAGTTTAGAGAGGAATAGGGAGAGGGAAGGTTTGAATTCATGGCTGAGGGGATGGTGCAGGAGGGAGGGGTTCAGGTACTTAAGCAATTGGGGCTCGTACTGGGGAAGGTGTGACCTCTATGAGAAGGATGGTCTACACCTTAATCGGAAGGGGACCAATATCCTGGGGGGTAAATTTGCTAAGGCCATGCAGGGAGGTTTAAACTGATTCGGGGGGGGGGGATGGGATCCTGAGTAGTGGGGCTGAAAGTGAGGGATGCATGGATGGGGACTGCAATGCACGGCATTGCAGAGGTGGGGTGGAGCAGGGTTTGAAATGTGTATACTTCAATGCCAGGAGTATTCGCAATAAAGTGGGTGAACTTGCAGCGTGGATCAGTACCTGGGACTTCGATGTTGTGGCTATTTCAGAGACATGGATAGAGCAGGGGCAGGAATGGATGCTGCAGGTCCCGGGGTTCAAATGTTTTAGTCGAAGTAGGGAAGGAGGTAGAAGAGGGGGAGGGGTAGCATTATTGGTCAGAGATTGTATCACAGTGTCAGAGAGGAGGTTTGATGAGGACTTATCTGTTGAGGTAGTATGGGCGGAGATTAGAAATAGGAGAGGAGAGGTCACCCTGTTGGGAGTCTTTTATAGACCTCCTAAAAGTTCTAGAGAGGTTGAGGAAAGGATTGCGGAGTCAATCCTGCTTAGGAGTGAAAGTAATAGGGCAATTGTTATGGGGGATTTTAACTTGACTAATATTGACTGGAATTGTTATAGCTCTAGCTCGTTAGAGGGGTCAGTTTTTGTTCAAAGCGTGCAGGAAGGTTTTTTGACTCAGTATGTAGACAGGCCAACTAGAGGTGAGGCTATATTGGATCTGGTGCTGGGAAATGAGCCAGACCAGGTGCTAGACTTGGAAGTTGGTGTGCATTTTGGTGATAGTGACCACAATTCGGTTACGTTCACCTTAGTGATGGAAAGGGATAGGCATGAACCTCGGGCCAGTGGTTTTAGCTGGGGGAAGGGTAATTATGAGGCTATTAGGAGAGAATTAGGAAACATAGGTTGGACTAGGAGATTACAGGGACTGGGAACGTCCGACATGTGGAGTTTTTTCAAGGAGCAGCTACTGCGAGTCTGTGATAGGTATGTCCCTGTCAGGCAAGGAGGAATTGGTAGGGCTAGGGAACCGTGGTGCACCAAAAAAGTTTCTTTGTTGGTTAAAAAGAAAAAGGAGGCTTATGTTCGGATGAGACGTGAGCACTCGGGTAGTGCACTAGAAAGCTTTAGATTGGCTAAGAGGGAGTTGAAGAGCGAGCTTAGAAGGGCTAAAAGGGGACATGAGAAGACTTTGGCGGATAGGGTTAAAGAGAATCCTAAGGCGTTCTATAGGTATGTCAAGAACAGAAGGTTGGTTAGGGCAAGTTTAGGGCCAGTTATAGATGGCAGAGGGAAGTTATGTGTGGAACCGGAGGAGATTGGTGAAGCATTGAACCAATATTTCTCTTCGGTGTTCACGCAAGGGGACATGAATATAGCTGAGGAGGACACTGGGTTGCAAGGGAGTAGAATAGACAGTATTACAGTTGATAAGGAGGATGTGCAGGATATTCTGGAGGGTCTGAAAATAGATAAATCCCCTGGTCCGGATGGGATTTATCCAAGGATTCTCTGGGAGGCAAGAGAAGTGATTGCAGAGCCTCTGGCTCTGATCTTCAGGTCGTCGTTGGCCTCTGGTATAGTACCAGAAGATTGGAGGTTAGCGAATGTTGTCCCATTGTTTAAGAAGGGGAACAGAGACTTCCCCGGGAATTATAGACCGGTGAGTCTCACTTCTGTTGTCGGCAAGATGTTGGAAAAAATTATAAGGGATAGGATTTATAGTTATTTGGAGAGTAATGAATTGATAGGTGATAGTCAGCATGGTTTTGTGGCAGGTAGGTCGTGCCTTACTAACCTTATTGAGTTTTTTGAGAAAGTGACCAAGGAGGTGGATGGGGGCAAGGCAGTGGACGTGGTATATATGGATTTTAGTAAGGCGTTTGATAAGGTTCACCATGGTAGGCTTCTGCAGAAAATGCAGATGTATGGGATTGGGGGTGATCTAGGAAATTGGATCAGGAATTGGCTAGCGGATAGGAAACAGAGGGTGGTGGTTGATAGTAAATATTCATCATGGAGTGCGGTTACAAGTGGTGTACCTCAGGGATCTGTTTTGGGGCCACTGCTGTTTGTAATATTTATTAATGATCTGGATGAGGGTATAGTTGGGTGGATTAGCAAATTTGCTGATGACACCAAAGTCGGTGGTGTGGTAGACAGTGAGGAAGGGTGTCGTAGTTTGCAGGAAGACTTAGACAGGTTGCAAAGTTGGGCCGAGAGGTGGCGGATGGAGTTTAATGCGGAGAAGTGTGAGGTAATTCACTTTGGTAGGAATAACAGATGTGTTGAGTATAGGGCTAACGGGAGGACTTTGAATAGTGTGGAGGAGCAGAGGGATCTAGGTGTATGTGTGCATAGATCCCTGAAAGTTGGGAATCAAGTAGATAAGGTTGTTAAGAAGGCATATGGTGTCTTGGCGTTTATTGGTAGGGGGATTGAATTTAGGAGTCGTAGCGTTATGTTGCAACTGTACACAACTCTGGTGCGGCCGCACTTGGAGTACTGTGTGCAGTTCTGGTCCCCACATTACAGGAAGGATGTGGAGGCTTTGGAGAGGGTGCAGAGGAGGTTTACCAGGATGTTGCCTGGTATGGAGGGGAGATCCTATGAGGAGAGGCTGAGGGATTTGGGATTGTTTTCGCTGGAAAGGCGGCGGCTAAGAGGGGATCTTATTGAAACATATAAGATGATTAGAGGTTTAGATAGGGTGGATAGTGATAGCCTTTTTCCTCTGATGGAGAAATCCAGCACGAGGGGGCATGGCTTTAAATTGAGGGGGGGTAGTTATAGAACCGATGTCAGGGGTAGGTTCTTTACCCAGAGGGTGGTGAGGGATTGGAATGCCCTGCCAGCATCAGTAGTAAATGCGCCTAGTTTGGGGGCGTTTAAGAGATCCGTAGATAGGTTCATGGACGAAAAGAAATTGGTTTAGGTTGGAGGGTCACAGTTTTTTTTTTAACTGGTCGGTGCAACATCGTGGGCCGAAGGGCCTGTTCTGCGCTGTAATGTTCTATGTTCTATGTTCCACAGATCCTTGAAGGTGACGTCACTGGTGGAGAAGGCATATGGCAAGTTGGGGTCTGATGTTGCAGATGTATAGAACGTTGGTTCGGCTGCATTTGGAATAATGTGTCCAGTTCTGGTCGCCACACTACCAGAAGGACATGGGGGCTTTGGAGAGAGTACAGAGGAGGTTTACCAGGATGTTGCTTGGTATGGAGGGGCTTAGTTATGAGGAGAGATTGGGTAAACTAGGGTTGTTCTCCCTGGAAAGACGGAGGATGAGGGGAGACTTAATAGAGGTGTATAAAATTATGAAAGGCATAGATAGGGTGAACGCTGGGAAGCTTTTCCCCAGGTCGGTGATGATGTTCACGAGGGGTCATAGGTTCAAGGTGAAGGGGGGGGGGGCGGTTTAACACAGATGTCAGAAGGGCATATTTTACAGAGGGTGGTGGGGGCCTGGAATGCACTGCTAGGCAAGGTGGTGGAGGCGGAGTGGGAATGGAGGGATACAAAAGAATGGTCTAGTTTGGACCAGGGAGCGGCACGGGCTTGGGGGGCCGAAGGGCCTGTTCTTGTGGGATCCCGCCCGAGCGTTGGCCGGCCTTGTTGCCGCCAGGTGGCGGAGGTCCCTGCTGAAGGTCCCTCTGCGGAGGGATCTCCCCCAATTACGTCGGGGACCTGGGGTGGAGGGTGCAGCAGTTCCTCACAACCGTAGGATTCACTGGTTCACGGGCTCCGAAGACTGCCCTTTCTGTGGCCTTGTGGAGTCCGTGGACCATGTCTATGTTGTGTGTCTTAGGCTGCACTCCCTTTATGTTTTCCTGAAGAACCTTTTATTGATGTTCTGTTTGCACTTCAGTCCCACGCTCCTGATCTACAGACACCCGGTGCGGAGAGGGGAGGGTCGGGATGGCGACCTCCTCGTGAACCTGCTCCTGGGCCTGGCGGAACGCGCCATTTACCGGTCCAGGCAGCGGGCGATCGAGGGGGCCGTCCATCCTGACTGTCTTCCCCTCTACCGCGGCTACGTTCGCGGCCAGGTGTCCCTGGAGAGGGAGCATGCGGTGTCCACGGGCGCGGTTGATGCCTTCCGCGCCCGCTGGGCACTGCAGGGGTTGGGGTGCGTTATTGACCCTAATAATCACATTTTAATTTGATGTTTTTAAGTTTCCTTTGTACTTTGATTTATGTTCGGGCTGTTCCCCCTCCTTTTGGGGAGCTGCCCCTTTTACTTTGTCCTGACTTAACCCGAGTTTGTTTATTTGGTTTGACCTAAAAAGAGGCCAACATCTGTGAGTAACACACTTTAGAGCTTGCTTGCTGGAGACGCCCGTTTTCTATCGTTTCTGCCGATTTGTTGGCTTCCTGCAAGAAGGAAGGAGGGAGGAAGGGGGAGGAAGGTGAGCTATCGCCTGCCTGCCTGCCGGAGGGTGCTCTCTCCCTGGAGGGAGAGAGGGAAAGGACACGGAGACACTTTCTTTCTTTACTTTTTTCCACCCTGGACTTAGTTTGCGCCCAAGAGAGCTGGAAGAGTAAAGTCCCCCCACCCACTGCTGCTGCCCCCAACACCGACACCCACCCCCCCTCCTTCCTCCTGACTGGGGCACCGGCCCTCCTCAGTGCCCTATCCCTCGGGTGCGATCTGCACCTGCGTCCTTGCAGATTGCCACTTTACTGAAACCCAGGAATGGCAGTGATCCGCTTTGTGCCCAAAACAGGTGCAATGGCGATTTAAATTGAATGAATGAACTGCCCGCCCAACTTTCAGCATTTCCCCCTTTACCACCGTGTTTGCCAATCCAGAACCGTGCCGTAATGGACCTGCTCAATAAAAGTCTGAATCGGGGCTCCAGCTTCTGAAGAGTGCGTTCAGTGTTTCCAACGGCTCTCTGACTCAGATCAGTGGTGTGGGGGGAGGAGGGTCAGATCATTCTCTGGTTGGGGGGGGGGGGGGGGGGGGGGTGGAGGAGGAGGAGGGCGATCGGTCTGGGTAACGGGGTGGTGGTGGGGGGGGGGGGGGGGTGGAGGGTGTTTGATTCTTTACTCAGGAGAGTGGTTGGGGTGTGGAATGGACTACCTGCTGTGCTAGTGGAGTCGGACACTTTAGGAACTTTCAAGCAGTTGTTGGATAGGCTCATGGAGCACACCAGGATGATAGAGAGTGAGATAGCTTGATTTTGGTTTTGGACAAAGCTCAGCACAACATCGAGGGCCGAAGGGTCTGTACTGTACTGTGTTCTATATAATCCAAGGTTGCCCTCCTCGCTATTTACCACACCACCAATGACAATTTGTTCAATTATATCACACCCCCATCCCTGCTTTCTGTACCTACATTGTCCTTCCACACAGTGAACACAGATGCAAAATACTAATTTAGTACCTCAAATACATCTTCCGGCTCCACACCCAGGTTGTCTAATGGGCACTTGGGTCCTAACATGCATGCAATATATATATATATATATATGATATATATGATATATATCATATGTGATTTTTTCTTTCGTTCTAACCTTCTGTGGCAACGCACTGCCTCGATAAGACATTGGGACTCAGTTGATGCAGTTTGATGGACAAGTTGTCTCCATTCTGAACAATGGGGAACAAGCCCCTCCCATTCACTGACAATTTGCCCCTTACAAAGATGGTGATCACCCATCCACACATCACCATCTTTATTGGGGGCAGTCATTAAGATCTCAGGGATCTTTGACCTGCTTGATGCAAATGAGGGAACTGGTGAATTTTCTTTCTGCACTGTAAAGAAGCGGTGATGCGAGTTCCTGACTGATGGGGAAAGATCACAGACAGCAGTTCTTAAAGGGAAATGGCAACCCTGAAAGCACAATCAGCTCTAGATCCAGAATATTAAACTCCAGCCCAGTTAGAGGGGTTGTTAACATCAGCAGAAACAAACCTCAAATGTCAGAATGAATGTGGCTCACTCCTGGATGTGATTAACAGCAGCAGCTACAGCAGAATCCACTCCCTGCATTCACTCATGAAGTCGCTGGTGTGTCACCAGGTGGGAGAAGGTAGTGAATCCCTTCCCACACTGAGCAGTGAATGGTCTCTCCCCAGTGTGAAGTCGCTGATGTGCTTTGAGGCTGGATCAATGTCTGAAGCTCTTTCCACAGTTAATGCAGCTGAACGGCCTCTCCTCAGTGTGAACTCTCTGGTGTGTCACTAGGTTGGATGAATTAATGAATCGCTTCCCACACACGGAGCAGGTGAATGGCCGCTCCCCGGTATGAACTCTCCGGTGTAGTTGTAGGTTACACATCTGGACGAATCCCTTCCCACACACAGAGCAAGTGTACGGTCTCTCAGTGTGAACTCACTGGTGTAATGTTCGGCAGGATGATTGAGTAAATTCCTTCCAACACACGGGGCAGTTGAAGGGTCTCTCCCCAGTGTGGGTGCGTCGATGTGTTTCCAGTTTGGATGGGCAAGTGAATGCTTTCCCAGTCCCCACATATCCACAGTTTCTCTGTGGTGTCAGTATCATCATGTCTCTCCATATTGAGTGATCAGTTGAAGCCTCGTCCACACACAGAACACATGCACAGATTCACATTGCTGTGAATGGTGTGATGTTTTTACAGGCTGTTCACTGGAAAACTCATTCGGTTGTGTGTGTGTCTCGGTGCTTTTCCAGTCACGCTGAGTCCAGTCATCTTTTCCCCACACTCCACATTCAAAGGCTGATAGTGTTCAGGTGCTTGTGAATTGAGCAACTGTTAAATCTTGGTGTGAAACTTGATTCCATTTTGCTGACTGTAAATCTTCCCCTTCAAATATCCTGCAAAAGGAGTTTACAAAACTACTGACAGTCCAGGATAGAAATTCTGATCAGACAAGTCTAATTTCAAAAGGAACAACTTTTCTGTTCCTGTTGCCCAAAACAGTAAATCTATGTCCCACACACTCTCCCTCCTCCCTGAGTTGAGGGCAGCATGGTGGCAGTGGTTAGCACTGCTGCCTTACAGCACCACAGACCCAAGTTTGATTCCCAGCTTGGGTCACTATCTGTTTGCACATTCTCCCTGTGTCTGCATGGGTTTTCTCCAAGTGCTCTGGTTTCCTCCCACGGTCCAAACAGGTGCAGGTTAGGTGGATTGGCTATGCTAAATTACCCTTCGTGTCAGGGGGACTAGCTAGGGTAAATGCATGGGGTAATGGGGATAGGGCAGACTCGATGGGCTGAATGGCCTCCTTCTGCACTGTCGGATTCTATGAGATCTAAATGAAATGTTGCATATTTTTCATTCATCCCAACAACTAATTTTTCCAGATCACTCCAAGGCCTGTCCTTCCCCATCTCTGGAATCACCTCTAGCATTGCTCCGATTCTGGCTTCCTGCACATTCCCTATTTTAATCACTCCACCATTAGTGACAAGACCTCCAGTGCACAGGGATGACTTCTCAAAGAAGTCCTACAGTGCAGAAGGAAAGCATTTGGCCCATCAAGTCTGCACCAACTCTGAATATTTTACCCCTGATCTAAACTTGTAACCCATGTTTTTACCCCACTAATCCACCTTACCTGTACATCTTTGTACACGAAGGGGCAATATAGCATGGCCAATCCCCCTAAGCGTCACATCTTTGGGCGGTGGGAGGAAACCGGAGCATCCAGAGGAAACCCACACAGTCACAGGGATAACATGCAAACTCCACACAGACAGTGACCCAAGGCTGGAATCGAACCTGGGTCCCTGGAGCTGAGAGGCAGCAGTGCTAACCACCCTGATATTAATGGTGTTTTATCACTAGAAGTTGTTGTTGGCTGTAACCCTCAATTCCGGTTTTCAACAACACAGTTTGTTATGAAATCAATCTGATTTTTTGTGTCCCCTGTGGATTATTCATTTGGTTTCACCCCCAAGAAATATGGTGGCTGCGCATGAGTTGTTCCAAATTACCCTCAGTAAAGATGGCGGATGCGCAGGCGCTTTGCAGTACGTGGAGCCCTATAAAGATGGCGGATATTAACTCGGTCCTGAAGCCTTCGGAAGGCCCAAGGAATTTGCTTTGCAAATTGAGGGACTGTGGCCGACACTGGGTGTTTATAAAGCCTCACCACCCACCCGCCAACTCCATTTATGTTTCCAGTTTTATTTCGGGCTCTGCATCCGCACTCGGTCTTTGTAAACACGTTCCTCTTCGAGTGAAGGGCAAGGCTGGCAGAAGTCGGGAACCCTGGATGACTCGGGATAGTGAGGCCCTGGTCAAGAAGAAGAAAGAGGCACATGACATGCATAGGGAGCTGGGATCAAGTGAATCCCTTGGCGTATAGAGGGTGTAGGAGCAGAGTTAAGAGAAATCAGGAGGGCAAAAAGGGGACTGAGATTGTTTTGGCAGATAAGGCAAAGGAGAATCCAAAGAGCTTCTACAAATACATAAAAGGGTAAAAGAGTAACAAGGGAGAGAGTGGGGCCTCTTAAGGATCAACGAGGTCACCTATGTGTGAGGATCCACAAGAGATGGGTGAGATCCTATATGAATATTTCTCATCAGTATTTATTGTTGAGAAAAACATGGAACTTGGGGAAATAAATAGTGATGTCTTGAGGAGTGTACATATTACAGAGAAGGAGGTGCTGGAGTCTTAAAGCGCATCAAGGTAGATAAATCCCCAGGACCTGATGAAGTGTATCCCAGGACATTGTGCGAGGCTAGGGAGGAAATTGCAGTTCCCCTAGCTGAGATATTTGAATCATCGATAGTCACGGGTGAGGTGCCTGAAGATTGGCAAATGTTGTGCCTTTGTTTAAAAAGGGCTGCAGGGAAAAGCCTGGGAACTACAGGCCAGTGAGCCTCACATCTGTGGTGGGTAAATTGTTGGAAGGTATTTTGATCGACAGGCATTTAGAGACACAGGGACTGATTAGGGACAGTCAGCATAGCTTTGCGAGTGGAAAATCATGTCTCACAAACTTGACTGAGTTTTTTGAAGGGGTAACCAAGAAGGTAGATGAGGGGAGTGCAGTTGATGTTGTCTACATGGACTTTAGCAAGGCCTTTGACAAGGTACCACATGGTAGGTTGTTACACAAGGTTAAATCTCACAGGATCCAGGGGGAGATATCTAAATGGATATAAAATTGGCTTCTTAACAGAAACCAGAGGGTGGTTGTAGTGAATTGTTTTTCAAACTGGAGGCCTGTGATCAGCGGGGTGCCTCAGATCAGTGCTGGGTCCACTGTTATTTGTCATTTATATTAATGATTTGGAGGAGAATATAGGCGGCGTGGTTAGTAAGTTTGCAGATGACACTAAGATTGGTGGCATAGTGGACAGTGGAGAGAGTTATCTCCAATTGCAACAGGATCTTGATCAATTGGACCAGTGGGCTGACAAATGGCAGGTGGAGTTTAATTTGGATAAATGCAAGGTGATGCACCTTGGTAGATCGAACCAGGGCAGGACTTGCTCAGTTCGGGAGAGTTATAGAACAAAGATCGAGGGGTACAGGTTCATAGCTCCTTGAAAGTAGAGTCACAGACAGACAGAGTGGTGAAGGCAGCATTTGGCATGCTTGGTTTCATTGGTCAGAACATTGAATGCAGAAGTTGGCACAATTTGTTGAAGTTGTACAAGACATTGGTAAGACCACATTTGGAATACTGTGTACAGTTCTGGTCACCCTATTATAGGAAGGATAATATTAAACTAGAAAGTGTGCAGAGAAGTTTTACTAGGACGCCACCAGGACTTGGTGTGAATTATAAGGAGAGGCTGGATAGAGGGAGGGGAGGAGAGGGTAGGGAAGGGGAGGCAGGCCCCGGCTCCCCCACTCTCAGGGCACTGAGCTGCACCTGCCACCCCACGGGCAGCACTAACTCCAGGCCCTAGCAGGCAGGAGGGGGTCAAGCAGATCCTTACTCGAAAGGCACATTTCCCCCAGGGCTGTGCAGGGCATCTTGGTGCAGGGGGCCCCACTCTCTCTGGGCCACAGCCTGAGACACTGACCAGTCCTTCCAGACCAACCTAACCTGCTGGCACTGGAGGACCTGCAATTTTCTCCCTAGCCTCCCACTCCTGGGATACACTTCATCAGGTCCTGGGGATTTATCTACCTTGATGCACTTGAAGACTTCCAGCACCTCCTTCTCTGCAGCACTATTTTAACCTCAAACAATGAATATAAAACATTAGCTATGGAGATAAATTAATTTTTAAAAAACTAATTATTGCAAGCTGATCTGCTATGTTAAATTTCTCAAAGTTCTCCTGTGGGACTACAGAGATTTAGAAGCTTTTACATTGTCTCCTCTCTCTCCCCCCTTCCTCAACTCTGGCTGGATTCAATCACAGTCACTGGTTCCTCTCGTTCTGTCTCTTCCTGATGCCTGTGCGGCACGGTAGCACAGTGGTTAGCATTGCTGCTTCACAGCTCCAGGATCCCGGGTTCGATTCCCGGCTCGGGTCACTGTCTGTGTGGAGTTTGCACATTCTCCTCGTGTCTGCGTGGGTTTCCTCCGGGTGCTCCGGTTTCCTTCCACAGTCCAAAGATGTGCAGGTTAGGTTGATTGGCCTGGTTAAAAATTGCCCCTTAGAGTCCTGGGATGCGTAGGTTAGAGGGATTAGCGGGTAAATATGTGGGGGCAGGGCTTGGGTGGGATTGTGGTCGGTGTAGACTCGATGGGCCGAATGGCCTCCTTCTGCACTGTAGGGATTCTATGATTCTGAATATTCATTGTTTTACAGAATGATACAGCACAGATGGAAACCATTCAGCTCAGTATGCCTGGAAGATCTATCCAATAAATTCAATAGCCCTGTTGGCAAAGTCAGAACAATAAGGCCACACTTGGAATACTGTGTGCAGTTCTGGTCACTATTATAGAAAGGATATTAAACTAGAAAGAGTGCAGAAGAGATTTACTCGGATGCTACCAGGACTAAGAACCATAGAAAGTTACAGCTCAGAAACAGGCCTTTTGGCCCTTCTTGTCTGTGCCGAACCATTTTATGCCTAGTCCCACTGACCTGCATTTGGACCATATCCCTCCACACCCCTCTCATCCATGAACCCGTCCAAGTTTTTCTTAAATGTTAAAAGTGACCCCGCATTTACCACTTTATCCGGCAGCTCATTCCACACTCCCACCACTCTCTGCGTGAAGAAGCCCCCCCTAATATTCCCTTTAAACTTTTCTCCTTTCACCCTTCACCCATGCCCTCTGGTTTTTTTCTCCCCTAGCCTCAGCGGAAAAAGCCTGCTTGCATTCACTCTATCTATACCCATCAAAATCTTATACACCTCTATCAAATCTCCCCTCAATCTTCTACACTCCAGGGAATAAAGTCCCAACCTATTCAATCTCTCTCTGTAACTCAGCTTCTCAAGTCCCGGCAACATCCTTGTGAACCTTCTCTGCACTCTTTCAATCTTATTTACATCCTTCCTGTAACTAGGTGACCAAAACTGTACACAATACTCCAAATTCGGCCTCACCAATGCCTTATACAACCTTACCATAACACTCCAACTTTTATACTCGATACTCCGATTTATAAAGGCCAATGTACCAAAGGCACTCTTTACGACCCTATCCACCTGTGATGTCACTTTTAGGGAACTCTGTACCTGTATTCCCAGATCCCTCTGTTCAACTGCACTCTTCAGAGTCCTACCATTTACCCTGTACGTTCTTCTTTGGCTTGTCCTTCCAAAGTGCAATATCTCACTCTTGTCTGCGTTAAATTCCATTTGCCATTTTTCAGCCCATTTTTCTAGTTGGTCCAAATCCCTCTGCAAGCTTTGAAAACCTTCCTCACTGTCCACTACACCTCCAGTCTTTGTATCATCAGCAAACTTGCTGATCCAATTGACCACATTATCATCCAGATCATTGATATAGATGACAAACAACAATGGACCCAACACCAATCCCTGCGGCACACCACTAGTCACAGGCCTCCACTCAGAGAAGCAATCCTCCACAACCACTCTCTGGCTTCTTCCATTGAGCCAGTGTCTTATCCAATTTACTACCTCCCCATGTATACCCAGCGACTGAACCTTCCTAACTAACCTCCCATGAGGGACCTTGTCAAAGGCCTTGCAAATCCAGGTAGACAACATCCACCGCCTTCCTTCATCCACTTTCCTGGTAACCTCCTCGAAAAACTCTAATAGATTGGTCAAACATGACCTACCACGCACAAAGCCATGTTGACTCTCCCTAATAAGTCTTTGTCTATCCAAATATTTGTAGATCCTATCCCTTATCACACCTTCCAATAACTTGCCCACCACTGACGTCAAACTTACTGGCCGATAATTTCCCGGATTTCTTTTGGAACCTTTTTTAAACATCAGAACAACATGAGCCACCCTCCAATCATCCGGCACCTCCCCCGTGAATACTGACATTTTAAATATGTCTGCCAGGGCTCCTGCAAGTTCAACACTAGCTTCCCTCAAGGTCCGTGGGAATACCCTGTCCGGTCCTGGGGATTTATCCACTCTGATTTGCCTCAAGACAGCAAGCACCTCCTCCCCTTTAATCTGTAAAGGTTCCATGGCCTCCCTACCAGTTTGCCCCATTTCCGTAGACTCCATGCCCGTTTCCTCAGTAAATACAGATGCAAAAAAAACATTTAGTATCTCCCCCATCTCTTTTGGTTCCATACACAGTGTACCACTCTGGTCTTCAAGAGGACCAATTTTATCCCTCACTATCCTTTTGCTCCTAACATACCTATAGAAGCTCTTTGGATTTTCCTTCACTCTGTCTGCCAAAGCAACCTCATGTCTTCTTTTAGCCCTCCTGATTTCCCTCTTGATGGATTGAGTTATAAGGAGGCTGGGACTTTTTTCTCTGGAGCGTAGGAGGCCGAGGGGTGATCTTATAAGGTCTATAAAATAATGAGGGGCACAGAGCAGCAAGATAGTCAATATCTTTTCCCAAAGGTAGGGGAGTCTAAAACTAGAGGGCATAAGTTTAAGGTGAGAGGGGAGAGATTCAAAAGGGTCCAGAGGGGCAATTTTTCCACACAGAGGGTGGTGAGTGTCTGGAACAAGCTGCCAGAGGTAGTAGTAGAGGCGGGTTCAATTTTATCTTTTAAAAAGCATTTAGACAGTTACATGGGTAAGATGGGTACAGAGGGATATGGGCCAAATGCGGGCAATTGGGATCAGCTTCGGGGTTTTAAAAAGTGCAGCATGGACAAGTTGGGCCGAAGGGCCTGTTTCCAGGCTGTAAACCTCTGACACTATAAAATCCCCATTTAAAACCCGCTCGCTCGAGCTCCTTACCGTCTGCCGCAGGCACTGCGCATGCTCCAGCTCCCAAACCAGGGTGGGGCCGTTAACCTGGGCCTGTTCCCGGGAGGGAGGGAGAAGCCCCGCAGCTGCAAACCAGGGAGCTGACAATGATTCTGAAGGGTTTGCGGATCCTCCCCAACCGCCAGCTCCGCTGCTGCGATGTTGACTCCGCCCCCACCAGGTTTTATCTGAGTGTTGGTCCTCCAACCCCGCCCCTCATTCACTCTGATTGGTTGGAGGACTGGCCGCTCCCGCTCGGTCCTCCAGCCCCGCCCCTCATTCACTCCGATTGGTTGGAGGACCAGCCCCTCCCGCTCGGTCCTCCAGCCCCGCCCCTCATTCACTCCGATTGGTTGGAAGAACAGCCGCTCCCGCTCGGTACCCCAGCCCCTCCCCCTCTTCCTATTGGTCTGGAGCTGCCGTCAATCAGTCCCCGGGCATTGTGATGTGGAGCATGCGCAGTGTCATTGCTGTCCTTGGCGCTTGTTTGTCCCGGAGAAGCGGAGTCAGCGTTAGGCGGTGGCTGGGAGGATTTGGAAACACTTTGTGGATCCGCAAACCCTTCAGAATCATTGTCAGCTCCCTGGTTTGCAGCTGCGGGGCTTCTCCCTCCCTCCCGGGAACAGGCCCAGGTTAACGGCCCCATCCTGGCTCAGCCACTGGAGGATGGTTCACATCAGAGGATGGGGGAGGGGGACAATAAATAAGAGGTTACACTTTGGCCTCAAATCAATGAGGACTCTGATCTCTGGGAAGGAAGGAAACCCTGGGAGGTGGGCGGGGAGGATTCACAAACACCCGCTGGAGGCCCCAACACCCCCAATAAGACCCATTGGTTTTATTGTCAGTCTGCAGACAGGAGCTGGAGAACTGAACCCAGACAGAGGAGAGGGAGGGAGAAAACTGGGAGTGGAGGAAAGAAATGATGCTGAATGCAAGCAGACTTTTTCCGCTGAGGCTAGGGGAGAAAAAAACCAGAGGGCATGGGTTAAGGGTGAAAGGAGAAAAGTTCAAAGGGAATATTAGGGGGGGGGGCTTCTTCACGCAGAGAGTGGTGGGAGTGTGGAATGAGCTGCTGGATAAAGTAAATGCGGGGTCACTTTTAACATTTAAGAAAAACTTGGACGGGTTCATGGATGAGAGGGGTGTGGAGGGATATGGTCCAAGTGCAGGTCAGTGGGACTAGGCATAAAATGGTTCGGCACAGACAAGAAGTGCCAAAAGGCCTGTTTCTGAGCTGTAATTTTCTATGGTGAGATGGGTTTGGATTTCAGCCCAGGAAGGAGGGAGAGTGTGTGGGACGGGGATTTACAGATTTGGGGGAACAAGAGAGGAAAAAATATTCCAGAGAAACAAGAATTGTCTTCACAATTTCTATCCTGGACTGGCAGTGATGACTTTTCTAAACTGTTTTACAGGCTATTGGAAATGGAGGATTTACAGACTGCAACCAACTAAACATCATCTCAATATCTCACAGAGTCATTCAATTCATCAGGGTCTGAATATCATTGGCCTCTGAATGTGGAAGGAGAAATGTTTCTCTGTTCTCTCTGTGGGAAAAGATTTTAAACATCAGTGTGACTGGAAAAACACTGAGAGACACACACACACACACACACACAGTGAGAGTGTTCCAGTGAACTGACTGGAAAGTGCTTTAACCAGTTACACAGCCCGGAAAAACATCACACCATTCACAGCGAGGAGAAACTGTACATGTTCTGTATGTGGATGAAACTTCAACTGATCATCCAACCTGGAGAGGCACAAGGACACTGACAACGTGGGGAAACTATGGAAATGTGAGGAATGTGGTAAAGGATTCAAGTATCCATCCCTGTTGGAAAACCATCGACACATTCACACTGAGGAGAAGCCATTCATCTGCTTTGTGCGTGGGAAGGGATTTACTCAGTTGTCCTGTTTCCAGTCACACCAACAACCTCACACTGAGGAGAGGCTGTTCAGCTGCACTTCCTGTGGAAAGAGATTCAGGTCTTAATCCAACCTCAAAGCACACCAGCGAGTTCACACCGGGGAGAGACCATTCAGCTGCTCCGAGTGTGGGAAGGGATTCACTCGATCCTCCCATCTGCTGGAACAGCAGCAAACCCACAGCGAGGAGAGGCCGTTCAGCTGCACCAATTGTAGAAAGAGGTCTTCATCCAATCTCATTGCCCACCAGATTCATTCAGGGAAGACACCGTTCACCTGTTGTGTGTGTGGGAAGGAATACACTCACCCATCCAACCTGCTGATGTCCCAGCAAACTCACACAGGGGAGAGGCCATTCACCTGCTCCGTGTGTGGGAAAGGATTCACTCAGCCATCTAACCTGCTGACACCAGCAAATTCATAAGTAACCGCACGGTTGGATTCAGTTATTTTTGCTGTTGTTAATCACATTTAATACGGATAATCTGATAATATTTGGCTTGCTCCTGCTGACATTAACAAACTGGCCGGCTCTTAAATATCTTGGCTATGTCACAGATTTTCAGAGCTGTAAAGTCCCTGTTTGAAAGCACCATCTGTGATGTTTTCCCTTGATTCAAGAACACCGTCTCCTGGAAGTTCACCTCCAATTCTTCACCATCCTGACTTGGAAATATTTTTGACCATCCTTCATGGTCGCTGGCTCAAAATCTGAGAATTTCATCCCAAATAGCATTGTGGATGCACCTACACCCCAGGGACTGCAGCAGTTCAAGAAAGTAGCTCACCACCTCCATTCTTTAGAACCTGAATATCATCAGCTTTTGAATGTGAAAGGAGAAATATTTGTCTGTTGTGTCTGTGGGAAAAGATTTTAAACGTCAGTATGAGTGGAAAAGCACAGACACACACACACACTCGAGTGACAGTGTTCCACTGAAGTGACTGTGGAACGAGCTTTAACCAGTTACACAGTCTGAAAAAAATCACACCATTCACAGCGGGGAGAAACCGTACACAGGTTCTGTGTGTGGACAAGTCTTCAACTGATTGTCCAACTGGAGAGACACCAAGGACACCGGCACCATGGAGAAACTGTGGAAATGTGGGGATTGTGGGAAAGGATACAGTTACCCTTCTGAACTGGAAATGCATCGACGCGCTCACACTGGGGAGAGGCCGTTCACCTGCTCCACCTGTGGGAAGGGATTCACTCAGTCATCCAGCCTGCTGACACACCAGTATGTTCACACTGATCAGACTCCTTTCAAATGTTCTGACTGTGAGAAGACATTTAAAAGCAAAAAGTATCTGCTGAGGCACCAACACATTCACAGTGAGGAGAAGCCGTTCACCTGCTCCTTGTGTGGGAAGCGATTCACTGCTACATCCAACCTGCAGAAACACCAGCGAGTTCACACTGACAAGAGACCCTTTAAATGTCCAGACTGCGGGAAGTGCTTTAAAACCTCCGGTGAAGTGACGTGTCATCAACGTGTTCACACTGACGAGAGATCATTCAGATGCTCTCACTGTGGGACTGGCTTCAGGCGATCATCTGAACTCACTGTACACCAGCGAATTCACATTGGAGAGAGACCGTACAGCTGCTCTGTGTGTGGGAAGAGCTTCATTCAGTCATACCACCTGCTGAAACACCGGCAAATTCACTCCGATATAAAACCTTTTCAATGTTTTGACTGAGCAGAGCTTTAAAAGCAGAAATGGTCTCATGATGCATCAATGAGTCCACACTGGGGAGAGGCCGTTCACCTGCTGTGTGTGTGGGAAGGGATTCACTCAGTCATCCAGCCTACTGAAACATCAGCAAATTCACTCTGATATAAAACATTCTAAATGTTTTGATTACGAGCAGAATTTTAAAAGCTGCAATGGTCTAATGATACACCAGCAAGTTCATACAGGGGAGAAACTGTTCACCTGTTCCGAGTGCGGGACTGGATCCACTGACTTACAGCAAATGCTGAGACACCAACAACTTCACGAGTGTCTGCAGGGGTTGGATTCAGCTGCTTTTGCTGCTGTTAATCATATTGAGGACTAAATGTATGGGTTAATCCTAAAGTGTGTAAGAAATGTGTTCCAGCCACTCTCTTCCACAGTTCAGAGCTCCGAGACATGGAACAGAAGCTCCTTTACAACTGGATTTAGAGTCAGGAAAAACAACGGTGAATGCTGGAAACTAAGATTTTAGTCCGGGAGTCAGAGATTACCCAAAAAGGGGGTCGGTGTCATTGGTGATTTTGAAACATTTTGTTCAGAAGCAACAGTGATGAAAGCTTCGAGTTTTTGTGCCCAGATCACCAACAACCCGTCCAGGTCCCTCCAAACTGACGCTACAGTTAAGAAAGCCCACCAACGCCTCTACTTTCTCAGGAGGCTCAGGAAATTCGGCATGTCTGCTATGACTCTCACCAACTTTTACAGATGCACCATAGAAAGCATCCTCTGAGAATGTATTACAGCTTGATATGGCTCCTGCTCTGACCAAGACCACAATAAACTACAAAGGGTTGTGTCTGAAACCCAGTCCATCACGCAAACCAGCCTCCCATCCATCGACTCTGTCTACACTTCCCTCTGCCTCGGCAAAGCAGCCAGCATAATCAAGGACCCCATACACCCCAGACATACTCTTTTCCTCCTTCAGTCAGGGAAAAAATACAAAAATCTGAGGTCACCTTCCAACCGATTCAAGAGCAGCTTCTTCCCTGCTGCTGTCAGACTTTTGAATGGACCTAACTTATGTTAAGTTGACGTTTCTCTGCACCCGAGCTATGGTTGTAAGATTACATTTGGTACCCTCTCTTTTCCTTCTCTATTAACGTCATGCTTTGTCTGTATAGCGCAAGAAAAAGTACTTTTCACTGTTTACTAATACATGTGACAGTAATAAATCAATTTTTAAAAAAAACTGGTACATCAGTTCAATAGGCAGAATAAACAAATGAGCCATAACAAGTGAGAACAGTTTACTGATCCCGGATCAGCGGGATGCTGAGCTCTGTGTTTGGAGGTGACAGTCTCCCCGGAATGGTTTCCTGGACCCGGATCAGACACTCGGACGGATGAAGCTGATCTCTGCAGCTGGAGGTGACGGTCTCTTCGGATCTCACTCCTCTGGATCCAGTCAAAGTGTTTGGTGTCTGTCTGAATCCAGCACGGATCACTTTGAAAATCTCTTTCCTGTCCAAAGTGATTTTCCCTCTCGAGCCTGTTTAACCTTCACTCAGACAGTTGGTTAATGTCCAGGTCATAAGATCCAACCTTATCCGGTTTAGAAATGTCTTGTGTCAGGGTTTATGACAGAGACATGTCCTGGATAGAGATAACAAGTCTGTCCTGTGTTTGTCACCCAGCAAGCTGCTATGGAAGCTTTCTTCATAAGAGAGTGAGCTGTTTCTATTAATAGTCAATAAATTTCTTGACATTTTATAAAGACTTTATTCGATGGTGATTTTTACAAAACAAGCCCTGAAATCAGAGATTGGTGTAAAACTGCAATCTGTTCCTGACTGAAAGTGAAGTTTCCAGTCTGAAAATGTCTTTGATTTGAAGTTTCCGAGTGTTTATATAATATTCCTGAGTTTTCCCAGGTAAGGCAGTGACAACAACAACTGGCATTTACCCGTTAACAGATTAAAATGACCGAGACTTCACAGAGGCTCAGAAAGGTCAGGAGAGGGATGATGGAGAAATTGTCATTCACCAAAGGCGTGGGAAGTTTGTCAAAATATTAATTTCCTTTTTAACTCATAATAAATCCAATGTACTGTTTGGAACCACATCCAGGGTTAGAACATAGAACATAGAACATAGAAAGCCACAGCACAAACAGGCCCTTCGGCCCACAAGTTGCGCCGATCACATCCCCACCTCTAGGCCTATCTATAGCCCTCAATCCCATTAAATCCCATGTACTCATCCAGAAGTCTCTTAAAAGACCCCAACGAGTTTGCCTCCACCACCACCGACGTCAGCCGATTCCACTCACCCACCACCCTCTGAGTGAAAAACTTACCCCTGACATCTCCTCTGTACCTACCCCCCAGCACCTTAAACCTGTGTCCTCTCGTAGCAACCATTTCAGCCCTTGGAAATAGCCTCTGAGAGTCTACCCTATCCAGACCTCTCAACATCTTGTAAACCTCTATCAGGTCACCTCTCATCCTTCGTCTCTCCAGGGAGAAGAGACCAAGCTCCCTCAACCTATCCTCATAAGGCATGCCCCCCAATCCAGGCAACATCCTTGTAAATCTCCTCTGCACCCTTTCAATGGCTTCAACATCTTTCCTGTAATGAGGTGACCAGAACTGCGCGCAGTACTCCAAGTGGGGTCTAACCAGGGTCCTATAAAGCTGCAGCATTATCTCCCGACTCCTAAACTCAATCCCTCGATTAATGAAGGCCAGTACGCCGTACGCCTTCTTGACCGCATCCTCCACCTGCGAGGCCGATTTAAGAGTCCTATGGACCCGGACCCCAAGGTCCTTCTGATCCTCTACACTGCTAAGAATGGTACCCTTCATATTATACTGCTGCTTCATCCCATTGGATCTGCCAAAATGGATCACCACACACTTATCCGGGTTGAAGTCCATCTGCCACTTCTCCGCCCAGTCTTGCATTCTATCTATGTCTCGCTGCAACTTCTGACATCCCTCCAAACTATCCACAACACCACCTACCTTGGTGTCGTCAGCAAACTTACCAACCCATCCCTCCACTTCCTCATCCAGGTCATTTATGAAAATGACAAACAGCAAGGGTCCCAGAACAGATCCCTGGGGCACTCCACTGGTCACTGACCTCCATGCAGAGAAAGACCCCTCCACAGCCACTCTCTGCCTTCTGCAGGCAAGCCAGTTCTGGATCCACAAGGCAACAGCCCCTTGGATCCCATGCCCTCTCACTTTCTCAAGAAGTCTTGCATGGGGGACCTTATCGAACGCCTTGCTGAAGTCCATATAGACCACATCCACCGCTCTTCCTTCGTCAATGTGTTTGGTCACATTTTCAAAGAACTCAACCAGGCTCGTAAGGCACGACCTGCCCTTGACAAAGCCGTGCTGACTACTTTTGATCATACTAAACTTCTCTAGATGATCATAAATCCTGTCTCTCAGGATCCTCTCCATCAACTTACCAACCACTGAGGTTAGACTCACCGGTCGGTAATTTCCCGGGCTGTCCCTGTGGGTGAGGTATTAGTTAAGGTGAGATATTAGGGAGGGTGAGGTGTTGGTTCGAGTGAGGTGTTGGTTCGAGTGAGGTGTTGGTTCGAGTGAAGTGTTAGGGTTCGGATTCGGGGTGTAGGTTGGGATCTTGCTGTTTGGAGCTGATCATGCAGATAAAGATTGGGATCTTGCTGTGTCTGTGTGTGGTTCCAGTAAGGTTTATATTGTCTGTTTCAGGACCAGATTCTTGTTTCCCAAACGTTAAGTAACAGATATTTGTTTGTGGGGTTGTTTGATTTGGAACAGTACACTTGGCTGTTCAGGTTTATACAATATCATGGTTGTTCTTTTTTTGTAATTGATAAAAATTATGCTAATTTTCTTATTATATGTTAATTGTGTTCTTAAATAAGATTTGACATTGTTTATAATGGGATTGTGAAAATCACATTGTGTTGTTCCCATGTGATTCTGTGGTTTATGAGAGCAGGTCTTCCTGTGTTCGGATATTCTGTTGGTTTCAGGATGTTTCAGTGTTTACATGTCCTACAATTTCCTTCAATTCAATGTTGTTTTTCATCAGTCCCTGATGTGGAAATCAAATTGTGGCTTCAACCCTCAGTAAATGGGTGCACTATGTTTGTGTGTGTGTGGCTGTGTGAGAGTGTCAGGTTGGGTGTGTCATTGTGGGGTGTTGTCTGTCCCTATCTCTCTCTCTCTCTGTTGGTTTGAAGGAACCTTCGCTAACTGGTGTCTGGTGTTTTCTTCATAAAATCCCGACAGTACAGGAGGAGGCCATTCAGCCCATCGAGCCTGCACTGACAACAATCCCATCCTATCCCCGTAACCTCACATCTATTTACCTTGCCAATCTCCCTGAAATTAGGGTCGATTTAGCATGGCCCAATCAACCTAACCAGCACATCTTTGGACTGTGGGAGGAGACCGGAGCAGCCGGAGGAAACCCACGCAGACACAGGGAGAATGTACAAATTTTGCACAGACAATGACCCAAGCCGGGAATCGAATCCGGGTCCCTGGCGCTGTGATGCAGCAGTGCTAACTACTGTGCCACCGTGCTGCCCTTGTGTTAGTATGTCTGGTGTTAGTTTAAACACTGCAGCTTGGAGAGGAAAAGGAAGTTGGAGATGGGGAGTAGATTGTAAGGAAGTGGGGTCAAGACATTGTTTTTTGACACGGGTGTACTGATGGCAAATACGAAAGAGGGACAGTACCTAAGAGAATCGTTGACAATGTCCGTGGACACAGGGAAATAGGAGATCAGTAGTTTAGTGGGAGATTTAGTGGGAATAGAGTCAATGGAGCAGGAGGTGGGGCTCATGGGCTAAATGAGTCCTAAGAAGCCATGAGGGGAGACAGGAGGGAAACGAGAGAAAGATGTTGATTCAGGGCTCAGGAAAGGGTGAAATTTAGACAGAGTTTGGCCTTGTGGAAGGGAGGGAATCAGCAGAGGCAGCTGATCAGATTGTCTCAATCTTAGTGACAAAGAAGCTCCATGAAATCCTCATACTCCACCTGTCTGCGTGGGTCTCCCCGGGTGCTCTAGTTTCCTCCCACAGTCCAAAGATGTGTGGGTTAAGTGGATTGGCCATGTTAAATTGCCTCTTAGTGTCCAAAATGTGTATCTTAGAGGGATTAGCCATGGTAGACTTGCGGGGTTATGGGTATTGGGCAGGGGGTGGGTGTGGACTTGGGTAAGAAGCTCTTTTGGAGAGTTGGTGCAGACTCCATGGGCCAAATGGCCTCCTTCTGCACTGTTGGGATTCTTACATATGTTCTAACAGTCTAACTTGTTGGAGGTGAGGATGGAGGAGACGGGAGTGGGAGAGCCCTTCAAAAGGATCTGAATTGCATGAGAGATATCGAAAAGATTCAACACCATACGTATATTCAACACAAAACTGATTTATTTGACTTTTAGTGAGAATATTAGCCCCTGTAAGTGGCTGGGGTTTATTATCAGTGTAAACAGACCCTAATGAACATGGTTCAGTCCTGAATGTCACTGACAGCAAAGTTCAATCACTATAGTTACTTGTGAAGTCTCTGGTGTCTGAGCAGGTGCGATGAAGTCATGAATCTCTTCCCACATTCAGAGCAGGTGAATGGTCTCTCCCCGGTGTGAATTCGCTGGTGTACAGTGAGTTGAGAAGATTGCCTGAACCCAGTCCCACAGTGAAAGCACCTGAACGGTCTCTCGTCAGTGTGAACACGTTGATGGAACATCAGTTCCCCAGAACTTTTATAGCACTTCCCACAGTCTGGGCATTTAAAAGGTCTCTCGTCAGTGTGAACTCGCTGGTGTGTCAGCAGAATGGTTGATGTAGTAAATCCCTTCCCACACTCACAGCAGGTGAATGGCCTCACCGCAGCGTGAACTCTCTGATGTTTCAGCAGGCCAGATGACTGAGTGAATCCTTTCCCACACACAGAGCAGGTAAACAGCCTTTCCCCAGAGTGGATTCGCTGGTGTTTCAGCAGGTCTGATGACTGGGTGAATCCCTTCCCACAGTTGGAGCAGGTGAACGGCCTCTCCCCAGTGTGAATTCGCTGATGTACAGTGAGCACAGATGATCGTCTGAACCCAGTCCCACAGTGAGAGCACCTGAATGGTCTCTCCCCTGTGTGAACTCGCTGATGTACAATGAGTTGAGATGATCGTCTGAACCCAGTCCCACAGTGAGAGCACCTGAACGGTTTCTCATCAGTGTGAAGACGTTGATGGGACATCAGTACGCCAGAACTTTTAAAACACCTCCCACAGGCTGGACATTTAAAAGGTCTTTCGTCAGTGTGAACTCGCTGGTGACTCAACAGTTCGGCTGAAATACTGAATCCTTTCCCACACTCGGAGCAGGTGAATGGTCTCTCGCTGGAGTGAACTCGCTGGTGTTTGGAAAGGTCGGACGACTGAATGAATCCCTTCCCACACACAGAACAGGTGAAAGGCCTCTCCCCAGTGTGGCTGCGCCGATGCGTTTCCAGTTTGGACGGAGAAATGAATCCTTTCCCACAGTCCTCACATTTCCATGGTTTCTCCTTAGTTTGACTGCACTTGTGGTTTGACAGGCCAGGTGATTGGCTGAAGCCTTGTGCACACACACAACATGTGTAGGGTTTCTCTCCACTGTGAACGGTGCTTTTTCCTTCCATGTTTAAAATCTGATGATATTCAGTTCAGAATAAATTGAGCGACTCTGTCCAACACTGATGTTATCTTTTGTTCGAGCTTCTGGACTGCAATTCCCCTGTGAAATTGATTTAAAACACAAAAAAAGGGAGTGAGAGAAAACCATTAAAACACAAAGGCAGATTGTGAAATTGAGCTGAATGAATCTGGTCATTTGTGGGTCCGGCTCTTGGAAAAAGTGGTTGAGGCAGAGTCCTTGAATATGTTTAAGGCAGAACTGGATAGATTCTTGATAAGCAAGGGGGTGGAAGGTTATCGGGAGTAAGCAGGAATGTGAAGTTGAGGTGAAACTTAGATCAGCCACAGGGTGGAGCAGATTCGAGGGACCAAGTGGCCTATTCCTGCTCCTAATTTGTATGTAAAAAGTACAGGAGAGGTAAGGAAGAATGCTTTTACACAGCAAGTGGCAATGACCTGAAACCTGCTGCCTACGAGTTGGGTGGAAATGGACACGATGAATAATTTCAAAATGAAATTGGATAGACACTAGAGGGAAATAAAGCTGCAAAGATATGAGGATAGAGCAGAGGAATGGGACTGACTGGCTTGCTGTAGACAGCTTGCATGGATCCAATGGGCTGAATGGCCTCTGCACTGGAATGGCACTTTCCTGTAATCTCACCGAATTTAACCCTGGGAGTTCAGATATCACTCAGGTACATCTGTTCTACACTCTCTCCAGGGCCATTATGTCCTGTTGCCCGGAACTGAGCACAGTTCTCCAGATGTGGTCTAACCAGGGTTTGTGAATCTCGGGGCCTTTCCAGTCACACTGAAACCCGAAACCAGGTCGGTGGTGACGTTCACGAAGGGTCATAGGTTCAAGGTGAGGGGGGCGGGGGGGAGGTTTAACATGGATATCAGAAGGACGTATTTTACACAGAGGGTGGTGGGGGCCTGGAATGCGCTGCTGGGCAAGGTGGTGGAGGCGGACACACTGGGAACGTTTAAGACTTATCTAGACAGCCACATGAACAGAGTGGGAATGGAGGGATACATAAGAATGGTCTAGTTTGGACCAGGGAGCGGCGCAGGCTTGGAGGGCCGAAGGGCCTGTTCCTGTGCTGTATTGTTCTTTGTTCTCTCACCGACACAATCGACAAACCTGTTACCTTCCACTTTCAGATGCTGCTGACATTCAGGTCCTGATGTATTGAGTGACGTCATCAGATCACAATGTGATGTTTGATTTGAGTTTCCCATATGTCAATTCTCCACTTCCAGCACTCTGTAAATTTACAGAAACCATCACAGTCAGTCCAGGATAGAAATTCACAACATTCTCTCCTCTGAGTTGCCAAATGTGATTAAGTGTTTTCCTGGAGGTTTTATCACATCTTTTCTATTGTGCCCATCCTCCAACCATTAATCAGTCAACACATCCTTCCCCACTGCCTTCCTGGGCCAATTGGAAAGCAAAAAAGACTCCTCACCCTACAGCATAATGATTGACAGTCAGGCAAACAACTTTTATCCATTTTCAATATTTTTATTTCCAGTGAAGAAGTTCAAAGGAAAATGACAACAAAAGATATATTTTTTAATGTCCTGAATGTTTTCGAGACTGAGGTTTGAATCCCACTACAGCAGATGCTGAAATTTGAATTCAATAAATATCTGGAATTGAAAGTCTAATGATGACCATGAAACCATTGTCGATTGTTGTAAAAAGCCAACTGATTCACTAATGTCCTTGAGCCAAGGAAATCTGCTGCCTGACCTGGTCAGGTCTATATGTGATTCCAGATCCACAGCAGTGTGGTTGACTCTTAAAATGCCCCGTGAAGTGCACTCAGTTCAAGGGCAAATAAAGATGGGCAATAAATGCTGGTCCAGCCAGTGGCAGCCACATTCCCTGGATGCATTGGGAAACACATCTCCCATCCTTATCTGGTCTGGCCTAAATATGACTCCAAACCACTGAGATGTGGTTGACTCTTAAAATTCCCTGTGAGACGCTCTGGCAAGCTACTCAGTTGAAGGACAATTAGGGATGGACAATAAATACTGGTCCAGCCAGCGGCTCCCACATTCCCTGAATGAATAAAAAAATTCCTGGAGACTCCAGTCGAATCCGGGAGAGTTGGTAACCGGGCCAGGCTCACAGCGCATGCGCCCTGCTGTATCTTGTTCCTGTAAAGATGGCGGCCGCTGACCCGGGCCTGGAGCCGCTCAGCTCCGACTCTATTCAGTACCAATTGAAGCGGGACCAGGAACATTTTATTCTGGATTGAAGCCTCTACGGGGTATTTATGAAGCCTCCCAGCCCACTCCGCTGCTTCTATCCCTCCCCGGTCACCCAGCGGCTCCATTACTGAACCTCACTCCATTGTTTCTTTCCGGCTCCTCGCAGCGCCAGTCACAGCCCAGATTGCGCATGCTCCGGTCTGAGTCAGGTACCGCGTTTGCGCAAGGCGGTGCTGTAATGTGGATAGGGCACATTCTCACCCGCAGAGAATGTTGGGTAATCACCCCGCCATTCACACTGGTTTTGTTAAAAAGAAAATATGGTTTGCGATCTGAATATGATTGGTACCATTGGGCCACAAAAACAAATGTATTAAATCGATTGATATGGAACTAAGGACTGATATAGTAACTAAGGACTGAGGTGGCACAGTTGCAAGCGCTGCTGTCTCACAGCACCAGGGAACCAGGTTCAATTCCGGCCTTGGGTCACTGTCTGTGTGGACTTTGCATGTTCTCCCTGTGTCTGTGCGGGTTTCTTCCGGGTGCTCTGGTTTCCTCCCACAGTCCAAAGATGTGCAGGTTAGGTTAATTGGCTCTGCTAAAATGCCCCTTAGTGTCAGGGGGATTAGCAGGGTGGATACTTGGGGTTATGGGGATAGTGCATGGGTAGGATTGTTGTCGGTGTGGGCTTATGGATGATATTGGAATAGTGTAGATTAGAGGGGCTTTAGATTGGTACCACTGGTCGGCGCAACATCGAGGGCCGAAGGGCCTGTACTGCGCTCTAATGTTCTATGTCCTATGAATGGCCTCCTTCTGCACGGTAGGGATTCTATGATTCTATGAGCATAGGCTCTCCACTAAAGTTCGGTTCTGGGTCTGATTGACAACAGAACAAACATCTACAGTTAGAAGTGAACACATCGGGATCTCAGCAGGTTTTCCCCATAGACAGAACAGTTAAACTGCCCCTCGCCAATAAGAATGCTGACATTGGATCAAATGCTTTGAGCTTTTAAAGTCAGAGTATTAGCCACTGAGGAAAACTAAGGAAATCCCTTTGCACATGTGAAGTGTCTGAGTGTTGTCCCTCTAGTCTAACTGTGTTGTTCTATCAGTAAGTGAGACGACTGAGTGAATCCATTTCCACATTCTACTGGGAAATAATCTTTTGATGATGGGATTTTACCCAAAGGTTTACAGCTCCGATGGTAATCTCACACCTTCTGATGATGTGTTCAGCATTCTTTGTGCTCTCCAGTCAAAGACAAGTAAAATATTGCAGATGCTGGAAATCAAAATGTAAAATTCTGGAAATACTCAGCAGATCTAGTAGCATCTGTAGAGCAAGAAACAGAGTTTGCATTTTAGGCCCATGACCATTCAACACCCAGGCCTGAAAATTAGCACACTTTCTCCAACCAGAGATAGGCTATTATTTCCAGCATTTTCTGTTTTTATTTCTCATCTGTCTGAGAGTGGAAACATCTTGCACTTGTCTACTGTGTCGAACCTTTTCATAATCTTAAAGGATCAGATCATCCTCATTCTCTTTTCCAGAGAAAATATTTACAGACCGTCCAGTCTTTCTTGCTGGGTATAACTGCCTGTTCAGGCATCTTTCTAGTCTATTTTCCTGCATCTTCTCCAGTCCTTCCAGACCCATCTTATAATATGGAGACTGGAGACATCAGCTAATCTGAGCAGCAAACTCACTCTTGTCCCCAAATCCCTGCATGTTGAAGTATTTTAGCCATTTTCCAATCAGCTGAATATGAGATGGGATGGAATAAACAGATTCAACAAGTCAGTCTGTAACACTGTGGAGCATCTCCAACTTGCCTCTTCCCCTTACTATTAAACCGTTGATTTTTTTCCCTCTTAATCTGTCAGTTATGGCATTAAGAATAAAGGGCTGAATGGCCTATTTCTGCTCCTATTTCATACGTCTGTATGTATGTTAGTATTGAACAGGAAACTAGAGGAACAATGAGAGCTTGAAATGAGGAATGATGTGAGGAAGCTCCTTTGGAGCAGAAACACTGAGCTGGACTTGTTGTGTCCAATGGCCTGTTTTGCCTCCTGTGTCATTTCACTCCTGAAGGGTCTGCTTTGAACTTTTAGACAATGCCACCGATTCCTAGACTGTCAAACCAGCAGAAATAATTTATATTTACCCTCTGTTCCTCTTAATGTGTTTTATTCTTTTACTGTCACTGTTAATCACACCCAGAACTGAACCATGTTCATTCTGGTAATTGGAGTTTATTTCTATTGATTATTAATATCTCTGTAACTGGGCTGGAGTTTAATATCTTGATGTCAGTTAAATAAATCAACTTTGTTTCAAACACAGTGTGTCAAGTACTTGATTTCTCCAGGATTAATTGATGTCCTGTTACCGACCGTTCTGTTTTTGGATCTTTTCTCCTTTCTGACTCTAGATTATTTCAGTTCTCATACCTTCAGTTACTCTCATGGACAAGTCCCAGCTCCTCGTACCTTCCAGAGTGTCTCTCCCAGCCGAGAGATTGAGGGAAGTTTCAGTATTAAAAACAGAAAATGCTGGAGTTAGTAATCCATACTTTTCCAAGTATCAGTTGATTGTGTCCCAGATTATTGGTTTCATTTACCCCACCGCTGATGTTAAGCCGATTGTTCTGTAATTGCTGTGTTTTGAACAGGGATGTAACATTTACAATCTCTCAGTCCTTTGTCACCACTACTCTGTAAGGATTGTAAGATTGTAGTCAGAGCTCCACAAGCTCCATGTGAAGGACAGTGTGTGTCAGAGTGCAGCAGTCCCTCAATGTCAGACTGCAGTGTCAGCCTAGATAATGTGCTCAGCTTGATGAGTATTTCCTGTTGTTATTGATGTGGATCATTCAGAAACAATGGACTCTGATGATGTCATCCAGTCCTGCTGCGATGATGTCATAGAGACTATTACATCACAGCGGAGCCTTAGTGGTGAAAACAGTTTTGTTCCAGACGGCAGCAAGTTCATTACTGATAGATCTGGAAATGAGAATACTGGGAATGAAAGCACCCCAAGGTATTTCAGAGGAGTTTCATGAAGAAAAAAATGACAATGGTTAGCACTGCTGCCTCGTAGCACTAGGGACCCAGGTTTAATTCAGGCCTTGGGTGACTATCTGTCTGGAGTTTGAACACTCTCCCCATGTCTGTGTGGGTTTCCTCTGAGTGCTTGGATTTCCTCTCACAGTCCAAAGATGTGCAGGTAAGGTTGATTGGCTATGCTAAATTGCCCCTTAGTGTCCCAAGTTGTGCAGGTTAGATGGATTAGAAATGGTAAATGTGTTACAGGAATAGGGTGAGGGCCTGGGTATGATTCCCTTTCAGAATATTGGTACAGACTCGATAGGCCAAATGGCCTCTTCTGCATTGTAGGGATTCTATGAGTGACAGAGCATAATATTAGGATGGATGGACAAAAGCCTGATTGAGAGGCAGATCCTGAATTACGAGAGAGAGAGATGGACAGTTTAGGGAGGGAATTTCAGAGTTTCACACTCAGACCCTGCCACCAATGGTGGTGTAATTAAAATGTGGAGATGCAGGCATTGGACTGGGGTAAGCACAGTCAGAAGTCAGTTGTCAGAAGTCAGTAAGAAGGTGTTGTGAGACTTCTTACGGTGTAATTAAAACCATGGATGCGCAAGAGGCCTGAATGAGAAGAGTGCAGATATCTGGGGGACAAGCTAAATTGCCCCTTAGTGTCCCAAGGTGTGCAGGTTAGGGGGATTAGCAGGGTAAATACTTGGGGTTATGGGAAACAGTTCTGGATGGGGTTGCCCTGAGTGTCAGGGGGATTATGTGAGGTTACAAGGATAGGACCTGGGTGGGATTGATATCAGTGCAGACTTGATGGGCCGAATGGGCTCCTTCTGCATTTCAGGGATTCTATTCTATGATCTCAGGGAATTGTGAAACTGGAGATTACTGAGATAGAGAGGGATAAGGTCATGGAGGAAATTAAAAATAAGGATGTGAATTTTAAAATCGAGGCATGACTTGACTTAAAGCCGGTGTAGGTCAGTAAGCAAGGCAGGGGTGGGGGGAGATGGGTGAATGGGATTTGGTGTGAGAAAGCCGGCAGGCAGCAGAGTTTTGGATGATCTCACGTTTCCATGTGGGAGTGGGGTGAATGTGAGAGGCTGCTCAGAAATGTACTGGAATCATCAAGTCTAAAGGAAACACAGGCATGGGTGAGGGTTTCAGCAGCAGATGAGCTGGGGTGGGGTGGAGATTGCTGACATTATGGAGATTGAAATATTTGGTATTAGTGATGGTGTGGATATGTGGTCAGAAACTCATCCTGTTGTTAAATCTGACACCAAGGTCTGAATTTTCCATCTGTCGGGCACACTCACACGGGAGAGCCTGGAAGTGGGTGCAATCGGCCCCGGAATGTGATTTCAGACTGGCCAATTAATGAGCAGTCAGTGTGAAATGCATGCTGGGAAAGGCTCAGTGCTGCCGGGGAGGGAGGGAAGGGGACGGGCACTGAGGAAAGCGAGGGTGCTGTTGGCATTTCCAATACGCTCCCTCAGGGGGACAGCTGCTGCGGATCCTGTCTCTCAGCTACTGACCTGTAAAAAATAAACTGCGATGGAGCTCCTCACACTTGTTGGGGGTGAGGATGGCAGAGACGGGGAGAGGGAGAACCTTTCAAAAGGAATTAACTTCTGTTAGTGATGTTAAAAAGACACAACACACTGTGTTTAACACAAAGCTGATTTATTTGACTCTTATCCAGAATATTTACACCTACAACCGGCCTGGTGTTTATTAACATCAGCAGGACCAGACTCCAGTGAATAATCTTCAGACCTGCAGGTGATTAACAGCAGAACCCAATCACTATAGTTACTTGTGGCCTTGCTGGTGTCTCAGCAGATGGGATGACTGAGTGAATCCCCTCCCACACACAGAGCAGGTGAATGGTTTCTCCTCGGTGTGAATGCGCCGGTGTTTCAGCAGATTGGATGAGTGATTGAATCCCTTCCCGCACTCAGAGCAGGTGAGCGGCCTCTCCCCAGTGTGAATTCTCTGGTGTACAGTGAGCTGAGATGATTTCCTGAATCCAGTCCCACAACGAGAGCATCTGAACGGTCTCTCGTCAGTGTGAATACGTTGATGGGTCACCAGTTCCCCAGAACTTTTAAAGCACTTCCCACAATCCAGGCATTTAAATGGTCTCTCGTCAGAGTGAACCCGTTGATGGGATGTCAGTTCCACAGAACTTTTAAAGCACTTCTCACAGTTCAGGCATTTAAAAGGTCTCTCATCAGTGTGAACTCGCAGATGCTTCAGTAGGTGAGATGACTGAGTGAATCCCTTCCCACACACAGAGCAGGTAAATGGTTTCTCCCCAGTGTGGATTCGCTGGTGTTTCAGCAGATCAGATAACTGAATGAATCCATTCCCACAATCGGAGCAGGTAAATGATCTCTCTCCAGTGTGAATTCGCTGATGTGTCATCAGGTGGGATGACTGAGTGAATCCCTTCCAACACACAGAGCAGGTGAATGGCCTTTCCCCAGTGTGACCACGTTGGTGTCCTAACAGATTGGATAACTGAGTGAATCCCTTCCCACACTCAGAACATGTGAATGGTCTCTCCCCATTGTGATCTCGCTGGTGTTTTAGCAGGCTGGATGACTGAGTGAATCCCTTCCCACACTGAGGGCAGGTGAATGGTCTCTCCCCAGTGTGACTGCGTCGATGAGTTTCCAGGTCAGATGGATAACTAAACGCTTTCCCACAATCCCCACATTTCCACAGCTTCTCCCCAGTGTGACTGTGCTTGTGTCTCGACAGGCCAGATGATCGACTGAAGCCTCGTCCACACACACAACACGTGTATGGTTTCTCCTCACTGTGAACAGTGCTTTTTCCTTCCATGTTTAATATTAAATGATATTCAAGTTACGATAAATGATACACCTCTGTCAGCTCCTGGTGTGATGTTTGGTTTCAGTTTCCTGACTGTAAATCCTCCTCTTCTAAAACCCTGTGAAATTGATTTAAAACAAAAAAACAGGAGTGAGAGAGAACCCACAAAAACACAAAGGCAGCTTGTGAAATTGAGCTGAATGAATCTGGTCATTTGTCTGATACTAATGAACAGTGCTGGATTATCATAAAAACCCAACTGATTCACTAATGTCCATCAGGGAAAGGAACTTACCACCCAGTCTGGGTCTGTCCAGACTCAGGCCTCTACTTAAGGAGAGTACAAGACAGTGGGAGAGAATGGGCAGTGATGCAAGAGGTGAGGTTGTGGGGGGATGGGGGAGGTGCTGGTGATGGCAGGAGGAGAGGTTGTGGGGGGGTGGGGGAGGTGCTGGTGATGGCAGGAGGAGAGATTGTGGGGGGGTGGGGGAGGTGCTGGTGATGGCAGGAGGAGAGGTTGTGGGGGGGTGGGGGAGGTGCTGGTGATGGCAGGAGGAGAGGTTGTGGGGGGGTGGGGGAGGTGCTGGTGATGGCAGGAGGAGAGGTTGTGGGGGGGTGGAGGAGGTGCTGGTGATGGCAGGAGGAGAGGTTGTGGGGGGGTGGGGGAGGTGCTGGTGATGGCAGGAGAGGTTGTGGGGGGATGGGGGAGGTGCTGGTGATGGCAGGAGGAGAGGTTGTGGGGGGATGGGGGAGGTGCTGGTGATGGCAGGAGGAGAGGTTGTGGGGGGATGGGGGAGGTGCTGGTGATGGCAGGAGGAGAGGTTGTGGGGGGATGGGGGAGGTGCTGGTGATGGCAGGAGGAGAGGTTGTGGGGGGATGGGGGAGGTGCTGGTGATGGCAGGAGGTGAGGTTGTGGGGGGGTGGGGGAGGTGCTGGTGATGGCAGGAGGAGAGGTTGTGGGGGGGGTGGGGGAGGTGCTGGTGATGGCAGGAGGAGAGGTTGTGGGGGGGTGGGGGAGGTGCTGGTGATGGCAGGAGGAGAGGTTGTGGGGGGATGGGGGAGGTGCTGGTGATGGCAGGAGGAGAGGTTGTGGGGGGATGGGGGAGGTGCTGGTGATGGCAGGAGGTGAGGTTGTGGGGGGGTGGGGGAGGTGCTGGTGATGGCAGGAGGAGAGGTTGTGGGGGGGTGGGGGAGGTGCTGGTGATGGCAGGAGGAGAGGTTGTGGGGGGATGGGGGAGGTGCTGGTGATGGCAGGAGGAGAGGTTGTGGGGGGATGGGGGAGGTGCTGGTGATGGCAGGAGGTGAGGTTGTGGGGGGATGGGGGAGGTGCTGGTGATGGCAGGAGGAGAGGTTGTGGGGGGATGGGGGAGGTGCTGGTGATGGCAGGAGGTGAGGTTGTGGGGGGGTGGGGGAGGTGCTGGTGATGGCAGGAGGAGAGGTTGTGGGGGGATGGGGGAGGTGCTGGTGATGGCAGGAGGAGAGGGATTTTACACATCTACAACTCAGCTGGAGCTTTGACAGAATCTCCCAAACCCTCAACTTCCACCACCTGGAAGGACCAGGATCACAAGTGTGAATCAACACCTCGAAATTCACCTTCAAGTCTCACACACTTGGGGATTTTCACAGTAACTTCATCGCAGTGTTAATATAAGCCTACTCGTGACATGATAAACTTTTTTAAAAAACTTTAAACACACTGTCCTGACTTGTCTGCCATCCAGTCCTGGATGAACAGACATTTTATATATTGGGAAGACTGAAGCCACTGGCTTCAGTCTTTGCTACAAACTTCACTCCCCAGCCACCGACTCCATCTCTCTCCCTGATAATTGTCCGAGGCTGAACATGATTGTTCACAACCATGGTGACATGTTTCACCTCAGGAATTAGGAGTCGGCCATTCGGTCCGTCAGGTCTTTCGCCTCTGTCACTGTTTCAAGTCTGGATGACCGTTCTCCAAACAGTCATTCAGACTCGAAACGTTGGCTCTATTCTCTCTCCAAAGATGCTGTCAGACATGCTGAGATTTTCCAGCACTTTGTTTTTTGTTAAACATTCACTTGATTGCAGTTTGCTGTGGGTAAATCCTCCCCTTTTAACCCATGTAAAATAAGTTTCCAAAACCCATCACTCTCAGTCCAGGATAGAAATTCACAACAATGTGTCTGCCTGCTTTCCGGCTCAGGATTACTTAAGCTGGGACACATTTTCATTGGAAGCAGATGAGAAAATGTTCACTAGGCTGACTCCTGTGATGAGGGGGTTTGGCTTCTGAGGAAAGGTGGAACAGGTTGAGTCTTTACCCATTGGAATTCAGAAGAATGAGAGGTGATCTTGGTGAAGCATATTAGATCCTGGGGGAGCTTGACCGGGTAGATTCTGAGAGGATGTTTCCCCTCATGGGGTAATATCGAATTATGGAACAGTTGAAAATAAGAGGTCTCTCAGTTTACACCATGAGGAGAAACGTATTCTCTATGAAGATCATTAGTCTTTGGAAATCCCTTCTCCAGTAAGTAGGAGGCTTGGCCATTGAATACATTTAAGGCTGTGTTAAGCTCATAAGATATTGGAGCAGAATTAGGCCATTCGGCCCATCGAGTCTGCTCCGCCATTCGACCATGGCTGATATGCTCCTCATTCCCATTTTCCTGCCTTCTCCCCATAACCAATTAAAAATCTGTCTAACTCCTCCTTAAATTTACTCACTGTCCCAGCATCCACCGCACTTCAGGGTAGCGAATTCCAGATTCACAACCCTTTGGGAGAAGTAGTTTCTCCTCAACTCTGTTTTAAATTTGCTGCCCCTTATCCTAAGACTATAAGCTCTTGTCCTAGAATGCCCCACAAGAGGAAGCATCCGCTCCACGTCTACTTTATCCATACCTTTTATCATCTTGTACACCTCAATTTGATCTCCCCTCATTCTTCTAAATTCCAGAGAGTATAGGCCTATATCTCTTCATACGACAAACCCGTCATCTCTGGAATCAATCTAGTGAACCTCCCCTGAACTGCCTCCAATGCCACGACATCTTTCCTCAAATAAAGGGACCAAAACTATGCACAATACTTCAGGTGTGGTCTCACCAATGCCTTGTATAGTTCCTTACATTTATATTCTAATCCTTTAGCTATAAATGCCAACATTCCATTCACTTTCTTTACAATCTGCTGTTCCTGCATGCTGGTTTCCTGTGACTGGTGAATGAGGACACCCAGATCCTTCTGCACTGGAGCACCCCGAAGTCGCTCCCCATTTAGATAATAAATCGCCTTCCCAACACTCCAGCCCAGGCAACATGCTGGTGACTCTCCTCTGCACTCTTTCCAGTGCAATCACATCCTTCCTATCGTGTTCCTCAGTGTTCCTCTGTCTGTCTGATTCTGTCAGTTGATGTTTCTGAGATTCACCTTGGGACACTCTCCTACATTAAAGTTCTGATATAAATGAAAGTTATTTTTAAATCACATTGTAACAGATTGGGGAAGTCAGGATTAAAACAATATCTGGGTAAATGGAGTTTGGTCACAGATCAGCCGTGACCCCAGTCAATAAGAGAACAGGCTCAAGGGGGATAAATGATTTCCTCCTGTTCCCAATAAACTTGGGCTCAAACACCAGCTGATGAATGGAAAGTGATGGGAGAACTGGGGGGGAAGACACTTCACCAGGAACCAGCGATGGAGCAGAGTTAAAGAGTAGGACAGTCCTGTGGACAGACTACTCAGGAAATGGAATAGATTGTTCAGCCCTTCAAGTCTGCTCTGTTATTCAATTAGACCCTGGTTGATCCATTAGTCTATCTGAACTTGAACAAATACCTGAATTGTTAACTCAAGCTGGTTACAGCAATTATTAACAGCAGCAGAAACACACCATAGCTATCAGAATGCACATGGGTCAGTGCAGGATGTGATTACCTGTTCAATAACTGGGGAATCTGCCTCCAGAAGACTTGTGAACTCGCTGGTGTCTCATTAGGTTTTGTGACTGAGCGAATCTGTTCCCACATATGGAGCAGGTGAACGGCCTCTCCCCGGTGTGAACTCGCTGGTGTATCAGGAGATCAGATGAGTTAGTGAATCCCTTCCCACACACGGAGCAGGTGAAAGGCCTTTCCCCAGTGTGAGCACGCTTGTGTTTCAGCAGGTGAGATGAACTGCTGAATCCCTTCATACACACAGAGCAGGTGAATGGCCGCTCCCCAGTGTGAAGTCGCTGGTGAGTGCGAAGGTTGAACATTCGACTAAAACTCTTTCCACACACGGTGCAGATGAACAGACTCTTCCCAGTGTGACTGCGCTGATGAGCTTCCAGCTGGGATGGAGAACTGAATTCCTTCCCACAGTCCCCACATTTCCATGGGTTCTCTATGGTGTAGATGTCCTCGTGTCTCTCCAGGTTGGATGATTTAGTGTGTGTATATTTCAAATATCCTGTAAAAGGAGTTTAGAAACATCATGATCAATACAAGATAGAAATTCAGAACAGACATTTCTACTTTCTGTGGAACATCGTTTCCTCACTTGTTCCTGTGAAGCAGTAAATCCTCATCCTGAACACTTTCCCCCCTCCCTGTCCTGCAACCAACTCCCACATTGAACAACCATCTCATATTTCAATGGATTGTCCCGTGTTTGAGTCCAGTGTGCCAGGCTGCATGGCGTATGGGCGCTGTTTCACCCGTAAGATGGATCTGTGCAGCACCCTCTTCCAACTGTTCTGGCTGCCAACCAGCCCCTGTCCACCCACGCAGTTCCAGCAGCACCGCACACAATACTGCTCACCTGCTCCAACAGACTCATGAAGGATGTCCTTTCATTTTCTCAGAGAGTTGGTCAGCCTGGCAAACCCAGTGTGAAATATCTTCACAAATCTTTTCTCCCACCCTCTGTCTCGGTGCTTTTCCAGTCACACTGATGTTTGAAATCTTTTCCCACAGACAGAACAGAGAAACATTTCTCCTCCCGCATTCAAAGGTTGAGAGTGTTCATGTGCTGATAAATCGAGCAACTGTGAAATATTAGTAAGAATTTTGATTTGAGTTTCCTGTCTGTAAAACTTCCACTTCAAATATTCTGCAAAAGAAGTTTACAAAATCACTGTCAGTATAGGAAAAAAAATCAAAACAGACAATTCTTGTTTCTCTGGATCATTTTTTCCTCCCTTGTTCCCCCAAATCTGTAAATCCCCGTCCCACACACTCTCCCTCCTCCCTGGGCTGAAATCCAAACCCATCTCACCATTTCTTTCCTCCACTCCCAGTTTTCTCCCTCCCTCTCCTCTGGGTTCAGTTCTCCAGCTCCTGTCTGCAGACTGATGGATCTTATTGGGAGTGTTGGGGTCTCCAGCGGGTGTTTGTGAATCCTCCCCGCCCACCTCCCAGGGTTTCCTTCCTTCCCAGAGATCAGAGTCCTCATTGATTTGAGGCCAAAGTGTAACCTCTTATTTATTGTCCCCCTCCCCCATCCTCTGATGTGAACCATCCTCCAGTGGCTGAGCCAGGATGGGGCCGTTAACCTGGGCCTGTTCCCGGGAGGGAGGGAGGGAGAAGCCCCGCAGCTGCAAACCAGGGAGCTGACAATGATTCTGAAGGGTTTGCGGATCCACAAAGTGTTTCCAAATCCTCGCAGCCACCGCCTAACGCTGACTCCGCTTCTCCGGGACAAAGGACTCTCGCTCCCGAGGAGAACAAAGGAATTGCGCATGCTCCACATTCAGATCGCGTGTCCGGCCTCATCAGCCTGACCAGATCACAATGACGGCAGCTCCGGACCAATAGGAGGAGGAGGGCGGGTCTGGAGGACCGCGGGGGAGCAGTTGGTCCTCCAACCATTCAGGGTGAAAGAGGGGCTCCGACTGAAGCATGCGCATTACGGGTAATGGCGACGGCGAATGCTTATTACCTGGGATCCATAATTTGTCAGCGGAAAATCGCCGATCGGTGGGTACGATTGAACCGGCGAGTGGACGGGAAGGCTTCGTAAACAGGTTGTGTGGATCTGTGAACTCCCCCCAAAATTCTCCTGTTACATCGAGCGGGTCAAAGATCCCTGAGACCGGCCCGTGCATTAACGGCCTCCATCTTTATTGGGGGCAATGTGCGACAGTGCGCATGGGTGATCGCCATCTTTGTAGGGGGCAATATTGTCAATGACTGGGAGGGGCTTGTTCCCCATTGTTCAGAATGGAGACAACTTGTCCATCAAACTGCATCAACCCTCTGAGTCCCAATGTCTTATTGATGAGGCAGAGCGGTGGCAGAGAAGGAAAGAAATCACAAGATGCTTTATAAATATTTTAAGGGCAAGAAGGTAATCAGGGAAAGAGTAGGTTGGTAGGTTAGGAATTAATTGCCCATTCGGCAACCTGGGTGTGGAGCCGGAAGATGTATTTGAAGCATTAAAGGAGTATTTTGCATCTGTGTTCACTGTGTGGAAGGACAATGTTGGTACAGAAAGCAGGGACGGGCGTGTGATAGAATTGAACAGATTGTCATTTGTGGTGTGGTAAATAGCGAGGAGGACAACCTTGGATTGCAGGGTGATAGAGACAGGCTGGTCAGGTGGGCAGAACAGTGGCAAATGGAACTTAACCCTGAAAAGTATGAAGTGATTAATTTTGCGAGGATAAGGCCAGGGAATATAAAGGACCAGAGGGACATTGGGGAGCATTCCCAATTATCCCTGAAGCCAGCAGGACAGGTAGATAAGGTGGTTATGTTGGAGCTGTATAAACACTTGTTACTCATAACTCGAGTCCTGTGTGCTGTTCTGTTTAGAACGCTATAGGAAGGATGTGATTGCATCAGAGAGAGTGCAGAGGAGATTCACCAGGATGTTGCCTGGGCTGGACCATTTCAACTATGAAGAGTGGCTGGTTAGGCTGAGGTTGTTTTCCTTAGAGCAGAGAAGGCTGAGGGGGTGACCTGACTGAGGTGTACAAGATTATGAGGAATATAAATCAGGTAAATTGAAAGGAACTTTTCCCCTTAGTAGAGGGGTCAATAACCAGGGAGATAGATTTAAGTTAAGGGGCAGGAGGTTTAGAGTGGAGTGGAGGAATAACCTTTCATGCAGAGGGTGATGGGAATCTGGAACTCTCTGTCTGAAAGGGTGGTGGAGGCAAAAACCCTCACAATATTTAAGAAGCATTTAGATGAGCAGGTGAAACACCATAGTATTCAAGGCTATGAACCAATTACTGGAAATGGGATTAGGATAGATAGGTGCTTGCTGGCTGGCACAGACATGATGGGCCAAAGGGCCTCTTTCTGCACTGTAGAACTGTATGATGCTAAATGGAGGGAATTTCTGTGCATCCAGAATAAGATGCCAGATAAGTCAGGGTGATGTGTGACTTGAAGGGAATTTTGGAGGGATGATGTTCACATACACCGACTACCCTGGTCCTCCTCGGTGCTGGAGGTTGGTTTATTTGTAAGTAAATAAAATTCCCTCCCGTCACCCCATGCCGCTCCACTTCTCACCCTCTCCCTCCCCTCCCATCGAGAAGAGCCTGGTGTAAGTCCAGACAAGGTGGTAGGTTCCCCTACCAGTGAACCAGTTGAGTTTTTCACAACAATGTCAGTTTTCATGGTCACATTTTTCTCGTATCTGCCCCACAAATGACCAAATTTGTTCAGCTCAATTTCACAGCCTGCTTTTGCGGCTTGTCTCTCATTCCCTTTTCTCTGTTTTGAAATAATTTCACATGGCAATTGGAAGGAAGGATTTGCAGTTGGAAAACTCAAACTAAACATCCCATCAGAATCTGATGGAGTCACTCAATTTATCCAAACCTGAAATCATTGTGTTGTAAACATGGAAGGAGAAAGTACCATTCACAGTGGGGAGAAACCGTCCGTGTGTTGTGTGGAAACTCATCAGTGCGTTCCCACTGGGGAGAGGCCATTTACCTGCGCCGAGTGTGGGAAGAGCTTCGCAAATTCAACCAACCTGCTGAGACACCAGCTCGTTCACACCGGGGAGAGACCGTTCACCTGCACTGAATGTGGGAAGGGATTCACTCATTCATCATATCTGTTGAGACACCAACCAGTTCACACTGCAGAGAGACCTTTTAAATACACAGACTGTGGGAAAGGCTACAAAAGTTCTGGGGAACCGATACGCCATCAACATGTTTCACACTGACACGAGACCGTTCAGGTGCTCTCACTGTGGGAGTAGGTTCACACAATCATCCGACCTCACTGTACACCAGCGGATTCACACTGGGGAGAGGCCGATCACCTGCAAAGAGTGTGGGAAGGGATTTGCTCAGATGTCCACTCTGCTGACACACCAGTGGATTCACACTGGGAAGAGACCATTCACCTGCCCTGTGTGTGGGAAGGGATTCATTAATTCATCCAACTTGCTGAGGCACCAACACGTTCACACTGGGGAGAGGCCGTTCACTTGCACGGAGTGTGGGAAGGGATTCACTAATTCATCCCACCTGCTGACGCACCAGCAAGTTCACACTGACGAGATTGAACTGCGGGAAGTGCAACAAAAGTTCGAGGGAACTGCTGTCCCATCAACAAATCCACACTGACTAGAGATGATTCAAGTGTTGTCATTTTTGGTCTGAGTTCAGGTAATCTCATCTCACTGTACACCAGTGGATTGACACTGAGGAGAGAATGTTCACTTCCTCTGAATGTGGGAAAGGAGTCACTCATTCGTCCCATCCGCTGAGATCCAGTGATTTCAGAAATAAATCAGAAATACACTGATTGTATTTTACTTTTAATCACAGCCAGTACTGAATCATATTTTTTGGGGTCTGTTTCTACTACTGATGATAAACTCCAGGCCAGTTATGTTTTTAATCTTCTGGTTAAAAGTTAAATAAATCAGCTTTATGTTAAGCTGAGTGTCAATCTTTTTGATATCTACAACATGTTAGGAGGTTTTGAGGTGCTCTGCCCATTCCCTCTTTCCTGCATCCTCATACCCAATAACAAGTGTAAGCAGCTCATATAACTTCAAGATTGTGAACACTCAATGAACAACCTCCACTATTTCCAACAGCCCACCAGAAAAAACCTGCCTCTAAAGTTCCTCATTGACTGAGCCCTGACACGGTAGCACAGTGGTTCGCACTGCTGCTTCACAGCTCCAGGGACCTGGGTTCGATTCCCAGCTTGGGTCACTGCCTGTGTGGAGTTTGCACATTCTCCTCGTGTCTGCGTGGGTTTCCTCCGGGTGCTCCGGTTTCCTCCCACAGTCCAAAGATGTGCGGGTTAGGTTGATTGGCCATGCTAAAATTGCCCCTTAGTGTCCTGAGATGTGTAGATTAGAGGGATTAGCGGGTAAAATATGTAGGGATATGGGGGTAGGGCCTGGGTGGGATTGTGGTCGGTGCAGACTTGATGGGCCGAATGGCCTCTTTCTGTACTGTAGGGTTTCTATGATTTCTATGAACCTGCATCTTCCTCTGGGTTTTCTCACCATTTAATTGGGACCGTCAATGGTGGTGTTTTTACCCATCATTCCCCTGGTTGAGACCCCTATCCACAGCACAGGAGAGCAGTGGGCAGGCCTGGTTCTGCCCTGTCTTTGGAACATCCACAGTGTCAGCCATGATTATGAACAGACACTTTTCTCTCGGATCCACGATGGGTAAAGGGGGGATGGCGGGCGCAATGGATCTGTGGGTGGACGAGATTCTCCGGAAACACGTTGTGTAAATCGCAGACCCCAAATGAGGAGCTACCGAGTGGACACGAGTGGATTTATCCTGGTGACAAAGCTGGAGCAGGAGGAGAGAATGTTGTGAATTTCTATCCTGGATGGATTTCGGGAACTCCTTTTACAGGGGGTTAGAAGAGGAGGATTTACACACGGCAATCTCAAAATAAAGGTTCATCTCTACAGGATGGTACAGTGGTTAGCACTGCTGCCTCACTGTCTGTGAGGAGTTTGCACATTCCACCTGTGACTTTAGGGGTTTTCTCCAGGTGCTCTGCTTTCCTCCCACAGTCAAAAGATGTGCAGGTTAGAGGATTAGCGGGGTAAATGTGTGCAGTTGCTGGCGGTGGGCCTGTGTAAGATACTCTTTTGCAGAGTCAGTGCAGACTCGATGGGCTGAATGGCCTCCTTCTACACTGTAGGGGATTCTATGATTCTTTGGATACAGGTCTTCAAATGGGATGGACAGGTAGATATGGACAGAATGTTTCCACTGAGACATGAATACACAGTAAATAGTAGTAAATCCAATCACTAAAACCCAGACACCAAATCCAGGGACCACTTACACCCAGACACCAAATCCAGAGACCACTAACATTGAGACACCAAATCCAGGGACCACTGACACCATGACACCAAATACAGGGACCACCTATACCGGAACACCAAACCCAGGGACCACTTACACTGAGACGTCAAATCCAAGGACCACTTACACCGAGATACCAAATCCATGAGATCATTTACACTGAGACAGCAAATTTAAGCAACAATAAAAGGACATCTATGCAAGCAGCCAATGCCACAATAAAATAAAGCTGCCTACAAACTGCGGAGAACATGTTTTAAAAAAATACATTTCTTAAAGGCACATTAGCGTCACTTTCTTGAAAACATAAAGGGTGCAATCTTCCCCAACAAAAATTCTATTTGTCAAAAGAGTCTGACGAGTTTGACTGCAATCTTCCCAAACTCTGTCGATTTCTTTAGCAATTGGGAGATTTGTGTCGGTGGGGAGGGGTGTAGAGCTTTTGCATGCCAGGGAAACCATCAAAATCAACGATGACAATTGAAAAGATCAGAACATTTCAAAGGCTCTCACATGCAGTACGTGTGGTGGAGTTTTAATAAACAAGATTCCAAGAGAGTTGATTGATCCAGAAAATAACAGATTTCTTCTGCAATATAATTCTACAATGGGTGGTTCACAGGAACTCCAGATGTGTGCAAAGTGAAATATTACAGGTCAATTTGTCACACCCAAACAGAACACTCAAACAGAACAAGCTTGTGGTTTCTTTTCTTCTTCTCCTGTCTGGGAGAAGAAGCAAAAACCGTGTTAGATACTAATCTCTGAGTTAGATATCCAGGTCAAAGCTTCTGGTGTAAGATTTCTGATGAGTTTAGGGGCAGCCAGTGGCGAAGTAATATTGAACAAGTAATCCAGAAACGCAAAGTCATGTTCTGGGGATCTGGGTTCGAATGCCACCATGGCAGACGGTGGAATTTGAATTCAATAACAAAAAAAATCCAGAAATAAACTTTTAATGAAACCATTGCCGATCGTCATACAAAACTCAAGTCCTTTAGGAAAGGAAATCTGCCACCCTTACCCGGTATGTTCCATGTGTGACTCCAGATCCATAGCAATGTGGGTCTTTAAATGGTCCAGCAAACCATTCAGTTCAAGGGCAATTAGGGTTGAGCAATGAGTATGGACAGAGTAAATAGTCAGAAACTGGTTCCACTCAAGAGAGCACCAAGAACTAGGACACAGATTCAAAGTATTTAGCAAAGGAGTAAGAGTGATGTGAGTAAAAATGTTTCACTCAGAGGTTGGTTGGAGTCTGGAACAAATTCACTGAGAAGGTCGTGGAGGCAGTTCTATCGAGGTATTGAAAAGAAAATTAGATTGCTATCCGAAAAGAAAGAATGTGCAATGTTACGGGAATAAGGCAGGGAAGTAGCACTGGGTACAATGCCCTTTCAGAGACCCAGTACAGATTCAATGGGCTGAATGGTGTCCTTCTGCACTGTGAGGATTCTGTGTTTCTGTCAGCACAGACCCCACATCATCAGCATTGGAACTGAAACTCCCATCATTACATCAACACCAGAACCACGATGGAATTTCAGAAAACTGGGAAATCCTCCGAAAGGCAATTGATACCAACATCAGGTGGGTTTAGCCAAGCACCCAATGTCTTCAATAGATTGATAGGATTGATGAAAGTTCAGAGTTTAATCCGGGAGAAGATGAATCAGAGAACAGAAATAATCTTGAGTAAGAAAAGGCCCAAATAATGGCACTGTCAAAAACAGGAGAACAATCATTCTCCTCTTATTATTGGAGAAATCCAAAACACTGTGTTTGAATCAAAGCTGATTTAATCAACATTTACAAACAACATCACTGCACACACCAGCTTTCATGCTTATTAATATCAGCAGCAACAAACTCCAACTGTCAGAATGAACATGGTTCAGTCCTGGATGCGATTAACAGCAGATTCTAAATCCAATCCCTTCAGTTACTTGTGAACTCGCTGGTGCCTAAGCTGTGTGGATGAACGACTGAATCTCTTTCCACACACTGAGCAAGGAAATGGCCTCTCCCCGGTGTGAACTCGCTGGTGTGTCAGCAGGGTGGACGACTGAGTGAATCCCTTCCCACACACTGAGCAGATGAACGGCCTCTCCCCAGTGTGACTCCTTTGGTGATTAAGTAGGTTGGACACCCAAGTGAAGCCTTTCCCACAGAAAAAACAGGTGAAGGGTCTCTCCCTGGTGTGAGTGAGTTGGTGCATCAGCAGATCTGTCTGGCTTTTAAAGTACTTCTCACAGTCAGGACATTTAAACAGTCTCTTATCAGTATGAACAAGTTGGTGTGTCAGTAGGTCGAATGAACGGGTAAATCCCTTCCCACACACGGAGCAGGGGAACAGTCTCTCCCCAGTGTGAGTGCGTTTATGGTTCAACAGATCATTTTTCCTTTTATAGTTTTTCTCACAGTCAGAACATTGGAAAGGTCTCTCCTCACTGTGGATTCGATGGTGTGACAGGAGGTGGGATGAGTTTGTGAACTCTTTCCCACAGACAGAGCAGGTGAATGGTCTCTCCCCAGTGTGAACACGCCGGTGTCTTAGAAGGTGGGATGATTTAGTGAATCCTTTCTGACACACAGAGCAAGTGAATGGCCTCTCCCCAGTGTGACTGCGGTGATGAATATGTAACTCAGATGGGTAATCAAATCCCTTCCCACAGTCTCCACATTTCCACGGTTTCTCCCCAGTGGGACAGCACTTGTGCTTTGACAGGTTTGATGAGCGACTGAAACCTCGTCCACACACAGAACATGTAAACACCTTCTCCCCATTGTGAACGGTGCTTTTTGATTCCATGTTCAAAAGTCGATGATGTTCAGGCCCTGATGAATTGGGTGTCTGTCAGATCCTAATGTGATGTTTGATCTGAGTTTCCCACCTACAAATCATCCTCTTCTAATATGCTGTAAAATTAATTCAAAAAGGAGAAAAAAAACAGTGATAAACACAAAGGTAGGTTGTGAAATTGAGCTGAATGAATCTGGTAATTTGTGGAGCCGGCACAAGGAAAAAGTGACCACGAAAGCTGCTGGATTGTGATTAAAAACTCAAATGGTTTGCTAATGTCCTTCAATTCAGGAAACCTGCCACTCAGTCCAGATCGACACAAGAATTCAACCTTAATGGGAGGAGAAAGATAGAGACGGGTCCCCCATGCAAGGCTTCTAGAAAAAGTGAGAGGACATGGGATCCAAGGGGCTGCTGCCCTGTGGATCCAGAACTGGCTTGCCCAAAGGAGGCAGAGAGTGGGTATAGATGGGTCTTTTTCTAAATGGAGGTCGGTCACCAGTGGTGTGCCCCAGGGATCTGTTCTGGGACCCTTGCTGTTTGTCATTTTCATAAATGACCTGGATGAGGAAGCGGAGAGATGGGTTGGTAAGTTTGCCGACGACACGAAGGTTGGTGGGGTTGTGGATAGTCTGAAGGGATGTCAGAAGTTACAGAGGGACATAGATAGGATGCAGGACTGGACGGAGAAGTGGCAGATGGACTTCAACCCAGATAAATGCGTAATGGTCCATTTTGGTAGGACAAATGGGATGAAGGAGCACAATATAAAGGGAAAGACCCTTAGTACGGTAGAGGATCAGAAGGACCTTGGGGTCCGGGTCCATAGGACTCTGAAATCGGCCCCGCAGGTGGAGGAGGTGGTTAAGAAGGCGTATGGTGTGCTGGCCTTTATCAATCGAGGGATTGAGTTTAGGAGTCCGGGGATAATGATGCAGCTGTATAAGACCCTCGTCAGACCCCACTTGGAGTACTGTGCTCAGTTCTGGTCGCCTCACTATAGGAAGGATGTGGAAAAGATTGAAAGGGTGCAGAGGAGATTTACAAGGATGTTGCCTGGATTGAGTGGTATGCCTCATGAGGATAGGCTGAGGGAGCTCGGTCTTTTCTCCTTGGAGAGACAAAGGATGAGAGGAGACCTAATAGAGGCGTATAAGATGTTGAGAGGCATAGATCGGGTGGACTCTCAGAGGCTTTTTCCCAGGGTGGAAATGTCTGCCACGAGAGGACACAGGTTTAAGGTGCTGGGGGGTCGGTACAGGGGAGATGTTCGGGGTAAGTTTTTCACACAGAGGGTGGTGAGCGAGTGGAATCGGCTGCCGTCAGTGGTGGTGGAGGCGAACTCAATAGGGTCTTTTAAGAGACTCCTGGATGAGTACATGGAGCTTAATAGGATGGAGGGTTATAGGTAGGTCTAGAAGGTAGGGATGTGTTCGGCACAACTTGTGGGCCGAAGGGCCTGTTTGTGCTGTAGTTTTTCTATGTTGTATGAAACAGGGAGGGAATGAACGGTAAGGACTTTATACATCTACAACTGGACAAGAACTTTGACAGAACCTGCCAAAGCACAACCTTCACCAACTCAAAGGACGCAGGAAAACTATCACCTCCAAATGTCGCTTTCAATCTCAAAACAACTTGTAATCCTGAGGTAACCTGTAACCTCCTGCATTTAAGGGGCAATTTAGCCTGGTCAATCCACCTAACCTGCACATCTTTGGGGTGTGGGAGGAAACTGGAGCACCTAAAGGAAACTCATGCAGTCACAAGGAGAACATGCAAACTCCACACAGTCACCCAAAGCTGGAATTGAACCCGGGTCCCTGGTGCTGTGAAACAGCAGTGTTGACCACTGTGCCACCCTGTGCCACTGTACTATGTTGCTCAGAAATAAGTTTTAGGATTCTGGCCGAGTGATTGTGAAGGCAGAGCAGTATACTACCAAGTCAGAATAGTGTGTGATTTTGAAGAGTAAATGCAGGTAGTGAGGTTTCCACGGACAAACTGCCCTTATCCATGTTGGAGAAGAGGTTTGTAGTTTTGGAAGCTGCTGTCAAAGGAGGTTTAGCCAATTGCTGGTCATTCTAGTCATGTCCATGTTCCAGTTATTAATTTGAAAATTTTCTCAGTGTAATTTTAATGAAAATCCCCGACAGAACTACTTTTTCCTTACTTGAAACACAGCTTTAAATGGTCCGTTTGTTTCTAGATTCAGTTCCATGAGCAATGCCTTCAACTAAACAAAATCAAAACACTGCAACTGCTGGAAATCTGAAATGAAAAGAGAAAACGTTGTAAATACTCATCAGGTTAGACAGCATCTATAAGACAGAAACAGAATTAATGTTTGCAGTCACTGATGCTCCTCTCATGAAACACATACCAATAGCTGCTGTTTAACGGGGCCGTGGATCCCACAATCCCCTGTGCCCCAGAGACAGCTCTATCCATCACACACATTTTCCATTATGACACTTCTGTGTCAAGAGGGCGAGCTGTTTAAAAGTCGTCAAGTTCCATTTTTGCGTGTTGATGTTCATTAAAGATACGGATCGACTTCCCCCTCATTATGGATCAATTTCAGATACTTTGGTCGAGAATTTCCATTCCCCTACTTTCTGGTGGATAATGGATGCCTTGAGCACTTAGAATCATAGAATCATAGAATCCTACAGTGCAGAAAGAGGCCATTTGGCCCATCGAGTCTGCACCAACCACAATCCCACCCAGGCCCTATCCACATATCCCTACATATTTACCCACTAACCTATGCATCCCGGGACACTAAGGGGCAATTTAGTATGGCCAATCAACCTAACCCGCACATCTTTGGACTGTGGGAGGAAACCGGAGCACCCGGAGGAAACCCACGCAGACACAGGGAGAATGTGCAAACTCCACACAGACAGCGACCCGAGCCGGGATTCGAACCCAGGTCCCTGGAGCTATGAAGCAGCAGTGCTAACCACTGTGCTACCGTGCCGCCCCCTAATTTGATTCCTAATTTATTGACTGCACCCCTATCCCTAATTTTCACATCGCAGCTAAAAAAGCTCACTGTTCACAAATGAGGAGTTTCGATGGCGTGCGCTTTACCCACCATTCCTCGCGGTGGAGAATGTCCCCTATCCACAGCACGGGGGGTGGGGGGGGGGAGTTGAGCATGCGCAGTGAAGCAGTGTTTGACGCATGCGTAGCGTGGATGCTGGCAATGGGGAGAGACATTCCTCTGTCTCATCAGCAACCGGTAAGGATGCGGATACATGGAGGGAGGATTGGAACCAGCAGATGGACGGAAAGGGTTTCTAAATATCTGGTGAAGATCTCAAACCTCTAATAGTAATCCGCAGGTTCCGTGTTTGCAGCTTTGGGTCTTTTTCCCGGGACGAGGCTCAGGTTAACAGCCGCCATCTTGATTCAGCAAGGAGCGGAGCGCATGCGCTGGTGTCTTGGTGACGCAACAGTGAGTGGGTGGGGCTTCAGCGTTTTCTGCTCCCAACCGGGTCCTAGTGACCGGAATGCACAGAAAACTGAACAACAGGTTTTCAACAGCTTCACCCACTCCCAGGCTGCAGCTAATGTTTGCAGCCGAGAGGAATCCATGGGCCATGTATATACTCCAGAAGTTGTTTATTCCTGTTTGGCGCAAGAGTGGTAAGGGAATTGTGGCCAAACCATGGCTTACAAGGGAAATTAGAGATAGTATCAGATTCAAGGAAGAAGCATTCAAATTGGCAAAAAAAAGCAATAGGCCCGAGGATTGGGAGCAGTTTAAAATTCAGCAAAGGAGGACCAAGGGATTGATTAAGAAGGGAAAAATGGAGTATGAAAGTAAGCTAGCAGGGAACATAAAAACTGACTGTAAAAGTTTCTATAGGTATGTAAAGAGAAGAAGATTGACAAAAACGAATGTTAGAAATGGGAGAATTCATAACGGGGAATAAAGAAATGGCTGAGGAATTAAATTGGTACTTTGCTTCAGTCTTCACAAAGGAAGACGTGAATAATGTACCAGAAGTGCTGAGAGAAACATGTTTTAGTCAGGGGCTGAAGGAAATCAGCATCAGTCGAGAAATGGTTTTGGGGAAATTGATGGGATTGAAGGTGGATAAATCTCCAGGTCCAGATAAGCTTCATCCCAGGGTACTTAAGGAAGTGGTCCTGGAAATAGTAGATACATTGGTGGTTATTTTCCAAAATTCTTTGGACTCTGGAAATTGCAGATTGGACAGCAGCTAATGTAAGCCAAAATGTAATTCAAAAAGGATGGTCGAGAGAAAACAGGGAACTATAGACCCATGAGCCTAACATGGGTACTGGGGAAGTTGCTGGTGTCTATTATAATAGGTTCGGCAGGGATCTGTGCTAGGACCCCAACTATTCACATTATATATTCATGATTTGGAAGAGGGAACTGAATGTATTATTTCCAAATTTGCAGATAATACAAAGTTGGGTGGGAGGGTGAGCTGTGAGGAGGCTGCAGAGATGCTTCAGCGTGATTTGGACAGGCTGAGCGTGTGGGTGTCAGCATTGCAGATGCAGCATAATGTGGATAAATGTGAGATTATCCACTTTGGTAGCAATAAAAGGAAGACAGATTATTACTTGAATAGGTGTAAATTGAGGGAGGTGTTTACTCAACAAGATGTTGGATTCTTCATGCATCACTCGCTGAAAGTAAGCGTGCAGGTACAGCAGGCAGTAAAGAAGGCAAATGGTATGTTGGCCTTCATAGCGAGAGGATTTGAATATTGGGATAGGGATGTTTTGCTGCAGTTGTATAGGCTGTTGGTGAGGCCACACCTGGAGTATTGTGTACAGTTTTGGTGTCCTTATCTGAGGAAGGATGTCCTTGTTATAGAGGGAGTACAGCGAAGGTTTACCAGGCTGATTCCTGGGATGGCAGGTCTATCAAATGAGGAGAAACTAAATTGGTTAAGATTATATTCACTGGAGTTTAGAAGAGTGGGGTCTCATAGAAACTTAAAAATTGTAACAGGGTTAGATCGGGTAGATACAGAAAGAATGTTCCCAATGGTGGGGGGAGTCCAGAACTCGGGGTCATAGTTTGAGGATAAGGGGTAAACCTTTTAGAACTGAGGTGAGGAGACATTTCTTCACCCAGAGGGTGATGAATGTGTGGAATTCACTGCCATAGAATATAGATCAAGGGATATGGGGGAACGGGAGTGGGGTTGGGGGGGATTAGGATATTGAATTTGATGATCAACCATGACCATAATGAATGGCGGAGCAAGCTCGAAGGCTGAATGACCTACCCCCACTTCTAGATTCTATGTTTCAGTGAGAGAAGTTTCCTGAAGCGGTGGCAAAATATTTGGTTACATTTCAGCCCCAGACTCCTCATGTTTACATAGAAACATACGAGAAAATAGAAGTGGGGAGGAGGCCACTCGGCCCTTCGAGCTTGCTCCGCCGTTCATTATGGTCACGACTGATCATCAAATTCAATATCGTAATCCCACCTCCCCCCCCCACCCCCCGTATCCCTTGATCCCCAAGAAATGTATCTAATTCCTTATTTAAATCAGACTCTACTTCTACTTTTGAGGAAGGGACTTCCAAAGATTCAAGACTCTCTGAATGAAAAAAATCTTCTCAGCTCTGTCTTCAATGGGCAGCACTGTTTGTTAAACAGTGACCCCCAGATTCTCCCATAAGAGTAAACATCCTCTCCACATCCAAGATCTTTCAGGATCTTGAAGGTTTAAATTAAGTTGCCTCTTACTCTTTTAAAGTCGAGCAGAAGCTAAACTTGAGCAGAGACAGTCTCTGGTGTTATTATGTGGGACAGATTTACTTCTGGTCCTGTAATAAATGCATTTATTATTTCCAGTCTTGTAATATAGTCCTGTAGCTACGTTATATATTTCCAGTCATAGAGTCATTCCAGCACAGAAGGAGTCCATTGGATAACTCGAGTCCATACCGACTCTCACAGTAATTTCATAGTTTTTCATGATTTTCACAGTGACTTCATTGCAGTGTTAATGTCAGCATCCTTGTGACACTAATTAATAAATTATCAAAAATAAACTATAAACTCTCTGTCGAGCAATTCTGTCCGTCTGGAGTGGGTCCCATTCTGTAACCCTGCAGCACCCATCCAATCTCATTTAGAAATTATTGATCATCTCTGCTTGACTACCCCCACAGGCAGCAAGGTCAAGATCATCATCAATCGCAACCCCCTGTATCTTCACCAACTGGAGCCATCCGATCCATTAAATATATTTTTAGTTCAGTCATAGCAGAGATATTTGTATCATCGATAGTCACAGGTGAGGTGCCTGAAGACTGGAGGGTGGCAAATGTTGTGCCTTTGTTTAAAAAGGGCTGCAGGGAAAAGCCTGGGAACTATAGGCCGGTGAGCCTCACATCTGTGGTGGGTAAGTTGTTGGAAGGTATTTTGAGAGACAGGATCTACAGGCATTTAGAGAAGCAAGGACTGATTAGGGACAGTCAGCATGGCTTTGTGAGTGGTGAAGAAGGCATTCAGCGTGCTTGGTTTCATTGGTCAGAACATTGAATACAGGAGTTGGGACGTCTTGTTGAAGTTGTACAAGACATTGGTAAGGCCACACTTGGAATGCTGTGTACAGTTCTGGTCACCCTATTATAGAAAGGATATTATTAAACCAGAAAGAGTGCAGAAAATAATTATTAGGATGCTACTGGGACTTGATGGTTTGAGTTATAAGGAGAGGCTGGATAGACTGGAACTTTTTTGTCTGGAGTGTCGGAGGCTTAGGGGTGATCTTATAGAGGTCTATAAAATAATGAGGGGCATAGATCAGCTAGATAGTCAATATCTTTTCCCAAAGTAGGGGAGTCTAAAACTAGAGGGCATAGGTTTAAGGTGAGAGGGGCAATTTTTTCATACAGAGAATGGTGAGTGTCTTGAACAAGCTGCCAGAGGTAGTAGTAGAGGCGGGTACAATTTTGATTTTTAAAAAGCATTTAGACAGTTACATGGGTAAGATGGGTATAGAAGGATATGGGCCAAATGCGGGCAATTGGGACTAGCTTAGGGGTTATAAAAAAAGGCGGCATGGACAAATTGGGGCGAAGGGCCTGTTTCCATGCTGTAAACCTCTATGACTCTCGAGACTGTCTGGCAGTCTGCATGGAGATTTTCAGCTCTCTGTGTCCAGGACAGGAAGCAGTGAGCATGGATCTGTCAATCAGCCTCAATCAGCACCTTCAGGAGAATTGAGAGGGTGAATATTAGATACAGCAGAGTGAGAATGGAGGGAGAGTGTGTGGGATGGAGATTTACAGCTTTTGGGGAACGAGAGAGGAAAGAATGTTCCATAGAAACGAGAATTGTCTTCTGAATTTCGATTCTGTATTGACAGTGATGACTTTTGTAAACTCCTTTTACAGGCTATCAGAAGGTGAGGATTTACAGACAGAAATCTTAAACCAAACGTCACATCAACATCTGACAGAGTCACTCAATTCAACGGGACCTAAATATCATCGGCCTTTGAATCCAGAAGGAGAAATGTTTTTCTGTTCTGTCTGCTTCAGGAGATTTTAAACATCAGTGTGACTGGAAAGCACTGAGACACACACACCCGGGTGAGAGTGTTCCAGTGCACTGAGTGTGGAAAACGCTTCAGTTGCACAGCCTGAAAGAACATCGCAGCATTCACAGTGGGGAGAGACTGTACCCGTGTTCTGTGTATGGATGAGGTTTCAACTGATTGTCCGACCTGGAGAGTCACAAGGACACCTGCACCATGGAGAAACGGTGGAAATGTGGGGACTGTGGGAAGGGATTTAGATACCCTTCTCACCTGGAAACTCATCGACGCAGTCACACTGGGGAGAGACCGTTCACCTGTTCTCAGTGTGGGAATGGATTCAGTCGATTATCCACCCTGCAGACACACCAGAGAGTTCACAATGAGGAAAAGCCATTCATCTGCTTTCATTGTGGGAAGAGATTCACTCAGTCATCCGCCCTGCAGACACACCAGCGAGTTCACAATGAGGAGAGACCATTCATCTGCTCTCAGTGTGGGAAGGGATTCAGTCAGTCATCCAGCCTGCGGACACACCAGCGAGTTCACACTAGGGAGAGGCCGTTTACCTGCTCTCAATGTGGGAATGGTTTCACTCAGTTATCCCATCTGAAGACACACCAACGGTTTCACACTGGGGAGAGGCCGTTCACCTGCCCTCAGTGCGAGAAGGGATTTGCTCAGTTATCCACTCTTCAGACACACCAGCGAGTTCACACCAAGGAGAGACCGTTCACCTGCTCTCAGTGTGGGAAAGGATTCACTCAGTTATCCAACCTGCGGAGACACCAGCGAGTTCACATGTGATTCCAGGGGTTGGATTCTGCTGTTATTGTTTCTGCTCTCAATTACATCCAGGACTGCATTTTGTTCATTCTCACAGTTGGTCACTGGGGAGAATTGGAGGGTTTCTTTCTGCTGGACTGGCCGGTCTCACCACTTTGCCTTCAGTGGCTGATAATCAAAGAACAAAGAACAATACAGCACAGGAACAGGCCCTTCGGCCCTCCAAGCCCGCGCCGCTCCCCGGTCCAGGATTGAATCCTGAATCCAGGATCCCCGCCCAATTTTCCAGCCTATCTACATACCAATATCCTATCCACCGAGCTGTCCCCCACAGCTACGATGCTTTGTTCATTACAACCTATTAACTCACCCCCACCCCCCCATTCCAGACCTGTGATCTCCAGGGAGAGGAGAAAACCCAGAGTGAAAAACCCCAGGGCCAATATGGGGAAAAAAAAATCTGGGAAATTCCTCTCCGACCCCCTGAGGCGATCGAAACGAGTCCAGGAGATCACAATGGCCCTGATCGGAAAATGCTTCCCAACCCTAGTCATTTCCACTTCCACGAGAAACAAGGAACAATTAGCCCACGCCGCTCCCTGGTCCAAACTAGACCACTCTTTTGTATCCCTCCATTCCCACTCCGTTCATATAGCTGTCTAGATAAGTCTTAAACGTTCCCAGTGTGTCCGCCTCCACCACCTTGCCCGGCAACACATTCCAGGCCCCCACGACCCTCTGTGTGAAATATGTCCTTCTGATATCTGTGTTAAACCTCCCCCCCTTCACCTTGAACCTATGACCCCTCGTGAACGTCACCACCGACCCGGGGAAAAGCTTCCCACCGTTCACCCTATCTATGCCTTTCATAATTTTATACACCTCTATTAAGTCTCCCCTCATCCTCCGTCTTTCCAAGGAGAACAACCCCAGTTTCCCCAATCTCTCCTCATAACCAAGCCCCTCCATACCAGGCAACATCCTGGTAAACCTCCTCTGTACTCTCTCCAAAGCCTCCACGTCCTTCTGGTAGTGTGGCGACCAGAACTGGACGCAGTATTCCAAATGCGGCCGAACCAAGGTTCTATACATCTGCAACATCAGACCCCAACTTTTATACTCCATGCCCCGTCCTATAAAGGCAAGCATGCCATATGCCTTCTTCACCACCTTCTCCACCTGTGACGTCACCTTTAACCTTGTTGCGAATATCTGGCTTTGGATTTCTGAAGGATCACAGAGTGAAAGGGTGTTTGGAAGTTTAAAGATATTTTGTTCACAATACTGTTTGGAAGCTTCGCAAAGCATGCAGAGGGAGTAGTGAGTGTGAGGGACTGAAAGAGATTAGTATTCGTGAAAAAGTAGCACTGGAGAAATTAATGGGGTTGGAAGTGAATAAATCCCCAAAAAGCTGCTGATCTACATCCCAGAGTTGGAAGAGGTGGCTGTGGAGATAGTGGATACATTGGTGGTCATCTTCCCAAATTCTATAGATTGTGGAATGGTTGCTGCAGATTGGAAGGTGGTAAATGTAACCCCACTGTTTAAGGAGGGAGAGAGAAAACGGGGAACCACAGACCCATCAGCCTGACATCAGCCGGAGGGAAAATGCTACAATCTATTGTACAGGATGTGATAACAGATGAATATGCACATTCAGAACAGGGGTACGTCCCTCGAGCCTGCTCCACCATTCAATACGTGCACAGCTGATCTGATTGTAACCTCAGCTTCACATTCCCACCGACCCCCCCATAACCTTTCACCCCCTTGCTTATTAAGAATCTATCCAGCTCTGCCTTCAAAAGATTCAGAGACTCTGTGTCCACTGCCCTTTGAGAAAGAGAGTTCCAGACATTCAGACCCTCTGAGAGGAAGAAGTTCTCCTGTTATTTGTTTTAATCAAGCCGCCTCTTACTCTTCTAAACTCCAGTAGATACAAGTCTAGCCTGTCCAATCATTCCTCATTAGACAAACCAGCCATTTCAGGTATTAGTCCAGTAAACCTTCTCTGAGCTGTTTCCAATGTGTTTACATCTTTCCTAAGTGAGAGCCATATTGTACACAGTACTCCAGATGGTTTCACCAATATCCTGTATAACTGAAGCATAACCTTCCTACTGTTTTATTCAATTCCCTTCGCAATAAACAGTAACAGTCTATTAGCTTTCCCAATTCCCTGCTGTACCTGTATACCGGCCTTTTGTGATTCATGCACTGGGACACCCAGATCCCTCTGCAATCCCAGCTCTGCAATCTCACACCATTTAAATGATAAGCTTCTCTTTTATTCTTCCTGCCAAAATGGATGATTTGACTTTTTGCCACATTATATTCCATTTGGCAGATCTTTGGCCCTGTTTTAACCTATCTATATATTTTGTAACCAAAAAGAGAAAATGCTGGAAAATCTCAGCAGGTCTGGCAGCATCTGTAAGGAGAGAAAAGAGCTGATGTTTCGAGTCCAGACGGCCCTTTGTTAAAGCTAAAAGGCAGAGAAAGTGGGAGATATTTATACTGCCGGGTGAGGGAATTAAAGATGAGTCATAGCCACAGAAACCAGGGGAAAAGACTGCTAATGGCTGTCCACAGAGAGAATAAAGAGTATGAATGGCCAAAAGAGAGAGGGGGTGGCTGGGGGGGGGGGGGGGGGGGGGGGCGGAGGGGGGGGGGGGGGGCGGAGGGGGGGGGGGGGCGGAGGGGGGGGGGGGGGGGGGGCGGGGGGGGGGGGTGGCTGGGGGGGGGGGGGGGGCGGGGGGGGGGGGGTGGCTGGGGGGGGGGGGGGGGCGGGGGGGGGGGGGGTGGCTGGGGGGGGGGGGGGGCGGAGGGGGGGGGGGCGGAGGGGGGGGGGGCGGGGGGGGGGCGGAGGGGGGGCGGGGGGGGCGGGGGGGGGGGAGAGAATGAATGGGACAAGGTAAGATTTAGGAAAGGGGGAGAAAAGGTAAGGGAAGGGGAATAAATTAGGGGGAAAGAGTGGGGGGGGGGAAGAAAAATGAAGAAACACAATAAAGAAATAAAAAGAAATTAAAGAAATAAAAATACATATTTTTGTCGTCTCCTTATGTCATCTTCACAACTTTCCTACCTATCTTTATGCCATTAGCCAAATTAGCAACCACCCACTCAGTCCTTTCACCGAAGTCTAAGGGCTAAAAGGGGTCACGAGAAAGCATTGGGCAGCAGGATTAAGGAAAATCCCAAGGCTTTTTATACATATATAAAGAGCAACAGGGAGAGGGTTGGCCCACTCAAGGACAGTCGAGGGAATCTATGCGTGGAGCCAGAGGAAATGGCGATGTATTAAATGAGTACTTTGCGTCCGTATTCACCAAAGAGAAGGACTTGGTGGATGATGAGTCTGGGAAAGGGTGTGTGGATAGTTTGAGTCATGTTGAGATCAAAAAGGAGGAGGTATTGGGGTTCTTGAGAAACATTAAGTTACTCAAGTCCCCAGGGCCTAAAGGGATATACCCCAGAATACTGAGAAAGGCAAGGAAGGAAATTGCTGGGGCCTTGAGAGAAATCTTTGTATCCTCACTGGCTGCAGGGGAGGTTCCAGAGGATTGGAGAATAGCCAATGTTGTTCCTTTGTTTAAGAAGGGTAGCAAGAATAATCCAGGTAATTACAGGTCGGTGAGCCATACATCAGTGGTAGGGAAATTATTGGAGAGGGTTCTTCGAGACAGGATTTATTCCCATTTGGAAATAAGTGGACGTATTAGCAAGAGGCAACATGGCTTTGTGAAGGGGAGGTCGTGTCTCAGTAACTTGATCGAGTTTTTCAAGGAAGTGATGAAGATGATTGATGAGGGCAGGGCAATGAATGTTGTCCACATGGACTTCAGTAAGGGTCCCTCATGGCAGACTGGTGCAGAAGGTGAAGTTGCATGGGATCAGAGGTGAGCTGGCAAGGTGGACACAAAACTGGCTCGGTCATGGAAGACAGTGGGTAGCAGTGGAAGGGTGCATTTCTGAATGGAGGGCTGTGACAAGTGGTGTTCCTCAGGGATCAGTGCTGGGACCTTTGCTGTTTGTAATATATATAAATAATTTGGAGGAAAATGTAACTGGTTTCATTAGTAAGTTTGTGGACGACACAAATGTTGGTGGATTTGCGGATAGTGATGAGGACCATCAGAGGATACAGCAGGATATAGATCGGTTGGAGACTTGGGCAGAGAGATGGCAGATGGAGTTTAATCTGGACAAATGTGAGGTAATGCATTTTGGAAGGTCTATTACAGATAGGAAATATACAGTAAATGGCAGAACCCTTAAGAGTATTGATAGGCAGAGGGATCTGGGTGTACAGGTACACAGGTCACTGAAAGTGACAACGCAGGTGGAGAAAGTAGTCAAGGAGGCATACGGCATGCTTGCCTTCATCGGCCGGGGTATTGAGTTTAAAAATTGGCAAGTCATGTTGCAGCTTTATAGAACCTTAGTTTGACCGCACTTGGAATATAGTATTCAATTCTGGTCAGCATACTACCAGAAGGATGTGGAAGCTTTGGAGAAGGTACAGAAAAGATTACCAGGATGTTGCTTTGCATGGAGAGCATTAGCTATGAGGAGAGGTTGGAGAAACTTGGTTTGTTCTCACTGGAACGACAGAGGTTGAGGGGCAACCTGATAGAAGTCTACAAGATTGTGAGAGCGGATAGTCAGAAGCTTTTTCCCCAGGGTGGAAGAGCCAATTACTTAGGGGGCATAGGTTTAAGGAGTGAGGGACAAGGTTTAAAGGAGATGGATGAGGCAGGTCTTTTTACACAGAGGGTGGTGAGTGCCTGGAACTCGCTGCCGATGGAGGTAGTGGAAGCAGATAAAATAGTGATTTTTAAGGGGTGTCTTGACAAATACACGAATAGGATGTGAATGGAGAGATATGGTCCCTGGAAGGGTAGGGGTTAAGTTGGGCAGCATGGTAGGTGCAGGCTTGGAGGGCCGAAGGGCCTGTTCCTGTGATGTAATTTTCTTTGTTCTTTGTAAGTCATCTATATCAATTATAAAACATTGGAGCCCCAGCACTGTAGTCTTTGACAGAGCACTCATTACATCTTGACAACCAGATAACGACCTACATATGTCGAGTGTTTCCTGCTAGCTCGCCAATCTTCTATTCACGCCAATATGTTATCCCCACAGCATGAACTTTTATTTGTTGCAATAACCTTTGATGTGGCACCTTATCAAATGCCTTCTGGAAATCTAAGTACATTAAAATATACTTTAGGGAAGGAAATCTCCCATACTTACCGAGCCTGATTCTCAACTGTGCTCCAAGGGCACCTGGGGATGGGCAATAAATGCTGGCCAGCCAGCGACGCCCATGTCCCATGAATGGATAACAATGTGTGGAATGTACAGACTGGGGGAACAATGTGTGGGGGCGGGGCTCCCGGGTCCGCGCGCCTGAACCCGGAAACGTCAGCGCGGAGCTGAGTGATTGCTATTGGCTGATTCAGGCAGAGCTCCATTGTGCCCTCACAATGAGAAGTTTAACAACACCAGGTTAAAGTCAAACAGGTTTATTTGGTAGCAAAAGCCACACAAGCTTTCGGAGCTGCAAGCCCCCCACTCACCTGAAGAAGGGGCTTGCAGCTCCGAAAGCTTGTGTGGCTTTTGCTACCAAATAAACCTGTTGGACTTTAACCTGGTGTTGTTAAACTTCTTACTGTGTTTACCCCAGTCCAACGCCGGCATCTCCACATCATGACCGTCACAATGATTCAGAGGGGCGTTCCCAGCACACACTGTCCCATTGACAGCAATATCACTGGTTACAGAAGCAGCACACTGCGGATTGGACACCAGCTCAGCGCGGCTGGCGGTCACCGCCCCGCCCACCCCCACGTGGGCTCGGGTTCCGCCCCCTCATTGTCCACATGCGGCAGATTGACCAATGGCAACGCCTGGAGGACCGGATGAACGCTGGTCCTCCAGCCAATCAGAGTCTGGGTCTTGTGTTAGTGGCTGCATGGAGCTTCCATTGTCTGTCGAACAAAGCTGCTGCTCTCTGTCTGAATGAAGATTGAGCTTCAGACAGACTCAAACCTCCTGTCGCCAACACCTGTGAGTAAAACACTTTTCTCCCCTTTCCATTTCTTTTCTCATTCTGGGGGAAATTGGGGACTTGCAGCAACTGAAGGGAAAGGAAGTGAATCCAGGGAGGCTGCAGACTCTGGAAAGATTGGCCCAGGTCTGTCTGTCTCTCTTTTTTAAAGACATTGACATCCTTTGCTCCCTCAGCTTGACTCATTTATTTGTCTGGATAAAGCATGGTCTCTTTCCTGATGTTCACAATTAAAAGGATGTTTTCTCCAGGAGATGGCTGACATTTAAGGGCACAGTAAATTAATATTGTGCACATGAATGACCGAGACATGTCAGACTTATGATCAATAGAATCATAGAGTAATCGAATCCGACAGTCCAGAAGGAGGCCATTCGGCCCATCGAATCTGCACTGACCACAACCCATAGAGGTTTACAGCACGGAAACAGGCCCTTCAGCTCAACTTGACCATACCGCCCTTTTTTTTTAAACCCCTAAGCGAGTCTCAATTGCCTGCATTTAGCCCACATCCCTCTATATCCATTGTAACCATGTAACTGTCTAAATGCTTTTTAAAAGACAGAATTATACCCGCCTCTACTACTACCTCTGGCAGCTTGTTCCAGACACTCATTATCCTCTGTGTGAAAAAATTGCCCCTCTAGACCCTTTTGTATCTCTCCCTTCTCACCTTAAACCTATGCTCTCCAGTTTTAGACTCCCCTACCTTTGGGAAAGATATTGACTATCTAGCTGATCTGTGCCCCTCATTATTTTATAGACCTCTATAACATCACCCCTCAGCCGTCTACACTCCAGAGAAAAAAGTCCCAGTCTATTCAGCCTTTCCTTATAACTCAAACCATCAAGGCCTGGTAGCATCCTAGTAATTTTTTTCTGCACTCTTTCTGGTTTAATATCCTTTCTATAATAGGGTGACCAGAACTGAACATAGCATTCCAAGTGTGGCCTTACCAATGTCTTGTACAACTTCAACAAGACGTCCCAACTTCTGCATTCAATGTTCTGACTGATGAAACCAAGCATGCCGAATGCCTTCTTCACCACTCTGTCCACCCGTGTCTCCACTTTCAAGAAGCTATGAACCTGTACCCCCAGATCTCTTTGTTCTGTAACTCTCTCCAATGCCCTACCATTAACTGAGTAAGTCCTGCCTTGGTTCAATCTACCAAAATGCATCACCTCGCATTTACCTAAATTAAACTCCATCTGCCATTCGTCAGCCCACTGGTCCAATTGATCAAGATCCCATTGCAATCCGGGATAACCTTCTTCACTGTCCACTATGCTACCAATCTTGGTGTCATCTGCAAACTTACTAACCAATGCCTCCTATATTCTCATCCAAATCATTAATATAAATGACAAATAACAGTGGACCCAGCACTGATCCCTGAGGCACACCGCTGGTCACAGGCCTCCAGTTTGAAAAACAACCCTCTGCAACCACCCTCCGGCTTCTGTCATCAAGCCAATTTTGTATCCATTTAGCTACCTCAGCCTGGATCCCGTGAGATTTAAACTTATGCACCAACCTACCATGCGGTACCTTGTCAAAGGCCTTGCTAAAGTCCATGTAGACAACATCAACTGCACTGCCCTCATCTACCTTCTTGGTCCTTCAAAAAACTCAATCAAATTTGTGAGACATGATTTTCCACTCACAAAGCCATGCTGACTGTCCCTAATCAGTCCTTGCGTCTCTAAATGCCTGTAGATCCTGTCTCTCAAAATACCTTCCAACAACTTACCCACCACAGATGTGAGGCTCGCTGGCCTGCAGTTCCCAGGCTTTTCCCTGCAGCCCTTTTTAAACAAAGGCACAACATTTGCCACTCTCCAATCTTCAGGCACCTCACCTGTGACTATCGGTGATTCAAATATCTCTGCTCGGGGACCCGCAATTTCCTCCCTAGCCTCCCACAATGTCCTGGGATACACTTCATCTGGTCCCGGGGATTTATCTACCTTGGCCCTATCCTCTTAACTCCAACTAGCTTTTACCCTACTAGTCCCCCAACACTAAGGGGCAATTTAGAATCCACCTAACCTGCACATGTTTGGGAGGAAACCGAAGGACGCGGAGGAAACCCACGCAGACATGAGGAGAACGTGCAGACTCCACACAGACAGTGACCTAAACCGGGAATTGAACCCATGTCCCTGGCGCTGTGAGGCAGCCGTGCTAACCACTGTGTCACTTTGCCGCCCTCTAATTTCACTGATGTCACCAAAATTGATGATGTGATAAATAGTGAGGAGCAAAGCCTTAGATTACAGGAGGATGTAGACAGGCTGGTTCGATGGACAGAGCAATGGCAAATGGAATTTAACCCTGGAATGTATGAGGTAGTTCATTTATGGAGAACTAACAAGACAAGGGAATATACACTGAATGGTCGGATGCTAGAAGTACAGAGGACCAGAAGGACCTTGGGGTGCATGTCCATAGGACCCTGAAGGTGCCAGGACTGGTAGATGAAATGGTTAAGAAGGAATATGGGATACTTTCCATTCTTAGCTGAATATAAGAACAAGGAGGTTATGATGGAGTTGTGCAAAATGCACACAGCCAGAGTTCTGTGTGCAAATCTGGTCACTACACAAGAGGAAGGATGTGATTGAATGAGAGAAGGTGTGGAGCAGATTCGCCAGGAGTGTTTGCCTTGGCTGGAGTGTTTCAGGTATGAGGAAAAGATGGTCAGGCTGGAGTTGTTCTCCCTGGAGCAGAGAAGACTCAGGAAGGGATTTGATTGAGGTGTACAAAATTATCAAGGCCGTAGATCGGAAGGAACTTTTCCCTTTGCAAACGGGTCCATAACCAGGGGGCAAAGATTTAAGGTAAGGGGCAGAAAATAAAGAGGGGATTTGAGGAAAAACATTTTCACCGAGAGGGTGGTGGGGATCTGGAACTCTCTGCCTGAAAGGTTGGTAGAGGCGACAACCTTCACAACATTTAAGAAGCATTTAGATGAGTAATTGAAACATGATAGCACACCAGGCTATGGAGTAAGTGCTGGAAAATGGGATTGAAATAGATAGGTGCTTAATAGGCGGCACAGACAAGATGGGCCAAAGGGCCACTTGCTATGCTGTAAAATTGTATGACTTTATCAAGACAGAGATGTGTCTAGTGTTCTTATATGGCACAGATTAGATAGATTATTCATGGCTTCGTAATAAAGTACATTCTGATTATTTCTAGTCATGGTCAGTACAGCACAGGAGTCCATTCAGCAACCTGAGTCCTTGCTGACTGTCTGTCGAGTAATTCTGTCAGTTTGGAATGGCTTCTGTAACCTGGCAGCACCCATCCAATCTCATCTCGAAATTATTGATCATCTCTGCTTGACTACCCTCATAGGCAGCAAGTTCAAGACCATGATCAATCACAACCCCCTGTATCTTAACCAACTGAAGGAATCCTAGACATTAAACACATTGTTAGTCCAGTCAGATAGACATATATCTGTCTGGCAGCCTGCATGGAGATTTCCAGCTCTCTGTGTCCAGGGCAGGAAGCAGTGAGCATGGATCTGCCAATCAGCCTCAATCAGCACCTTCAGGAGAATTGGGAAGGGTGAATATTAGATACAGCAGAGTGAGAATGGAGGGAGAGTGTGTGGGATGGAGATTTACAACTTTGGGAATGAGAGAGAAAATAATGTTCTGTCCTGAATTTCTATCCTGCACCAACAGTGATGACTTTTGTAAACTCCTTTTACTCCTGTATCAGAAGGTGAGGATTTACAGACAGAAATCTCAAACCAAACCATCAACATCTGACAGAGTAACTCATTCATCAGGACCTGAATATCATTGGCCTTTGAATCTAGAAGGAGAAATGTTTCTCTATTCTGTCTGCTTCATAAAAGTTTAAACATCAGTGTGACTGGGATAGCACCGAACAACACACACACACCCGAGTGAGAGTGTTCCAGTGCACTGAGTGTGGAAAGAGCTTTAACCAGTTACACAGCCTCAAAATACATCGCAGCATTCACAGCGGGGAGAGACTGTACCCACGTTCTGTGTGAGATTTAAGTGATTGTTTAACCTGGAGAGTCACAAGGACACCCGCATCATGGGGAGACTGTGGAAATGTGAGGACTGTGGGAAGAGATACAGAATTCCATCTGAGCTGCAAATTCATGAATGCAGTTACAAGGCGGGGACACCATTCACCTGCCCTGACTGTGGGAAGGGATTCACTTTGTCATCCAGCTTGCAGAGACACCAGCGAGTTCACGCTGGGGGGACACCATTCACCTGCTCTGACTGTGGGAAGGGATTCACTTTGTCATCCAGCTTGCAGAGACACCAGCGAGTTCACACTGGGGAGACACCATTCACCTGCCCTGACTGTGGGAAGGGATTCACTCTGTTATCCAGCTTGCAGAGACACCAGCGAGTTCACACTGGGGAGAGGCCATTCACCTGCTCTGACTGTGGGAAGGGATTCACTCAGTTATTCCAGCTGCTGAGTCACAAAGTCACTCACAGCCAGGAGAGACCCTTTAAATGCTCTGACTGTGGGAGCGGATTCAAAAGCTCTCGGGTACTGATTTCCCACCAGCGCATTCACACTGGGGAGAGACCGTTCAGCTGCACTCACTGCACAAAGAGGTTTAGAACATCATCCAACCTGCGCGTACACCGGCGAGTTCACACTGGGGAGAAACCATTCCTTTGTTCTGAGTGTGGGGTGGGATTCGCTCAGTTATCCACTTTGCTGAGACACCAGCGAGTTCATACCAGGGAGAAGCCGTTCACATGCTCAGTGTGTGGGAACAGCTATGTTCACTTATCCAGCCTGCTGAACCACAACGTCACTCACAGCAATGAGAGACCCTTTAAATGCTCTGACTGTGGGAGCGGCTTCAAAAGCTCTCAGGAACTGGTGTCCCACCATTGCATTCACACTGAGGAGAGACCGTTCAGCTGCTCTCACTGCACAAAGAGGTTTAAATGGTCATCCACCCTACGGACACACCAGCGAGTTCACACTGGGGAGTGGCCGTTCACCTGCTCTCAGTGTGGGAAGGGGTTCACTCAGTCATCCCACCTGCTGAAACACCAGCGAGTTCACACTGGGGAGAGACCGTTCACCTGCTCGGTGTGTGGGAAGGGATTCGCTCAGTTATCCAACTTGCTGAGGCACAATCTCACTCACACCAGTGAGAAACCCTTTAAATGCTCTGACTGTGAGAGCGGCTTCAAAAGCTCTCGAGAACTGAAGTCCCACCAGCGCATTCACACTGAGGAGAGACCGCTCAGCTGCTCTCACTGCACAAAGAAGTTTAAATTGTCATCCGGCCTGCGGGCACACCAGCGAGTTCACACCGGGGAGAGGCCATTCACCTGCACCGTGTGTGGGAAGGGATTCACTCAGTTCTCCAGCCTGCAGACACACCAGCGAGTTCACACCGGGGAGAGACCATTCACCTGCTCCGTGTGTGGGAAGGGATTCACTCGGTCATCCCACCTGCTGAGACACCAGCGAATTCACAAGTGATGACAGGGGTTGGATTCTGTTGTTATTGCTGCTGTTAATCACATCCAGGACTGAAGCATGTTCATTCTGACAGTGGGTGAAGTGGGAGGGTTGGAGGGTATCTTTCTGCTGGACTGGCCGGTCTCATGACTTTGCTTCCAATGGGCTGATGCTCTTTGAGCCTGGGAGAGCACATTTCCACTGAAATGCTCCACAAAGGCTGATGAAAGACATATATTTTATCCTGGATGTAAATAGTTTTTCCCACCACTACAGACAGATCTAAAATAAATAAACTTGTCTCTGTTCCATTGAGTCGACAGCACCGGGCCGGGTCAGTCGTGTAACTAAGTCTGCACGCTAGATTTTAGTGAAACCCAACCATTTTCAGGTTAATTTCAATTACATTCACAGAAATGAAAGGTCAAAATGTCATTTTGTTCTTGCACTGAGATAAGAAGCCGTTTAATGTTCAGTATAATCACTCGCATGTATTCATGAAGGGTTATTACATCAATAGGAATCAGCCAGAAACAGGCGACTGACCAAATAGTGAACCTCAGTTAAGTTTCAATTGAAGGATAAGTTATTAATAATCAGCAGTTAATGGGAAGTCACTTTGGGATATTTCTGTATTTCTCCATCAGCTTTTCTTATGAGGACATGAAGGTGGTGTCAGAGCTGGGAAAGAAATGGGATGAGCCTTGGACTCTCTCCCTATCAGGAACACACACACTGTCCTTGACTGTTGAGTCTGTCTGAATGAATGGAACTCCTGTAAAGACATCAAGATAACAGACAGAGCTGAAAGGAAGGCATTGTCCTAAGTTGAAGAGCTTGTGAGTGATTAGCTGGAACCAATGGAGTTGACTCTATTGACAAATTATAGACCAATTAGCCGTTTCCAACCACTTAGAGTCATAGAGGTTTACAGCATGGAAACAGGCCCTTTGGCCCAACTTGTCCATGCCGCCTTTTGTTTTTAAAAAAACCCTAAGCTAATCCCAATTGCCCGCATTTGGCGCATATCCCTCGATATCCATCGTACCCATGTAACTATCTAAATGCATTTTAAAAGACAAAATTGTACCCGCCTCTACTACCACTTCAGGCAGATTGTTCCAGACACTTATCACCCTCTGTGTGAAAGAATTGCCCCTCTGGACACTTCTATATCTTGACATGTGCCTGAGGTGGGCTCACAACATCTTTTGAGTGTAAAGAGAGGGATCCACCTTTGTGAACATGGAGTGTGGAGAAGCGATTTGGATCTTCAGGGACAGTTGAGCTTCCTCCTATCAGCGTGAAGGTTGTTTCCAATAAAGCTCAGGGGCAGATGAGTAGTTTGTCCTGGCACTGGTTCAGTGATGGGTTCCCTGCCAGTCGAAACCCCAGGAAGGTGCCGCCTGTGCTTCTCAGAGGCAGTGACTGTTTCTCTGTCAGCCCCAGGAGTTCACGTTGTCGTCCACTTCTCTTGGATTGATCACTGATTAGAAAGTGTGGAGTTGGTAGAGTTTCATTGATGAGTAAACTTTACCTTATTTCCCACTCCGTTAGTTAGGTGATAAAGAACAAAGAAAATTACAGCACAGTAATAGGCCCTTCGGCCCTCCAAGCCTGCAACGACCATGCTGCCCACCTGAATGAAAACCCTCTGCCCTTTCCGGGACCATGTCCCTCTATTCCCAAGTTATTCATTTATTTGTCAAGACACCCCTTAGAAGTCACTATCGTATCTGCTTCCACTACCTCCCCTGGGAAGGGAAGTTTCTAAATGTTACATATAAACAATAAACTTTGATAGTATTGACTGATTTGGTGTCTGACTCTTTGCTTGATGGTTGAGTCGGTGCAGACTCAATGGGCTGAGTGGCCTCCTTCCGCACTGGAGGAATTCTATGATTCTCAATGGAGATCACAAATGCTGACAATACCGGAGATGAGGGGTTTGGATTATGAGGAGAGGCTGAGGAGACTGGGTTTGTACTCGTTGGAGTTTAGAAGGATGAGGGGGGATCTTATGGAGACTTATAAGATAATGCGGGGGCTGGATAGGGTGGAGGCGGAGAGATTCTTTCCACTTAGTAAGGAAGTTAAAACTAGAGGACACAGACTCAAAATAAAGGGGGGTCGGTTTAAGACAGAGTTGAGGAGGAACTTCTTCTCCCAGAGGGTGGTGAATCTCTGGAATTCTCTGCCCACTGAGGTGGTGGAGGCTACCTCGCTGAATATGTTTAAAGCGCGGATGGATGGATTCCTGATCGGTAAGGGAATTAAGGGTTATGGGGATCAGGCGGGTAAGTGGTACTGATCCACGTCAGATCAGCCATGATCTTATTGAATGGCGGGGCAGGCTCGAGGGGCTAGATGGCCTACTCCTGCTCCTATTTCTTATGTTCTTATGTTCTTAATACTCCCAGTGCAGTATAACCATGCTTCTAAACAAGTTGAATATAACATCCCTGCTGTTCAATTCTATCTCTCGAGAATAGAACCCTATTTCTGGGCCCCAGACCTGAGGGAAGATGTGAAGTTCTTAGAGAGGGTGCAGACGAGATTTGCACGAATGGCAACTCACATCATTAAAAAGTAGCTGGATCAGCACTTGGCAAGTCAGAACATTTAAGGCTATGGGCCAGGTGCTGGTAAATGGGATTTGGTGGGAGGTCAGGTGTTTCTTGCGTGTCGGTGCAGACTCGATGGGCTGAAGGGCCTCTCCTGCACTGCACGATTCAATGATGAGGCAATTCAGTTCGTTGGAGAGACTGGAGCAGCTGAAATTTCTCTCTTTAAATCAGTCAAAACATTAGGGTCTAGAATGGGGTCATTCAATGCTGGCACTTTGCATGTCAAACTCTTGTCCGTTCTATTTATTGACAGATCCATGCTCACTGCTTCCTGTCCTGGAGTGGAGATGCCGGCGTTGGACTGGGGTAAACACAGTAAGAAGTTTAACAACACCAGGTTAAAGTCCAACAGGTTTATTTGGTAGCAAAAGCCACACAAGCTTTTGGAGCCTTAAGCCCCTTCTTCAGGTGAGTGGGAATTCTGTTCACAAACAGGGCATATAAAGACACAAACTCAATTTACATGAATAATGCTTGGAATGCGAATACTTACAACTAATCAAGTCTTTAAGGTACAAACAATGTGAGTGGAGAGAGCATCAAGACAGGCTAAAGAGATGTGTATTGGACACTTTCAGCTCTCTGTGTCCTGGACACAGCTGGAAATCTCCATGCAGGCGGCCAGACAGATATATGTCTATCTGACTGGACTAACAATGTGTGGAATGTACAGACTGGGGGAACAATGGGTGGGGGCGGGGCTCCTGGTTCCGCGCGCCTGAACCCGGAGATGTCACCACGGAGCAGAGTGATTGCTATTGGCTGATTCAGGCAGGGCTCCATTGTGCCGTCACAATGACTCAGAGGGGCGTTCCCAGCACACAGTGTCCCATTGGCAGCAAACGCACCGGTTACAGAAGCAGCACACTGCGGATTGGACGCCAGCTCAGCGCGGCTGGCGGTCAAAGCCCCGCCCACCCCCCACGTGGGCTCGGGTTCCGCCCCCTCATTGTCCACATGCGGCGGATTAACCAATGGCAACGCGTGGAGGACCGGATGGGCGCTGGTCCTCCAGCCAATCAGAGTCCGTGCCCTGTGTCAATGGCTGCGCGGAGCTTGGTCCATTGTCTGTGAGTAAAGTGTTTGAATTCTGCGCTCCAGAGGACTGTGGAGCCTCAGTCATCAAATATTTTCAAGAGAGAGATTGGTAACTTTTGAGGCATTGAGCAACCTGGGGGATAGTTTGGGAAATATTGGCCCTATGGAAATAGTGTGAGGTAGATCAGCCAATTCTCAATCAATGGTTGAAGCAGTTCGATGGGCTGAATGGCCAACTGCAGCTCCAATTTGTTATGATTTCTGTGCTGGACAGGAAGCAGTGAGCATGGATCTGTCAATCAGCTTCAATCAGCACCTTCAGGAGAATCGGGAGGGTGAATATTAGATACAGCAGAGTGAGAATGGAGGGAGAGTGTGTGGGATGGAGATTTACAGCTTTGGGGAATGAGAGAGGAAAGAATGTTCCATAGAAACTAGAATTGTCTGTTCTGAATTTCTATTTCTATTTCTAACTCATTTTACAGGATATTGAAAGAGGAATTACAGACTGAAATCTCAAATGTCACGTCTCGATCTGGCAGTCATATTCCTTGGGAGCAAAATATCATCGGCCTTTGAATCTGGAAGGAGAAATGTTTGTCCAGTCTGTCGATTTGAAAAAAAATTCAAACATCAGTGTGACTGGAACAGCAGCAACACACTGTCACACTCGAGTGAGAGTGTTCCAATGCACTGACTAAAGAGCTTTAACCAGTTACACAGCCTGAATAAATATCACACCATTCACAGTGAGGAGAGACCGTACTGGTGTTGTGCCTGGCCGAGGCTTCAACTGATTGTCCACCCAAGAGAGTGGCAAGGACACCTGCACCATGGAGAAACCATGGAAATGTGTGGACTGTGGGAAGAGATACAGAGCCCCATCTCAGCTGGAAGCTCATCGGCGCAGTCACACTGGGGAGAGGCCGTTCATCTGCTCTCAGTGTGGGAAGGGATTCGCTCTGTTATCCACGTTGCAGAAACACCAGCGAGTTCACACTGGAGAGAGACCGTTCACCTGCTCTCAGTGTGGGAACAAATTCACTCGGTTATCCAATCTGCAGGCACACCAGCGAGTTCACACTGGGGAGAGGCCGTTCACCTGCTCTCAGTGTGGGAAAGGATTCAGTCAGTTTTCCAGCCTGCGGACACACCAGCGGGTTCACACTGGGGAGAGGCCGTTCACCTGCTCTCAGTGTGGGAAGGGATTCAGAGCTTCATCCAGCCTGCTGATACACCAGCGAGTTCACACTGGGGAGAGGCCCTTCACCTGCTCTCAGTGTGGGGAGGGATTCAGAGCTTCATCCAGCCTGCTGATACACCAGCGAGTTCACACTGGGGAGAGGCCGTTCACCTGCTCTCAGTGTGGAAAGGGATTCACTCGGTCATCCAGCCTGCGGACACACCAGCGAGTTCACACTGGGGAGAGACCGTTCACCTGCTCTCAGTGTGGGAAGGAATTCATAACTTCATCCAACCTGCGGACACACCAGCGAGTTCACACTGGGGAGAGGCTGTTCACCTGCTCTCAGTGTGGGAAGGGATTCACTCAGTCATCCCACCTGCGGAGGCACCAGCGAGTTCACACTGGGGAGAGGCCATTCACCTACTCTGTGTGGGAAGCGGTTCAGTGATTCATCCAGCCAGCAGAAACACCAACAAGTTCACACTGGGGAGAAACCGTTCACCTGCTCTGTGTGTGGAAAGGGGTTCTTTCGGTTATTCTGCCTGCAGACACACCAGGGAGTTCACACTGGGGAGAGACCGTTCAGCTGCTCTGTGTGTGAGAAGAGATTCATTCTTTCATCTCAGCTGTTGGTACACCAGCGAGTTCACGAGTGGTTCCAGTGGTCGATTTTGCTGTTATTGTTTCTGCTTTCAATTATATTGGTCAATGGGGAGGGTCAGAGGGTTTCTTTGTGCTGGACTGGCCGGTCTCACAACTTTGCCTCCAGTGGGCTGATGCTCTTTGAGTCTTGTTGCGAATACCTGGTTTCAAATTTCACACGGATCACAGAGTGACAGGGTGCTCGGAAGTTCTGAGATATTAAGTCAGCATTTCTGTTTGAAACCTCCCAAATGCCCATCCAATTTCCTTTGTAATTGTTTATTGTCTCCACTTCCTCCTCCCTCGTAGGCAGCGAGTTCCAGGTCATTACCATTCACTGCATCAAAATATTCTTCCTCACATGGGCAGCACAGTAGCACAGTGGTTAGCACTGCTGCTTCACAGCTCCAGGGACCTGGGTTCAATTCCCGGCTTGGGTCACAGTCCGTGTGGAGTTTGCACATTCTCCTCGTGTCTGCGTGGGTTTCCTCCGGGTGCTCTGGTTTCCTCCCACAGTCCAAAGATGTGCGGGTTAGGTTGATTGGGCATGCTAAAAATTGCCCCTTAGAGTCCTGAGATGCGTAGGTTAGAGGGATTAGCGGGTAAATGTGTAGGGATATGGGGGTAGGGCCTGGGTGGGATTGTGGTCGGTGCAGACTCGATGGGCCAAATGGCCTTTTTCTGCACTGTAGGGTTTCTCTGATTCTATGATCCCACCCAAATCTTTAAATTTGCTTGTCATCCTTGTCCCATCAGCTAATAGGAACAGATTTTCTTTGTCCACCTTATCTAAACCTGTCAGAATCTTGTCCACCTCTATCAAATCTCCCCTCAACCTCCTTTGCTCCAAGGGGAACAACCCCAGCCTGACATTGACAATACAGATCAATCCAACAGAATATGTTACCTTCTGAAATCAAATGGGAATGTTCAATTTCTGTTTTAAAGATACTGTGAATATATTGTCCTGGACAATAAAGGAATTGGAATAACTAACCTTGGCTGTGGTTGAATGGAATATATCAATCTGGGACCCACTTACATTCTAATGAAAGTCTGGAATGTGTAGCTGGAAATCCCTCCCGAACAGCACTTTGGGTTACCTATACCTCAGGCATTGTAGCAGTTCAAGAAGGCAGTGTTGGGGTTGACCACGGCCGAGGCAGCTACATACAGCCACAGATTCTGTGATAATTGATGGACTGTAGTTTGAATGTGAGGCATTATGGGACTGGACTATGGAGTCATAGAGGTTTACAGCATGGAAACAGGCCCATCGGCCCAATTTGTCTATGCTGCCCTTTTTTTAAAACCCCTTAGCTAATCCCAATTGCCCGCATTTGGCCCATATCCCTCTATATCCATCGTACCCATGTAACTATCTAAATGCTTTTTAAAAGACAAAATTGTACCCGCCTCTACTACTGCCTCTGGCAGCTTGTTCCAGACACTCACCACCCTCTGTGTGAAAAAATTGCCCCTTTCGACACTTCTGTATCTCTCCCCTCTCACCTTAAACCGATGCTCTCTAGTTTTAGACTCCCCTACTTTTGGGAAAAGATATTGACTATCTCGCTGATCTGTGCCCCTCATTATTTTATAGACCTCTATAACATCACCCCTCAGCCTTCTACGCTCCAGAGAAAAAAGTCCCAGTCTATCCAGCCTCTCCTTATAACTCAAACCATCCAGTCCCAGTAGCATCCTAGTAAATCTTTTCTGCACTATTTCTAGTTTAATAATATCCTTTTCTATAATAGGATGACCAGAACTGCACACAGTATTCCAAGTGTGGCCTTACCAATGTCCTGTACAACTTCAACAAGACATCCCAACTCCTGTATTCAATGTTCTGACTGATGAAACCAAGCACGCCAAATGTCTTCTTCACCATTCTGTCCACCTGTAACTCCACTTTCAAGGAGCTATGAACATGTACCCCTCAATCTCTTTGTTCTGTAACTCTCCCTAACGCCCTACCATTAACTGAGTAAGTCCTGCGCTGGCTCAATCTACCAAAATGCATCACCTCGCATTTGTCTAAATTAAACTCCATCTGCCATTCGTCAGCCCACTGGCCCAATTAATTAAGATCCCATTGCAATCGAAGATAACTTTCTTCACTGTCCACTATGCCACCAATCTTGGTGTCATCTGCAAACTTACTAACCATGCCCCCTATATTCTCATCCAAATCATTAATATAAATGACAAATAACAGTGGACCCAGTACTGATCCCTGAGGCACACTGCTGGTCACAGTCCTCCAGTTTGAAAAACAACCCTCTACAACCACCCTCTGGCTTCTGTCAAGAAGCCAATTTTGTATCCATTTAGATACCTTACCCGGGGTCCCGTGAGATTTTAACCTTATGCAACAACCTACCATGCGGTACTTTGTCAGAGATCTTGCTAAAGTTCATGTCGACAACATCAACTGCACTGCCCTCATCTATCTTCTTCGTTACCCTTTCAAAAAACTCAATCAAATTTGACTACAGCTCAGCTTCTGCAATCATGGACCATTAAAGCTGCTTAGCAGTGCCCTGACAGAGGACCTGGTGAGAATATTTCCTCATTGAGTTAGAATTAAACTTATTCCAGGACTGGCTGGTGTTCAGCGGCTGAGATACCTGAATCTGTGAAAAGGGGGTCTGACCAATCAACAAACAGTGGTAGGTAGTTGATTAAGAAGTTAAGAAGCGTTCTCAGGCATTGTTTAAATCAGGGGTCTCCAAACTTTCCAGTACGAGGGCCACATCGTATATTTCACACATTCTCGGGGCCCAAAGAAAAAAAATTAGTTAATAAATGAATGAATAAAATTTAAATGAATGAATAAGTTTTACTTGGATCACCTTTGTAATCAGCATGATATGATTCAGAACAAAAGAGAAATGTGACAATTACAAAGAAACAATGCCGTGCTTACACTGAGAAATGCTATATAATGAGTAAAAATGTCAAACATTAGCAAATGCTCTGACAAAATAATCAATTACTTAACGGCAGATGAGAAAAGCAGGCTATTCATTTTTAATTAATTTTATTTACTGAAATTTTACAAATGTTTATTGAAATGAGAATTTGCCCCATTTTGTGGCACACAATAAGAAAAATAAACTCGCCCCAAGAAAGAACTTCAGTAAAACAAAGCAAAGAAATTCAAAATAAACTTGAACCATTAATAAAGGTCGAACAAAAATAAATTCAGTCTGCACCTTTCTACACAATTCTGGCAATTGGAGTTTTCAATCGTCACCAACAAATCATGACGTTTTGCACAAGATTAATGGGAATGATGGAACTGCTTTTTTAATTTCAAAATATTGCTGAACTGAGGTTTCAAGCTTGAGGAGCTGTGGTGAACCATCGTTGGTTCCCACTGTGGGTTATTCCTATGTTACTGTTGGGTTAGGGTGTTGCCACTGTGAGGGTTGTATAATGTTGTTGGGTTAGGGTGTTTACCTGTGGTAGATGTTGTTATGGCACATCCCGGTCGGGCCCCGCCTCCTGGGGAGAGGTATAAGACCCTCTGCTCAGGCGGGACCGCTCCAGTCTGAATTGGTGTATTCGTGTTAGTTAGTTCCATTGTTTGCTAATAAAAGCCTTCAATAGCTGAAGCCTTGTACCTCGTGCTTGATTGTCGCGTATCAGGAGCCAATTATTAGAATGGACTTCAAATGCTCATCAGATAAATTTGCTCGATATTTGGACTTGAGATACTTCATTTTTGAAAATATTTGTTCACACAGGTACGTTGTACCAGAAACCGATACAAATCCACAAGCAAATCGCTTCAAATTTGGAAACTGCTCAGGCTGCAAAGATTTATAAAATTGGATCAGATTTCCTTCTTTATACTTGTCTTTCAGCGTGTCATCCGATTGGAGATCAATAATTTCCATTTGAAACTGACTTAGGAGTGTTTCAACATTGCAGTCAAATGGATTTTGAAACAGCTTTATTTCATCTGTGTTTCCATCAAGATCAGAAAATTGTTCCTGAAATTGTTTTTGCAAGTCCTTAATGATTTCTGTTGCAAATGAAGGAAATTCTGCTTCACTTTCTTCATGAAATTTTTCACAACATGGAAAATGAACCAAGTTATGAACTTTCAGCTGTCCTTGAAATAGCATCAGTTTTGCCCTGAATGCCTTGACATGCGCGAATAAATTTGCTGATGACACCAAGATTGGTGGGGTAGTGGATGAGGTGGAGGGGTGTTGTAGGCTGCAAAGAGACATAGATAGGATGCAAAGCTGGGCTGAAAAATGGCAAATGGAGTTTAACCCTGATAAATGTGAGGTGATTCATTTTGGTAGGACAAATTTAAATGTGGATTACAGGGTCAAAGGTAGGGTTCTGAAGACTGTGGAGGAACAGAGAGATCTTGGGGTCCATATCCACAGATCTCTAAAGGTTGCCACTCAAGTGGATAGAGCTGTGAAGAAGGCATATAGTGTGTTAGCTTTTATTAACAGGGGGTTGGAGTTTAAGAGCCGTGGGGTTATGCTGCAACTGTACAGGACCTTGGTGAGACCGCATTTGGAATATTGCGTGCAGTTCTGGTCACCTCACTATAAGAAGGATGTGGAAGCGCTGGAAAGAGTGCAGAGGAGATTTACCAGGATGCTGCCTGGTTTGGAGTGTCGGTCTTATGAGGAAAGGTTGAGGGAGCTGGGGCTGTTCTCTCTGGAGCGGAGGAGATTGAGGGGAGACTTAATAGAGGTTTATAAAATGATGAAGGGGATAGATCGAGTGAACGTTCAAAGACTATTTCCTCGGGTGGATGGAGCTATTACAAGGGGGCATAACTATAGGGTTCATGGTGGGAGATATAGGAAGGATATCAGAGGTAGGTTCTTCACGCAGAGAGTGGTTGGGGTGTGGAATGGACTGCCTGCAGTGATGGTGGAGTCAGACACTTTAGGAACATTTAAGCGGTTATTGGATAGGCACATGGAGCACACCAGGATGGTAGGGAGTGGGATAGCTTGATCTTGGTTTCAGATGAAGGTCGGCACAACATCGTGGGCCGAAGGGCCTGTTCTGTGCTGTACTGTTCTATGTTCTATGTTCTATAAATCAAATTTGTTTCACCTTGCAACTTCAGATTCAATTGATTCATATGGCCTGTCACGTCTGCAAAATATGCCAATTTCCAAAGCCAGTCAGTGTTTGATAAAAGTGGTTCGGGTCGATTCTTCTGTTGGAAAGGAATCAATTTCCTCTCTGAGCTGAAAGAACCATGATAGAACCTTTCCACAACTAAGCCATCGAACTGCTGTATAATAAGGCAAGTCACCGAACTCAGAATCAGTTTCTTTCAGAAAATCACAAAACTGGCGATGATTAAGTCCGTGAGATCGAATGAAATTCACTTTTGAAACAACAGGTTTCAGAACGCAAGACATATCCACATATTTTCCGCACAATGCTTGTTGATGGATAATGCAATGCAGAAACATGGGCTTTGACAATCCACCAACCTCACAAGCTTTTGTGATTTGTCCAACCAAACCTTTCTTCACCCCAGACATGTTCTTTCCTCCATCAAGTGTCACACATTGCAGTTTATTCCACTCCAGGTTATATTCTAACACAGTTTTTTGCAATTCTTTGAAGATGTCTTCTCCAGTTACTGTGCTGTGCATGCTATGCACTGATGCTAATTCTTGTGTCACATTAAATTCACTGTCGACGCCACGGATGAATACTAGGAGTTGTGATGTGTCACACACATCAGTCGATTCATCAAGTGCGAGAGAATACAACTGAAAATGTCTTGCTTTGTCTGCAATTTGATTAAATATATTGCTTCCTATATCCTCAATTCTACGAGCAACAGTATTTGGCGCAAGACTGATGATTTTGAACAGATTTGCTTTTTCTGGGCATAACTCTTCCACTGCTTCCATCATACACTCTTTGATGAGATCTCCATCGGTGAATGGCTTTCCTCTTTTAGCCAACACATAAGCTAGTTTGTAACTGGCCCTGGTTAAAGCTTCATTTTCAGTTCTCTTCTGCGTAAAAAAAGCTTGTTGGGAAAGCAACCTGCGTTGCATTGATTCAAATTGTTCTGAACGCTGTGTTCCTGTGAATTGGGAATAACTTGGTTCATGTTTGGTCTCATGGTGCCGACGTACATTGTACTCCTTCAAAACTGCAACAGTTTCATTGCATATGACACACAAGGCTTTATCACCTGCTTCTACAAAGAAGTACTTCACACCCCATTCTTCATTAAACAGGCTGCACTCACTGTCCACTTTTCTTTTCTTTTTTCCTTCCATAACTGAATTGGTCTGAATCCATCATTGTCATTGTTCTCGCTCATTTCAGACAGATGGAGCTTACGGATTGGATAAAGCAGCTGTCACTCAGTCAATGCAGAGCGGCAATTGGATAACAGATGTCTCAATTGCTGATTTGTTTAATGAACTGTCAGTCACAGGACGGCAGCTCTGATTGTACAATAGGCCGGTAAAGAGGGCAGGGATTCCCATGGGTCCATCAGACACTGCGCGGAGCGGCAGCAAATGTCCGGCCTGTGGCTTCCGTCCCCGTGTCCGGATCCTGAGTCAGCGGCGGGGTTCCGGACGTGGGAGTATTTTCGGCAGCGGGAATCCCGTCCCGCCCCACTGGCTGCGGGCCAGATGTGGCCCGCGGGCCGTAGTTTGGAGACCCCTGCCTTGGAGCAAAGGAGGTTGAGGGGAGATTTGATAGAGGTGGACAAGATTCTGACAGGTTTAGATAAGGTGGACAAACAAAAGCTGTTCCCATTAGCTGATGGGACAAGGACGAGGGGGGTGCAGATTTATGGTTTTGGGTCAGAGAAGCAGGGGTGGGGGATTTGAGGAAGAATATTTTGATGCAGTGAATGGTAATGACCTGGAACTCGCTGCCTATGAGGGTGGAGGAAGTGGAGACAATAAACAATTACAAAGGAAATTGGATGGGCATTTGGGGTGTTCCAAACAAAAATGCTGACTAAATATCTCTGAACTTCCTGTCACTCTGTGATCCTTGTGAAATTTGAAACTAGGTATTCGCAACAAGACGCAAAGAGCATCACCCCACTGGAGGCAAAGTCGTGAGACCAGCCAGTCCAACAGAAAGAAACCCTCCGACCCTCCCCATTGACCAACTGTGAGAATGAACTAAATGCAGTCCTGGATGTAATTGAGAGCAGAAACAATAACAGCAGAATCCAACCCCTGGAATCACTCGTGAACTTGTTGGTGTCTCAGCAGGGCAGATGAAGCTCTGAATCCCTTCGCACACTGAGGGCAGATGAATGGTCTCTCCTGAGTATGAACTTGCTGGTGTATCCACAGGCTGGATAACTGAGTGAATCACTTCTCACATTGAGAGCAGGTGAAGGGCCTCTCCCCAGTGTGAACTCGGTGGTGCATCTGCAGGCTGAATAATTGAGTGAATCGCTTCTCACACTGAGAGCAGGTGAACGGCCTCTCCCCAGTGTGAACTCGCTGGTGTATCCGCAGGTCGGATAACCGAGAGAATCCCTCCCCACCCTGAGAGCAGGTGAACGGTCTCTCCCCAGTGTGAACTCGCTGGTGTGTCCGCAGGGTGGATAACTGAGTAAATCCTTTCCCACAATCAGAGCAGGTGAACGGTCTCTCCCCAGTGTGGCTGCGGCGATGAGTTTCCAGCAGAGATGGGTAATTGAATCCCTTCCCACAGTCCCCACATTTCCACGCTTTCTCCATGGTGCGGATGTCCTTGTGACTCTCCAGGTTAAACAATCAGTTAAATCACACACAGAACACGGGTACAGTCTCTCCCCACTGTGAATGCTGCGATGTATTTTCAGGCTGTGTAACTGTTTAAAGCTCTTTCCACACTCAGTGCACTGGAACACTCTCACTCGGGTATATGTGTGTCTCGGCATTTTTCCAGTCACATTTATGCGAAAAAAAAGTCTGAAGCAGACAGAACAGAAAAATATTTCTCCTCTTAGATTGAAAGGCGGATGGTATTCAGGTCCAGATGAACTGAATGACTGTCGGAATTTGACATGACATTTGTTCGAGATTTCTGTCTGTAAATCCTCACCTTCTGATGTTCTGTGAAAGGAGTTTATAAAATGCATCAGTGTCAGTACAGATTAGAAATTCAGAACAGACAATTCTCGTTTCTATTGAACATTCTTTCCTCTCTCATTCCCCAAAGCTGTGAATCTCCATCCCACACACTCTCCCTCCATTCTCACTCTGCTGTATCTAATATTCACCCTCCCAATTCTCCTGAAGGTGCTGATTGAGGCTGATTGACAGATCCGTGCTCACTGCTTCCTGTCCTGGACACAGAGAGCTGAAAATCTCCATGCAGGCTGCCAGACAGATCTATGTCTCTAGGGGGGAAGGGGGGGGGAGGGAGGGGGGGGGAGGGGGGCGAGGGAGGGGGGGGGAGGGGGGCGAGGGGGGGGAGGGGGAGGGGGAGGGGGGGAGGGGGAGGGGGAGGGGGGGGAGGGGGAGGGGGGGGAGGGAAGGGGAGGGGGGAGGGGGGAGGGGAGGGGAGGGGGGGAGGGTGGGGGAGGGGGGTCTTTCTTGGGCTTTCTTTGTACATCGACTCCCTTAGTTAGAATTGGTTTGGATTAAAAGTTCTCAAATGGACGTCAGCACTCTTCCTTTGTTTTAATCTAATGACCACATGGTCTGGGAACATTTCTTATTAATAATCTCTCTTTATAAACTCTTTGCTTCAGTATCCAATTCCAGAATTTTCCTTTTCTTTGTGTTACTTGCGTCAGGAATAAATCTTTGGACCTGACAGGAAGTTTAACCCAAGATCAATCCAACACAGGATTGGTCAGAATCATTTCACGTGTCAAATTTTAAATAATCATTACAAATTAAAACTCTCATTCTCACATGGGTGATTTGTATCCGGATTAAAATTCCCACATGTTTCGTAAAATATCCTGGAATCCTGTCTCTGGCCAGTAAATATGGCTCCAGGTTCATAACTTCTGAACAAAAAATGGTTTTATTGATCACACTTCCTTTTTTAAAAATCTGTTTGATTTAAATCACAGACAGAAAACCTCAAAGCTTGAAGCGTTCATCCCACAAATATCATCCACACACAAACAGAGAAACTTAACATGTGCTTTACAACAACAATAACCAAAATTAATTACTTAAGCGTTCTTGTGATCCTGTTTTTAAACTTCCAAAAATGCCTTTAATTAAAGACTCACGGTAAGGTTAATTCTCCAGAAAGATAAACCTGAACAAATGTAGCCCAAAATAATGATAAAACACATCTACAAACATCCACATAAAACAAACAAAACACACAGATTCTCACAGCTGGTAAATTTCAAACAATGAATCCTCAGCATTCTCTCTCGCAGCGATAGCTTCTTAAAGCGACAGAGCACTACAAGCTCACAACTCCTTGATTAAAATAAGATCCAAGATCCTTCACGATAACTTCACCTTTTTTAAGCTAACCCACAATGACTGATTTTAGAGGCAACATCTTGTCTTTGGTGATTTAAAATCCCAAACACATTACCACCAGCAAAATCTTTGTTCTTTATCTGGGGATAAAACTCTCAGTTATTCCAAATTCCTCCAGGCTGTGCTTAATATTTCCACAATTAACTTCCCAGAAATCCTCAATTATAAACTAAAATAGACACATGAATTTCCGGGCAGTCACAGGAATATGGTCAAGATAGTCCAGTCCCACAATGCCTCACATTCAATCTGCAGTCCTTCAATTATAACACAATATGTGGCTGTATGTAGCTGCCTTGGCCATGGTCAACCCCAAGGGTGCCTTCTTGAACTGTTGCAATGCCTAAGGTGTACATACACCCACAGTGCTGTTAGGAAGGGACTTCCAGTGACTGAGAGAGACAAGAGATGAAATTGCTGGGCCTCTAACAGAAATCTTTGTTTCTTCATTGGACACAGGTGAGGTCCCAGAGGATTGGAGAATAGCAAATGTGGTCCCGTTATTTAAGAAGGGTAGCAAGGATAACCCGGGTAATTATAGGCCAGTGAGCTTGACGTCCGTGGTAGGGAAATTGTTGGAGAAGATTCTTAGAGATAGGATCTGTACACATTTAGAACTGAATAATCTCATTAGCGATAGACAACATGGTTTTGTGCGAGGGAGGTCATGCCTCACAAATTTGGTTGAGATTTTTGAGGAGGTGACAAAAAGGACTGACGAGGGAAGGGCCGTGGATGTCGTCTGCATGGATTTTAGTAAAGCATTTGACAAGGTCCCTCATGGCAGGCTGGTGCAAAAGGTTAAATCTCACGGGATCAAAGGCAAACTAGCGAGATGGGTACAGAACTGGCTTGGCCATAGAAGACAGAGGGTAGCAGTGGAGGGGTCTTTTTCTGATTGGAGGTCTGTGACTAGTGGTGTTCCACAGGGCTGTGTACTGGGACCTCTGCTGTTTGTGATATATATAAATGATTTGGAAGAAGATGTAGCAGGTCTGATTAGTAAGTTTGCGGACGACACAAAGATTGCTGGAGTTGCGGATAGTGATGAACATTGTCAGAGAATTCATCAGGATGTAGATAGGCTGGAAAATTGGACAGAGAAATGGCAGATGGAATTTAATCGAGATAAATGCGAAGTGATGCATTTTAGTAGATCTAATGCAGGGGGAGCTATACAATAAATGGCAGAACCATCAGGAGTATAGACACGCAGAGGGATCTGGATGTGCAAGTCCACAGAACCTTAAAGGTGGCAACACAGGTGGAAAGGGGGGTGAAGAAGGCATATGGCATGCTCGCTATTTTTGGATGGGGCATAGAGTATAAAAGTTGGCATATGATGTTGCAGTTATATAGAACATTGGTTCGGCCACATTTGGAATACTGCATCCAGTTCCAGTCGCCACACGACCAGAAGGATGTGGAGGCTTTGGAGAGAGTGCAGAAAAGGTTTACCAGGATGTTGCCTGGTATGGAGGGTATTAGCTATGAGGAGAGATTGAGTAAACTAGGGTTGTTCTCCCTGGAAAGACAGAGGTTGAGGGGCGGCCTAATAAAAGTTTATAAAATTATGAAGGGCACAGATAGGGTGAACAGTTGGAAGCTTTTTCCCAGGTCAGAAATGACAAACACAAGGGGTCACAAGTTCAAGGTAAGGGGGGCAAGGTTCAATACAGATATGCGGGGGACGTATTTTACACAGAGGGTGGTGGGGGCCTGGAATGCACTACCAAGCAAGGTGGTTGAGGCAGACACGCTTGGATCATTTAAGACTTATCTAGATAGCCACATGAACAGACTGGGAATAGAGGGATACAAACGGATGGTCCAGTTAGGAGCACATGATCGGTGCAGGCTTGGAGGGCCGAAGGGCCTGTTCCTGTGCTGTATTGTTCTTTGTACATATTCCAGACTTTCACTAGACTGTAGGTGGATATCAGATTGGTATATTCCATTCAACCACACCCAAGGTGAGTTATTTCAATTCCTTTATTATCCAGGACAATATATTCACAATATCTTTAAAATAGAAGTTAAACATTCCCATTTGATTTCAGACAGTAACATATTCTGTTAGTTTGTTCTTTATTGTCGATGTCAGGCTGGGGTTGTTCTCCTTGGAGCAAAGGAGGTTGAGGGGAGATTTGATAGAGGTGGACAAGATTCTGACAGGTTTAGATAAGGTGGACAAAGAAAAGCTGTTCCTATTAGCTGATGGGACAAGGACGAGGGGGACACAGATTTCTTGTTTTGGGTCAGAGATGCAAGGGACGGGGCGGGGGGGGAGATGTGAGGAAGAATATTCTGATGCAGCGAATGGTAATGACCTGAAACTCGCTGCCTACGAGGGTGGAGGAAGTGGAGAAAATAAACAATTAAAAAGGAAATTGGATGGACATCTGGGATGTTCCAAACAGAACAAAGAAAATTACAGCACAGAAACAAGCCCTTTGGCCCTCCAAGCCTGTAGCAACCATGCTGCCCGTCTGAACTAAAACCCCCTACCTTTCTGGGGACCATATCCCTCTATTCCTATGCTATTCATATATTTGTCAAGACACATCTTAAAAGTCACTATCGTATCTGCTTCCACTACCTTCCCCGGCAACGAGTTCCAGGCACCCACCACCCTCTGTGTAAAAAACCTGCCTTGTACATCTCCTTTAAACCTTGCCCCTCGCACCTTAAACCTGTCTCCCTAGTAATTGACTCTTCCACCCTGGGAAAAAGCTTCTGATTATCCACTCTGTCCATGACCCTCAGAATCTTGGAGACTTCTATCAGGTCGCCCCTCAACCTCCATTGCTCCAGTGAGAACAAACCAAGTTTCTCCAACCTCTCCTCATAGCTAATGCCCTCCACACCAGGCAACATCCTGGTAAATCTTTTCCGTACCCTCTCCAAAGCCTCCACATCCTTCTGGCAGTGTGGTGACCAGAATTGAACACGAGGTTCCAAGTGCGGTCTAACTAAGGTTCAATAAAGCTGCAACATGACTTGCCAATTTTTAAACTCAATGCCCCGGCCGATGAAGGCAAGCATGCCATATGCCTTCTTGATTATCTTCTCCACCTCATTGCCACTTTCAATAACCTGTGCACCTGTACACCCAGATCCCTCTACCTATGAATACTCTTAAGGGTTCTGCATTTACTGTATATTTCCCATCTGTATTAGACCTTCCAAAATGCATTACCTCACATTTGTCCGGATTAAACTTCATCTGCCATCTCTCCGCCCAAGTCTCCAACTGATCTATATCCTGCTGTATCCTCTGCCGGTCCCCATTGCTATCTGCAATTCCACCAACCTTTGTGTCGTCCACAAACTTACCAATCAAACCAGTTACATTTTCCTCCAAATCATTTATATATATTACAAACAGCAAAAGTCCCAGCACTGATCCCTGAGGAATGTCACTTGTCACAGCCCTCCATTCAGAAATGTACCTTTGCACTGCCAACTTCTGTTTTCTTCTGACTAAATATCTCTAAACTTCCTGACACCCTGTCACTCTGTGATCCTTATGACATTTGAAACCAGCTATTCGCAAAAAGACTCAAAGAGCATCAGGCCACTGGAGGCTGAGACCAGCCAGTCCAGCACAAAGAAACCCTCTGACCCTTCCCATTGACCAACTGTGAGAATGAACAAAATGCAGTCCTGGAGGCAACTGAGAGCAGAAACAATAACAGCAGAATCCAACCCCTGTCATCACTCATGAACTTGCTGGTGTCTCAGCAGCTCGGATGAAACTCTGAATCCCTTCCCACATACAGAGCAGGTGAACGGCCTCTCCCCAGTGTGAACTCGCTGGTGTCTCTGCAGGTTGGATAGTTGAGTGAATCCCTTCCCACACACACAGCAGGTAAACGGCCTCTCCCCAGTGTGAACTCGCTGGTGTGCCCGCAGGTTGGATAACTGAGTGAATCCCTGCCCACACTGAGAGCAGATGAATGGCCTCTCCCCAGTGTGAACTCGCTGGTGTGCCCGCAGGTCGGATGACCGAGTGAATCCCTTCCCACACTGAGAGCAGGTGAACGGCCTCTCCCCAGTGTGAACTCGCTGGTGTGACCGCAGGCTGGATAACTGAGTGAATCCGTTTCCACACTGAGAGCAGGTGAATGGCCTCTCCCCAGTGTGAACTCGCTGGTGTGTCTGCAGATTGGATGACCGAGTGAATCCCTTCCCACACTGAGAGCAGGTGAATGGGGGTTTCTCCCCAGTGTGAACTCGCTGGTGTGTCTGCAGGTGGGATGACAGAGTGAATCCCTTTCTACACTGAGAGCAGGTGAACGGTCTCTCCCCAGTGTGAACTTGCTGGTGTCTCTGCAGATTGGATGGCCGAGTGAATCCCTTCCCACACTGAGAGCAGGTGAATGGGGGTCTCTCCCCAGTGTGAACTCGCTGGTGTGCCTGCAGGTCGGATGACCGAGTGAATCCCTTCCCACACTGAGAGCAGGTGAACGGCCTCTCCCCAGTGTGAACTCGCTGGTGTGTCTGCAGGTTGGATAACTGAGTAAATCCCTTCCCACATTGAGAGCAGGTGAATGGTCTCTCCCCGGTGTGAACTCGCTGGTGTGTCAGCAGGCTGGATGACTGAGTGAATCCTTCCCCACACTGAGAGCAGGTGAATGGCCTCTCCCCAGTGTGAACTCGCTGGTGTGCCCGCAGGTTGGATACCTGAGTGAATCCCTTCCCACACTGAGAGCAGGTGAATGGCCTCTCCCCAGTGTGAACTCGCTGGTGTCTCTGTAGGCTGGATAACTGAATGAATCCCTTCCCACACTGAGAACAGGTAAATGGCCTCTCCCCAGTGTGAACTCGCTGGTGTTTCTGCAGGGTGGATGACTGAGTGAATCCCTCCCCACACTGAGAGCAGGTGAATGGTCTCTCCCCAGTGTGAACTCGCTGGTGTGTCCGCAGGCTGGATGAATGAGTGAATCCCTTCCCACATTGAGAGCAGGTGAATGGCCTCTCCCCAGTGTGAACTCGCTGGTGTGTCTGCAGGTGGGATGACTGAGTGAATCCCTTCCCACACTGAGAGCAGGTGAATGGCCTCTCCCCTGTGTGAACTCGCTGGTGTGTCTGCAGGTGAGATGACTGAGTGAATCCCTTCCCACACTGAGAGCAGGTGAATGGTCTCTCCCCAGTGTGAACTCGCTGGTGTGACTGCAGGCTGGATAAATGAGTGAATTCCTTCTCACACTGAGAGCAGGTGAACGGCCTCTCTCCAGTGTGAACTCGCTGGTGTATCTGCAGGCTGGATAACCGAGTGAATCCCTTCCCACACTGAGAGCAGGTAAATGGCCTCTCTCCAGTGTGAACTCGCTGGTGTGTCTGCAGGTGAGATGACTGAGTGAATCCCTCCCCACACTGAGAGCAGGTGAATGGCCTCTCTCCAGTGTGAACTCGCTGGTGTCTCTGCAGGTTGGAAACCTGACTGAATCCCTTCCCACACGGAGAGCAGATGAACGGCCTCTCTCCAGTGTGGCTGCGCCGATGAGTTTCCAGCTCTGATGGGGTTCCGTATCCCTTCCCACAGTCCGCACATTTCCATGGTTTCTCCATGGTGCAGGTGTCCTTACCTCTCTCTTGAGTGGACAATTAGTTGAAACTTCATCCACACACAGAACAAGATTACAGTCTCTACCCGCTGTGAATGGTGTGATATTTATTCAGACTGTGTAACTGGTTAAAGCTCTTTAGTCAGTGCATTGGAACACACTCACTCGAGTGTGGCAGTGTGTTGATGCATTTTCACTCACACTGACATTTCAAATCTTTTCAAATCGACAGACTGGACAATCATTTCTCCTTCTGGATTCAAAGTCCGATGATATTCAGCTCCCAAGGAATATGACTCTGTCAGATCGAGACGTGGCGTTTGAGATTTCAGCCTGTGATTCCTCTTTCAATGTCCTGTAAAATGAGTTTACAAAAGTCATCAGTGTCAGTACAGGATAGAAATTCAGAACAGACAATTTCATTGGAACATTCTTTCCTCTCTCATTCCCCAAAAGCTGAAAAGAGAGAGAGACCTGGGCCAACCTTTCCAGAGTCTGCACCTTCCCTGGATTCACTTCCTTTCCCTTCAGTTGCTGCAAGTCCCTAATTTCCCCAGAATGAGAAAAGAAATGGAAAGGGGGTTGAAAAGAAAGTGTTTCACTCACAAATGTTGGCCTCTTTTAAGGGTAGGAAGTTTGAGTCTGTCTGAAGATCAATCTTCATTCACACAAAGTCCACGCTCTGATTAGCTGGAAGACCGGAGTCCTTCCGGTCCTCCAACTCTTCCCATTGGTCAACACCTCAGCATGAAGATCAGAGGGTGGGTTCTCCCCCGCACATGCGCAGCTTCCCCTCTCCCTCGCACATGCGCAGTCCCGGGCCGGGGGGGAGGGGGAGCTCACCGAGCGGCTTCTCGCTCTGGCCAGGGCCGTCAGCCGGTGCCTGGAAACCTTGGCTCGATGTGGTGTAGGGGGAGGGGAACAATGGGTGGGGGCGGGGCTCCCGGGTCCGCGCGCCCGGGCCTGTGCACTGGAACCCGGAGACATCACCGCGGAGCACAGTGATTCCTATTGGCTGATTCAGGGAGGACTCTATCGTGGCGTCACAATGCGCAAGTTGTCCAATGAGCTTCAGAGTGAAACTTCCTCCTCTGGGCAACATCTGGGAGGAAATCAATGTTTCCCCCTTTCCATTTCTTTTCTCATTCTGGGGGAAATTGGGGACTTGCAGCAACTGTAGGGAATGAAGTGAATTTGGTCTGTATATTCCACACATTTTTACTCCAGTAATGTAGACATTTATCTGTCTGGCAGCCTGCATGGAGATTTTCAGCTCTCTGCGTCCAGGACAGGAAGCAGTGAGCATGGATCTGTCAATCACACATGAGGACAGCCTCAACCAGGATCTTGGGTTCATGTCACACTATCTGTAACCCCCACGACTTGCCTGGGCTTGCAAAATCTCACCCACTGTCCTGGCTGGAGACAATATACATCACTTTAACCTGTGCTTAACCCTCTCTCCACTCACATTGTCTGTGCCTTTAAGACTTGATTACCTGTAAATTCGCATTCGAACCATTATCTTGTAAATTGAGTTTGTGTCTTTATATGCCCTGTTTGTGAACAGAACTCCCACTCACCTGATGAAGGGGCAGCGCTCCGAAAGCCTGTGGCTTATGCTACTAAATTAACCTGTTGGATTTTAACCTGGTGTTGTGAGATTACTTACTGTGCTTACCCCAGTCCAACGCCGGCATCTCCACACTCTGAGTGGAAACAGAGACAAGTAGGAGAGGCCGGAGGTGAGGAGAGAGATTTTATACATCTACAACTCAACAGGAACTTTGACAGAATTTCCAAACCCTGTGAACACCATCAGCTCCAAGTTCCTCTCCAACCCACACACCATCCTGACTTGTCTGACATCCAGTACTGAAAGAACAGAAATTTATTTCATTTAAATACTGGGAAGACTGAACCCATTGTGTTCAGTCCCCACTACAAACTCCACTCCCTCGCCAACAACTTTATCTCTCCTCCTGGCAACTGTCTGAGGCTGAACCCGACTGTTCACAACCAGGGTGAAATAGTTCATCCCAAGATGAGCTTCCAGCCACATGTCCACATCATCATCAAGACCACCTTCATTCATAGAAGCATTAATAGTAATTAATTAACAATAATGAATAATAAAGTACAGTGTAGAAGGAGGACATTCAGCCGATCGAGCCTGCACTGACAAAAATCCCATGCAGGCCCTATCCACATATTTACCTGTTAATCCCCCTGATACCAAGTGGCAATTTATCATGGCCAATCCGTCTAACCGGCACATCTTTGGACTGTGGAAGGAAACCGGAACACCCGGAGGAAACCCACACAGACACGGGGAGAATGTAGAAACTCTGCACAGACAGCAACCCGAGGCTGGAATTGAACCCGGGTCCCTGGCGCTGTTAGGCAGCTGCACTAACCACTGTGCCACCGGGCCACATGTCAGTGCCATCGCCCGACTCCAGCCCAGTCTCAGCTCATCTGGAACCCTCACCCATTCCATTGTGACGTCACACTCTCAACCATTCCATTGTGACGTCACACTCTCACCCATTCCATAGTGATGTCACACTGCCACCCATTCCATTGTGACGTCACACCCTCACCCATTCCATTGTGACGCCAGGGCTTCACTCTCCGACAACAATCCCTGCCGGCCTCCCATATGCAGCCTCAATGGCGGCAGTCAGCCCGGGTCTAACACTACAAGCTGCCGCTCCATTTGGTACAAAGGGGGGGACCGGGAAGTTCATTTCCGGGGTTTGGGTTTGAACAACATGTTTACAAAGTCTCTCCACCCACCCGCCACATTTATCATTCCCCGCGCGCCGCCCTCTACCTCGTATTGATCTCGCTTCCGAGTTAAAACCATCAGTCTGTCCGTCGCCATTACCCGCACTGCGCATGCTTCAGGTCGCGCCCCTCATCCACTCTGATTGGTTGGAGGACCAGCCGCTCCCGCTCGGTCCTCCAGTCCCGCCCCTCGTTCACGCCGATTGGTTGGAGGACCTGCCGCTCACGCTCGGTCCTCCAGTCCCGCCCCCTCTTCCTATTGGTCGGGAGCTGCCGTCAATCAGTCCCCGGGCATTGTGATGTGGAGCATGCGCAGTGTCATTGCTGTCCTTGGCGCTTGTTTGTCTCGGAGAAGCGGAGTCAGCGTTAGGCGGTGGCTGGGAGGATTTGGAAACACTTTGTGGATCCGCAAACCCTTCAGAATCATTGTCAGCTCCCTGGTTTGCAGCTGCGGGGCTTCTCCCTCCCTCCCAGGAACAGGGCCAGGTGGGCGGGGAGGATTCATAAACACCCGCTGGAGGCCCCAACAGCCCCAGTAAAAAGCTGCAGCTCCCTGCAGTGACCAGGAGAGAAAATACCCATTAAAATAGCAATTCTCCCAATGTATTTCATAGAATCTCTACAGTGCTGAAGGAGGTTATTCGGCCCATCGAGTCTGCACTGGCAACAATCCCACCTAGGCCCTATTCCGGTAACCCCACATATGTAACCTGCTAATCCCTCTAACCTACTCATCCCAGGACACTAAGGGGCAATTTAGCATGGCCAATGCACCTAACTGGCACATCTTTGGACGATGGGAAGAAACCGGAGCATCTGGAGAAAACCCAGGCAGACATGGGGAGAACGGGCAGACTCCACACGGACAGTGACCCAAGCTGGAAATCGAGCTGTGAGGCAGCAGTGCTAACCACTGTGCCGCCTACATTGCTGATGAGAATTTTAATTTACTGACTTGGGAATTAGTTCTCGGGAATAGTCAATCTGAAAATGACCATTAAAATGTGTTTTTAATTTACCCCATAATGCCAGATTTCAGTTTGCATTTCAAAATTGAATTGAGAATGTCTGGGAGCAAATGGTAAAATGAGGTTTGAGACACCAGCTGCAATTATTTTCTGTGACTGATGATACCTTTGTGCCTGTGCAGGAGGTCATTCCCCTGGTGTTGTGGCACAAATAAAATGGAGCCTTTCCTCGGAACAGGCCCATGTTAATGGTCACCGTGGTGTTTCATTGGTGAGCAGAGCACATGTGACTATTGTGGTAACAACAGAGTCAGTGGGGCTGCACGTCCCCTGCCTTGGAAGGAAAATAATTGACTCCTTGATTGTACTCTCAATCTGTACATGGTCTGGAGGACTGAATCCAGCTGGAGGGAGAGGGAGCTGGGCTCAGAGTGGAGATGGGACAATGAGTTTGATTTCAGCTCAGGGACAATAGAGAGTGTGGGATGGGGATTACAGCTCAAGATAAATAAGATGGAGAAATGTTTCGTGGAAACTGAAATTGTCTGTTCTCAAGTAATTTTTTAAAACTCTTTTTGCAGGGAACTACAAGAGGAGGATTCACAGACAGGAAACTGAAACTAAACTTCAGATCAAAGTCTGACAGAGCCATTCGATTCATCATGACCTGAATATGATTGCTTTTGACAGTGGAGGGAGAAATCATTCCCTGTTTTGTCAGTGGGAGAAAATTTCAAAATTCAATGTGACAGAAAAAGAACTGAGACACACATACACACACACACTCCAGTGAACTGACTGTGAATCGAGCTTTAACCAGTAACACAGCCTGAAAAACATCACACCATTCACAGTGGGGAGAAACCATACACATGGTGTATATGTGGATGAGGCTTCAACTAATCATCCAACCTGGAGAGACAGAAGGACACCAGCACCGTGGACAAACCGTGGAAATGTGAGGATTGTGGTAAAGGATTCAATCATCCATCCCGGTTGGAAACCCATCGACACGGTCACACTGGGGCTGGGAAAATGGAGAAACCATGGAAATGTGATGATTGTGGTAAAGGATTCAATTATCCATACTTGCTGGAAAACCATAGACACAGTCACACTGGAGAGAGGCCATTCATCTGTTCTGTGTGTGGGAAAGGATTCACTACCTCATCCCACCTGCTGTTACACCAGCGAATTCACACTGAGGAGAGGCCGTTCAGCTGCTCCACCTGTGGAAAGGGGTTCTCATGTTCATCCAACCTCAGTGCACATCAGCGAGTTCACACTGGGGAGAGATCGTTCACCTGCTCCTTGTGTGGGAAGGATTTTGCTGGGCCATCCGGTCTTTGGTCACACCAGCGAATTCACACAGGAGAGAAGCCATTCACCTGTTCTGTGTGTGGTAAGAGATTCACTCTGTCATCTAACCTGCTGTCACACCAGCGAGTTCACACAGAGGAGAGACCGTTCAGCTGCACTTCCTGTGGAAAGAGGTTCAGGTCTTCATCCAACCTCAGTGCACACAGGCGAGTTCACACTGGGGAAAGGCCGTTCACCTGTTCCACGTGTGGGAGGGAATTCACCAATTCATCCGGCCTCCTGTCACATCAGTGAATTCACACTGAGGAGAAGCCATTTATTTGCACATACTGTGGAAAGAGTTTCAGGCAGTTATCAATCCTCACTGCACATCAACGCACTCACACTGGGGAGAGACCATTCACTTGCTCCATGTGTGGGAAGGGATTCACTCAGTCTGGCAGCCTGCATTTACACGAGCTCACCCACACTGGGGAGAGGCCATTCACCTGCTCTGTGTGTGGGAAGGGATACACTCGGTCATCCCACTTGCTGACACATCTGTAAGTTCACAATTGCCTGCAGGAGTTGGATTTTGCAGTTACTGCTGCTGTTAATCACATCCAGGATTGATAGTCTGACAATATTTGGTTTGTTTCTGCTGACATTAACAATCACTACAACTGGCTGAAGTTTAATGTTCTGAAATGTCACTGATTTTCAGGGTTGCTGTGTCCCTTTTTGAATGCACCATATGTGATTTTTTTAATTCAGGAACTCTCAACAGGACCCGGCACTGCACTGGCAAAGATATTCATAGTAAGAGATTGAACAACACCAGGTTAAAGTCCAACAGGTTTATTTGGTAGCAAATACCATTAGCTTTCGGAGCGCTGCTCCTTCGTCAGATGGAGTGGAAATCTGCTCTCAAGCAGGGCACAGAGACACGGAAATCAAGTTACAGAATGCTGATTAGAATGCGAATCTCTACAGCCAGCCAGGTCTTAAAGATACAGACAATGTGAGTGGAGGGAGCATTAAGCACAGGTTAAAGAGATGGAGGGAGCATTAAGCACAGGTTAAAGAGATGTGTATTGTCTCCAGACAGGACAGCCAGTGAGATTTTGCAAGTCCAGGCAAGCTGTGGGGGTTACTGATAGTGTGATAAACCCAAGTTCCTGGTTTAGGCCGTCCTCATGTGCGGAACTTGGCTATCAGTTTCTGCTCAGCGACTCTGCGTTGTCGTGTGTCATGAAGGCCACCTTGGAGAACGCTTACCCGAAGATCAGAGGCTGAATGCCCGTGACTGCTGAAGTGCTCCCCCACAGGAGGAGAACAGTCTTGCCTGGTGATTGTCGAGCGGTGTTCATTCATCCGTTGTCATCGCGTCTGCATGGTGCTGGCAGCTAATTAGTGGAAAGTATCACCCGTGTAACCACGACATAGTTGCAGAATGAAACAGATTAGTGTTCCCTCTGTTTTGTGCAGCCTTGTGATTGTGCTAAAGGCCATCACTTTCAGATCTGAAAAGTGCCTGGGTCAAGGTCAAATTACCCCAGAAAGGGACATTTTCTCTCAAATCTGAAGCAACAGGTTAAACAAATCATTTCACACTGAAACACATCTTCAACGTTGCGGTAGTTTGTTCAGTTACACACTTGGTTGTCACGTGACTCTGGTTGGCGCATTCCTGAGCCTCATTGGAGGGATTCCTCACATGAGCCGAGTTTGAGGAGAGTATCTCAGGCCTCCAGTGATGCAGGCGCTGAATCTATTCCTGGAAAAAACACATTTGGAATATTGTGATAATGCTGTCTGAATCCATCAGGACAATTTTGGATTCAAGTATGGGGGCGATAATGTTCACTGTTTTATATTTCGGTCTGGGGGGGATAATGTTCACTGTTTTATATTCGGGTCTGGGGGGGATAATGTTCACTGTTTTATATTCGGGTCTGGGGGATAATGTTCACTGTTTTATATTCGGGTCTGGGGGATAATGTTCACTGTTTTATATTTGGGTCTGGGGGGGATAATGTTCATTGTTTTATATTTGAGTCTGGCGGGGATAATGTTCACTGTTTTATATTCGGGTCCGGGGGGGATAATGTTCACTGTTTTATATTCGGGTCTGGGGGATAATGTTCACTGTTTTATATTCGGGTCTGGGGGGGATAATGTTCACTGTTTTATATTCGGGTCTGGGGGGATAATGTTCACTGTTTTATATTCGGGTCTGGGTGATAATGTTCACTGTTTTATATTCGGGTCTGGGGGATAATTTTCACTGTTTTATATTCGGGTCTGGGAGATAATGTTCACTGTTTTATATTCGGGTCTGGGGGGGATAATGTTCACTGTTTTATATTCGGGTCTGGGGGGGATAATGTTCACTGTTTTATATTCGGGTCTGGGGGTAATGTTCACTGTTTTATATTCGGGTCTGGGGGGGATAATGTTCACTGTTTTATATTCGGGTCTGGGGGGATAATGTTCACTGTTTTATATTCGGGCCTGGGGGATAATGTTCACTGTTTTATATTCGGGTCTGGGGGATAATGTTCACTGTTTTATATTTGGGTCTGGGGAAGAATGTTCACTGTTTTATATTCGGGTCTGGGGGGGGGGATAATGTTCACTGCTTTATATTCGGGTCTGGGGGATAATGTTCACTGTTTTATATTCGGGTCTGGGGGGGATAATGTTCACTGTTTTATATTCGGGTCTGGGGGGGATAATGTTCACTGTTTTAAATTCGGGTCTGGGGGATAATGTTCACTGTTTTATATTCGGGCCTGGGGGGGATAATGTTCACTGTTTTATATTCGGGTCTGGGGGATAATGTTCACTGTTTTATATTCGGGTCTGGGGGGGATAATGTTCACTGTTTTATATTCGGGTCTGGGGGGGATAATGTTCACTGTTTTATATTCGGGTCTGGGGGATAATGTTCACTGTTTTATATTCGGGTCTGGGGGATAATGTTCAGTTTTATATTCGGGTCTGGGGGGGATAATGTTCACTGTTTTATATTCGGGTCTGGGGGGGATGATGTTCACTGTTTTATATTCGGGTCTGGGGGGGATAATGTTCACTGTTTTATATTCGGGTCTGGGGGATAATGTTCACTGTTTTATATTCGGGTCTGGGGGGGATAATGTTCACTGTTTTATATTCGGGTCTGGGGGATAATGTTCACTGTTTTATATTCGGGTCTGGGGGTGATAATGTTCACTGTTTTATATTCGGGTCTGGGGGGAATAATGTTCACTGTTTTATATTCGGGTCTGGGGGGGATAATGTTCACTGTTTTATATTCGGGTCTGGGGGATAATGTTCACTGTTTTATATTCGGGTCTGGGGGGGACAATGTTCACTGTTTTATATTCGGGTCTGGGGGGGATAATGTTCACTGTTTTATATTCGGGTCTGGGGGGGATATTGTTCACTGTTTTATATTCGGGTCTGGGGGTAATGTTCACTGTTTTATATTCGGGTCTGGGGGGGATAATGTTCACTGTTTTATATTCGGGTCTGGGGGGATAATGTTCACTGTTTTATATTCGGGCCTGGGGGATAATGTTCACTGTTTTATATTCGGGTCTGGGGGATAATGTTCACTGTTTTATATTTGGGTCTGGGGAAGAATGTTCACTGTTTTATATTCGGGTCTGGGGGGGGGGATAATGTTCACTGCTTTATATTCGGGTCTGGGGGATAATGTTCACTGTTTTATATTCGGGTCTGGGGGGGATAATGTTCACTTTTATATTCGGGTCTGGGGGGGATAATGTTCACTGTTTTATATTCGGGTCTGGGGGATAATGTTCACTGTTTTATATTCGGGTCTGGGGGATAATGTTCAGTTTTATATTCGGGTCTGGGGGGGATAATGTTCACTGTTTTATATTCGGGTCTGGGGGGGATGATGTTCACTGTTTTATATTCGGGTCTGGGGGGGATAATGTTCACTGTTTTATATTCGGGTCTGGGGGATAATGTTCACTGTTTTATATTCGGGTCTGGGGGGGATAATGTTCACTGTTTTATATTCGGGTCTGGGGGATAATGTTCACTGTTTTATATTCGGGTCTGGGGGTGATAATGTTCACTGTTTTATATTCGGGTCTGGGGGGAATAATGTTCACTGTTTTATATTCGGGTCTGGGGGGGATAATGTTCACTGTTTTATATTCGGGTCTGGGGGATAATGTTCACTGTTTTATATTCGGGTCTGGGGGGGACAATGTTCACTGTTTTATATTCGGGTCTGGGGGGGATAATGTTCACTGTTTTATATTCGGGTCTGGGGGGGATATTGTTCACTGTTTTATATTCGGGTCTGGGGGTAATGTTCACTGTTTTATATTCGGGTCTGGGGGGGATAATGTTCACTGTTTTATATTCGGGTCTGGGGGGATAATGTTCACTGTTTTATATTCGGGCCTGGGGGATAATGTTCACTGTTTTATATTCGGGTCTGGGGGATAATGTTCACTGTTTTATATTTGGGTCTGGGGAAGAATGTTCACTGTTTTATATTCGGGTCTGGGGGGGGGGATAATGTTCACTGCTTTATATTCGGGTCTGGGGGATAATGTTCACTGTTTTATATTCGGGTCTGGGGGGGATAATGTTCACTGTTTTATATTCGGGTCTGTGGGGGATAATGTTCACTGTTTTATATTCGGGTCTGGGGGGGATAATGTTCACTGTTTTATATTCGGGTCTGGGGGGGATAATGTTCACTGTTTTATATTCGGGTCTGGGGGGGATAATGTTCACTGTTTTATATTCGGGTCTGGGGGATAATGTTCACTGTTTTATATTCGGGCCTGGGGGGGATAATGTTCACTGTTTTATATTCGGGTCTGGGGGATAATGTTCACTGTTTTATATTCGGGTCTGGGGGGGATAATGTTCACTGTTTTATATTCAGGTCTGGGGGGGGATAATGTTCACTGTTTTATATTCGGGTCTGGGGGATAATGTTCACTGTTTTATATTCGGGTCTGGGGGGGATAATGTTCACTGTTTTATATTCGGGTCTGGGGGGCATGATGTTCACTGTTTTATATTCGGGTCTGGGGGGGATAATGTTCACTGTTTTATATTCGGGTCTGGGGGATAATGTTCACTGTTTTATATTCGGGTCTGGGGGGGATAATGTTCACTGTTTTATATTCGGGTCTGGGGGATAATGTTCACTGTTTTATATTCGGGTCTGGGGGTGATAATGTTCACTGTTTTATATTCGGGTCTGGGGGGAATAATGTTCACTGTTTTATATTCGGGTCTGGGGGGGATAATGTTCACTGTTTTATATTCGGGTCTGGGGGATAATGTTCACTGTTTTATATTCGGGTCTGGGGGGGACAATGTTCACTGTTTTATATTCGGGTCTGGGGGGGATAATGTTCACTGTTTTATATTCGGGTCTGGGGGATAATGTTCACTATTTTATATTTGGGTCTGGGGAAGAATGTTCACTGTTTTATATTCGGGTCTGGCAGATAATGTTCACTGTTTTATATTCGGGTCTGGGGGGGATAATGTTCACTGTTTTATATTCGGGTCTGGGAGATAATGTTCACTGTTTTATATTCGGGTCTGGGAGATAATGTTCACTGTTTTATATTCGGGTCTGGGGGGGATAATGTTCACTGTTTTATATTCGGGTCTGGGAGATAATGTTCACTGTTTTATATTCGGGTCTGGGGGGGATAATGTTCACTGTTTTATATTCGGGTCTCGGGGATAATGTTCACTGTTTTATATTTGGGTCTGGGGGGGATAATGTTCACTGTTTTATATTCGGGTCTGGGGGATAATGTTCACTGTTTTATATTCGGGTCTGGGGGGGATAATGTTCACTGTTTTATATTCGGGTCTGGGAGATAATGTTCACTGTTTTATATTCGGGTCTGGGGGGGATAATGTTCACTGTTTTATATTCGGGTCTGGGAGATAATGTTCACTGTTTTATATTCGGGTCTGGGGGGGATAATGTTCACTGTTTTATATTCGGGTCTGGGGGGATAATGTTCACTGTTTTATATTCGGGTCTGGGGGATAATGTTCACTGTTTTATATTCGGGTGTGGGGGATAATGTTCACTGTTTTATATTCGGGTCTGGGGGATAATGTTCACTGTTTTATATTCGGGTCTGGGGGGGATAATGTTCACTGTTTTATATTCGGGTCTGGGGGGGATAATGTTCACTGTTTTATATTCGGGTCTGGGGGGAGAATGTTCACTGTTTTATATTCGGGTCTGGGGGATAATGTTCACTGTTTTATATTCAGGTCTGGGGGGATAATGTTCACTTTTATATTCGGGTCTGGGCGGGGGGGATAATGTTCACTGTTTTATATTCGGGTCTGGGGGGGATAATGTTCGCTGTTTTATATTCAGGTCTGGGGGATAATGTTCACTGTTTTATATTCGGGTCTGGGGGAGAATGTTCACTGTTTTATATTTGGGTCTGGGGGGGATAATGTTCACTGTTTTATATTCGGGTCTGGGCGGGGGGGATAATGTTCACTGTTTTATGTTCGGGTCTGGGGGATAATGTTCACTGTTTTATATTTGGGTCTGGGGGATAATGTTCACTGTTTTATATTTGGGTCTGGGAGATAATGTTCACTGTTTTATATTCGGGTCTGGGGGGGATAATGTTCACTGTTTTATATTCGGGTCTGGGGGGGATAATGTTCACTGTTTTATATTCGGGTCTGGGGGGGATAATGTTCACTGTCTGGGGTTTGTGAGCTCGGGTTGATTCTGCCGACGGTGCATTCTCGGTTGTCAGAGCTCTCATTAAAAGCCCTAATTTCCAGTCAGTGACTGAGTTGTCTCTGATGGGATGGAGAATCAGAGTGGGGGTAATGTGCTTCATGGACAGCGATGGGTTGGAATGAGTATAAAATAAACCCGGACTACACCAGGTAATTGTGAGAATATTAAAACCATCACAAAAAAATCATAGCACCATGTTGGAAAACAGAATACTTTGGCTCAATCTTTGATCAATTTTGTTTGATTCAATATTTTGAGTGGCTTGTTGGATTGCTGGTTATTTTCTAACGGCAGCTCAGCACCATCATTTTGACCATAAACTCGGCCCTGGCGACTGCTGCATTTTTCCAGCACCTTCTGTTTTAATTCTAAGTGGAACCTTAATATCTGCTTAGTACACAGGCCAATTTATCTTTCTGGGGTGAGTGTGTCTGAGAGGTATGCAACTGGAAAACATTTTCCATTCACCTCCTGCATTGCTGCAGTATATATAGATTGTTCTCACTCTGCCAGCAGGGCTGTGGGATTAATTGGATAGATCTTAAAGACAGCCCGACTGGGCAGGATGAGCCAAATGGTTTCCATCTGTGATGTATCATTCCATAAAACAGAATATTCAGCATCAGGAGAAAGAAAGTGAAAGAAACCAGTCTCTGTGGGATTTACCCAACCAGTGTGAGCACCTTCAGGAGAGCAAAGAGAGGGGAGGAAACCAGTGGGAAAAGTTTTAAAAACTCGGGGTATTCCCACAGGAGAACACTGGTTTAAATCAATTTTATAAATGGAGAATGGCAGCGCACAAATTCCGAGGAATGCATTTAAAAAAATTATTTGATCTTAATTGCACAAGATAATTTTCTATTATTGTCTTTGACAATGACGCCGTTAATTCCCAGGTGCCCCTGCGGGTATGAAAGTCCTATTCATTCCACAGGAGTCCATTGCGCAGGCGCAATGCTATATCTGGAGCGTGCGCAGTGTCACTTTGCTTGGAGCCCTGTGAGTGCGGGAGCTGCTTTTTTCAACGGGTGAGTCGGTGGGGCTGCGGGAGAAATGGAGCCGGGAGTCGGGGGAGGGAGGGAGCTATGGCTTCACAAACATCCGCTGTAGGCCGCACGGCCCGAATAAGACCCTGCAGGTCCCGGGTTTACAGCTCCCAGGCTTTTATCCCGGGATCAGGCCCCAGTTATCGGCCGCCATCTTGTTTCAGCGGGGAAGGAGAGCGCATGCGCTGCTGTCGGTGGCGGGTCACAATGGGCGTGGTTTCAGGGGCTGGTTCAGAACCTCTGTCTTCAGAGGGACAATAGAATCATAGAAACCCTACAGCACAGAAAGAGGCCATTCGGCCCATCGAGTCTGCACCGACCACAATCCCACCCAGGCCCCAGCCCCATATCCCTACATATTTTACCCACTGATCCCTCTAATCTATGTATCCCAGGACACTCGGGGGCAATTTTTTTAGCATAGCCAATCAACCTAACCCGCACATCTTTGGACTGTGGGAGGAAACCAGAGCACCCGGAGGAAACCCTCGCAGAGAGGGGAGGGTCGGGATGGCGACCTCCTCGTGAACCTGGGCCTGGCGAAGCGTGCCATTTACCGGTCCAGGCAGCGGGCGATCGAGGGGGCCGTCCATCCTGACTGTCTGCCCCTCTACTGCGACTACGTTCACGGCCAGGTGTCCCTGGAGAGGGAATATGCGGTGTCTACAGGCACGGTTGACGCCTTCTGCCCCCGTTGGGCACCGCAGGGATTGGGGTGCGTTATCGACCCGAATAATCACACTATGATTTGATGTTTTTAAGTTTCCTTTGTACTTTGATTTTTGTTCGGGCTGTTCCCCCTCTTTTTGGGGAGCTGCCCCTTTTACTTTGTCCTGATTTAACTTGAGTTTGTTCATTTGGTTTGACCTTAAAAAAGGCCAACATCTGTGAGTAAAATACTTTTTCTTTTCTCCCCCTTTCCATTTCTTTTCTCATTCTGGGGGAAATTGGGGACTTGCAGCAACTGAAGGGAAAGGAAGTGAATCCAGTTGGTATGTTCCACACATTGTTAGTCCAGTCAGATAGACATATATCTGTCTGGGAGCCTGCATGGAGGTTTCCAGCTCTCTCTGTCCAGGACAGGAAGCAGTGAGCATGGATCTATCAATCAGCCTCAATCAGAGGGTGAATATTAGATACAGCAGAGTGACAATGGAGGGAGAGTGTGTGGGATGGAGATTTGCAGCTCTTGGGGAATGAGAGTGGAAAGAATGTTCCATAGAAACTAGAATTGTCTGTTCTGAATTTCTATCCTGTATTGACAGTGATAACCTTTGTAAACTCCTTTTACAGGACATCAGAAGTTGAGGATTTTACAGACAGAAATCTCAAACCAAACATCACATCAACATCTGACAGAGTCACTCAATTCATCGGGACCTGAATATCTTCGGTCTTTGAATCCAGAAGGAGAAATGTTTCTCTGTTCTGTCGGCTTTCGCAGTCTTTAAACATCAGTGTGACTGGAACAGGACTGACACACACACACACACACACACACACACACAATCAACTGAGATTTTCCCATGCAGTGACTGTGGAAAGAGCCTCCCAGTTACACAGCCTGAAAAAATATTGCACCATCACAGCAGGGCACTATAATCTTGTTCCGTGTGAGACTTCAACTGATGGTCAAACCTGGAGCAACACAAGGACACCTGCACCATGGAGAAACCGTGGAAATGTGGGGACTGTGGGAAGGGTTGCAAAACCCCCTCTGAGCTGCAAATTCATCGACGTATTCACACCGGAGAGAAGCCGTACACCTGTTCTGTGTGTGGGCAGAGATTCACTCGGTTATATCATCTGCAGCGACATCGGCTGGTTCACACTGGAGAAAGAGCATTCATCTGCTTTGAGTGTGGGAACGGATTCGCTCATTTACCCGATCTGCAGAGACACCAGCGCGTTCACACTGGAGAGAGACCATTCACCTGCTTGGTGTGTGGGAAAGGATTTATGCAGTTATCCAATCTGTCGAAACACAAAGTCACTCACAGCAATGAGAAACCCTTTAAATGCTCTGACTGTGGAAGTGGTTTCAAAAGCTCTCGGGAACTGACGATCCACCAGCGGATTCACACTGGGGAGAGACCGTTCAGCTGCTCTCACTGTACAAAGACATTTAGAACATCATCCCACCTGCGGGAGCACCAGCGAATTCACACCAGGGAGAGACCGTTCACCTGCTCTGTGTGTGGGAAGGGATTCACTCATTCATCCAGCCTGCTGAGTCACAATCTCACTCACACCCAGGAGAGACCCTTTAAATGCTCTGACTGTGGCAGTGGTTTCAAAAGTTCTCGGGATCTGGTTATCCACCAGCGCAGTCACACTGAGGAGAGACCATTCAGCTGCTCTCACTGCACAAAGAGATTTAGAACATCATCCAGCCTGCGGGAGCACCAGCGAGTTCACACTGGGGAGAGACCGTTCACCTGCTGTTTGTGTGGGAAGGGATTCACTCAGTCATCCAGCCTGCGGAGACACCAGCGAGTTCACGAATGATGACAGGGGTTGGATGCTGCTATTAATCACATCCAGGACTGAACCATGTTCATTCTGACAGTTGGTGAAGTGGGAAGGTTGGACGGTTTCTTTTTGCTGGACTGGCCGGTCTCACGACTTTGCTTCCAGTGGCTGATGCTCTTTGAGCCTGGGAGAGCACATTTCCACTGAAATGATCCACAAAAGCTGATGAAGGACATTTATTTATCCTGGATAGTAAATAGTGTTTTTCCTACCACTACAGGTCGATCTGAAATAAACACAGAAAGGACTGGAAAAATGCATTAGGTCTGGCAACATTTATGGAGAGAGAAACAGTGTTAATATTTCACACTACTGGATTGGGAATCAATCTAGTAAATCTCCTCTGAACTGCTTCCATGGTATTTATAAAATGGGACAGCACGGCAGCACAGTGGTTAGCACTGCTGCCTCACAACGCCAGGGACCCAGGTTCAATTCCAGCCCGGGTCACTGTCTGTTTGCACATTCTCCCCGTGTCTGTGTGGGTTTCCTCCGGGTGCTCCGGTTTCCTCCCACAGTCCAAAGATGTGTGGGTTAGGTTGATTTGGCTGTGTTAAATTGACCCTTAGTGCCAGGCGGACTGGCTGGAGTAAATGCATGTGGTTATGGGAATAGGGCCTGGATGGGATGGTGTTTGGTACAGACTCGATGGACAGAACGGCCTCTGTCTGTACTGTAGGTATTCTCCAATCCTTTGTTTAATAGGAGACAAAAACTGTACCCAGTGTTCAAGATGCAGTTCCAGCAACGCCCTGTATAACTGAAGCAGAACATCTTTACTTCTCTGTTCAATTTCTCTCAGAATAAAGGACTGCATTCCATATGTAAGAATTTTGATTTGTTTGAACTAAGATTTATGGGGTTCACTTGTTTACAACAACCTTCCTAATCATAACTCACCCAGGTTCCAGTGACTTAACCATATGGCAAGAAAGAACACTTTAAATGGTGAATTCAGAAAGTTTATTCACCATTAAAAATGTAACAAGTCAGAAAGATTTAAAAAAGCAAAGTATCGATCAACAGTAAAGGAGAAAGCTTAACTTTAACTTCTCTCCATCCCTCTCAGACCAGGACATGAAGTGGTGGCACTGAAAACACGGATAACTTGTAAAATCAACAGCTCCCAACACCTCTCTGGAGGACACAGTGGTTCGCACTGCTGCCTCACAGCGCCAGAGACCCGGGTTTGAGTTCCGCCTTGGGTCACTGTCTGTGCAGAGTCTGCATATTCTCCCCCTGTGTGTGGGGGTTTTTTCCCCAAAGTCCAAAGGACTTGCTGGTTAGGTACATTGAGCATGCTAAATTCTCCCTCAGTTTCCCCGAACAGGCACCAGTGTGGCGACTAAAGGATTTTCAGCGTAACTTCATTGCAGTGTGAATGTGTGACACTAATAAATAAGCTTAAAAACACCTTAAACTTTTAAAAACTTTTGCCAAATTGGTTTCTTGAATCCCCTTTTTTATACTTTCAAAATGTAGAAAGCCCAGCTCAGCCAATTGTTGGGAATTAGCCAATTGGTCTATAACTTGTCAATAATGAAACTCGTTTAGTTTTTAGCGAGTTGCACACATTGCCTGAATTTTAAGACAATTCTTTCTCTCAACCGATATCTCTTAGCTTGGGGTAGCCTGAGTGTTGACCAATAATTGGTTAACATCAGTCATTCAATGTTGAGACATCTTGAACAGGAGACGATTCATTCCCTCCAGTCAAGGTTAACAAAGTATTAAAGTTTATTTATTAGTGTCCCAAGTATGCTGACATTAACACTGCAATGAAGTTACTGGGAAAATCCCTCAGTTGCCGCACTCTGGCGTCTGTTCGGGTACACTGAGGGAGAATTTAGCATAGTCAATCCACCTAACCCGCACGTCCTTTGGATTTTGGGAACAAACTGGGGCACCCGGTGGAAACCCACGCAGACACGGGGAGAACATGCAGACTCTGCACAGTCGCCCAAGCCGGGAATCGAACCCAGGTCCCTGGCACTGTGAGGCAGCAGTGCTAACCACTGTGGCACCGCGCCACGCTAACAAGTCTTGTTATCTGTTTTTTTTCTATTCTGTTGGCCTCAGAAGGGAACGTCTTATAATCCCCACAGCATTTTAACCATTCTTTATATCTTTATAATTCTAAACGTTATAAACTTTTGTGTTCAAATTTACATTTCCAGCCTAACATCTGTATTAATGAATCATTTATTCTTTAATTGTCTCTCAATTCAGGCTGTCCATTTAACTAATCTCCTGCTTTACAATTGTGGGAACGTCAGTCCACAAATAAGGTAGTAGAATGCATTGTTAAAAGCAGGATGTTCTTTATATAAATAAATAACAAAGTTTAAAAATCATTGGCAAACAAAAGGAAACAGGAGCATTGGAACCAGCCTGGACTTGCAGACTGAAACCCCGCCCAAAGCCCGCACGTGCTCAGGAGGGAGAAAGGTCTAGAAGAACACTCTGTAACACTTCTCCTCCCCTTAAATTTCAATCCCCCATTAGGACAGAAATACAACAAAGTAATGTCTTTAACAATACGGAAGTCTGTCAGGAGCTTTGTGGTTGCATTGCGACCTGTACAATACCACTGGTAAATCTTGTAATGGTGTTTCTGGAATGGGAGGTGAAGAGGTAGTTTGAGAATCTGTACATGAACATTCCTCTTCCACTCCCACAGCAGAGTCAACTGGCAAAGCTGGAACCATTTCCTGGTGAACATCCAAAGCAGCATGACCCTCTGCCATGTTCTCAGTAATGGTTGCTGACTCTGAAACTGTTCCTGACTCGGGGTCACACCGCAAGTGAATATGGTCTTGGTGGCTATGCTTAAAATTTCCACATTTAACTGGTTCCCATAAATCCTCAATTATAAAGCAAAATAGACATAAGTTTCCGGGCGATTTAAAAACAAATTAACTTTTCTACAGAACCTAAAGGGGTGGGGAGTGAGCAGAAAAAACCTTGGCCCACAATTACATCACTTTACATAATTTAAAAAATCTCTAACAACAAAACAATCTTAATTTTAAACTTCATCTATTATTCTTTTTGTTTTCTTCCTCAACCGAATAATTTTAATTTGATCAGTTTTTGTTAGGGATGGGTAACTTCTGTTCTTTATAAACTGATTCACTCATTTTGTTAGTTCTACATGAGAATCAGAACCCAGACTTTATCATCCTTATCCTTTTTCTCCTTCTGCCACCACTCCCTCTGTTTTACGGGAGGGTCGTGGGGATTCCAATCAGAACTAATCATTTTATCATAAAAGTAAAATACTGCGGATGCTGGAATCTGAAACAAAAACAGAAAATGTTGGAAAATCTCAGCAGGTCTGACAGCTTCTGTGGAGAGAGAATAGAGCTAATGTTTCCAGTCTGGATGAGCCTTCATAAGAGCTCTTCTGAAGTGTAATCCAGACTCAAAACATTGGCTCTATTCTCTTAACATTGTATCAATAAGTTTCTTGTTCTTAGTTTCCAAATGGCAGGTAAGAGACCTGTCCGGTCCCCACTCGAGCTCTGATTTTTCACTGGCCATGCTTGGGTAAGATTTTAACCATTAGAATCTACTCTCAGAGGTCTGCTTTTCAGTCCAGTGCTACTTGGAGTATACTGTCACCTCACCAACTATCAGGTCACAAATATATGATAAAATAATTTAAATAATGCCTGAGAACGCTCTGAACCAACTACCTATCATCGTTTGTTGATTGGTCAGACCCCCTTTTTACAGATTCAGGAATCTCAGCCGCTGAACATCAGCCAGTCCTAGAATAAGTTTAATTCTAACTCATTCTGAGTAAATATTCTCACCAGCTCCTCTGTCGGGGCCCTGCTAAGCAGCTTTAATGGTCCGTGATTGCAGAAACTGAGCAGTCACAGGAATGTGGTCAAGATAGTCCAGTCCCACAATGCCTCACATTCAATCTGCTGTCCTTCAATTATAACAGAATATGTGGCTGTCTGTAGCTGCCTCGGCCACGATCAGTGCCACCACTGCCTTCTTGAACTGCTACAATGCCTGAGGTGTAAGTATACCCACAGTGCTGTTAGGGAGGGATTTCCAGCTACACATTCCAGACTTTCACTGGACTGTAAGTGGATACCAGATTGATATATTCCATTCAACCACACCCAAGGGGAGTTATTGCAATTTCTTTATTGTCCAGGACAATATATTCACAATATCTTTAAAACAGAAATTAAACATTCCCATTTAATTTCAGGTATTAACATATTCTGTTAGTTTGTTCTTTATTGTCGATGTCAGGCTGGGGTTGTTTCTTTTGGAGCAAAGGAGGTTGAGGGGAGATTTGATAGAGGTGGACAAGATTCTGACAGGTTTAGATAAGGTGGACAAAGAAAAGCTGTTCCCATTAGCTGATGGGACAAGGACGAGGGGGTCACAGATTTATGGTTTTGGGTCAGAGATGCAGGGGGGATGTGAGGAAAAATATTCTGGTGCAGCGAATGGTAATGACATGGAACTCGCTGCCTACGAGGGTGGAGGAAGTGGAGACAATAAACAATTACAAAGGAAATTGGATGGGCATTTGGGGGGCTTTCAAACAGAAATGCTGACTAAATATCTCTTAACTTCCGAGCACCAGCCACTGGAGGCAAAATAGTGAGACCGGCCAGTCCAGCAGAAAGAAACCCTCCGACCCTCCCCATTGACCAACTGTGAGAATGAACAAAATGCAGTCCTGGATGTAATTGAGAGCAGAAACAATAACAGCAGAATCCAACCCCTGGAATCACTCGTGAACTTGTTGGTGTCTCAGCAGCTGGGATGAAACTCTGAAACCCTTCCCACACTGAGAGCAGGTGAATGGTCTCTCTCCAGTGTGAACTCGCTGGTGTGTCTGCAGACTGGATGACTGAGTGAATCCCTTCTCACACTTAGGGCAGGTGAACGGCCTCTCCCCAGTGTGAACTCGCTGGTGTGTCTGCAGACTGGATGAGGCAGTAAATCCCTTCCCACACTGACAGCAGGTGAACGCTCTCTCTCCAGTGTGAACTCGCTGGTGTGTCCACAGGCTGGAAGAGTTAGTGAATCCTTTCTCACACTGAGGGCAGGTGAATGGCCTCTCTCCGGTGTGAACTCGCTGGTGTGTCTGCAGACTGGATAATTGATTGAATCCCTTCCCACACACAGTGCAGGTGAACGGGCTCTCCCCAGTGTGAACTCACTGGTGTGTCCGCAGGGTGGATAACTGACTGAATCTCTTCCCACACACACAGCAGGTGAATGGCTTCTTCCCAGTGTGAACTCGCTGGTGTTTCTGCAGACTGGATGACTGAGTGAATCCCTTCCCACACACACAGCAGGTGAATGGCCTCTCCCCAGTGTGAACTAGTTGGTGTGTCCACAGTTCAGATGACTGAGTGAATCCCTTTCCACACACACAGCAGCTGAATGGCCTCTCCCCAGTGTGACTGCGTCGATGAATTTCCAGCCGAGATGGGCACATGTATCCCTTCCCACAGTCCCCACATTTCCACGGTTTCTCCATGGTTCGGGTCCTTGTGACTCTCCAGGTTAAACAATCAGTTAAATCTCACACAGAACACGGGTGCAGTCTCTCCCCGCTGCGAATGCTGCGATGTATTTTCAAGCTGTGTAACTGGTTAAAGCTCTTTCCACACTCAGTGCACTGGAACACTCTTGCTCAGGTGTGTGTGTGTCTTGGTGCTTTTCCAGTCACACAGATGCTTAAAATCTTCAGAAGCTGACAGAACAGAGAAACATTTCCCCTTCTCGATTCAAAGGTCAGTGATATTCAGGTCCAGATGAATTGAATGATCCTGTCAGATTTGATGTGACATTTGGTTTAAGATTTCTGTCTGTAAATTCTCACTTTCTGATATTCTGTAAAAGGAATTTACAAAATTCATCAGTGTCAGCACAGGATAGAAATTCAGAACAGACAATTCTAGTTTCTATGAAACATTCTTTTCTCTCTCATTCCCTGTGAATCTCCATCCCACACACTCTCCCTCCATTCTCACTCTGCTGTATCTAATATTCACCCTCCCAATTCTCCTGAAGGTGCTGATTGAGGCTGATTGACAGATCCATGCTCACTGCTTCCTGTCCTGGACACAGCTGGAAATCTCCATGCAGGCTGCCAGACAGATGTATGTCTATATGATTGGACCAACAATGTATGGATTATATAGACTGGACTCACTTCCTTTCCCTTCAGTGGCTAAGGGTGGACAAGTCACCAGGACCCAATGAACTGCACGCTAGCTTTTTAATGGAGGTTGCTGAAGAGATTGTGGAGAATTTTGTTGAAATTTTTCGTAACTTGCTAGATTCCGGGAGAGTATCAGAAGATTGGCAATCAGCCAATGTGACTCCCTTGGTCAAAAAGGGAGAAAGGCAGAAGGCAGGGAACTATAGGCCAGTTAGTTTAACATCTATTATTGGCAAGACGCTGGAGTCAATAATCAAAGAGCAAATAGCTAATCATTTAGGAAGGCTGAATATAATCAAACCTCGTCAACATAGTTCTATGAAAGATAAATCATGTTTGACAAATTTGCTTGAATTGTTTGAGGATGTAAGAAGGAGGGTAGATCGAGAGAAATCTGTACTTGTAGTTTATTTAAAAAGGGCGCCACGGCAGCACAGTGATTAGCACTGCTGCTTCACAGTGCCAGGTACCTGGGTTCAATCCTGGCCTTGGGTGACAGGCTGTGTGGAGTATGCGCATTCTCTCCATGTCTGTGTGGATTTCTGAGTGCTCCAGGTTCTTCCCACAGTCCAAAGATGTGCGGGTTAGATTGATTGGCCATGCTAAATTGCCCCTTTGTGTCCCAGTAGAAGTAGATTAGGTGGATTAGTGGGGTAAAAATGTAGGGCTACAGGGATAGGGCCTGGGAAAGATGAGTCAAGAGTTGGGGAAGATGCAATAAAGTCACCCCTCTGTCTTCAAAACGTGGCAAATGGAGTTTAAAGTGGGGAAGTGTGAGGTCATGTATTTCAGTAGGAGGAATCAACAGGGAGATTATCTAAATAGAGAGAGGCTGCCGGTGAGTGAAGTACAGCGGGATCTTGGTGTTCTTGTGCATGAATCACAAAAAGCTAGCAGGCAGGTTCACACAATAGGTAAAAAGGAAAATGGCATTTTGGCTTTTGTTGCAAAGGGATTGGAGTTTAAAAACAGGGAGGTTTTGTTGCAACTGTACAGTGTGTTGGTGATGCCTCACCTGGAATAGTGCATAGAGTTTTGATCCCCTTACCTAAACAAGGATTTAGTAACATTGGACATAGTCCAAAGGACATTCACCAGGCTAATTCCTGGATGGGAGGGTTGTCCTATCAAGAGGGAGTAAATTGTCAAGGTCTGAGTTCCTTGAAGTTTTGAAGACAAAGGGGTTACTGAAACATATAAGATCCTGAGGGGGCTTGACAGGGTAGATGGTGAGATATTTTCACGAGTGGGAGAGTCTCAAACAAAATAAATACCTCATTGAATGTTTTTAAGGCAAAGATAGATACATTTTTGAACAGTTAAGGAATTAAGGGTTATGGTGAGCGGGCGGGTAAGTGGAGCTCAGTCTACGAAAAGATCAGCCGTAATCTTATTGAATGGCAGAGCAGGCTTGAGGGCCAGATGGCCTACTCCTGCTCCTAGTTCTTATGTTCTTATCAGCACTGATTCCAGATTGTTCAGTACTTCTAATTTGAATCGCTCTGCTTTCCTTCTCCCATATGTACTCTATGATGTACCGATCATGATGCCCTAACTAAACTAAAACAAAAAACCTTCTGACTCAACTAGGGATCGGTAATAAATGCTGTAAGAAGTTTAACAACACCAGGATAAAGTCCAACAGGTTTATTTGGTAGCAAAAGCCACACAAGCTTTCAGAGCTCCAAGCCCCCACTCACCTGAAGAAGGGGCTTGGAGCTCCGAAAGCTTGTGTGGCTTTTGCTACCAAATAAACCTGTTGGACTTTAACCTGGTGTTGTTAAACTTCTTACTGTGTTTACCCCAGTCCAACGCCGGCATCTCCACATCATAATAAATGCTGGCCAGCCAGCGATGCCCATGTCCCACGAATGAATAAAATAAATCACAGAATTGTTTTGATTCAAAGTTGAGACCTCATCCACACACACAACACGAGTAGAGTCTCTCCCGCTGTGAATGCTGTAATATTTTTTCAGGCTCTGTAACTAGTTAAAGCTCTTTCCACAGTCAGTGCACTGGAACACTCTCATTCGAGTATGTGTGTGTCTCGGTGATTTGCCACTCCCATTGATGTTTAAAACTTTCCGAAGCAGACGGTACAGAGAAACATTTCTTCTTCTGGATTCAAAGGCCGATGATAATCAGATCCCGATGAATTGAGTGAGGACAGGACGTTTGGTTTGAGATTTCTGTCTGTAAATCCTCATCTCCTGATATCCTGCAAAATAAGTTTACAAAAGTCATCACTCAGTACAGGATAGAAATTCATAACAGATAATTTTAGTTTCTAAGGAACATTCTTTCCCCTCTCATTCCACAAAAGCTGTGAATCTCCATCCCACACACTCTCCCTCCATTCTCACTCTGCTGTATCTAATTTTCACCCTCCCAATTCTCCTGAAGGTGCTGATTGAGGCTGATTGACAGATCCATGCTCACTGCTTCCTGTCAATCTCTTCGGTAAAACAATTAAACTAAATCAAATCAACTGAGGGACAAATAAACATTCTGTTAATCTTTTTGGCAAAACAATTAAACCAAATTAAATTAAATGAGGGACAGATCAAAAGGGGCAGACCTCAAAAAGAAGGGAATCGCTTGCAAGTCCCCAATTTCTCCCAGAATGAGAAAAGAAATGGAAAGGGGGAAACATTGATTTCCTCCCAGATGTTGCAGAGGAGGAAGTTTCACTCTGAAGCTCATTGGACAACTTCCGCACGGTGACGTCACAACGGTGTCCTGCCTGAATCAGCCAATAGACATCAGTCTGCTCTGCGGTGACGTCTTCGGGTTCCAGTGCGCAGGCTCGGGGCGCGGACACAGGAGCCCCGCCCCCACCAATTGTTCCCCTCCCCCTCCGCCACATCGAGCCAAGGTTTCCAGGCAACCGGCTGGCGGCTCCGGCCAGAGCGAGAAGACGCTCGGTTTGCTCCCCCTCCCCTCGGCCGGGGTCTGCGCATGTCCAAGGGAAGGGGAAATTGCGCATGTGCAGAGATCGGCCGCCGCCCCCCCACCTGAATGCTGAGGTGCTGACCAATGGAAAGAGTTGGAGGGCCGGAAGTACCTTTCTCCTCCAGCCAACCAGACCTTCCCCCATTGTCTGAATGCGGAAACCAGACAATGAGCTTGTTCACCCGGAAAGCTGCTGTTCTCTCTCTGAATGAAGATTGAGTACAGACAGACTCAAACTTCCTTCTGCCTCCCACATCTGTGAGTAAAACACTTTCTTTTATCCCCCTTTCCATTTCTTTTCTCATTCTGGGGGAAATTGGGGACTTGCAGCAACTGAAGGGAAAGAAAGTGAATCCAGGGAGGCTGCAGACTCTGGAAAGGTTGGCCCAGGTCTCTCTCTTTCTGACTGAAAGACATTGACATCCTTTGCTCCCTCAGCTTGACACATTGATTTGTCTGGCTAAAAGGATGGTCCCTTTCCTAATGTTCACAATTAAAGGGCTGGTTTCCCCAGGAGATGGCTGACATTTAAGAGAACAATAAATTAATACAGGACAGAGATATGCCTAGTGTTGTTATATTGTAGATTTGATATATTATTTATGGTTCTGTAACAAAGTACATTTATTATTATTTCTCATCTTGTAATGTAACACTGAAGCTATGTTATATATTTCCACTCATCGAGTCATTACAGCGCAGAAGGAGTCCATTCAGTAACTCGAATCCATGCTGACTCTCTGTAGAACAATCCAGTCAGTCCCATTCCCCTTCTATATTCCCTTTCCCCTGCAAGTTTATTTCCTTCATGTGCTCATCTAATTTCTGAAATATATTAAAGGGGACAGTAAACTAATATCGGACAGAGACATGTCTGATGTTGGGTTTTTTAAATTCATCCTTGGGACACGGGCATTGCAGGCTGGGCCAGCATTTATTGCCCATCCCTAATTGCCCTTGAACTGAATGGCTCGCTGGCCCATTTCGGAGGATGGTTGAGAGTCAACCACATTGCTGTGGCTCTGGAGTCACATGTAGGCCAGACTGGGTAAGGACGGCAGATTTCCTTCCCTTAAATTCAAATTCCACCATCTGCCGTGGCAGGATTCGAACCTGAGTCCCCAGAGCATTAGCTAAGTTTCTGGATTAATAGTCTAGCGATAATACCACAAGGCTATCAGCTCCCCTGTTGTTATATGGTACAGATTAGATATATTATTTATAGCTCTGTAATAAAATACACTTATTATATCTGGCTGTGTAATTTTGGACTGCAGCTATATTTTATATTTCCAACAATCTCTTCCCTCAGAGAATTGTTAGTATCTAGATTTCTCTTCCATAGGGACCAGTGGAGGGATTGAATATATTCAAGGATGTTAGACAGTTTTCGAATGACAAGGGAGTCAATAATTATTGGGAACAGGCTGGAAAATGGAGAGAAAGCTCAGATGAGGAAGGATTTCTTCACTCAAGGATGTGGTGATGTTTTGGATTCTCTACCCCAGAGGACTATAGAGCCTCAGTCATCAAAAATTTTCAAGAGAGGGATTGATAGGTTTCTAGATAGTGAAGATATCGATGGATATGGGGGAAAGTGTGGGGAAAATAATGCAGAGGTAGATCAACCAATAATCTCAATGAATGGTTGAGCAGACTCGATGGGCTGAATGCTGACTGCAGCTCCTATTTGTTCTGATTTCTGTGCTGGACAGGAAGCAGTGAGCATGGATCTGTCAATCAGCCTCAATCAGCACCTTCAGGAGAATTGGGAGGGTGAATATTAGATACAGCAGAGTGAGAATGGAGGGAGAGTGTGTGGGATGGAGATTTACAGCTTTTGGGGAATGGGAGAGGAAAGAATGTTCATTAGAATCTTAGAATTGCTGCATCTTATCAACCGTCCCTGAGCTTTCACAATGAATCCCACTTCTGAGGACACCCTTATCTCTGACTTGTCCGTACTGCCGGCAGTCTCACAAAGCAGCTGCCTGTGTGCTGATACGGGAGGCCCTGCTCGGCAAGTTTAATGCTCCATGACTGTGTCTTTAATGAACGCTCCATAAACTAAAAATGTAGATTTGAATTTCGATCGTATTCTGAATTGCGATTTTTTTTCTAAATTGACTTACAGGATATTAGACAAGGAGAAATCAGACAAAAATCTCCAACATCACATCGAGATCTGACAGAGTGACTCGATTTCTTGGGACCTGAATATCATTGGCCTTTGAATCTAACAGGAGAAATGTTTGTTTGGCCTCTTGGCTTCAAAAGATTGTAAACATCGCTGTGACGAGAAATGCACTGAGATACACACACCCGAGTGAGAGTGTTCCAGTGCACTGAGTGTGGAAAGAGCTTTAACCAGTTATACAGCCTGAAAATGCATCACAGCATTCACAGCGGGGAGAGACTGTACCCGTGTTCTGTGTGAGATTTAACTGATTGTTTAACCTGGAGAGTCACAAGGACACCGGCACCATGGAGAAACCGTGGAAATGTGGGGACTGTGGGAAGAGATTCGGGTTCCCATCTGAGCTGGAAATTCACCACCGCAGTCACACTGGGGAGAGACCATTCACCTGCTCTGTGTGTGGGAAGGGATTCACTCATTTATCCAGCCTGCAGAAACACAATCTCACTCACACCAATGAGAGACCATTTAAATGCTGTGACTGTGGGAGTGGTTTTAAAAGCTCTCAGTATCTGATGTCCCACCAGCGCATTCACACTGAGGAGAGACCGTTCAGCTGCTCTCACTGCTCAAAGAAATTTAGAACTTCATGCAACCTGCAGATTCACCAGCGAATTCACACCAGGGAGAGACCGTTCACCTGCTCTGTGTGTGGGAAGGGATTCACTCATTCATCCAGCCTGCTGAGTCACAATCTCACTCACACCAATGAGAGACCCTTTAAATGCTCTGACTGTGGGATCAGATTCAAAAGTTCTCAGGTACTTAGGGTCCACCAGCGCACTCACACTGAGGAGAGACCGTTCAGCTGCTCTCACTGCACAAAGAGATTTAGAACTTCATGCAACCTGCAGATACACCAGCGAGTTCACACTGGGGAAAGGCCGTTCACCTGCTCTGTGTGTGGGAAGAGATTCACTCAGTTATCCAGCCTGCTGAAACACAAAGTCACTCACACCAATGAGAGACCCTTTAAATGCTCTGACTGTGGGAGCGGATTCAAAAGCTCTCAGGGACTGGTGTCCCACCAGCGCATTCACACTGAGGAGAGACCATTCAGCTGCTCTCACTGCACAAAGAGGTTTAAAACGTCATCCAACCTGCAGGAACACCAGCGAGTTCACACTGGGGAGAGACCATTCCCTTGCTCTGTGTGTGGGAAGGGATTCACTCAGTCATCCAGCTTGCTGAGACACAAAGCCACTCACTCCAAGGAGAGCCCCTTTAAATGCTCTGCCTGAGAGGCCGGCTTCAGAAGCTCTCAGGAACTGATGATCCCCGAGCACATTCACACCGGGGAGAGGCCATTCAGCTGCTCTCACTGTTCAAGGAGGTTTAGAATATCATCAACACTGCTGAAACACCAGTGAGTTCACACCGGGGAGAAACCATTCACCTGCTCGGTGTGTGCGAAAGGATTTACTCAGTTATCCAGCCTGCCCAGACACAACATCATCACACCCAGGAGAGACCCTTTACATGTGGGCGTGGCTTCAAAAGCTCTCGGGAACTCATGTCCCACCAGTGAGTTCACACCAGGCAGAGGCTGGTCACCTGCTCTGACTGGGAAGGAATTCACTCAGTCAGCAAACTTGGTGAAACACCAGTGAGTTCACAAGTGATTACAGTTCTGGGATTATTCTTGTGAATCTTTCTTGCCCCTTCTCCAGTGTCTCTATTTCCTTTTTCTAAATGGAGATCACAAATAGAACGCCACTAGTCACTGACTTCCAGTCAGAAAAACACCCTCACCACTACTCTCTGACTTCTATGGGCAAGTCAGTTCTGAATCCAAGCGGCCAAGTCACCGTGAATCCCATGCATCTTAATCTTCTGGATGAGCCGACCATGAGGGACCTTGTCGAAAGCCTTTCTAAAATCCATGTTCACAACATCCACTGCTCTACCCTCATCGACCACCTTCGTCACCCCCTCGATAAAATCGATCAAGTCAGTAAGATGTTGACGGTGCTCCCACTGCAGTCCTGTGATGAAAATATAGACTGGTTGGTGAAATGTAGATAACAGGTAGAATTGATATCTAATGAGGACTTTATACTTTAGAATTGAATACAGGGCTCATTGTTACTAACGGGGAAAGAAGGGTTAAAACCCTTACCCAGAACCCTTTTCACACACACGTGGACATCTCTGAATCTGACACACACCAAATGGAACGTTACACAAGGGACTGGAATTCACTGGAATTTCTTAACAACCTTTCAATAGAAATGTCCTGGTACCGACTGTGACAAAGGACACAACAGACAGCAAGAACCAGGAGGAACCTTTAACCCAGAGAATGTTAATAACCTTGTTCAGGACACCGGTGCCAGGCACAGGAGGATCCCAGGAAAAACGGAACATTTAATTTCTGTCTGTTTCACAATTCTAAATGACTGATTCTTTAACATAGGAATGTTTAAAAACAGCATTGTGATATTCCAAGGTCAGTGTGTCTGGGAAAGGGGCACACTGATGTGTTTTTATTTTAAACAGGAGGATCCATTGAAAAGCAGCTCTGGACGATACGAGCACCTCCTGACCTACTTTCAATTCATTTCAAATCACCCATCACTTTCCGTGGAATATTCTTTATTCTTCCCTGGGATGTGAACACTGCTGGCAAAGCCCCAGCACACGTTGCTCATCTCCTAATTGCCCCTGAACGGAGTGACTTGCTCAGCCATTTCAGAGGGGCAGCTAAGAGTCACCCACATTGCTGTGTGGGTCTGGATTCACATGTAGGCCAGACCGGGTAAGGATGGCAGATTTCCCTCCCTAATAGGAGCATTAATAGGGTGAACTGGATGGATTTTTACAACAGTCGATAGTTTCATGGTCACCGTTTCTGACACTAACTTTATATAATTCCAGATTGATTCACTGAATTCAAATCCCACCAGCTGCCTGTCCCCAGATCCTTTGCTGGGTCTCTGCATTACTCGGCCAGAGACATTCCCACCACCTCCCCCGAATGGAATATTCTACACAACGCTTGAGTTAAGTGGGAAGTAGAAAAGAGAGAGGCTTTGACCTTAGGATGACCTCATCACCAACTACAGAAACCTTAAAGCTGACCATTCTGTAAAAGTTTATAAACTTTATTTTTATAAAACACAGAGTAAGAAACAGGTGAAAAGTAACGATGGACGTTCCGACTGACATCAGAAACATTGATTGACCGGATAAACACTCACTGCATCACAGAGCGATCCTCAACCATGAAAGAATTGACCCACTATAAGGAATGAGAGAGCCTTATAAAAAGGGGCAGGAGTTTACACTGAGAGGTGACACCCACAGCTGCTCAGGATGATGGCATTCAGTTCAGGAAGGGGATAAAGTGAGAATCTTTTGTGATTCAAGACAGAAGTATTGAACAATCTGGAATCAGTGCTTCTCGAGCTTGCTGACCAGCCGAACACTTCAGTTAATCTCATCATAAAACCCCCCAGTGTAAATAACATGGATTTGACTGACAAATGTTGAAGTGTTGATTTAGACCCACAAGTTTTGACTTCCCATTTGAGCCTGGGGCACCTTTCTGTCTCTCTATTGCTCATGTCAATGACAGCCAGGCGACGGAGCTGAGGGCTGAATTTAGCTGAGAATAACGAGGCCTGCGCCCCAGTTTGGAAACTGCCCTGGGCGTTGCACTAATAGAGAGACAGGAAGCTGCTGGAGAACTGACTGGGAAATGGGCCTCCAACCAATCAGGGCACCGGAGGAGGTGACCGGGGCTGATGGTGACGTGACCCCCGGGGTTCAGTGTCCCTGTGTCCAAAGCGGGGAGTCACAGGAACAGGGGACAGAGGAGCTGAAGAGAATCCAGTTGTGTCCAGAACATTGTGAACATCCCTTTACTCTGGTTGTCTTTGATCCTCAAGTCATTTTCTGTTTGTTTTAACCATGTTCTGTTTCATTAATAAACTTTTGTCAGTAAAAATATTTGATTGTTTTGGACTTTTCCTGATGAGATTGATGCACTTTAGGGAAAGTGGGTGAGAGGGGTTGGCAGGCTCTTTAACAGAAAGTGAGTCCCTCTGAGGTAATTGGCAAAGGAGCCAGAGGGGGAGATGGGATTTTATTTTTGACTCAGTGATGTTAGAAAATGGGGTTCAGGGAATCAATTAACCCTTTCTCCCCTTTTCCCAAACTCTGAAATGATTCCCAGTGATAACTCTTATTGGTGACAGTGGTTAGATTTTATTCAGTATCAATAAGAGCTGACACAGGCTAATGTCTGAGCAGTCGTATCAAAGTGCAGCAGCATTACCATTACACTCTGGGTAGAAGCAGCATCTCCACGGAAATGCTCCCTGCTCTGCACCAGATGCCATGGCACCAGTCAATGCAATATGTAAAACCTCGACTAATCTCTGTGCTCGGGGAATCCCCTCTTATACTTTGTTACATCACAAAGTCTATGGAGACTGATTTAACCCAATCATTGCCCGGCTAACATTTGAATGAACCAATTACAAAACCTGTCATTGAACCATCTGTACTTGCCCAAGCCACGTCAAACTCTCAAACAATTGTCTTCCCACGCTCCGTCCCTGGTTCAGGGAGTCAGCATTCCCATGCCAAGCAGTGAAAACATGGTGGCCTTGACACACAGGTGTCATCCAGGATTCAAGGCACTCCTGTTTTCTCTGTCCTCTGGGAGCTGTTTATCTCCCTGCTCCCACACAGCAAGTCGTCTGTTCTCAGCTCTGCTGCATTTCTGCTGAAGTTTGGCCCCTTTTACACCTTTTGGATCAATAAAACATTTGGTCAATGACCCAAACCACAACTTCCCATCCTGTCACCTGTCAACCATCCTTACCCAGAGCGTAATCACAACAGGAATAAAAACAGGAGAAGTGTAACAATCAAATTCAAAATAAATGCACAGCCAGTCATAGAATCGAATATCATATTCACTAATTAGCAAGAAAACCCAAAGTAGGGGGTCCCCCAGGATTCTTACAGTCCACACCTTGAGGGGGAGGAGAACTTTCTCTCTGACCCCTCACTCAATTTCACTCCGTTATTTTCGAGTTCTATTCTGGTCCCACCTGGGGTAACATCTAATCAAACTTTTCTCCTGAAGGAACACCGTGAGTTCTCGGTTACTTGTACGTTAGGACAGGTCCTTCAATCAACAGATCAACATGGATGTAAAAGATTCTCCAGCTCTCTCCTTACCCCTGTCCAACTGTGGACAGTTCTTACTCAGTATTATTTCTCCCAAGACCTCAATTGTCCCAATCTATAATATGACCCATTTTACTGTAATTTTCCTCACTTTGTGAGCATGTGCAGTGTGTTTAATTGGATCCTGATTGTTTTGAACTCAGTTTCTCTCTGGAGTGTGTGTCAGTGCCTTGATGATGTCACAATGTTGTCTCAATCCCCTGGCCACATTAACCATTTCATCTCCTGTTGTGTCTCAAGTAGCTGTGTGTGTTTGGGACCCGCTCTTCACTCCATCTCACCATGAATTTAGGCTTGCTATTTTTCACATGTAACAAATCACATCTACACACTCACTCCGGTATCCCAAAATCATGTCACACATTCTTAACTCTCAGATGTATTGATGAAAAGTTCAAAATGAGTGTCTGTCTTTCTTATCTTCCCCTGTTATGGAGCTGATGTTTCATTGAGTGGCCGGGCTTTCAAATGTGGATTTCTTTAAAACAAAGTTCATGGACAAGGATGTAAATATCTCCCAGAGAAAGTGATCAACTTATTCATCCCATCTACACATTCCAGCCTTTCACTGGAATGTAGGTGGACACTAGATTGATATATTCCATTCAACCACACACAAGGTGAGTTATTCCAATTCCCTTATTGTCCTGTTGTGATGTATTTCTTCCAACTAACCACAGGAGACCCAGGGACATGTTACAATAGTTTATTCATGTTTCAAACCTGGAGGGAACAACCCCAGAGAAAGCTCTGGAAGACCACCCTCCTGTGATACAGCTCAAAGTCACAGCTCTGACACAGCTCTCTAATACAGTAATCACAGAGACATCACTCTAATACAACTCTCAGCTCCAAGTCACAGATACAGACAGCTTACACAGTTATTCAATAGTGAGAAATGCAAGGGTTGTGAGGAAGAATATTTTGGTGCAGCGAATGGTAATGACCTGGAACTCGCTGCCTACAAGGGTGGTGGAAGTGGAGACAATAAACAATTACAAAGGAAATTGGATGGGCATTTGGGGAGTTTCAAACAGAAATGCTGACTAAATATCTCTGAACTTCCTCACAACCGGTCACTCTGTGATCCTTGTGAAATCTGAAACCAGATATTCACAACAAGACTCAAAGAGCATCAGCCCACTGGAGGCAAAGTTGTGAGACCAGCCAGTCCAGCAGAAAGAAACCCTCTGACCCTCCCCATTGACCAACTGTGAGAATGAACAAAATGCAGTCCTGGATGTAATTGAGAGCAGAAACAATAACAGCAGAATCCAACCCCTGGAATCACTCGTGAACCTGTTGGTGTCTCAGCAGCTGGGATGAAACTCTGAATCCCTTCCCACACTGAGAGCAGGTGAATGGCCTCTCTCCAGTGTGAACTCGCTGGTGTGTCTGCAGATTGGATGACTGAGTGAATCCCCTTCCACACTGAGAGCAGGTGAATGGTTTCTCCCCAGTGTGAACTCGCTGGTGTCTCCGCAGGGTGGATGACAGAGTGAATCGCTTCCCACACTGAGAGCATGTGAACGGTTTCCCCCCAGTGTGAACCCGCTGGTGTATCTGCAGATTGGATGACTGACTGAATCCCTTCCCACACTGAGAGCAAGTGAACGGTTTCTCCCCAGTGTGAACTCGCTGGTGTTTCTGCAGGGTGGATGACTGAGTGAATCCCTTCCCACACTGAGAGCAGGTGAATGGCCTCTCCCCAGTGTGAACTCGCTGGTGTGACCGTAGGCTGGATAAGTCAGTGAATCCCTCCCCACACTGAGAGCAGATGAATGGCCTCTCCCCAGTGTGAACTCGCTGGTGTGTCTGCAGCTGGGATAACCGAGTGAATCCCTTCTCACACTGAGAGCAGGTGAATGGTTTCTCCCCAGTGTGAACCTGCTTGTGTCTCCACAGAGCGGATGCCTGAGTGAATCCCTCCCCACACTTAGAGCAAGTGAACGGCCTCTCCCCAGTGTGAACTCGCTGGTGTTGCTTCAGGATGGATAACCGAGTGAATCCCTCTCTACAGTGAGAGCAGATGAACGGCCTCTCCCCAGTGTGGCTGCGCCGATGAGCTTCCAGCAGGGATGGGGTTCTGTATCTCTTCCCACAGTCCGCACATTTCCATGGTTTCTCCATGGTGCAGGTGTCCTTGCCTCTCCCTTGGGTGGACAATCAGTTGAAGCCTCGTTCAAACACAGAACACGAGTACAGTCTCTCCCCGCTGTGAATGGTGTGATATTTATTTAGGCTGTGTAACTGGTTAAAGCTCTTTAGTCAGTGCATTGGAACACTCTCACTCGAGTGTGGCAGTGTGTTGGTGCTTTTCCAGTCACACTGATGTTTGAAATCTTTTCAAATCGACAGACTGGACAAACGTTTCTCCTTCTAGATTCAAAGGCCGATGATATTCAGCTCCCAAGGAATATGACTCTGTCAGATCTCGACGTGACATTTGAGATTTCGGAATGCGATTCCTCTTTCAATATCCTGTAAAATGAGTTTATTAAAGCCATCACTGTCAGAACAGGATAGAAATTCAGAAGACACAATTCCAGTTTCTATGGAACATTATTTCCTCCCTCATTTCCCAAAAGCTGTAAATCTCCATCCCACACACTCTCCCTCCATTCTCACTCTGCTGTATCTAATATTCACCCTCCCAATTCTCCTGAAGGTGCTGATTGAGGCTGATTGACAGATCCATGCTCACTGCTTCCTCTCCAGCACATAGAAATCATAAGAAATCGGAGCTGCAGTTGGCCATTCAGCCCATCGAACTGCCTCAATCATTGATTGAGAATTGGCTGATCGACCTCAGCGTGGGGTGCATAATTCCAAAACTACGCACATACTTGAGTGAGGAAATCCCTCCTCATCTTAACTTTCTCTCCATTTTCCTACCTGTTCCCCATAACGCTTGACGCCTTTATCAATCAAAAATCAGTTTAACTCACCCTGGAATATATTCAATGACTCTCACCCTCCACTCATCCCTGTGGAAAAGAAATCCAAACACTAATGACTCTAATAGGCAAGAGACGAATGACTGGAAATATCTAAGGTAGATACAGTACAATATGAGTTCTGTCTGAAGTTCAATCTTCATTCAGAGAGGAGCAGCTTTGCTGGGCAACAATGGAGGAAGCTGCGTGCAGCCATGCATACAAGTCCCGGACTTTGATTGGCTGGAGGACCAGCGCCCATCCGGTCCTGCACGGGTTGCCATTGGTCAATCTGCCGCATGTGGACAATGTGGGGGCGGAACCCGGGCCCACGTGGGGGGTGGGCGGGGCTTTGACCGCCAGCCGCGCTGAGCTGGTGTCCAATCCGCAGTGTTTTGCTTCTGTAACCAGTGATATTGCTGCCAATGGGACACTGTGTGCTGGGAACGCCCCTCTGAGTCATTGTGACGGCACAATGGAGCCCTGCCTGAATCAGCCAATAGCATTCACTCTGCTCCGCGGTGACGTCTCCGGGTTCAGGCGCGCGGACCTGGGAGCCCCGCCCCCTCCCACTGTTCCCCCAGTCTGTACAGTCCACACATTGTTAGTCCAGTCAGATAGACATATATCTGTCTGGGAGCCTGCATGGAGATTTCCAGCTCTCTGTGTCCAGGACATGGATCTGTCAATCAGCTTGAATCAGCACCTTCAGGAGAATTGGGAGGGTGAATATTAGATACAGCAGAGTGAGAATGGAGGGAGAGTGTGTGGGACAGGGATTCACAGCTTTTGGGGAATGAGAATTGCTACATCCATCAACCATCCCTGAGCCTTCACAATGAATCTCTCTTCTCAGGACACTCTTATCTCTGACTTTGTCTCTACTTGTAGCTGTCTTACAAAGCAGCTGCCTGTCTGCTGATACGAGAGGCCCTGCTGGGCAAGTTTAATGCTCCATGATTGTGCCTTTAATGACTGAATAGCTATAGGAATGTGGTCAAGCCTGCTAAATCCCATGATGCTTTATATATCAGTCAGTAATTCATTTGTTAACACAGTCCACAAGGATATATAAATACATTTAAAGGCAAAATATTGCGGATGCTGCGATCTGAAACAAAAACAGCAAATGCTGGAAAATCTCAGCGGGTCTGACAGCATCTGTGGAGAACTCTTGACAAAAGGGTCATCCACACTTGAAACGTTGGTCTATTCTCTTTTTAAAATATATATCACACAGCTGCCTCAGCCTTGGCCCACTCTAACAAATACAATTGTGCAATGGTGACTGGCAGGTCAGACAACTGGTCAGAATATTAAAAATGGCCAAGAATGATGAAAAGAATGATAAGGGAGAAAAAATTTGAGTATGAGAGAAAGCTTGTTCGAAGTATAAAGACCGATAACAAATGGAGCACTGGCCATAGAGCAATAAAGCACAGAAACAGGTCCTTGGCCCAACTGGTCCATGCCGACCACTGAACCTGTCCCTCAGAATTCTCTCCAGTCATTTATCCAGCACTGATGTCAGGCTCAGCGGCCTGCAATTACCAGGCTTCTCTTTGCTACTCGTCTTAAACAACGGAACAACATGAGCTTCAATCTTCCAGAACCTTGCCAGTGGAAGAGAAGAAGCAAATATCTCTGCAAGGGCCTCTGCAATTTCTTCCCTAGCCCCCCAAAAGATCCAAGAATACACTTGATCAGGCCCAGGGGATTTATCCACCTTAAAGTGCATTCAGGCTGAAGATATTTCCACCCAAGTAACATGTGTGTGGCCCAATACATAACCTCTTATTTCTTTAGCACCCATGATATTCTCCTCAGTAAACATGGGGAGAAATATTCATTAAAAATCTCAGCCATCTCCTGTGGCTCCACACACAGACAGCTATGCTGATTTTTAAGAAGATCTATTCTGTCTGTAGCCACACTTTTATTCTTAATATAGCTATAGAGCCTCTTGGGATTTTCTTTAACCTTACCTGCCAGATCTATATCATACCCTCTTTCTGCCCTCCTGATTGCTCTCTGAAGTGTTCTCTTACACTTTTTAATCACATCAAGTGATTCACTTGTCCCTGATTGCCTAAACCCAATGTATGCTTCCTTCTTTTACCTGACCAGAGCCTCAATGTCCCTTGTCAGCCAGGGATCCCTGGCTACATGACCTGAGCAAAGATAACAAGCCTGTACTGTGTTGTCAGCCAGCAGGCTGCTGTGGAAGCTTTCTTCATAACAGAGCAAGAGCGAGCCCTTTCTATATATTTAATTCAAGATTTTATAAGAGATTAGAGGGCAATTTATTTCGTCCATTACTTCAATTGGACTCGTCTCCATTCCCGGTATTTCTGGACCAGACGGGACCATTTCCCTTTTTTCTGGTGGATAATGGAAGTGTCACTGTGATTCTGATTTGATTTATTATTATGTGTATTAGTATACAGTGAAAAGCATTGTTTCTTGCGCGCTATACAAAGCATACCGTTCATAGAGAAGGAAAGGAGAGGGTGCAGAACGTAGTGTTACAGTCTTAGTAAGGTGTAGAGAAAGATCAACTTAATGCAATGCAAGACCATTCAATAGTCTGTTGGCAGCAGGGAAGAAACTGTTCTTGAGTCAGTTGGTACTTGACCTCAGACTTGTGTATCTTTTTCCCGACAGAAGAGAGTATGTCTGGGGTGTGTGAGGTCCTTAATTATGCTAGCTGCTTTGCCGAGGCAGAGGGAAGTGTAGACAGAGTCAATGGATGGGAGGCTAGGTTGTGTGATGGATTGGGCTACATTCACGACCTTTTGTAGTTCCTTGTGGTCTTGGGCAGAATGAATCCCTTCCCACACACAGAATAGGTGACAGGCCTCGCCCCAGTGTGAACTCGATGGTGTCTCAGCAGGTGGGATGACCAAGTGAATCCCCTCCTACACACAGTGCAGGTAAATGGTTTCTCCCTAGTGTGAACTTGCTGATGTACAATGAGGTTGGATGAATACCTAAACATTTTCCCACAGGATGTGCAGCAGAATAGCTTAACCTCAGCGTGAGCTTGCAAGTGTGACTGGAGGCAGAATGAGTCAGCAAATCCCTTCCCACACATGGAGCAGGTGAATGGTCTCTCTCCTGTGTGACTGCGTCGATGCTTTTCCAGCTGGGATGGGTAATTGAATCCCTTCCCACAGTCCTCACATTTCTGTGGTTTCTCCATGGTATCAGGGTCCTTGTGTCTCTCCAGGTTGGATGATCAGTTGAAATCTCGTCCACACACAGAATAAGTGTACAGTTTCTCCTCACTGAATGATGTGATGTTTTTTTCAGACTGTGTAACTGGTTAAAGCTCTTTCCACAGTCAGTTCACTGGAACACTCTCACGTGTGTGTGTGTGTGTGTGAGAGAGAGAGACTCGGTGCTTTTCCAGTCACACGAATTCTTCAAATCTCTACCCAAGTCAAATCAGAACAAACATTTCTCCTTCCACATTTAAAATCTGATGATATTCAGATCCTGATGAATTGAGCCACTCTGTTTGATCTTGATGTGATGTTTGGTTTGAACTTTTGGCTGTAAATCCTCACTTCCAATATTCTGCAAAAGTTTACAAATTTAATCGCTGTCAGAACAGGATAGAAATTCTGAACAGACAATTCCAGTTTCTCTGGAACATTTTTTCCTCTCTTTTAAATGTCGGTCCCACACACTCTCCCTCCTCCTTGGGCTGAGGTCCCAGTTCAGATGCTGGTCCCACATTCTCTCTCTCTCTCCTCCCTGAGCTAAGATCCCAGTTTAGATGCTGGTCCCACACACTCACCCTCCTCCCTGGGCTGAGATCCCAGTTCAGTGTTTGGATGAGTCTCTCTGTGTCCCCGGGCGGTGCATTGAGAATCCGATCGCCTTCATCCCGATACCGCACCGACACTGCGCATGTTTCATTCTCAGCCCGACCCCGCCCCTCATTCAGTCCGATTGGTTGGAGCATCAGCCGCTCACCCTCTGACCTCCAGCATCTCCTCTTCCGATTGGTCCGGAATCGGTGTCAATCATTGTGTTGGCACATGCGCAGTCGGTAGAGACGGAAGGCAAGAGCTCGAGCGAGAGGTTTTAAAATGCGAGTTTTGCAAAGGGCGAGTGCGGATCCAGAGCCAAAAATAAATCCGTAAACATAAATAGAGCCAGCAGGTAAGTTAGAGAGGCTTCATAAGCTTACTGTGCGGTCACTAAACCCTCAATAAGCTTTCGGTCCCGCGTTTGCTCGGCGAGGCGATCTTTCTCCAGGAGAGACCCCAGATACCGGCCACCATCTTTATAGAGGCAATCTGCACCAAAGCGCATGCGCTGCTGCCACCTTTATACAGGGCAATGTGCACCAAAGGGCATGCGCTGCCGCCATCTTTATGCGGGGCAATGTGCACTCAAGTGCATGCGCAATCTCCATGCAATCGCAGAATGTGCAACATCTGCCTCTTTACCTGCTCATTGCCCAAGGAGAAATACTCCTTTCAGGTGATGCAGCATTTCACTTATACTTCCTCCAACTTGGTGAATTATATTCACTGCTCCCTTTGTGGTCTCCTCTACATTGGGGATATTAAACATACACTGGGTGACTGCTTTGTGGAAACATCTTTCACTCCAGCCCCAAGCTTGACCCCAACCTTCCGGTCACTTACCATTTCAACTCAGCGTCTTGCTCTCATGCCCACATGTCCACCCTTGGTCTGCTGCAATGCTTCAGTGATACACAATGCAAACTGAATGAAAAACACCTCATCTTCCAATTGGGCAAGTTACAGTCTTCTGGACTCAACATTGCATTCAACATCTTTAGAATGTGAACTTTCCCTTCCATCTTCAGTCTCCTTTTTTGTTTTCTGTTATTCAGTTCCCCTTGGCTTGTCCCAACACAACTGCCCGACATGGCCACTGTCCCTTGTTGTTCAGTTTTGCTCCCACTGAGTACTGACCTCTGATCTTCCATTAACACATTCCGTATCTAACCTTTGCCACAGTCAACATTCTTCAATCCCTAATGATTCCATTAACACCCTCTTTTTTCTCAAGCCCCTGACATCATTGTCAATCTCTCCTTAACTCTGACCGATCACTAGCTTTCCATTCTGCCCCACCCCTCTTCAAGTTTATCATTTATATCTTTTTTATGTTCTGTAGAAGGGCCACATGGACTCAAACATTAACTTTGTTTCTCTCCACAGTTGCTCCCATTCTTGCTGAGTTTATCCAGCATTTTCTGTTTTTATGCATGATCTTTATAGGTGGCAATGAGCCATTCATAAAATGTGTGCTCACTGGGACTTTCAGATCAGCAACAATGGAATTGTAAACCCATGGTCACTCAGTAGTATGGAATTTAAGTATTGCTGATTGAAAGAGATGTGTTTTTGAAGCTTTTCATCTTGCACTCATCCAGACAGATGCAGAAATACAATTTTTCAAAGCAAACAACAATTGCTGCTGCATGAGGAACATGTATTGACTGGTTCAACAGTCAGTTCTGATTGGTTAGGATGTTGCCATGGAGAATGCACCAGGGAACTATCACTCCTGCCTTTGTTTCGTTTCAGAAAAGGCCCATTGCTTGGACATGTTCCTTCTACATGCAGAGGGCAGCTCCCTGTGTTTGACTATATATAGCTTCTCGCAAGTGTAAGTAAAACACTTCACAAGTCCAACTGATAATCTTTACAATTTGGTATTTTTGTGTCAGTCCGGATGAGTATAAGATACAAAAGGTTTTTAGCAATACTCCAGTGCCTTAAAGGACAAAAATATAGCAGCTAGAGGGAGAGGTGAAGGGGGAGGGTTTCAGAGTTTGGGGATGAGAGACTGAAGGCATGGTCTCAAATGGTGGAGCAATTAAATAGTGAGTGTACAAGAGGCCAGAATGAGAGCAGCACAGATATCTCAGCGGGTTGCGGGGCTGGAGGATAATATAGAGATAGGGAGGGATGAAGCCCTGGAGAGATTTGAACACAAAGAGGAGAATTTTAAACTAAAGACATGAGTGGGACAGGAATTTGCAACTTTGGGGATCAAGAGATCAAAGTGTTCCATAGGAACTAGTATTTCCTGTTCTTCCGGTGATGACTTTGTAAACTCTTTTTGCAGAGAATTAGAACGGGAGGATTTGCAGACGAGAAACTCAAACCAAGTATCACGTAAAGAGCCGACAGAGTCACTCGATTAATCAGGATTTGAATATCGTCAGTCTTCGAATGTGGAAGGAGAAATGATTGTCTGTTCTGCCCGTGGGAAAAGGTTTGAAATATCAGTGTGACTGGAAAAACACCGAGACACACACACACCCGAGAGAGAGTGTTCCAGTGAACTGACTGTGGAAAGAGCTTGAACCAGTTACACAGCCTGAAAAAACATCACACAGTTCACAGTGACGAGAAATTGTCCACGTGTTCTGTGTGTGAATGAGGCTTCAACTGATCATCCAACCCGGAGGGACACAAGGACACCAACACCATGGAGAAACCGTGGAAATGTGGGGAGTGTGGGAAAGGATTCAATTCTCCATCCCTGCTGGAAATTCATCAGCGCAGTCACACTGGGGAGAGGCCGTTCATCTGCTCAGAGTGTGGGAAAGGATTCACTCAGTCATCCCAATTGCTAACACACCAGCGGTTTCACACTGGGGAGAGGCCATTCATCTGCTTGGAGTGTGGAAAGGGATTCACTCAGTTATCTGACCTGCGGAGACACCAGCGAGTTCACACTGGAGAGACACAGTTCACCTGCTCTGAGTGTGGGAAAGGATTCATTCAGTCATCCAATCTGCTGAAACACCAGCAAGTTCACATTGGGGAGAGACCATTCACCTGCCCTGTATGTGGGAAAGGATTCACTGGGCCCTCTGATTTGCTAAGTCACCAGCGAATTCACACTGAGGAAAAGCTGTTCAGCTGCACTTCCTGTGGAAAAAGATTCAGGTCTTCAGCCCAGCTCAGTGTACACCAGCGAGTTCACACTGGGGAGAAGCCATTCATCTGCTCTGAGTGTGGGAATAAATTTGCTCAGTTATCTCACCTGCAGACACACCAGCGAACACACACTGGAGAGAGACCATTCACCTGCTCTGAGTGTGGGAACAAATTCACTTCTTCATCGCACCTGAGGAGACACCAGCATGTTCACACAAGGGAGAGGCCATTCACCTGCTCCGAGTGTGGGAAGGGATTCACTCAGTCTGGCAGCCTGCTGAGGCACCAACGAGTTCACAATTAACTGCAGGGATTGGATTCTGCTGTTAGTGCAGTTCAATACTGACAGTTCATAAGACCATAAGACATAGGAGCAGAATTAGGCCACTCGGCCCATCGAGTCTGCTCCGCCATTCAATCATGGCTGATTTTTTTTCTCATCCCATTCTCCTGCCTTTTCCCCATAACCCCTGATCCCTGATCTATCTCTGTCTTAAAGACACTCAATGACTGGCCTCCACAGCCTTCTGTGGCAAAGAGTTCCACAGATTCACCATTTCCTGGCTGAAGAAATTCCTCCTCATCTCTGTTTTAAAGGATTGTCCCTTTAGCCTGAGGTTGTGCCCTCTGGTTCTAGTTTTATCTGGTTTGGATTTTGTTTCGTTGATGTTAATAATCCCTGTAACTGGGCTGAAGTTTAAAATTCTAGATCTAGAGCTGATTGTGTTCTCAGGGCTGCAGCTTCCCTTTAAGAACCGCTGCCTCTGATCTTTCCCCATAACTCAGCAACTCTCATCAGAAATTAGTTTACAACAAGATTCTGAACTTTTACTTCAATCCTAAATTGATCTTTGGTACAAACTCCTTTTTGGGGAGCTCCCCTTTTACTTTGTCCTGATTTAATTTGAGTTTGTTTACTTGGTTTGACCTAAAAAGAGGTCTCTCTGATTGAAGATTGATCTTCAGACAGACTCAAACTTCCTCCTGTCTCCCAACATCTGTGAGTAAAACACTTTCTTTACTCCCCCTTTCCATTTCTTTTCTCATTCTGGGGGAAATTGGGGACTTACAGGAACTGAAGTAAAGGAAGTGAATCCAGGAAGGGTGCAGACTCTGGAAAGGTTGGCCCAGCTCCTTCGAGCCTGTTCTGCCATTCATTATGATCATTATGATCATGACTGATTGTCAAATTCAATACTGAGATCCCGCTTCACTTTCCCCACCCCCTTCCCCACGACATCCATGTCTCTTGATCCCTTTAGCCCCAAGAGCTATGTTCAATTTCTTCTTGAAATCACACAACGTTTGTCTCTCAACTACTTTTCTGAGGTAGTGAATTCCGCACATTCACCACTCTGGGTGAAGAAATTTCTCCTCACCTCATCCGAAAAGGTTCACCCCTTATCCTCAAACTATGAGCCCCAGTTCTGGACTGCCCCACCAGTGGGAACATTTCTGAATCTATCCTGTCTAATCCTGTGAATGTTTATAAATTTCTATGAGATTCCATCTCATTTTTCTAAACTCCAATGAATATAATCCTAAACAATTTAGTCTCTCCTCATATGACAGACCTGCTATCCCAGGAATCAGCCTGGTAAACTTTCACTGGACTCCCTCTCGAGTAAGACATCTCCTTCCTCACAAAAGGAGACCAAAACCATAAAAGGATACCAAAACTGCATACAATACTCCAGGCGTAACTCAGGGGCAGTATGGTGGCACAGTGGTTAGCACTGCTGCCTCACAGTGCCAGGAACTTGGGTTTGATTCCCGGTTTGGGTCACTATCTTTGTGAAGTTTACACATTCTCCCTGTGTCTGTGTGGGGTTCCTCCATCTGCTCCAGTTTCCTCCCACGGTCCAAATATGATTGGCCCTGCTAAATTGACCTTAGTTTTGGGAAGGGATTAGCAGGGTAAATATGTGGGGTTATGGGGATAGGGCCTGGGTGGGAATGTGGTTGGTGTAGACTCAATTGGCCAAATGGCCTCCTTTTGTACTGTTGGGATTCTATGAAGTCTATGTCAATTCTCTGTGGAGCTATTCCCCCCCCCCCCCCCCACCACCCCCAGCATGCCGACCCTATAGTTAAGAAAGCCCACTAATCCTCTACTTTCTCAGAAGGCGAAGGAAATTTGGCATGTCAGTTACAACTCTCACCAACCTTTCCAGATGCACCATAGAAAGCATTCTGTCTGGCTGTATCATAACCTGGTATGGCTCCTGCTCTGTCCAAGACCGCAAGAAACTACAAAAGATCGTGAATGTAGCCCAATCCGTCACTCAAACCAGCCTCCCATGCATTGACTCTGTCTACACTTCCCGCTGCCTCGGCAAAGCAGCCAGCATAATTAAGGACCCCATGCATCCTGGACATACTTTCTTCCACCTTCTTCCGTGGCGAAAAAAATACAAAAGTCTGAGGTCACGTACCAACAGATTCAAAAACAGTTTCTTCCCTGCTGCCATCAGATTTTTGAATGGACCTATCTTGCATTAAGTTGATCTTTCTCCACACCCAGCTATCACTATAACATTACATGCTGCACGCTCTCATTTCCTTCTCTATGAACGGTATGCTTTGTCTGTATAGCACGCAAGAAACAATACTTTTCATTGTATACTAATACATGTCACAATAATAAATCAAATCAAATCAAAATATTCAATGACCCTCAGCCTCCAGTGATCCCTGTGGAAGAGAAATACAAAGACTAATGACTCTAACGAGTGACTGGAAATATCTAAAGTAGCTCCAGTATATTAGTCTGTCTGAAGCTCAATCTGCATTCAGAGAGAGAGAGGGACAGCAGCTTTGCTGGTCGAACAATAATGTGTAGATGCCGGCGTTGGACTGGGGTGGGCACAGTAAGACATCTCACAACACCAGGTTAAAGTCCAACAGATTTATCTGGTAGCACGAGCTTTCGGAGCGTTGCTCCTCGACTCATCTGATGAAGGGGCAATGCTCCGAAAGCTCATGCTATCAAATAAACCTGTTGGACTTTAACCTGGTGTTGTGTGACTTCTTATTGAGTCTAACAATGAGGAAATCATGCGGCCATGCACACGAGGCTCGAACTCTGATTGGTTGGAGGACCAGCGTCCATCTGGTCCTCCACGCGTTACCATTGGTCAATCTCCCGCATGTAGACAATAAGGGGGTGGAAGTGGAACCCACATGGGGGGGTGGGCGGGGCTTTGTCCGCCAGCCACTGGTGTCCAATCCGCAGTGTGCTGCTTCTGTAACCAGTGATATTGCTGCCAATGGGACACTGTGTGCGGGGAACGCCCCTCTGAGTCATTGTGACGGCACAATGGAGCCCTGCCTGATTCAGCCAATAGCAATCACTCTGCTGGACTACCCTGAGGCAGCAAGTTCAAGATCCTCATCAAACACAACCCCCTGTATCTTAACCAACTGAAACAATCCTATCCGTTAAACACATTGTTAGTCCAGTCATATAGACATATATCTGTCTGGCAGCCTGCATGGAGATTTTCAGCTCTCTGTCCAGGACAGGAAGCGGTGAGCATTGGAGGTGGTGGCATAGTGGTGTTGTCACAGACCCAGAGTAACGCACTGGGGACCGGGTTCAAATCCCACCACAGCAGGTGGTGAAATTTGAATTTAGGGTGACACAGTGGTACAGTGGTTAGCACTGCGGCCTCACAGCACCAGGGACCGGGGTTCAATTCCAGCCTCGGGTCTGTGTGGAGTTTGCACATTCTTCCCGTGTCTGTGGGGGTTTCCTCTGGTTGCTCCAGTTCTTCCCACAGTCCGAAGATGTGCGGGTCAGGTGGATTGGCAATGCTAACTTGACTTTAGTGTCAGGGGATGAGCGGGGTAAATACATGGGGATAGGACCTGGGATAGTGGTCGGTGCAGATTCGGTGGGCTGAATGGCCTCCTTCTGCACTGTGGAGATTCTATGATTCTAATTGATTCTATGATCTGTCAATCAGCACCTTCAGGAGAATTGGGAGGGTGAATATTAGATACAGCAGAGTGAGAATGGAGGGAGAGTGTGTGGGATGGAGATTCACAGCTTTTGGGGAATGAGAGAAGAAACAATATTATAGAGAAAGTAGAATTGTCCATTCTGAATTTCTATCCTGTACTGACAGTGATTATTTTTGTAAACTCCTTTCACAGGATACCAGAAGGTGAGGATTTACAGACAGAAATCTCAAACCAAGCATTAAGTCAAGATCTCTCAGAGTCACTCGATTCATTGGGACCTGAATGCTATCGGCCTTTAACTCTCCAAGGAGAAATGTTTCTCTCTTCTGTCTACTTCTAAAGACTTTAAACATCAGTGTGACTGGGATGTTACTGAGAGACACACATCCGAGTGACAGTGTTCCAGTGCACTGAGTGTGGAAAGAACTTTAACCAGTTACACAGCCTGAAAATACATCGCAGCATTCACAGCGGGAGAGACTGTACCCGTGTTCTGTGTGAGATTTAACTGACTGTTTAACCTGGAGAGTCACAAGGACACCCGCACCATGGAGAAACCGTGGAAATGTGGGGACTGTGGGAAGGGATTCAGGTTCCCATTTCAGCTGGAAATTCATCAACGCAGTCACACTGGGGAGAGACCATTCACCTGCTCTGTGTGTGGGAAAGGATTCACTCAGTTATCCACTCTGCGCGCACACAATCTCACTCACACCCGGGAGAGACCCTTTAAATGCCCTGACTGTGGGAGTGGTTTCAAAAGCACTGCAGAACTTGTAACCCACCAGCGCATTCACACTGGGGAGAGACCGTTCACCTGCTCTCACTGCTCAAAGGGATTTAAAAGGTTATACACTCTGCAGAGACACCAGCGAGTTCACACTGGGGAGAGACCATTCACCTGCTCTGTGTGTGGGAAAGGATTCGCACAGTCATCCAGCCTGCTGAGTCACAATATAACCCACACCAATGAGAGACCCTTTAAATGCTCTGACTGTGGGAGCAGCTTCAAACGTGCTGCGGATCTGAGGGACCACCGGCGCAATCACACTGAGGAGAGTCCGTTCAGCTGTTCTCACTGCACTAAAAAATTTAGAACATCATCCACACTGCGGAAACATGAACGAGTTCACACCGGGGAGACACCTTTCACCTGCACCATGTGTGGGAAGGGATTCACTCAGTTAAGCCATCTCTGGAGACACCAGCGAGTTCACACGGGGGAAAGGCCATTTACCTGCACTGTGTGTGGGCAGGGATTCACTCAGTTAAACAATCTCCTGAGACACCAGCGAGTTCACACTGGGGAGAGGCCATTCACCTGCACCATGTGTCGGCAGGGATTCACTCAGTCATCCGACCTGCAGATACACCAGCGAATTCACACTGGGGAGAGGCCATTCACCTGCTCTGTGTGTGGGAAAAGATTCAATGATTCATCCACCCTGCGGGCACACCAACATATTCACACCGGGGAGAGGCCATTCAAATGCTCTCTGTGTGGGAAGGGATACGTTCACTCTTCCGACCTGCAGACACACCAGCGAATTCACACTGGGGAAAAACCGTTCAGTTGCTCTCACTGCACAAAGAGGTTTAATAGGTCATCCGACCTGCTGGCACACCAGCGAGTTCATACTGGGGAGAGACCGTTCAGTTGCTCTCATTGCACAAAGAGGTTTCATCGGTCATCTGACCTGCTGAAACACCAGCCAGTTCACACTGGGGAGAAACCGTTCACCTGCTCCATGTGTGGGAAGGGATTCACTCAGTCATCCAGCCTACGGGTACACCAGCGGGTTCACACCGGGGAGTGACTGCTCACCAGCTCTGTGTGTGGGAAGGGATTCACTCAGTCAGCAAACTTGGTGAGACACCAGCAAGTTCACAAGTGATTACAGTTCTGGGATTATTCTTGTGAATCTTTATTGTGCCTTTTCCTGTGTCTCCACTTCCTTTTTCTAAATGGAGATCACAAATGTTGACAGTGCTCCCACTGCAGTCTTGTGATGAAAATATAGACTGGTTGGTGAAATGTAGATAACAGGTAGAATTGATATCTAATGAGGACTTTATACTTTAGAATTGAATAAAGGGCTCATTGTTACTAACGGGGAAAGAAGGGCTAAAACCCTTACCCAGAACCCTTTTCACACACACGTGGACATCTCTGAATCTGACACACACCAAATGGAATGTTACACAAGGGGCTGGAATTCACTGGAATTTCTTAACAACCTTTCAATAGAAATGTCCTGGTACAGACTGTGACAAAGGACACAACAGACAGCAAGAACCAGGAGGAACCTTTATCCCAGGGAATGTTAATGATCTTGTTCAGGACACCAGTGCCAGGCTTGTATCTATCTTTATGAGCACATAAAACAGTCCAAAGATGTGTGGGTGAGGTGGATTGGCCGTGCCAAATTGACCCTAGTATTAGGGGATTAGCAGAGTAAATGTGTAGGATTACGGAAATAGGGCTTTGGTGGGATTGTGGTCAGTACAGACTCAATGGACCAAATGGCCTCCTTCTGCACTGTAGGGATCCTATGATTCTATGAATACTATTAGACATGTTTCAGCTGGTGATTATCTGTGTTAGTCTGTATTTATAAACCCATTAAATTCTGTTGTGGACTGAACAATATCCGCACAGTGTCAAAATACAAACATTTCTTTCCTCTCATTACATCCTAAACTACAACAGTTCTGATTTCCTGAAACATTTCAGGCCGAGGTCAGAGTGAAGATAATATAGCTGCAACATCGAGGTTCGGATAATGTTCAGCAACAAACTGCAACCATGCAGACGTCCCTCGCCCTAAATGAGAAAGTTTGATTAATGTTCCTGCCCGGTTTCAAACTGGGGACCTTTTGCGTGTTGGGTGAGCGTGATAACCAGTACACTACAGAAACAACTAACTGCACCCGGGAGCCAATCGGCCTGTCTGCAATGTTCAACTCTGCTGTGTTGCTGCAGGGTCTGATGGTTCGACTGAGAACCCCTGTCACTTAATACAAGAAGACAACCGTTAATTTCCACCTAATGTCTCAACCTATCGTGAACTTCAAAATTTAAAAGCGTTCATCCAACAAATGTCTAAGGGAGCAATGATTTCTGCTCAATCATTAATGCATCATTCTCACCTTCGAATAATTTCAGCCAATTTTACCCAGTACTTGTTTCATTGAATCACAGAATTCCTACAGTGCAGAAAAGACCATTCTGCCCATCGAGTCTGCACCGGCCCTCTGACAGAGGCCCCTCCACCATCCTATCGCATAACACCACACTTTTCTCATGGCTAATCTTGCTCACCTGAGGGGCAATTTAGCACGGCCAATCCACCGAACCTGTGCATCAGTATTCAACATTTAAAATCAATACATTTATTTAACAGATATGTCCTCATTCTGAACTGAACATCTCTGAATATGCAACATTGAATTGCAAATATGACTGACCAACAAAAGAAATCACGTCATTGGGTAATACACATCCCATGGTGCTTATTTGAGATTGGCCACAGTAAGCTTTTAACCAAAGTAAAATATCTTTTAGAAACATAGAAAAACTACAGCACAATACAGGCCTTTCAGCCCACAAAGTTGTGCCGAACATGTCCCTACCTTAGCGATTACTAGGCTTACCTATAACCCTCTATCTTACTAAGTTCCATGTACTTATCTAAAAGTCTCTTAAAAGACCCTATTGAATCCGCCTCCACCACCGTTGCTGGCAGCCCATTCCACGCACCCACCACCCTCAGTGAAAAACTTACCCCTGACATCTCTGTACCTACTCCCCAGCACCTTAAACCTGTGTCCTCTTGTGGCAACCATTTCAGCCCTGGGAAAAAGCCTCTGACTATCCACTCGATCAATACCTCTCAACATCTTATACACCTCTATCAGGTCACCCCTCATCCTTTGTCTCTCCAAGGAGAAAAGGCCGAGCTCACTCAACCTATCCTCATAAGACATGCTCCCCAACCCAGGCAACATCCTTGTAAATCTCCTCTGCACCCTTTCTATGGCTTCCACATCCTTCCTGTAATGAGGTGACCAGAACTGAGCACAGTACTCCAAGTGTGGTCTGACCAGGGTCCTATATAGCTGCAACATTATCTCACAACTCCTAAGCTCAATTCCTCGATTGATGAAGGCCAGTACACCATCCGCCTTCTTAACCACAGCCTCAACCTGCACAGCTGCTTTGAGCTTCCTATGAACTCGGACCGCAAGATCCTTCTGATCTTCCTCTCTGCCAAGAGTCCTACCATTAACATTATATTCCGCCATCCTATTTGACCTGCCAAAATGAACCACCTCACAACTTATCTGGGTTGAACTCCATCTGCCACTTCTCTGCCCAGTCTTGCATCTTATCTATGTCTCGCTGCAACTTCTGACATCCCTCCACACTATCCACAACACCTCCAACCTTTGTGTCATCAGCAAACTTACCAACCCATCCCTCCACTTCCTCATCCAGGTCATTTATAAAAATCACAAAGAGTAAGGGTCCCAGAACCGATCCCTGGGGCACTCCACTGGTGACTGACCTCCATGCAGAATATGACCCATCTATAACCACTCTTTGCCTTCTGTGGGCAAGCCAGTTCTGGATCCACAAAACAATGTCCCCTTGGATCCCATGCCCCCTCACTTTCTCACTTTTAAGGGAAGAGATTTAACAATGATCTGTTCGTTATACTTGAAATCACTTTATTCTGGGTGTGAAACATTCTGGCGCCTAAATCCCGTTCATCTATAGGAAAGTCTAGCAGAACTGCACTGAGTCTCGATTTCCTCATCTGCCTGAGTGGCTTTTCCAATTTCCTTATTATGATGAATGATTTTAAAAAGATGGTTTTGCACATTGTGCGCCATTTCCTCCAGTTCAGTTGAATTCTGTTCCTACATCTTATGGTCTTGACCTTCAACTTCTTCAACAAAAGTTGACTAGTTAACATTAAATTCTACAGAATATTTTCATTAAATGAGTTTAAGATAATTCATTGAAAAACTAACAATTTCTCATTAAATTGTACAAAACATTTTAATGGGTTTAAGTTACTTTTTAAAAGTTGGGAATTTTCCATATTAATACTATCGAAAATTTACTTCTCAAAATGGTGAAAGTAGTTTCTAAAAAGGTGACCAATACTTGTCAAATTCTGTAGAAGAATTTCTGTTAAACATGTTGGTGGATTCTGTCCAATCGATTATAGAATGGAACCATTGGGTGTATTTCAGATTGATTGATTTCCCTGTCAAAACACTAATATCAACAAGAACAAAGAAAATTACAGCATAGGAACAGGCCCTTCATCTCTCCAAGCCTGCACCGAACATGCTGACTGACTGAACTAAAACCCCCTACCCTTCCGGGGACCATATCCCTCTATTCTCATCCTATTCATGTATTTGCCAGATGCCCCTTAAAAGTCACTATTGTATCTGCTTCCACTACTTCCACCGGCAGCAAGTTCCAGGCACTCACCACCCTCTGTGTAAAAAAACTTGCCTCGAACATCTTCAAACCTTGCCCCTCACACCTGTCAAATATCTTCTCCTGGGAACTCTGATTTGGAGCTAAGCAGACTCAATTTTAATTTCAAGCATTTAAAATGGAAATTACCTGATGTTTAAGGGAAAGTACAAAGTTGATAATGCCTGGAATCAAACAGAAATGTTCGGTTTCTGTTTAAAGGTACTATGAGAATATTTGATGATTTATTTGACTCGAAAGATTCTCCAGAACTCCTGAAAGTGTAGTTTAAAGCAATCCATACATTTGGGTGTTTATGAGCATTTGAGTGAAAGGGAAGTCTAGATGAGATGAATGAGGTGGCAGTTTTCTCTTGGAGATATTTATTTCTTTGTCTATGAACAATTTGAGAGAACTGACTTTCATAATCTGGCCACCACCTGACACAGGAGGAATTAAGCAATGATACTGAGATGAAGAACCCCTTTAATCTGACTTTTGACTTTCTTCTGAAGATTCTGACAGAATTGTTGAATGGTGCATCCTTTATAAGACAGTGAAATCCAGGATGATGATTGGTAAAATACACAGCACAATCCCAAAAGACCTGATAAGCCTTCCACAAATGCAAGACAATGATTTGTGGGAGATGGCAGAGAGATTCCAACAAGCCTGACAAAAGAACACTGTCTGGTTTAAAATAGAATGAGAGACAACATTTAACAGGGAGGGAAATGTATGAAGGTGGCTTATGAATGTGAGACTCCAACAGAGGATTAAAGATGGAATTGGAACAGTGATGTGAGATTACAGAGGTGGTTTGTAAATTGTGAATGAACTAACACCCAAGAGTACACTATGCAGCTGCACTGAAGAATGGAGTGTGGCATGGTGGCACAGTGGTTAGCATTGCTGCCTCACAGCGCCAAGGACCCGGGTTCAATTCCGGCCTCGGGTCACTCTCTGTGCGGAGTTTGCACATTTTCTCCATCTCTGTGTGGGTTTCCTCTGAATCCTCCAGTTTCCTCCCAAAGTCCAAAAATGTGTGGGTTAGTTTGATTGGCCATAGTAAATTGCCCCTTAGTGTCAGGGGGACTAGCTGGGTAAATACTTGGGGTTATGGGGATAGGGCCTGGATGGGATTGTGGTCTGTGCAGACTCGATGGGCCACATGGCTTCCTTCTGCACTGTAATGATTCTATGATTCAAATGGGACTTGTTCAGCTACTTGACCAACAGCGCGACATAAAATGGTTAATATGGCCTGAAGAGTGAGAAATCATTTTGAAATGATCAAGGCACTGACACAGACTCCAGAGAAACTGGATTGACGATTGGCTGTCAGACAGAAGGCAGAGAGTTGGGATAAAAGGTTCTTTCTCAGAATGGCAACCGGTGACAAGTGGTGTCCCGCAGGGTTCAGTGTTGGGACCACAGCTGTTCTCTTTATATATTAACGATCTAGATGACGGGACTGGGAGCATTCTGGCCAAGTTTGCCGATGATACAAAGATAGGTGGAGGGGCAGGTAGTATTGAGGAGGTGGGGAGGCTGCAGAAAGATTTAGACAGTTTAGGAGAGTGGTCCAAGAAGTGGCTGATGAAATTCAACGTGGGCAAGTGCGAGGTCGTACACTTTGGAAAAAAGAATAGAGGCATGGACTATTTTCTAAACGGTGACAAAATTCATAATGCTAAAGTGCAAAGGGACTTGGGAGTCCTAGTCCAGGATTCTCTAAAGGTAAACTTGCAGGTTGAGTCCGTAATTAAGAAAGCAAATGTAATGTTGTCATTTATCTCAAGAGGCTTGGAATACAAAAGCAGGGATGTACTTCTGAGGCTTTATAAAGCACTGGTTAGGCCCCATTTGGAGTACTGTGAGCAATTTTGGGCCCCACACCTCAGGAAGGACATACTGGCACTGGAGCGGGTCCAGCGGAGATTCACACGGATGATCCCAGGAATGGTAGGCCTGACATACGATGAACGTCTGAGGATCGTGGGATTATATTCATTGGAGTTTAGGAGGTTGAGGGGAGATCTAATAGAAACTTACAAGATAATGAACGGCTTAGATAGGATGGACGTAGGGAAGTTGTTTCCATTAACAGGGGAGACTAGGACGCGGGGGCACAGCCTTAGAATAAAAGGGAGTCACTTTAGAACAGAGATGAGGAGAAATTTCTTCAGCCAGAGAGTGGTGGGTCTGTGGAATTCATTGCCACAGAGGGCTGTGGAGGCCGAGACGTTGAGCGTCTTCAAGACAGAAATTGATAAATTCTTGATTTCTCAAGGAATTAAGGGCTATGGGGAGAGAGCGGGTAAATTGAGTTGAAATCAACCATGATTGAATGGTGGAGTGGACTCGATGGGCCGAATGGCCTTACTTCCGCTCCTATGTCTTATGGTCTTATGGTAAGAACGAATTAAATGGAATTTTCGATGAGGTCAAATGAAGGCGAGGGAGAAATTATACTTAATCAGAATTAATTACAAGATGGATACGGGTAAAGGGACAGCTTGAGAATTTTTTCAGTCTATGAAATTTGTAAGGGAATTATATGTTATCACTGCTTTTATATCCGATTATACCACTTCAATTATATCTAAAAATTAGTTATGAGAAGAAGATTGTAAAGGGAAAGGAAATTGGCTACCTTGGACTAGGTCAATGAACAAAAGGGGGAAATGCCAGAGTGAATGAATAGATTGAGTAAAAGGGGTGATAGATGTAACACCCCTGCATTAGAGTAAAATCACATGTTAATCAAATGCTCAACATCAAGGTTCTAATATCAGCAAGGTTGTTTACTTGTTTGAGGAACAAAAAGTTTCTAGATTACAGACAAGCCTTGGGTGAAGTTTTAATAATAAACCTACATAGGAATTTTAGAACAATGTTTTGTGTTCTGACTAACAGTACAGCATTGATATCTGTATTGCAGCTGAGAGCAGTGTTAGAATGCTCAGTGGGATTGGTGAATGAACTTGGGCTTTGCAGGTTGGACTCTAGATGTGAAGGTACTGAATTGATTTTGGGAAATCGCCTTTGGTTCAGGAATCTGAGGAAAATTCATATTTCAACAGGGGTGGTCGCCCAATTGAGGTGATGAAAGTCACTTGTGTAGTTCATCATTGTACCTTTTCTTAAAATAAACTTTCAAATCATTTGCTATTTCAGAGGCTTTTCTTGATAGTTAAGTCCCTTTCAAATTAATGCAGTTAGAGGGTCAATTTGGAACTGAGTAACTAGGCACTTGCAACCATATCAAATTGAGTCTAAATATTATTAGCATGTCCTTTTAAAACTGACAGAAGAGCTCTAGAAAGTTCAAGAAAGATTCACAAGGATGTTAGCAGAGCTGAGTGTGTTTAAGTCAAAGGATATATTGAACAGGCTGGGGATAATTTCTCCAGGAAAGAGAAGGCTGACCTGATAGAGACTTTAATGGGTATGATAGGGTTGACATCATCAAGTCATCACTGTGATTTCAGGACAGAAATCCAGAACTGACAATTCTTGTTGTCACAGAAAATCCTTCTTCATCTCAAACTATAAATCTCTGTCCCCACAGACTCCCTCCTTCCTAAAGTAAAGTTTATTTATTAGTCACAAGTAAGGCTTACATTAACACTGCAATGAAGTTACTGTGAAATTCTCCTAATCGCCACATTCCAGCGCCTGTTCGGGTCAATGCACCTAACCAGCACGTCTTTCAGACTGTGGGAGGAAACTGGAGCACCTGGAGGAAACTCATGCAGGCCTATTGATACGATTGATTGTAACACTAATTCATCCTACAATCCTCCTCCTTCTTTTTCCCCAATTCTCCTCCCTGAAGGTGCTGACTCTCGGTTTCAGTTTCACACTCACCTATTACCCTCCCCAATACGTCACCCAGGTGTCTAAATCTTTCCACCTGAAGTTAACAAACTGCTTTGTAAAGGGGACACCCCAATCCAATCCAGCGACTCCCCACATAGAACATAGAACATAGAACATTACAGCGCAGAACAGGCCCTTCGGCCCACGATGTTGCACCGACCAGTTAAAAAAAAAACTGTGACCCTCCAACCTAAACCAATTTCTTTTCGTCCATGAACCTATCTACGGATCTCTTAAACGCCCCCAAACTAGGCGCATTTACTACTGATGCTGGCAGGGCATTCCAATCCCTCACCACCCTCTGGGTAAAGAACCTACCCCTGACATCGGTTCTATAACTACCCCCCCTCAATTTAAAGCCATGCCCCCTCGTGCTGGATTTCTCCATCAGAGGAAAAAGGCTATCACTATCCACCCTATCTAAACCTCTAATCATCTTATATGTTTCAATAAGATCCCCTCTTAGCCGCCGCCTTTCCAGCGAAAACAATCCCAAATCCCTCAGCCTCTCCTCATAGGATCTCCCCTCCATACCAGGCAACATCCTGGTAAACCTCCTCTGCACCCTCTCCAAAGCCTCCACATCCTTCCTGTAATGTGGGGACCAGAACTGCACACAGTACTCCAAGTGCGGCCGCACCAGAGTTGTGTACAGTTGCAACATAACGCTACGACTCCTAAATTCAATCCCCCTACCAATAAACGCCAAGACACCATATGCCTTCTTAACAACCTTATCTACTTGATTTCCAACTTTCAGGGATCTATGCACACATACACCTAGATCCCTCTGCTCCTCCACACTATTCAAAGTCCTCCCGTTAGCCCTATACTCAACACATCTGTTATTCCTACCAAAGTGAATTACCTCACACTTCTCCGCATTAAACTCCATCCGCCACCTCTCGGCCCAACTTTGCAACCTGTCTAAGTCTTCCTGCAAACTACGACACCCTTCCTCACTGTCTACCACACCACCGACTTTGGTGTCATCAGCAAATTTGCTAATCCACCCAACTATACCCTCATCCAGATCATTAATAAATATTACAAACAGCAGTGGCCCCAAAACAGATCCCTGAGGTACACCACTTGTAACCGCACTCCATGATGAATATTTACTATCAACCACCACCCTCTGTTTCCTATCCGCTAGCCAATTCCTGATCCAATTTCCTAGATCACCCCCAATCCCATACATCTGCATTTTCTGCAGAAGCCTACCATGGTGAACCTTATCAAACGCCTTACTAAAATCCATATATACCACGTCCACTGCCTTGCCCCCATCCACCTCCTTGGTCACTTTCTCAAAAAACTCAATAAGGTTAGTAAGGCACGACCTACCTGCCACAAAACCATGCTGACTATCACCTATCAATTCATTACTCTCCAAATAACTATAAATCCTATCCCTTATAATTTTTTCCAACATCTTGCCGACAACAGAAGTGAGACTCACCGGTCTATAATTCCCGGGGAAGTCTCTGTTCCCCTTCTTAAACAATGGGACAACATTCGCTAACCTCCAATCTTCTGGTACTATACCAGAGGCCAACGACATGTACTTTGTGTCAGGGTGGGGTCACTGCGCCCCCCACTCCCACTTTCCATCACAGTCCCAGGAGTTTAGAGACTGGGATCCGCATGAGTAATGGCGGCCGCAGCTCCCACAATCGCCCACGATGGAGAAACCACTCTATCCAGCATACGGGCGGGCCGTATGAGACTGCGCATGTCCAGAGGAGAGGGGCAGCTGCGCATGTGCAACGAGAGCTCACCCCCTGACCTTCATGCTGAGGTGTTGACCAATGGAAAGGGTTGGAGGACCGGAAGGACTCTGGTCCTCCAGCAATCAGAGGCGGGCTTTGTGTGAATGAAATGGAGATGCAGTCAGACAAAATCTTCCTTCTGTCTCTAATATCTATGAGTAAAACACTTTCTTTTCTCATTCTGGGGAAAATTGGGGACTTGCAGCAACTGAAGGCAAAGGAAGTGAATCCAGTCTGTATATTCCACACATTGTTAGTCCAGTCAGATAGACATATATCTGTCTGGCAGCCTGCATGGAGATTTCCAGCTCTCTGTGTCCAGGACAGGAAGCAGTGAGCGTGGATCTGTCAATCAGCCTCAATCAGCACCTTCAGGAGAATTGGGAGGGTGAATATTAGATACAGCAGAGTGAGAATGGAGGGAGAGTGTGTGGGATGGAGATTCATGACTTTTGGGGAATAAGAGAGGAAAGAATGTTCCATAGAAACTAGAATTGTCTGTTCTGAATTTCTATCCTGTAATGATACTGATGATTTTTATAAACGTCTTTTACAGAATATCAAAAGGTGAAGATTTATAGACAGAAATCTCAAACCAAACGTCACATCAATATCTGACAGAGTCACTCAATTCATCAAGTCCTGAACATCATCAGCCTTTGTATCTAGAAGGAGAAACATTTCTCTGTTCTTTTTGCTTCTGGAGATTTTAAACATCAGCGTGACTGAGAATTTACCAAGTTTCACGCACACACCTGAGTGAGAGTGTTCCAGTGCACTGACTGTCGAAAGAGCTTTAACCAGTGAAAAAAACATTGCGGCATTCACAGCGGGGAGAGACTGTACCCATGTTCTGTGTGAGATTCAACATTGTTTAACCTGGAGAGTCACAAGGACACCCGCACCATGGAGAAACCGTGGAAATGTGGGGATTGTGGGAAAAGATTCAGGTTCCCATCTCAGCTGGAAACTCATCGACGCAGTCACACTGGGGAGCGGCCGTTCACCTGCTCTGTGTGTGGGAAGGGATTCTCTGATTCATCCAACCTGCAGACACACCAGCGAGTTCACACAGGGGAGAGACCATTCCCCTGTTCTGATTGTGGTACCGGATTTACTCAATTATGCCATCTGCAGTCACACCAGCAAATTCACACTGTGGAGAGACCATTTACCTGTCCTGTGTGTGGGAAAGGATTCTCTCACTGTCCCCATCTGCAGACACACCAGCGAGTACATTCCGGGGAGAGGCCGTTCAACTGTCCTGTGTGTGGGGAAGGATTCACTTGGTTATCCAGCATGCGCAGACACAAAGTCAGTCACACCAATGAGAGACCCTATAAATGCTCTGACTGTGGAAGAGATTTTAAAAGTTCTCAGGTTCTGATGTCCCACCAGCGCATTCACACTGAGGACAGACCGTTCAGCTGCTCTCACTGCTCAAAGAGGTTCAGAAAGTCATCCAACCTGCGGGTACACCAGCAGGTTCACATCAGGGAGTGGCCATTTACATGCTCTGAGTGTGGGAAAGGATTCAGTACATCATCCCAACTGCTGACACACCAGCGAGTTCACACCGGGGAGAGACCATTCACCTGCTCTGAATGTGGGAAGGGATTCACTCAGTTGCCCAATCTCCAGAGACACAAAGTCAGTCACACCAATGAGAGACCCTTTAAATGCTCTGACTGTGGGAGCGGCTTCAGAAGCTCTCAAGATCTGATGTCCCACCTGCGCATTCACACTGAGGAGAGACCGTTCAGCTGCTCTCACTGCTCAAAGAGATTTAGAACATCATCCTATCTGCTGACACACCAACGAGTTCACACTGGGGAGAAACCATTCACTTGCTCTGACTGTGGGAAGGGATTCACTCAGTTAACCAATCTGCGGACACACCAGCGAGTTCACACTGGGGAGAGGCCATACAACTGTTCTCAGTGCGGGAAGGGATTCACTCAGTCATCCCATCTGCTGAGACACCAGCGAGTTCACAAGTGATCACAGGGGTTGGATGCTGCTGTTAATCACATCCAGGACTGGGTAAGATTGGGGGTGAGTTAATAGGTTGTGATGAACAAAGCATCGTAGCTGTGAGGGACAGCTCGGTGGATAGGATATTGGTATGTAGATAGGCTGGAAAATTGGGCGGGGATCCTGGCCTCAGGATTCAATCCTGGACCGGGGAGCGGCGCGGGCTTGGAGGGCCGAAGGGCCTGTTCCTGTGCTGTATTGTTCTTTGTTCTTTGTTCCTCTCTCCCTTGGACATGCGCAGCCCCGGGGCATGGGGGAGTGGACAGATTCAATCTTCCTCCTCTCTCCAACAGTGTTGTGTGTGTGTAGCAGCATTGAATTTGCTGCTGCAAATCATCAACATTTCTTTGCATGTGAAAGCACTGGTTGAAAGAACTGAGCAGTTTTCTCTCCCTTGAGTATTGGTGGTTCAGTGGTAGAATTCTCGCCTGCCCCGCGGGAGGCCTGGGTTCGTATTCCTGGCCAATGCAAAGCCTTAAAAGAGGCCAACATCTTTTCCTCCCCTTTCCATTTCTTTTCTCATTCTGGGGGAAATTGGGAACTTGCAGCAACTGAAGGGAAAGGAAGTGAATCCAGTCTGTACATTCCACACATTGTTAGCCCAGTCAGATAGACATATATCTGTCTGGCAGCCTGCATGGAGATTTTCAGCTCTCTGTGTCCAGGAGAGGAAGCAGTGAGCATGGATCTGTCAATCAGCCTCAATCAGCACCTTCAGGAGAATTGGGAGGGTGAATATTAGATACAGCAGAGTGAGAATGGAGGGAGAGTGTGTGGGATGGAGATTTACAGCTTTTCGGGAATGAGAGAGGAAAGAATGTTCCATAGAAACTAGAATAGTCTGTTCTGAATTTCTATCCTGTGCTGACATTGATGAATTTTTCAAACTCGTTTACAGGATATGAGAAGGTGAGGATTGACAGACCAAAATCTTGAAACAAACATCACATCAGCATCTGACACCCTCACTCAATTCATCGGACCTGAATATTATCGGCCTTTGAATCTAGAAGGAGAAATGTTTCTCTGTTCCGTCTGCGAAAACAGGTCTTTAATATCAATGTGACTGGAAAAGCAGCAAGATACAGATACTCCCGAGTGAGAGTGTTCCAGTGCACTGAGTGTGGAAAGAGCTTTAACCAGTTACACAGCCTGAAAGTACATCGCAGCATTCACAGCAGGGAGAGACTGTACCCGTGTTCTGTGTGAGATTTAACTGATTGTTTAACCTGGAGAGTCACAAGGACACCTGCACCATGGAGAAACCATGGAAATGTGGGGACTGTGGGAAGAGATACAGAGCCCCCTGTAAACTGGAAATTCATCGACGCAGTCACACCGGGGAGAGGCCATTCACCTGCTCTGTGTGTGGGAAAGGATTTACGCAGTTATCTAACCTGTCAAAACACAAAGTCACTCACAGCCAGGAGAGACCCTTTAAATGCTCTGACTGTGGGAGTGGTTTCAAAAGCTCTCGGGAACTGATTATCCACCAGCGCATTCACACTGGGGAGAGACCATTCAGCTGCTCTCACTGCGCAAAGACATTTAGAGCATCATCCCACCTGCGGATACACCAGCGAGTTCACACTGGGGAGAGACCGTTCACCTGCTCTGTGTGTGGGAAGGGATTCACTCAGTCATCCAGCCTGCAGAACCACAATCTCACTCACACCAATGAGAGACCGTTTAAATGCTCTGACTGTGGGCGTGATTTCAAAAGCTCTCGGGAACTGATGCTTCACCAGCGCACTCACACTGGGGAGAGACCGTTCAGCTGCTCTCACTGCTCAAAGAGATTTAGAACATCATCCCACCTGCGGATACACCAGCGAGTTCACACTGGGGAGAGACCATTCACTTGCTGTGTGTGTGGGAAGGGATTCACTCAGTCACCAGCCTGCGGGCACACCAGCAAGTTCACAAGTGATGACAGGTTGGATTCTGCTGTTATTCCTGCCATTAATCACATCCAGGACTGAACCATGTTTATTCTTATAGTTGGTGAAGTGGAAGGGTAGGAGAGATTCTTTCTGCTGGACTGGCCGATCGCACGACTTTGCTTCCAGTGGGCTAATGCTCTTTGAGCCTGGGAGAGCACATTGCCACTGAAATGATCCACAAAAGCTGATGAAGGACATTTATTTTATCCTGGATAGTAAATAGTGTTTTTCCCCCCACTACAGGTAGATCTGAAATAAATACAGAAAGGACTGGAAAAACGCAGCAGGTCTGGCAGCATCTCTGGAGAGAGAAACAGAGTTAACATTTCACACTACTGGATTGGGAATCAATCTAGTAAATCTCCTCTGAACTGCTTCCATGGTATTTATAAAATGGGGCAGCACGGCAGCACAGTGGTTAGCACTGCTGCATCATAACACCAGGGACCCAGGTTCAATTCCAGCCTGGGTCACTGTCTGTGTGGAGTTTGCACGTTCTCCCCATGTCTGTGTGGGTTTCAGCCGGGTGCTCCTGTTTCCTCCCACAGTCCAAAGATGTGCGGGTTAGGTGGATTGGCCATGATAAATTGACCCTTGTGTCAGGGGGATTAGCAGGGTAAATGTGTGGGGTTATGGGAATAGGGCCTGGGTGGGATGCTGTTTGGTACAGACTCGATGGGCAGAATGGCCTCTGTCTGTACTGCAGGGATCCTACGATCCTTTGTTTAATTGGAGACAAAACTGCACCCAGTGTTCAAGATGCAGTCTCAGCAACGCCCTGTATAACTGAAGCAGAACATCTTTACTTCAATGTTCAATTTCTCTCAGAATAAAGGATAGCATTCCATTTGTGAGAATGGTGATTTATTTGAACTAAGACTTATGAGGTTCTCTTGTTTACAATAACTCCATAACTGTAAATCACACCAGGTTCCAGTGACTTAACCATGTGGCTCGAAAGAATACTTTAAATGGTGAATTCAGGAAGTTTATTAACCATTAAAAATGTAACAAGTCAGAAAGATAAAAAAGGAAAGTATCGATTAACAGTAAAAGGAGAAAGCTCAGCTTTAACAATTGAATGTATGAACTTATGAAATGTTATGGGGAGAAGCAGGAACTAGGGATGAGGAGCATATCAACCATGATCGAATGATTCGATGGGCCGAATGGCCTAATTCTGCTCCAAGATCTTATGAACAGATTTCTCTCTATCCTTTTCAGACCAGGACATGAAGTGATGGCTCCGAAAACATGGATAACTTGTAAAATCAACAGCTCCCAACACCTCTCTGTAGGGCACAGTGGTTTGCACTGCTGCCTCACAGCGCCAGGGACCTGGGTTCGACTCCCGGCTTGGGTCACAGTATGCACATTCTCCCCGTGTCTGCGTGGGTTTCCTTCGGGTGCTCCGGTTTCCTCCCACAGTCCGAAAGACATGCTGGTTTTCAGAGTAACTTCAATGCAGTGTTAATGTAAGCCGACTTGTGACACTAATAAATGAAGTTCCTGGGAAAATCTCCCAGTCACCGCACTCTGGCATCTGTTCGGGTAACACTGAGGGAGAATTTAGCATGGTCAATGCACCTAACCAGCACATCTTTCGGACTGTGGGAGGAAACCAGAGCACCCGGAAGAAAACCAGGCAGACACAGGAACAACGTGCAAAGTCCACAGAGTCACCCAAGCCGGGAATCAAACCCAGGTCTCTGGTGCTGTGAGGCAGCAGTGCTAACCAGTGTGCCACCAGGCCATCCTAACAAGTCTTGTCATGTTTTTTCTATTCTGTTGGCATCAGAAGGCAATATCTTATAATTCCCGCAGCATTTTAACCATTCTTATGTTTATAATTCTAAAAGTTAAAAACTTTTGTGTTCAAATTTACATTTCCGTCCTAACAACTGTATTAATGAATCATTTATTCTTTAATTGTCTCTCAATTCAGGCTGTCCATTTAACTAATCTCCTGCTTTACAATTGTGGGAACTTCAGTCCACAAATAAGGTAGTCGAATGCATTGTTAAAAGCAGAATGTTCTTTATATAAATAAATAACAAAGTTTAAAAATCATTGGCAAACAAAAGGAAACAGGAGCATTGGAACCAGCCTGGACTTGCAGACTGAAACCCCACCCAAAGCCCGCACGTGCTCAGAAGGGAGAGAGGCTGAGAAGAACACTCTGTAACACTTCTCCTCCCCTTAAATTTCAATCCCCCATCAGGACAGAAATACAACAAAGTAATGTCTTTAACAATACGGAAGTCTGTCAGGAGCTTTGTGGTTGCATTGCGACCTGTACAATACCACTGGTAAATCTTGTAATGGTGTTTCTGGAATGGGAGGTGAAGAGGTAGTTTGAGAATCTGTACATGAACATTCCTCTTCCACTCCCACAGCAGAGTCAACTGGCAAAGCTGGAACCATTTCCTGGTGAACATCCACAGCAGCATGACCCTCTGCCATGTTCTCAGTAATGGTTGCTGACTCTGAAACTGTTCCTGACTCGGGGTCACACCGCAAGCGAATATGATACTGGACCACTTTGGTTTAAAATTATTCCCGGTAACCACCTTTGGTTACTCCCAAAGTTTCTGATGTAAACCTGATCACCCGGTTTGAACTGCCTCTCTTTGGCGTGGCAGTCGTGTCCCTCCTTCTGCTTCTCTTGTCTCCTGCTCACTTTTGCTCTGAGATCTGGATGAAGCAGATCCAGATGAGACTTCAACCGTCGACCAAAAAATTCCACAGGAGAGTCCGGTTGTGGATTGTGGTGTGATGCGAAACTGGAACAAAAATCTTGAGAGCTTGTTCCTAAAGTATCGCCTGCCATTCTTTTCAATCCCTCCTTCAGACTTTGAACAGCTCTTTCTGCGAGACCATTTGTACAGTAAGAAGTTTAACAACACCAGGTTAAAGTCCAACAGGTTCATTTGTTAGCAAATGCCACGAGCTAACAAATGCATTTGCTAACAAATAAACCTATTGGACTTTAACCTGTTGTTGTTAAACTTCTGACTGTGTTTACCCCAGTCCAACGCCAGCATCTCCACATCATGAAGACCATTTGTAGCCAGATGAAATGGTGCAGTACGCACATGACGTAGACCATTCCTTTACAGGAATTCCTGAAACACCTCACTTGTAAACAGAGTGTTGTTATCTGAAACAAGCCAATCTGGTAACCCAGGGCAAGTGAAAATTTGACAGAGCTTCTCTGTTGTCACAGGAGCTGGAATATTACTCATGATCTGTGCTTCCAACCATTTTGAATGCACATTTACAATGACCAAACACATGTGATTCATGAAAGGCCCCCCAAAGGCCACATTTAGTCTGGACCACGGCCTATCAGGCCACTCCCAAGGATGAAGTGGTAATGTACCCAGTGTGTTGTGCCTGATTCAATCGACAAACAGTTTATTGAGCTAGGCCAGCGGGGAGAAGCCACAGGGGCTGACCATGTGCAACTCCATCCAACACAGAATATCATCAATTCTTATCCAGTTACTCAGCTCATCCTGGCTGGACATAATCCAATCAGAATGGTGATAGATTACATACATTATAGGTTCAATAAAATTAGTATCTGGGCATCATGGGGCTTTGTGATAATCTCATGGACAGGTGCCCCCATCATGATGCTTTCCAGACCCCCCTTGAGGGGGTCTTTCTTGGGCTTTCTTTGTCCATAGACTCCCTTAGTTAGAAATGGGGTGAATTAAAAGTTCTCAAATGGACGTCAGCACCCTTCCTTTGTTTTAATCTAATGACCACATGGTCTGGGAATCATTTCTATTTCATGCTCTCTCTTTTTAAACTCTTTTCTTCAGTATCCAATTCCAGAATTTTCCTTTTCTTTGTGTTACTTGCGTCAGGAATAAATCTTTGGACCTGACAGGAAGTTTAACCCAAGATCAATCCAACACAGGATTGGTCAGAATCACTTCACATGTGTCAAATTTTAAATACAGTAAGAAGTTTAACAACACCAGGTTAAAGTCCAACAGGTTTATTTGGTAGCAAAAGCCACACCTACACACACACAAAAGCCACACACACACAATTTTAAATAACCATTACAAATTAAAACTCTCATTCTCACATGGGTGAATTGTATCCGGATTAAAATTCCCACATGTTTAGTAAAATATCCTGGAATCTTGTCTCTGGCCAGTAAATATGGCTCCAGGTTCATAACTTCTGAACAAAAAACGTTTTATTGATCACACTTCCTTTTTTAAAAATCTGTTTGATTTAAATCACAGACAGAAAACCTCAAAGCTTGAAGCATTCAACCCACAAATATCATCCACACACAAACTGAGAAACTTAACATGTGCTTTACAACAACAATAACCAAAATTAATTACTTAAGCGTTCTTGTGATCCTGTTTTTAAACTTCCAAAAATGCCTTTAATTAAAGATTCAAGATCAGGTTAATCCACCAGAAAGATAAACCTTAACAAATGTAGCCCAAAACAATGATAAAACACATCTACAAACATCCACATAAAACAAACAAAACACACAGATTCTCACAGCTCGTAAATTTCAAACAATGAATCCTCAGCATTCTCTCTCGCAGCTATAGCTTCTTAAAGCGACAGAGCACTACAAGCTCACAACTCCTTGATTAAAATAAGATACAAGATCCTTCATTATAACTTAACCTTTTTTAAGTCAACTTACAAGGACTGATTTTAGAGACAACATCTTTGTTGATTTAAAATCCCAAACATGTTACACCCAAACACCGGCAAAATCTTTGTTCTTTATCTGGGGATAAAATTCTCAGTTATTCCAAATTCCTCCAGGCTGTGCTTAATATTTCCACATTTAACTTATTCCCAGAAATCCTCAATTATAAACTAAAATAGACACATGAGTTTCCGGGCAGTCTCAGGAATATGGTCAAGATAGTCCAGTCCCACAATGCCTCACATTCAATCTGCAGCCCTTCAATTATAACAGAATATGTGGCTGTATGTAGCTGCCTTGGCCATGGTCAACCCCAACCCCAAGGGTGCCTTCTTGAACTGCTGCAATGCCTGAGGAGTACGTACACCCACAGTGCTGTTAGGAAGGGACTTCCATAGAAACATAGAAAAACTACAGCACAATACCTGCCCTTCAGCCCACAAAGTCGTGCCGAACATGTCCCTACCTTAGCGATTACTAGGCTTACCTATAACCCTCTATCTTACTAAGTTCCATGTACTTATCTAAAAGTCTCTTAAAAGACCCTATCGAATCCGCCTCCACCACCCACCACCCTCTGAGTGAAAAACTTACCCCTGACATCTCCTCTGTACCTACTCCCCAGCACCTTAAACCTGTGTCCTCTTGTGACAACCATTTCAGCCCTGGGAAAAAGTCTCTGACTATCCACTCGATCAATACCTCTCAACATCTTATACACCTCTATCAGGTCACTCCTCATCCTTCATCTCTCCAAGGAGAAAAGACTGAGCTCGCTCAACCTATCCTCATAAGGCATGCTCCCCAACCCAGGCAACATCCTTGTAAATCTCCTCTGCACCCTTTCTATGATTTCCACATCCTTCTGTAATGAGGCGACCAGAACTGAGCACAGTACTCCAAGTGTGGTCTGACTAGGGTCTTATATAGCTGCAACATTATCTCACGACTCCTAAGCTCAATTCCTCGATTGATGAAGGCCAGTACACCATACGCCTTCTTAATCACAGCCTCAACCTGCACAGCTGCTTTGAGCGTCCTATGAACTCGGACCCCAAGATCCTTCTGATCTTCCACTCTGCCAAGAGTCCTACCATTAATATTATATTCTGCCATCGTATTTGATCTGCCAATATGAACTACCTCACACTTATCTGGGTTGAACTCCATCTGCCACTTCTCCACCCAGTCTTGCATCCTATCAATGTCTCGCTGCAACTTCTGACATCCCTCCACACTATCCACAACACCTCCAACCTTTGTGTCATCAGCAAACTTACCAACCCATCCCTCCACTTCCTCATCCAGGTCATTTATAAAAATCACAAAGAGTAAGGTTCCCAGAACAGATCCCTGGGGCACTCCACTGGTGACCGACCTCCCTGCAGAATATGACCCGTCTATAACCACTCTTTGCCTTCTGTGGGCAAGCCAGTTCTGGATCCACAAAGCAATGTCCCCTTGGATCCCATGCCCCCTCACTTTCTCAATAAGCCTTGCATGGGGCACCTTATCAAGTTTCCAGTTACTGAGAGAGACAAGAGATGAAATTTCTGGGCCTCTCACAAAAATCTTTGTTTCTTCATTGGACACAGGTGAGGTTCCAGAGGATTGGAGGATAGCAAATGTGGTCCCGTTATTTAACAAGGGTAGCAAGGATAACCCGGGTAATTATAGGCTAGTGAACTTGACGTCCGTGGTAGGGAAATTGTTGGAGAAGATTCTTAGAGATAGGATCTATACACATTTAGAACTGAATAATCTCATTAGCGATTGTACAAGGGAGGTCAGGCCTCACAAATTTGGTTGCGTTTTTTGAGGAGGTGACAAAAATGATTAACGAGGGAAGGGCCGTGGATGTCGTCTCCGTGGAATTTAGTGAAGCATTTGACAAGGTCCCTCATGGCAGGTGGTGCAAAAGGTTAAATCTCACGGGATCAAAGGTGAACTAGCTACATGAGTACAGAACTGGCTTGGCCATAGAAGACAGAGGGTAGCAGTGGAGGGGTCTTTTTCTGATTGGAGATCTGTGACTAGTGGTGTTCCACAGGGCTCTGTACTGGGATCTCTGCTGTTTGTGATATATATAAATGATTTGGAAGAAGATGTAGCGAGTCTGATTACTAAGTTTGCGGACGACACAATGATTGCTGGAGTTGTGGATTGTGATGAACATTGTCAGAGAATACAGCAGGATATAGATAGGCTGGAAAATTGGGCGGAGAAATGGCAGATGGAACTTAATCCAGATAACCTTATTGAGTTTTTTGAGAAAGTGACCAAGGAGGTGGATGGGGGCAAGGCAGTGGACGTGGTATATATGGATTTTAGTAAGGCGTTTGATAAGGTTCACCATGGTAGGCTTCTGCAGAAAATGCAGATGTATGGGATTGGGGGTGATCTAGGAAATTGGATCAGGAATTGGCTAGCGGATAGGAAACAGAGGGTGGTGGTTGATAGTAAATATTCATCATGGAGTGCGGTTACAAGTGGTGTACCTCAGGGATCTGTTTTGGGGCCACTGCTGTTTGTAATATTTATTAATGATCTGGATGAGGGTATAGTTGGGTGGATTAGCAAATTTGCTGATGACACCAAAGTCGGTGGTGTGGTAGACAGTGAGGAAGGGTGTCGTAGTTTGCAGGAAGACTTAGACAGGTTGCAAAGTTGGGCCGAGAGGTGGCGGATGGAGTTTAATGCGGAGAAGTGTGAGGTAATTCACTTTGGTAGGAATAACAGATGTGTTGAGTATAGGGCTAACGGGAGGACTTTGAATAGTGTGGAGGAGCAGAGGGATCTAGGTGTATGTGTGCATAGATCCCTGAAAGTTGGGAATCAAGTAGATAAGGTTGTTAAGAAGGCATATGGTGTCTTGGCGTTTATTGGTAGGGGGATTGAATTTAGGAGTCGTAGCGTTATGTTGCAACTGTACACAACTCTGGTGCGGCCGCACTTGGAGTACTGTGTGCAGTTCTGGTCCCCACATTACAGGAAGGATGTGGAGGCTTTGGAGAGGGTGCAGAGGAGGTTTACCAGGATGTTGCCTGGTATGGAGGGGAGATCCTATGAGGAGAGGCTGAGGGATTTGGGATTGTTTTCGCTGGAAAGGCGGCGGCTAAGAGGGGATCTTATTGAAACATATAAGATGATTAGAGGTTTAGATAGGGTGGATAGTGATAGCCTTTTTCCTCTGATGGAGAAATCCAGCACGAGGGGGCATGGCTTTAAATTGAGGGGGGGTAGTTATAGAACCGATGTCAGGGGTAGGTTCTTTACCCAGAGGGTGGTGAGGGATTGGAATGCCCTGCCAGCATCAGTAGTAAATGCGCCTAGTTTGGGGGCGTTTAAGAGATCCGTAGATAGGTTCATGGACGAAAAGAAATTGGTTTAGGTTGGAGGGTCACAGTTTTTTTTTAACTGGTCGGTGCAACATCGTGGGCCGAAGGGCCTGTTCTGCGCTGTAATGTTCTATTGTCTATTGTCTATAAATGTGAAGTGATGCATTTTGGTAGATCTAATGCAGGGGGGAGCTATACAATAAATGGCAGAACCATCAGGAGTATAGACACACAGAGGGATCTGGGTGTGCAAGTCCACGATCCTTAAAGGTGGCAGCACAGGTGGAAAGGGGGGTGAAGAAGGCATATGGCATGCTTGCCTTTATTGGGGCATAGAGTATAAAAGTTGGCATATGATGTTGCAGTTATATAGAACGTTGGTTAGGCCACATTTGGAGTACTGCGTCCAGTTCTGGTCGCCACACTACCAGAAGGATGTGGAGGCTTTGGAGAGAATACAGAAAAGGTTTACCAGGATGTTGCCTGGTATGGAGGGTATTCGCTATGAGGAGAGATTGAGTAAACTAGGGTTGTTCTCCCTGGAAAGACGGAGGTTGAGGGCGACCTAATAGAAGTTTACAAAATTATGAAGGGCATAGATAGGGTGAACAGTTGGAAGCTTTTTCCCAGGTCAGAAATGACAAACACAAGGGGTCACAAGTTCAAGGTAAGGGGGGCAAGGTTCAATACAGATATGCGGGGGACGTATTTTACACAGAGGGTGGTGGGGGCCTGGAATGCACTACCAAGCAAGGTGGTTGAGGCAGACACGCTAGGATCATTTAAGACTTATCTAGATAACCACATGAACAGACTGGGAATAGAGGAATACAAACGGATGGTCTAGTTAGGAACACATGATCAGCGCAGGCTTGGAGGGCCGAAGTGCCTGTTCCTGTGCTGTATTGTTCTTTGTTCTTTAAAATAGACACATGAGTTTCCGGGCAGTCACAGGAATATGGTCAAGATAGTCCAGTCCCACAATGCCTCACATTCAATCTGCAGTCCTTCAATTATAACAGAATATGTGGCTGTATGTAGCTGCCTCGGCCATGGTCAACCCCAACCCCAAGGGTGCCTTCTTGAACTGCTGCAATGCCTGAGGAGTACGTACACCCACAGTGCTGTTAGGAAGGGACTTCCAGCTACACATTCCAGACTTTCACTGGACTGTAGGTGGATACCAGATTGATATATTCCATTCAACCACTCCCAAGGTGAGTTATTCCAATTCCTTTATTGTCCAGGACAATATATTCACAATATCTTTAAAACAGAAATTAAACATTCCCATTTGATTTCAGATATTAACATATTCTGTTAGTTTGTTCTTTAGTGTCAATGTCAGGCTGGGCTTGTTCCTCTTGGAGAAAAGGAGGTTGAGGGAAGATTTGATAGAGGTGGACAAGATTCTGACAGGTTTAGATAAGGTGGACAAAGAAAAGCTGTTCCTATTAGCTGATGGGACAAGGACTAGGGGGGGACACAGATTTATGGTTTTGGGTCAGAGATGCAAGGGGAGGAGTGGGGGAGGAGTGGGGGGGGGGGGGGGGGGGGGGGGGTGGGGGGGAGATGTGAGGAAGAATATTCTGATGCAGCGAATGGTAATGACCTGGAACTCGCTGCCTACGAGGGTGGAGGAAGTGGAGACAATAAACAATTAAAAAGGAAATTGGATGGGCATTTGGGATGTTCCAAACAGAACGAAGAACAAAGAAAATTACAGCACAGAAACAAGCCCTTTGGCCCTCCAAGCCTGTAGCAACCATGCTGCCCGTCTGAACTAAAACCCCCTACCTTTACGGGGACCATATCCCTCTATTCCTATGCATTTCATATATTTGTCAAGACACATCTTAAAAGTCACGATCATATCTGCTTCCACTACCTTCCCCGGCAACGAGTTCCAGGCACCCACCACCCTCTGTGTAAAAAACCTGCCTGGCACATCTCCTTTAAACCTTGCCCCTCGCACCTTAAACCTATGCCCCCTAGTAATTGACTCTTCCAACCTGGGAAAAAGCTTCAGATTATCCACTCTGTCCATGTCCCTCATAATCTTGTAAACTTCTATCAGGTCGCCCCCCTCAACCTCTGTCGTTCCAGTGAGAACAAACCAAGTTTCTCCAACCTCTCCTCATAGCTAATGCCCTCCACACCAGACAACATCCTGATAAATATTTTCCGTACCCTCTCCAAAGCCTCCACATCCTCTGGTAGTGTGGTGACCAGAATTGAACACTAGATTCCAAGTGCGGTCTAACTAAGGTTCTATAAAGCTGCAACATGACTTACCAATTTTTAAACTCAATGCCCCGGCCGATGAAGGCAAGCATGCCGTATGCCTTCTTGACGACCTTCTCCACCTGCATTGCCACTTTCAATGACCTGTGTACCTGTACACCCAGATCCTTCTGCCTATCAATACTCTTAAGGGTTCTGCCAATAACTGTATACTTTCCATCTGTATTAGACCTTCCAAAATGCATTACCTCACATTTGTCCGGATTAAACTTCATCTGCCATCTCTCCGCCCAAGTCTCCAACTGATCTATATCCTGCTGTATCCTCTGCCGGTCCCCATCGCTATCCGCAATTCCACCAACCTTTGTGTCGTCCACAAACTTACCAATCAAACCAGTTACATTTTCCTCCAAATCATTTATATATATATTAAAAACAGCAAAAGTCCCAGCACTGATCGCTAAGGAATGTCACTTGTCACAGCCCTCCATTCAGAAATGTACCTTTGCACTGCCAACCTCTGTTTCCTTCTGACTAAATATCTCTAAACTTCCTAACACCCTGTCACTCTGTGATCCTTGTGACATTTGAAACCAGGTATTCGCAAAAAGACTCAAAGAATATCAGCCCACTGGAGACTGAGACCAGCCAGTCCAGCACAAAGAAACCCTCTGACCCTTCCCATTGACCAACTGTGAGAATGAACAAAATGCAGTCCTGGATGCAACTGAAAGCAGAAACAATAACAGCAGAATCCAACCCCTGGAATCACTCGTGAACTTGCTGGTGTCTCAGCAGCCGGGATGAAACGCTGAAACCCTTCCCACACTGAGGGCAGGTAAACGGCCTCTCCCCAGTGTGAACTCGCTGGTGTCGCTGCAGGCTGGATAACTGAGTGAATCCCTTCCCACACTGAGAGCAGGTGAATGGCCTCTCCCCAGTGTGAACCCGCTGGTGTGTCCGCAGGTTAGATGAACAAGTGAATCCCTCCCCACAATGAGAGCAGATGAACAGCCTCTCCCCAGTGTGAACTCGCTGGTGTGTCCGCAGGCTGGATAACTGAGTGAATCCCTTCCCACACTGAGAGCAGGTGAACGGCCTCTCTCCAGTGTGAACTCGCTGGTGTCTCTGCAGGCTGGATAACTGAATGAATCCCTTCCCACACTGAGAGCAAGTGAATGGCCTCTCCCCAGTGTGAACTCGCTGGTGTGTCTGCAGGTGGGATGACTGCGTGAATCCCTTCCCACATTCAGAGCAGGTGAATGGCCTCTCCCCAGTGTGAACTCGCTCGTGTGTCCGCAGGCTGGATAACTGAATGAATCCCTTCTCACACTGAGAGCAGGTGAATGGCCTCTCCCCAGTGTGGCTGCGCCGATGAGCTGCCAGCAGAGATGGGGCTCTGTATCTCTTCCCACAGTCCGCACATTTCCACGGTTTCTCCATGGTGCAGGTGTCCTTGCCTCTCTCTTGGGTGGACAATTAGTTGAAACTTCGTCCACACACAGAACAAGATTACAGTCTCTACCCGCTGTGAATGGTGTGATATTTATTCAGACTGTGTAACTGGTTAAAGCTCTTTAGTCAGTGCATTGGAACACTCTCTCTCAAGTGTGACAGTGTGTTGATGCTTTTTCACTCACACTGACATTTCAAATCTTTTCAAATCGACAGACTGGACAATCATTTCTCCTTCTAGATTCAAAGTCCGATGATATTGAGGTCCCAAGGAATAAGACTCTGTCAGATCGAGACATGACGTTTGAGGTTTCAGCCTGTGATTCCTCTTTCAATATCCTGTAAAATGAGTTTCCAAAAGTCATCAGTGTCAGTACAGGATAGAAATTCAGAACAGACTATTTCTATGGAACATTCTTTCCTCTCTCATTCCCCAAAAGCTGGAAATCTCCATCCCACACACTCTCTCCCCATTCTCAGCAGGTCTGGCAGCATCTGTATGGAGAGAAAAGAACTGATGTTTCAGAGCTTTGACAAAGGGTAATCGAGACAAGAAACATCAGCTCTTTTCTCTCCTTACAGATGCTGCCAGACCTGCTGAGATTTTCCAGCATTTTCTCTCTTGGTTTCAGATTCCAGCATCCGCAGTAATTTGCTTTTATAAGGCTGCAGATACCTCCTCCCAAGTAACATGCGTGTGCCCAAGACATCACCACTTGTTTCCCTTATTTCTTTAGCACCCATGGTGCTCTCCACAGTAAACACAGAGGAGAAGTATTCATTAAAAATCTCACCCATTTCCTGTGGCTCCACACACAGATGGCCATACTGATTTTTAAGGGGATCTATTCTCTCTCTAGCCACCCTTTTACTCTTAATATAGCTATAGAACCTCTTGGAATTTTCTTTAATCTTACCTGCCAGATCCATATCATACCCTCTTTTTGTCCTCCTGATTTCCCTCTTCAGTATTTTCTTACACTTTTTATAGTCAGAATGATTCACTTGTCCCCGATTGCCTAAACCCAATGTCTGCTTCCTTCTTTTACCTGACCAGAGCCTCAATGTCCCTTGTCTGCCAGAGATCCCTAAATTTACCATTCTTTCCCTGCATCTTAACAGGAATATACTGCCCCTGGTCTCTTGATATCACACTTTTAAAACCTCCCATTTGCCAGTCATTCCTTTCCCTTCATTGATCTCGCTTCCAAACTAAAACCGGCCGTCTGCCATTACCCGCACTGATGTGGAGATGCCGGCGTTGGACTGGGGTCAACACAGCAACAAGTCAAACAACACCAGGTGAAAGTCCAACAGGGTTATTTGGTTCACCCGCACTGCGCATGCTTCAGGTCCCGCCCCTCATTCACTCCGATTGGTTGGAGGACCAGCCGCTCCCGCTCGGTCCTCCAGCCCCGCCCCCTCTTCCTATTGGCCCGGAGCTGCCGTCAATCAGTCCCGGGGCATTGTGATGTGGAGCATGCGCAGTGTCATTGCTGTCCTTGGCGCTTGTTTGTCCCGGAGAAGCGGAGTCAGCGTTAGGCGGTGGCTGGGAGGATTTGGAAACACTTTGTGGATCCGCAAACCCTTCAGAATCATTGTCAGCTCCCTGGTTTGCAGCTGCGGGGCTTCTCCCTCCCTCCCTCCCGGGAACAGGCCCAGGTTAACGGCCCCATCCTGGCTCAGCCACTGGAGGATGGTTCACATCAGAGGATGGGGGAGAGGGACAATAAATAAGAGGTTACACTTTGGCCTCAAATCAATGAGGACTCTGATCTCTGGGAAGGAAGGAAACCCTGGGAGGTGGGCGGGGAGGATTCACAAACACCCGCTGGAGGACCCAGCACCCCCAATAAGACCCATTGGTTTTATTGTCAGTCTGCAGACAGCAGCTGGAGAACTGAACACAGACAGAGGAGAGGGAGGGAGAAAACTGGGAGTGGAGGAAAGAGATGGTGAGATGGGTTTGGATTTCAGCCCAGGGAGGAGGGTGTGTGGGACAGGGATTTACAGATTTGGGGGAATGAGAGAGGAAGAAATGTTCCAGAGAATTAGAATTGTCTGTTCAAAATTTCTATCCTGGACTGACAGTGATTAATTTTGTAAACTCCTTTTACAGGTGAGGTGAAGAAACATCACATCAAAATCAGACAGAGTCTCGATTCACTTGGACTTAAATATCCTCAGACATTGAACGTGGAAGGAGAAATGTTTGTCTTCTGTCTGGAGGAGAAGATTTCAAACATCAGTGTGACTGAAAAAGCAGCAAGATACACGCACACCCGAGTGAGAGTGTTTCAGTGAGTTGACTGTGGAAAGAGCTTTATCCAGTTACACAGCCTGAAAAAACATCACACCATTCACAGCAAGGAGAAACTGTTCACGTGTTCTGTGTGTGGATGAGGCTTCAACTGATCATTTAACCTGGAGAAACATAAGGACACCAGTATCATGGAGAAACCATGGAAATGTGGGGACTGTGGGAAAGGATTCAGTTACCCTTCCCTGCTGGAAAACCATCGGCGCAGTCACACTGGTGAGAGACCGTTCACCTGTTCTATCTGTGGGGAGGGATTCATTCAGTCATCTGGCCTTTGGTCTCACCAGAGAATTCACACTGAGGAAAAGCCATTCACCTGCACCTCCTGTGGGAAGAGGTTCAGGCATTCTTCAGCACTCACTGTGCACCAACGCAGTCACACCGGGGAGAGACCATTCATCTGCTCCGTGTGTGGGAAGGGATTCACTCAGTCATTCCACCTGCTGTCACACCAGCGAGTTCATACAGGGGAGAGGCCATTCACTTGCTCCGTGTGTGGGAAGGGATTTGCAAAGTCTTTCAACCTGCTGGCTCACCAACGCACTCACACTGAGAGGCCATTCAACTGCTCTGTGTGTGGGAAGGGATTCACTCAGTCACAATGGCTCCTGAGACATCAACAAGTTCACAAGTGACTGCAGGGGTTGGATTTTGCTGTTTTTGCTGCTGTTCAGTATTGACAGTCTGACAATATTTTATTTCTGCTGATGTTAACAAACCCTATAACTAGCTGGAATTTAATATTCTGGAAGTGTCACTGATTTTCAGGGCTGCAATGTCACTTTTTAAAAGCAACACCTGTGATCTTCCCTCTTAACTGAAGAACTCTCAACAGGAACCTGTTTAGAATAAAGTTAAGAACTTTTGCTTCAATTCTAATTTGATCTTTGGGGCAAAATCTACAATTCATTCTCTGAAAGATCCATCTGCAGGGCACAAAGTATTTATTTTCAATGCTTGTATTGAGATTTTCTGGAAAGCTACTCTTTGATTTTTAAGGGCTATTTTTTTGGTTTCCAGGGGATCGTTTTCCATTCTCAGTAACTCCTTTATTAGTGATGTAGTCACGTAGTAACATTACCTTTTGTGTTTCTGTTAGTTTACTTCTTTGAATAAGATAGCACAAATACTGAAGACTGTGTATATCTTAAATCTTTTAAATTGGAATCTATGAATTATATTTTTTGTTAACTTATTTTAAAAATACTCCCATACTCTCTTTCCAAAATGAGAATTCTAACTATTTGACACAAGTTAACTGAATCAGATGTTTACTGGTTCAGACAGTGGAGCAGGAAAAGTCTCTCCCGATTCTGATCTTCATTGTGTGTGGATTTACATTGATAACCCATCAATAACCTCACTGCACCAGCTGAGATCAGCTCTGACCGGGAATTCTGTATGTTGTCTGTGAACGTTAAACTGCAAATAAAAGCAGTTTAGAATATGAACCTGGATGAATGGATCTCAATTTCTAATGTGACGACCCAAGTGATTGTAAGTACGTTCACAATATCTGTTTACTCAAATTCCTGAGCTGTAAACCCCACCTCCTGAGATATATAAAAATAATCAAGACTTGTTCAGCAGAATGGGGAAAGCTCTGCCGATGGTCGGATCATTCCTTTTGAGGCTCACACTGCTATGAAACTAGTTCTGTAGCAGGAAGACACAACTCCTCCACACATCACCGATAGGCTGCTGAGTCAGTGAACTTCTTTTCTCAAAATAGGTGGCAAAGCTGTTCCTCCAGTTTGAGACTCTGTCTCTGCAGATGTAGCAACACTGGGAGAGACAGAATCTGTGATTGGAGGAGATGGTCCTCACAGTTTCTGTCTCTCCCATGTACAGGATGATTTATTTTCTTCCAGTAGTTCCTCCCAAGACAGAATTTCTGCGGGCCTTTTGGCAAGTCATGTTGCAGCTTTATAGAACCTTAGATAGGCCGCACTTGGAATATAGTGTTCAATTCTGGTCGCCACACTACCAGAAAGATGTGGAGGCTTTGGAGAGGGTGGAGAGGGTACAGAAAAGATCTACCAGGATGTTGCCTGGCATGGAGGGCATTAGCTATGAGGAGAGGTTGGAGAAACGTGGCTTGTTCTCACTGGAACGATGCAGGTTGTGGGCGATCTGACAAAGTCTACAAGATTGTGAGGGGCTTGGGCAGATGGATAGAAGCTTTTTCCCAGGGTAGAAGAGTCAATTACTCGGGGGCATAGGTTTAAGGTGCGAGGGGCAAGGTTTAAAGGAGATGTTCAAGGCAGGTTTTTTACCCAGAGGGTGGTGGGTGCCTGGAACTCGCTGCCGGGGGAGGTAGTGGAAGCAGATACAATAGTGAGTTTTAAGAGGCGTCTTGACAAATACATGAATAGGATGGGAATGGAGGGATATGGTCCCCAGAAGGGGAGGGGATTTCAGTTCAGTCGGGCAGCGTGGTTGGTGCAGGCTTGGAGGGCCAAAGGGATGTTCCTGTGCTGCAATTTTCTTTGTTTTCTTTTGAGAGTGAATTCACCCTCCACAGCCGTTCATTTTGAATCCTGGTTTGAAATATTCTCACTCTGGGTTTAAGGCTTCCTGGCGTAATACACAGATTTAGATCTTACCACCAAACACCAATTCATATCCTCATCCGAGTCCCAGATTTAAATGTGGTTGTCCAAACTAGAAAACATATATAATTTGACTCTTTTTAAACCTGATTCACCACACCCTGCCACACTAACTGCAAGAGATTGTGTTTGGGACCAGTTGTTCCATTGAAGTCTGGGTTGTTCACAATGACTTTGGCTCACAGGGCTTAGGCAGAAAGGGCGAGTAGGGGTGAGTTTGAATTCATTTTTGCACTTTCTACCTGGTACTGGCAAGGTATCTCGAGGGGATGGGTGTGCAGGCAGTGCAATGTTCCTCTTGCACTATGTTTGAGGTGAGGGACGACGACAGTGTCCCTACTGATTACACCTGTGGGAAGTGCACCCATCTGCAGCTCCTCCAAAACCGTGTTAGGGAACTGGAGCTGGAGTTGGAGGAACTTAGGATCATCAGGGATGCAGAGATGGCCATAGACACAAGCTTTAGGAATACAGTTACTCCGAGGATTGAAAACAGATGGGTGACGGTGAGAGGGGCTGGGAGGAAGCAGTCCGTGCAGGGATCCCCGGTGGTCGTTCCCCTTAGCAACAAGTATTCCGCTTTGGATACGGTTGAGGGGGATGACATACCAGTGGGGAGCCGCAGTGAGAGGATCTCCAGCACTGTGTCCGTCTCTGTGGCTCGGGAGGGAAAGGGGGAGAGCGGGAGGGCGATAGTTATTGGGGACTCGTTAGTTAGAGGGATAGATAGGAGGTTCTGTGGCAGCAAAAGAGACTCACGGATGGTATGTTGCCTACCGGATGTCAAGGTCCGTGATGTCTCAGACCGTGTTTTCCAGATTCTGAAGGGGGAGGGGAAACAGTCACAAGTCGTGGTGCACATTGGTACCAATGACATAGGTAAGAGAAGGGACGGGGATTTAAAGCAGGAATTTCTGGAGCTGGGCTGGAAGCTGAGAGCCAAGGCGAAACATGTGGTCATCTCTGGTACGTTGCCGGTACCACGTGATAGCGAGTTGAGGAACAGGGAGAGAGTGCAGTTAAATATGTGGTTGCAGGGATGGTGTAGGAGGGAGGGTTTCAGATACGTGGATAATTGGAACACGTTCTGGGGAAGGTGGGACCTGTACAAACAGGACGGGGTGCACCTGAACCAGAGGGGCACCAATATCCTCGGAGGGAAATTTGTTACGGCTCTTCAGGGGGGTTTAAACTAATTTGTCAGGGGAGTGGGAAAGGGAGTTGTAGTCCAGAAGTCAGTGAGGGTGGTGAGGTATTGGGGAAGGTATCAGGGTCAAGGGTGGGTACTGGTAGGCAGGAAGGTGGGTTGAAGTGTGTCTACTTCAATGCAAGGAGCATCCGGAACAAGGTAGATGAACTTGGGGCATGGATTGGTACTTGGGACTACGATGTTGTGGCCATTACGGAGACGTGGGTAGAACAAGGACAGGAATGGTTGTTGGACGTTCCGGGGTATAGATGTTTCACTAAGTGTAGGGAAGCTGGTAAAAGAGGTGGAGGAGTGGCATTGTTAATCAAGGATAGTTTAACGGCTGCGGAAAGGCACTTCGTGGGGGATCTGCACACTGAGGTAATATGGGCTGAAGTTAGAAATAGGAAAGGAGCGGTCACGTTGCTAGGAGTTTACTATAGGCCCCCAAATAGTAATAGAGATGTGGAGGAAGAAATTGCTAAGCAGATTATGGATATGTGTGGGGGTCACAGGGTAGTTGTCATGGGGGACTTTAACTTTCCAAATATTGATTGGAACCTTTGTAGGTCAAATAGTTTGGATGGGGCAGTTTTTGTGCAGTGTGTGCGGGAGGGTTTCCTGACACAATATGTGGATGGGCCGACTAGAGGTGAGGCCACATTGGATTTGGTACTGGGAAATGAACCGGGCCAAGTGTTAGATTTGGTTGTGGGAGAGCAATTTGGAGATAGTGACCACAATTCGGTGTCTTTTGTTATTGCAATGGAGAGGGATAGGGCCGTACGGCAGGGCAAGGTTTACAATTGGGGGAGGGGTAATTATGATGCGATTAGGCAAGAATTAGGGGGCATAAGTTGGGAACAGAAACTGTCAGAGAAAGGAACTAATGAAAAGTGGAATTTTTTCAAGGAACAAATACTGGATGTCCTTGATAGGTATGTTCCTGTCAGGCAGGGAGGAAATGGCCGAGTGAGGGAACCATGGTTCACAAAAGAGGTGGAATGTCTTGTGAAAAGGAAGAGGGAAGCTTCTGTCGGGATGAGGAAACAAGGTTCAGATGGCTCGATTGAGGGTTACAAGTTAGCAAGGAATGAGCTGAAAAAGGGGCTTAGGAGAGCTAGGAGGGGACATGAGAAGTCCTTGGCGGGTCGGATCAAGGAAAACCCCAAGGCTTTTTACTCTTATGTGAGGAATAAAAGAATGACCAGGGTGAGGTTAGGGCCGGTCAAGGACAGTAGTGGGAACTTGTGTATGGAGTCAGTAGAGATAGGCGAGGTGATGAATGAATACTTTTCTTCAGTGTTCACCAAGGAGAGGGGCCATGTTTTTCAGGAAGAGAAGGTGTTACAGGCTAATAGGCTGGAGGAAATAGATGTTCGGAGGGAGGATGTCTTGGCAGTTTTGAATAAACTGAAGGTCGATAAGTCCCCTGGGCCTGATGAAATGTATCCTAGGATTCTTTGGGAGGCAAGGGATGAGATTGCAGAGCCTTTGGCGTTGATCTTTGGGTCCTCGCTGTCCACGGGGATGGTGCCAGAGGACTGGAGAATGGCGAATGTTGTTCCTCTGTTTAAGAAAGGGAATAGAAATGACCCTGGTAATTATAGACCGGTTAGTCTTACTTCGGTGGTTGGTAAATTGATGGAAAGGGTCCTTAGGGATGGGATTTACGACCATTTAGAAAGATGCGGATTAATCCGAGATAGTCAGCACGGATTCGTGAAGGGCAAGTCGTGCCTCACAAATTTGATAGAATTTTTTGAGGAGGTAACTAAGTGTGTTGATGAAGGTAGGGCAGTTGATGTCATATACATGGATTTTAGTAAGGCGTTTGATAAGGTCCCCCATGGTCGGCTTATGATGAAAGTGAGGAGGTGTGGGATAGAGGGAAAGTTGGCCGATTGGATAGGCAACTGGCTGTCTGACCGAAGACAGAGGGTGGTGGTCGATGGAAAATTTTTGGATTGGAGGCAGGTTGCTAGCGGTGTGCCGCAGGGATCAGTGCTTGGTCCTCTGCTCTTTGTGATTTTTATTAATGACTTAGAGGAGGGGGCTGAAGGGTGGATCAGTAAATTTGCTGATGACACCAAGATTGGTGGAGTAGTGGATGAGGTGGAGGGCTGTTGTAGGCTGCAAAGAGACATAGATAGGATGCAAAGCTGGGCTGAAAAATGGCAAATGGAGTTTAACCCTGATAAATGTGAGGTGATTCATTTTGGTAGGACTAATTTAAATGTGGATTACAGGGTCAAAGGTAGGGTTCTGAAGACTGTGGAGGAACAGAGAGATCTTGGGGTCCATATCCACAGATCTCTAAAGGTTGCCACTCAAGTGGATAGAGCTGTGAAGAAGGCCTGTAGTGTGTTAGCTTTTATTAACAGGGGGTTGGAGTTTAAGAGCCGTGGGGTTATGCTGCAACTGTACAGGACCTTGGTGAGACCACATTTGGAATATTGTGTGCAGTTCTGGTCACCTCACTATAGGAAGGATGTGGAAGCGCTGGAAGGAGTGCAGAGGAGATTTACCAGGATGCTGCCTGGTTTGGAGGGTAGGTCATATGAGGAAAGGTTGAGGGAGCTAGGGCTATTCTCTCTGGAGCGGAGGAGGCTGAGGGGAGACTTAATAGAGGTGTATAAAATGATGAAGGGGATAGATAGAGTGAACGTTCAAAGACTATTTCCTCGGGTGGATGGAGCTATTACAAGGGGGCATAACTATAGGGTTCGTGGTGGGAGATACAGGACGGATATCAGAGGTAGGTTCTTTACGCAGAGAGTGGTTGGGGTGTGGAATGGACTGCCTGCAGTGATAGTGGAGTCAGACACTTTAGAAACATTTAAGCGGTTATTGGATAGGCACATGGAGCACACCAGGATGATAGGGAGTGGGATAGCTTGATCTTGGTTTCAGATAAAGCTCGGCACAACATCGTGGGCCGAAGGGCCTGTTCTGTGCTGTACTGTTCTATGTTCTTTGTTCTATGATGACAGTTTTAACCTCTCCATAACCTGTCCTAACACTTCTGCCCTCCAGGGGGCTCTGTTTTTCTGATGGTGACATTCCCTGTTTACCCAGTCAGCCCTTGAATTGTTTGTGAATCCAGTCACATGTCGGTTAGACTGGATCAGGGCGGCAGATTTCCTTTCTTAAAGGGCATTACAGAACCAGATGTGTTTTTACAACAATTAATTCATGCTCATCAATATTGTTATTGAAACGTGGTGGGATTCAAACCCAGGTCCCAAAAGCATTATAATAAATAGAGAAAATGCTGGATAAACTCAGCAGGTCGGTTCTTTTCAGAACTCCAGCATCTGCTGGATTTTGCTTTACCTCCAAATCATTCTCCTGGATTACTCCTGCTCTGGCTCTAATTCCAGTCAGCTCAGACAACAAAAACAGGTTTCACAAAATCACAAACATTTAAAAAAGGAGGTAGACAAAAGGCAGGTAACTATCGGCTGGTTAGCTTAACTTCTGTCGGAGGGAAAATGCTTGGATCTATCATCAGGGAAGAAATAGCGAGACATCTGGATATAAGTTGTCCCATTGGTAAGATGCAGCATGGGTTCATGAAGGGCAGGTCATGTTTGACTAATTTGGTGGAATTCTTTGAGAACATTACATGTGCAGTGGACAATGAGGAACCTGTGGATGTGGTGTATCTGGATTTCCAGAAGGCATTTGACAAGGTGCCGCACCAAAGACTGCTGCATAAGATAAAGGTGCACAGTGTTACGGGTAATGTATTAGCATGGATAGAGGATTGGTTAACTAACAGAAAGCAAAGAGTGGGGGTAAATGGGTGTTTTTCTGGTTGGCGATCAGTGACTAGTGGTGTGCCTCAGGGATCAGTGTTGGGACCGCAATTGTTTACGATTTACATAGATGATTTGGAGTTGGGGACCAAGTGTAGTAACAGCAAAATTGACTATTATTTAAATGGGAAAAAATTGCAGCGTGCTACTGTGCAGAGGCCAAGCTGATTGGAGGAGGGAAAGCAATTCCTCCTCCAAGACTTGATCTCATTTGCATCTTAGCCAAAAGGCCGAGATACTGCTTTTAAAAATTGCTTCATATGAAACATATGAAGCTTCAATGTAACCTAATGACCTCAAACAAACCTCTGCAAGACGTGCCGGATCATTGACACGGATGCCATCATCTCACGTGAGAACACCATCTACCAGGTACACGGTACCTACTCTTGCAACTCGGCCAACATTGTCTACCTGATACGCTGCAGGAAAGGATGTCCCGAGGCATGGTACATTGGGGAAATCATACAGACGCTACGACAACGGATGAATGAACACCGCTCGACAATCACCAGGCAAGACTGTTCTCTTCCTGTGGGGGAGCACTTCAGCAGTCACGGGCATTCAGCCTTGGATCTTCAGGTAAGCGTTCTCCAAGGCGGCCTTCACGACACACAACAGCGCAGAGTCCCTGAGCAGAAACTGATAGCCAAGTTCTGCACACATGAGGACGGCCTAAACCGGGATGTTGGATTCATGTCACATCATCAGTAACCCCCACAGCTTGCCTCCTGGGCTTGTAGAATCTCACTAGCTGTTCTGTCTGGAGACAATACACATTTCTTTAACCTGTGTTTAATTTTCCCTCCACCCACATTGTCTGTCCCTTTAAGACCTGGCTGGCTGGAGGAGTCGCATTCTAATCAGTATTCTGCAATTTGATTTTGTCTGTTTGCACTGTTTGAGAGCACATTTCCACTCCATCTGACGAAGGAGCAGTGCTCCGAAAGCTTATGGTATTTGCTACCAAATAAACCTGTTGGACTTTAACCTGGTGTTGTGAGACTTCTTACGCTGTGCAGAGGGACAGGGGTGTCCTTGTGCAGGAATCTCAAAGAGTTGGTTTGCAGGTGCAACAGGTAATTAAGAAGGCAAATGGAATTTTGTCCTTCATTGCGAGAGGGATGGAGTTTAAAAACAGCGAGATTATGTTGCAGCTGTATAAGTGCTGGTGAGGCCACACCTGGAGTACTGTGTACAGTTTTGGTCTCCTTACTTGAGAAATGATATACTGGCACTGGAGGGGGTGCAGAGGAGATTCACGAGGTTGATTCTGGAGTTGAGAGGGTTGGCTTATGAGGAGAGACTGAGTAAATTGGGGCTATACTCATTGGAATTCAGAAGAATGAGGGGAGATCTTATAGAAACATATAAGATTAAGGGAATAGATACGATACAAGCAGGGAAGTTGTTTCCACTGGCGGGTGAAACTAGAACTCGGGGGCATAGCCTCAAAATAAGGGGAAGCAGATTTAGGACTGAGTTGAGGAGGAACTTCTTCACACAAAGGGTTGTGAATCTTTGAAATTCCCTGCCCAGTGAAGCAGTTGGGGCGACCTTACTGAATGTTTTTAGGCAAGGATAGATAAATTATTGAACAGTAAAGGAATTAAGGGCGATGGTGAGCAGGCGTGTAAGTGGAGCTGAGTCCACAAAAAGATCAGCCATGAGGCTCGAGGGGCCAGATGGCCTACTCCTGCTCCTAGTTCTTATGTTCTTCCCACAATCCCCACATTTCCATGGCATCTCCCTGTGACTGCAAATTATGTTCCAAAAGGCCAGATGATTGGTTGAAGCTTTCACCACACCTGACTAAACCTCTGACTAACCTGACTAAAACTGAGGATAAAGTATTGGTGTCTGTAAGGGCTAAAACAATACCCTTGGCTTCCTTGTAGATCTATGGCACCAAGTTCAAGACTCCTTCATGAATCATCCTCTTGGCCTCTAGCCTGTCAACTGTCCATGAGAATCTTATAGGTTTCAGAATGTTCACTGCTCATTCTTCCAAACCTAATGAGTATAGGTGCAACCCTTCCCCAAAAGACGAGTTGGATTCTGCGGCATCACTTGCCCCGAGGTCAAAGGTCCTTTGTGTGGTCCACCCCCTGGCCTGCTACGATTCCTGTGGTGGGTGGGATGGGAGAATTCTCCCCTACACCTTCACAACCTTTCCTCAAAAGTCAACACCTTCATCTTAGGAATGGGCCTGGTGAACGTTCTCTGAACTCATTCCAATGAAAACATGTCATTCCATCAGTAGGGAGACCAGAACCGTACACAGTATTCCAGCTGCTATCTCAGCAATGTCCTGTGTAGGTGCAGCAAGTTCCCTTTTTCAAACTCCACCCCCTTGCAGTAAAGTCCAACACTCCATTTGCCGCCTTCTTTACTTGCTGTACCTTCATCCTATTTTTTCACGATTCATGTACAAGGTCACCCAGATTCCTCTCTACGGCAGTATTCTTCAGTTTCTGTATATTTAAACAATTTTTTGCTTCTCTATTCTTCCTGCCAAAGTGGAAAAGCTCCCACTTTCCTGCACTATACTCCATCTGCCATTTTTCTGTCCATTCAGGTAACTTATCTGTGTCCCTTACAGATTTTTTGTAATAACCTCACAACTTGCTTTTCTACCTCTCTTTGTATCATCAATTCTGGCTTCATCCAAGTCATTGATCAAGGTGGCTGTTTTTCTCTCTCTCAGTTGTGGGTGATATTTGTCTCTATTCTCCTGGAAACTGAATGAATCTTGTTCCAAACTGGGTTCAATATCAGATATTTCAGGGAGTCAGGAATCATTCGCCCCTGAACCTACACTGGTAAAACCCCAGGCAGTTCCTCAGTAAGGATTTTTCTGGTTCCTCACCATATATTAGTCAGGATACTGAAACCCAGCTTTTTTACAGTCCACTCCTGGAGGTCCCACTCCCTGAGCCGACAACATTCAGCAGTGTCAGTGCTGAAGTTTCACAGTGGGAGTGATTCCCAGAGTAACTGTCAATCAGATCACCATTGATGTCCAGGTTTGTGTAGTTTTAGTTGTCCTGATGTCTAACACACACACATCAATAAAACAGGGAATTCCTGCAAACAAACTGCAGCTTCTTCTCTGTCTGGACAGACAATGTTTGTTGAATAATTGTCCCTGTGGTTAACAGGCTCCTGTGAACTCATCCAACTCGTATTTTAATACTGACTTTAACAAATATATTTTAAATAGGTTTATTTTAAATGAGTTAAAACCAGCCTTAAAATGGTAGATATAGTATAACAACCATAGTACTTTTCAGACTGGAAACTTTAACCTGCTGTTTCACTTTGATTTAGGAGCAGATCCCAGTTTTACACCAATCTCTGATTCATGTATCCAGCATTCACCGTCATTCTAAAAACAGAAGTTGCTGCAAAATCTCAGTACGTCTGACAGAATCTGTAAAGACAGGAACAGTTAATGTTTTCAGTTGAATGTGACTCTTCTTCAGTGTCAAAAGATTAGCTCTGTTTCTCTCTCCAGAGAGTCAGACCTGCTGAGTTTTTACAGCACTTCTTGTTTTTATTTACGAGTTCAGGACTCAGACAAGACAACCCACAATACAAATCTTACAACTGGGCCAGGGTTTATTAACATCAGCAGAAACAGACACCAATGAAAATGGTTCGGACCTCGCTGTGATTAACAGCAAAATTCAGTCCTTGCAGTCACTCGTGAACATGTTGGTGTTTCAGCAGGTGAGGTGACTGAGTGAATCCCTTCCCACACACGGAGCAGGTGAATGGCCTGTCCCCAGTGTGAATTCGCTGGTGCTTTACCAGGTTGGATGATTGACTGAATCCCTTGCCACAATCAGAGCAGGTGAATGGTCTCTCCCCAGTGTGAACTCGCTGGTGTCTCCGCAGGCTGGATGAACAAGTGAATCCCTCCCCACAATGAGAGCAGCTGAATGGCGTCTCCCCAGTGTGAACTCGCTGGTGTTTCCGCAGGTTGGATAACTGAGTGAATCCCTTCCCACAATGAGAGCAGCTGAATGGCCTCTCCCCAGTGTGAACTCGCTGGTGTGTCTGCAGGTGGGATGAACAAGTGAATCCCCTCCCACACTGAGAACATGTAAATGGTCTCTCCTCCGTGTGAACTCGCTGGTGCCTCCGCAGGTGGGATGAACAAGTGAATCCCTTCCCACAATGAGAGCAGGTGAACGGCCTCTCCCCAGTGTGAACTCGCTGGTGTGACTGCAGGCTGGATAAATGACTGAATCCCTCCCCACACTGAGAGCAGGTGAATGGTCTCTCCCCAGTGTGGCTGCACCAATGAGTTTCCAGCTGAGAATGGGATCTGTATCTCTTCCCACAGTCCACACATTTCCATGGTTTCTCCATGGTGCAGGTGTCCTGACCTCTCTCTTGGGTGGACAATCAGTTGAAGCCTTGTCCACACACAGAACACGGGTACAGTCTCTCCCTGCTGTGAATGGTGTGATATTTATTCAGGCTGTGTAACTGGTTAAAGCTCTTTAGTCCGAGCACTAGAACGCTCTCACTCGAGTGTGGCAGTGTGTTGTGCTTTTCCAGTCACACTGATGGTCGAACTCTTTTCAAATCGACAAACTGGACAATAATTTCTCCTTCGAGATTCAAAGTCCGATGATATTCAGCTCCCATGGAATATGACTCTGTCAGATCGAGACGTGACGTTTGAGATTTCGGCCTGTGATTCCTCTTTCAATATCCTGTGAAACAAGTTTACAAAAGTCATCAGTGTCAGTACAGGATAGAAATTCAGAACAGGCAATTCTAGTTTCTATGGAACATTCTTTCCTATTTCAGTCCCAAAAAGCTGTGAATCTCCATCCCACACATTCTCCCTCCATTCTCACTCTGCTGTATCTAATATTCACCCTCCCAATTCTCCTGAAGGTGCTGATTGAGGCTGATTGACAGATCCATGCTCACTGCTTCCTGTCCTGGACACAGAGACCATAACAAATAGGAGTTGCAGTCGGCCATTTGGCCCATCGAGCCTTTTAAACTATTCAATGAGATAATTTGTTCATCTACCTCAGCATCATTCTCCCCACACTAAACCCATATCCCTTGATATCTTCAATATCTAGAAACCAATCAATCTCTCTCTTGAAAATAGTTAATGACTGAGGTTTCACTGTCCTCAGGGGTTGAGAATTCCAAAGCTTTACCACATCCTTGAGTGAAGAAATCCCCCCACATATTAGCTTTTGCTCCATCCTCTTGTCTGTTCCCCATAACCCTTGACACCCTTGTCAGTCAAAAATCTGTCTAACTGGAATATATTCAATGATCCTCATCCTCAACTGGTTCCTGTGGAAGAGAAATCCAAAAGACTAACAACCCTCTGAGGGAAGAGTTGTCTGGAAATATATAACGTAGCTACAGTTCCATATTACAAGATATTCAGATCCCAAGGAATATGACTCTTTCTAGATGTGACGGTTGAGATTTTTGCCTGTGATTCCTCATTCAAAATCCTGTGAAATGAGTTTACAAAAGTCATCACAGTCAGTATAGGATAGAAATTCAGAACAGACAATTCTAGTTTCTATGGAACATTCTTTCCTATTTCATTCCCAAAAAGTTGTAAATCTCCATCCATATCTATGGATTCTAGTTAAAAATGAAAGTGGATGGGCACTTGAAGGAAATAAACTTTCAGGAGAATGGGGATAGAGAGTGGGAATGGGACTGGAATGTTATACAGAGAGTCAGCATGGACTCGAGTTACCGAATGGATTTCTTCTGTGCTGTAATGGGCTTTATGACTGGAAATGTATAACATCGCTCCAGCATTATATTATAATGCAAGAAATAATAATAAAAGTATTTTATTACAGAAACATAAATAATATATCTAATCTGGGTACCAGATAACAACACCAGACAGATCTCTGTCCTATATTAACGTAAATGTCAGCCATCTCCTGGGGAAAGCTTCCCTTTAATTGTGAACATTAGAAAAAAGACCATCCTTTTAGACAGACAAATAAATGTGTCAAGCTGAGGGATCAAAGGATGTTTACCAGGCTGATTCAGGGAATGGCGGGACTGATGTATGAGGAGAGACTGACGAGGTTAGGATGGTTTTCGTTGGAGTTCAGATGAATGAGGGGGGATCTCACAGAGACTTATAAAATTCTAACAGGTCGAGACAGGATAGATGCAGGGAGGATGTTTCTGATGGTGGGGGAGTCCAGAACCAAGGGTCACAGTCTGAGGATTCAGGGTAGACCATTTAGGACGGAGGTGAGGAGACATTTCTTCACCCAAAGAGTGGTGAGCCTGTGGAATTCATGACCACAGGAAGTAATTGATGCCAAAACATTGAATGTATTCAAAAGCGCCTCATACATCAGTCCCGCCATTCCCTGAATCAGCCTGGTAAATATCCTTTGCACTTGGGGCAAATGGGATCACAGGTTATGGGGAGAAAGCAGGATTAGACTATTGAGTTGCTTGATCATCCATGATCTTAATGAATGGCAGAGCAGGCTCGAAGGGCCAAATGGCTTCCTCCTGCTCCTATCTTCTATGTTTCTCTTAAATTTCTTTAAGAGAGAGAGGGACCTGGGCCAACCTTTCCTGAGTCTGCACCCTCCCTGGATTCACTTCCTTTCCCTTCAGTTGTTGCAATTCTCCAATTACCCCCAGAATGAGAAAAGAAAGTGTTTTACTCACAGATGTTGGCCTCTTTTAGGTTGAGACTGAAGGAAGTTTGAGTCTGTCTGAAGCTCAATCTTCATTCACACAAAGCCTGCGCTCTGATTGGCTGGAGGACCACGGTCTTTCCGGTCCTCCAAGTCTTCCTATTGGCCAGAGCTGGTGAGCGGAAGTGAATCAGAAATGCGCATGTGCGGGTTTTGGGGGAATGCGCATGTGCGGGTGTGGGGCGGGGCCCGGGACACAGCCGGCGCACTGACCATTGTCTGTCCGGGTCTTCCAGCCTTTCCCATTGGACAACAGCTCAGCGTGGCTGGAGGACAAGGTCCCGCCCACCCCCACGTGGGGCTCCGCCCCTCATTGTCTGTCTGCGTGGGATTGACCAATGGGAACTCTGGAGGACCGGCAGTACTCGGGTCCTCCAGCCAATCAGAGCTCCCCCATTGTCTGAATGCGGAAGTTGCACAATGAGCTTGTTCAGCTGCTCACTCCTGCCCAGCGTAGCTGCTGCTGCTTCTCTCTGAATGAAGATTGAGCTTCAGACAGGCTCAAACTTCCTTCTGTCTTCAACATCTGTGAGTAAAACAGTTTCTTTTCTCCCCCTTTCCATTTTGTTTCTCATTCTGGGAGAAATTGTTGACTTGCAGCAACTGATCACGAGAAATAGAAGCAGGAGCGGCCACCAGGCCCTTGAAGCCTGTCCCGCCATTCAATCCGACCATAGCTGACTGATGCTGGTTTCAACTCCTTTACTGTGCCATTTCCCCATAGCCCTCTATTCCCCGATCTATCAAATATGTATCCACCTCCACTTTAAATACTTCTAACGATCCAGCCTCCACCACCCTTTGGGGCAGAGAATTCCAGAGCTTCATCATCCTCTGTGAGAAGAAATTCCTGCACACCTCAGTTTTAAATGACTGACCCTTTATTTTGTTTGAAAATATCTCACCATCTACCCTGTCAAGCCCCCTCAGGATCTGAAATGTTTCAATAACTCCTTTGTCTTCAAAACTTCAAGGAACACAGACCTTGACAATTTACTCCCTCGTGATAGGACAACCCTCCTATCCCAGGAATTAGCCTGGTGAATTTCCTTTGGACTATGTCCAATATTAATATATCCTTGTTTAGATAAGGGGATCAAAACTGTATGCACTATTCCAGGTGAGGCATCACCAACACACTGTACAGTTGCAACAAAACCTCCCTGTTTTTAAACTCCAACCCCTTTGCAATAAAAGCCAAAATGCCATTTTCCTTCTTAACTCGTGTGGGACCTGCCTGCTCGCTTTTTGTGATTCATAGAGAGAAACAGACTGAATGTGACCTAGAAATCATAGAAACCCTACAGTGCAGAAGGAGGCCATTTGGCCCATCGAGTCTGCACCGACCACAATCCCACCCAGGCCCTACCCCCACATATTTACCTGCTAATCCCTCTAACCTACGCATCCCAGGACTGTGAGGCAATTTTTAACCTGGCCAATCAACCTAACCCACACATCTTTGGACTGTGGGAGGAAACCGGAGCACCCGGAGGAAACCCACGCAGACACGAGGAGAATGTGCAAACTCCACACAGACAGTGACCCGAGCCGGGAATCGAACCCGGGACCCTGGAGCTGTGAAGCAGCAGTGCTAACCACTGTGCTACCGTGTCGCCCGTCTGTGCTACCGTGCCGCCCGATTCATGCACAAGAACACCAAGGTCCCTCTGTACTTCACTCACCGGCAGCCTCTCCCCATTTAGATAATCTTCCTGTTGATTCCTCCTACTGAAATACATGACCTCACACTTCCCCACTTTAAACTCCATTTGCCAGGTTTTGAAGACAGGGGTGACTTTATTGCATCTTCCCCAACGCTCGACTCATCTTTCCCAGGCCCGATTCCTGTAGCCCTACATTTTTACCCCACTAATCCACATCTATTGGGACACAAAGGGGCAATTTAGCATGGTCATTCAATCTAACCCGCACATCTTTGGACTGTGGGAAGAACCTGGAGAACTCAGAAATCCACACAGACATGGAGAGAATGCGCATACGCCACACAGACTGTCACCCAAGGCCGGGATTGAACCCGGGTCCCTGGCACTGTGAAGCAGCAGTGCTAACCACTGTGCTGCTGTGGCGCCCTTTTTAAATAAACTACAAGCACAGATTTCTCTCGATCTACCCTCCTTCTTACAACCTCAAACAATTCAAGCAAATTTGTCAAACATGATTTATCTTTCATAGAACCATGTTGACGAGGTTTGATTATATTCAGCTTTCCTAAATGATTGGCTATTTGCTCTTTGATTATTGACTCCAGCGTCTTGCCAATAATAGATGTTAAATTAACTGGCCTATAGTTCCCTGCCTTCTGCCTTTCTCCTTTTTTGACCAAGGTAGTCACATTGGCTGATTGCCAATCTTCCGATACTTTCCCGGAATCTAGCAAGTTACGAAAAATTTCAACAGAATTCTCCACTATCCCTTCAGCAACCTCCATTAAAAAGCTAGCGTGCAGTTCATTGGGTCCTGGTGACTTGTCCATCCTTAGCCACTGAAGGGAAAGGAAGTGAGTCCAGTCGGTACATTCCACACATTGTTAGTCCAGTCAGATAGACATATATCTGTCTGGCAGCCTGCATGGAGATTTCCAGCTCTCTGTGTCCAGGACAGGAAGCAGTGAGCATGGATCTGTCAATCTGCCTCAATCAGCACCTTCAGGAGAATTGGGAGGGTGAATATTAGATACAGCAGAGTGAGAATGGAGGGAGAGTGTGTGGGATGGAGATTTACAGCTTTTGGGGAATGAGAGAGAAAAGAATGTTTCATAGAAACTAGAATTGTCTGTTCTGAATTTCTATCCTGTACTGACACTGATGACTTTTGTAAATTCCTTTTACAGAATATCAGAAGGTGAGAACTTACAGACAGAAATCTCAAACCAAATGTCACATCAACATCTGACAGGATCGCTCAATTCATCGGGACCTGAATATCACTGACCTTTGAATCTAGAAGGGGAAATGTTTCTCTGTTCTGTCTGCTTCTGAAGATTTTAAGCATCTGTGTGACTGGAAAATCCGCAAGACACACACACACACACCTGAGTCAGAGTGCTCCAGTGCACAGTGGAAAGAGCTTTAACCAGTTACACAGCTTGAAAATACATCGCAGCATTCACAGCGGGGAGAGATTGTACCCGTGTTCTGTGTGAGATTTAACTGATTGTTTAAACTACAGAGTCACAAGGACACCCGCACCATGGAGAAACCGTGGAAATGTGGGGACTATGGGAAGGGATACATGTGCCCATCTCGGCTGGAAATCCATCGACGCAGTCACACTGGGGAGAGGCCCTTCAGCTGCTGTGTGTGTGGAAAGGGATTCACTCAGTCATCCGAACTGCGGACACACCAACTAATTCACACTGGGGAGAGGCCCTTCACCTACTCTGTGTGTGGGAAGAGATTCAGTCAGTTATCCAACCAGCAGAGACACCAGCGAGTTCACACTGGGGAGAGGCGGTTCACCTGCTCTCAGTGTGGGAAGAGATTCACTCGTTCAACCACCCTGCAGAAACACCAGCGAGTTCACAATGGAGAGAGGCCGTTCACCTGCTCTCAGCGTGGGAAGGGATTCACAAACTCTTCCAGGCTGCAGAAACACCAGCGAGTTCACACTGGGGAGAGGCCGTTCACCTGCTCTCAGTGTGGGGAGGGATTCAGAGTCTCATCCCACCTGCTGAGACACCAACAAACTCACGAGTGATTCCAGGGGTTGGATTCTGCTGTTATTGTTTCTGCTCTCAATTACATCCAGGACTGCATTTTGTTCATTCTCACAGTTGGTCAATGGGGAGGGTCAGAGGGTTTCTTTCTGCTGGACTGGCAGGTCTCACGACTTTGCCTCCAGTGGCTGGTGCTCGGAGGTTAAGAGATATTTAGTCAGCATTTCTGTTTGAAACCCCCCAAATGTTCATCCAATTTCCTTTGTAATTGTTTATTGTCTCCACTTCCTCCACCCTCGTAGGCAGCGAGTTCCAGGTCATTACCATTCGCTGCATCAGAATATTCTTCCTCACATCCCCCCTTCCTCTCTGACCCAAAACCATAAATCTGTGTCCCCCTCATCCTTGTCCCTTCAGCTAATGGGAACAGCTTTTCTTTGTCCACCTTATCTAAACCTGTCAGAATCTTGTCCACCTCCATCAAATCTCCCCTCAACCTCCTTTGCTCCAAGGGAAACAACCCCAGCCTGACATCGACAATAAAGAACAAACTCACAGAATATGTTAATACCTGAAATTAAATGGGAATGTTTAATTTCTGTTTTAAAGATATTGTGAATATACTTTCCTGGACAATAAAGAAATAACTCACCTTGGCTGTGGATGAATGGAATATATCAATCTGGTATCCACCTACAGTTAGTGAAAGTCTGGAATGTGTAGCTGGAAATCCCTCCCTAACAGCACTGTGGGTGTACTTACACCTCAGGCATTGCAGCAGTTCAGGAAGGCAGTGTTGGGGTTGACCATGGCCGAGGCAGCTACAGACAGCCACATATTCTGTTATAATTGAAGGACTGCAGATTGAATGTGAGGCATTCTGGGACTGGACTATCTTGACCACATTCGTGTGACTGTTCAGTTTCTGCAATCACGGACCATTAAAGCTGCTTAGCAGGGCCCCGACAGAGGACCTGGTGAGAATATTTACTCAGAATGAATTAGAATTAAACTTATTCCAGGATCGGCTGGTGTTCAGCGGCTGAGATACTTGAATCTGTAAAAAGGGGGTCTGACCAATCAACGAACGATGATAGGTAGTTGGTTCAAAGCGTTCCCAGGCATTATTTGAATTATTTTATCATACATTTATGACCTGATAGTCGGTGAAGTGACGGTATACTCCAAGTAGCACTGGATTGAAAAGCGGACCTCTGAGAGTAGATTCTAATGTTTATAATCCTATCCAAGCATGGCCAGTGAAAAATCAGAGCTCGAGTGGGGACCTGATGGGTCTCTTACCTGCCATTTGGAAACTAACAGTAAGAAACTTATCGATACAATGATAAGAGAATAGAGCCAATGTTTTGAGTCTGGATGACACTTCAGAAGAGCTCTTATGAAGGGTCACCCAGACTGGAAACATTGGCTCTATTCTCTCTCCACAGAAGCTGTCGGATCTGCTGAGACTTTCCAGCATTTTCTATTTTTGTTTCAGATTCCAGAATCCGCAGTATTTTACTGTTATGATAAAATGATTAGTTCTGATTGGAATCCCCACGACCCTCCCGCAAAACAGAGGGAGTGGTGGCAAAGGGAGAAAAAGGATAAGGATGATAAAGGCTGGGTTCTGATTCTCATGTAGAACTAACAAAACGAGTGAATCAGTTTATAAAGAACAGAAGTGACCCATCCCAAACAAAAACTGATCAAATTAAAATTATTCGGTTGAGGAAGAAAACAAAAAGAATAATCGATGAAGTTTAAAATTAAGTTTGTTTTGTTGTTCGAGAAGATTTTAAAAATTATGTAAAGTGACGTAATTGTGTGCCATGTTTTTTCTGCTCACTCCCCACCCCTTTAGGTTCTGTAGAAAAGTTAACCCTTTCAGCAGACAGTTCATTTATTTTTAAATCGCCCAGAAACTTATGTCTATTTTGCTTTATAATTGAGGATTCATGGGAACCAGTTAAATGTGGAAATTTTAAGCATAGCCACCAAGACCATATTCACTTGCGGTGTGACCCCGAGTCAGGAACAGTTTCAGAATCAGCAACCATTACTGAGAACATGGCAGAGGGTCATGCTGCTGTGGATGTTCACCAGGAAATGGTTCCAGCTTTGCCAGTTGACTCTGCTGTGGGAGTGGAAGAGGAATGTTCATGTACAGATTCTCAAACTACCTCTTCACCTCCCATTCCAGAAACACCATTACAAGATTTACCAGTGGTATTGTACAGGTTGCAATGCAACCACAAAGCTCCTGACAGACTTCCGTATTGTTAAAGACATTACTTTGTTGTATTTCTGTCCTGATGGGGGATTGAAATTTAAGGGGAGGAGAAGTGTTACAGAGTGTTCTTCTCAACCTTTCTCCCTTCTGAGCACATGCGGGCTTTGGGCGGGGTTTCAGTCTGCAAGTCCAGGCTGGTTCCAATGCTCCTGTTTCCTTTTGTTTGCCAATGATTTTTAAACGTTGTTATTTATTTATATAAAGAACATTCTGCTTTTAACAATGCATTTGACTCCCTTATCTGTGGACTGAAGTTCCCACAATTGTAAAGCAGGAGATTAGTTAAATGGACAGCCTGAATTGAGAGACAATTAAAGAATAAATGATTCATTAATACAGATGTTAGAAAGGCTGGAAATGTAAATTTGAACACAAAAGTTTATAACTTTCAGAATTATAAACATTAAGAATGGTAAAAATGTTGTGGGGATTATAAGACGTTCCCTTCTGAGGACAACAGAATAGAAAAAAACAGACAAGACTTGTTAGCGTGGCACGGTGCCACAGTGGTTAGCACTGCTGCCTCACAGTGCCAGGGACCTGGGTTCGATTCCTGGCTTGGGTGACTATGCGGAGTCTGCACGTTCTCTCCGTGTCTGCGTGGGTTTCCTCCGGGTGCTCCAGTTTGTTCCCACAGTCCAAAAGACGTGTGGGTTAGGTGGATTGGCCATGTTGAATTCTCAATCAGTGTATCCGATCAGACGCCAGAGTGTGGCAACTAAGGGATTTTCACAGTAACTTCATTGCAGTGTTAATGTCAGCCTACTTGTGACAGTAATAAATAAACTTTAATACTTTGTTAACCTTGACTGGAGGGAATGAATCGGCTCCTGTTCAAGATGTCTCAACATTGAATGACTGATGTTAACCAATTATTGGTCGACACTCAGGCTACCCCAAGCTAAGAGATATCGTTTGAGAGAAAGAATTGTCTTAAAATTCAGACAATGTGCAACTAGCTAAAAACCAAACCAGTTTCATTATTGACAAGTTATCGACCAATTGGCTAATTCCCAACAATTGGCTGAGCTGGGCTTTCTACATTCTGAAAGTATAAAAAAGGGGATTCAAGAAACCAATTTGGCAAAAGTTTTCAAAAATTCAAGGTTTTTTTAAAGTTTATTTATTAGTGTCACACATTCACACTGCAATGAAGTTACTCTGAAAATCCCCCAGTCGCCACTCTGGCGCCTGTTCGGGTAAACTCAGGGAGAAGTTAGCATGCTCAATGTACCTAACCAGCAAGTCCTTCGGTCTGTGGGAGAAAACCCACACAGACAGGGGGGGAATTTGCAGACTCTGTACAGACAGTGACCCAAGGCGGAACTCAAACCCGGGTCTCTGGCGCTGTGAGGCAGCAGTGCGAACCACTGTGTCCTACAGAGAGGTGTTGGGAGCTGTTGATTTTACAAGTTATCCATGTTCTCAGAGCCACCACTTCATGTCCTGGTCTGAGAGGGATGGAGAGAAGTTAAAGTTAAGCTTTCTCCTTTACTGTTGATCGATACTTTGCTTTTTTATCTTTCTGACTTGTTACATTTTTAATGGTGAATAAACTTTCTGAATTCACCATTTAAAGTGTTCTTTCTTGCCATATGGTTAAGTCACTGGAACCTGGGTGAGTTATGATTAGGGAGGTTGTTGTAAACAAGTGAACCCCATAAATCTTAGTTCAAACAAATCAAAATTCTTACATATGGAATGCAATCCTTTATTCTGAGAGAAATTGAACATTGAAGTAAAGATGTTCTGCTTCAGTTATACAGGGCGTTGCTGAAACTGCATCTTGAATAGTGGCTGCAGTTTTTGTCTCCTATTAAACAAAGGATTGGAGAATCCCTACAGTACAGACAGAGGCCGTTCTGTCCATCGAGTCTGTACCAAACACCATCCCATCCAGGCCCTATTCCCATAACCACATGCATTTACTCCAGCCAGTCCGCCTGACACTAAAGGTCAATTTAGCATAGCCAATCAACCTAACCCACACATCTTTGGACGGTGGGAGGAAACCGGAGCACCCGGGTGAAACCCACGCAGAGAATGTGCAAACTCCACACAGACAGTGACCCGGGCTGGAATTGAACCTGGGTCCCTGGTGTTATGATGCAGCAGTGCTAACCACTGTGCTGCCGTGCTGTCCCATTTCATAAATACCATGGAAGCAGTTCAGAGGAGGTTTACTAGATTGATTCCCAATCCAGTAGTGTGAAATATTAACACTGTTTCTCTCTCCATAAATGTTGCCAGACCTAATGCATTTTTCCAGTCCTTTCTGTATTTATTTCAGATCTACCTGTGGTGGTAGGAAAAATATTATTTATTATCCAGGATAAATAAATGTCCTTCATCAGCTTTTGTGGATCATTTCAGTGGAAATGTGCTCTCCCAGGCTCAAAAAAGCAAAGTCGTGAGACCGGCCAGTCCAGCAGAAAGAAACCCTCCGACCCTCCCACTTCACCAACTGTCAGAATGAACATGGTTCAGTCCTGGATGTGATTAATAGCAGCATCCAACCCCTGTCATCATTTGTGAACTCGCTGGTGTCTCCGCAGGCTGGATGACTGAGTGAATCCCTTCCCACACAAACAGCAGGTGAACGGTCTCTCCCCAGTGTGAACTCGCTGGTGCTCCCGCAGGCTGGACGATGTTCTAAATTTCTTTGTGCAGTGAGAGCAACTGAACGGTCTCTCCTCAGTGTGAGTGCGCTGGTGGATAACCAGATCCCGAGAACTTTTGAAACCACTGCCACAGTCAGAGCATTTAAAGGGTCTCTCCTGGGTGTGAGTGAGATTGTGACTCAGCAGGCTGGATGAATGAGTGAATCCCTTCCCACACACAGAGCAGGTGAACGGTCTCTCCCTGGTGTGAATTCGCTGGTGCTCCCGCAGGTGGGATGATGTTCTAAATGTCTTTGCGCAGTGAGAGCAGCTGAACGGTCTCTCCCCAGTGTGAATGCGCTGGTGGATCATCAGTTCCCGAGAGCTTTTGAAACCATTTCCACAGTCAGAGCATTTAAAGGGTCTCTCATTGGTGTGAGTGACTTTGTGTTTTGACAGATTGGATAACTGCATAAATCCTTTCCCACACACCAAGCAGATGAATGGTCTCTCTCCAGTGTGAACACGCTGGTGTCTCTGCAGATCGGGTAAATGAGCGAATCCGTTCCCACACTCAAAGCAGATGAATGCTCTTTCTCCAGTGTGAACCAGCCGATGTCGCTGCAGATGATATAACCGAGTGAATCCCTTCCCACACACACAACAGGTGTACGGCTTCTCTCCAGTGTGAATACGTCGATGAATTTGCAGCTCAGAGGGGGTTTTGCAACCCTTCCCACAGTCCCCACATTTCCACAGTTTCTCCATGTTGCAGGTGTCCTTGTGTTGCTCCAGGTTTGACCATCAGTTGAAGTCTCACTCAGAACAAGATTATAGTGCCCTGCTGTGATGGTGCAATATTATTTCAGGCTGTGTAACTGGGAGGCTCTTTCCACAGTCACTGCACGGGAAAATCTCAGTTGATTGTGTGTGTGTGTGTGTGTGTGTGTGTGTGTGTGTGTGTCAGTCCTGTTCCAGTCACACTGATGTTTAAAGACTGCTGAAGCCGATAGAACAGAGAAACATTTCTCCTTCTGGATTCAAAGACCGAAGATATTCAGGTCCCGATGAATTGAGTGACTCTGTCAGATGTTGATGTGATGTTTGGTTTGAGATTTCCGTCTGTAAAATCCTCAACTTCTGATGTCCTGTAAAAGGAGTTTACAAAGGTTATCACTGTCAGTACAGGATAGAAATTCAGAACAGACAATTCTAGTTTCTATGGAACATTATTTCCTCTCTCATTCCCTAAGAGCTGTAAATCTCCATCCCACACACTCTCCCTCCATTCTTACTCTGCTGTATCTAATATTCACCCTCTGATTGAGGCTGATTGATAGATCCATGCTCACTGCTTCCTGTCCTGGACACAGAGAGCTGGAAACCTCCATGCAGGCTGCCAGACAGATATATGTCTATCTGACTGGACTAACTATGTGTGGAACATACCAACTGGATTCACTTCCTTTCCCTTCAGTTGCTGCAAGTCCCCAATATCCCCCAGAATGAGAAAAGAAATGGAAAGGGGGAGAAAATAAAGTGTTTTACTCACAGATGTTGGCCTTTTTTAAGGTCAAACCAAATAAACAAACTCAAGTTAAATCAGGACAAAGTAAAAGGGGCAGCTCCCCAAAAGGAGGGGGAGCAGCCCGAACAAAAATCAAAGTACAAAGGAAACTTAAAAACATCAAATCATAATGTGATTATCAGGGTCAATAATGCACCCCAACCCCTGCAGTGCCCAGCGGGGGCGGAAGGCGTCAAGCGCACCCATGGACATCGCATGTTCCCTCTCCAGGGACACCTGGCCGCGAACGTAGCCACAGTAGAGGGGCAGACAGTCAGGGTGGATGGCCCCCTCGATCGCCTGCTGCCTGGACCGATAAATGGCACGCTTTGCCAGGCCCAGGAGCAGGTTCACAAGGAGGTCGCCATCCCGACCCTCTCTGTGTGGGTTTCCTCCGGGTGCTCCAGTTTCCTCCCACAGTCCAAAGATGTGCGGGTTAGGTTGATTGGCTATGCTAAAAAAATTGCCCCTTAGTGTCCTGGAATGCGTAGATTAGAGGGATTAGCGGGTAAAATATGTAGGGATATGGGGTAGGGCCTGGGTGGGATTGTGGTCGGTGCAGACTCGATGGGCTGAATGGCCTCTTTCTGTGCTGTAGGGTTTCTATGGTTCTATTGTCCCTCTGAAGATAGAGGTTCTGAACCAGCCCCTGAAACCACGCCCATTGTGACCCGCCACCGACAGCAGCGCATGCGCTCTCCTTCCCCGCTGAAACAAGATGGCGGCCGATAACCGGGGCCTGTTCCCGGGATAAAAGCCTTGGAGCTGTAAACCCAAGACCTGCAGGGTCTTATTCGGGCCGTGCGGCCTACAGCGGGTGTTTGTGAAGCCATAGCTCCCTCCCTGCCCCGACTCCCGGCTCCATTTCTCCTGCAGCGCCACCGACTCACCCGTTACAAAAAGCCGCTCCCGCACTCACAGGTCTCCGGGCAAAGTGACACTGCGCACGCTCCAGATATAGCACTGCGCCTGCGCAATAGGCTCCTGTGGAATGAATAGGACACTTTCACACCCGCAGGGCCACCTGGGAATTAACGGCGTAATTGTCAAAGACAATAATAGAAAATTATCTTGTGCAATTAAGATCAATTAATTTTTAAAAATGCATTCCTCGAAATTTGTGCGCTGCCATTCTCTATTTATAAAATTGATTTAAACCAGTGCTCTCCTGTGGGAATACCTCGAGTTTTTAAAACTTTTCCCACTGGTTTCCTCCCCTCTGCTCTCCCGAAGGTGCTCATACTGGTTGGGTAAATCCCACAGAGACAGGTTTCTTTCACTTTCTTTCTCCTGATGCTGAATATTCTGTTTTATGGAACGATACATCACAGATGGAAACCATTTGGCACATCCTGCCCAGTCGGGCAGTCTTTAAGATCTGTCCAATTAATCCCACAGCCCTGCTGGCAGAGTGAGAACGATATCTATATGTACTGCAGCAATGCAGGAGGTGAATGGAAAATGTTTTCCAGTTGCATACCTCTCAGACACACTCATCCCTGGAAAGATAAATTGGCCTGTGTACTAAGGACAAAGAAAATTACAGCACAGGAACAGGCCCTTCGGCCCTCCAAGCTTGCACCGACCATACTGCCTGACTTAACTAAAACCCACGACCCTTCCAGGGACCATATCCCTCTATTCCCATCTGATTCATGTACTTGTCAAGACGCCCCTTAAAAGTCAATACCGTATCTGCTTCCACTACCTCCCCCGGCAATGAATTCCAGGTACCCACCACTCTCTGTGTAAAAAATCTGCCTCGTACATCTCTTTTAAACTTTACCCCTCGCACCTTAAACCTATTCCCCCGAGTAATTGACTCTTCCACCCAGGGAAAAAGCTTCTGACTATCCACTCTGTCCATGCCTCTCATAATCTTGTAGACTTCTATCAGGTGTCCCCTCAACCTCCGTCGCTCAAGTGAGAACAAACCAAGTTTCTCCAACCTCTCCTCATAGCTAATGCCCTCCATACCAGGCAACATCCTGGTAAATCTTTTCTGGACCCTCTCGAAAGCCTCCACATCCTTCTGGTCGTGTGGCAACCAGAATTGAACACAATATTCCAAGTGCGGCCTAACTAAAGGTTCTATAAAGCTGCAACATGACTTGCCAATTTTTAAACTCAATGCCCCAGCCGATGAAGGCAAGCATGCCGTATGTCTTCTTGATGACCTTCTCCACCTGCATTGCCACTTTCAGTGATCTGTGCACCTATACACCCCGATCCCTTTGCCTATCAATATTGTTAAGGGTTCTGCCATTTACTGTATATTTCCTATCTGTATTCGACCTTCCAGAATGCATTACGTCACGTGTCCGGATTAAACTCCATCTGCCATCTCTCCACCCAAGTCTCCAACCGATCTATATCCTGCTGTATCCTCTGATAGTCCTCATCGCTATCCGCAAATCCACCAACCTCTGTGTCGTCCGCAAATTTACTAATCAATCCAGTTACATTTTCCTCCAAATCATTTATATATATTCTATATATCCTGTGTGAATTCGCTGTTGTGTCCAAAGACTGGATGGCCTAGCAAACTCCTTCCCACACAAGGAGCAGGTGAACGATCTCTCCCCAGTGTGAACTCGCTGATGTGCACTGAGGTTGGATGAACATGAGAACCCCTTTCCACAGGTGGAGCAGCTGAACGGCCTCTCCTCAGTGTGAATTTGCTGGTGTAACAGCAGGTGGGATGAGATAGTGAATCCTTTCCCACACACAGAACAGATGAATGGCCTCTCTCCAGTGTGACTGTGTCTATGGTTTTGCAGCAAGTACGGATAATTGCATCCTTTATCACAATCATCACATTTCCATGGTTTCTCCATTTTCCCAACCCCAATGAGACCATGTCAATGGGTTTCCAACCGGGTGGATAATTGAATCCTTTACCACAATCCTCACATTTCCACGGTTTGTCCATGGTGCTGGTGTCCTTCTGTCTCTCATACAGACCATGGTGTGATGTTTTTCAGACTATGTAACTGGTTAAAGCTCTATCCACAGTCAGTTCACTGGAGCACTCTCACTTGGGTGTGTGTGTGTGTTTTTCAGTTCTTTTTCTGTCACATTGAATTTTGAAATTTTCTTCCACTGACAAAACAGGGAATGATTTCTCCCTCCACTGTCAAAAGCAATCATATTCAGGTCATGATGAATCGAATGGCTCTGTCAGACTTTGATGTGAAGTTTAGTTTGAGTTTCCTGTCTGTGAATCCTCCTCTTCTAGTTCCCTGCAAAAAGAGTTTTAAAAAACTGCTTCAGAACAGACAATTTCAGTTTCCACGAAACATTTCTCCATCTTATTTATCTTGAGCTGTAATCCCCATCCCACACACTCTCTCTTGTCCCTGAGCTGAAATCAAACTCATTGCCCCATCTCCACTCTGAGCTCAGCTCCCTCTCCCTCCAGCTGGATTCAGTCCTGCAGGCCATGTGCAGATTGAGAGTACAATCAAGGAGTCAATTATTTTCCTTCCAAGTCAGGGGACGTGCAGCCCCACTGACTCTGTTGTTACCACAATGGGCACATGTGCTCTGCTCACCAATGAAACACCACAGTGACCAGTAACATGGGCCTGTTCCTTGGAAAAGCTCCATTTTATTTGTGCCACAACAGCAGGGGAATGACCTCCTGCACAGGCACAAAGGTATCATCAGTCACAGAAAATAATTGCAGCTGGTGTCTCAAACCTCATTTTACCATTTGGTCCCAGACATTCTCAATTCAATTTTGAAATGCAAACTGAAATCTGGCAAAGTGGGGTAAATTAAACACATTTTAATGGTCATTTTCAGAATGACTATTCCCAAGAATTAATTCCTAAGTCAGTAAATTAAAATTCTCATCAGCAATATAGGCAGCACAGTTGTTAGCACTGCTGCCTCACAGCTCCAGGGACCTGGGTTCGATTCCCAACTTGGGTCACTGTCCGTGTGGAGTCTGCCTGTTCTCCCCATGCCTGTCTGGGTTTTCTCCAGATGCTCCGGTTTCCTCCCATCGTCCAAAGATATGCCAGTTAGGTGCATTGGCTATGCTAAATTGCCCCTTAGTGTCCTGGGATGAGGAGGTTCGAGGGATTCGCAGGTTACATATGTGGGGTTATGGGAATAGGGCTTAGGTGGGATTGTTGTCAGTGCAGACTCGATGGGCCGAATAACCTCCTTCAGCACTGTAGGGATTCTATTAAATACATTGGGAGAATTGCTATTTCAATGGGCATTTTCACAAATGCTGTAAAATGATTTTTCAAAACAAATTAATATTTTCTTCAACGGATCATTAATAAATAAAAAGTATTTAATAAAACAACCACCCAGTGTGGGGTTCAGGATTCTAACTCGGGGTTTCTGAGCTCCAGGAACCACGAACTGAACCAGCCGGAAATTGTCTCCACAAAACTTCCCCAACTCCCTCCCGGGAAAAAGCTGCAAACCCGGGAGCTGCAGCTTTTTACTGGGGGTGTTGGGGCCTCCAGCGGGTGTTTGTGAATCCTCCCCGCCCACCTCCCAGGGTTTCCTTCCTTCCCAGAGATCAGAGTCCTCATTGATTTGAGGCCAAAGTGTAACCTCTTATTTATTGTCCCCCTCCCCCATCCTCTGATGTGAACCATCCTCCAGTGGCTGAGCCAGGATGGGGCCGTTAACCTGGGCCTGTTCCCGGGAGGGAGGGAGGGAGAAGCCCCGCAGCTGCAAACCAGGGAGCTGACAATGATTCTGAAGGGTTTGCGGATCCACAAAGTGTTTCCAAATCCTCCCAGCCACCGCCTAACGCTGACTCCGCTTCTCCGGGACAAACAAGCGCCAAGGACAGCAATGACACTGCGCATGCTCCACATCACAATGCCCGGGGACTGATTGACGGCAGCTCCGGACCAATAGGAAGAGGGGGCGGGGCTGGGGGACCGAGCGGGAGCGGCTGGTCCTCCAACCAATCGGAGTGAATGAGCGGCGGGACCTGAAGCATGCGCAGTGCGGGTAATGGCGACGGACGGACGGTTTTAGTTTGGAAGCGAGATCAATACGGCGTGCGGGGAATTATAAATGTGGCGGGTGGGTGGAGAGACTTTGTAAACATGTTGTTCAAACCCAAACTGTTGAAATGAACTTCCCGGTTCCCCCCCTTTGTACCCAATGGAGCGGCAGCTTGTAGTGTTAGACCCGGGCTGACTGCCGCCATTGAGGCTGCATGTGGGAGGCCGGCAGGGATTGTGATCGGAGAGTGAAGCCCTGATGTCACAATGGAGTGGGTGAGAGTGTGACATCACAATGGAATGGGTGAGAGTGTGACTTCACAATGGAATGGGTGAGAGTGTGACATAACAATGGAATGGGTGAGGGTGTGATGTCACAATGGAATGGGTGAGGGTGTGACGTCACAATGGAATGGGTGAGAGTGTGACGTCACAATGGAATGGGTGAGGTCACAATGGAATGGGTGAGAGTTCCAGATGAGCTGAGACTGGGCTGGAGTCGGGCGATGGCACTGACATGTGGCCCGGTGGCACAGTGGTTAGTGCAGCTGCCTAACAGCGCCAGGGACCCGGGTTCAATTCCAGCCTCGGGTCGCTGTCTGTGCAGAGTTTCCACATTCTCCCCATGTCTGTGTGGGTTTTCTCCGGGTGTTCCGGTTTCCTTCGACAGTCCAAAGATGTGCCGGTTAGATGGATTGGCCATTATAAATTGCCACTTGGTATCAGGGGGAATTAACAGGTAAATATGTGGATAGGGCCTGGATGGGATTGTTGTCGGTGCAGGCTCGATGGGCTGAATGGCCTCCTCCTACACTGTATTTTATTATTCATTATTATAAATTAATAACTATTCTGATTTCCAGCTGTTTCTGAGTTTTAACTGTATCCTCTATTGTGAACACCGAGGCAAAATACTTGTTCAATTCATCTCCCAGCTCCTTATTTTTCATTATCAATTCCTGGACTCACTTTCTATTAGACAGTTAAGAAATGAGGTGGAGCAAGTGACTGAAGTGTCAGTCAGGGAGCACTATTGGGAGCACCAATAGTTTCAAAATAGTTCTGGAAAAAGATAGGACAGGTCCACAGGTCAAGGCCCTAAACTGGAGCAGGGCCACTTTTGTGGACATTAGGCAGGATCTAGCAGATGTCGATTAGGTGAATTTGTTTGAAGGGAAAGGAATGACTGGCAAATGGGAGGTTTTAAAAGTGTGATATCAAGAGTCCAGGGGCAGTATATTCCTGTTAAGATGCAGGGAAAGAATGGTAAATTTAGGGATCTCTGGCAGACAAGGGACATTGAGGCTCTGGTCAGGTAAAAGAAGGAAGCATACATTGGGTTTAGGCAATCGGGGACAAGTGAATCACTCTGACTATAAAAAGTGTAAGAAAATACTGAAGAGGGAAATCAGGAGGACAAAAAGAGGGTCTGATATGGATCTGGCAGGTAAGATTAAAGAAAATTCCAAGAGGTTCTATAGCTATATTACGAGTAAAAGGGTGGCTAGAGAGAGAATAGATCCCCTTAAAAATCAGTATGGCCATCTGTGTGTGGAGCCACAGGAGATGGGTGAGATTTTTAATGAATACTTCTCCTCTGTGTTTACTGCGGAGAGCACCATGGGTGCTAAAGAAATAAGGGAAACAAGTGGTGATGTCTTGGGCACACGCACGTTACTTGGGAGGAGGTATCTGCAGCCTTATAAAAGCAAATTACTGCGGATGCTGGAATCTGAAACCAAGAGAGAAAATGCTGGAAAATCTCAGCAGGTCTGGCAGCATCTGTAAGGAGAGAAAAGAGCTGATGTTTCTTGTCTCGATGACCCTTTGTCAAAGCTCTGAAACATCAGTTCTTTTCTCTCCATACAGATGCTGCCAGACCTGCTGAGAATGGGGAGAGAGTGTGTGGAATGGAGATTTACAGCTTTTGGGGAATGAGAGAGGAAAGAATGTTCCATAGAAATTGTCTGTTCTGAATTTCTATCCTGTACTGACACTGATGACTTTTGGAAACTCATTTTACAGGATATTGAAAGAGGAACCACAGGCCGAAATCTCAAACGTCACGTCTCGATCAGACAGAGTCATATTCCTTGGGACCTCAATATCATTGGACTTTGAATCCAGAAGGAGAAATGATTGTCCAGTCTGTCAATTTGAAAAGATTTGAAATGTCAGTGTGAGTGAAAAAGCATCGACACACTGCCACACTCGAGTGAGAGTGTTCCAATGCACTGACTAAAGAGCTTTAACCAGTTACACAGTCTGAATAAATATCACACCATTCACAGCGGGGAGAGACTGTAATCTTGTTCTGTGTGTGGACGAAGTTTCAACTAATTGTCCACCCAAGAGAGAGGTAAGGACACCTGCACCATGGAGAAACCATGGAAACGTGTGGACTGTAGGAAGAGATACAGATACCCGGTTGTGAACGTGCCCTAGTCATTCCACAGGAGCCTATTGCGCAGGCGCAGTGCTGTATCTGGAGCATGCGCAGTGTCACTTTGCTCGGAGTCCTGTGAATGGGGGAGACGCTTTTTTCAGCGGGTGAGTTGGTGGGGCTGCGGGAGAAATGTAGCCGGGAGTCGGGGTAGGGAGGGAGCTCTGGCTTCACAAACACCCGCTGTCGGCCGCACGGCCCGAATAGACCCTGCAGGTCCAGACATCTCTTCTCTCAGAGGATTTCTCTTCCACAGGGACCAGTGGAAGCTGAGGATCATTGAATATATTCCAGTTCAACAGATCTTTGACTGACAAGGGTGTCAAGGATTATGGGGAACAGACAAGAAGATGGAGCAAAAGCTAAGATGTGGGGGGATTTCTTCACTCAAGGATGTGGTAAAGCTTTGGAATTCTCAATCCCTGAGGACAGTGAAGCCTCAGTCATCAACTATTTTCAAGAGAGAGATTGATTGGTTTCTAGATATTGAAGATATCAAGGGATATGGGTTTAGTGTGGGGAGAATGATGCTGAGGTAGATGAACGAATTATCTCATTGAATAGTTTAAAAGACTCGATGGGCCAAATGGCCGACTGCAGCTCCTATTTGTTATGGTCCCTGTGTCCAGGACAGGAAGCAGTGAGCCTGGATCTGTCAATCAGCCTCAATCAGCACCTTCAGGAGAATTGGGAGGGTGAATATTAGATACAGCAGAGTGAGAATGGAGGGAGAGTGTGTGGGATGGAGATTTACAGCTTTTGGGGACTGAAATAGGAAAGAATGTTCCATAGAAACTAGAACCATAGAACCATAGAAAATTACAGCTCAGAAACAGGCCTTTTAGCCCTTCTTGTCTGTGCCGAACCATTTTATGCCTAGTCCCACTGATCTGCACTTGGACCATATCCCTCCACACCCCTCTCATCCATGAACGCGTCCAAGTTTTTCTTAAATGTTAAAAGCATTTAACTATTTTATTTGGCAGCTCATTCCACACTCCCACCACTCTCTGCGTGAAGAAGCCCCCCCTAATATTCCCTTTAAACTTTTCTCCTTTCACCCTTAACCCATGCCCTCTGGTTTTTTTCTCCCCGAGCCTCAGCGGAAAAAGCCTGCTTGCATTCACTCTATCTATACCCATCAAAATCTTATACACCTCTATCAAATCTCCCCTCAATCTTCTACGCTCCAGGGAATAAAGTCGCAACCTATTCAATCTCTCTCTGTAACTCAGCTTCTCAAGTCCCAGCAACATCCTTGTGAACCTTCTCTGCACTCTTTCAACCTTATTAACATCCTTCCTGTAACTAGGTGAGCAAAACTGTACACAATACTCCAAATTCGGCCTCACCAATGCCTTATATAACCTTACCATAACGCTCCAACTTTTATACTCAATACTCCGATTTATGAAGGCCAATGTACCAAAGACACTCTTTACGACCCTATCCACCTGTGACATCACTTTTAGGGAATTCTGTACCTGTATTCCCAGATCCCTCTGTTCAACTGCACTCTTCAGAGTCCTACCATTTACCCTGTACGTTCTTCTTTGGTTTGTCCTTCCAAAGTGCAATATCTCACACTTGTCTGCATTAAATTCCATTTGCCATTTTTCAGCCCATTTTTCAAGTTGGTCCAAATCCCTCTGCAAGCTTTGAAAACCTTCCTCACTGTCCACTACACCTCCAATCTTTGTATCATCAGCAAACTTGCTGATCCAATTTACCACATTATCATCCAGATCATTGATATAGATGACAAACAACAATGGACCCAACACCGATCCCTGCGGCACACCACTAGTCACAGGCCTCCACTCAGAGAAGCAATCCTAGAACTGTCTGTTCTGAATTTCTATCCTGTACTGACACTGATGACTTTTGTAAACCCATTTTACAGGATATTGAAAGAGGAATCACAGGCCGAAATCTCAAACGTCACGTCTAGATCTGACAGAGTCATATTCCTTGGGAGCTGAATATCATCGGACTTTGAATCCAGAAGCAGAAATGATTTGAAAAGATTTCAAACATCAGTATGACTGGAAAAGTACCAACACTCTGCCACACTCGAGTGAGAGTCTACCAGTGCACGGACTAAAGAGTTTCAACCAGTTCCACAGCCTGAATAAATATCACATCATTCACAGCGGGGAGAGACTGTACCTGTGTTGTGAGCGTGGACGAGGCTTCAACTGATTGTCCACCCAAGAAAGAGGCAAGGACACCTGCACCATGGAGAAACCATGGGAATGTGGGGACTGTGGGAAGAGATACAGTTACCCATCAGAGCTGGAAGCTCATCGGCGCAGCCACACTGGGGAGAGGCCATTCACCTGCTCGCAGTGTGAGAAGGGATTCATTCAGTCATCCAGCCTGCAGAGACACCAGCAAATTCACACTGGAGAGAGACTGTTCATCTGCTCTCAGTGTGGAAAGGGATTCACTCGGTCATCCGACCTGCAGACACACCAGCGAGTTCACACTGGAGAGAGACCGTTCACCTGCTCTCAGTGTGGGAAGGGATTCACTCAGTTATCCAGCCTGCAGACACACCAGCGAGTTCACACTGGGGAGAAGCCATTCACCTGCTCTCAGTGTGGGGAGGGATTCACTTGTTCATCTAACCTGCAGGTGCACCAGCGAGTTCACACTGGGGAGAGGCCATTCACCTGCTCTCAGTGTGAGAAGGGATTCATTTGTTTATCCCGCCTGCGGAGGCACCAGCGAGTTCACACTGGGGAGAAACCATTCACCTGCTCTCAGTGTGGGAAGGGATTCACTGACTCATCCAGCCTGCGGATACACCAGCGAGTTCACACTGGGGAGAGGCCATTCACCTGCTCTCAGTGTGGGAAGGGATTCAGAGTTTCATCCCAGCTGCTGAGACACCAACAATTTCACGAGTGATTCCAGAGGTTGGATTCTGCTGTTATTGTTTCTGCTCTCAATTACATCCAGGACTGCATTTTGTTCATTCTCACAGTTGGTCAATGGGGAGGGTCGGGGGGTTTCTTTCTGCTGGACTGGCCGGTCTCACGACTTTGCCTCCAGTGGGCTGATTCTCTTTGAGTCTTGTTGCGAATACCTGGTTTCAGATTTCACAAGGATCACAGAGTGACAGGATGTTAGGAGGTTATAGAGGTTTAGAACATGGAAACAGGCCCTTCGGCCCAACTTGTCCATGCTGCTCAGGTTTTACCACTAAGCTAGTCCCAAAAGGGGTGGCACAGTTATTAGCACTGTTCCTTCACAGCTCCAGGGACCTGGGTTCAATTCCCGGCTTGGGTCACTGTCTGTGTGGAGTTTGCACATTCTCCTCGTGTCTGCGTGGGTTTCCTCCGGGTGCTCCGGTTTCCTCCCACAGTCCAAAGATGTGCGGGTTCGGTTGATTGGCCATGCTAAAAATTGCCCTTAGTGTCCTGAGATGCGTAGGTTAGAAGGATTAGTGGGTAAATATGTAGGGATATGGGGGTAGGGCCTGGGTGGGATTGTGGTCGGTGCAGACTCGATGGGCCGAATGGCCTCTTTCTGTACTGTAGGGTTTCTATGTTTCTAGGTTAATTGCCCGTATTTTGCCCCTATCCCTCTGTACCCATCTTACCCATGTAACTGTCTAAATGTTTTTGAAAAGACAGTATTGTACCCGCCTTAACTACTGCCTCTGGCAACTCGTTCCAGAAACTCACCACCATCTGAGTGAAAAACTGCCCCTCTGGACCCTTTTGTATCTCTCCCCTCTCACTTTAAACCTAAAACTAAGAACAAGGAATGTATCGATAAAATGATTAGAGAACAGAGCCAACGTTTCGAGTCTGGATGACACTTCATATGAGCTGTTATGAAGGGTCATCCAGTATCAAAACATTAGCTATATTCTCTCTCCACAGATGCCGTCAGACCCGCTGAGATTTTCCAGCATTTTCTGTTTTTGTTTCAGATTCCAGCATCCGCAGTATTTTACTCTTCTGATAAAATGATTAGTTCTGATTGGAATCCCCACGACCCTCCCGCAAGACAGGGGGAGTGATGGCAAAGGGAGAAAAAGGATAAGGATGATAAAGACTGTGTTCTGATTCTCGGTGCCCATGTAGTTTTAACAAAACGAGTGAACCAGTTTATAAAGAACAGAAGTTACCCATCGCTAACAAAAACTGATCAAATTAAAATAATTAGGTTGAGGAAGAGAACAAAAGAATTAATAGATGAAGTTTAAAATCAACTTTGTTTTGCTGTTAGAGAAGTTTTTTAAAATTATGAAAAGTGATGTAACTGTGTACCAAGTGTTTTCTGTTCACTCCCCGCTTTAGGTCCTGTAGAAAAGTTAACCCTTTCAGCAGACAGTTGATTTCGTCATAGAGTCATAGAGGTTTACAGCATGGAAACAGGCCCTTTGGCCCAACTTGTCCATGCCGCCCCTTTTTTAACCCCTAAGTTAGTCCCAATTGCCCGCGTTTGGCCCATATCCCTCTATACCCATCTTACCCATGTAATGGTCCAAACACTTTTTAAGATTGAACCCACCTCTACTATTATTGCTAGCACAAGGGGACATAGCTTTAAATTGAGGGGTGAGAGTTCTTTACTAGAGAGTAGTAAGGGCGTGGAATGCCCTGCCTGCAGCAGTCGTGGACTCGTCAACATTAAGAGCATTCAAATGGTTATTGGATAAACATATGGATGATATTGGAATAGTGTAGATTAGAGGGGCTTTAGATTGGTTCCACTGGTCGGCACAACATCGAGGGCCAAAGGGCCTGTACTGCGCTGTAATGTTTTATGTTCTATTACCTCTGGCAGCTTTTTCCAGACACTCATCACCCTCTGTTAGAAAGAAATGCCCCTCTGGACCCTTTTGTATCTCTCCCCTCTCTTAAACCTATGCTCTCTAGTTTTAGACTCCCCTACCTTTGGGAAAAGATGTTGACTATGTAGCTGATCTATGCTTCTCATTATTTTATAAACCTCTATAAGGTCATCCCTAAGCCTCCTACACTCCAGGGAAAAATGTCTCAGTCTATCCAGCCTCTCCTTATAACTCAAACCATCAAGTCCTGGTAGCATCCTTGTAAATCATTTCTGCACTCTTTCTAGTTTAATAATATCCTTTCTATAATAGGGTGACCAGAACTGTACACAGTATTCCACATGTGGTCTTCCCAATGTCTTGTACAACTTCAACAAGACATTCCAACTCCTGTATTCAATGTTCTGACCGATGAAACCAAGCATGCCGAATGCCTTCTTCACCACTCTGTCCACCTGTGACTCCACTTTCAAGGAGTTATGAACCTGTACCCCTCGATCTCTTTGTTCTTTAACTCTCCCCAACGCCCAACCATTAACCTGCCCAGGTTCGATCGACCAAAATGCATCACCTCGCATTTATCTAAATTAAACTCCATCTGCCATTCGTCAGCCCATTGGCCCAATTGATCAAGATCCTGTTGCAATCCTAGATAACCTTCTTCACTGTCCACTATGCCACCAATCTTGGTGCCATCTGAAAAGTTACGATCCATGCCTCCTACATTGTCATCCAAATCATTCTTATAAATGTCAAATAACAGTGGACCCAGCAGCGATCCCTGAGGCACCCCGCTGGTCACAGGCCTCTAGTTTGAAAAAAACCTTCGACAACCACCCTCTGTCTTCTGTCATCAAGCCAATTTTGTATCCATTTGGCTACCTCACCTGGATCCCATGAGATTTAACCTTATGCAACAACCTACCATGTGGTACCTTGTCAAAGGTCTTGCTAAAGTCCATGTAGACAACATCAACTGCACTGCCCTCATCTACCTTCTTGGTTACCCCTTCAAAAAACTCAACCAAATTTGTGAGACATGATTTTCCACTCACAAAGCCATGCTGACCGTCCCTAATCAGTCCTTGTGTCTCTAAATGCCTGTAGATCCTGTCTCTCAAAGTACCTTCTGACAACTTACCCACTACAGATGTGAGGCTCACCGGCCTGTAGTTCCCAGGCTTTTCCCTGCAGCCCTTTTTAAACAAAGGCACAACATTTGCCACCATCCAATCTTCAGGCACCTCACCTGTGACTATCGATGATTCAAATATCTCTGCTAGGGGACTCGCAATTTCCCCCCCTAGCCTCCCACAGTGTCCTGGGATACACTTCATCAGGTCCCAGGGATTTATCTACCTTGATGTGCTTTAAGACTTCCAGCACCTCCTTCTCTGTGATAAGTTCATTCCTCAAGACATCACTATTTTTTTCCCCAAGTTCCTTAACATCCATCCCTTTCTGACCAGTGAATACTGATGAGAAATATTCATTTAGGATCTCACCCATCTCTTGTGGATGCGCACATAGATGACCTTGTTGATCCTTAAGAGGTCCTACTCTCTCCCTAGTTACTCTTTTGCCCTTTATGTATTTGTAGAACCTCTTTGGATTCTCCTTTGCCTTATCTGCCAAAACAATCTCGTGTCTTCTTTTTGCTCTCCTGATTTCTCTCTTAACTCTACTCCTACACCCCCTATACTCTTCAAGGGATACACTTGATCCCAGCTGCCTATGCATGTCATGTGCCTCCTTCTTCTTCTTGACCAGAGCCTCAATATCCCAAGTCATTCAAGGTTCCCTACTTCTCCCAGCCTTGCTCTTCACTCTAAGAGGAATGTGCTTACCCTGAACCCTGGTTAAAACACTTTTGAAAGCCTCCCACTTACCAGACGTCCCTTTGCCTTCCCACAGTTAACTGTCGAAAGTTCCTGCCTGATACCATCAACATTGGCCTTGCCCTAATTTAGATTTTTTACTTTTGGGCCAGACCAATCATTTTCCATAGCTATCTTAAAACTAATGGAATTATGGTCACTGGTCCCAAAGTGATCCCTCACTAACACTTCTATCACCTGCCCTTCCTTATTTCCCAAGAGGAGATCAAGTTTTGCCCCTCTCTAGTTGGGCCATCCACATACTGAATGAGAAATTCCTACTGAATACACTCAACAAATTTCTCTCCATCCAACCCTCTCATACTATGGCTGTCCCAGTCAATGTTGGAAAGTTAAAATCTCCGACTATTACCACCCAATTTTTCTTGGAACTATCTGTATTCTCCTTACATATTTGCTCCTCAATTTCCCGCCGACTATTTGGGGGCCTATAGTACAACCCTATCAAAGTGATTTCCCCCTTCTTGTATCGACTCAGTGGGCGAACCCTTGGATATATCCCCTCTCAGTACTGCCGTGATGTTTTCCTGAATCAAAAGTGCAACTCCCCCTCTTTTCTTTTCTCCTGTTCTGTCTTTCCTCTGGCATCTTGTTTTTAAATTGTTTTTAAATCGCCCGGAAACTCGTGTCTATTTTAGTTTCTAATTGTGGATTTATTGGAGCCAATTAAATGTGGAAATTTTAAGCGTAGCCTGGAAGAATTTGGAATAACTGAGAATTTTATTGTGTTGTCACCTCAACCCAAGATAAAGAACAAAGAGTTTGCAAATGGTAACGTTTGGGATTTTAAATCAACAAAGACGAGATGTTGCCTGTAAAGTCAGGCTTTGGAAGTTGGCTTAAAAAAGGTTAAGTTATAATGAAGGATCTTGTATCTTATTTTAATCAAGGAGTTGTGAGCTTGTAGTGCTCTGTCACTTTAAGAAGCTATAGCTGCGAGAGAGAATGCTGAGGATTCATTGTTTGAAATTTACGAGCTGTGAGAATCTGTGTGTTTTGTTTGTTTTATGTGGATGTTTGTCGATGTGTTTTATCATTGTTTTGGGCTACATTTGTTAAGGTTTATCTTTCTGGGGAATTAACCTTACCATGAGTCTTTAATTAAAGGCATTTTTGGAAGTTTAAAAACAGAATTACAAGAATGCTTAAGTAATTAATTTTGGTTATTGTTGTTGTAAAGCACATGCTAAGTTTCTCTGTTTGTGTGTGGATGATATTTGTGGATTGAACGCTTCAGGCTTTGAGTTTTTCTGTCTGTGATTTAAATCAAACATTTAAAAAAGGAAGTGTAATTCATAAAATGTTTTTTTTCAAAAGTTATGAACTTGGAGCCATATTTACTGGACAGACATCTTTCCAGGATATTTCTCTAAACATGCAGGAATTTTAATCCGGATAAAACTCACATGTGAGAATGAGAGTTTTAATTTGTAATGGTTATTTAAAATTTGGTACATATGAAACGACTCTGACCAATCCTGTGTTGGATTGATCTTGGGTTAAACTTCCTGTCAGGTCCAAAGATTTATTCCTGACACAATTAACACAATGAAAAGGAAAATTCTGGAATTGGATACTGAAGAACAGAGTTTAAAAAGAGAGATTATTAAATAGAAATGTTCCAAGACCATGTGGTCATTAGATTAAAACAAAGGAAGGTTGCTGACATCCATTTGAGAACTTTTAATCCACCCCTTTTCAAACTGAGTCTATGTACAAAGAAAACGCCAAGGATGGTAGATAAGGGGGTCTGGAAAACATCATGATGGGGGCACCTATCTGTTCATGAGATGCTCACAAAGCCCCATGATGCCCAGATACTAATTTAATTGCACCTATATGTAATGTATGTAATCTATCACCATTCTGATTGGATTGTGTCCAGCCGGGATGGGCTGAGTAACTGGATAAGAATTGATGATTTTTTTTGTTGGGTGGAGTTTCACATGGTCAGCCTCTGTGGCTTCTCCCCGCTGGCGTAACTCAATAAACTGTTTGTCGATTGAATCAGGTTTGAGTGTTGAATGATTCTTCTGAGTTCATTCCCCCCCAACACACTGGGTACATTACCACTTCATCCTCGGGAGTGGCCTGATAGGCCGTGGTCCAGACTACATGTGGCCCTTGGGGGGGCCTTTCATGAATCACATGTTTTTGCTTATTGTAGATGCACATTCAAAATGCTTGGAAGCACAGATCATGAGTAATATTACAGGGCAATTAGGACTAGCTTAGTGGTAAAAACTGTGCGACATGGACAAGTTGGGCCGAAGGGCCTGTTTCCATGCTGTAAACCTCTATGACTCTAACTACCTTTTTTGTGGCCTGAAGTTCCCACAATTGGAAAGCAGCCAGATTAGTTCAATAGACAGCCTTAATTGTGAGACAATTAAATAATAAATGATTCATTGATACATATGTTATAAAGGCTGGAAATATAAATTTGAACACAAGTTTATAACTTTTAGAATTGTAAACACATTAAGAATGGTTAAAATGCTGTGGGAATTATCAGATGTTCCCTTCCCATGCTGACAGAATAAAAAAAGATGAAAGGACTTGTTAACCTTGACTGGAGGGAATGAATCGGCTCCTGTTCAAGATGTCTCAACATTGAATGACTGATGTGAACCAATTCTCGGTCGACCCAATTATCAGGCTACCCCAAGCTAAGAGATATCGTTTGAGAGAAAGATATGTCTTAAAATTAAGACAATATGTGCAATTAGCTAAAAACCAAATCAATTTCATTATTGACAAGTTATGGCTAATTCCTAACAATTGGCTGAGCTGGGCTTTCTACATTTTTAAAGTATAAAAAAGGGATTCGAGAAACCAATTTGGTAAAAGTGTTTAAAAGTTAACTTTTTTTATAGTTTGTTTATTAGTGTCACACATAGACTTACATTAACATTGCAATGAAGTTACTCTGAAAATCCCCCAGTCGCCACACTCTGGCGCCTGTTTGGGTAAACTGAGGGAGAATTTAGCATAGCCAATGTACCCAACCAGCACGTCTTTCGGACTGTGGGAGGAAACCGGAGCACCCGGAGGAAACCTGCACAGACACGGGGAGAATGTGCAAACTCCGCACAGCCAGTGACCCAAGCCGGGACTCGAACCCTCTGCTGTGAGGCAGCAGTGCCTCACACTGTGCCCTGCAGAGAGACGTTGGGAGCTGTTAGTTTTACAAGTTATCCACGTTTTCAGAGCCATCACTTCATGTCCTGGTTTGAGAAGGATGGAGAAGTTAAAGTTCAGCTTTCCTCCTTTTGCTGTAGATCCATACTTTGCTTTTTTATCTTTCTGACTTGTTACATTTTTAATGGTTCATAAACTTTCTGAATTCACCGTTTAAAATATCCTTTCTTGCCATATGGTTAAGTCACTGGAACCTGGTGTGATTTACGATGAAGGAAGTTATTGTAAACAAGAGAACCCCCATAAATCTTAGTTCAAACAAATCAAAGTTCTTATAAATGGAATGTTATCCTTTATTCCGAGAGAAATTGAACATAGAAGTAAAGATGTTATGCTCCAGTTGTGCAGGGCGTTGCTGAGATTGCACCTTGAACACAGGGTACAATTTTGTCTCCTATTAAACAAAGGATATAAATACATTGGAAGCAGTTCAGAGGAGGTTCACAAGATTGATTCCCTATCCAGTAGTGTGAAACATTAACACTGTTTCTCTCTCCACAGATGCTGCAAGACGTGTTGTGTTTTTCCAGCTCTTTCTGTATTTATTTTAGATCTACCTGTAGTGGTAGGAAAAACACTATTTACTATCCAGGATAAAATAAATGTCCTTTCAGTGGAAATGTGCTCTCCCAGGCTCAAAGAGCATCAGAGAACGAGAAGCAAAGTCGTGAGTCCAGCCAGTCCAACAGGAGGAAACCCTCCGACCCTCCCACTTCACCAACTGTCAGAATGAACATGGTTTAGTCCTGGATGTGATTAACAGCAGCAAGAACAGCAGAATCCAACCCCTGTCATCATTCGTGAACTCGCTGGTGTCTCCGCAGGCTGGATGACTGAGTGAATCCTTTCCCACACACACAGCAGGTGAACGGTCTCTCCCCAGTGTGAACTCACTGGTGTTCCCGCAGGTGGGATGAAGTTCTAAATCTCTTTGTGCAGTGAGAGCAGCAGAACGGTCTCTCCTCAGTGTGAATGCACTGGTGGATCATCACATCCCGAGAACTTTTGAAACCACTTCCACAATCCGAGCATTTAAAGGGGGTATCATTGGTGTGAGTGAGATTGTGGCTCAGCAGGTTGGATGAATGAGTGAATTCCTTCCCACACACAGAGCAGGTGAACGGTCTCTCCCTGGTGTGAACTCACGGTGTGATCACACGGGTTGGATTCTGCTGTTATTGTTTCTGCTCTCAATTACATCCAGGACTGCATTTTGTTCATTCTCACAGTTGGTCAATGGGGAGGGCCGGAGGGTTTCTTTCTGCTGGACTGGCCGGTCTCATGACTTTGCCTCCATTGGGCTGATGCTCTTTGAGTCTTGTTGTGAATACCTGGTTTCAAATTTCACACGGATCGCAGAGTGACAGGGAAGTTGAGATGTTTAGTTAGCATTTCTGTCTAAAACCCCTCAAATGCCCATCCAATTTCCTTTGTAATTGTTTATTGTCTCCACTTCCTCCACCCTCGTCGGCAGCGAGTTCCAGGTCATTACCATTCGCTGCATCAGAATATTCTTCCCACATCCCCATCTGCATCTCTGACCCAAAACCTTAAATCAATGTCCCCCCCATCCTTGTCCCATCAGCGAATGGGAACAGCTTTTCTTTGTCCACCTTATCTAAACCTGTCAGAATCTTGTCCACCTCTATCAAATCTCCCCTCAACCTCCTTTGCTCCAAGGAGAACAACCCCAGCCTGTCATTGACAATAAAGAACAAACTAACAGAATGTGTTAATACCTGAAATCAAATGGGAATGTTTAATTTCTGTTTTAATGATATTGTGAATATATTGTCCTGGACCATAAAGAAATTGGAATAATTCACCTTGGGTGTGGTTGAGTGGAATATATCAATCTGGTATCCACCTACAGTCGAGTGCAAGTCTGGAATGTGTAGCTGGGATGAATAAATTGATCACTTTCTCTGGGAGATATTTACATCTTTGTTCATGAACTTTGTTTTCAAGAAATCTACATTTGAAAGCCCGGCCACTACATGAAACATCCATCACAGGGGGAGATAAGAAAGACAGATACTCACTTTGATCTTTTCATCCACGCATCTGAGAGTTAAGAATGTGTGACATGATTTTGGGATACCGGAGTGAGTGTACAGATGTGATTTGTTACGTGTGAAAAATAGCAAGCCTAAATTCATGGTGAGATGGAGTGAAGTGCAGGTCCCAAACACACACAGCTACTTGAGACACAGCAGGAGATGAAATGGTGAATGTGGCCAGGGGATTGAGACAACATTGTGACATCATCAAGGCACTGACACACACTCCAGAGAGAAACTGAGTTCAAAACAATCAGGATCCAATTAAACACAATACACATGGACAGCAAGTGAGGAAAATTGAAGTAAAATGCGTAATATAATAGATTGGGACAATTAAGGGATTGGGAGAAATAATACTGAATAAGAACTGTCCACAAGTTGGATAGGGGTACAGAGAGAGCTGGAGAATCTTTTACATGATGTGGAGATGCCGGCGTTGGACTGGGGTAAACACAGTAAGAAGTTTAACAACACCAGGTTAAAGTCCAACAGGTTTATTTGGTAGCAAAAGCCACACAAGCTTTCGGGGCTCTAAGCCCCTTCTTCAGGTGAGTGGGAATTCTGTTCACAAACAGAGCTTATAAAGACACAGACTCAATTTACATGAATAATGGTTGGAATGCGAATACTTACAACGAATCAAGTCTTTAAGATACAAACAATGTGAGTGGAGAGAGCATCAAGACAGGCTAAAAAGATGTGTATTGTCTCCAGACAAGACAGCCAGTGAAACTGCAGAGTTGGTGGTGGTGGGAATGTCACTGGCCGAGTAATGCAGAGACCCAGCAAAGGATCTGGGGACAGGCAGCTGGTGGGATTTGAATTCAGTGAATCAATCTGGAATTATATAAAGTTAGTCTCAGAAACGGTGACCATGAAACTATCGACTGTTGTAAAAACCTGTCCAGTTCACCCTATTAATGCTCCCTATCAGGGAGGGAAATCTGCCATCCTTACCCGGTCTGGCCTACATGTGAATCCAGACCCACACAGCGATGTGGGTGACTCTTAACTGTCCCTCTGAAATGGCCGAGCAAGTCACTCCATTCAAGGGCAATTAGGAGCTGAGCAACGTGTGCTGGGGCTTTGTCAGCAGTGTCCACATCCCAGGGAAGAATAAAGAATATTCCACGGAAAGTGATGGGTGATTTGAAATGAATTGAAAGTCGGTCAGGAGGTGCTCGTATCGTCCAGAGCTGCTTTTCAATGGATCCTCCTGTTTAAAATAAAAACACATCAGTGTGCCCCTTTCCCAGACACACTGACCTTGGAATATCACAATGCTGTTTTTAAACATTCCTTTGTTAAAGAATCAGTCATTTAGAATTATGAAACAGACAGAAATTAAATGTTCTGTTTTTTCCTGGGATCCTCCTGTGCCTGGCACCGGTGTCCTGAACAAGGTTATTAACATTCTCTGTGTTAAAGGTTCCTCCTGGTTCTTGCTGTCTGTTGTGTCCTTTCTCACAGTCTGTACCAGGACATTTCTATTGAAAGGTTGTTAAGAAATTCCAGTGAATTCCAGCCCCTTGTGTAACGTTCCATTTGGTGTGTGTCAGATTCAGAGATGTCCACGTGTGTGTGAAAAGGGTTCTGGATAAGGGTTTTAACCCTTCTTTCCCCGTTAGTAACAATGAGCCCTGTATTCAATTCTAAAGTATAAAGTCCTCATCAGATATCAATTCTACCTGTTATCTACATTTCACCAACCAGTCTATATTTTCATCACAGGACTGCAGTGGGAGCACCGTCAACATCTTACTGACTTGATTGATTTTATCGAGGAGGTGACGAAGGTGATCGATGAGGGTAGAGCAGTGGATGTTGTGAACATGGATTTTAGTGAGGCTTTCGACAAGGTCCCTCATGGTCGGCTCATCCAGAAGATTAAGATGCATGGGATTCATGGTGACTTGGCCGCTTGGATTCAGAATTGACTTGCCCATAGAAGTCAGAGAGTAGTGGTGGAGGGTGTTTTTCTGGCTGGAAGTCAGTGACTAGTGGTGTTCCACAGGGATCCGTACTGGGACCTCTGCTGTTTGTGATAAATATAAATGACTTGGATGAAAATGTGGATGTGTGGGTTAGTAAGTTTGCAGACAACACAAAGCTAGATAGAGTTGTAAATAATGTAGAAGGTTGTCAAACGATACAGTGGGATATAAATCAGCTGGAGATATGGTTGGAGAAATGGCAGATAGAGTTTAATCTGGGCAAGTGTGAGATACTGCACTTTGGGAGATCAAATATTAAGGATAAGTATACAGTTAATGGCAGGTCCCTGAACAACATTGATGCACAGAGGGATCTTGGGGTTCCAATCCACAGTTCCCTGAAATTGGCCACAAAAATAAATAAGTGGTAAAGAAGGCATATGGCATGCTTGCCTTTATTGAGTACAAGAGTAAGGATGTCATGTTGCAGCTTTATAAAACTTTGGTTAGGCCGCACTCAGAATATTGTATTTAACTCTGGTTGCCACGTTACAGGAAGATGTAGAGGATTTGGAGAGGGTGCAGAAGAGGTTTACCAGGATGCTGCCTGGATTAGAGGGTACGAGCTATAAGGAGAGGCTGGACAAACTAGGGTTGCTTTCTCTGAAGCAGCGGAGGCTGAGGGGAGACCTGATAGAAGTCTATGAAATGATAAGAGACATAAGAACATAAGAACATAAGAAATAGGAGCAGGAGTAGGCCATCTAGCCCCTCGAGCCTGCCCCGCCATTCAATAAGATCATGGCTGATCTGACGTGGATCAGTACCACTTACCCGCCTGATCCCCATAACCCTTAATTCCCTTACCGATCAGGAATCCATCCATCCGCGCTTTAAACATATTCAGCGAGGGAGCCTCCACCACCTCAGTGGGCAGAGAATTCCAGAGATTCACCACCCTCTGGGAGAAGAAGTTCCTCCTCAACTCTGTCTTAAACCGACCCCCCTTTATTTTGAGGCTGTGTCCTCTAGTTTTAACTTCCTTACTAAGTGGAAAGAATCTCTCCGCCTCCACCCTATCCAGCCCCCGCATTATCTTATAAGTCTCCATAAGATCCCCCCTCATCCTTCTAAACTCCAACGAGTACAAACCCAATCTCCTCAGCCTCTCCTCATAATCCAAACCCCTCATCTCCGGTATCAACCTGGTGAACCTTCTCTGCACTCCCTCCAATGCCAATATATCCTTCCTCATATAAGGGGACCAATACTGCACACATAGATAGGGTTGACAGTCAGAATCTTTTTCCCAGAGTTGAAATGTCTATTACTAGGGGGCATGCACTTCAGGAGAGACGGGGAAAGTTCAAAGGAGATGTGAGGGGCAACTTTTATAACACAGAGAGTGGTAGGTGGCTGGAACGTGCTGCCAGGGGTGGATGAGGCCCATTATCTTTAATGGGCTTTTAGATAAGCACATGAATATGCAAGGAATAGAGGGATATGGACCAAGGGCAGGCAGAAAGGAATAGTTTAATTTGGCTTCATGTTCGACACAACATGGTGGGCTGAAGGGTCTGTTCCTGAGCTGTACTGTTCTACGTTCTATTTGTGATCTCCATTTAGAAAAAGGAAGTGAAGGCACTGGAGGAGGGGCAAGTAAGGTTCACAAGAATAATCCCAGAACTCGAATCACTTGTGAACTTGCTGGTGTTTCACTAAGTTTGTTGACCGAGTGAATCCCTTCCTACAGTCAGAGCAGGTGAATGGTCTCTTCCCAGTGTGAACTCACAGGTGGGACATCAGTTCCCGAGAGCTTTTGAAGCCACTCCCACAGTCAAAACACTTAAAGGGTCTCTCCTGGGTGTGAGTGACTTTGTGTCTGCGCAGGCTGGATAACCAAGGAAATCCTTTCCCAACACACAGAGCAGGTGAATAGTCTCTCCCCAGTGTGAACTCACTGGTGTTTCAGCTGAAGATATTCTAAACCTCTTTGTGCAGTGAGAGCAGGGGAACAGTCTCTCCTCAGTGTGAATGCACTGGCGGGATACCAGTTAGTCAGAGCTTTTGGAGCCATGCCCACAGTCAGAGCAGCTGAACGGCCTCTCCCCTGTGAATGCGCTGGTGGATCATCAGTTCCTGAGAGCTTTTGAGTCCAGCCTCTCAGTCAGAGCATTTAAAGAGTCTGTCCTTGGTGTGAGTGGCTTTGTGTTTCAGCAGCTGGATGTCGGAGTGAAGGTGAATGGTCTCTCCCTGGTGTGAACTCGCTGGTGCATCCACAGGTGGGATGACTGAGTGAAACCCATCCCACACACAGAGCAGGTGAATGGTCCATCCCGAGTGTGAACTCGATGGTGTGCCCGCAGACTGGGATGAATCACTGAACCCTTTCCCACACACGGAGCAGCTGAGCGGCCCCTCCTCAGTGTGAATGCGCTGGTGGATCATCAGTTTCCGAGAGCTTTTGAAGCCACTCCCACAGTCAGAATGTTTAAAGGGTCTCTAATTGGCGTGAGTGGCTTTGTGTGTCAGCAGGTTGGATGAATAAGTGAATCCCTTCCCACACACAGAGCAGGTGAATGGTCTCTCCCCGGTGTGAACCCGCTGGTGTTCCCACAGGTTGGATGACCTTCTAAATCTCTTTGTGCAGTGAGAGCAGCTGAATGGTCTCTCCTCAGTGTGAATGCGCTGGTGTGTCAGCAGGGAGTACGACGTTTTAAATCTCTTTGAGCAATGAGAGCAGCTGAACAGTCTCTCCTCAGTGTGAATGCGCTGGTGTCTCATCAGATACTGAGAGCTTTTGAAACCACTCCCACATTCAGAGCATTTAAAGGGTCTGTCCTGGGTGTGAGTGAGATTGTGATTGTGCAGACCGGCTGAAGTAGTGAATCCCTTCCCACACACAGGACAGGTGAACGGCCTCTCCCCAGTGTGAATGCGCTGGTGTTTCACCAGTTCCCAAGAGCTTTTGAAGCCACTCCCACAGTCAGAGCATTTAAACGGTCTCTCATTGGTGTGAGTGAGATTGTGTGTCAGCAAGTGGGATAACCGAGTAAATCCCTTCTCACACACAGAGCAGGTGAACGGTCTCTCCCCAGTGTGATTGTAATGGTGTGTTTCCAGCTCACATGGGAACCTGAATCCCTTCCCACAATCAGAGCAGGTGAATGGTCTCTCCCCGGTGTGACTGCGTCGATGAGTTTCCAGCAGAGATGGGAACCTGAATCTCTTCCCACAGTCCCCACATTTCCATGGTTTCTCCATGCTACGGGTGTCCTTGTAACTCTCCAGGTTAAACAATCAGTTAAATCTCACACAGAACACGGGTACAGTCTCTCCCCGCTCTGAATGTGCGATGTATTTTCAGGCTGTGTAACTGGTTGAAGCTCTTTCCATACTCAGTGCACTGGAACACTCTCACTCGGGTGTGTGTGTGTGTCTCAGTGCTTTTCCAGTCAAACTGATGTTTAAAATCTTCTGAAGCAGAAAGAACATGGAAACATTTCTCCTTCTAGAATCAAATGTGGCTAATATTCAGGTCCCGATAAATTGAATGACTCCGTCAGATGTTGATGTGATGTTAGTTTTGAGTTTTTGTCTTTAAATCCTCACCTTCTGATATTCTGTAAAAGGAATTTACAAAAGTAATTATTGTAAAAATTATTGTAAAAATTCATCAATGTCAGTGCAGGACAGAAATTCAGAACAGACAGTTCCAGTTTCTATGGAACATTCTTTTCTCTCTCATTCCTCAAAAGCTGTGAATCTCCATCCCACACACTCTCCCTCCATTCTCACTCTGCTGTATCTAATATTCACCCTCCCAATTCTCCTGAAGGTGCTGATTGAGGCTGATTGACAGATCCATGCTCACTGCTTCCTGTCCAACACAGAATCGCTAAGCAGAGACTGAGAGCCAAGTTCCGCACACAAGGTTGGCCTCAACCGGGATCTTGGGTTCATGTCACACTATCTGTAACCCCCACAGCTTGTCTGGACTTGCAAAATCTCACTAACTGTCCTGTCTGGAGACAATACACATCTCTTTAACCTGTGCTTAACCCTCTCTCCACTCACATTGTCTGTACCTTTAAGACTTGATGACCTGTAAAGACTCGCATTCCAACCATTATCTTGTAAATTGAGTCTGTGTCTTTATATGCCCTGTTTGTGAACAGAACTCCCACTCACCTGATGAAGGGGCTTGGAACTCCGAAAGCTAGTGGCTTGTGCGACCAAATAAACCTGTTGGACTTTAACCTGGTGTTGTTAAACTTCTTACTGTCCTGTCCTGGACACAGAGAGCTGGAAATCTCCATGCAGGCGGCCAAACAGATATATGTCTATCTGACTGGACTAACAATGTGTGGAATGTACAGACTGGATTCACTTCCTTTCCCTTCAGTTGCTGCAAGTCCCCAATTTCCCCCAGAATGAGAAAAGAAATGGAAAGGGGGAGAAAAGAAAGTGTTTTACTCACAGGAGGAAGTTTTACTCTGTCCACTCCCCCAAGGCCCAGGGCTGCGCATGTCCAAGGGAGAGGGGAAGCTGCGCACGTGCGGTAGAGTGCCCACCCCCTGGTCCTTATGCTGAGGTGTTGACCAATGGGGGAGTTGAAGGACCGGAAGGACTCTGGTCCTCCAGCCAATCAGAGCTCCCCATTGTCTGAATGCGGAAGTGGACAATGAGCTTGTTCAGTTGCTCATTCCTGCCCAGCAAAGCTGCTGCTGCTCCCTCTCTGAATGAACATTGAGCTTCAGACAGGCTCAAACTTCCTCCTGTCTCTCCGACATCTCTGAGTAAAACACTTTCTTCTCTCCCCGCTTCCATTTCTTTTCTCATTCTGGAGTTGAATTTTTAACTTCCAGGTCACCACTCGCTGCTTCAATAAAGATCCTCCTCACATTCTTCATGTTTCTCTAACCAGGTGATACAGTGTATTACACACATCATCAGTCTGCTCATTTATGTCCAATTGTAAAGCTTTAACGTGGCTGTCAGCTTGAAGATTTGCAGCTTTTTTTGTCCAGAACAGGAAGCAGTGAGCATGGATCTGTCAATCAGCCTCAATCAGCACCTTCAGGAGAATTGGGAGGGTGAATATTAGATACAGCAGAGTGAGAATGGAGGGAGAGTGTGTGGGATGGAGATTTATGATTTTTGGGGAATGAGAAAGGAAAGAATGTTCCATAGAAATTGTCTGTTCTGAATTTCTCTCCTGTACTGACACTGATGACTTTTGTAAATTCCTTTTACAGGATATCAGAGGGTGAGGATTTACAGACAGTGTTCCAGTGCGCTGAGTGTGGAAAGAACTTTAACCAGTTATACAACCTGAAAAAAACATCTCAGCATTCACAGTGGGGAGAGACTGTACCCATGTTCTGTATGTGGACGAGGCTTCAACTGATAGCCAAACCTGGAGAGTCACAAGGGCACCCGCACCATGGAGAAACCGTGGAAATGTGGGGACTGTGGGAAGGGATTCAGATTCCCATCTCGGCTTGAAGTTCATCGACACATTCATACTGGGGACAGACCATTCACCTGTTGCATGTGTGGGAAGGGATTCATTCAGTCATCCGACTTGCTGACACACCAGCAAGTTCATATCAGGGAGATGCCGTTCACCTGCAGCATGTGTGGGAAGGGATTCATTCGCTCATCCCAGCTGCTGAGTCACAATCTCTCTCACACCAGTGAGAAACCCTTCAACTGCTCTGACTGTGGGAGCGGATTCAAAAGTTCTTGGGAACTGGTGTCCCATCAACGTGTTCACACTGAGGAGAGGCCGTTCAGCTGCTCTCACTGCACAAAGAGATTTAAAAGGTCATCCAACCTGCGGGTACATCAGCGAGTTCACACTGGAGAGAAACCATTCACCTGCGCCATGTGTGGCAAGGGATTCACTGCTTCATCCAGCCTCATGAAACACAAAGGTACTCACAGCAATGAGAGACCTTTTAAATGTGCTGACTGTGGGAGCGGCTTCAAAAGTGCTGCAGTTCTTCGAGAGCATGAGCGCATTCACACTGAGGAGAGACCGTTCAGCTGCTCACAATGTTCAGTGAGGTTTAAAAGGTCATCCACGCTGCAGAGACACCAGCGAGTTCACACTGGGGAGAAACCATTCACCTGCTCTCAATGTGGGAAGAGATTCACTCGGTCATCCGACCTGCGGAAACACCAGCGAGTTCACACTGGGGACAGACCGTTAAGCTGCTCTGTGTAGAAAGTATTAACTTGGTTATCCAGCTTGCTGAAACCCAAAGTCACTCACACCAAGTAGAGACCCTTTCAATGCTCTGAATGGGGGAGTGACTGTGTACAGTTCTGGTCACCCGATTATAGAAAAGATATTATTAAACGAGAAAGAGTGCAGAAAAGATTTACTAGGATGCTACCGGGACTTGATGGTTTGCGTTATAAGGAGAGGCTGGATAGACTGGGACTTGTTTCTCTGGCGCGTAGGGGGCTGAGGGGTGACCTTATAATAAGGAAAATAATAAGGGACATTGATAAGGTAGATAGTCAATATCTTTTCCCAAAGGTAGGGGAGTCTAAAACTAGAGGGCATAGGTTTAAGGTGAGAGGGGAGAGATACAAAAGGGTCCAGAGGGGCAACCTTTTCACACAGAGGGTAGTGAGTGTCTGGAACAAGATGCCAGAGGTAGTAGTAGAGGCAGGTACAATTTCGACAGTTACATGGGTAAGATGGGTAGAAAGGGTTATGGGCCCAATGCGGGCAATTGGGACTAGCTTAGGGCTTTTAAAAAAAAGGGGGGGCATGGACAAGTTGGGCCAAAGGACCTGTTTCCATGCTGGAAAGCTCTATGACTTCACAAGGTCTGCAGAACTGGTGTCCCACCAGTGCAGTCTCACGGAGGAGAGAGCATTCAGGTGTTCTCACTGCACAGAGGTTTTAAAGCTCATCAAACCTGTGGATTCACCAGTGAGTTCACACTGGGGAGAGACCATTCACCTGCTTTGTGTGGGAAAGGATTCACTCAGTTATCCACTCTGCTGACACCCCAGCGAGTTCACATCTTTCCTAAAGTGTGGGGCCCATATATAGGGTTCCATTCCAGAGGGATATAATTGAAAACCAGCGAGGTTATGGCCAACTTGTTTAGAACCAGGGTTAGAGTAAACTGGGAGCCCTGTCAAAATTAGTGATCTGCATTTAGAAGAAGGAAAGAGAGGCACTGGAGATGGAGCAACATAGATTGACAAGAATAATCCCAGAACTGAGAGCTTTTAACCCTCAGGAAAGTCTGAGGCTGCTTTTCCCTGGAAAAGAGAAGACTGAAGGGTGACCGAAATGTAATGGAGGACATGCCCTTGTCTACATCAAAGGTGATGAAGTGGAGATGGTTCGAGATCTTCATGTTTTGAGGTGTTCAGATCATCAACAACCTGTTCTGGTCCCTCCATGCCGACGCTATCGTTAAGAAAGCCCACCAATGCCTCTACTTTCTCAGAAGACTAAGGAAATTTGGCATGTCAGCTATGACTCTCTCCAACTTCTACAGGTGCACCATAGAAAGCATTCTTTCTGGATGCATCACAGCTTGGTATGGCTCCAGCTCTGACCAAGACCGCAAGAAACAAAGGGTTGTGAACGTAGTTCAGTCATCACGTAAACCAGCTTCCCGTCTATTGACTCCGTCTACACTTCCTGCTGCCTCGGAAAAGCAGCCAGCGTAATTAAGGACCCCACGCACCCCGGACCTCCTCTCTTCCATTGGGAAAAGGATACAAAAGTCTGAGATCACGTACCAACAGACTCAAGAACAGCTTCTTCCTATTACACATTAAGCTGATCTTTCCCTTCACCCTATCGTTAACTGTAACACTATTCTGCACCCTCTACTTTCCTTCTCCCCTATGTACTCTGAACGGTGTGTTTTGTCTGCAACGGCTTGCAAGAAACAATATTTTTCACTGTATCCAAATGTACCCATTGTACCCATTGGCAAGAGGGACAGGGGCCAAACGCAGGCAATTGGGACTAGCTTAGTGGTAAAAACTGGGTGGTTTGGACAAGTTGGGTCGAAGGGTATGTTTCCATGCTGTAAACCTCGATGACTCGAATGTGACAATAATGAATCAATCACTCTGAATGGTTGAAGTGAAGAGCGTGAATACATTGAAAGGGAAGCTGGATAGAATCACAGAATCCTACAGTGCAGAAGGAGGCCATTTGGCCTATAAAGTCTGCACCGACCACAATCCAACTCAGGCTATCCCCATAACCCCATGCATTTATCCTAGCCAGTCCCCCTGACACTAAGGGGCAATTTTAGCGTGGCCAATCAACCTAACCTGCACATCTTTGGACTGTGGGAGGAAACCGGAGCACCCGGAGGAAACCCACGCAGACACGGGGAGAATGTGCAAACTCCAGACAGACTGTGACCCAACCCGGGTCCCAGGCGCTGTGAGGCAGCAGTGCTAACCACTGTACCGCCATGTCGCCAACAGATAGTAAAATAAGGGAGTACAATTTTTAAAAATCCATTTCCTATCTCTGTCACTGAAAGCCGATTCAGTGCACCACAGTTTGGAACATATTCCAATGCACTAAATCTATATTTGAGATGAAGCTGAAATCATGCTGTTTGAACTTTCCCAACATACTGTATATTATCCAACATTTATATAAAACATCTCCTCAGTTTCACTATACTCCATTAAATCCTCAATATGAAGGAAACAGATAGTTTTTATCTAGAAATCAAATCTTTCTCTTCAATAATATCAAACCAGGGAGGATTAATGATTCTAATTGGAATTTAATGGAACCCAGTCAACTGGAAAAATATTTAGGTGCTCGATTCGCCCCTTGGTTAGGTTGAAAGGATACAGTTTGGGAAAACCTATTAAAAACATGGACAGTAATCAGAAGCGTAACCCTCAGAGAAATTTCATATTTTAAAGACTTATTTTATTCCCTGGTTTTATTATCATCTCATTTTAAACAAAACCTCACAAAATAGACGTATTTCATTGCAGAATGTTATTAGGAAGGCGGCAAAAGAGATTTTACATCTGCCTAACCATATTGCCGATGACATTTGATGTGCCAAGACTAGAGATGGAGGTCTAGCCTTACCGAAATTGGAGAGGGTGGTGCCAATTGCAGTTTTTAAGAAATGATTTACTTTTAAAACTAGAAATGATTCGGTGGTGTTGGCATCATTCCAATTTAGCGGCACAGATTTAGATCCCAAGTGTAACCAGTTGAGAAGTCTCCGGGTCATCAGGGAAGGCGAGGATAGAGAGGATCTTGTCAAACAGCATTACGGTTTGGTACGGCAGTTGTTCCATTTCTGACCAGAAAGCTCTGCAGCGGGTAGTCAAAACTGCCCAATGCATCATCGGCATCCAGGACATTTATCACAAATGCTGTCTGTGGAGATATCTCCGCATCACTAGAGATTCCAGTCAGAGACTGTTTGTTCCCCTGCCATCTGGGAGGCGCTACAGATGTATTTGACCTGTATGACCAGCTACAGGAACAGCTTCTTCCCCAGCGCTGTTACCCAGCTGAACTCCGTCCTTTAACATATCCTCAGGCGATGGGTATTTTGCAATACACATGTATACACTTAATGTTTGAGGGCAAATCAACATCTGGCACGTGGGAGGCTTTCAAGTGTAAGTTGATAGGGATTCAGGACCGGCACATTCCTGTAAGGATGAAGGATAAGTATGGCAAGTTTTGGAACCTTGGATAACGAGAGATATTGTGAACCTAGTCAAAGAGAAAAAGGAAGCATTTGTCAAAGCTAGGAGGCTGGGAACACACGAAGCAAGTGTGGAATACAAGGAAAGTAGAAAGAAACTTAAGCAAGAAGTAAGGAGGGCTAAAAGGGGTCACAAAAAAGCATTGGCCAGCAGGATTAAGGAAACTCCCAAGGCTTTTTATACATATATAAAGAGCAAGAGGGTAGCCAGGGAGAGGGTTGGCCCACTCAAGGACAAGGGAGGGAATCTATGCATGGAGCCAGAGGAAATGGGCGAGGTATTAAATGAGTACTTTGTGTCAGTATTCACCAAAGAGAAGGACTTGGTGGATGTTGAGTCTGGGAAAGGGTGTGTAGATAGTTTGAGTCATGTTGAGGTCAAAAAGGAGGAGGTATTGGGGTTCTTGAGAAACATTAAGGGAGACAAGTCCCCAGGGCCTGATGGGATATACTCCAGAATACTGAGGGAGGCAAGTGAAGAAATTGCTGGGGTCTTGAGAGAAATCTTTGTATCCTCACTGGCTACAGGGGAGGTCCCAGAGGGTTGGAGAATAGCCAATGTTGTTCCTTTGTTTAAGAAGGGTAGCAAGGATAATCCAGATAATTACAGGCCGGTGAGCCAAACATCAGTGGTAGGGAAATTATTGGAGAGGATTCTTCGAGACAGGATTTATTCCCACTTGGAAATAGGTGGACGTAATAGTGAGAGGCAACATGGTTTTGTGAAGGGGAGGTCTTGTCCCACGAACTTGATCGAGTTTTTCGAGGAAGTGACGAAGATGATTGAGGGCAGGGCAGTGGATGTTGTCTACATGGACTTCAGTAAAGCCTTTGACAAGGTCCCTCATGGCAGATTGGTGCAGAAGGTGAAGTCACATGGGATCAGAGGTGAGCTGGCAAGGTGGATACAAAACTGGCTCGGTCAAAGAACAGTAAGAAGTCTCACAACACCAGGTTAAAGTCCAACAGGTTTACTTGGCAGCACTAGCTTTCGGAGCCCCAAGCTCCTTCCTCAGGTGAGTGAGTCACCTGAGGAAGGAGCTTGGGGCTCCGAAAGCCAGTGCTGCCAAATAAATCTGTTGGACTTTAACCTGGTGTTGTGAGACTTCTTACGTGCTTCCCCCAGTCCAACACCGGCATCTCCACATCATCGGTCAAAGAAGACTGAGGGTAGCAGTGGAAGGGTGCATTTCTGAATGGAGGGCTGTGACAAGTGGTGTTCCTCAGGGATCAGTGCTGGGACCTTTGCTGTTTGTAATATATATAAATGATTTGGAGGAAAATGTGACTGGTTTGATTCGTAAGTTTGCGGACGACACAAAGATGGATTTGTGGATAGCGATGAGGACCATCAGAGGATACAGCAGGATATAGATCAGTTGGAGACTTGGGCAGAGAGATGGCAGATGGAGTTTAATTTGGACAAACATGAGGTCATGCATTTTGGAAGGTCTTATACAGATAGGAAATGTACAGTAAATGGCAGAACCCTTAAGAGTATTGATAGGCAAAGGGATCTGGGTGTACAGGTACACAAGTCACTGAAAGTGGCAATGCAGGTGGAGAAGGTAGTCAAGAAGGCATACAGCATGCTTACCTTCATCAGCCGGGGCACTGGGTTTAAAAATTGGCAAGTCATGTTGCAGCTTTATAGAACCTTAGTTAGGCCACACTTGGAATATTGTGTTCAATTCTGGTTGCCACACTATCAAAAGAATATGGAGGCTTTCGAGAGAGTACAGAAAAGATTTACCAGGATGTTGCCTGGTATGGAGGACATTAGCTATGAGGAGAGGTTGGAGAAACTTGGTTTGTTCTCACTGGAACGACGGAAGTTGAGGGCCGACCTGATTGAAGTCTACAAGATTATGAGAGGCATGGACAGAGTGGATAGTCAGAAGCTTTTCCCCAGGGTGGAAGAGTCAATTACTAGGGGGCATAGGTTTAAGGTGTGAGGGGCAAGGTTTAAAGGAGATGTACGAGGCAGATTTTTTACACAGAGGGTGGTGGCTGCCTGGAACTTGTCGCCGAGGCAGGTAGTGGAAGCGGATATGGTAGTGACTTTTAAGGGGCGTCTTGACAAATACATGAATAGGATGGGAATAGAGGGATATGGTCCACGGAAGGGTAGGGGGTTTTAGTTCAGACAGGCAGCATGGTTGGTGCAGGCTTGAAGGGCCTGCTCCTGTGCTGTAATTTTCTTTTAGAACCATAGAACCATAGAAAATTACAGCTCAGAAACAGGCCTCTTGGCCCTTCTTGTCTGTGCCGACCATTTTATGCCTAGCCCCACTGACCTGCACTTGGACCATATCCCTCCACACCCCTCTCATCCATGAACCCATCCAAGTTTTTCTTAAATGTTAAAACTGACCCCGCATTTACCACTTTATCCGGCAGCTCATTCCACACTCCCACCACTCTCTGCGTGAAGAAGCCCCCCCTAATATTCCCTTTAAACTTTTCTCCTTTCACCCTTAACCCATGCCCTCTGGTTTTTTTCTCCCCTAGCCTCAGCGGAAAAAGCCCGCTTGCATTCACTCTATCTATACCCATCAAATTTCTTTGACTATTTCTTTGACTATTGGCATTATTTTATAATGACGACTGCATTTGCTTTTTTCTTTGTATCTTGGAGCCTGCAAGCTCTCTTTCCGTTGTATTTGTGCACTATACAATGACAAAATTGAAGTGATTTGGACCCGCCAAATGCTTTCCATCAAAAAGCAGGTCATGAAGAAAGTCCAATTTTGGGTTGGCATCAATTTTAAGCTCACAAATGGTCCACCTTAAATTACCAAGGAATTGGCATTTCCTACTTCCTCGACCTGGTTTCTAATCACTGGCTGAACTTTAACTTTTGTAAAAGCACAACCTCAGAATTAAGGGACAGTCCTTTAAAACAGAGATGAGGAGGAATTTCTTCAGCCAGAGAGTGGTGAATCTGAGGAACTCTTTGCTGCAGAAGGCTGTGGAGGCCGGGTCATTGAGTATCTTTAAGACAGAGATAGATAGGTTCTTGATTAACAAGGGGATCGGGGGTGATGGGGAAAAGGCAGGAGAATGGGGATGAGAAAAAATCAGCCATGATTGAATGGCGAAGCAGACTCGATGGGCCGAGTGGCCTAATTCTGCTCCTATGTCTTATGGTCTTAAGGAGTCAAATTTTATTAATACTCTGATTCGAAGTAATGCATACCCGGCAAGAATTTTTTTAGCATTTGGAAAATCCGGAGGTAGTGAATTATGCTGAAGTTGCAACTCCGTGAACGAAACGATTGGACATATTTGAGGCTCTTGTCCTTTTGTCAAAAATGCCAGAATCCTCAGACACAATAAAATCTTGCATCAATTGGAGGAGTATGCACACACACATCATTTTAAAGTTATTTCAGGACCCCCAATAAGAACGGCCGATAAAACAACTGTATAAACCCGACATGCTGATCAGCAATGGGAAAGAAGTTGCGGCTGTTGATATCACAACAAGATTGAAGATAACATTAATTCTCTGGAAAAAGCATGGGATGAAAAGGTTAAGAAGTATCAACATCCAACTAAAGAGATGAAACAACTGACAGGTGGCTCTACTGTGAAGTTTTTTGGGTTTATTATAGGTGCCAGGGAAAATGATGTACACAAAATGACCTGATGTTGAAATTCCTCAATATCCAGAAATTTAAATTGTTTGTGGAACAAATCTGCCGACTGGCATTGTTACAGACGGTAAAAATGTTACAGATTTTTACAGACAAATGATGTTGCCTCATTGTTAACCACTTTTAATTCTTTTTTTCTTTTTGTATGTTTTGACATTTTATATGCTGATTTGTATATCTTGATCTTGTTTCTTTTCTTTAATTCATATTTTATTTAATAAAGTTTACTCTGTAATTTTATAATATATGCAACATCAAAACACATATGAAATGATGAGGGATTTATACCATTGTCAAGAGGTGTGTCTCATTAGCTCTGCATTACCCCGATTGGTTTTATTCTGCAGTTACAAAGGCATTAATTTAATATTTACAATTTTATTTTTTTAGCCCTCGATGGGTCGCCGGCATCGGAGCATCGGGACCCTCCCGATGCATCCTCTGTCAGAACACCGACATGCCCTGCCCCTGAACGACCCTCCCCCCCACCCCCTTGGCAGAGATTCCCCCCCCCCCCAAGCCAATCACAACCCCCCCCCATGCAGAGCTCCCCTCTTGACAAGCAGCCCCCTTGCAAAAGCGCCCCCATCATGTTAAATACCTCTCCAGGCCCCACCACCACACATGCCCCACCCCCTTGGCACCGTCCATGGTGCACTTAGGGCACGCAACCAGGCACTGCTACGATGCCAGGTGGGCATGCCAGTGTGGCATTGCCCAATTTGCACTGCCCAGATATTCCCCCAAATCACCTGGTGGTTTCTTTGGCCTCTGATTCCACCACCCCCCCCCCCCTCCCCTCCCCTCCACCCCCCCCCTCCCCCCTCCCCACCAGCGTGGTCCAAGCACCTGGTCCCCGCTGGTGAAGACCAGCAGTGATTCTCGTTGGTGTGATGTCTCAACCGTACCGAACCGAACCCAACAATCATATTGCAATGTAAGCAACTCTATGCAATTAGCCTTCACCCTCTTTCTGGTCACAAAACCATTCACGCCGGCAAAACAGGGCCAGGAAGATAGCAATACTTTCGTCTCGCAAGCCTATCTTCCCAGCTCACCGCGCTGATCGAGCGGCAAGTCAAGCCGGTAAGATCACCCCCTGTATCTTTCTTTCACACTCAGACTGAACCAATCAGCCTTATTCTTGAGGCAGATTTCACAGAATATAACGTCTTCTGGCTGATCAAAAGGAAAGAAGAAATTCTTAGTTTAAACAGTTGCTGCTCGCTACACAGATTCCACAAGCGTTTAGGTGAATACAGTATTCATTTTGAAATAAAGGTCCAGTCACGATAGAGTTGTGGAACACCTCCGCTCAGTCCACGAGCATGACCCTGACCTTCCGCTTGCCATTAGAATTCACCACCTTGCTCTCACACTCACATTTCTGTCCTCGGCCTGCTGCAATGTTCCGGAGAAGCCCAACACAAGCTGGACAAACAGCCCCTCATCTTCCGATGAGGCACTTTACAGCCTTCTGGACTCAACATGGAATTCAACAACTTCACCCCCTGAACTCTCTCCTCAATTTTGATTTGTTGTTTTTTGCCGAGTGCCAGTCTGCATCTTGTTTTTGTTTTTTTGCTTCCAGACAGAGCTGTCCTTTATTCTGCCATTAACACTTACTCTGGACCAATGCTTTGTTTCTTTACTATAACCATTACCTCTCCCTTTGCCTTTTGTTCCGGGACATTTTTGTCATTTAATCTCACCCGCCCTCTAACCAATCCCTGACTTTCCCTTTTGTTCTACCTGCCCCTCCCCCCTTTCTCAGCAGCATCAAACCCATCATATTTCTCCCTCTCTTTCGTTTTGAAGTAGAGCTGCATTGGACATAAAAAGTTATCTTTGTTTCTCTCTCCACAGATACTGCCAGAGCTGCTGCGATTTTCCAGTTCTTTCTGTGTTTATTTCAGAGCTAACTGTAGCAGTGGGAAAAACACTATTTATTATGCAGATAAAATAAATGTCCTTCATCAGCTTTTGTGGATCATTCCAGTGGAAATGTGCTCTCCCAGGCACAAAGAGCATCAGCCCACTGGAAGCAAAGTCATGAGACTGTCCAGTCCAGCAGAAAGAAACCCCCCGACTCTCCCACTTCACCAACTGTCAGAATGAACATGGTTCAGTCCTGGGTGTGATTAACAGCAGCAAGAACAGCAGAATCCAACCCCTGTCATCACTTGTGAACTCGCTGGTGTTTCAGCAGGTGGAATGACTGAGTGAATCCCTTCCCACACACAGAGCAGGTGAATGGTCTCTCCCCAGTGTGAACTCGCTGATGTTCCCACAGACTGGATGACGTTTTAAATCTCTTTGAGCAGTGAGAGCAGCTGAACGGTCTCTCCTCAGTGTGAATGCGCTGGTGGGACACCAGTTCTCCAGAGCTTTTGAATCCGCTCCCACAGTCAGAGCATTTAAACGGTCTCTCATTGGTGTGAGTGAGATGGTGTGTGCGCAGGTTCGATGAAACAGTGAAACCCTTCCCACACACAGGGCAGCTGAATGGTCTCTCCCCGGTGTGAATGCGTCGATGAGTTTCCAGTGCAGATGGATATCTGAATCCTTTTACACAGTCCCCACATTTCCACGGTTTCTCCATGGTGCGGATGTCCTTGTGACTCTCCAGGTTAAACAATCAGTTAAATCTCACACAGAACACGGGTACAGTCTCTCCCCGCTGTGAATGCTGCGATGTATTTTCAGGCTGTGTAACTGGTTAAAGCTCTTTCCACACTCAGTGCACTGGAACACTCTCACTCAGGTGTGTGTATCTCAGTGCATTTCTAGTCACAGCGATGTTTACAATCTTTTGAAGCCAAGAGGCCAAACAAACATTTCTCCTGCTAGATTCAAATCTTCAGGTCCCAAGAAATTGAGTCACTCTGTCAGATCTCGATGTGATGTTGGAGATTTCTGTCTGATTTCTCCTTGTCTAATATCCTGTAAGTCAATTTAGAAAAAACATCACAATTCAGAATACGATCGAAATTCAAATCTACATTTCTAGTTTCTATGGAGCATTCATTAAAGACACAGTCATGGAGCATTAAACCTGCCCAGCAGGGCCTCCCGTATCAGCACACAGGCAGCTGCTTTGTGAGACTGCCAGCAGTACAGACAAGTCAGAGATAAGGGTGTCCTCAGAAGTGGGATTCATTGTGAAGGCTCAGGGACGGTTGATAAGATGTAGGAATTCTATGATTCTAATGAACATTCTTTCCTCTCTCATTCCCCAAAAGCTGTGAATCTCCATCCCACACACTCTCCCTCCATTCTCACTCTGCTGTATCTAATATTCACCCTCCCAATTCTCCTGAAGGTGCTGATTGAGGCTGATTGACAGATCCATGCTCACTGCTTCCTGTCCAGCACAGAAATCATAACAAATAGGAGCTGCAGTCAGCATTCGGCCCATCGAGTCTGCTCAACCATTCATTGAGATTATTGGTTGATCTACCTCTGCATTATTTTCCCCACACTGTCCCCCACATCCATCGATATCTTCAATATCTAGAAACCTATCAATCCCTCTCTTGAAAATTCTTGATGACTGAGGCTCTATAGTCCTCTGGGGTAGAGAATCCAAAACATCACCACGTCCTTGAGTGAAGAAATCCTACCTCATCTGAGCTTTCTCTCCATTTTCCAGCCTGTTCCCAATAATTATTGACTCCCTTGTCATTCAAAAACTGTCTAACTCATCCTTGAATATATTCAATCCCTCCACTGGTCCCTTTTGGAAGAGAAATCTAGACACTAACAATTCTCTGAGGGAAGAGATTGTTGGAAATATATAATATAGCTGCAGTCCAAAATTACACAGCCAGATATAATAAGTGTATTTTATTACAGAGCTATAAATAATATATCTAATCTGCACCATATAACAACAGGGGAGCTGATAGCCTCGCGGTATTATCGCTAGACTATTAATCCAGAAACTCAGCTGATGTTCTGGGGACCCGGGTTCAAATCCTGCCACGGCAGATGGTGAAATTTGAATTTAAAAACAAAATCTAGAATTAAGAATCTACTGATGACCATGAAATCATTGTTGATTGACCAGAAAAACCCATTTGGTTCATTAATGTGCTTTAGGGAAGGAAATCTGCCGTCCTTACCCAGTCTGGCCTACATGTGACTCCAGAGCCATATGTGCGGGTTAGGTTGATTGGCCAGGTTAAAATTGCCCCTGAGATGCGTAGGTTAGAGGGATTAGCGGGTAAATATGTGGGGGTAGGGCCTGGGTGGGATTGTGGTCGGTGCAGACTCGATGGGCCGAATGGCCTCCTTCTGCACTGTAGGGTTTCTATGAGTTCTATAATATAAACTACCCAATTCTCCTGAAGGTGCTAATTAATGCTGATCGACACTCACCATTTCATGGTTCCTGACAGATCATAAGAAATAGTTAGAAATTCAGCCCACCAAGCTGTTCAATTGAATTTTTTTTATTCATTCATGGGACATGGATGTTGCTGGCTGGCCAGCATTTATTACCCATCCCTAGTAGCCCTTGGAGGGCAGTTGAGAGTCAACCACATTGTGGTGGCTTTGGAGTCACATGAAGGCCAGACCAGTTAAGGATGGCAGATTTCATTCCCTGAAGGACATTCGTGAACCAGATAGGTTTTTCCGACAATCGAAAGGGTTTCATGGTCATCAGTAATTTCTTAATTCCAGATATTTTTAATTGAATTCAAATTCCACCAGCTGCTGTGGGGTGGGATTGTTGTCGGTGCAGACTCGATGGGCTGAATGGCCTCCTTCTGTACTGTAGGGTTTCTATGATTCTATGGCAGGATTCAAACCCGGGTCCCCAGAACATTAGCTGAGTTTCTGAATTAATAGTCCAGCAATAATACCACAAGGCCATCGTCTCCCCATCAAGATCATGGCTGATCTGATTGTGATCTTAACTCCACTTTTCTTCCTGTCACCCTTGACTCCCTTTTCGATCAGAATTCTCTGTATTTTGAGTATATTTAATGATGCAGCCTCCACTGCTCTCTGGGGAAGAGAATTGCAAAGACTAACGACCCTCTGAGGGAAGACATTTCTCCTCATCGCCATCAGAAATGGGGGACCCTTTATTTTGACAATCTGCCGACTAATTCTAGAATCCCCAACATTGGAAACATCCTCTCTTCATCTATACTAATCACTACCTCACAATCTGATGTCAATACTATGATCACCTCTAAACTCCAGTCAATACAGGCCCAAACTTTCCTCACAAAACAATCCCTTCATCCCAGGTATCAGCCTGCAGATCCTTCTCTGAACTGACAATGACAGAGAGGTGATCAGGGAGGGCAGAGCTGAAACAAAGCAATGGATGGACATGGATTCAGATCCACAGTAACGGAGTCACACCAGCCCCAGAGATGTGGAACCAGAGTACAGATAACAGAGCACAGGACGAAAATTCAAAATTATAGGTAAATGTTCAATAATACTCACCTCTGAAACAATTTCACTATTTTCTCATTTAAAACCTGCGGCTGGAAAGATGTCAGAAGCACTGGAATCAGAGAAAAATTGCAATCTTCAAATGTTCCAACTCCCTGCAAAAGGAGATTACAAGAGTCAGGTGTCAATTGTGGCTTGAAATTAAGAGATACACATTTGTGGGGGGCTTGAGATTGCTGTAAAAATCCTCTTCTTCTAACCATCTGTAAAAGGAAATTCCAAAAATCACAGAATCTCTGCAGTGCAGAAGGAGGCCTTTTAGCCCATCGAGTCTGCACCAAGTTTCTAACAGATCACCTTTACTCAGGCCCTATACCTGAAACCTGATGTACGTACATCACTAATCCTTTCCTTCCCCCTCATCTTGGGACACAAAGGGACAATTTAGCATAGTCGATCAACCCACTCTTTGGAGTGTGGGAGGAAACCAGAGCACCCAGAGGAAACCCACACAGACAGAGGGAGAATGTGCAAACTCATACAGACAATCACCCGAGGCTGGAATTGAACCGGGTCTCTGGCGCTATGAGACAGAAGTGCTAACCACTGTGTCACCCCCAACAGTCATTTGTCCGCCCTGAATATAAATCCATAACATTCTCCCCTCCTGTTTTCTAGCATAAGATTACTTAAGATGGAATATACTTACATTGGAAGCTATTCAGACAAGGTTCATGAGCTGATTTCGGGCATGAAGAGGTCTGTTTTATGAGGAAAGGTTCGGCAGGGTGCATCTGTGCTCATTGGATTTTAGATAAATGAGATGTGATTGTTGGAGTGAAATTAAGACTGTGACCTTTGAAAGTTAATGCGTACGTGACTACAGGGACCGGCTGCGCCCAGCACTTATCCTGTGGTTAACAAAGATCATTCTGTTGCTGACTAAATAGCGAACTAACTTTTGAGCTACATCCTGTTATTGTATAAAAAATACGGAACAGACAAAAAAAACCAGACCGCGAGGTCCAGATGGTCCACTTAGTTTAAGATAAAGGGGAACTGAAACTTGTGGGTTTTTGTTAACGGTTGTTTTTGAAGGAATGCGATTGGAGGTCAATTGTTGCTCGGGGAGCCCAATTGGCTAAACACAGGTAACCACCCAAAGCTAACGACGAAGTAACCGCTAATGTCTATATGATTAAAGTGTATAAAAGACGGCGAGCCGCCGCTCCAAATTGAGAAGGTGAAAGGCAGCATCCATGAACCCGGCCTGTCAGTCAATGACTCAAACATTGTCTCTCCTGGTCACCCAAATCCTGCAGCTACGCCCACTGGCCGCGCATGCGCTCTGCTCCCCGCTAAACAAAGATGGCGGCCACGACACTGGGCCTGATCCCGGATAAAATCCCCGGAGCGGCAAACCCGGGACCGGAAGGCTCTTATTCAGGCCTTGCGGCCGACAGCAGATGTTTATGAAGCCTCTGCTCCCTCCCCACCCCGACTCCCGGTTCCATTCCTCCCTCCGCCCCACCGATTCTCACCCCTTGAAATAAGCGTCTCCAGCACTCGCAGGGCTCCGAGCAAAGAGACACGGCGCATGCGCCAGATACAGCGCTGCGCCTGCGTACTGAGCTCCTGTGGAGTGAATAGGGCACTTTCACACCCGCAACGGATGCTGGGTAATAACCGCCATTGAAACCACATACAGTTAATTCAAAATAACATTGTTAGCATTTGAGGTAAATTAATGAAATATTGAGAATTGGTGATCTGCTGTGCTCCATTTCTTAAAGTTCTGCTGCAGGACCATGCAGTGGTTTCAAAGCTTTCATACCGTTTCCCCTCTCACTCCTTTTATGGTGCTGATTCTGGCTGGGTTCAATCAACAGTCACTGGTTCTTCTCTCTGTCCCTGATACTGAATATTCACTCTTTTCGAGAATGATACAGCACAAATAGAAACCATTTGGCCCATTATGTCTCTGCTGGCTCTCTGGAAGATCTATCCAACTAATTCCACAGCCCGGCTGGTAGAGTCAGAACAATGCATATCTGTTGTAGTAATCTGAGACCTTAATGGAAAAGGGTTTCCACAGTTAAGCACATCAGGTGCCTGGTAGAATTTAGTTGAATGTTTCTGCAGATCCCATATACTGCAGTGACATTATCCGAAAGGGCCAAGGGAGTATTCCAGTGTGTTAACCAGAATACTCCAGGGCACAACCTCAGGCTAAAGGGACGATCCTTTAAACAGAGATTAGGAGGAATTTCTTCAGCCAGAGATTGGTGAATCTGTGGAACTCTTTGCCACAGAAGGCTGTGGAGGCCAGGTCATTGAGTGTCTTTAAGACAGAGATGGATAGGTTCTTGATTCATAAGGGGATCGGGGTTATGGGAAAAAGGCAGGAGAATGGGGATGAGAAAAATATCAGCCATGCCTAAATAGCGGAGCAGACTCAATGGGCCGAGTGGCCTAATTCTGCTCCTATGTCTAATAGTCTTATGGTTAAAAGTGGATGAATGTTGGAATTACAAAGAACAGGCATTCATATCCTGAATTTTCATAATTATCACTTGTCTGGGATGTTTCAGTATGAAAGAATCCCATGTACTTGTCAGGTGAGAGGTCATGTCCAAATGACCTGTGAAAGACAAATCACTGTCAGATTGCACTGGGGTTTATGTGATCAGGTCTTGGTTTTATGTACAAGGTCTGTATCAGACTGGAGCTGTGTCTTTGATTCTCCACAACAGTTGTAGTATCCTTACTAAATATCCACCACAACCACAACAGCCCGGACGACTGAGGTTATTGTGATCACAGCCCTTCAAATTGGATGCACAAATTCTTTCCCACATGGAGCAGGTGAATGGCCTTTTCCCTATGTGTGTACATTGAAGAGGCAGTGGCATAGTGATATTGTCACTGGAGCAGTAACCCAGAGACCCAGGGCAATGTTCTGACCATGAAACCATTGCTCACTAACATCCTCTGGGGAAGGAAATCTGCTGTCCCTCTCCTCACCCTATACCCGTAATCCCATACATTTAGCATGACCATTCCACCTCGCCTGCACATCTTTGGAGTGTGGAAGAAACCGGAGCACACGGAGGAAATCCACACAGACACAGAAAGAATGTGCAAACTCCACACAGGTTGAAATTGAACTCAGGTGTCTGGATCTGTGAGGCAGCAGTGCGATCCACCATGCCACCTTGCTGCCCAAATAGGAGACCAAAAGTATATATCCTTGGGAGACACCAAGTTCAAAGACTTTGGAGAGGAAAGGGAGGCTGGAGATGGGGCCATAATTTGCAAGCAAAGTGGGATCAACGGGTTTTTTTTTCAGAAAGTGTGATGTTTGTGTATTTAAAAATGAGAGGAACAAAACCAGAAGAGAGGGAGAGAATCATTAACAATATCAGCCAATATGGGGAAGTTGGATGGTCAGTAATTTAATGAAAATAGAGTCAGGGCCAAGACAGGAAAGAAACTGTTGAAAGATGCAGGTTCAAGGCTCAGACAGGGAGAGGCTTTAGATACATTAGTTTGGCTCAGTGGGAGGGTGGAAGAGAGGGAAGCAGCAGGGGCAGCTGATTGGGTTGGCTCAATCCTAGTAACAAAGAAGCTCCATGACTTCATCACACTTTTTGTTGGGGGTCAGGATGGAGGAGACAGGGGAGAGGGAGAGCCATTTGAAAGGAATGGACTTGAGTCAGAGATAATAAAAAGTTTCAACAGATTGTTTGTTAAACATAAAAGCAGATTTATTTGATTTTCATCCAGGACATTAGTATTTATATGTGGGCTCAAATTTATTTACATAAGAGGCGAATGACCACAATCAACATATTTGTGATTTGTGGTTAACAACAGAATCAAACTCCAGCAGTCACTTGTCAACTCGCTGATGGCTCAACAGGTTGTATTTCTGAGTGAATCCCTTTCCACATTTGGAGCAGGTGAACGGCCTCTCCCCAGTGTGAATTCGCTGGTGGACAGTGAGTTGGGATGGTCGCCTGAACCCAGTCCCGCAGTGAGTGCACTTGAACGGTCTCTCATCAGTGTGACCACGTTGATGAGACATCAGATCGCTGCAGCTTTTATAGCATTTCCCGCAGTCTGGACATTTAAAAGGTCTCTCCTCACTGTGAACACGTTGATGGGACACTAGATTGCTGGAACTTTTACAGCACTTCCCACAATCTGGACATTTGAACGGTCTCTCATCGGTGTGAACTTGCTGATGTGCCATGAGGTGTGATGTCAGAGTGAATCCCTTCCCACAGTCGGTGCAGGTGAATGGCCTCTCCCCAGTGTGAATTCGCTGGTGTTCAGTGAGTTGAGATGACCACCTGAACCCAGTCCCGCAGTGAGAGCACCTGAACGGTCTCTCATCAGTGTGAACACGTTGATGGAACATTAGTTCCCTGGAACCTCTATAGCACTTCTCGCAATCTGGGCATTTAAATGGTCTCCTCAGTGTGGACACGTTGATGGAACATCACTTCCTTTAAACTTTTATAGCACTTGCCACATTCTGGACATTTACATGGTTTTTCCTCTGTGTGAACTCGCTGGTGTGTCTGCAGTGTAGATGACTGAGTGAATCCCTTCCCACACTCGGAGCAGGTGAATGGCCTCTCTCCCTTGTGAACTCGCTGGTGTGTCAGCAGGGTGGATGACTGAGTGAATCCTTTCCCACACTCAGAGCAGGTGAACAGCCTCTCCCCAGTGTTACTGTATTGGTGAATTTCCAGCTCAGACAGGTCTCTGAATCCTTCCCCACATTTCCATGGTTTCTCCTCAGTGTGACTGCACTTGTGTCTTGACAGAGCAGATGATTGTCTGAATCCTTGTCCACACACAGAACACATGTACAGTTTTGCCCCATTGTGAACGATGCTTTTTCCTTCCATGCTCAAGGTTCAGTTATATTCAGGTTACCATAAATTGGGCGACTCTGTCAGATCCTGATGTGATGTTTGGTTTGAGTTTCCTGACTGCAAATCCTCCCCTTCTAAAACTCTGTGAAATTGATTTAAAACAGCGAAAAGAGAGTGAGAGAGAATCCACAAAAACACAAAGGCAGGTTGTGAAATTGAGCTGAATGAATCTGGTCATTTGTGGGGCCGGCGCTAGGAAAACATTACCATGGAAACTGCTGGATTGTCATAAAACCTCAACTGGTTCACTAATACCTTTCAGGGAAGGGAATCTGCCATCCAGTCTGGGACTACACAAGGCTCTGGCCTCAATGGATGGAGAGAGGTGTGGGGGCAAAGGAGGGACTTAATGTATCTACAACTCAACCAGTGGTTTGAACCTTAGAACCGTTAACCTGCACACCGAGAAGGATCAGGGTAAGAGGTGTACGTGAACACCATCATCTCCAAATTCCCTCCAATTTTACACACCATCCTCCCTTGTCTGACATCCAGGACTGGATGAGCAGTAATTGCCTTCGTTAAATATTGGAAGATGAAGGCTATCATCTTCAGCCCTGCAACAAATTCCACGTCCGAACCACTGACTCCATCTGTCCCCATTGCGACTGTCTGAGGCTGAACCGGAGTATTCACAACCTCAGTAACATGTTTCATTTCAAACTGAGCTTCTAAACATATCCTCATAGAATCTACAGCACGGAGACAGGCCCTTCGGCCCAAACTGGTCCATGCCCACCAAAAATGCCCATGTAAGCTAACTCCATTTGGCCCATATCCCTCTAAACCTTTCCTATCCATGGATCTGTCCAAATGCCTTTTAAATGTTGACAATGTCCCTGCCTCAACCACTCCCTCCAGCAGCTCATTCCACACCCGTACCACCCTCTGTGTAAAAAAGCTGCTCCTCAGGTTCCCATTAATTCATTTCCCTCTTAACTTAAACTTATGCCCTCTAATTCTTAATTCCCCAACCCTGGGAAAAAGACTGAGTGCATTCAACCTATCCATGCCTCTCACGATCTTACACACCTCTATAAGATCACCCCTCAATCTCCTACGCTCCAAAGAAAAAAGTCCTAGCCCGTCCAATCTCTCCCTATAACTTGAGTCCTGGCAACATCCTTGTAAATCTCTTCTGCACTCTCTCCAGTTTAATAACATCTTTCCAAATCAAGGTGACCAAAACTGAACACAATATTCCAGGTGCAGCCTCACCAAAGTCCTGTACAACTGCAACATAGCCTCCCAACTTCTATACTCAATGCCCTGACTGATAAAGGCCAGCATGCCAAAAGCCTTCTTCACTGCCCTATCTACGTGTGACTCCACCTTAAGAGAACCGTGCACCTGAACTCCAAGGTCCCTCTGTTCCACGATACTCCCTGAGGTCCTCCCATTCACCGTGAAAGTTCTACCTTGATTTGACTTTCCATGATGCAACACCTCACACTGATCTGTATTTAACTCTATTTGCCACATCACCACCTACACGACCTATTTCCACCTCAGTGACATCACCCCACTTTGTCCTGGCCTCAGCTCACCTGCTGCTGAAACCCACATCCATTCCTTTGCTGCCTCTAGATTTAACTCTCCGAACAAACTCCCAGCCGGCCTCCCACATTCAATCTCCCTGTAATCTTGGGTTGATCCAAAACTCTGCTGCCCGGGTGCTTATTCACATCAAGTCCAGTTCATCCATCACCCTTGTGCCAGCTGACTTATAAAGGCTTCCGTTTAAGAAGCAACAAAGCTTGAAAATTCTCATCCGTATTTTCTGCATGGCTGCAATCATTGCTCTCTCTGGAATCTCCTTCAGGCCTCTTCAACTCCCAATTTTCATCACTCCATCAGTGGTTGTCATTCTTTCAGCTGCTTAGACCCCGGGCCCTGCAATTTCCTCCTGAATCCTCCCCACTTCACTTTCCGCCTTGAAACCACCTCTTTGACCAAGCTGTCACCTGGCCTATTAATGTCCTTATGTGGCTCAGTGGCAAATGTTTCTTGGTAACATTTACTGTGAAGTATCTGAAAGTTTTATGATATTAAAAGCAGAGCATAATTACAAACTATTGTCACTGTTCCTTCATCCTCACTGGGTGAGTAACCTGTAACTCCTTACCTAACAGCATTGTGGCAGCACCTTCACCACACGGACTGCAGCGGTTCAAGGTCAAACGTCATCTTCCCCACAGGTACCTGGGGATGAGGAATATTTGCTGCTGATCCAGTTAATGACACCCAAATCCCATGGGTATTTTAAAAATGTGTATCAGTACAATAGATAAAAAGCATCGACAGGAATACTTATTCCTTAAGCAATACCCTTTTACATTATAAGGGTATTGTTTTCAACCTGATCTCCCCTAGAATCTGGCTCCCTTGACAATTTTACATTGTGAAACTGAGTGGGTTCTGAAGCCCTTAACGTTAAATCCAGCAGCTTCTCCTCCATCTCCACTTCAGCTCAAACTGATACAACAAAGGGAAGGAAATTGGACAAGACCCTGGAGAGAAAGAAAGCTATGAGAATAGGGCAGAGGAGTGAGACTGATTGGTTTGTTCAACCCAGAGCAAAAGCATTGGCCTAACAAGCTAAATAACCTCCTGTATTGTAATCATTCGACGGCTGCATGACAAATGAGCTGCACAAGATGCCATCTGCAGCTTTCAATTGGTCCATCTCTCTTTCTAGAATTCCTTCTGAGAGAAACCCCCGCCTGGGGGAAGCAGCAGTGGCCGTGTCTCCGCAGTGGAGTCCAGCCCTGTAACTCAGAGGGCTAAGGAAAAGAGGAGGAAGGCGGTATTAATCGGGGACTCGATGGTGAAGGGGACAGACAGGCGTTTCTGCGGAGGTAGGCGGGATTCTCGCATGGTGGTCTGCCTCCCTGGGGCCGGGATCCAGGATGTCGCTAGTCGCGTCCCGGAAATCCTGAGGTGGGAGGGAGAGGAGCCTGAGGTAGCGGTACATATTGGTACCGCTGATGTGGATAGGAAGGGAGAAGGGGTCATGAAAAGGGAGTACAGGGAATTAGGGAGACAGCTGAGAAAGAGGAAAGCAAAGGTAGTAATCTCAGGATTACTGCCTGTGCCACGGGAAGGTGAGGGCAGGAATGGAGTGAGGTGGAGGATGAATGTGTGGCTGAGGGACTGGTGCAGGGGGCAGGGATTCAGGTTCCTGGACCATTGGGACCTCTTTCGGGGCAGGGGTGATCTGTATACAAAAAACGGGTGGAACTTGAATCACACGGGGACCAATATCCTGGCCGGTAGGTTGGCTAAGGCTACTGGGGAGAATTTAAACTAGATAGGTTGGGGGGAGGGGAGCTAGAAGAGTTGACTAGGATCAAGGAACTAATTGATGGGGGGGAGGATGCAGGGGTAAGGGGAATTACAAAATTAATGATAGAGGAGAGGGTGCAAGTGAATGAAGGCGGTAATTTAGATAAGGGAGTAGAGGGAGAGGGTGTTCGCGACTCATCAAAGCGGGTCCAGATAAAAGCTGGAATAAGGACACTTTGCCTGAATGCACGAAGCATTCGGAACAAGGTGAATGAGTTGATGGTGCAAATCAGCACAAGTGGGTACGATCTAGTGGCCATTACAGAAACGTGGCTGAAAGGTGACCAGGACTGGGAGATGAATATCCAGGGGTATCAGGCGTTTAGGAAGAATAGACAGGAAGGAAAAGGTGGTGGGGTCGCGCTATTAATAAGAGATAATATCATTGGTAGTACTGAGGGATGACATAGGCTCTGAGGAACAAAACGTGGAATCGTCATGGGTAGAGATGAGGAATAGTAGAGGGAGAAAGACACTAGTAGGTGTGGTATATAGGCCCCCAAATAATAATGTTGAGGTAGGGAGGGCTATAAACAAGCAGATAAGGGATGCGTGTAAAAACGGAACGGCAATAATCATGGGGGACTTCAACATGCACATTGACTGGCAGACTCAAGTCGGTAAGGGTGGAATGGAGGAAGAGTTCTTAGAATGCTGTCGGGATAGTTTCCTTGAACAGCATGTTACGGAACCGACGAGGGAACGAGCTATTTTGGATCTGGTATTGTGTAACGAGGTAGGTAGAATTAAGGATCTTATTGTGAAGGACCCTCTTGGGTCTAGTGACCACAATATGGTCGAATTTCTGATTCAGATGGAAGAGGAGAAAGTTTGGTCTCAAACCAGTGTCCTCTGTTTGAACAGAGGGAAATATGATAGGATGAGGGATGAATTGACTAAGGTAGACTGGGAGAGCAGGCTGGCAGGTAGGATAGCTGAGGAACAGTGGAGGATTTTTAAGGAGATCCTTTTCAGTTCTCAGCAAAAATATATTCCAGCAAAAAACAAGGATTGTAAGAAAAGGGAGAACCAGCCGTGGATAACGAAGGAAATAAAGGAGAGTATTAAAATAAAAACAGCTGCGTACAGAGTGGCCAAAAATAGTGGAGAAACAAGTGATTGGGAAAAATTTAAGAAACAACAAAGAGAGACTAAGAAAGCGATAAAGAAAGGAAGGATAGACTATGAAGCTAGGCTAGCAATTAATATAAAAAATGATAGTAAAAGTTTTTATAAATATATAAAAAGGAATAGAGTGGCTAGAGTGAATGTTGGACCCTTGGAGGACGAGAGGGGGGAGTTAATAGTGGGAAATGAGGATATGGCTGAGTCTTTAAATAAGTTTTTTGTGTCGGTCTTCACGGTGGAGGACACAAATAGTTTGCCAAATATTAACGATAGAGGGTTGGCAGCAGGAGAAATACTTAATACAATTAATGTTACCAGAGAGGCAGTGCTGGGTAGACTAATGGGACTGAAGGTGGACAAGTCCCCGGGTCCGGATGGAATGCATCCCAGGGTATTGAAAGAAATGTCAGAGGTAATAGTGGATGCGTTAGTGATTATTTATCAAAACTCGTTGCATTCTGGGGTAGTGCCGGTTGATTGGAAAACGGCTAATGTTACGCCGCTGTTTAAAAAAGGAAGGAGACAAAAGGCGGGTAACTATGGGCCGGTCAGCTTAACGTCTGTAGTAGGGAAAATGCTGGAATCCATTATTAAAGAGGAGATAGCAGGGCATCTGGATAGAAATGGTTCGATCAATCAGACGCAGCATGGATTCATGAGGGGAAAGTCGTGCTTGACGAACATGTTGGATTTTTATGAAGATGTGACTAGGGCGGTTGATGGAGGAGAACCGGTGGATGCGGTGTTTTTGGATTTCCAAAAGGCGTTTGATAAGGTGCCCCATAAAAGGCTGCTGAAGAAGATTAGGGCACACGGAGTTGGGGGTAGTGTGTTAAAGTGGATTGGGGACTGGCTATCCGACAGGAAGCAAAGAGTCGGAATAAATGGGTGTTTTTCCGGTTGGAGGAAGGTAACTAGTGGCGTGCCGCAGGGATCGGTACTCGGGCCGCAACTGTTTACCATTTATATAGATGATCTGGAGGAGGGGACGGAGTGTAGGGTAACGAAGTTTGCAGACGACACAAAGATAAGTGGAAAAGTGAATCGTGTGGAGGACGGAGAAGATCTGCAGAGAGATTTGGACAGGCTGAGTGAGTGGGCGAGGATATGGCAAATGGAGTATAACGTTGAGAAATGCGAGGTTATACACTTTGGAGGAAATAATAACAAATGGGATTACTATCTCAATGGAAACAAATTAAAACATGCTACCGTGCAAAGGGACCTGGGGGTCCTTGTGCATGAGACGCAAAAGCCCAGTCTGCAGGTACAACAGGTGATCAAGAAGGCAAATGGGATGTTGGCCTATATTGCGAGGGGGATAGAATATAGGAGCAGGGATGTCTTGATGCACCTGTACAGGGCATTGGTGAGGCCGCAGCTGGAATACTGTGTGCAGTATTGGTCCCCTTATATGAGGAAGGATATATTGGCATTGGAGGGAGTGCAGAGAAGGTTCACCAGGTTGATACCGGAGATGAGGGGTTTGGATTATGAGGAGAGGCCGAGGAGATTGGGTTTGTACTCGTTGGAGTTTAGAAGGATGAGGGGGGATCTTATGGAGACTTATAAGATAATGCGGGGGCTGGATAGGGTGGAGGCAGAGAGATTCTTTCCACTTAGTAAGGAAGTTAAAACTAGAGGACACAGCCTCAAAATAAAGGGGGGTCGGTTTAAGACAGAGTTGAGGAGGAACTTCTTCTCCCAGAGGGTGGTGAATCTCTGGAATTCTCTGCCCACTGAGGTGGTGGAGGCTACCTCGCTGAATATGTTTAAAGCGCGGATGGATGGATTCCTGATCGGTAAGGGAATTAAGGGTTATGGGGATCAGGCAGGTAAGTGGTACTGATCCACGTCAGATCAGCCATGATCTTATTGAATGGCGGGGCAGGCTCGAGGGGCTAGATGGCCTACTCCTGCTCCTATTTCTTATGTTCTTATAACAGTGGCAGAGTGGTTAGCACTGCTACCTCACAGCGCCAAGGACCCAGGTTCGATCCCCAGCTTGGGTGACTGTGCGGAGTCTGCACGTTCTCTCTGTGTTTGTGTGAGTTTCCTCCGGATGCTCCGGTTTCCTCCCACAGTCCGAAAATCGTGCTCTCCATTCAGAAACGTACCCTTCCCCTGCTACCCTCTGTCTTCTTTGACCGAGCCAGTTTTATATTCACCTTGCCAGCTCACCTCTGATCCCATGCGACTTCAACTTCTGCACCAGTCTGCCTCTTTCATCTGCCTCGTACACCTGTACGGGTGTTCCAGTTTCCTCCCACAGTCCGAAAGACTTGCTGGTTAGGCGCATTGGCCATGCTAAATTCTCCCTCAGTGTACCCGAACAGGTGCTCGAGTGTGGCGCCTATGCAATTTTCAGAGTAACTTCATTGCAATGTTAATGTAAGCCGACTTGTGACACGAGCGCATCAAGGTAGATAAATCCCCGGGACCTGATGAAGTGTATCCCAGGACATTGTGGGAGGCTGGGGAGGAAATTTTGGGTCCCTTAGCCGAGATATTTGAATCATCAATAGTCACGGGTGAGGTGCCTGAAGATTGGAGAGGGGCAAATGTTGTGCCTTTGTTTAAAAAGGGCTGCAGGGAAAAGTCTGGGAACTACAAGCCTCACTGGCAATGACCAAGATTGGTGGCATAGTGGACAGCGAAGAAAGTTATCTCCAATTGCAACGGGATCTTGATCAATTGGGCCAGTGGGCTGACGAATGGCAGATGGAGTTTAATTTAGACAAATGCGAAGTGATGCATTTTGGTAGATTGAACCAGGGCATGAGCCTTTGGCTTTGATCTTTGGGTCCTCACTGTCCACGGGGATGGTGCCAGAGGACGAGAGAGTGGCGAATGTTGTTCCTCTGTTTAAGAAAGGGAATAGAAATGACCCTGGTAATTATAGGCTGGTTAGTCTTACTTTGGTGGTTGGTAAGTTGATGGAAAAGGCCCTTAGGGATGGGATTTACGACCATTTAGAAAGATGCGGATTAATCCGGGATAGTCAGCACGGATTCGTGAAGGGCAAGTCATGCCTCACAAATTTGATACAATTTTTTGAGGAGGTAACTAAGTGTGTTGATGAAGGTAGGGCAGTTGATGTCATATACATGGATTTTAGTAAGGCGTTTGATAAGGTCCCCCATGGTCGGCTTATGATGAAAGTAAGGAGGTGTGGGATAGAGGAAAAATTGGCCGATTGGATAGGTAACTGGCTATCTGATCGAAGCTGCGGCTGTGTGGCTTTTGCTACCAAATAAACCTGTTGGACTTTAACCTGGTGTTGTTAAACTTCTTACTGTATCTGATCGAAGACAGAGGGTGGTGGTGGACAGAACATTTTCGGACTGGAGGCAGGTTGCTAGCAGAGTACCACAGGGATCAGTGCTTGGTCCTCTGCTATTTGTGATATTTATTAATGACCTCGAGGAGGGGGCTGAAGATTGGATCAGTAAATTTGCTGATGACACCAAGATTGGTGGAGTAGTGGATGAGGTGGAGGGCTGTTGTAGACTGCAAAGAGACATAGATAGGATGCAAAGCTGGGCTGAAAAATGGCAGATGGAGTTTAACTCTGACAAATGTGAGGTGATTCATTTTGGTAGGACAAATTTAAATGTGGATTACAGGGTCAAAGGTAGGGTTCTGAAGACTGTGGAGGAAGAGAGAGATCTTGGGGTCCATATTCACAGATCTCCAAAGGTTGCCACTCAAGTGGATAGAGCTGTGAAGAAGGCCGATAGCGTGTTAGCTTTTATTAACAGGGGGTTGGAGTTTAAGAGCCGTGGGGTTATGCTGCAACTGTACAGGACCTTGGTGAGACCACATTTGGAATATTGTGTGCAGTTCTGGTCAGCTCACTATAAGATGGATGTGGAAGCGCTGGAAAGAGTGCAAAGGAGATTTACCAGGATGCTGCCTGGTTTGGAGGGTAGGTCTTATGAGGAAAGGTTGAGGGAGCGAGGGCTGTTCTCTCTGGAGCGGAGGAGGCTGAGGGGAGACTTAATAGAGGTTTATAAAATGATGAAGGGGTTAGATCGAGTGAACGTTCAAAGACTATTTCCTCGGGTGGATGGAGCTATTACAAGGGGGCATAACTATAGGCTTCATGGTGGGAGATATAGGAAGGATGTCCGAGGTAGGTTCTTTACTCAGAGAGTGGTTAGGGTGTGGAATGAACTGCCTGCAGTGACAGTGGAGTTAGACACTTTAGGAACATTTAAGCGGTTATTGGATAGGCACAAGGAGCACACCAGGATGATAGGGAGTGGGATAGCTTGATCTTGGTTTCAGATAAAGCTCGGCACAACATCGTGGGCCGAAGGGCCTGTTCTGTGCTGTACTGTTCTATGTTCGGCTTACTCAGTTAATGGTAGGCATTGGGGAGAGTTACAGAACAAAGAGATCTCAGGGTACACGTTCATAGCTCCTTGAAAGTGGAGTCACAGGTGGACAGAGTGGTGAAGAAGGCATTCGGCATGCTTGGTTTCATTGGTCAGAACATTGAATACAGGAGTTGGGACATCTTGTTGAAGTTGTACAAGACATTGGTAAGGCCACACTTGGAATACTATGTACAGTTCTGGTCACCCTATTACAGAAAGGATATTATTAAACTAGAAAGAGTGCAGAAGAGATTTACTAGGATGCTATCGGACTTGATAGTTTGAGTTATAAGGAGAGGCTGGATAGACTGGGACTTTTTTCTCTGGAGCTGAGGAGGCTGAGGGTGATGTTATAGAGGCCTATAAAATAATGGGGGGCATAGGTCAGCTAGATAGTCAAGATCTTTTCCCAAAGGTAGGGGAGTCTAAAACTAGAGGGCATAGGTTTAAGGTGAGAGGGGAGAGATAGAAAAGTGTCCAGAGGGGCAATTTTTTCGCACAGAGGGTGGTGAGTGTCTGGAACCAGCTGCCAGAGGTAGTAGTAGACGGGGGTACAGTTTTGTATTTTAAAAAGCATTTAGACAGTTACATGGTTAAAATGGATATCGAGGGATATGGGCGATATGCGGACAATTGGGACTTGCTCAGGGGTTTAAAAAAAAGGGTGGAATGGACAAGTTGGGCCGAAGGGTCTGTTTCCATGCTGTAAATCTCTCTGCCTGTTTGCCCTGGATCAAACTGACACCCAGGAACTCCCAAATGCTGCAGTTTGAATGTGTACAAATAAACTATTTATTTTATCCAATGATAATTTATTTTTGTTTTTAAGTATTTTATTAACCTTACCACCTGTTGCTATACTATTTTGATCCTTAGGAACAGAATAAATCTTAGTCACTTAGCAGATACTCACCAAAAATCTGGCTTCTTCTCTTGTAGAAGAGTAAGATCACTTCCTAAAGGCTGAGAAAGTTAGAAAGCAAAAGGGCACCCCTTTCCCTTCCTTCCCTAACGCCCTTAATTACCCAACTCCCAGAACTCTATTCTAAGCTGCACTCAAGTGATGCCGGTTCAGAGCTGTTTCTGAGCTGTAGATTCAATACAATACTCACTTGCAGACATGGACATCAAGGCCTGTATGGGTCTCTAGGCCATCATGCACACATCATGATAGGAAGGATGGAGATGGTGTTGCCAGCCATGTACATGATGAACAGATTCATGGGCAGCTGTTTCAGTGGGTCCAAGGCAATGTCCCAGCAGTGCTGAAAACAGAAAGTGAGCAGGGTATCAGTAAAGGGGGCCGGTTAGGTGAGGCCATATACTGATCTTATACCCAGGCCTGGAAGTAAGGATGACGATTAACCCTTTATCACACAGGCTGCTGTGGTTCACCAAGGTACTTCACCACCATGGACAAACCAGGGGCGTTGTCAGCCACACACTAAAGACACATTCAAATCCAACTTACTTTCTCAACCAGGATCCGGTCTGTTTCTTGGATGCAGATGTCCTGTAGCTGTTTGTCCGAACATGCGACTGGGCACATGGAGTCTCTCTGGCTATACTGTTGATCACGGCTCCTGTGAGAAACAGAAAACACAAATTGGTCACCCTTTCAAGACCTTCTTTAAAGAAGGAGTCTCTCTGTTGAGGACCCCAACGTGGTGGCAATAGTGCCAGCATGAACTAAAGCTTGGGCAAACCTCAGACACACACTGCTATTGTGTGTACCAAACTGCCAGGGGAATGGAGAGATGCAGAAGTGGATTAGTGTGAATTGATAATCAGGGTGCCAATCCGCTTGCCCTCCATTTAGGGACAAAGTGACAAATCACCAGATGTACCAAATTGTATCTTGAAAACAAACTGAGGGTTATTGAGAGAGATCCAGTTCAGGACCCGGCCCTGGAAACGAGCAATCGTTCCCCCAACCACCACCGCAGTTGGCACGTGACCAGGTGGAGGGGCTGAAACCAAGATGGCATCTCAGGGTCATGACCTGGGGAAAAGATGCCAAGTGGGGTCTGAGTGGTTTCTGGAGGATTTGAGGGGCTGCTTTGTGCTGAGCAGCTCGGTGAGGGGTAAAAGAGACGTGAAAAACCCGGGGTTGGGAAGTTTTGGGTTGGTGTCACATCCCCAGGTCGCCTTCGCGGGAGTGGCGGGCCGACCCGGCTTGCCTCCTACTCGAGCCCCCGGCTCCCCGCGCGGCCTCCGCACCTGCTGCTGCTGTCGCTCAGGTTGCGCTCGAGGGTCCACTTGTGCCAGCGCGCGCTGTTGGCAAACCCCGCCCCTGCCGCCATGGCAACGCCTGCCACCGTTAACCGTTCCCCCTTTCAAATCTGATTCCGATCTGAAGAAGAACCCACGCGCTTCCGTCAACAAACCACACCCGCTGCAATGCGCATGTGCGATCCCAACCTCCTCAGCGTTCTGCGTAAACCGCCCATTGCCCCGCCCCCCACATCGCCGCCATTTTTGTTGAGGGCACATTGGTTCTTCATCTTCCCTCCAAACGGAGGACGTCTGCCCCACACAAAGATGGACATCATTTACTATCAGAGATATTTAAAATATTGCTTTTATCGCTTCAACTGTAACGCCGCATAAAACGTCAATAAAACCGAAAGGACCTTGTCTCCTCATTCAGCAACCAAAATCATAAGAATCCATTGTTAATAGGTTTCTCCACAGATGCCGCCAGGTCTGCTGAGTTTATCCAGTATTTTCAGTTTAAATTTCCCAATTCCAACATCCGCAGTATTTTACTTTTTTTTTCCTTCCCACTCTACCTCCAGTGCAACTGGATATCATGAGTAAAGCTACCACCAGGCTGATCCTTCCGGGTGGAACAGTGGTTAGCATTGCTGCCTTACATTACAGTGCTTGGGACCTGGGTTCGATTCTTGCTTTGGGTGACTGTGTGGAGTCCACCCACTGTGGTTGACAGGGCTCCTGACTGTGTCCAACTCATGCCCCAGGCCACTGCTCGCACTCCCTCCCAGAAAGAGGACAGGGCTCCCCTTGTCCTCACTTTTTACCAGACCAGAGACCAGCCTCCGTGTTCAAAGTATCATCCTCCGCCATTGCTGCCAACTCCAGCATGAAGCCACTCCTCAACACATCTTCACCTCACCCCTCACACCCATCAGCATTCCACAAGGAAGGTTCTCTCTGGGACACCCTGGTCCACGCCTCCATCCCACCCAACATCCCATCCCCTACCCACAGCATCTTCCCATGCAATGGTAGAAGGTGCAACACCTGCCCCTTATCCTCCTCCCTACTCACCATCCCAGGTCCTAAACACCCCTTTCAGGTGAAGCAGCGATTCACATGCATCTCCTTCAATCTGATCTATTGCATTTGCTCCTCCCAATGAAGTCGACTCTACGACATTGGAGAGATCAAAAACAAACTGAGTGATTGCTTTGCTGAACACCTTCAGCCTGTCTGCAAGCAGGACCCAGAACTTCAAGTCCCTTGCCACTTCAACACACCACCCTGCTCTCCTGTCCACATGTTCCGTCCTTTTGCAATGTTCGAGTGAACCCCAACGCAAACTGGAGGAACAGCATCTCATTTTCCAACTGGGCACTTTACAGCCTTCCAGACTAAACATTGAGTTCAACAACTTCAGAGCATGAACTCTCCCCTCCACCTTTATCCCCTTTCCATTTATTTTATTTCATTCTGTTTCTTTTTTAAAATCATACTTCTTTCTCACTTCCATTTTACCATTTCTTCATTCCTGCTCTCCTTCTTGCCTCTCCCCCAACCCCCGCCCCCCCCCCCCCCCCCCCCCACTCCTCTTTCAGGGCAACTGCCTTAACCACCTTTACCTCTGCTCTGCTATTCTGATAGCTTAATGGACATTTTTAGCATCTCGCTGAGCCGTCTTTATCCTCATTTGCACTCCCTTTGTCCAATTACTGCACCCGCCTTCCACCCTCATAATTTAAATCTTTTCTGCTTTTCTTTGCTCTCAGCTCTGACGGAGGGTCATCCAGACTTGAATCGTTGGCTGGTTACTCAATATTTGTTTCGTTATTCGATATTAAATATTAATACATGTATTTAATACATACGTCTTCATTCTGAATTGAATATCTCGGGAATATGCAACAGTGAATTGCAAACATGACTGACCAATAAAAGAAATCGAGTCACTGGGTAATACACATCCCATGGTGCTTATTTGAGACAGTCAGCTTTTAAACAATATCAAATATCTTTAAAGGGATTTAAGAATGATTTGTTAGTTCTACTTGATCCCTCTTTATTCTATGTGTGAAACACTTAGACGTCTAAATCCCGTTCCGCTGTTGGAAAGTCCAGTAGATCCGCACTGATTCTCGATTTCCTCAACTGTCTGAGTGGTTTTCCCCATTCATTTACTCTGAAGAATGATGTTAAAATAATGGTTCCGCGCAATGTGTGCCATTTCCTCTAGTTCAGTTACAGTTTCACTTGTGTCGGCCTTTTTGAGCACACAATACTATTAGACATGGTTCAGATGATGATTCGTTAGTCTGCATCAACAAAGCCATTAAATTCTGTTGTGGACTGAATGAGTTGCTGATATGTCCACGGTGTCAAAACAGGAACATCTATTTCCTCTCATTGCGTCATAAAAATACAAGATCTCTGATTTTGCTGAAAGATTTTGAGGCCGAGGTCAGAGCAATGATAACATGGCTTTAATATTGAGTTTCAGATAATGTTCAGCAACAAATTTCAATCATGTAAACTTCCCTCACTCTTAATGAACAAATTTTAAAAATATTTCGACATGGTTTTGAACTAGGGACCATTCATCTGTGAGGTGAATGTAACCACCATTACACTACAGAAACTGCTGTCGTCCGTAGGACCCAATGGGACTCTCTTGAAATGTTGCAACACTCATTGGGACTGCTGTAGACATATTGATCCAAGATTGACTTTGATTTGATTTGATTTATTATTGTCACATGTATTAACATCCAGTGAAAACTATTGTTTCTTGCACACTATACAGACAAAACATACCGATCATAGAGAAGGAAATGAGAGTGTGCAGAATGCAGTGTTACAGTCATAGCTAGGGTGTAGAGAAAGATCAACTTAATGCAAGGTAAGTCCATTCAAAAGTCTGACGGCAGCAGGGAAGAAGCTATTCTTGAGTCGGTTGGTACGTGACCTCAGACTTTTATATATTTTTCCCGAAGGAAGAAGGTGAAAGAGAGAATGTCCGGGGACGTGGGGTCCTTAATTATGCTGGCTGCTTTGCCGAGGCAGTGGGAAGTGTAGACAGAGTCAATGGATGGGAGGCTGGTTTGTGCGATGGATTGGGCACAATCACGACCTTTTGTAGTTCCTTGCAGTCTTGGGCAGAGCAGGAGCCATACCAAGCTGTGATACAACCAGAAAGAAAGCTTTCTATGGTACATCTGTAAAAGTTGGTGAGAGTCGTAGCTGACAGGCCAAATTTCCTTAGTCTTCTGAGGAAGTAGAGGTATTGGTGGGCTTTCTTAACTATAGTGTCGGCATGGGGCGGGGTGGTTGGGGGGGGGGGGGGGGGGGGGGGTGGTGGCTACCAGGATAGATAGTTGGTGATCTGGACACCTAAACACTTGAAGCTCTCGACCTTTTCTACTTCGTCCCGTTGATGTAGACAGGGGCATGTGCTCCTTTACGCTTCCTGAAGTCGATGACAATCTCCTTCATTTAGTTGACATTGAGGGAGAGATTATTGTTGCTATACCAGTTCACCAGATTCTCTACCTCATTCCTGTACTCTGTCTCATCATTGTTTGAGATCCGACCCACTATAGTGGTGTCGTCAGCAAACCTGAAAATCGCATTGGAGGGGAATTTGGCCACACAGTCATAGGTATATTAGGAGTATAGTAGGGGGCTGAGAACACAGCCTTGTGGGGCACCAGTGTTGAGGATGATCGTGGAGGAGGTGTTGTTGCCTATCCTTACAGATTGTGGTCTGTGAGTTAGGAAGTTTAGGATCCTGTAGCAGAGGGAGGTGCCGAGACCCAGGCCACGGAGTTTGGAGATGAGTTTCGTGGGAATAATAATGTTGAAGTCTGAGCTGTAGTCAATAAATAGGAGTGTGTCCTTGTTATCGAGGTGATCCAGCGTTGAGTGCAAGGCCAGGGAAATGCCGTCTGCTGTGGACCTGTTGAGGCGGTAGGCAACTGTAGTGGATCCAAGTAGTCCAGGAGGCTGGAATTGACTTGTGCCATGACAAACCTTTCAAAGCACTTCATAATGATGGATGTCAGAGCCACCGGCCGATAGTTATTAAGGCACATTGCTTGATATGTCTTAGGTACCGGGATGATGGTCGTTGTCGTAGCGTCTGCATGGTTTCCCCAAGGATGAGTGAACACCGCTCGACAATCACCAGGCAAGACTGTTCTCTTCCTGTGGGGGAGCACTTCAGCAGTCACGGGCATTCAGCCTTGGATCTTCAGGTAAGCGTCCTCCAAGGCGGCCTTCACGACACACGACAGCGCAGAGTCACTGAGCAGAAACTGATAGCCAAGTTCCGCACACATGAGGACGGTCTAAACCGGGATGTTGGATTTCTCGAGGAATTAAGGGCTATGGGGAGAGAGCGGGTAAATGGAGTTGAAATCAACCATGATTGAATGGTGGAGAGGACTCGATGGGCCGAATGGCCTTACTTCCGCTCCTATGTCTTATGGTCTAAAGTAAGAACTCTTGGGAGAGAGAAAAAAACCTGTCCAACCTGACCTGTCAATCATTCTTCCCACAACACTTCAAACTCACAAAGTGCATTAAGCCCAGATTAAAGAGAAACAAAAACCCATTCAAACCATTTAAGCAGCAATAAAAGGACACACAAACATTCAGCCAATGCCACAATGAAAAACAAAGGCCTGCTTCCAAACTGCAGAAAACGTGATTTAAAAATACAGTTCTTAAATGCACAGTAACATCACACCAGTAAATGTGACAATCATCGACTTTGATTCATCCTCCCCATCTGCAAATTATCTCACACAATTCTAAATTATTGACGAGTTGTAAATACATCTGGTTCAAACATTCAAGCACAAACTTCAAAGGTTCTCCAGCTCTCTGCTCACCTGCATCCACCTTGAGGATATTTTCAAAAGCCAGATTTAGATCACTCTTCAGCTTAAGTTTACTCCCTCTGATAGATACCAGTGTGTTTCATTCGATCCTGATTGTTTTAAAGTCAGTTTCTCTGCAAAATATGCCAATATCTTGACAAATTAAAATATCTTCCCATTCTACTGACAATGTTAAGCACTCAATGTTGTTCTGTTGTCGAATAGCTGAACACGCCTGTTCCTCAGTGCAGTGGCACATGTTAGTTACACCACATGTGACATATCACATGTGCGCACTCACACTGGTATCCCAAAGGATGCTCCATGTACCATCTGAGACACCCATTCCTAGATTTTCAAGTGATCGCAAGGAAGTGTCTATATGAAAATGTTTGCTTATCTCTCTCTCTGTATGGTTCCAATGTCTTCAGGCAGAGGCCGGGTTATCTGATTCAGTTTGTTTTAAAGTTCACAAGCAAGGATACAAACATCTCCAAGAGAAAACTATTACTTGACTCATCTCCACTTTCCTGACTTCTACAAGAACGTACGTGGATATCCTGTTTGTCTATTCCACTGAACTAGACCCAGAGTGAATTACTTCAATTCCCATTTGCTGGTGTGAATTTTTTCCATGTTTGATTCCAAATGGGGCTTCCCTTTCTCTCTGTTTCAGGAGAATGCGGAAACTTTTCTGTCCAATTGAACACTCACTCAATAGTGTATTTTGAGATCAGAGGCAGAAGTACAGGTAGTTGTATCAGTTTGGGGTAACGCTCATATCTCCCATTCTCAGGAGGTTTGATTTAAATGATAACAAATGGGATGAAGTCAAATCTTCAAAAAGCAGAATCTTTGGTTTAAGTTGTCACCGTGCTGCCTGATTGTAAAAGGGTGAAGCAAATATTCCAATTATGTCAACTTTATTTTCAGATCAAAGGTGAACCAAACACCATTTTGATCTTTGCGTTTCCAATTATTTTGGCATTTTTTCTCAGTTTTTCCAAAATGTTTTTTTCTTCATTCTTCAAGTGTCTTTCCAAATAAATATATTATAACTCAAGGAAAATTAAACCACAAAAGTGCGTTTTCACAGGTAAATGTCAACCTTCTAAGGTGGGGTTGTGGATAGTCTGGAGGGATGTCAGAAGTTACAGAGGGACATAGATAGGATGCAAGACTGGGCGGACAAGTGGCAGATGGACTTCAACCCAGATAAATGCGTCGTGGTCCATTTTGGTAGGTCAAATGGGATGAAGGAGTACAATATAAAGGGAAAGACTCTTAGTACTGTTGAGGATCCGAAGGACCTTGGGGTCCGGGTCCATAGGACTCTAAAATCGGCCCCGCAGGTGGAGGAGGTGGTTAAGAAGGCGTATGGTGTGCTGGCCTTTATCAATCGAGGGACTGAGTTTAGGAGTCCGGGGATAATGATGCAGCTATATAAGACCCTCGTCAGACCCCACTTGGAGTACTGTGCTCAGTTCTGGTCGCCTCACTATAGGAAGGATGTGGAAAAGATTGAAAGATTTACAAGGATGTTGCCTGGATTGAGTGGCATGCCTTATGAGGATAGGCTGAGGGAGCTCAGTCTTTTCTCCTTGGAGAGACGAAGGATGAGAGGAGACCTAATAGAGGTGTATAAGATGTAGAGAGGCATAGATCGGGTGGACTCTCAGAGGCTTTTTCCCAGGGTGGAAATGTCTGCTACGAGAGGACTCAGGTTTAAGGTGCTAGGGGGTAGGTACAGGGGAGATGTTAGGGGTAAGTTTTTCACACAGAGGGTGGTGGGCGAGTGGAATCGGCTGCCGTCAGTGGTGGTGGAGGCAAACTCAATAGGGTCTTTTAAGAGACTCCTGGATGAGTACATGGAGCTTAATAGGATGGAGGGTTATAGGTAGGTCTAGAAGGTAGGGATGTGTTCGGCACAACTTGTGGGCCGAAGGGCCTGTTTGTGCTGTAGTTTTTCTATGTCAGAAAGAGTTAAAGAGGGTGGAGCTTCCCTCAGCCTGTGAGCTCCGAAGTACAACTTCAAAGCTTAAGTTAAGAATCAAACATTTTGGTGCCTTTTCCAATTGTACAAGTAAATTGTAATTCACACTGAAAGGTTCACTTTCACTCAGTAATTAGAACATTTCACTTTTCTCAGCACAGGAGCTGGCAGCATTTTAGATTCAATACCAATTGTTCACTCCTCTTGTAGCTGGTGTGTGGAGAAGATCATGTTCACTGGAGATCTGTCAGCACAGAAACCGCACTGTGCTTCTGGATACACTCAGTCTGCAAGTAGCTGGAGTCATTTAAACATGACTCTAGTGAAGGCCTTCCCAGTGATACTAAGGAGTGAGATGTTCCTGTAGTTGTTGCAATCTCCTCTGTCACTGCATGTTTTGTACATTGTGAAGATTTTTGTGTCACGTATCTCCTGTGGAACAGGCCCTACCTCCCAACAGAGAAGCTGGAGGTTATGAAGATGTGGCAGCGATGGGACTTTCCGTGTCTGAACAGTTCAGCTGGAACTCATCCTTGCTGGGAGCCTTTCTGCTTTTCAGCAATCAATGGCCTTTTCCAGCTCAAGTGATGAGGATTCCTCGTCCAACTCAACCATGACAGGAAGCTGCAGTAGAATCAAACAGAGACTGGGAGGTATCCATCTCACGGGAGTACAGCTCACAGTCGTGTTCAACCCAGTGGGACATCTGTTTACTTCTGTTGGTGAGAACTTCACCATCTGCCGATTTCAGGGGAACAATTTGGTGATTGTAGGACAAAGCATCATATTCATCCCATCATACATAGCACAGAGATGTTCATTATCACAGGCAGTTTGGAATTATTGGTGTAGGATTGTCCGGTGTTTATTAACAGAGTATCTCACTGTTTTCAAAATTTCTGATGCAATGTTCCAGCTGTTGGGTTTATGTTGAGCATCAGGTCGGCTTTGCTTTTTACTTCAATGACAGGTATCATCTCTGCTGAGTGGATCTCAAACCAGTCTTTGTTGTGGGAGCCACCTTTACCAAATGTTGCTGCTGCTGTGTCAGAAATGGGTGAACTCAGAGACCTCCAAGTTTCATCAACTTCAATATTGATTGTTAAGGATTTTATGTGAGATTTAACTGTGCCTGTATAATATTTCACTATTTTGTTTATGTTCCTTCATATTTAATTTCATAATGTACGTGTCACTGTGAAGACGTCAGTCACAATTGTCAGCAAGGATTAATCAGGACTTTCTAATTGGAGATGTTAATCAGTGGAACCTCTCACACACTGATTTGCATCAAAGATTAATTTAGGATTGAAGTAAAGTTCATCATTTTATGTTGAACAGGTTCTTGTTAAGGATTCTTGAATTTAGGGGAAAGATCACAGAAGGTGTTTTTAAAAAGGGACATTGCAGCTCCGAAAATCAGTGACATCTCCAGAATATTAAACTCCAGCTACTTATAGGGATGTTAATATCAGCAAAATCGAACCAATATTATCAGACTATCAATCCTGGCTGTGATTAAAAGCAGAATCCAATCCTTGCAGTCTATTATGAATTTGCTGGTGTCTCAGCAGGCTGGAGGACCTTGTGAATGCCTTTCCACACAAGGAGCAGGTGAAAGGTCTCTCCCCAGAGTGAGTGCGTTGATGAGTCAGGAGGTTGGATGACTGCTTGAAACTCTTTCCACAGGTACTGCAGCTGAATGGATTCTCCTGAGTGTGAGTGCGGTGGTGGGACTGGAGGGTGAATAACTGAGCGAATCCCTTCCCACACACCGAGCAGGTGAATGGTCTCTCCCCGGTGTGAAGTCGCTGGTGCCTCACCAGATCAAATGACTGGGAGAATTTCTTCCCACATATGGAGCAGCTGAACGGTCTCTCCCCGGTGTGAGTGCGTTGGTGAGCAGTCAGGGTGGATGACTGTCCAAAACTCTTTCCACAGGAGGTGCAGCTGAACGGTTTCTCCTCAGTGTGAATTCGCTGATGTGTCCAAAGGCCAGATGACCGAGTGAATCTCTCACCGCACACAGAGCAGGTGAACGGCTTCACCCCAGTGTGAATCCGCTGGTGTGTAGCGAGGCTGGATGTGCTGTTGAACCTCTTCCCACAGTGAGTGCAGCTGAAGGGCCTCTCCTCAGTGTGAATTCTCTGTCTTGCCTGGTGATTGTCGAGCGGTGTTCATTCATCCGTTGTCGCAGGGTCTGCATAGTTTCCCCAATGTACCATGCCTCGGGACATCCTTTCTTGCAGCGTATCAGGTAGACAACGTTGGCCGAATTGCAAGAGTATGTACCGTGTACCTGGTGGATGGTGTTCTCACGTGAGATGATGGCATCTGTGTCGATGATCCGGCAAGTCTTGCAGAGGTTGCTGTGGCAGGGTTGTGTGGTGTCATGGTCACTGTTCTCCTGAAGGCTGGGTAGTTTGCTGCGGACAATGGTCTGTTTGAGGTTGTGCACTTGTTTGAAGGCAAGAAGTGGGGGTGTGGGGATGGCCTTGGCGAGATGTTCGTCTTCATCAATGACATGTTGAAGGCTCCGGAGGAGATGCCGTAGCTTCTCCGCTCCGGGGAAGTACTGGACGACGAAGGGTACTCTGTCCACTGTGTCCCATGTTTGTCTTCTGAGGTCGGTGCGGTTTTTCGCTGTGGCGCGTTGGAACTGTTGATCAATGAGTCGAGCGCCATATCCTGTTCTTATGAGGGCATCTTTCAGCTTTTGGAGGTGTCTGTTGCGATCCTCCTCATCCGAGCAGATCCTGTGTATACGGAGGGCTTGTCCGTAGGGGATGGCTTCTTTAACGTGTTTAGGGTGGAAGCTGGAGAAGTGGAGCATTGTGAGGTTATCCGTGGGCTTGCGGTACAGTGAGGTGCTGAGGTGACCGTCCTTAATGGAGATGCGTGTGTCCAAGCTTGTGTGGCTTTTGCTACCAAATAAACCTGTTGGACTTTAACCTGGTGTTGTTAAACTTCTTACTGTGTTTACCCCAGTCCAACACCGGCATCTCCACATCATGATATAAAACCCCACAGTCACTGACACCAATCTCCTCCTGTCTGATATAAACCCCACAGTCACTGACACCAATCCCCTCCTGTCTGATATAAACCCCACAGTCACTGACACCAATCTCCTGCTGACTGATGTAAACCCCACACTGACACCAATCCCCTCCTGTCTGATATAAACCCCACACTGACACCAATCTCCTGCTGACTGATGTAAACCCCACAGTCACTGACACCAATCCCCTCCTGTCTGATATAAACCCCACACTGACACCAATCTCCTCCTGTCTGATATAAACCCCACACTGACACCAATCTCCTCCTGTCTGATATAAACCCCACACTGACACCAATCTCCTCCTGTCTGATATAAACCCCACACTGACACCAATCTCCTCCTGTCTGATATAAACCCCACACTGACACCAATCCCCTCCCCTCAGTTAATTTGATTTAGTTTACTTGTTTACTCAATAAGATTGATACCAATCTCTCCTGTCTGATGATTTTGTAGCCCCTTTTTCATGAAAGATATACACCAGTTTGTTATTTCAATTGGACCTGTCTTCATTCCCGGGCCGAGGGGATTTCAGTACCAGGCGGAAGGGGTAAAATTTGGGAACGCTTGATTCTCCACCAATTCCCATTCCCCTTCTTTCTGGGGGATAACGGAGCTCTCACTGTGTGTAATGTGCAGGTCAGTAAGAATTGTCAGCAAGGATTAATCAGCACTTTCTAATTGGAGATGTTCATCAGTAGAACCTCTCAGACACTAAATTGGCAAGTTTGAATCAAAGATCAATTGAGGATTGAAGTAAAAGTTCAATATTTGTGGCAAACTGATTGCTGGTGGAATTCTCTGAATTCAGGGGAATGATCACAGACACATATTCTTAAAGGGAGGCTGCAGGCCCAGGAACACAATCAGCTAACTAACTAGAATCTTAAACTCCAGCCAGAACTATGGTTGGTGACATCAGAGAGACAAACCTGAATTGTCAGAATGAACACGGTTCAGTCCTGGGTATAGTGAACGCCAGCAACATCAGTGGAATCCAAACCCTTCAGTCACTTGTGAACTTGCTGGTGTGTCAGCAGGTGGGCTCGCTGACTGAATCCCCTCCCACACACTGAACAGGTGAATGGCCTCTCCTGGGTGTGAACTTGCTGGTGTGTCAGCAGGTGGGCTCGCTGACTGAATCCCCTCTCACACACTGAACAGGTGAATGGCCTCTCCTGGGTGTGAACTTGCTGGTGTGTCAGCAGGTGGGCTCGCTGACTGAATCCCCTCCCACACACTGAACAGGTGAATGGCCTCTCCTGGGTGTGAACTTGCTGGTGTGTCAGCAGGTGGGCTCGCTGACTGAATCCCCTCTCACACACTGAACAGGTGAATGGCCTCTCCTGGGTGTGAACTTGCTGGTGTGTCAGCAGGTGGGCTCGCTGACTGAATCCCCTCTCACACACTGAACAGGTGAATGGCCTCTCCTGGGTGTGAACTTGCTGGTGTGTCAGCATGTGGGCTCGCTGACTGAATCCCCTCTCACACACTGAACAGGTGAATGGCCTCTCCTGGGTGTGAACTTGCTGGTGTGTCAGCAGGTGGGCTCGCTGACTGAATCCCCTCTCACACACTGAACAGGTGAATGGCCTCTCCTGGGTGTGAACTTGCTGGTGTGTCAGCAGGTGGGCTCGCTGACTGAATCCCCTCTCACACACTGAACAGGTGAATGGCATCTCCTGGGTGTGAACTTGCTGGTGTGTCAGCAGGTGGGCTCGCTGACTGAATCCCCTCTCACACACTGAACAGGTGAATGGCCTCTCCTGGGTGTGAACTTGCTGGTGTGTCAGCAGGTGGGCTCGCTGACTGAATCCCCTCTCACACACTGAACAGGTGAATGGCCTCTCCCGGGTGTGAATTCGCTGGTGTGTCAAAAGGTTGGATGAAGTTGTGAATCCTTTCTCACACATGGAACAAACGTATGGTCTCTCGCCAGTGTGAACTCGCTGGTGTGTAAGCAGGTTTGATGAATTAGTGAATTGCTTCTCACACACAGAGCAGGTGAATGGCCTCTCCCTAGTGTGAACACGCTGGTGTGTCAGCAGCTGGGATAACTGAGTGAATCCCCTCCCACAAACAGAGCAGGTGAATGGCTTCTCTCCAGTATGAACTCTGCAGTGTATCAGAAGCTCAGATGACTGAGTGAATCCCTTCCCACACACACAACAGGGGAACGGTCTCTCGCCTGTGTGAAATCGCTGGTGTCTCAGCAGAGTGGTTGACTGAGTGAATCCCTTCCCACATACAGAGCAGGTGAATGGTTTCTCTCCAGTGTGACTGCGTCGATCAATTTCCAGCCGAGATGGATACTTGAATCCCTTTCCACAATCCCCACATTTACACGGTTTCTCTGTGGTGCTGGTATCCTTGTTTCTCTCCAGGTTGGTTGATCAGTTCAAGCCTCATACACAGTACACGTGGATTCCATCTGCCAAAGTGTAACCTCTTATTTATTGTCCCCCTCCCCCATCCTCTGATGTGAACCATCCTCCAGTGGCTGAGCCAGGATGGGGCCGTTAACCTGGGCCTGTTCCCGGGAGGGAGGGAGGGAGAAGCCCCGCAGCTGCAAACCAGGGAGCTGACAATGATTCTGAAGGGTTTGCGGATCCACAAAGTGTTTCCAAATCCTCCCAGCCACCGCCTAACGCTGACTCCGCTTCTCCGGGACAAACAAGCGCCAAGGACAGCAATGACACTGCGCATGCTCCACATCACAATGCCCAGGGGACTGATTGACGGCAGCTCCGAACCAATCGGAAGAGGGGGCGGGACTGGAGGACCGAGCGGGAGCGGCTGGTCCTCCAACCAATCGGAGTGAATGAGGGGCGGGACCTGAAACATGCGCAGCTCCGGACCAATCGGAAGAGTTTCCTGTTCCACGCATGGGAGAAGTGCGCATGCGCAGTAAGCAAAGGCGTTTGCAGCACGCGCAGTGCGGGTGACAGCAACTGGAGAGAAGTTCCTGTGTCTCATCAGCAGCCGGTAAGGATGCAGAAACATAAAGGGAGCAATCGAACCGGCGGATGGACGTAGACGTTTTCTAAATACCTGTTAAAGGCCTCAAGCATCGAATATGAGCCCGTAGGTCCCGTGTTTGCAGTTTCGGGTCTTTTTCCCGAGACGAAGCTCAGGTTAACAGCCGCCATCTTGATTGAGCAGGGAGCAGAGCGCATGCGCTGGTGTCTTGGTGACGCAACCGTGAGGGGGCGGGTCTTTGTGTTTCTGCTCCCACCGGATCCTAGTGCTCGGAAACATGACTAAATTTGAGCATCAGATTTTCAAACAGCTTCACCCACTCCCAGGCTGCACCTCACGTTTGCAGCCGAGAGAAGTTAATGGGTCATGTACATATTCAGTATGAGAGGTTGCATCCCGGAATACTTACCTGAAGCGGTTACACGGCTTTTGTACTTGTTGGAGTTTAGAAGGTTGAGGAGGAATTTATTGAAACTTACAGGGTACGGCGTGGCCTGGACAGAGTGGACGTGGAGAGGATGTTTCCACGAGTAGATAAAACTAGAACCAGAGGCACAACCTCAGACTAAAGGGATGTTCCTTTCAAACAGAGATGAGGAAGAATTTCTTCAGCCAGAGTCATCGAGGTTTACAGCATGGAAACAGGCCCTTCGGCCCAACTTGTCCATGCTGCCCTTTTTTTTAAAACCCCTGAAGCTAATCCCAATTGCCTGCATTTGGCCCACATCCCTCTATTCCCATCGCACCCATGTAACTATCTAAATGCTTTTTAAAAGATACAATTGTACCCACAGCTTGTTCCAGACACTCACCACCCTCTGTGTGAACAAATTGCCCCTCTGGACACTTTTGTATCTCTCCCCTCTCACCTTAAACCTATGCCCTCTAGTTTTAGACTCCCCTACCTTTGGGAAAAGATATTGACTATCTACCTTGTCTATGCCCCTCATTATTTTATAGACTTCTATAAGATCACCCCTCAGCCTCCTACGCTCCAGAGAAAAAAGTTCCAGTCCATTCAGCCTCTCCTTATACTCAATCCATCAAGTCCCAGTAGCATCCTACTAAATCTTTTCTGCACTCTTTCTAGTTTAATAATATCCTTTCTATAATAGGGTGACCAGAATTGCACACAGTATTCCAACACTTTGGAAAAAAGAATAGAGGCATGGACTATTTTCTAAACGGTGACAAAATTCATAATGCTAAAGTGCAAAGGGACTTGGGAGTCCTAGTCCAGGATTCTCTAAAGGTAAACTTGCAGGTTGAGTCCGTAATTAAGAAAGCAAATGTAATGTTGTCATTTATCTCAAGAGGCTTGGAATACAAAAGCAGGGATGTACTTCTGAGGCTTTATAAAGCACTGGTTAGGCCCCATTTGGAGTACTGTGAGCAATTTTGGGCCCCACACCTCAGGAAGGACATACTGGCACTGGAGCGGGTCCAGCGGAGATTCACACGGATGATCCCAGGAATGGTAGGCCTGACATACGATGAACGTCTGAGGATCGTGGGATTATATTCATTGGAGTTTAGGAGGTTGAGGGGAGATCTGATAGAAACTTACAAGATAATGAACGGCTTAGATAGGATGGACGTAGGGAAGTTGTTTCCATTAACAGGGGAGACTAGGACGCGGGGGCACAGCCTTAGAATAAAAGGGAGTCACTTTAGAACAGAGATGAGGAGAAATTTCTTCAGCCAGAGAGTGGTGGGTCTGTGGAATTCATTGCCACAGAGGGCTGTGGAGGCCGAGACGTTGAGCGTCTTCAAGACAGAAATTGATAAATTCTTGATTTCTCGAGGAATTAAGGGCTATGGGGAGAGAGCGGGTAAATGGAGTTGAAATCAACCATGATTGAATGGTGGAGTGGACTCGATGGGCCGAATGGCCTTACTTCCGCTCCTATGTCTTATGGTCTTATGGTCTTAAGTGTGGCCTTACCAATGTCTTGTACAACTTCAACAAGACGTCCGAACTCCTGTATTCAATGTTCTGACCGATGAAACCAAGCATGCTGAATGCCTTCTTCACCACTCTGTCCACCTGTGACTCCACTTTCAAGGAGCTATGAACATGTACCCCTAGATCTCTTAGTTCTGTAACTCTCCCCAACGCCCTACCATTAACTGAGTAAGTCCTGTCCTGGTTCAATCTACCAAAATGCATCACTTCGCATTTGTCGAAATTAAATTCCATCTGCCATTCGTCAGTCCACTGGCCCACCAGAGAGTGGTGAATCTGTGGAACTCTTTGCCACAGAAGGCTGTGGAGGCCAGGTCTTTGAGTGTCTTTAAGACAGAGATAGATAGGTTCTTGATTAATAAGTGGATCAGGGGTTATGGGGAAAAGGTAGGAGAATGGGGATGAGAAAAATATCAGCCCATGACTGAATGGTGAAGCAGCCTCGATGGGCCGAGTCGCCTAATTCTGCTCCTATGTCGTATGGCCTCTTGGTTACACTTCAGCCCCAGGCTCCTCATGTTTACATAGAAACATGCATAGAAAATAGAAGCAGAAGGAGGCCATTCAGCCCTTTGAACGTTCCCTGCCATTCATTATGGTCATGGCTGATCCTCAAATTCAATACCCTTGTCCCACCCATCCCCCCATAATATCCCTTTTGCCCCAAGAGATATATATCTACTTTTGAGGAATGGAGATCCAAAGATTCACGACCCACTGTGAGAAAAATATCTAATCTCTGTCTCTATGCGCAACACTTGTTTAAACAGTGACCCCGAGATTCTCCCATAAGAGTAAACAACACTTCCAACAAGTTGTTGGAAGGTATTTTGAGAGACAGGATCTACAGGCATGCAGAGAGGCAAGGACTGATTAGAAACAGTCAGCATGGCTTTGGAGTGGAAAATCATGTCTCACAAATTTGATTGAGTTTTTTGAATGGGTAACCAAGAAGTTAGATGAGGGCAGTGCAGTTGATGTTCTTTACATGGACTTTAGCAAGGCCTTTGACAAGGTATCAAATGGTAAGTTGTTGCATAAGGGTAATCTCACGGGATCCAGGATGAGGTAGCCAAATAGGTACAAAACTGGCTTGATGACAGAAGACAGAGGGTGGTTGTAGATGGTTGTTTTTCAAACTGGAGGCCTGTGACCAGCCGTGTGCCTCAGGGATCAGTGTTGGGTCCACTGTTATTTGTCATTTATATTCATGATGTGGATGAGAATTTAGTAGGCATGGTTAGTAAGTTTGCAGTATGGTTAGTAAGTTTGCAGATGACACCAGGATTGGTGGCATAGTGGACAGTGAAGAAGGTTACCTAGGATTGCATCGGGATCTTGATCAATTGGGCCAGTGGGCTGGTGAATGGCAGATGGAGTTTAATTTTGATAAATGCGAGGTGATGCATTTTGGTAGATTGAACCAGGACAGGACTTACTCAGTTAATGGTAGGGCATTGGGGAGAGTTACAGAACAAAGAGATCGAGGGGTACAGGTTCATAGGTAGAGTGGTGAAGAAGGCATTCGGCATGTTTGGTTTCATTGGTCAGAACATTAAATACAGGAGTTGGGATGTCTTGTTGAAGTTGTACAAGACTTGTGTAAGGCCACACTTGGAATACTGTGTGCAGTTCTGGTCACCCTATTATAGAAAGGTTGTTATTAAACGAGAAAGAGTGCAGAAAAGATTTACGAGGATGCTACTGGGATTTGATGGTTATAAGGAGAGACTGGATAGACTGGGAATTTTTTTTCTGGAGCGCAGGAGGCATAGGGGTGATCTTATAGCGGTCTATAAAATAATGAGGGCCATAGATCAGCTAGATAGTCAATATCTTTTTGCAAAGGTAGGGGAGTCTAAAACTAGAGGGCATAGATTTCAGGTGAGAAGGGAGAGGGGCAAAGGGTCCAGAGGGGCAATATTTTCATACAGAGGGTGGAGAGTGTCTTGAGCAAACTGCCAGAGGTAGTAGCAGAGGCGGGTACAATTTTGTCTTTTGAAAAGCATTTAGATAGTTACACGGGTATGATGGGTATAGAGGGATATGGGCCAAATGCGGGCAATTGGGACTAGTTTCGGGGTTAAAAAAAGGGGCAGCATGGACAAGTTGGGCTGAAGGGCCTGTTTCTATGCTATAAACCTCTATGACTCCTCTCCACATCCAAGACCTTTCAGGATCTGAAAGGTTTAAATTAAGTTGCCTCTTACTCTTTTAAACTCGAGCAGAGACTGTCTCACTGCTCCTCATCAGACTATCCACCTATTCCAGGTGTTAGTCGACTAAACCTTCTATGAACTTCTAATGCATTTATATTTTTCCTTAAATAAGGAAATCGATAATGTACACATTGCTCCAGATACAGACTCACCGTGTGCAACTGAAACATAACTTCCCTGCTTTTACTCCATTCCCCTCATAACAAATAATAGCTTTCTGAATTACTTGTACCTGGATTTTCTATCGTGATGGATTTTGGATATTTTTTGTTACAGGGGGTTAGAAAGGGAGGATTTACACACCACAAGCTCAAACCAAGAGAAAATGTTGTCTCTTCTGATACGGGCTTTCTGAATGGGATAAGTAGGTAGATGTGAATGGAATGTTTCCACTTGTTGGTTTTTCCATTACTGGGAACCATGAACAGACAACAAATAAATCAAACAGGAAAATAGGAGATGTTTCTTTCTTCAGACAGTTGTTAGAATTTGGAACTCACTGCGACTGGAAGTGGTTGACACAAATACTTTAGATGCTTTCAAAAGGAAAATATATGAGCCTATGAGAGAAAAGGGATTGGAAAAATCAAGTGAAAAGCTGAGATGTGGTGATCAGAATGAGAGGAGACTCATGTGGAGTATAAACTCCAGGACAGACTCGATAAACCGAATGGCCTGTTTGTGTATTGTCACAGACAGAACAAACAATTCTCCTTCCCTGTTCAAAGACAATAACAATCAGCTCCTAATGATCCGAGTGACTGTCAGATCTCAACGTGATGTTTGGTTTGTGTTTTCTTGCTGTAAATCCTCCTTTCCAATATCCTGTAAAGGGAGTTTACAAAAGTCATCACTGTCAGTCCAGGATAGATATATTCATAGAATTCCACAGTTCGGAAGGAGGCTATTTGGCCCATCAAGTCAACTCTCTGACAGAGCATCCCACCAAGGCCACAACAACATAACCCAACTTATTTACCCCACTAATCTCCCTAACCTACACATCCTGGGGGAAAAATGGATAATTTAGCATGAAATCCACCTAACCTGAATATCTTTGGACTCTGGGAGAAAACTGGAGCACCTGGAGGAAACCCACGCAGACAAGTAGAGAATGTGCAAACTCCACACAGCAGCACTCCGAAAGCTAGTGGCGTTTGCTACCAAATAAACCTGTTGGACGTTAACTTGGTGTTGTTAGACTCCTTACTGTTGTAAACTCCACACAGACAGGTAACCACGGCCGGAATCGAACCCAGGTCCCTGGCGCTGTGAGGCTGGAGGACTAACCACTGTGCCACCGTGCTAGCGACGTAATTCTTTGTAAACTTATTTTACAGGAAATAGAAGAGGAGGATTTGCAGTCTGGATGATCGAATCTCACGTCAGACAGAGTCAATCAATTCATTGGGATTTGAAGATTTGTGCATCTGAAGGGATTTAATTGACCATCTCAGTTGGAAACTGGTGAGAATCTGTTTCCTTGCTCCTCCTGTGGGGAGGGATTGATACAGCTGGAAAACATGCTGACACGACAGCGAGCTCGCAATAGTGAGAGTTCATTCACCTGCTCCGTGTGTGGGAAGAAATTCATGTGTTCGTCCAACCTGCTGGCTCACCAACTCGATCACATTATTCAGAAGCCTCTTCAAAGCTCTGACTCTGGGGAAAGCATTGAAACCTCTGAGGAACAGGCCCAACACCAGCTCCTTCACACTGACGAGAGACCGTTCAGCTGCTCCCACTGCGGGAAGAGGTTCAGCCAGTCCTCCCGCCTTGCAGAGCACCAGCTCCTTCACACACACGAGAGACCGTTCAGCTGCTCTCACTGTGGGGAGTCGTTTAGCAACTCAGTGCATCTCACTGAGCACCAACAAGTTCACACCAAGGACAGGCCATTCAGCTGCTCCCAGTGTGGGAAGAGATTCACTCAGTCCTCCCACTGCACCGTTCACCAACAGATTCATTTTCAGAAGAGACATTTTAAATGCTTTAAATGTGAGAAGACCTTCAAAAGAAGGATTAGTCTGCTGAGACACCAGGGCACTCACACTGGGGAGAGGCCATATGTTTGCCCTGTGTGTGGGAAAACATTTACTTGTTTGCAGCATCTGCTGAGTCACCAGCCTATTCACACGGGGGAGAGGGCATTCATCTGCTCCGTGTGTGGGAAGGCTTTCACGGAGTCATCCAGCCTCCGGAGACACCGCCGCATTCACACAGGGGAGAGGCCGTTCTCCTGCTCCATTTGTGGCAAAAGATTTGCTCAGATTTCCTCCTGCAATCAACACCAACACATTCACTCTGATCAGAGACCTTTTCAATGCTCGGAATGCAATAAGACCTTTAAAAGAAGTGATGAGCTGCTGAAACACAAACGCATTCACACTGGGGAGAGGCCGTTCCTGTGCTCTGTGTGTGGAAAGGGATTCGCTCAGTCGTCTGGCCTGCTGAGACACCAACGCATTCACACCGGGGAGAAGCCGTTCACCTGCTCTGTGTGTGGGAAGGGATTCACTGATTCATCCTATATGCTGAAACACCAGCGAGCTCACACTGCGACAGAACCGTTCACCTGCTCCCTGTGTGGAAAGGGATTCACTGATCCACCCCGCCTGCAGAGACACCAGCGAGTTCACACTGGGGCAAAACCTTTCAACTGCTCCATATGTGGGAAGGGGTTTAATCAGTATTACAGCCTGCTGAAACATAGACGACTTCATGTGTGACCGGCAAAGTTGGATTCTGTTGTTTCTGCGCCCTGAGATAAACAATAACAATTGGATGAATAGGGGAGGCAGCGGCACAGTGGAATTATCACTGGACTCAGGGTAAGGCTCTGGGGACCCAGGTTCGAATCCCATCACAGTCGATGGTGAAATTTGTATTCAATTAAAATCTTGGATTAAAAGTCTAATGACAAACCTTAACCATTAATCAATTGTCGTAAAAACCCATTTGGTTCAGTAACGTCCTTTGGAAAAGGAAACCTGCCGTCCTTACTTGGTCAGACCTACATGTGACTCCAGACCAGCAATGTGGTTGACTCTCAAATGCCCTCTGAAATGGAGGGCAGTTAGGGATGGGCAAGAAATGCTGGCCCAGCAAGTGACGTCTACATCCCGTAAAAATGAATTTAAAAAAGTTCCTCAGTATCTCAGTAACCTCCTCCAGTCCCACAACACTCTGTGTAAATACAAGTTGTTGATGATTATGCCCTGAGATAGATAACGTGAACCCGATTCCCCTCGTCCACCAACACAGCAACTTCTTCACAAAAAGTAAAGCACATGGGATTGGGGCTGTTGTACTGAGATGGGTAGAAAACTGATTGGCAGACAGGAAACAAAGAGTAGGATTAAACGGGTCTTTTTCCAACTGGCAGGCAGTGACTATTTGGGTAACGCAGGATCAGTGCTGGAGCCTCGGTTACTCACCTGCCATGGGTCTTGTTTTTTTTCCCCTGTTTATTATGCATCATTTTTAAATTGTTGCTTCCTAATAATCTAATTTAAAACCATGGATAAACTCAAACCACTTTTGGAAAATCTGTGACTCTCTGATCAAGAATCTTACTGACCACTGCACACCATTCTGGTCACCGTATTATTAAAAAAATCCCTATCCAGGCACTGGAAAGGGTGCAGAGAAGATTTTAATGATGAGATTTTAATGTAGAAGGCAGCTCACCACCACCTTCTCAAGGGCAATCAGGGATTAGCCATAAATGCTGGCCAAGCCAGCAATGCCCACATCCCATAAATGATTTTCAAAACGTGTGTGGTTTTTTTATCAGGAAAGGATTGACAGGCTAGTTCTTCTTTCTTGAGAAATGAAGGCTGAGGGGTAACCTGAGCAGAGGTCCTCAAATTTATAAAATGCTTAGATACAGAAATAGTGTTTCCTCTTGAGGGGAAGAGCAAAAAGTAAAGTTTATTTATTAGTCACAAGTAGGCTTAGATTAACACTGCAGTGAAGTTACTGGGAAACTGGAGACAATCAATATAAAACAGTCACTAAGAAATCCAATCGGAAATCCAGGATAAATTTCTCTACACAAAGAGTGGCGAGAATATGGAAATCACAACTACAGGGAGTGAAATGAACAGTATAGATGCCTTTCAGGGGAATCTCAACGAGTACTTATGAATGATTTTTATAGTTCATTTCAAAACGACTAAAAACAATAAAGTGACAGGAGATAATTTGCAGGGTGTGAGACTCTGTGTGTGAGGGTGTCTGTGAGTGTGTGTGTTGCTTTTCATTGGTGTCACAGAAACCTTCCTCTTTCTGAGCAGACAATCTGGCCCCTGAATGATGTGAATTGTACAACTCAGAGATTCTCCATTCAGAATGACCATGTGCTGTGTAAAACCTGACATCTCCACAACCAGACGCCACTTCTGGAACAACGTGAAGTGACTACAATTTTTTAGATTGATTTCTTTGCTCTCAATATTTTCTCAGTTCATAAGTTCATAAATTCCATCATTATCCTTGAACACACCTATGGTCTCCACTTTAAATACTTCTCTCAGTCTTACCAACATATAGTAATTGGATTGTTGCTATGACAGGAACCAATTCTGTAAATCTGATTCCCACCAAACACCAACCCATATCCCCATCCGAGTTCCAGATTTTAATGAGATTTCTTAAAACACAGGCAGCCTGGCAGCACAGTGGTTAGCATTGCTGCCTCACAGCGCCAGGAACCCGGGTTCAATTCATGCCTCAGATGACTGTGTGGAGTCTGCACATTCTCCCTGTGTCTGTGTGGGTTTCCTCCGGGTGCTCTTGTTTCCTCCCACACTCCAAAAATGTGCAGATTAGATTGATTGGCCATGCTAAATTGGCCCTTAGTGTCGGGGATAAGCAGAATAACTACATGGGTTACGGGGACAGGACTGGGTGGGATCATTGTCCGTATAGGCTCAATGACCTCCTTCTGCACTGTAGGGATTCTATACCATCTGTACTATCATTACATTGGATCCAATACTGTGTTCACTAACACAGTGCAGCCTGACTTATTATTGGAATAAACACTGTGTTTGTTACACTGAGAGTAAGTAATCTAAAGTAAATCAAGGCAATCCATGACGAAGGGTCATCCAGACTCGAAACGTTGGCTGGAATCTCTCTCCACAGTTGCTGTCAGACCTGCTGAGGTTTTGCAGCATTTTCTGTTTTGAAGTCAGTGCTTTGCTGTGTTGTCTCTGTGCTCCATCCCCACTCTGATTGTATTGGAGCCTGTGTGTGTCATTGTTACACTGAGAGTAAGTCAGTGCTTTGCTGTGTTGTCTCTGTGCTCCATCTCCACTCTGATTGTATTGGAGCCTGTGTGTGTCATTGTTACACTGAGAGTAAGTCAGTGCTTTGCTGTGTTGTCTCAGTGCTCCATCCCCACTCTGATTGTATTGGAGCCTGTGTGTGTCATTGTTACACTGAGAGTAAGTCAGTGCTTTGCTGTGTTGTCTCTGTGCTCCATCCCCACTCTGATTGTATTGGAGCCTGTGTGTGTCATTGTTACACTGAGAGTAAGTCAGTGCTTTGCTGTGTTGTCTCTGTGCTCCATCCCCACTCTGATTGTATTGGAGCCTGTGTGTGTCATTGTTACACTGAGAGTAAGTCAGTGCTTTGCTGTGTTGTCTCTGTGCTCCATCCCCACTCTGATTGTATTGAAGCCTGTGTGTGTCATTGTTACACTGAGACTCTCTCATTGTGATTATTGGACAAGCAGCAAGTCACCGTCACAATGCCCGGCTGATTGACTGCAGCGCGGACCAATGGGATGAGGAGGGGCGGGGTTGGAGGTCCGAGCGCGGGAGGCTGGTCCTCCAACCAATAGGAGCGAATGAGGGGCGGGGCCTGCTCTGACTGGAGCATGCGCAGTGTGGGTAGTGGCGACGGAGAAGGGCTGTTTTTCCGGCTCGGAAATAAGTCAGAGGTGATTGACGGGGGGGGGGGATTGACGGGCGAGGGATCTCGCGGGTGGACGGAAACGCTGCGGAAGCAGGTTGTGTAAGCCGTGAACCTCGGTAAAGAGCTTCACGGACCCAGTTTGCACCGAGCGTTCCTGCAGCTCCTCATGTTCGGGCCGCGTTCACAGCCGCCATCTTTATTGGGGGCACTATGCAACAAGGCGCATGCGCAGCCGCCATCGTTTTAGGGGGTAATGTTGTCAATGAGTGGGAGGAGCTTGTTCCCCAGTGTTCAGAATCATAGAATCCCTACAGTGCAGAAGGAGGCCATTCGGCCCATCGAGTCTGCACCGACCACAATCCCACCCCGTCCCTACCCCCACATATTTTACCCGCTAATCCCTCTAACCTACGCATCTCAGGACTCTAAGGGGCAATTTTTAACCTGGCCAATCAACCTAACCCGCACATCTTTGGACTGTGGGAGGAAACCGGAGCACCCGGAGGAAACCCACGCAGACACGAGGAGAATGTGCAAACTCCACACAGACAGTGACCCGAGCCGGGAATCGAACCCGGGACCCTGGAGCTGTGAAGCAGCAGTGCTAACCACTGTGCTACCGTGCTACCGAATGGAGACAACTTGTCCATCAAACTGCATCAACCCTCTGAGTCCCAATGACTTATTGATGAGGCAGAGCGGTGGCAGAGAAGGAAAGAAAGGGAAATAGCTTTGACAAAGGGTCATCTGGACTCAACGTCAGCTCTTTTCTCTCCTTACAGATGCTGCCAGACCTGCAGAGATTTTCCAGCATTTCCTCTTTTGGAAAGGGAAATACATTCTGCTTTCCAGATCCCACTATATCATGGGATGTCTTTCCCATTGGCCCGAAGATCTGTGGGCTCAGTTCAGTCACATGAAGATCCATGGCAGAAACTCGCGACCCTGAGGAGACATCGTCGTCGAATCGAGGGACTGCTGACAATGACAAAGGGAAAAGTGCAGCAGGGAGCCTGAGTCGTTGTCCTGGACAACTTCTTATTGAATTTCATTTTTCGACTGACAGTGATGCCTTTTGTACATTTCATTTTCAGGTATTAGAAGAGGATTTGCAGACACAAATCTCAAATGAAACGTCATATCAAAAACTGACATTGTTACTCAACTCATCAGGACCTGGATGTAGTCATCATTTGAACGTAAGCATTGAGTTCCAAGTCATTACCCCTCATGGTGTAAAATTTCTTCCTCATATTGCCCTGTAGATTTTGCTCAAAATCTTAAATCTGTGCCCCTTAATTCTTTTGCAATCACAGAAATCCTCCAGTGCAGAAGGAGTACATTCGGCCCATTGAGTCTGCACCGACAACAATTCCACCCAGGCCCCATCCTTGCAACCCCACCTATTTACCCTGCTAATCCCTCTAACCTACGCATCCGGGGACACCAAGGGCCAATCAACTTAACCCACACATCTTTGGACTGTGGGAGGAAACCAGAGCACCCGGAGGAAACCCATGCAGACACAAGGAGAATGTGCAAACTCCACACAGACAGTGACCCAAGCCGGGAATCGAACCTCGGTCCCTGGAGCTGTGAAGCAGCAGTGCTAACCACTGTTAGTGGCACGGTGGCACAGTGGTTAGCACTATTACCTCGCAGCGCCAGGGACCCGGGTGCTCCGGTTTCCTCCCACAGTCTGAAAGACGTGCTGGTTAGGTGCATTGACCTGAACAGGTGCCGGAGTGTGGTGACTAGGGGAATTTAACTGTAACTTCACTGCATTGTTAATGTAAGCCTTACTTGTGAATAATAAATAAACTTCACTTTACTTGTACCACCGTGCCACCCAAATCAGCTGATAGGAACAGCTTTTCTTTAGCTACCTTCTCTTAGACCAATCATAAACTTGTACAGCTTTATCAGTCTCTTTTGCTCCAAGGACAATAACCCCAGTTTCTCCAGCCTAACATCGTAACTATAATCCCTCATCCCTGGAACCATTCTGGTAAATCTCCTCTGCACCCTGTCGAGGAGCCTCACATTCTCCATAATGTGTGGTGATCACTGCTTTGCACAGATCCAGATGTTCTGTGTTCCTGTCTGTGCAGTAGGAGGCCATTCGGCCCATCAAGTCTGCACTGACTCTCTGACAGAGCATCTTCCCCAGGCGCAACCCTCTGAACTGCACATATTTACCCCGCTAATCTGCCTAACCTGCAGATCTTGGGACATGGGGACAATTTTACCATGGCCACTCCACCTAACCTACACATCTTTGGAAACTAAGGGTCAGTTTAGCATGGCCAATCCCCCTAACCTGCACATCTTTGGACTGTGGGATTAAACCAGAGCACCTGGAGGAAACCCAGGCAGACTTGGTGACAATGTGCAAATTCCGCACAGACTGCCACCCAAGGCCAGAATCGAACGCGGGTCCCTGGCGCTGTAAGGTAGCAATGCTAACCACAGTACCATGCTCACATTGTGTGGTGACATCATCCCCGCTCTCTGGGGATTTCCTCAATGAGGAGATTTTTCTCTGTCTGTTGGGAGATTCTGTTAAAGTTGTGGTTTAGTTGCGGGACGGTATTTGCAGCCCTTCCACCAGTGGGATCTTCCATTCCAGCTGATGGTGACCGCCCGAGGCAGTTTCCCAGCAGCACGGCCAGCGATCAATGCAAAATGCCCATGGGGGAGGGGCGAAAACCCCAGCTGTGCATGTATTCAATCCCTTTCTATCGCCACCTATCTATTGTCTGTCTCACACACACCCACTCTTTCCCTCTCACACTCTCTCTCCCTCACACAAACATTATCACACACTCTCACACATACCTTCCCTCTCACATACACCTTCCCTCTCACATACACCTTCCCTCTCTCACACACATTCCCTCTCTCTCACACCTTCCCTCTCACACACACCTTCCCTCACACACACACCTTCCCTCTCGTTCACACACTCTCCCCCTCACATACACACTCTCTCACACACACACACTCTCTCTCTCACACGCACTCTCCCCCTCTCTCACACGCACTCTCCCCCTCTCTCACACGCACTCTCCCCCTCTCTCACACGCACTCTCCCCCTCTCTCACACGCACTCTCCCCCTCTCTCACACGCACTCTCCCCCTCTCTCACACGCACTCTCCCCCTCTCTCACACGCACTCTCCCCCTCTCTCACACGCACTCTCCCCCTCTCTCACACGCACTCCCCCCTCTCTCACACTCACTCTCCCCCTCTCTCATATGCACTCTCTCCCTCTCTCACACGCACTCTCCCCCTCTCTCACACGCACTCTCCCCCTCTCTCACACGCACTCTCCCCCTCTCTCACACGCACTCTCCCCCTCTCTCACACGCACTTTCCCGCTCTCTCACACGCACTTTCCCGCTCTCTCACACGCACTTTCCCGCTCTCTCACACGCACTCCCCCCTCTCTCACACGCACTCTCCCCCTCTCTCACACACACTCTCCCCCTCTCTCACACACACTCTCCCCCTCTCTCACACGCACTTTCCCGCTCTCTCACACGCACTCTCCCGCTCTCTCACATGCACTCTCCCCCTCGCATGCGCACTCTCCCTCTCACACACGCGCTCTCCCTCAAACACAAACTCTCTCCCTCCCTCTTTGCTCCTCCCATAAAGGTGAACCAGTTGGGTTTTTATGACAATCCAGCAGTTTTCCATGGTCACCTTTTCCTTGTTCCGGCCCCACAAATGGCCAATCAACCTCAGATTGATTCATTCCGCTCAATTTCACAATCTGCCTTTGTGTTTTTGTGGGTTCTCTCTCACTCCCATTTTGCTGTTTTAAATCTATTTCACAGGATGTTAGAAGGAGAGGATTTGGAGTTGGGAAATTGAAACCAAACATCGCATCAGGATCTAAGACAGACAGATTTTATCGTAAATGGAATATCATCAGATTTTGAAGATGGAAGGAAAAAACACTGTTCACACTGGAGAGAAACCGTACACATGTTCTGTGTGTGGACGAGGCTTCAGTCGATCATCTGGCCTGTCAGAACATAAATGCCGTCGCAATGGGGAGAAACCATGGAAATGTGGGGACTGTGGGAAAGGGTTCGATTACCCATCCAAGTTGGAAATTCATCAACGAACTCACACTGGGGAGAGACCGTTCACCTGCTCCCAGTGTGGGAAGGGATTCACACACTCATACCACTTGCAGACACACCAACACATTCACACAGGTGAGAGGCCGTTCACTTGCTCCCAGTGTGGGAAGGGATTTGCTCACTCCTCCAATCTGCTGAGACACCAGCGAGTTCACACTGGGGAGAGACCATTCCAATGTTCAGACTGCAAGAAGTGTTATAAAAGTTCTGGGGAACTGATATCCCATCAACGCATTCACACTGATGAGAGACCCTTTAGGTGTTCTCACTGTGGGACTGGATTCAGACGATCATCTGACCTCACTGTACACCTACGAGTTCACACTGGTGAGAGACCTTTTAACTGCCCAGACTGTGGGAAGTGCTATAAAGGTTCTGGGGAACTACTGTCCCATCAACGTGTTCACACTGACGTGAGACCGTTCAGGTGCTCTCGGTGTGGGACTGGGTTCAGACGATCATTTGACCTTACTGTACACCTGCGAATTCACACTGGGGAGAAGCCATTCCCCTGCTCCGTGTGTGGAAAGGGATTCACTCAGTTATCCAACCTGCTAATGCACCAGCAAATTCACAAGAAATCTCAGTGATTGGATGTTGCTGTTAGTCACATCCTGGACTGAACCAGCTTCATTGAGGTCTGTTGCTGCTGATGTTCATAAACTCCAACCCAGTTATAAGGTGTGAGGAGCTCATGGAGTTTCTTTGTCACTAAGATTGAGACAATCTAATCAGCTGCTGCTTCTCTCCCTTCCTCGAGCTCACCGGATAAAACTGTCTCCAAATTTATTCATTCGTGGGACATGGGCGTCGCTGGCGGGCCGGCATTTATTGCCCATCCCTAGTTGCCCTTGAGAAGGTGGTGGTGAGCTGCCTCTTGAATCGCTGCAGTTCATGTTCTATAGGTTGACCCACAATGCTGTTAGGGAGGGAATTCCAGGATTTTGACCCAGTGACTGTGAAGGAACGGCGATAAATCTCCAAGTCAGGATGGTGAGTGGCTTGGAGGGGAACTTGCATGTGTTTGTGTTCCCATTTATCTGCTGCCCTTCTAGATGGAAGTGGTCGTGTGTTTGGAAGGTGCTGTCTAAGGATCTTTGGTGAATTGCTGCAGTGCATCTTGTAGATAGTACACACTGCTGCTACTGAGCGTCGGTGGTGGACGGAGTGAATGTTTGTGGATGTGATGCCAACCAAGTGGCTGCTTTGCCCTGGATGGTGTCAAGCTTCTTGAGTGTTGTTGGAGCTGCGCCATCCAGGCAAGTGGGGAGTATTCCATCACACTCCTGACTTGTTCCTTGTAGATGGTGGGTAGGTTCTGGGGAGTCAGGAGGTGAGTTACTCGCCGCAGTATTCCAAGCTTCTGACCTGCTCTTGTAGCCACTGTGTTTATGTGGTGAGTCCAGTTGAGGTTTTGGTCAATGGTAACCCCAAGGATGTTGACAGTGGGGGATTCAGTGATGGTAACACCATTGAATGTCAAGGGGCGGTGGTTAGAGTGTCTCTTATTGGTGATGGTCATTGCCTGGCATTTGCTCATTTTTAAAAAACTGATGGAGTGTGAGAGTGGTAATTACAGCAGGAAACAGAGTGGCTGTGTGAATTTAAACTGAGAGTTTGATGTGTTAATGAGCCCAGCAAGACCTCAGACAGGTGCTTATCCAAAACAGTTTAGTAGGGGTGGGTACAGAACAGAAATAGATCTGAATGGGCTGTTAGTGATCAAAAAATAATAGATGCATGCTGTGCCACAAAGTTGTCACGAGTAAAGTATGATTAAAGTGAATTTACTTTCCTTTTAAATTATCGATGTTAAAGTAAAGAGATGATGTTGATCAATTCTGGGAGAGATTAGTTGTGAGGAAATTGGGTGCGAATAGAGAGATGAAAGGAAAGAACAGAGTTAATGGGAAACTGAAACCTGTGAAGGGAGTTGTTTCAGATCTCGGCCAACAGCAGTAATAGTTGGTTAACTCCCAGAAAGCAGTGTGAAGGAGGCCGGATTGGAAAAGACAACTGCTGGTTAACCTCAGAAGCAACACCAACAGGAGTAAAGGCACTGAGAGGTTAAAATAAAAAGTTACTGGATTTTTATAGATCTTAAAATCTAACGGCGTTGCTGGACAGATTGGTGAAGGTAGTTAAATTGAGATTGTTTGGAACTGTTTAAAGTATTGATGCTGTGTGAAGCCATTGTATTATTTTAAGTGTAATTCTATTTCATTTTGTGTTTTTTTTCCCCCTATTTCTTAATTAATATTTAGATTGCTATAAAACCATCATAAGAAGTTGGGACATTTCCAGATTTCACAACCTCTCCTCATACAACACACATTGTAAACTCAGATTTGTTGTTGTGTATTTGGGATATTGTTGTGTGTGGCATGGTCACGTGATCACTCTGTGACATCATCGGGTCTCTGCAGGCTGCCAGTAGTTGGGGAATTGAAGCCTGTCGAATGCACACCTAAAAATAAACCAGCCTCAATGCTGTTTTTATTCAATCTTGTGTGGACCTCTTGAATTGTCCCGATCTCTACATCCCCTCCAACCATAGACAGCACAACATTGAGCATAAACCGTGCCCTTAACATTAAATAAACTCCAGCTCAATTATAGGAGTTAATATTCGAGATAAAAGTCAAATAAATCAGCTTTGTATTCAACAAAGTGTATCAAGTCTTTTTAAATATCTCTATCACAAATTATTTCCTTTTAAAGGGACCTCCATCCTCACCTCCAACAAGTGTGAGGAACGCATGGCATATAAGGCAGCACAGTATTTAGCACTACTCCCTCAGTGCCAGGGACCCAGCTTTGATTCTGGCCTTGTGTGACCATGTGGAGGTTGCACGTTCTCCCTGTGTTTGCGTGGGTTTCCTCCGGGTTCTTGAGTTTCCTCCCACACTCCGAAGATGTGCAGGTTAGGTGAATTAGCCATGCTAAATTGCATCCAAGTGTCCAAAGATGTGTAGTTTGGGTGGATTAGCCATGGTAAATATGTGGGGTTACAGGGATGGCGTGGAGGGGAAGGCTTGGGTGGGATGCTTTTTCAGAGTCAGTGCAGACTCGATGGGCCAAAAGGCCTCTTTCTGCACTGTGCAGATTCGATGGTTCCTTGTGACTAAGATTGAGCCAATCCAATCAGCTGCCTTTGCTGCTTCCTTCCCTTCCACAGACCACCGGACCAAAGTGTCTGTGAAGTTCCTCCTTGTCTGAGCTCTATCTTTCTCCAGTTTTTCTCCTATCTTCTATCTTCCTCTGAGCTCATCTTGTCCGTGAGACCTGCCTTCAACTCCCTGGACTCCATTCTCACAAAGCTGCTGTCCATCCAACTTCCCCATGTTAGCTGACACTGTTCACAATTCTCTCCCATTTCTTACTGTTTCTCTCACTTTAAATGTACCGTCATCACCCATCCTAAAAAAAACACTAAACCCCACTATCTTTGCAAATTACTGCCCCATCTCCAACCTCCTTTTCCTTTCCAAAACCCCTGAACTCGGTGTCCCCCGAGGATCTGTCCTTGGCCCCTCCTATTTCCCACCTCACCCCCATCCCTCTCCATTCCTCCACCGTTACTAAATTATCAAACTGTTCATCCCACATTCAGTTCTGGATGAGTAGAAGTTTCCTCCAGTTAAAAATTGGAAAGACCAAAGCCACTGTCTTCAGCCATCACTAAAAATTCTGTTCCCTCACTACTCAGAGTAACGGGTCATCCAATTAAGACAGTGATGAGGAATTTCTTCTCAGAAGGTAGTGAATCTGTAGAATTATTTACCACAGAGGGCTGTACAGGTTGGCTCACTAAGTATGTTCAAGGCTGAGATCGATTTTTTTTTTCTTAATCAGTAAGGGAATCAAGGGTTATGGGGATAAGGCAAGAAAGTGGAGTTGTGGATAATCACAAGCGATCAGTCATGATTTCATTGAATGGCAGAGCAAACTTGATGGGTCAAATGGCCTCCTTCTGCTCCTACGTCTTACAGTCCATCTCTCTCCCTGGGAACTGTCTGAGGCTGAACCACACACTTCACAGTCTCAGTGTCAGATTTGACCCCAAGATGAGTTTCTGATCACATATCCACCCCATCACCAATACCAGATATTTCAATCTCCATAATGTCACCTGTCTTCACCCACCCCAGCTCATCTGCTGCTGAAACCCTCATCCATGCCCGTGTTACCTTTAGACTTGACAATTCCAATACATTTCTGACCAGCCCGTCACATTCATCCCACCCCCACACAGAAACGAAAGATTCACCCATTCCCCCTGAGCTCACTGACCTACCTCACCTTCAAGTCAAGTAATGCATCAATTTTAAATTCGCATCCTTGATTTCAAATTCTTCCATGACCTTATACCTCCCAATCTCAGTAATCTCCAGTTTCACTATTCTCTGAGATAGAACATAGAACATAGAAAGCCACAGCACAAACAGGCCCTTCGGCCCACAAGTTGCGCCGATCACATCCCCACCTCTAGGCCTATCTATAGCCCTCAATCCCATTAAATCCCGTGTACTCATCCAGAAGTCTCTTAAAAGACCCCAACGAGTTTGCCTCCACCACCACCGACGTCAGCCGATTCCACTCACCCACCACCCTCTGAGTGAAAAATTTACCCCTGACATCTCCTCTGTACCTACCCCCCAGCACCTTAAACCTGTGTCCTCTCGTAGCAACCATTTCAGCCCTTGGAAATAGCCTCTGAGAGTCTACCCTATCCAGACCTCTCAACATCTTGTAAACCTCTATCAGGTCACCTCTCATCCTTCGTCTCTCCAGGGAGAAGAGACCAAGCTCCCTCAACCTATCCTCATAAGGCATGCCCCCCAATCCAGGCAACATCCTTGTAAATCTCCTCTGCACCCTTTCAATGGCTTCAACATCTTTCCTGTAATGAGGTGACCAGAACTGCGCGCAGTACTACTACGTCAGATATCTGCTTCAACATCTTTCCTGTAATGAGGTGACCAGAACTGCGCGCAGTACTCCTACGTCAGATATCTGCACTCTTCTCATTCTGGCCTCTTGAGCATCCCTGATTTTAATACTCCATCATTAGTGGCAGGGCCTGGGTGTGAAACTGTGAAATTCTCTCACTAAATTGTCCATCTCTCCTGATTCAAGATCTGCCTCTCCAATCAGGCTTTTCCCATCTATCCTAATATTATGCTCTGTCACTCAGAATCCCTATAGTGCAGAAGAGGCCATTTGTCCTAAAGAGTCTGTACCGACATTCTGACAGAGAATCTTACCCAGGCCCTCTCCCCCACTTATACCTGTAACACATTTACCATTTCTAATCCATCTAACCTGCACAACTTGGGACACTAAGGGTCAATTTAGCGTGACCAATCCACCTAACCTGCACATCTTCAGACTGTGGGAGTAGATCGGAGCACCCGGAGGAAACCCATGCAGACATGGGGATAACGTGCAAACTCCAGACAGATAGTCACCCGAGGCCAAAATTGAAACCAGGGCCCTGGTGCTGCGAGGAAACAATGCAAACCACGAATGCTAATTTTTTCACTATGAAACTTCTCTGAAATAACTTGGGGTGCTTCCATCCCCACTATTTTCATTTTAGATCTATCAGTAATGGACTTGCTGCTGTCTGGGACAAAACTGTTTTCAGCAATAAGGTTCCGCTGTGATGTAATAGTCTCTATGACATCATTGCAGCAGGACTGGGTGACCTCATCAGAGTCCATTGTTTCTGAATGATCCACATCAATAACAACAGGAAATACTCATCAAGCTGAGCACATTATCTCGGCTGACACTCCAATCTGACATTGAGGGACTGCTGCACTCTGACACACACTGTCCTTCACATGGATTCACTCAGTCATCTCATTTACTGATAGAACAGCACAGTTAGACTAGGGGGCCAACACTCAGACACTTCACATGTACAAAGGGATTTCCTTAGTTTTCCTCAGTGGCTAACACTCTGGTTTTAAGAGCTCAAAGCATTTGCTCCAATGCCAGCATTCTTATTGACAAGGGGCAGTTGAACTGTTGTGTCTATGGGGAAAACGTGCTGAGACCCCAATGCATTCACTTCTAACTGTAGATGTTTGTTCTGTTGTCAATCAGACCCAGGACCGAACTGTGGTGGAGAGCCTATGCTCATAGATTCAGAGAATTCCTACAGGAGGCCATTCAGCCCATTAAGTCTCTGCTGACATCAATCCTACCCATGCACTATCCCCATAACTCCAACTATTCACCCTGCTAATCCCCCTGACACTAAGGGGCACTTTAGCATAGCCAATTAACCTAACCTGCACATCTTTGGACTGTGGGAGGAAACCCACACAGACACGGGGAGAACATGCAAAGTCCACAGAGACAGTGACCCGAGGCCGGAATTGAACTTGGTTCCCTGGCGCTGTGAGACAGCTGTGCTTGCAACTGTGCCATCCCAGTCCTTAGTTACTATATTACTCCTTAGTTCCACATGAATAGATTTAATACATTTGTTATTGTGGCCCAATGGTACCAATCATATTCAGATCGCAAAGCATATTTTCTATTTAACAAAACCAGTGTGAATGGCGGGGTGATTACCCAACATTCTCTGCGGGTGAGAATGTGCCCTATCCACATTACAGCACCGCCTTGCGCAAACGCGGTACCTGGCTCTGACTGGAGCATGCGCAGTCCGGACTGTGACTGGAGCTGCGAGGAGCCGGAAAGAAACAATGGAGTGAGGTTCAGTGATGGAGCCGCTGGGTGACCGGGGAGGGATAGAAGCAGCGGAGTGGGCTGGGAGGCTTCATAAATATCCCCTAGAGGCTTCAATCCAGAATAAAATGTTCCTGGTCCCGCTTCAGTTGGTACAGAATAGAGTCGGAGCTGAGCGGCTCCAGGCCCGGGTTAGCGGCCGCCATCGTGACAGGAACAATGTACAGAAGGGCGCATGCGCTGTGAGCCTGGACCAGTTACCAACTCTCCCGGATTGGACTGGAGTCTCCAGGAATTTTTTTATTCATTCAGGGAATGTGGGAGTCGCTGGTTGGACCAGTATATATTGCCCATCCCTAATTGTCCTTCAACTGAGTGGCTTGCTAGACCATCTCACAGGGAATTTTAAGTGTCAACCACATAAAATCATAGAAACCCTACAGTGCAGAAAGAGGCCATTTGGCCCATCGAGTCTGCACCGACCACAATCCCACCCAGGCCCTACCCCCATATCCCTACATATTTACCCGCTAATCCCTCTAACCTATGCATCTCAGTGGTTTGGAGTCATATTTAGGCCAGATCAGATAAGGATGGGAGATTTGTTTCCCAATTCATCCAGGGAATGTGGCTGCCACTGGCTGGACCAGCATTTATTGCCCATCTTTATTTTCCCTTGAACTGAGTGCACTTCAGAGGGCATTTTAAGAGTCAACCAACCACATTGCTGGAGATCTGGAATCACATATAGACCTGACCAGGTCAGGCAGCAGATTTCCTTGGCTCAAGGACATTAGTGAACCAGTTGGCTTTTTACGACAATCGACAATGGTTTCATGGTCATCATTAGACTTTCAATTCCAGATATTTATTGAATTCAAATTTGACCATCTGCTGTAGTGGGATTCAAACCTCAGTCTCTAAAACATTCAGGACATTTAAAAATATATCTTTTGTTGTCATTTTCCTTTGAACATTTCTCTGCACCGATATAAAAATATTAAAAATGGATAAAAGTTGTTTGCCTCACTGTCAATCATTATGCTGTAAGGTAAGGAGTCTTTTTTGCTTTCCAATTGGCCCAGGAAGGCAGTGGGGAAGGATGTGTGGACTGATTAATGGTTGGAGGATGGGCACAATAGAAAAGACGTGGTAAAACTTCCAGGAAACATTTAATCACATTTGGCAACTCGGTGGAGAGAATGTTGTGAATTTCTATCCTGGACTGACTGTGATGGTTTCTGTAAATTTACAGAGTGCTGGAAGTGGAGAATTGACATATGGGAAACTCAAATCAAACATCACATTGTGATCTGATGGAGCCACTCAATACATCAGAACCTGAATATTAGCAGCCTCTGAATGTGGAAGGTAACAGTTTTGTCGATTGTGTCTGTGAGAGAAGATTTCGGGTTTCGGTGTGACTGGAAAGGCCCCGAGATTCACAAACCCTGGTTAGACCACATCTGGAGAACTGTGCTCAGTTCCGGGCAACAGGATATAATAGCCCTGGAGAGAGTGTAGAACAGATGTACCCGAGTGATATCTGAACTCCCAGGGTTAAATTAGAAGATGAGATTACAAGAAAGTGTCATTCTGGTGCAGGGCCATTCAGCCCATTGAATCCATGCAAGGTGTCTACAGCAATCCAGTCAGTCCCATTCCTCTGCTCTATCCTCATATCTTTGCAGCTTTATTTCCCTGATAGATAATGTAGATAACTGATAGATAAGTAACTAGCTATCTCATAGAAGTGGAGATGCCGGCGTTGGACTGGGGTAAACACAGTAAGAAGTTTAACAGCACCAAGTTAAAGTCCAACAGGTTTATTTGGTAGCAAAAGCCACACAAGCTTTCGGAGCCCCAAGCCCCTTCTTCTGGTGAGTGGGAATTCTGTTCACAAACAGGGCATATAAAGACATAGACTCAATTTACAGAATAATGGTTGGAATGCGAATACTTACAACTAATCAAGTCTTTAAGATACAAACAATGTGAGTGGAGAGAGCATCAAAACAGGCTAAAGAGATGTGTATTGTCTCCAGTCAGGACAGCCACTTCAGCGGTCACGGGCATTCGGCCTCTGATATTCGGGTAAGCGTTCTCCAAGGCGGCCTTCACGACACACGACGGCGCAGAGTCGCTGAGCAGAAACTGATAGCCAAGTTCCGCACACATGAGGACGGCCTCAACTGGGATATTGGGTTCATGTCACACTATCTGTAATCCCCACAGCTTGTCTGGACCTGCAGAGTCTCACTGGCTGGCCTGTCTGGAGACAATACACATCTCTTTAGCCTGTCTTGATGCTCTCTCCACTCACATTGTTTGTATCTTAAAGACTTGATTAGCTGTAAGTATTCGCATTCCAACCATTATTCTGTAAATTGCGTTTGTGTCTTTATATGCCCTGTTTGTGAACAGAATTCCCACTCACCTGAAGAAGGGGCTTAAGGCTCCGAAAGCTTGTGTGGCTTTTGCTACCAAAGAAACCTGTTGGACTTTAACCTGGTGTTGTTAAACTTCTTACTATCTCATAGAAGACAGAGGGTGGTGGTGGATGGAAATTTTTCAGACTGGAGACCAGTTACCAGTGGTGTACCACAGGGATCAGTGCTGGGTCCTCTGCTATTTGTGATTTTTATCAATGACTTGGAGGAGGGGGCTGAAGGGTGGATCAGTAAATTTGCTGATGACACCAAGGTTGGTGGAGTAGTGGATGAGGTGGAGGGCTGTTGTAGGCTGCAAAGAGACATAGATAGGATGCAAAGCTGGGCTGAAAAATGGCAAATGGAGTTTAACCCTGATAAGTGCGAGGTGATTCATTTTGGTCGGACAAATTTGAATGCGGATTGCAGTGTCAACGGCAGGGTTCTGGGGAATGTGGAGGAACAGAGAGATCTTGGGGTTCATATCCACAGACCTCTGAAGGTTGCCACTCAAGTGGATAGAGCTGTGAAGAAGGCCTTTAGTGTGTTAGCGTTTATTAACAGGGGGTTTGAGTTTAAGAGCTGTGGGCTTATACTGCAACTGTACAGGACCTTGGTGAGACTCGTTTGGAATATTGTGTGCAGTTCTGGTCACCTCACTATAAGAAGGATGTGGAAGCATTGGAAAGAGTGCAAAGGAGATTTACCAGGATGCTGCCTGGTTTGGAGGGTAGGTCTTATGAGGAAAGCTTGAGGGAGCTGGGGCTTTTCTCTTTAGAGCGGAGGGGGATGAGAGGCGACTTAATAGAGGTTTATAAGATGATGAGGGGGATAGATAGAGTGGACATTCAGAGACTATTTCCTCGGGTGGATGTAGCTGTTACGAGGGGGCATAACTATAAGGTTCATGATGGGAGATATAGGAGGGATGTCCGAGGTAGGTTCTTTACTCAGAGAGTGGTTGGGGTGTGGAATGGACTGCCTGCTGTGATAGTGGAGTCGGAGACTTTAGGAACTTTCAAGCGGTTATTGGATAGGCACATGGAGCACACCAGGATGATAGGGAGTGGGCGAGCTTGATCTTGGTTTCGGACAAAGCTCGGCACATCGAGGGCTGAAGGGCCTGTACTGTGCTGTACTGTTCTATGTTTATCTTTCAAGCTTCAAGGAATACAGACCTAGACAATTTATTCTCTCTTGATCGGACAACCCTCTCATCCCAGGAATTAACCTGGTGAACCTCCAATCTTACTATATCCTTGTTTAAATAAGGGGATCAAAACTGTGTTCATTATTCCAGGTGAGACCTCACCAACACCCTGTGCAGTTGCCACAAAACCTCCCTGTTTTTAAACTCCAACCCCTTTGCGATAAAGGTCAAAATTCCATTTTCCTTCTTGCCTATTGTGGGACCTGTCTGCTAGCTTTTTGTGATTCATGTGCAAAACACCTCGATCCCTCTGTACTTCAATCACCTGCAGTGCCGCTCCATGTAAATAATCTCCCTTTTGATTTCTCCGACTGAAATACATGCCCTCACATTTCCCCACATTAAACTCCATTTGCCAGGTTTTCGTCACCCAATCTATCTATATCCCACTGCAGAATCAAAATATCCTCATCACAACATGTCCTTCCACCTATATTCATATCATTTGGAAACCTTACATTCTGTTCCTTCTCCAGGTCATTAATTGAATCATGAATTGAAGGCCAAGAACTGATCCCTGTGGTACTCCACTAGTTACATCTTTCCACTCTGAAAATGACCCATTTATTCCAACTCTCTGTTTTCTATGTGACGGTCAGTTTTCAATCCATGCTAACACACTTGCACCAATTCCATGGACCTTTACTTTATGCGCCAGCCTCTTATGTGGCACCTTGACAAATGCTTTTTGGAAATCATAGAATCCCTAGAGTGCAGAAGGGGGTCATTTGGCCCATCGAGCAGCTTGAACATCTTTCCCAGGCCCCATCCCATAAGCCCACATTTTTTCCCCACTAGTCCCCCTAATCTAAATCTATTGGGACACAAAGGGATAATTCAGCATGGCCAATCAACCTAACCTGCACATCTTTGGACTATGGGAAGAAACTGGAGCACCCGGAGGAAACCCACACAGACACGGGGAGAATGTGCAGACTCCACACAGACGGTCACCCAAGGCTGGAATTGAACCCTTGTCCCTGGCGCTGTGCGGCAGCAGTGCTGACCACTGTGCCGCCCAATCTAAATACACTACATCTACAGATTACTCTCGATCTACACGACCCTTTGCGTCCTCAAAGAATTTGAACAAATTTGTCAAACATGATTTATCTTTCATAAAACCACGTTGACTAGGTGTTAAATTCACTGGGGCAGCACGGGGCGGCTTGGTGGCACAGTGGTTGGCACTGCTGCCCCACAGTGCCAAGGACTTGTGGAGTTTACACGTTCTCCTCGTGCTTGCGTGGGTTTCCTCTGCGTGCTCCGATTTCCTACCTCATTCCAAAGAAGTGAGGGTGAGGTTGATTGGCCATGATGAATTGCCCCTTAGTGTCGGCAGATTAGGAGGGTAAATACATGGGGTTGCAGGGATAGGACCTGGCTGGGATTGTTGTTGGTGCAGGCTCGATGGGCCAAATGGCGGCCTCCTGTAGATTGTATGATTCTATAAATAGGTCTATAGTTCACTGCCTTCTGCCTTTCTCCCTTTTTGAACAAAGGAGTCACATTGGCTGTTTTCCAATCTTCTAATATCCTCCTGGAATTTAGTGAGTTACAAAATATTTTAACCAAAGTGTCCACTATCTCTTCAGCCTCGTGTGCAGTTCATTGGGTCCTGGCGACTTGGCCGCCCTTAGCCGCTGAAGGGAAGGAAGTGAGTCCAGTCTGTACATTCCACACATTTTTACTCCAGTAATTTAGACATATATCTGTCTGGCAGCCTGCATGGAGATTTCCAGCTCTCTGTGTCCAGGACAGGAAGCAGTGAGCATGGATCTGCCAATCAGCCTCAATCAGCACCTTCAGGAGAATTGGGAGGGTAAATATTAGATACAGCGGAGTGAGAATGGAGGGAGAGTGTGTGGGATGGAGATTTACAGCTTTTGGGGAATGAGAGAGAAAGAATGTTTCATAGAAACTAGAACTGTCTGTTCTGAATTTCTATCCTGTACTGACTGATGACTTTTGTAAATTCTTTTTACAGGATATCAGATGGTGAGGATTTACAGACAGAAATCGCAAACCAAACGTCCCATCAACGTCTGACAGAGTCACTTAATTCATCGGGACCTGAATATCATCGGCCTTTAAATCCAGAGGGAGAAATGTTTCTCTCAGCTGTCTGTTTCAAGAGATTTTAAGCATCAGTGCAACTGAAAAAGCACCAAGGCACACACACACCAGAGTGAGAGTGTTCCAGTGCACTGAGTGTGGAAAGAGCTTGAACCAGTTACACAGCCTGAAAATACATCGCAGCATTCACAGCGGGGAGAGACTGTACCCGTGTTCTGTGTGAGATTTAACTGATTGTTTAACCTGGAGAGTCACAAGGACACCCACACCATGGAGAAACCGTGGAAATGTGGAGACTGTGGGAAGGGATTCACGGTCCCATCTCGGTTGGAAGTTCATCAACGCAGTCACACTGGAGAGAGACTGTTCACCTGCTCTGTGTGTGGGAAGGGATTCACTGACTTACCTAATCTGCAGAGACACCAGCGAGTTCACATTGGGGAGAGACCATTTACCTGTTCTGACTGTGGGAAAGGATTCACTCAGTTATCCCACCTGCTGAGTCACAATCTCACTCACACCAATGAGAGACCCTTTAAATGCTCTGACTGTGGGAGTGGTTTCAAAAGCTCTGGAGAACTGGTGTCCCACCAGCGCATTCACACTGAGGAGAGACCGTTCAGCTGCTCTCACTGCACAAAGAGGTTTAGAACGTCGTCCAACCTGCGGACGCACCAGCGAGTTCACACCGGGGAGAAGCCATTTACCTGCTGTGTGTGTGGAATGGGATTCACTCAGTTCTCACACCTGCTGAGTCACAAAGTCACTCACACAAATGAGAGACACTTTAAATGCTCTGAGTGTGGGAGTGCCTTCAAACATGCTTCAGATCTGAGGGTCCACAAGCGCATTCACACTGGGGAGAGACCGTTCAGCTGCTCTCACTGCACAAAGAGGTTTAGAACATCATCACACTTGCAGGTTCACCAGCGAGTTCACACTGGGAAGAAACCATTTACCTGCTCTGTGTGCGGGAAGGGATTCACTCAGTCATCTGCCCTGTCGACGCACACAGTCACTCACACCCAGGAGAGACCCTTTAAATGCTCTGAGTGTGGGAGCGACTTCAAAAGCTCTCAGGAACTGATGATCCACCAACGCATTCACACTGAGGAGCGACCGTTCAGCTGCTCTCACTGCACAAAGAGATTTAGAACAGCATCCAACCTGCAAAGACATCAGCGAGTTCACACTGGGGAGAGACCATTCATCTGCTCTGTCTGTGGAAAGAGATTCACTGTTTCATCCTCCCTGCAGAGACACCAGCGAGTTCACAAGTGATTACAGGAGTTGGATTCTGCTGTTATTGTTTCTGCTCTCAATTATATCTCGGGCTGCAATTTATTCATTCTCAAAGTTGGTCACTGGGGAGGGTTAGAGGGTTTCTTTCTGCTGGACTGGCCGCTCTCATGACTTTGCTCCCAGTGGGCTGATGCTCTTTGAGTCTGGGAGAGCACATTTCCACTGAAATGATCCACAAAAACTGATGAAGGCCATTTATTTTTCTGGGATAGTAAATAGTCTATTCCCTCCACTACAGGTAGATCAAAAATAAATACAGAAAGAACTGGAAAAACACAACAGGTCTGGCAGCATCTGTGGAGAGAGAAACAGAGTTAATGTTTCACGTCCAATGAAACTCTACTTCAGAACGAAAGAGAGGGAGAAATGTGATGGGTTTGATGCTGCTGAGAAAGGGGGGAGGGGCAGGTAGAACAAAAGGGAAAGTTAGGGATTGGTTAGAGGGCGGGTGAAGATTAAATGACAAAAATATCCCGGAGCAAAAGGCAAAGGGAGAGGTAATGGTTGTTGTAAAGAAACAAAGCATTGGTCCAGAGTAAGTGTTAATGGCAGAATAAAGAACAGCTCTGTCTGGAAGCAAAAAAACATTAAAACAAGGTGTAGACTGGCACTCAGCAAATAAAAACAAATTAAAATGGAGGAGAGAGTTCAGGGTGTGAAGTTGTTGAACTCAATGTTGAGTCCAGAAGACTAAAGTGCCTCATCGGAAGATGAGGGGCTGTTCGTCCAGCTTGTGTTGGGCTTCTCCGGAACATTGCAGCAGGCCGAGGACAGAAATGTGAGTGTGAGAGCAAGGTGGTGAATTCTAATGGCAAGCAAGCGGAAGGTCAGGGCCATGCTTGTGGACTGAGCGGAGGTGTTCCACAAAGAGGGCAGGGAACAGGCTACAGATGAATTAAAGAGAAACCATTTGGGTCCAGTACATTGTGAACATCCTTTTACTCTGGTTGTCTTTGATCCTCAAGTCACTTTCTGTTTGTTTTAACCATGTTCTGTTTCATTAATAAACTTTTATCAGTAAAAATATTTGATTGTTTTGGACTTTTCCTGATGAGATTGATGTACTTTAGGGAAAGTGGGTGAGAGGGGTTGGCAGGCTCTTTAACAGAAAGTGAGTCTCTCGAAGGTAATTGGCAAAGGAGCCAGAGGGGGAGATGGGATTTTATTTTTGACACAGCGATGTTAGAAAATGGGGTTCAGGGAGTCAATTAACCCTTTCTCCCCTTTTCCCAAACTCTGAAATGATTGCCAGTGATAACCCTTATTGGTGACAGTGGTTAGATTTTATTCAGTATCAATAAGAGCTGACACAGGCTAATGTCTGAGCAGTCGTATCAAAGTGCAGCAGCATTACCATTACACTCTGGGTAGAAGCAGCATCTCCACGGAAATGCTCCCTGCTCTGCCCCAGATGCCATGGCACCAGTCAATGCAATATGTAAAACCTCAACAAATCTCTGTTCTCGGGGAATCCCTTCTTATACTTTTTTACATCACAAAGTCTATGGAGACTGATTTAACCCAATCATTGCAAAGCTAACATTTGAACGGACCAATTACAAAACCCGTCATTGAACCATCTGTACCCGCACAAGCCACGTCAAACTCTCAAACAATTGTCTTCCCACTGGTACAGGGAGTCAGCATTCCCATGCCAAGCAGTGAAAACATGGTGGCCTTCACACCCAGGTGTCATCTAGGACTCAAGGCCCTCCTGTTTTCTCTGTCCTCTGGGAGCTGTTTATCTCCCTGCTCCCACACAGCAAGTCGTCTGTTCTCAGCTCTGCTGGATTTCTGCTGAAGTTTGGCCCCTTTTACACCTTTCAGATCAGTAAACATTTGGTCAATGACCCAAACCACAATTTCCCATTCCGTCACCTGTCAACCATCCTTACCCAGAGTGTAATCACAACAGGAATAAAAACAGGAGAAGTGTAACAATCAAATTCAAACTGAATGCACAGCCAGTCATAGAATCTAATTTGATGTTCACTAATTAGTCAAAAAACCCGAAGTAGGGGGTCCCCCAGGATTCTTACAGTCCACACCTTGAGGGAGAACTCTCTCTCTGACTCCTCACTCAATTTCACTGTTATTTTCCAGTTCTGTTCTGGCCCCGCCTGGGGTAACATCTAATCGATCTTTTCTACTCCTGAAGGAGTGCTGTGAGTTCTAGGTTACTAGTACATAAGGACAGATGCTTCAAGCAACAGATCAAGCATGGATGTAAAAGATTCCCCAGCTCTCTCTTTACTCTGATCCAACTTTTTGACACTTCGTAATCAGTACTATTTCTCCCAAGACCTGAATTGTCCCAATCTATATTATTAACTATTTTACTTTGAACAGGCTCACAAAGTGAGGATAATTAATGTGTTTAATTGGATTCTATTTGATCTGAACTCAGTTTCTCTCTGGAGTGTCAATGCCTTGATGATGTCACAATGTTGTCTCAATCCCCTGGCCACATGAACCATTTCATCTCCTGCTGTGTCTCAAGTAGCTGTGTGTGTTTGGGACCCGCTCTTCACTCCATCTCACCATGAATTTAGGCTTGCTATTTTTCACATGTAACAAATCACATCTGCACACTCACTCCAGTATCCCAAAATCATGTCACACATTCTTAACTCTCAGAAGTGTTGATGAAAAGATCAATGTATCTGTCTTTCTTATCTCCTCCTGTTATAGTGCTGATATTTCATATAATGGCTGGGCTTCCAAATGTGGATTTCTTTTTAACAGAGTTCATGGACAATGATGTTAAAAGTTCCAAGAGAAAGTGATCCACCTCTTCATCCCATCCCACGTTTTAGAGGTGTTGATGGAAAGGAGGTCGTTGATATTGAGAAATATCATAAGAATAAAAAAACTACAAATTCAGACAATATGGAGGTTATTGATTGTGGGGTAAAACCATTGACACATTTGCATCCGGTCTTTTCAAACTGGGCTATCTCCCTGTAAAATGAAAATAGACAAAGTTACTCCATGGTTTAAAGTTGGTGGTAAACATAGAAGAAACCCTATAGTGCAGAAAGGGGCCATCTGGCCCATCGAGTCTGCACTGACCACAATCCCACCCAGGCCCTACCCCCAGATCCCTACACATTTACCCACTAATCACTCTCACCTATGCATCTCAGGACACTAAGGGCCAATTTTAGTGTGGCAAATCAACCTAACCGGCACATCTTTGGACTGTGGGAGGAAACTGGAGCACCCGGAGGAAACCCACACAGACACAAGGAGAATGTGCAAACTCCACACTCAGACAATGACCCCAAGCCGGGAATCGAACCCAGGTCCCTGGAGCTGTGAAGCAGCAGTGCTAACCACTGTGCTACTGTGCCACCCCAAAGAACAACGCCCAACGTGGGGCTCGAACCCACGACCCTGAGATTAAGAGTCTCATGCTCTACCAACTGAGCTGGCCGGGCACATTATACTACATGATTATACTAATTACAGGAGAGTGTCCTCACTTTTCTCATTTTGCAGAGAAAAGGGAAGTCATTTGCTAAATGGTCTGATAATTCCATTCCTCAATGTAACTGACTGTGTAATAGTCAGACCAAGTCGATCTATCTCACTATCACTGATGGAATTTGTGGAGAAAATGACGAATGCCGTGGACAAAAAGACAATTTACAATAGAGGTTTTTACTGATCTCACACAGATTTTGATACAATTGACAATGGAATATTACTTAAAACACTGGAAACAAGGGATTAGGGGAGTAGTGAATAAGTGGCTCAGAAGTTATTTGGAAAATCTCAACAATTTGTAACAGTCGATGATGTGAATCAGATTTTGTGAATATTCTGTGTGGAGTCTCACAGGGATCTGTTTTGGGCCTTAAATTGTTTATTTTCTATATTAATGACATTTGGAATGTATCAAAGTTATTACAATTAGTTTTGTTTGCAGATGATGCCAATATCTTTTATTCTGGGTGGGATCTTCAAGAGCTTATTGAAATTGTTAGTGCTGAATTGGAGAAAACAAAAAGATTGTTTGTCAAAAATGAATTGTGACTGACTCTGAGTGGAACGAAGTTTATGTTATTTGGTGAAGTAAATCCCTCGGTTAATATAATAAACAATGGCAACATTTACAAAAACAGAAGAGGGGTCAGACCCCTCTGATGAAGGGTCATCTAGACTCGAAACGTTGGCTCTATTCTCTCCCCACAGACAATGTCAACATTTATTTATTCATGGGATGTGGGTGTCACTGGGACAGCATTTATTGTCCATTCCTAATTGCCCTTGAACTGAGAGGGCAATTAAAGGTAACCATGTTGCTGTGGACCTGGAGTTCCATGTTGGTCAGACCAGATAAGGTTGGCAGATTTGCTTCCCTAAAGGACATCAGTAAACCAGTTGGGCTTTTATGACAATCGACAATAATTTCGAATCATCATTAGACATTTAATCCCAGATTTTCATCTAATTTATATTTCACCATTTGCCACAATAGGATTCAAACCTGGGTCCCCGGAGCATTACCATGAGTCTCTGGGTTACTCATCCTGTGACACTGCCACTACACCATCGCCTCCCCAATATGGAAATATAGTTCTGGGTGTTCTCCTAGACCATACCTTTTGTTGGAAACCACATATACAATATATTAAAATAAAATAATCAAAGAGTATTGAAATTCTGAGTAAGACTAAATTTATATTGGATCCGCAGTGATTGCATATTTTGTATTGTTCACTTGAGATGATTCTTCAGAGGTTTGGGGAAACATTATAAAATAGCATGAATATTTGGGCAACATGGCGGCACTGTGGTGAGCAGTGCTGCCTCTCAGTGCCAGGAACCCAGGTTTGATTCCTGGCTTGGGTCACTGTGTGGAGTCTGCACATTCTCCCTGCGTCTGCGTGGATTTCCTCCAGGTGCTCCGGTTTCCTCCCACTGTCCGAAAGACGTGCTGGTTAGGTGCATTGGCCATGCTAAATTCTCCCTCAGTGTCCCCAAATAGGCGCTGAGTTGTGGCAACTCAGGGATTTTCACAGTAACTTCATTGCAGTGTTAATGTGAGCCGGTTTGTGACACGAATAAATAAACATACTATTATAGTGTCATGTTCAAAATAAAGAAATCAGTTCAGTGTAACTTAGGTAAGGGGCCCATTAAATACTCCCACAAGAGACCTCGTACCTTTACCATTTCTTATCTCGACCCAAACCGATCCTTCATCCTGATCTTTCAGGCTAAGGTGGTAGCTCTGTACTGAACTAATGTCATCGTTAATTAATGGGAGAGATCCTGTCACCTTTTCCTAGCTTCCTGCCATTCCATTATGTCAAATACCCTTCAATATTTAGATCCCAGCCTCCGTGACCTTTCAGCTAAGTCTCTGTAATGTCTATCAGGACACACACATTTATCTCTATCCGCGCTGACAATTCATCCTTTTTGTTACAAATGCTGTGTGCATTTTCAGAGATTCAATAATCTAATAGGGATTTAATGTGAAACCTCTTTACCAGCGAGTGGTGAGACTGTAGAACTCACTACCACAGTTGAGGTGAATAGCATGAATACATTGAAGGGGAAGCTAGATACATACATGAGGGAGAAAGGAATAGAAGGATATGCTGATGGGGGGAGATGAAGAGGGGTGGGTGGAGGCTCATGTGGAGCATAAATACTGACACAGACCAATTGAGCCGACTGGCCTGGCCCTGTGCTGTAGACTCAATGGAACAGAGACAAATGTATTTATTTTACATCGACCTTTGGTGGTAGGAAAAACATTATTTATGATCCAGGATTAAATAAACATCCTTCACCAGTTTTTGTGGATCATTTCAGTGGAAATGTGCTCTCCCAGGCTCAAAGAGCATCAGCCCACTGGAAACAAAGTTGTGAGATCGGCCAGTCCAGCAGAAAGAAACCCTCCGACCCTCCCACTTCACCTACTGTCAGAATGAACGTGGTTCAGTCCTGGGTGTGATTAACAGCAGAATCCAATGCTTGTAATCGCTTATGAACTTGCTGGTGTCTCAGCAGGTGGGATGATCGTGTGAATCTCTTTCCACATTCATTGCAGGCAAACGGCCTCTCCCCAGTGTGAAGTCGCTGGTGCGTCAGCAGGTTAGATAATCGACTGAATCCCTTCTGACACACAAAGCAGTTAAATGGCCTCTCCCCCGTGTGAACTCGCTGGTGTGAAATCAGGTTGGATGAATCACTGAATCCCTTGCCGCACACTGAGCAGGTGAACGGCCTCTCCCCGGTGTGGACTCGCTGGTGTGTCTGCAGGCTGGATGCCTGGCTAAATCCCTTTCCACACAGTAAGCAGGTGAACGGCCTCTCCCCAGTGTGAGTTCGCTGGTGTGAAAACAGGTTGGACGAATCACTGAATCCTTTACCACACTCAAAACAGGTGAAGGAAGCCTCCCCAGTATGAAGTTGCTGGTGTCTCAGCAGGTTGGCGGAGTTACTGAATCCCTTCCCACACACAGAGCAGGGAAACGGCCTCTCTCCAGTGTGAACTCGCTGGTGTGAATACAGGTTGGATGACTGAGCAAATCCTTTACCACACATGGAGCAGATAAACGGCCTCTCCCCTGTGTGAACTCTCTGGTGTGTCTGCAGTGTGGATGAATCGCTGAATCCCTTCTCACACATGGGGCAACTGAATGGCCTCTCTCCACTGTGAACTCGCTGGTGTATCAGCAAGTGCGATGACTGAGTGAATCCCTTCCCACACTGAGAGCAGGTGAATGGCCTCTCCCCAGTGTGAACTCGCTGGTGTGTTAGCAAGATCGATAACCGAGTGAATCCTTTCCCACAATTGGAGCAGGTGAACGGCCTCTCCCCGGTGTGACTGCGTCGATGAATTTCCAGCACTGATGGGGAACGGAATGACTTTTCACAGTCCTCACATTTCCATGGTTTTTCCATGATCCGTGTGTCTTTCTGTCTCTCCTGCAGTTTTCACAATACGTGCACTGGAACACCGTCACTCGGGTTGCACGGGCCTTGATGCTTTTCTGTTCACACCAATGGTTCACCCAATTCAGTAAGAAGTTTAACAACACCAGGTTAAAGTCCAACAGGTTTATTTTGTAGCAAAAGCCACACAAGCTTTCGGAGCTCTAAGCCCCTTCTTCAGGTGAGTGGGAATTCTGTTCACAAACAGAGCATATAAAGACACAGACTCAATTTACATGAATAATGGTTGGAATGCGAATACTTACAACTAATCAAGTCTTTAAGAAACAAAACAATGTGAGTGGAGAGAGCATCAAGACAGGCTAAAAAGATGTGTATTGTCTCCAGACAAGACAGCCAGTGAAACTCTGCAGGTCCACGCAACTGTGGGGGTTACAAATAGTGTGACATGAACCCAATATCCCGGTTGAGGCCGTCCTCGTGTGTGCGGAACTTGGCTATCAGTTTCTATCGACACCGCATTACATCATGTCACCCAATTCAAACAGCTATACGTTTCTTCTTCCAGATTCAAACCGATGACATTCAGCTCCCATGAATTGAGTGACTGTTAGATCTTGACATTTCTATCAGTAAATCCTCTCCTTCTAATATCCTGTAAAAAGAATTTACAAAAGTCATCACTATCAAAACAAGATAGAAATTCAGATCAGACAATTCTAATTCATGTGGAACTCTGCAAAGGATGTCAATATCTTTAAGAGAAAGAGAAACCTGGGCCAATCTTTCCAGAGTGTGCAGCCTCCCTGGATTCACTTCCTTTCCCTTCAGTTGCTGCAAGTCCCAATTTCCCCCAGAATGAGAAAAGAAATGGAAAGGGGGAAACATTGATTTCCCCCCAGATGTTGTCCAGAAGAGGGAGTTTCACTGAGTCTGAATCTGAATCAATCGAGCTTCCGCATTGTGACGTCCACAATGGAGTCTGCCTGAATGAGCCAATAAAAACCAGTCTCTTCCGCAATGACGTCATGGTGTTCCAGTGCGCAGGCCCAGGCGCGCGTACCCGGGAGCCCCACCCCCACCCATTGTTCCCTCTCCCCCTGCACCTCTTCCAGCCACGGTTTCCACGCAACCGGCTGACGGCTCCGGCCAGAGCGAGAAGCCGCTCGGTGATCTCCCCCTCCCCCCGGCCCCGGGATTGCGCATGTCCAAGGGAGAGGGGAAACTGCGCATGTGCGGGGTAGACGCCTCCTGACCTTCATGCTGGGGTGTTGACCAATGGGAAGAGTTGGAGGACCGGAAGGACTCTGGTCCTCCAGCCAATCAGGTCTTTGTGACACTCAGATTGAGCTGCACACAGACTGAAACTTCCTCCTGTCTGAAGGGAGTTATTTGAGATGATATGGATTACAGCTTCATATCCCAGAGGAAGCGAGGTACCTAAGTATGTTTTATTCTCCAAACAAGCGATCAGATGACATCGAACTCTGGCGGATAACTAATTTATCACTTATTTCCTTAAAAGAGGCCAACATCTAGCTCTTATTTTGTACTTTGATTTTTGTTCGGGTTGTTCCCCCTCCTTTTGGGGAGCTGCCCCTTTTACTTTGTCCTGATTTAAGTTGAGTTTGTTCATTTGTTTTGACCTAAAAGAGGCCAACATCTGTGAGTTTCTTTTCTCATTCTGGGGAAATTGGGGACTTGCAGCAACTGAAGGGAAAGGAAGTGAATCCAGGGAGGCTGCAGACTCTGGAAAGGTTGGCCCAGGTCTCTCTCTCTCTCTTAAAGACATTGACATAGAAACATAGAAGGTAGGAGTAGGAGGAGGCCATTTGGCCCTTTGAGCCTGCTCCGCCATTCATTACAATCATGGCTGATCATCCAACTCAGTAGCCTAATCCTGCTTTTTCCCCATAACCTTTGATCCTATTCGCTCCAAGTGCTTTATCCAGCCACCTCTTGAATACATTCAATGTTTTGGCATCAATTACTTCCTGTGGTAATAAATTCCACAGGGTCACTACTCTTTGGGTGAAGAAATGTCTCCTCAAATCCATCCTAAATGGTCTACCCTGAATCCTCAGACTGTGACCCCCGGTTCTGGACTCCATCGCAAACATCCTCCCTGCATCTATCCTATCTCGACCTGTTCGAATTTCATAAGTCTCTTTGAGATTCCCCCCTCATTCATCTGAACTCCAGCGAAAACAATCCAAACCCAGTCAGTCTCTCCTCACACATCAGTCCCGCGATTCCCTGAGTGTTCCAGTGACCCGACTGTGGAAAGAGCTTTAACCAGTTACACAGCCTGAAAAAACATCATACCATTCACAGTGCGGAGAAATGTACAGGTATTCTGTGTGAGGCTCCAACTGATCGTCCAATCTGGAGAGACAAATGAATAACTGAATCATGGAGAAAGCATGGACATATGATGATTGTGGGATGGGATTAATGTTCCCATTTGAACTGGGAAATGATCAATACAGTCACACTGCGGAGGGACCGTTCACCTTCTCCATGTGTGGAGATGGATTTACTCAGTTATCCAGTCTGTCGACACACCAGCCAGTTCATTCCGGGGAGAGGCCGTTCAGATGCTCCATGTGTGGGAAGGAATTTGCTGACTCATGTGACCTGCTGGCGCATGAGCAAGTTCACACTGAGGAGAGCGCATTCACCAGGACTGTGTGTGGCAACGGCTTCATTCAGTCATCCCAGCTCACTGAACATCAACATGTACACAGTGATCAGAGACTTTTTTAATGTTCTGACTGTGAGAAGAGCTTTAAAAGCAAAAAATATCTGCAAATACACCAACGACTTCACAGTGGGGAGAGACTGCTCAGCTGCTCTGAGTGTGGGAAGAGATTCATTCAGTCATCTCAGTTGCTAATACACCAGCGAAGTCACAGTGGGGTGAGGCCATTCACCTGCTCTGTGTGTGGAAAGGGATTCACTCAACCACACCACCTTCGGACACACCAGCGAGTTCACACTGGGGAGAGGCCGTTCATCTGCTCTGAGTGTGGCAAGAGATTCATTCAGTCATCCCACCTTGCGACACACCAGCAGGTTCACACTGGGGAGAGGCCATTAATCTGCTCTGAGTGTGGGAAGCGATTCACTCACTCATATCAGCTTCTGTTGCACCAGCGAATTCACACTGGGGAGAGGCCGTTCACCTGCTCCGTGTGTGCTAAGGGATTCATTCAGTCATCAGATCTACTGGTGCACCAGCGAGTTCATACTGGAGAGAGACCATTCACCTGCTCCGTATGTGGGAAAAGATTCTCTCAGCCATCGCAACTCCTGAAACACCAGCAAGTTCACACTGGAGAGAGGCCGTTCACCTGCTCTGACTGTGGGAAGGGATTCACTCAGTCATCCCATCTGCTGAGGCACCAGCGAGTTCACACTGGGGAGAGGCCGTTCACCTGCTCAATGTGTAGGAAGGGATTCAATCAGTCATCACATCTTGTGACACACCAGCGAGTTCACAAATGACTGCAAGAATTAGATTCTGCTTTTATTGCTGCTGTTAATCATATTAAAGACTAAATCCTGAGATGTGTGAGAAAGCCACTCTCTTCCATGGTTCAGAGCTCCTAGGTATGGAACAGAAGCTCTTTACAACTGGGCTTAGAGTCAGGAAGAACAACAGTGAATGCTGGAAACGTGCTGTCAAATCAGAGATTGGTGTAAAACTGGGATCTGTTCCTGACTGAGAGTGAAACGGCAGGTTTAACTTTACAGTCTGAAAATAGTACGAAGATTGAAAATGTTTATGTGACATACCTGAATCTACAATGTAAGGTAATGGTAACATCAAGTTACATTTCTATCTGGAACCTTTAACCATCTCTCACCTTCCATTGACTTCAGTGTGATAGAAACTGACTGTTGAAATCTGTCAACATTAGAAAACTATTTATAAATAATTTGAGGGTTCTTTACCGTTGGGATCTTTCTCTGTTCGCTCCACTCAAGGTATTAGATACCAGACTTTCTCCTGTGAATATCCAGCTGGAGTTTTGGGCCCTGATGTGTTTCTTTGTTCATCTTGTTGAATCTAAATATTGAATCTTGTGGTTTCAGACACCAGATAATCAAACTCCCAACAACAGATTGTCTTTTACTGACTTTATTAACAGCGCTGCAATAATACAGACAGAGTAATTCCTCACATGGTTCCAGTACTCAGTGAAGTACGTTTTTTTATTCATTCATGGGATGTGGATGTCACTGGCTTGGCCGGCATTTATTACCCACCCTAATTACCCTTGAACTGAGCAGTTTGCTAGGCCATTGCAGAGGGCATTTAAGAGTCAACCACATTGCTGTGGATCTGGAGTCAAAGATGTGCCAGACCAGGTAAGGACGGCAGATTTCCTTCCCTAAACACATTCGTGAACCAGATGGGTTTTTTTTTACAACAATCGACAACAGTTTCCTGGTCATTAGACTATTTACTGCAGATTTTTATTGGATTCAGATTTCACCACCTGCCGTGGTGGGATTCGAACCCTGGTCGCCAAAGTATTACCTGGGACTCTTGATTAGTAGTCCAGCAACACACAATGCCATTGCTTCCCTTTATATGAAATTTATATGTATTTCTGAGCCTGTAACTTAGGAATGGTGTATTGGTCTGTAATTTTAACAATCTAATTCAATATTCCTTCTTTAATATCCTGTCTATCACTTTCCTTTTGCCTGATGAATTTGTTAATTGTTATTATTACTGGATTGTCACAGTTTCCATGTGTTTAACATGATTATTTAGTCTGTACCTGAATTTTATGATTTTTTTGATGTAAGTTACACAGCAATTCAGCCTTCTGGCTGTGATCCTGTTTCTTGAATGAAATATCATTCGATTTAAAAAGTTACCCAGTCTGGAGAACAGAGATAATACAGCGGATTCAGAACTCTCTCCTCCTCAGCTCTGATCGAACAAGCTGCAGCTACACTGGAGATATTTATATTTAAATTGTTCACTACAGCTGTGATCTGACCCTGTTCAAACTGTAACCAGAATGATATCTGTGCATTGTTCTGAGTGTGAGCACAAGGCTGTGTCACTGTCACAAACAGATACCATTTCCTTGGTTCACATCTCCACACAAAGACCAGCTCTTTACACATCCCCTTTCTACACAATCACAGCAGCATGAGCAAGGATATGAGGCTCATTACTTTTCACCCACATTTCATAATAGCAAAGGCTCCACTGTACAGGAGCACACACTGACCGTATAAGAGTCTAATCAGCCTGCAGGTTCCTGTTAAATACAGAGCTGTACAGGAGCACACTGACAGTGTAACACAGTCTCATGAGCCTGCAGGCTCCTGTTAAACATGATGTGGAGATGCCGACGTTGGACTGGGGTAGACACAGTAAGAAGTCTCACAACACCAGGTTAAAGTCCAACAGCTTTATTTGGTAGAACAAGCCACTAGCTTTCAGAGCACTGCTCCTTCATCAGATGAGTGTTCACCTGACGAAGGAGCAGCGCTCCGAAAGCTAGTGGCTTGTGCTACCAAATAAACTTATTGGACTTTAACTTGTTGTTGTGAGACTTCTTACTGTCGCTCCTGTTAAACACAGAGCAGTACAGGAACAGATATTCAAGAGGTGGCTGGATATAGCACTTGGGGCGAATGGGATCAAAGGTTACGTGGAAAAAGCAGGATTAGGCTATTGAGTTGGACGATTGTAAAGAATGGTGGAGCAGGCTCGAAGGGGCAAGTGGGCTCCTCCTGTCCTATCTTCTATGTTTCTATTAACACACTGACTGTATAACACTGTCTCATCAGCCTGCAGGCTCCTGTTAAATTTGCTGCAACAATTTCAGGTTTGCAGGCATCATGTTCCATTCACACATCAAAGGAGAGAGAGATGTTTTGGGACAGGGGTGAAGTCCAAGAGTCAAAAACAACAAGCAAACTTGCTTTTAGCTTTATTGATCACAGGACTGTGACCGATAACTTCCCTGGATCCCAGCACCAGGAGAGACACTCTGGAAAATATGGGGAGCTGGGAATTGTCCATGAGACTAACTGAAGGTGAGAGTGTGAAACAATCTAGAGTTAGAAATTAGAAAAGGCCCCAAAATGAAGCACTCGGTAACAGGACATCAATTAATCTCCTCTTACATTGGAGAAATATGGAACACAGCACAGTGTATTTCTATAAAAACTGATTTAATGCCGTTCATCTAGAATATTAATCACCCCTATAATGGGGCTGGAGTTTAACAAGCAGAAACACACAAGAGGACATAAACTCACTGATGTCTCAATAGGTGTTGTGACTGAATAAATCCCTTCCCACAGACAGAGCAGGTGAGAATCCTCTCTCCAACATGAATGCATTGGTGTGTCTGCAACTCACTTGCTCTTCTCTCATTCGTAATGTTTAAAAAGTAATTTTTCAGTGTGAACATGTTGATGCAAACTGAGCGTGTCTAACCGAGTGAATTCCTTCCCACACTTGGAGCAAGGGAACGGCCTCTCCCCAGTGTGAACTCGCTGGTGCCTCAGCAGGGTGGATGACTGAATGAATCCTTTCCCACACACTGAGCAGGTAAATGGCCTTTTTCCTGTGTGAGTCTGCTGGTGTCTCATCCGGGTGGCTGACTGAGTGAATCCCTTCCCACACACAGAGCAGATGAATGGCCTCTCTCCAGTGTGAGTGTGTTGGTGCTGTTTCAAGTGCTTTTTGCTCTTAAAGCTCTTCTCACAGTTGGAACATTTTAAATGTCTCTTATTGGAATGAGAGCGTTGGTGTGACTGCAGGTGTTGCGACTGAAGAAAACCTTTTCCACACACACAGCAGATGAACGGTCTCTCTCCTGTGTGACTGCGACGATGAGTTTCAAGATGGGAAGGATAATTGAATCCCTTCCCACAATCCTCACATTTCCATGGTTTCTCCATAGTGCCAGTGTCCTTGTGTCTCTCCACGTTGGATGATCAGTTGAAGCCTCAGAACACATGTACAGTTTCTCCCAGATGTGAATGGTGTGATTTTATTCAGGCTGTGTAACTGGTTTAAACTCTTTCCACGGTCAGTTCACTGGAACACTCTCACTCGGGTGTGTGTGTCTCAGTGCTTTTCCAGTCACACTGATGTTTGAAATCTTCTCCGACAGGTAGAACAGACAAACATTTCTCCTTCCACGTTCAAAGTCTCAGGATATTAAGGTCCAAATAAGTCGATACTCAATCTGATTTTTATGTGATGTTTCCTCACCTCACCTGTAAAAGGAGTTAACAAAAATTGTCACGGTCAATCGAGATAGAAATTCTGAACAGACAATTCTAGTTTCTGTAAAACATTTTTTCCTCTCTTGTTCCCTCAGATCTGTAAATCCCCGTCCCCACACTCTCCCTCCTCCCTGGGCTGAAATCCAAACCCATCTCACCATTTCTTTCCTCCACTCCCAGTTTTCTCCCTCCCTCTCCTCTGTCTGGGTTCAGCTCTCCAGCTCCTGTCTGCAGATTGACAATAAAACCAATGGGTCTTATTGGGGGTGTTGGGGCCTCCAGCGGGTGTTTGTGAATCCTCCCCGCCCACCTCCCAGGGCTTCCTTCCTTCCCAGAGATCAGAGTCCTCATTGATTTGAGGCCAAAGTGTAACCTCTTATTTATTGTCCCCCTCCCCCATCCTCTGATGTGAACCATCCTCCAGTGGCTGAGCCAGGATGGGGCCGTTAATCTGGGCCTGTTCCCGGGAGGGAGGGAGGGAGAAGCCCCGCAGCTGCAAACCAGGGAGCTGACAATGATTCTGAAGGGTTTGCGGATCCACAAAGTGTTTCCAAATCCTCCCAGCCACCGCCTAACGCTGACTCCGCTTCTCCGGGACAAACAAGCGCCAAGGACAGCAATGACACTGCGCATGCTCCACATCACAATGCCCGGGGACTGATTGACGGCGGCTCCGGACCAATAGGAAGAAGGGGCGGGGCTGGATGACCGAACGGGAGCGGCTGGTCCTCCAACCAATCGGAGTGAATGGGGGCGGGGCTACGAGTTCCCGATCCACGGCATGGGAGAGGCGCGCATGCGCATTAAGTAACGGCGTTTGCCGTGTGGGTGACAGCAACTGGAGAGAAATTTCTGTGTCTCATCAGCAACCGGTAAGGATGCAGAAACATGGTGGGAGCAATGGAACCGGCGGATGGACGTAGAGGGTTTCTAAATACCTGTTGAAGGCCTCAAACATCGAATATGAGCCCGTCGGTCCCGTGTTTGCAGCTTCTGGTCTTTTTCCCGAGACGAAGCTGAGGTTAGCGGCCGCCATCTTGATTGAGCAGGGAGCAGAGCGCATGCGCTGGTGTATTGGTGACGCAACCGTGAGTGGGCGGGTCTTTGTGTTTCTGCTCCCACCGGGTTAAAATGCATACCAACAATGAGCATCAGATTTTCAAACAGCTTCACGGGGCGGCATGGTAGCACAGTGGTTAGCACTGCTGCTTCACTGCTCCAGGGACCTGGGTTCGATTCCCGGCTTGGGTCACTGTCTGTGTGTAGTTTGTACAGTGACCCAAGCCGGGATTGCCGGGTTAGCAGCGCTAACCACTGTGCTACCGTGCCGCCCCATGGACATAGAACATAGAAAGAATACAGCACAAACAGGCCCTTCGGCCCACATGTTGCGCCGGTCATGTCCGTACCTACCTAGGCTTAGAAATAGGCTTACCTATAACTCTCAATCCTATTAAATCCCATGTACTCATCCAGAAGTCTCTTAAAAGAGAGGGAGGAGTTTGCCTCCACCACCACTGATGGCAGCCGATTCCACTCACCCACCACCCTCTGAGTGAAAGACATCTCCTCTGTACCTACTCCCCAGCACCTTAAACCTGTGTCCTCTCGTAGCAGCCATTTCAGCCCTGGGAAAAAGCCTCCGAGAATCCACCCGATCTGTACCTCTCAACATCTTGTACACCTCTATCAGGTCACCTATCATCCTTCGTCTCTCCAAGGAGAAAAGACCGAGCTTCCTCAACCTATCCTCATAGGGCATGCCAACCAATCCAGGCAACATCCTTGTAAATCCTCTCTGCACCCTTTCAATAATTTCCACATCCCTCCTGTCATGAGGCGACCAGAACTGAGCACAGTACTCCAAGTGGGGTCTGACGAGGGTCTTATAAAGCTGCATCATTATCTCCCGACTCCTAAACTCAATCCCTCGACTGATAAAGGCCAACACACCATACGCCTTCTTAACCACCTCCTCCACCTGCGAGGCCGATTTAAGAGTCCTATGGACCCCAAGGTCCTTCTGATCCTCTACTCTGCTAAGAGTCTTACCCTTGATATTATACTCCTTCATCCCATTTGACCCATCAAAATGGACCACTACACATTTGTCCGGGTTGAAGTCCATCTGCCACTTCTCCGCCCAGTCTTGCATCCTATCTATGTCACACTGCAGCTTCTGACATCCCTCCAAACTATCCACAACACCACCAACCTTCGTGTCGTCGGCAAACTTACCAACCCATCCCTCCACTTCCTCATCCAGGTCATTTATGAAAATGACAAACAGCAAGGGTCCCAGAATGGATCCCTGGGGCACTGCACTGGTGACCGACCTCCATTCAGAAAAAGACCCATCTACAACCACTCTCTGCCTTCTGCAGGCTAGCCAGTTCTGGATCCACAAGGCAACAGCCCCTTGGATCCCATGCCCTCTCACTTTCTCGAGAAGTCTTGCATGGGGCACCTTATCGAATGCCTTGCTGAAGTCCATGTAAACCACATCTTCCGCTTTTCCTTCGTCAATGTGTTTAGTCACATTTTCAAAGAACTCCACCAGGCTCGTAAGGCACGATTTGCCTTTGACAAAGCCGTGCTGACTACTTTTGAGCATACTAAACTTCTCTAAATGTTCATAAATCCTGTCCCTCAGGATCTTCTCCATCAACTTACCAACCACTGAGGTTAGACTCATCGGTCGGTAATTTCCTGGGCTATCCCTATTCCCTTTCTTGAATATAGGAACCACATCCGCAATCCTCCGGAACCTCTCCCGTCTCCATTGACAACGCAAAGATCATCGCCAGAGGCTCTGCAATCTCTTCCCTCGCCTCCCACAGTAACCTGCGGTACATCCCATCCGGTCCCGGCGACTTATCTATCTTGATGCTATTCAAAATTTCCAACACATCCTTTTTCTTCACGTCCACATACTCAATCTTTTCAGTCCGCCACAATCCTGTAGTACAACCACCCAGTTCTTTTTCCACCGTGAATACCGAGTTAAAATATTCATTAAGCACCTCTCCTATTTCTTCCGGTTCTGTACAGACTTTCTCACCTTCACATTTTATAGGTCCTATTCCTTCACATCTCATCCTTTTACTCTTCACATATTTATAGAACGCCTTAGGGTTCTCCTTAATCTTACCTGCCAAGGCCTTCTCGTGACCCCTTCTGGCTCTCCTAATTTCTTTCTTAAGTCCCTTCCTACAAGCCGTATACTCATCTACATCCCTATTATCGCCTAGCTCTCTGAACCTTTTGTACGCTTTCCTTTTCTTTTTGACTAGATTAAGCGCAGCTTTCATGCACCACGGTTCCCATAACGTACCAAAACCTCCATGTCTCATGGGAACGTTGTCATGCAGAACTCCAGACAAAAATTCCCTGAAAATCAGCCACCTTACTTCGGTACTTTTCCTCGAGAATGCCTCCTTCCAATTTACGCCTCTAATCTCCTGTCTGATGGCTTCATATTTCCCCTTACTCCAGATAAACACTTTCCTAGCTTGCCTGATCCTATCTCTTTCCAATGCTAGCATAAAGGAGATAGAGTTATGATCACTGTCCCCAAGATGCTCCCCCACTGAGAGATCCGACACCTGTCCAGGCTCATTAGCCAGTACCAGGTCGAGTACAGCCTCTCCTCTTGTAGGCTTATCCACATGCTGTGTCAGGAAACCCTCCTGAACACACCTAACAAACTCCTCCCCATCCAAACCCCTTACCTGAGGGATATTCCAATCGATGTTTGGGAAATTAAAGTCTCCCATCACGACAACCCTGTTATTATTACATCTCTCCAGGATCTGTTTCCCTATCTGCTCCTCAACATCCCTGTTGCTATTGGGCGGCCTGTAGAAAACACCCAGCAAAGTTATCGACCCCTTCCCGCTCCGAACTTCCACCCACAGAGACTCCGTAGACAATCCATCCACGGCTTCCACCTTCTCTACAGCTGTGACACTATCCCTGATCATATTCAGTATGAGAGGCTGCATCCCTGAATACTTACATGAAGCGGTGACACGGCTTTTGTACTCATTGGAGTTTAGAAGGATGAGGGGGGGGATCTTATTGAAACTTACAGGATACTGCGAGGCCTGGACAGAGTGGACATGGAGAGGATGTTTCCACGAGTAGGTAAAACTAGTACCAGAGGGCACAACCTCAGACTGAAGGGACGATCCTTTGAAACAGAGATGAGGAGGAATTTCTTCAGCCGGAGAGTGGTGAATCTGTGGAACTCTTTGTAGCAGAAGGCTGTGGAGGCCAGATCATTGAGTGTCTTTAAGACGGAGATAGATATGTTCTTGATAAATAAGCGGATTGGGGTTGTGGGGAAAAGGTAGGAGAATGAGGATGAGAAAAATATCAGCCATGATTGAATGGTGGAGCAGACTCAATGGGCTGAGTGGCCTAATTTTGCTCTGATGTCTTATAGTCTTTTCGTTACACTTCAGCCCCAGGCTCCTCATGTTTACATAGAAACATACATAGAAAATAGAACTAGAAGTAGGCCATTCAGCCCTTTGAGCATTCCCTGTCATTCATTATGGTCATGGCTTGTTGTGGTGGGAGATTTTAATTTCCCCTATATTGACTGGGACTCACTTAGTGCTAGGGGCGTGGATGGGGCAGAGTTTGTAAGGAGCATCCAGGAGGGCTTCCTGAAACAGTATGTGGGAAGGGGCCATACTGGACCTGGTATTGGGGAATGAGCCCGGCCAGGTGGTCGATGTTTCAGTAAGGAAGCAGTTCAGGAACAGTGACCACAGTTCAGTAAACTTTAAGGTACTGATGGATAAAGATAAGTGTAGTCCTCAAGGTGCTAAATTGGGGGAAGGCTAATTACAACAATATCAGCAGAAACTGAAGAATGTAGATTGGGGGCAGATGTTTGAGGGCAAATCAACATCTGGCATGTGGGAGGCTTTCAAGTGTAAGTTGATAGGGATTCAGGACCGGCACATTCCTGTAAGGATGAAGGATAAGTATGGCAAGGTTTGGGAACCTTGGATAACAAGAGATATTGTGAGCCTTGTCAAAGAGAAAAAAGAAGCATTTGTCAAGGCTAGGAGGCTGGGAACACCCAAAGCAAGTGTGGAATACAAGGGAAGTAGAAAGAAACTTAAGCAAGGAGTCAGGAGGGTTAAAAGGGGTCACGAAAAATCATAGGCCAGCAGGATTAAGGAAAATCCCAACGCTTTTTATACATATATAAAGAGCAAGAGGGAAGCCAGGGAGAGGGTTGGCCCACTCAAGGAGAGGGGAGGGAATCTATGCATAGAGCCAAAGGAAATGGGTGAGTACTTTGCATCAGTATTCACCAAAGAGAAGGACTTGGTGGATGATGAGTCTGGGAAAGGATGTGTAGATAGTGTGAGTTATGTTGAGATCAAAAAGGAGGAGGTAATGGGGTTCTTGAGAAACATTAAGGTAGACAAGTCCCCAGGGCCTGATGGGATATACCCCAGAATACTGAGAGAGGCGAGGAAGGAAATTGCTGGGGCCTTGAGAGAAATCTTTGTATCCTCACTGGCTACAGGGGAGGTCCCAGAGGATTGGAGAATAGCCAATGTTGTTCCTTTGTTTAAGAAGGGTAGCAAGAATAATCCGGGTAATTACAGGCCGGTGAGCCATACATCAGTGGTAGGGAAATTATTGGAGAGGATTCTCCGGACAGGATTTACTCCCACTTGGAAATAAGTGGACCTATAAGTGAGAGGCAACATGGTTTTGTGAAGGGGAGGTCGTGTCTCACTAACTTGATCGAGTTTTTCGAGGAAGTGACAAAGATGATTGATGAGGGTAGGGCAGTGGATGTTGTCTGCATGGACTTCAGTAAGGCCTTTGACAAGATCCCTCATGGCAGACTGGTGCAGAAGGTGAAGACGCATGGGATCAGAGGTGAGCTGGCAAGGTGGACACAAAACTGGCTCGGTCATAGAAGACAGAGGGTAGCAGTGGAAGGGTGCGTTTCTGAATGGAGGGCTGTGACAAGTGGCGTTCCTCAGGGATCAGTGCTGGGACCTTTGCTGTTTGTAATATATATAAATGATTTGGAGGAAAACGTAACTGGTTTGATTAGTAAGTTTGCGGATGACACAAAGGTTTGTGGATTTGCTGATAGCGATGAGGACCATCAGAGGATACAGCAGGATATAGATTGGTTGGGGAATTGGGCGGAGAAATGCCAGGTGGAGTTTAATCCGGACAAATGTGAGGTCATGCATTTTGGAAGGTCTAATACAGATAGGAAATATATAGTAAATGGCAGAACCCTTAATGGAGGGATCTGGGTGTACAGGTACACAGGTCATTGAAAGTGACAATGCAGGTGGAGAAGGTAGTCAAGAAGGCATATGGCATGCTTGCCTTCATCAGCCAGGGCATTGAGTTTAAAAATTGCTAAGTCATGTTGCAGTTTTATAGAACCTTAGTTAGGCCGCACTTGGCATATAGTGTTCAATTCTGGTCACCACACTCCCAGAAGGATGTGGAGGCTTTGGAGAGGGTAGAGAAAAGATTTACCAGGATGTTGCTTGGCATGGAGGGCATTAGCTATGAGGAGAGGTTGGAGAATTTTGGTTTGTCCTCACTGGAACGACAGAGGTTGAGGGGGGCGACCTGATAGAAGTCTACAAGATTATGAGGGGCATGGACAGAGTGGATAGTCAGAAGCTTTTTCCCAGGATGGAAGAGTCAATTACTGGGGGGCACAGGTTTAAGGTGTGAGGGGCAAGGTTTAAAGGAGATGCACTTGGCACGTTTTTGACACAGAGGGTGGTGGGTGCCTGGAACTCGCTGTCGGGGGAGGTCGTGGAAGCAGATACGATAATGACTTTTAAGGGGCGTCTGGACAAATACATGAACGGGATGGGAATAGAGGGATACGGTCCCCGGAAGGATAGGGGGTTTTAGTTCAGTCGGGCAGCATGGTCAGTGCAGGCTTGGAGGGCCGAAGGGCCTGTTCCTGTGCTGTAATTTTCTTTGTCCTTTGTATCGGGGTGCACTGGGTCACTGTCAGGACGGGATCTTCTTTCAGAGGATCTCGAGTCCTGAAAGTAAATTTAAAAGAGCAGTGTTAGTGATTGTTCGGCTGTGAGAGTGTATTTTTCGGAGTGAGGCGACTGTGGAAGGTTGTGCTTGGAGCCTGCAGGAGGTCGCAGCTCTCCGGCTCAGAGGAGTTGGGAGGAGGGAGGCTTCCAGCCACAGGGATGTCGGTCTGGTCATTGGGGACCAACAGAGTGAAGGTCCCGGCTCCCGCGGCATTTTCCTGGGCTCTAGGAGTCCTGTGAATGTCGGCCCAGACGTCTGGGGCGTTTCCTGGTCTCTGGAAGCCGCTGTGGAGGAATCCCCGGATCTGGGGCTGCAGCGCCTGCTGCTGCTCACATGGGCAGCTGCTCCGGGGCAATTCCACGTCAGTCAGACCGGGTGTCTCCAGGGTCCGAAGAATCACCAAATCTGTAACAATTTGAATGAAAGCATTGTTAGAGACTTTAAAAGAGTTAGAATGAAGTTTCAGAAGCATAGAACAAGAGTAAAAGAATTAGAAGTTATGCTGGGCACAGCTTGCAAGAAGTCGCCTCACTCTGGAACCATCTTGGAACTGAGGGTACAATTTAGCATGGCCAATCGACCTAACCAGCACATGTTGAATATAGGAGGAAACCAGAGCACCCAGAGGAAACCCACGCAGACACGGGGAGAACGTACAAACTCCGCACAGACAGTGACCCGAGCTGTGAAGCGAACCCGGGTCCCTGGCACTGTGAGGCAGTAATGCCAACCACTGTGCCACCGTGTCGCCATTCATGGGACAACAATCAGGAACAACACCTTTCACTTTATACCAATACATGTGACAAATCAAAGCACAGCACGGTGGCACAGAGGTAGAGGTCTCGGGTCATGTCTTACCAGGTGCCCTGCAGACACATTTGATGGGAAACACTTGAGGGTGAGTCAGGTGGACTTGAAATGTGCACCCATGTTTCCCTCCCCTCCCCGTGTTTCCTTCCCCCACTCCTCCTGTTCCCCCGCCCCCCCACGCCTCCAAAGCTGCTGCCAGGGCTTTTCCAGCACTTTTCTGCTTGTGTTACGTGGGGGTGTGGGCGGAGAGAGAGGGCAGTGGGCAGGCATGCAGAGAGAGAAAGGGCAGTGGGCAGAGAGAGAGAGCTGGCATGCAGAGAAAGAGGGCAGAGAGCTGGCGTGCAGAGAGAGAGGGCAGTGGGCAGAGAGTGCAGAGAGTGAGAGCTGGAGTGCAGAGAAAGAGGGCAGAGAGTGCAGAGAAAGAGGGCAGTGGGTAGAGAGTGCAGAGAGAGAGCAGAGGGCAGTGGGCAGAGAGTGCAGAGAGAGAGAGGGCAGATATGCACAGAGAGAGAGGGCAGTGGGCAGAGAGAGAGAGGGCAGACATGCGGAGAGAGAGAGAGAGGGCAGAGAGTGCAAACTCCGCAATAAGGGACTCAATCTCCCAGATTGCTCAATGAGAGAGTCTTATCAGGGTGTGCAAAGGTCGCAGACTGATAGAGAGACAGGACGAGCCAGGCACTGTTAACTGCGGACACTGACTGTCAGAGGTGAGAGCCGTCCTAAAGTTTATTTATTAGTCACAAGTAAGACTTACATTAACACTGCAATGAAGTTACTGTGAAAATCCCCTAGTCACTACACTCGGGCGCACGTTCCAATAACACTGAGGGAGAATTTAGCATTGCCGTTTAGCAGTACCAAGCCGGTCTGTGGGGGATGGGGGGAGCGGTGAATGATGGGCAGTACCAACCCGGTCGGGGGAGTGGGGGATGATGGGGAACGATGGGAAGTACCAAACCGGTCGGTGGCGGGGGGGGGAGCAGGGAATGATGGGCAGTACCAAACCGGTCTTGGCTGGGGGGGAGCTGGTGGGTGGAATGGGCAGTACCAAACCATTCAAATTGTGAGGGGGGGAATGATGGACAGTACCATATTGGCCGGAGAGCCGGGGGAGATGGGAGGTGGTGGAATTGACGGGCTGGTCAAAATGTGAGGTGAGGTGGGAGGGAATGCTGGACCGTGCCAAACCAGTTGGAGGGGGGGAATGTTGATCTGCACCCAACTGGTCAAAGTGTGGCCTGAGGGTTCTTGATGGTTTACACTCGGGGGGGGGGGGGGGGGGGGGGACATTAATGAGCTGTGAGTCAGCCGCTGAGTGAGGATCTGGTTCTAACCCCCGAACCCCTTCCTCCTCCTCCAGCAGGAAGATGGCCGGGGCGCTGCTGGGCCGCGTGTGCATTGTGACTGGAGCTTCCCGGGGCATCGGCAAAGGCATCGCCCTGCAGCTGGGAGAGGCCGGGGCCACCGTCTACATCACCGGCCGCAACATGGACACGCTGCAGACGGCGGCCAAGGAGGTGAGGCCGGGGTGGTGGGTGGGGGGCGCCGGGGGACAGACGCGGGACTCGAGTGGCGGCTGGAGAGGAACAATTTTTTTAAAACAGGTGCCTTCCCGACCTCAAAGCTTTCGGTGGCCAGCGGGACGCAGTCTGGGGCAGGCGGCGCCCATTTTGTGCACAGCAGGATTCCACGAGGAGCGGGGCAGCCGCCGCAGGACGGTGACGGTACAGGAGGAGGCCACTCGGCCCGTCGTGTTCCATGCCGGCTCTGCGTAGGCGCAATTTAGCACGTCCAATCCCCCTAACCTGCACATCTTTTGGACTGTGGGAGTTAGAGGTCGTGCCTTACAAATTTGGTGGAGTTTTTTGAGGAAGTGACAAAAACGGTTGATGAAGGAAGGGCCGTGGATGTCGTCTATATGGATTTCAGTAAGGCATTTGACAAAGTCCCATATGGCAGGTTGGTTAAGAAGGTTAAGGCTCATGGGATACAAGGAGAAGTGGCTAGATGGGTGGAGAACTGGCTTGGCCACAGGAGACAGAGGGTAGTGGTCGAAGGGTCTTTTTCCGGCTGGAGGTCTGTGACCAGTGGTGTTCCGCAGGGCTCTGTACTGGGACCTCTGCTATTTGTGATATATATAAATGATTTGGAAGAAGATGTAGCTGGTGTTATCATCATGTTTGCGGATGACACGAAGATGGCTGGACTTGCGGATAGCGAAGAGCATTGTCGGACAATACAGCAGGATATAGATAGGCTGGAAAATTGGGCGGAGAGGTGGCAGATGGAGTTTAATCCGGATAAATGCGAAGTGATGCATTTTGGAAGAAATAATGTAGGGAGGAGTTATACAATAAATGGCAGAGCCATCAAGAGTATCGAAACACAGAGGGACCCAGGTGTGCAAGTCCACACCGAGGCATATTGTATGCTTGCCTTTATAGGACGGGGTATAGAGTATAAAAGCTGGAGTCTGATGATGCAGCTGTATAGAACACTGGTTAGGCCACATTTGGAATACTGCGTCCAGTTCTGGTCGCCGCACTACCAGAAGGACGTGGAGGCGTTAGAGAGAGTGCAGAGAAGGTTTACCAGGATGTTGCCTGGCATGGAGGGTCTTAGCTATGAGGAGAGATTGGGTAAACTGGGGTTGTTCTCCCTGGAAAGACGGAGAATGAGGGGAGATCTAATAGAGGTGTCCAGGATTATGAAGGGGATAGATAGGGTGAACGGTGGGAAGCTTTTTCCCAGATCAGAAGTGACGATCACGAGGGGTCACGGGCTCAAGGTGAGAGGGACGAAGTATAACTCAGATATTAGAGGGATGTTTTTTTACACAGAGGGTGGTGGGGGCCTGGAATGCGCTGCCAAGTAGGGTGGTGGAGGCAGACACGCTGACATCGTTTAAGACTTACCTGGATAGTCACATGAGCAGCCTGGGAATGGAGGGATACAAACGATTGGTCTAGTTGGACCAAGGAGCGGCACAGGCTTGGAGGGCCGAAGGGCCTGTTTCCTGTGCTGTACTGTTCTTTGTTCTTTCTTTAAGCGGAGCACCCAGAGGAAACCCACGCAGACACTGGGAGAACGTGCAGACTCTGCACAGACTGACCCGAATGTAGGCCAAGGAATGTAGGCATAGGACCATCACCTGCATCCCAGGAAGCAGTCCAGTGAACCTCAGTTGCACTCCTATGTCCTTCCTCTGGTAAGGAGAGCGAGACTGTGCACTCTGCTCCAGATGTGGCCACGGCAGTGTCCTGTTTAATAGGAAGGTGTTTGACTCTGAAGGCAGCAGCTTACATTCCCTCGCCGATGGGTCTGTGGCCGTAAACCTTTTGGACAACCGACCCACCGAGTACTCACCCTGAGTGCAATTTTATACTGTCGTCAAATGCATTGGCCATTTTGTAGAGCGGGAAATGTCACGGTGTCAAATGCGATGGCCGTTGGTGCGGCAACAATAATCTCTCCCTCAATGTCAACAAAACGAAGGAGATTGTCATCGACTTCAGGAAGCGTAAAGGAGAACATGCCCCTGTCTACATCAATGGGAATGAAGTGGAAAGGATCGAGAGCTTCAAGTTTTTAGGTGTCCAGATCACCAACAACCTGTCCTGGTCCCCCCATGCTGACACTATAGTTAAGAAAGTCCACCAACGCCTCTACTTTCTCAGAAGACAAAGGAAATTTGGCATGTCAGCTACAACTCTCACCAACTTTTACAGATGTACCATAGAAAGCATTCTTTCTGGTTGTATCACAGTTTGATATGGCTCCTGCTCTGCCCAAGACCACAAGGAACTACAAAAGGTCGTGAATGTAGCCCAATCCATCACGCAAACCAGTGACTCCCATCCATTGACTCTGTCTACACTTCCCGCTGCCTCGGCAAAGCAGCCAGCATAATTAAGGACCCCACGCACCCCGGACATTCACTCTTCCATCTTCTTCAATCGGGAAAAGAATACAAAAGTCTGAGGTCACGTACCAACCGACTCAAGAACAGCTTCTTCCCTGCTGCTGTCAGACTTTTGAATGGATTTGTCTTGTATTAAGATGATATTTCTCTACACCCGAGCTATGACTGTAACACTACATTGTGCACTCTCTCCTTTCCTTCTCTATGAATGGTATGCTTTGTCTATATAGCACACAAGAAACAATACTTTTCACTGTATACTAATACACGTGACAATAATAAATCGAATCAAATCATTTTGGAGAGCAGGAAATGTCCTGCTGTCGAATGTGGCGGCCATTTTGCAAATTCCTTGGAGACGAAGTGCATCGTGGGATTTTTGCAGTCGGTCCCCGTCACTTTGCAGACAAAAAAAGAGAAGCCGGGTGAAAAGGCCATGACCGCCGCTGGCGGGGAACCTCGGCGGCCATTTTATGCCCCTCAAGGGGTGGAGAAAAATAGTTGTATGCTACTGTCAGTAGGGGGGGAGGGGAGGGTGGGGGGGGAAGGGGAAAGGTAGATGTCTCGGGAACGTCACCGTAAGGTCAGTAGGTGAGGGTTAGTGTGTGACCGGGCTGCTGAGATGCTCCCCCGCCCCCCCCCCTATCGCAGAGTCCCTCACTCTGTCCTTTCCCCCGGCAGGTGGAGGCGCGGGGAGGCCGCTGCGTGCCGGTGGTGTGCGACTCCACCAGCGAGGAGCAGATCCGCTCGCTCTTTGGCCGGGTCGAGCAGGAACAGGGAGGCCGGCTGGACGTTCTGGTCAACAACGCCTACGCGGCGGTGGAGGTAGGGCTGAAATTCCAGGCTGGGGACCCGCATGGTGCTGGCGACTCAACGATTCGATTGACCCGGGTGCTGAGTATATACTCAAGGGAATCGAGGGGTGAGCTAACCGAGGGGGAAGGCAAGCGGGGGACTTAAAGATTTCACTGGGGTCGAGAGGGAGGGGGAGAGAGAAAGAGAAACTTTTTCTTCTGGCTGGAGTTTGGGGGGGGTCAGATAGAATCCATCGAATCCCTACAAAGCAGAAGGAGACCATTCGGCCCATTAAGGCTGCACTGACCACAATCCCACCCAGGCCCTATCCCCGTAACCCCACATATTTACTGTGCTAATCCCCCTGATAGTAAGGGGCAATTTAGCATGGCCAATCCACCTAACCTGCACATCTTTGTACTGTGGGAGGAAACCGGAGCACCCGGAGGAAACCCACGCAGACACGGGGAGAATGTGCAACTCCACACACACACTGACCCAAGCCGGGAATAAAAGTTGGGTCCCTAGAGCTGTGAGGTCGCAGTGCTAACCACTGTGTCGATAGGATCCGGAACAAGCCAGGACAGGACGTGGCAAATGAAGCCTGGCCCATTGCAGAAGGGGGTAGGTGGGATGCCTGTCTGCGCCCTCGTTTGAGGGGTTTTAATCTTCCCTTTTCCTCCCTAGTCAATTATTTCTGACCATGAGAAGAAATTCTGGGAGATGCCACCTTCGTTCTGGGATGTGGTCAATGATGCAGGTCTGCGGTGAGTACGGCAGCTGAGGTCCAGCTGTCTCTCTCTCTCGCTGTGTCTCTCTCTCTCTCCCTCCCACCCCCTCCCCCCCCATCTACATGAGGAACATCTGCTGTCTTACCCCTGCCCTCCCACCAACCTGAGCTTCCAGGTTGAGCTTCCCCGATCCGATTAGGGAACTTCAGACCAGAAGACACTGGAGCAGAATTAGGCCTTTTGGCCCATTGAGTTTGCTCCGCTATTCGATCGTGGCTGATAAGTTTCTCTACACCCATTCTCCCGCCTATTCCCCTGTAACCTTTGACACCCCTTCACTCCTTACCACCTTCCCTGTACACTTCCCGCTGCCTCGGCAAAGCAGCCGGCATAATGAAGGACCCCACGCACCCCGGACATTCTCTCTTCCACCTTCCGTCAGGAAAAAGATACAAAAGTCTGAGGTCACGGACCAACCGACTGAAGAACAGCTTCTTCCCTGCTGCTGTCAGACTTTGAATGGACTTCCCTTGTATTAAGTTGCTCTTTCTCTACACCGTAGCTATGACTGTAATACTACATTCTGCACTCTCTCCTATCCTTCTCTATGAACGGTATGCTTTGCCTATATAGCGCGCAAGAAACAATACTTTTCACTGTATGTTAATACACGTGACAATAATAAATCGAATCAAATCAAAAACCGATCAAGAACCTATCTATCTCTGTCTTAAATACACTCAGCGACCTGGCCTCCTCTGTGGCAATGAATTCCACAGGTTCACCACTCTCTCCAGCTGAAGAAATCTGTCTTCCAAAGGGTTGTCCCTTTCATCTGAGGCTGTTCCTCTTATCTGAGTCTCTCCGACCAATGGGAACATCTTCCCCACGTCCGCTTTAACCAGGTCTCTCAGTATTCTGTAAGTTTCAATGAGATCCCTCCGCGCCCTCCCCATCCTTCTAAATTCCATCGAGTACAGACCCAGAGTCCTTGAATGCTCCTCGTACGACAATCCTTCCACTCCCAGGATCGTTCGCGTGAAGCTCCACTAGGTGAGGGGGCCACTTCGACACCTGTTCACTCCCCCTCCCCTGACCTTGTCCACCCCTCCCCCTCCCCTGCTCGTTGATGTACATAGAGTCATCACGTTTCATCTGCACAGAAAGGCCTACGGTGCAGAAGGAGGCCATTCGGCCCTTCGAGTCTACACCGACCACAATCCCACCCAGGCCCTATCCCCATAACTCCACATACTTACCCAGCTAATCCCTCTAACCTACACATCTTTGGACGCTAAGGGATAATTTAGCATGGCCAATCCACCTAACCCGCACATCTTTCGGACTGTGGGAAGAAACTGGAGCACGCGGAGAAAACCCACGCAGATACGGGCTGAGAACGTGTAAACTCCGCACAGACAGTGACCCGAGCAGGGAATCAAACCCAGGTCCCTGGAGCTGTGAGGCAGCAGTGCTAACCACTGTGCCACCGTGCTGCCCAGGGAAGAGTAGAACAAGAGTAAAAGATAGTATTAGAGGTGAATGGTAGGACCTTAGGGAGTATCGTGGAACAGAGGGACCTTGGAGTTCAGGTGCATGGTTCTCTAAGGGTGAAGTTACAGATAGATAGGGCAGTGAAGAAGACCTTTGGCATGCTGGCCTTCATCAGTCAGGGCATTGAGTGTAGAAGTTAGGAAGTTGTGTTGCAGTTGTACAGGACGTTGGTGAGGCCGCACCTGGAGTATTGTGTTCAGTTTTGGTCATCTTGCTATAGAAAAGATGTTGTTAAACTGGAGAGAGTGCAGAAGAGGTTTACAAGGATGTTGCCAGGACTCGAGGGACTGAGTTATAGACAGAGATTGGACAGGCCTGGACTTTTTTTCTTTGGAACATAGTAGACTGAGGGATGATTTTAGAGAGGTGCAGAGGATCATGAGAGGCATGGATAGGGTGAACGCACTCAGTCCTTTTCCCAGAGTTGGGGAATTGAGAACTAGAGAGTTTAAGTTTAAGTTAAGAGGGGAAAGAATTAATGGGAACCTGAGGAGCAGCTTTTTTACACAGAGGGTGGTACGTATGTGGAATGAGCTGCTGGAGGAAGTGGTTGAGGCAGGGACATTGTCAACATTTAAAAGGCATTTGGACAGATACATGGATAGGAAAGGTTTAGAGGGATATGGGCCAAATGCAGGCAAATGGGGTTAGCTTACATGGGCTTTTTGGTCAACACGGACCAGTTTGGGCCGAAGGGCCTGTCTCCGTGCTGTAGATTCTATGACTCTAGAGGGCATGCTGGGTACAGCTCACAAGAAGTTGCCATCTTGGATCGAGTCTGGCGTGTCCTCGTACCCACGCCATGGATTTCCTTTTCCAAGGGGAAGAAACTGCAATGACATCCTCCCCTCCCGGTGGTGGCGCTGTGGAGTACTGGACCCAGGGCTCCGAGTGGGAGCGGAGGCAGTCACTGACCTTTCTCACCCTCTGGACACCAGGGGTGAGATCCTGGCCCCACGTGCGGAGATGGGGGGGGTGGAGATTGGGATGCGATGAGGGGAGTGCGGTAGTGGAAGAGGTCTCACTGCCGTAGTGTGTCCCAACACCTCCCCCCTCCCCAACCACACTTGCTTTGTTGTGCAGGGGCCACTATATCTGCTCGGTGTACGCAGCCCGGATGATGGTGGAGGCGAAGCAGGGCCTGATTGTCATCGTGTCGTCCATGGGCGGCCTGCGCTACATCTTCAACGTGGCTTACGGAGTCGGCAAGGCAGCGGTGAGTGGCAGGGCAGTGCGGGTAAACGGGCCGAAGGGTAAAGGTCACTCATTCACTTTGAGTTGCTGTATCTCACACTCTCTTTGCCTGGCTCTCTGGCTCTCTCTCTCTGGCTCTCTGGCTCTTTCTCTCTGGCTCTTTCTCTCTGGCTCTTTCTCTCTGGCTCTTTCTCTCTGGCTCTTTCTCTCTGGCTCTTTCTCTCTGGCTCTGGCTCTCTGGCTCTTTCTCTCTGGCTCTCTGGCTCTTTCTCTCTGGCTCTTTCTCTCTGGCTCTTTCTCTCTGGCTCTTTCTCTCTGGCTCTCTCTCTCTGGCTCTCTCTCTCTGGCTCTCTCTCTCTCTGGCTCTCTCTCTCTCTGGCTCTCTCTCTCTCTGGCTCTCTCTCTCTCTGGCTCTCTCTCTCTGGCTCCCTCTCTCTGGCTCTCTTGCTCTCACTCTCTCTCTCAGGTTCGCTCTTGCTCTCTCTCCCTCTGGCTCTCTGGCTCTGGCTCTGGCTCTCTTGCTCTGGCTCTCTCTCTCAGGTTCGCTCTCGCTCTCTCTCCCTCTGGCTCTCTGGCTCTGGCTCTCTGGCTCTGGCTCTCTCGCTCTGGCTGGCTCTGTCTGCCTGCCCCCTGCCCCCCCCACCCCCTCCTCCTCTGCCCCTCCCCCCCCCCTCTCTCTCTCACACAGTTCTCTCTCTCTCTCTGCAGTGTGATCGAATGGCAGCAGACTGTGCGTTGGAGTTGCGGAAACACGGAGTGTCATACGTGTCCCTCTGGCCGGGAGCCGTGCGCACCGAGACCGTGACTGACTTGGTTATTAACACGGAGAACAAATCCAAAGGACAGCAACGGGTGAGTGAGACAGCGAGGAGGAGGCCATTCAGCCCCTTCTCCAGCCTGTTACACAGGAACACAGAACGGGAAGAAGGAAATTGAGAGAAAGGACATTGGGAGAGTGTAACCTGAAGAGGGAATGGAGGGAGAGTGAGTGGGATGGGAAGGAGGGAGCCAGTGGGTGAGGGAAGGATGGTGAGGGAGAGCGAGAGTGTGAACAGGTGGATGAGGGAGAGGGAGGTTCAAGTCCATAGCTTCCTGAAAGCGGCCACACCAGTCAATAGGGGGTAAAGAAGGCGTACGGCATGCTTGCCTTTATAAGTCGGGGCATTGAATACAAGAGTTAGGATGTCATGTTGCAGCTTTATAAAACTTTGGTTCGGAACCACTTATAGGATATTGCGTTCAATTCTGGTCGCCACATTACAGGAAGGATGCAGAGGATTTGGAGAGGGTGCAGAAGAGGTTTAACATGACGCTGCCTGGATTAGAGGGTACGAGATATAAGGAGCGGCTGGACAAACTAAGAACTAATGTTTATTTATTAGTGTCACAAGTAAGGCTTACATTAACAGCGCAATGAAGTTACTGTGAAAATCCCCCAGTCGCCACACTCCAGCGTCTGTTCGGGAACACTGAGGGAGAATTTAGCACGGCCAATGCACCTAATCAGCACATCTTTCGGATGGTGGGAGGAAACCGGAGCACCCGGAGGAAACCCATGCAGACACGGAGGGTGGGAGCGGCGAGAACATGAAGGCTCAGCACAGACAGTGACCCAAACCTGGGTCCCTGGCGCTGTGAGGCAGCAGTGTGAACCACTGTGCCCTCCCTCGCGTTGTGTGGGATTCTAGGGCTGGGTGGGATTGTTGTTGGTACAGGTTCGATGGGCTGAATGGCCTCCTCCTGCACTGTAGGATTCTATGAACATAAGAACTAGGAGCAGGAGTAGGCCATCTGGCCCCTCGAGCCTGCTCCGCCATTCAATAAGATCAGGCTGATCTTTTCGTGGACTCAGCTCCACTTACCCGCCCGCTCACCATAACCCTTAATCTCTTTAATGTTCAAAAATTTATCTATCCTTGCCTTAAAAACATTCAATGAGGTAGCCCCAACTGCTTCACTGGGCAGGGAATTCCACAGATTCACAACCTTTGTGTGAAGAAGTTCCTCCTCAACTCAGTCCAAAATTTGCTTCCCCTTATTTTGAGGCTGTGTCTCCTCGTTCTAGTTTCACCCGCCAGTGGAAACAACTAGGGTTGTTTTCTCTGGAGCGGCAGAGGCTGAGGGGAGACCTGATGGAAGTCTATAAAATAATGAGAGACATAGATAGGGTTGACAGTCAGAATGTTTTTCCCACAGTTGAAATGTGTAATACTCGGGGACATGCACTTCAGGAGAGAGGGGGAATGTTCAAAGGGGATGTGAGGGGCAAATATTTTTAAACAGAGAGTGGTAGGTGTCTGGAACACGCTGCCAGGGATGGTGGTGGAGGCAGATACGATAGGGGCGTTTAAGGGGCTTTTAAATAAGCACATGAATATGCAAAGAATAGAGGGATATGGACCAAGGGCAGGCAGAAAGGAATAGTTTAATTTGGTGTCATGTTCGACACAACATGGTGGGCTGAAGGGCCTGTTCCTGTGCTGTGCTGTTCTACGTTCTATGAGAGAGAGGTGGGTGAGGGAGAGAAGGTTGGACAGAGTAACACGATTTAGTTGTGACAGCGGGGGAGTCCCTGAACTCTCCATGTTGTCCGTTTGCAGGTGGCGGACATGTTCACCGCTGGTGAGACCCCGGAGATGAGCGGGAAATGTATCGTCGCCCTCGCTACAGGTGGGTAAACGCTTCTCCCCACCCCCCTCAGCACTCCACGGCGAACGGCCTTCTCCTTTCCTGACGGGACCCCCACATCGATACTCTGGCCATGGGGGCGGGGGAGGGGGGGGGGGGGGAGGCCCGGTCTCGGAACGAGAGGAGGCAGCCATTTTGTGTCTGAGCTGAGGAGAAATGCCTTTGCTCGGAGGCCGGTGAATCTTTGGAATTCTCAACTCCCCGGGGCTGGCCGTGGACGGTCCTCCATCGTCCGGACACGTCTGAGGCCGGGGCGGACAGATTCCCGGTCTCTCGGGGGGTGGGGGGCGTGGGCGGGGAAAGGGGTGGGAGGCCTCGTGGCATAAGAACATAGGCGGCACAATGGTTAGCACTGCTGCCTCACAGCGCCAGGGACCTGGGTTCAATTCCCGGCTTGGGTCACTGTCTGTGCAGAGTCTGCACGTTCTCTCCGTGTCTGCGTGCATTTGCTCCGGGTGCTCCGGCTTCCTCCCACAGTCCAAAGATGTGCGGCTTAAGTGGATTGGCCAACCTAAACTGTCCCTTAGTGTCACAGAGATTAGTACGGTAAATATGTGGGGTTATGGGGATAGGGCCTTGGTGGGATTGTTGTCAGTACAGGCTCGATGGGCCGAATGGCCTCCTCCTGCACTGTAGGGATTCCATGAACATAAGAACTAGGAGCAGGAGTCGGCCATCTGGCCCCTCGAGTCTGCTCCGCCATTCAACAAGATCATGGCTGATCTTTTCGTGGACTCAGCTCCACTTACCCACCCGCTCACCATAACCCTTAATTCTTTCACTGTTCAAAAATTTATCTATCCTTGCCTTAAAAACATTCAATGAGGTCGCCTCAACTGCTTCACTGGGCAGGGAATTCCACAGATTCACAACCCTTTGTGTGAAGAAGTTCCTCCTCAACTCAGTCCTAAATCTGCCCACCCTTATTTTGAGGCTATGCCCCCTAATTCTAGTTTCACCCGCCAGTGGAATCAACTTCCCTGCTTCTATCTTATCTATTCCCTTCATAATCTTATATGTTTCTGTAAGATCTCCCCTCGTTCTTCTGAATTCCAATGAGTACAGTCCCAGTCTATTTGGTCTCTCCTCAAAAGCCAACCCTCTCAACTCCGGAATCAATCTAGATTCAACCTAAGGATGTGATTGCACTGGAGAGGGTGCAGAGGAGATTCACTTGGTTGATTCTGGAGTTGAAATGGTTGGGCCTCTCTCGCTCGGTCTAAGGCTGCAGGATCCAGTCCCACTTCGACACTCGATAGTCACTGAAGGCCTGTTCGTGGCACGTTTGATTTGATTTATTATTGTCACAGGTATTGGGATACAGTGCAAAGTATTGTTTCTTGCGCGCTATACAGACAAAGCATACTGTTCATAGAGAAGGAAAGGACAGGGTGCAGAATGTAGTGTTACAGTCATAGCTAGGGTGTAGAGAAAGATCAACTTAATGCAAGGTCGGTCCATTCAAAAGTCTGATGGCAGCAGGGAAGAAGCTGTTCTCGGGTCGGTTGGTACGTGATCTCAGACTTTTGTATCTTTTTCCTGACAGAAGAAGGTGGAAGAGAGAATGTCCGGGCTGCGTGGGGTCCTTAATAATGCTGGCTGCTTTTCCGAGGCAATGGGAAGTGTAGACAGAGTCAATGGATGGGAGGCTGGTTTGCGTGATTCACAACGTTTTGTAGTTCCTTATGGTTTTGGGCAGAGCAGGAACCCATACCAAGCTGTGATACATCCGGAAAGGATGCTTCCTATGGTGCATCTGTAAAAGTTGGTGAGAGTCGTAGCTGACATGCCAAATTTCCATAAAGTAGAGAAAGTAGAGGTGTTGGTGGGGCTTTCTTAACTATAGTGTCAGCATGGGGGGGGGGAACCAGGACAGGTTGTTTGTGATCTGGACACCTAAAAACTTGAAGCTCTCGACCCTTTCTACTTCGTCACCATTGATGTAGACAGGAGCATGTTCTCCTTTATGCTTCCTGAAGGCGATGACAATCTCCTTCATTTTGTTGACATTGAGGGAGAGATTATTGTTGCCGCAACAATTCACCAGATTCTCGATCTCATTCCTGTACTCTGTCTCATCATTGTTTGAGATCCGACCCACTACGGTGGTGTTGTCAGCATATCTGAAAATTGAGTTGGAGGGTAGTTTGGCCGCACAGTCACAGGTGTATAAGGAGTATAGTAGGGGGCTGAGAACACAGCCTTGTGGGGCACCAGTGTTGAGGATGATCATGGAGGAGTTGTAAGGTCAGCCAGTAAATCCTTTCCGACACGCGTCAGGGCAGCCAGTACGAGGAGTGGGAGTGTTTCCTGTTCAGCGACCGCGCAGAGAACAACAGCCGATCGCTGAGGTAGCTCACCCTGCGCCATCACAGACTGATGGACACCCACCATCGCCGATCCCCACTTAGGGCCCAGTAACTGGAGGCGAAAGGGAAGGCGATAGCCGAGTGGTATTATCGCTGGACTATTCATCCAGAAACTCAGCTGATGTTCTGGGGACCCGGGTTCGAATCCCACCACGACAGATGGTGGAATTTGAATTCAATAAAAAAAATATCTGGAATTAAGAATCTATTGATGACGGTGAAACCATTGTCGAAAAAACCCCATCTGATTCACTAATGTCCTTTAGGGAAGGAAGTCTGCCGTCATCTGACCCCTTAGTGTACAAAGATGTGCAAGTTAGGTGGATTGTCCATGCTAAATTGTTCCTTAGTGTCAGGGGGATTAGCAGGGTAAATGTGTGGGGTTGTGGGGATAGGGCCTGGGTGGGATTGTGGTCGGTGCAGACTCGATGGGCTGAATGGCCTCTTTCTGTACTGTTGGATTCTATGAAGTCGTCCAGACGGAGGGAGTGGGCGGATGGCATTTCTGACCCCGCACTCACCTGGGGTGACCTCTCCCATTGGGACCCCCCCTCCTCACGTCTCTCACTCTGCCTCCCCCTCCCCTCCCGTCCCCTCCCCAGATAAGGACCTGATGAAGAAATCTGGCAAGGTGCTCATGACCTGTGACCTCGCTGCGCAGTACGGGATCAGGGACGTGAATGGTGAGTACGTTCCCGCCAACTTGCTCTCTCTGACACCTTTGTGGCTTTGCCGGGGGTAAAGGGCAGGGAATCCCTGCCAGGGATGAGGTAGGGAGCATCCTGAGGCAGACTGAGGGACGGCAGGGTGAGGCCGTGGGGGGATTGAGGAAAGAGAGGCGGGGGATGGAGAGGCGGGGGGTTGGAGGGGAGAGCTTCCAATTGTTGTTGGTCTGGCCGAAGAACAGGGCCGGGGGGTCATGGGTGGTGATCTCGGGGGTCAGGATTGGTGATCTCGGGGGTTGGGCTTGGCGAGCCTGGGGTCAGGAGTCGGGAGGTGGTCAGCTCGGGGTCAGGAGTCAGGGGGTGGTCAGCTCGGGGTCAGGGGTTGGTAAGCTCGGGGTCAGGGGTTGGTAAGCTCGGGGTCAGGGGTTGGTAAGCTCGGGGTCAGGGGTTGGTAAGCTCGGGGTCAGGGGTTGGTAAGCTCGGGGTCAGGGGTTGGTAAGCTCGGGGTCAGGGGTTGGTAAGCTCGGGGTCAGGGGTTGGTAAGCTCGGGGTCAGGGGTTGGTAAGCTCGGGGTCAGGGGTTGGTAAGCTCGGGGTCAGGGGTTGGTAAGCTCGGGGTCGGGGGATTGGTAAGCTCGGGGTCGGGGGATTGGTCAGCTCGGGGTCGGGGGGTGGTCAGCTCGGGGTCAGGGGTGGTCAGCTCGGGGTCAGGGGTTGGTAAGCTCGGGGTCAGGGGTTGGTAAGCTCGGGGTTGGGGATTGGTAAGCTCGGGGTCGGGGGGTGGTCAGCTCGGGGTCAGGGGTCGGGGGTGGTCAGCTCGGGGTCGGGGGGTGGTCAGCTCGGGGTCAGGGGTCGGGGGGTGGTCAGCTCCGTGTCATGGTCGGGGTTGGTGATCTCGGGTCGGGGTTGGTGATCTCGGGGGTCGGGGTGCGGTGGTCTTCGGGGGTCGGGGTGTGGTGGTCTCCGGGGGTCGGGGTGCGGTGGTCTTCGGGGGTCGGGGTGTGGTGGTCTCCGGGGGTCGGGGTGGTGGTGATCTCCGGGGGGTCAGGGGTGGTGACCCCAGGAGTCGGGGGTGGAGATCTTGGGGGTCGGATCTCAGGGGGAGTTTCCTGATGGGGTCAGCGCGATTATCTTGTGGGGGAGGGTGTATTTCCGGTAGATTTGCATTGGAGACACCAGGGTTCAGGTAATCCTGGCATTAACCAGTCCATCTCTCTCTCTCTCCCTCTCTCTCTCCGCCTCTGTCTCTCTCTCTCTCTCCGCCTCTGTCTCTCTCTCTCTCTCTCCGCCTCTGTCTCTCTCTCTCTCTCTCCGCCTCTGTCTCTCTCTCTCTCTCCGCCTCTCTCTCTCTCTCCGCCTCTGTCTCTCTCTCTCTCTCTCTCCGCCTCTGTCTCTCTCTCTCTCTCTCTCCGCCTCTGTCTCTCTCTCTCTCTCCGCCTCTGTCTCTCTCTCTCTCTCCGCCTGTCTCTCTCTCTCTCTCCGCCTCTGTCTCTCTCTCTCCGCCTCTGCCTCTCCCCCTCTCTCTCTCCCTCCGCAGGCCGTGCTCTGGTGGACTATTGCTCCCTCAAGTTCATTCTGCAGCAGCTGCCGAGCCTTTCCTGGCTCTCCACCTTCATCCCGGGATTCATCAGGATTCCCAAGTGGGTCCTTACCCTGACCTCCAGTAAATTTTAAACCTCCCCATGACCCTCCACCTCTTCCCTTCCTCTCCCTCGCCCCCCCCCCCCCCCCACCCCCACCCCCCACCCAGGAGCGCTGGGCATTTCCCCGGGGAACCAGTCTCCTCACCCAATCTGGCTTTGGCCACTAACCCGCCCACAGCCTCAGGCCTCCTGGTGCTTTCAGCCCCCACCCCGATTCCCAGGTGTCACCCTCGGGAGCCTTGGGTGACACAGAACAGGACAGGCCCTTCGGCCCATCACATTGTGCTGGACGTGATGTCAATTTAAACCAGTCCATTCTACCTGCCCTCAATCCCTATCCCGCTATTCCGTGCGTATTCCTAGAATTATACAGCGCGCTCTGGCACAAGGGACCAAGAAAGTTACAGCACAGGAACAGGCCCTTCGACCCTCCAAGCCTGCGCCGATCATGATGTCTGCTTAACCTAAAACCGTCTGCACTGAGGGAATCCATATCCTTCCATTCCCATCCTACTCATGTATTCGTCTAGTTGCCCCTTAAATGCCGCTATTGTACCTGCTCCCACCCCCTCCCCGGGCAGCGCCTTCCAGACATTCACCACCCTCTGTGTAAAAAACATGCCTCGCACATCTCCTCTAAACTTTTCCCCACGCACCTTAAACCTATGTCCCCTAGTCTTAGAATCTGCACAGAAGGAGGCCATTCAACCCATCAAGTCTGAATTGACAACAATCCCACCCAGGCCCTATCCCCGTAACCCCACATATTTACCCCGCTAATCCCCCTGAGACTAAGGGGCAATTTAGCATGGCCAATCCTCCTAACCTGCACATCTTTGGATACTCGGGGACAATTTAGCATGGCCAATCCACTTAACCTGCACATCTTTGGAGTGTGGGAGTACTTGACTTTTCTGCCCTAGGAAAGAGCATCTGACTATCCACTCTGTCCATGCCCCTCATAATCCTCTATCAGGTTGCCCTCTCAGGTTCTGTCGTCCCAGTGAGAACAAACCAAGTTAATCCAACCTCTCTTCATAGCTAACAGTGGTTAGCACTGCTGTCTCACAGCGCCAGGGACCCAGGTTCGATTCCTGGCTTGGGTCACTGTCTGTGCGGAGTCTGCACATTCTCCCCACTTCTGCGTGAGTTTCCTCTGGGTGCTCTGGTTTCCTCCCACAGTCCAAAGATGTGCAGGTTAGGTGGATTGGCCATGCTACATTGCCCCTTAGTGTCAGGGGGATTAGCAGAGTAAATACGTGGGGTTACGGGAATAGGGCCCAGGTGGGATTGTGGTCAGTACAGACTCAATGGGCTGAATGGTCTCCTTCTGCACTGTAGGGATTCAGTGATTGAGAAGAGGCCCTTTGGCCCATCGAGTCCGCACCAACACATTAGAAACACCTGAACTCCCACCTAATCCCATCTGCCAGCACTTGGCCCATAGCCCTGAATGTTATGAATGTTAAAGGGTGTGAGGCACCCAGTCTCCACCACCCTCCCAGGCAGCGCATTCCAGACCCTCACCGCCCTCTGAGTAAAAATGTTTTTCCTCACATCCGCTCGAAACCTCCTGCCTCTCACCTTGAACCTTTCTCCCCTCGTGACTGACCCTTCAACTCAGGGGAACAGCTGCTCCTTATCCTCTCTGTCCATTCCCCTCCTAATCTTGAATACCTCAATCAGGTCGTCCCTCAGTCTTCTCTGCTCCAATGAAAGCAACTCAAGCCGATCCAACCTCTCTTCATAACTTAATTATTCCATCCCAGGCAGCATCCTGGTGAATCTCCTCTGCACCCCCTCCAGTGCATTCACATCCTATAATGTGGTGACCAGAACTGCACTCAATACTCCAGCTGTGGCCTCCTACAACGATACAACTCCATCATTACCTCACTGCTTTTGTAATCCATGCCTTGATTGATAAAGGTAAGTGTCCCATGTCTTTTTCACCACCCTACCAACATGCCCTTCCAGCTTCAGAGGTCTGTGGACAAACACGACAAGGTCTCTTTGCTCCTCAGAACTGCCTGGTGTCCTACCATTCATTGAGTACTTTCTTGCCAACTTACTCCTTCCAAAGTGCATCACCTCACACTTTTCAGGGTTAAATTCCATCTGCCACTTATCTGCCCGTTTGACCATTCCGTCTATATCATTTTGTAGCCCAAGACACTCAACCTCACTGTTAACCAATCTTAACCAAACTGTTAGCCAATCTTTGTGTCATCCGTAAACTTACTAATCCTACCCCCCCGCCCCTCCCGTCCATAGTCATCAATGTCATTTATATAAATGACGAATAATAGGGGGCCCAACACAGATCCCTGTGATACACCACTGGATACTGGCTTCCAGTCACTAAAAGAAGTTTAACAACACCAGATTAATGTCCAACAGGTTTATTTGGTAGCAAAAGCCACACAAGCTTTCGGAGCTTCAAGCCCCTTCTTCAGGTGAGTGGGAATTCTGTTCACAAACAGAGCTTATAAAGACACAAACTCAATTTACATGAATAATGGTTGGAATGCGAATACTTACAACTAATCCAGTCTTTAAGAAACAAAACAACGTGAGTGGAGAGAGCATCAAGACAGGCTAAAAAGATGTGTATTGTCTCCAGACAAGACAGCCAGTGAAACTCTGCAGGTCCACGCAACTGTGGGAGTTACAAATAGTGTGACATGAACCCAATATCCCGGTTCAGGCCGTCCTCGTGTGTGCGGAACTTGTCTTTATATGCTCTGTTTGTGAACAGAATTCCCACTCACCTGAAGAAGGGACTTGGAGCTCCGAAAGCTTGTGTGGCTTTTGCTACCAAATAAACCTGTTGGACTTTAACCTGGTGTTGTTAAACTTCTTACTGTGTTTACCCCAGTCCAACGCCGGCATCTCCACATCATTCCAGTCACTAAAGCAGCCTTCAGTCATCACCCTCTGTCTCCTACAACTGAGTCACTTTTGAATCCACTTTATCAGATTACCCTGTATCCCATGTGCAGTTACCTTCTTTACAAGCCTCCCATGTGGGACCTTGTCAAAGGATTTGCTGAAATCCATATAAACTACATCAACTGCATTACCGTCATCTACACACCTGGTCGTCACCTCAAAAATTTCAATCGCATTTGTTAGGCATGACCTCCCTCTGACCAAGCCATGCTGACTATCCCTGATCAAGCTTTGCCTCTCCAAATGGATGCTCTCCTTCAGAATTTCCTCCAATAATTTCCCTACCATTGACGTGAGACTCACTGGCCTATACAAAACAACAAAGAAAATTACAGCACAGGAACAGGCCCTCCAAGCCTGCACCAACCATACTACCTGTCTGAACTAACACCCCGTACCCTACTGGGGACCATATCCCTCTATTCCCATCCTATTCATGTATTTGTCAAGACGCCCCTTAAAAGTCACTACCTCCCCCGGCAGCGGGTTCCAGGCACCCACTACTCTGTGTAAAAAAAACTGCCTCATACATCTCCTTTAAACCTTGCCCCTCGCACCTTAAACCTGTTCCCCCTAGTAATTGACTCTTCCACCCTGGGAAAAAGCTTCTGACTATCCACTCTGTCCATGCCCCTCATAATCTTGTAGACTTCTATCAGGTCGCCCCCCTCAACCTCCTTCGTTCCACTGAGAACAAAGCAAGTTTCTCCAACCTCTCCTCATAACTAATGCCCTCCACACCAGGCAACATCCTGGTAAATCTTTTTTGTACTCTCTCTAAAGCCTCCACATCCTTCTGATAGTGTGGCGACCAGAATTGAACGTTATATTCCAAATGCGGCCTAACTAAGGTGCTATAAGGTTATAGTTCCCTGGTTTATCCTCCAACCCTTCCTAAATAGCTGAACCACATTAACTGTTCGTGTTCATATTCATGTGCTGATCTAAAAACCCCTTAAACGCCCCTATCGTATCTGCCTCCACTACCACCCCTGGCAGCGCGTTCCAGACACCTACCACTGTGTAAAAAAAAAAACTTGTGCCTCACATCTCCTTTAACTTTCTCCCACTCTCACCTTCAGTGATTGGACATGATACTAGGCGGAGAAATTTTGATTGGGTAACTAAACCCCCCCACTACCCAACTCCGGTAGAGTCGAATCCCATCCACTCCCCCCGCCCCTAACTTCACCCGATCCACACTGGCGATGGTGTTGGGGAAAGTGGCAGGGGGGGACATAAGAACATAACTAGGAGCAGGAGTCGGCCATCTGGCCCCTCGAGCCTGCTCCACCATTCAATAAGATCATGGCTGATCTGTTTGTGGCCTTAGCTCCACTTACCCACCCGCTCACCATAACCCTTAATTCCTTTACTGTTCAACACTTTATCCTTGCCTTAAAAACATTCAATGAGGGAGCCTCAACTGCTTCACTGGGCAGGGAATTCCACAGATTCACAACGCTTTGTGTGAAGAAGTTCCTCCTCAACTCAGTCCTAAATCTGCTCCCCCTTATTTTGAGGCCATGCCCCCTACTTCTAGTTTCACCCGCCAGTGGAAACAACTTCCCCGCTTCTATCTTATCTATTCCCTTCATAATCTTATATGTTTCTATAAGATCTCCCCTCATTCTTCTGAATTCCAATGAGTATAGCCCCAGTCTACTCAGTCTCTCCTCATAAGCCAACCCCCTCAACTCTGGAATCAACCGAGTGAATCTCCTCTGCACCCCCTCCAGGTGTACCCCCGGGCTGGGGAGTGGGATGCAGAAACCAATGCAGGGATAGAACGTGAATGGCCTTCCCTGGTTGCCCCCGCCAGACTCTTTCTTTCCTCTCCCCCAGCCCAACTCTCTCTCCACAACTGCTATCCTTCACCCCCCCACATCTGCACCGGTCGCGCTGTGTGTGTGGGCACTGACACTCGAGACTGCCTGGCTTAGCTGAGAATGATGACGGGTTTTTTGGCAATAAAAGGATCTTTTGTAAACCTTTGCGATTGCCTCAGTGTGTGTCTGTGTGTGTGAAAGAGAGCGAGTGTGAGAGAGTGATTTTTGTGAGTGTGTGTGTGTGCACATAAACATCTCTGCCTGTGCTGGCTCCATGGGTCTCTCACACATGCCTTGAAGTTGGAAGGTGGCCTCCTCAAGTTGACCGTTCGATCCAGTGCCAAGGAAGCATTTGTACTGTTGGAGGGGGAGCGAGTCTTGCAAGGGACGGTGATCCCACAGCCGCGATTGGAAAAAGAGTCTGTGAGGGGAAGAGATTGCTGTAATGTCCTGGAGTCAACATCTATCCATCGCGGAGGCTCCTTTGACAGCACCTTCCAAACCTGCCACCTTGACTTTCTTGAAGGACAAGAGGTAGCAGACACATGGAGAACACCACCCACCTGCAAGTTCCCCCTCTGAGCCCCACTCACTGTCCCGACTTGGAAATATATCAGCCGTTCCTTCACTGTTGCTGGGGTTCAAATCCTGGCACTCCCTCCCTCATGGCACTGTGGGTGTTACCCACACCACACGGGGACTGCAGCGGGTTCAAGAAGGGTGGCTCTCCCACCACCATCTCAAGGGGCAATTAGGGATGGGCGATAAACACTGGGCCCGGCCACTGATTCCTGCATCCGCAAACAATTTTTAAAAATATCACCAAAATGTTAAATTGGCATTTTATTGGATGGTGCTGTTCACAAATTGGCTGCTGCCATTTCTCCCACGCAGCCAGGTTATTTTTTAAAAATGAGCATTTTCCTGACAATGGTTCTGAATCTACACCGGGCAAGAAATATATGCCATGGTAAATTGCCCCTTAGTCCCCAAAATGTGTAGCTTATGGGGATTGGCCATGGTAAATTGCCCCTTAGTGTCCAAAGATATGCAGGTTAGGTAGATTGGCCATGGTAATTTGCCCCTCAGTGTCCAAAGATGTGTGGGTTAGAGGGATTGGCTATGCTAAATTGTCCCTTACTGTCTAAAGATGTGTGGGTTAGGGGATTGGCCATGATAAATTGTCCCTTCGTGTCCAAAGATGTGTAGTTTAGGTGGATTGGCCATGCTGAACTGCCCCTTAGTGTCCAAAGATGTGTGGGTTAGGGGGATTGGCCATGCTAAATTGTCCCTTAATTGGTTGGGGGAATTCAAGGTTGCGGCGAGAAGGCAGGAAAGTAGAGTTAGCGAGCATTCAGATGGGCCACGAGCTAATTCGAGGGGGCAGCAGGCTGGAAGGGCTGAATGGCCTCTGCTCCTATTTCTTACGGGCAAAGGAGAGATTGCAGAAACTGGGGTTGTATTCGCTGGAATGGAGAAGGGTAAGTGTTGATTAAAGTTTACAAGCTTCAGGAGAACTGATTAGGGTTAGATAGAGGGTGTTATCTCTGCTATTTGGTGACCGAAGGTTGGACAGGCGTGGACAGAGCCTAAGTGTTCGAACTAGACCGAACGGGAGAAAAATTGGGAAATGCTTGGACACACGAGAGCAATTGATGCTGGGTCAATTATTAATCTTAAGTCTTGCAACGGAGAGATTGGTATCCATGGACGTGGGGCAAAGGTGGCGTATGGAATTAGTTACAATCAACTCCAAGCTCACCGAATGCAGGAAACAGGCCGGAGAAGGGACTGAATGGGGCCTCCTCCTGTTCCTGTGTAACAGGCTGGAGAATGAGCTGAATGGGGCCTCCTCCTGTTCCTGTGTAACAGGCTGGAGAATGGGCTGAATGGCCTCCTCCTGTTCCTGTGCAACAGGCTGGAGAAGGGGCTGAATGGGGCCTCCTCCTGTTCCTGTGTAACAGGCTGGAAAAGGGGCTGAATGGCCTCCTGTTCCTGTGCAATAGGCTGGAGAAGGGACAGAATGGGACCTCTTCCTGTGTAACAGGCCAGAGAAGGGGCTGAATGGGGCCTCCTCCTGTTCCTGTGTAACAGGCCAGAGAAGGGGCTGAATGGGGCCTCCTCCTGTTCCTGTGCAACAGGCTGGAGAAGGGGCTGAATGTGCCCCCCCCCCTCCCCTATTACTGTGTACCAGGCTGAAGAAGGGGCTGATTGGGACCTACTCCTGTTCCTGACACTAAAGGGCAATTTAGCATCGCCAATCCACCTAACCTGCATACCTTTAGACAATAAAGGGGCAATTTAACATGGCCAATCCCCCTAACCTACACTCCACCACCATTGGGAACATTCTTTCTGAATCTAACCTGTTAGAATTTTATAAGTTTCTATGAGATCCCCTCTCATTCTTTTAAACTTCAGTGAATATAATCCTAACTGACTTAGTCTCTCCTCATATGACAGACCTGCCATCCCAGGAATCAGCTGGTAAACCTTCGCTGCTCTCCCGCTATAGCAAGGACATTCTTCCTCAGATAAGGACACCAGAACTGCACACAATACTCCAGGCGTGGCCTCAACAACGCCCAACACAATTGCAGCAAAACATCCCTATCCCTGTACTCAAATCCTCTCGCTATGAAGGCCAACATACCATTTGCCGCCTTTACTGTCTGCTGAACCTGCGGGCTTTCAGCGACTGATGCACGAGGATTCCATGGTCTCGCTGAGTATCCACCTCTCCAAATTTACACCCATTCAGGTGATAATCTGTCTTCCTATTATTGCTATCAAAGTAGATAACCTCACATTTATCCACATTGTACTGCAGATGCTATGAGGAGAAATTTCTTCACCCAGAGGGTGGTGAATGTGTGGAATTCACTCCCACAGAAAGTAGTTGAGGCCAAAACATTGTGTGATTCCAAGAAGAAATTAGATATAGCTCTTGGGGCTAAAGGGATCGGGGGGGGGGGGGGGGGGGGGAATCAGGATATTGAATTCGATGATCAGCCATGACCAAAATGAATGGCGGAGCGGGCTTGACGGGCCAAATGGCCGACTTGGCAGCACGGTAACACAGTGGTTAGCACTGCTGCCTCACAGTGCCAGGGACCCGGGTTCGATTCCCAGCTTGGGTCACTGTCCATGTGGTGTCTGCATGTTCTCCCCGTGTCTGCCTGGGTTTCCTCCAGCTGCTCCTGTATCCATACCCAGTCTGAAAGATGCGCTGGTTAGGGTGCATTGGCCATGCTAAATTCTCCCTCAGTGTAACCTGAACAGGCGCCGGATGTGGTGACGAGGGGATTTTCACAGTAACTTCATTGCAGTGTTAATGTGAGCCTACTTGTGACACAAATAAACTTTAAAAATTTATCTTCATTGCACATTCGATTTTACATTTTAACAGCAAATAAAAACTCAGTCTTTTACTATAATGACTGCTTCATTAATTGTAACTCAATGAAGCGTCACTGCTTATTCAATCACCATGATGCCCCCTCCGTGGACAATTCCTGAACGCCCCCCCGTGCACATCCATCCCCCTTGGCAGAGATTCACCTCGACCACCCGATCACCCTCCTCCATGCAAAGCTCCCCCCTTGGCGTCCACCCTCCTTGCATAAGCCCCCAGTCATTATAAATACCCCTCCACTAAGCCCCACCCCCACCCATCCCCTTGGCACTGCCCATGGTACACTTATGGTGCTCAACTGGGCACTGCCAGGTTGCCAGGAGGGTACTGAATGTGGCATTGCTCAATGGGCACTGCCCCTGACCACCATGGTGGCTTCAATGGCCTCCGATCCCACACACACAGCCCCCCCCCACACAACACACTCAGTGTGACCCAAGCACCTGGTCCCCGCTGGTGAAGACCAGTAGTGATTCTCGGCGATGTGACGTCTCGCCAGCGAGGGGGAGGGAAGCAGCCATGCTGAACCCACCAATCACATTGTAATGTAGGCAACTCTGTGCAAATAGCCTTCACTCCCTTTCTGGGAATGAAGCCGGAAAAACACGGGCCGGGAAGAGAGCAATGCTTTAGTCTCACACGCTTTCTTCCTGGCTCACCGGTCTAATCGAGCGGCGAGTCGAGCCGGTAAGATCGCCCCCTGTATCTTTCTTTCACACTCAGACTGAACCAATCAGCCTTATTCTTGAGGCAGATTTCACAGAATATAATGTCCTCTCGCTGATCAAAATGAAAGAAGAAATTCTTAGTTTAAACAATTCCTGCTCACTACACAGATTCCACAAGCATTGAGGTGAATACAGTGTGGTCACAACAAAATGACAACAATACAGTTCAGTAACAACACAAACTTAATTTAAACTTCATCTTTTTTTTGTTATATTCCTCAACCTAATTATTTTAATTTGATCAGTTTTTGTTAGGGATGGTAACTTCTGCTCTTTATAAACTGGTTCACTCATTTTGTTAATTCTACATGGGCTCGGAGAATCAGAACCCAGACTTTATCATCCTTATCCTTTTTCTCCCTTTACCACCACTCCCTCTGTTTTGCGGGAGGGTCGTGGGGATTCCAATCAGAACTAATCATTTTATCATAAAAGTAAAATACTGCGGATGCTGGAATCTGAAACAAAAACAGAAAATGCTGGAAAATCTCAGCAGGTCTGACAGCATCTGTGGAGAGAGAATAGAGCCAATGTTTCGAGTCTGGATGACCCTTTATAAGAGCTCTTCTGAAGTGTCATTCAGATTCGAAAGATTGGCTCTATTCTCTAATCATTTTATCGATAAGTTTCTTGTTCTTAGTTTCCAAATGGCAGGTAAGAGACCTGTCCAGTCCCCACTCGAGCTCTGATTTTTCACTGGCCATGCTTGGATAGGATTATAACCATTAGAATCTACTCTCAGAGGTCTGCTTTTCAATCCAGTGCTACTTGGAGTATACCGTCACTTCACCGACTATCGGGTCACAAATTTATGATAAAATAATTTAAATAATGCCTGAGAATGCTTCTTAACCAACTACCTATCATCGTTTGTTGATTGATCAGACCCACGTTTCACAGATTCAAGTATCTCAGCCGCTGAACACCTGCCGATCCTGGAATAAGTTTAATTCTAACTCATTCTGAGTAAATATTCTCACCAGGTCCTCTGTTGGGGCCCTGCTAAGCAGCTTTAATGGTCCGTGATTGCAGAAACTGAGCAGTCACAGGAATGTGGTCAAGATAGTCCAGTCCCATAATGCCTCACATTCAATCTGCTGTCCTTCAATTATAACAGAATATGTGGCTGTCTGTAGCTGCCTCGGCCGTGGTCAACCCCAACACTGCCTTCCTGAACTGTTACAATGCCCGAGGTGTAAGTTCACCCACAGTGCTGTTAGGGAGGGATTTCCAGCTTTACATTCCTGACACGATTCTGATAGGTTTCGATAAGGTGGACAAAGGAAAGCTGTTCCCATCTGCTGATGGGACAAGGACAAGGGGGACACAGATTGAAGGTTTTGGGTCAGAGATGCGAGGGAGGGGAACGTGAGGAAGAATATTTTGATGCAGCGAATGGTAATGACCTGGAACTCGCTGCCTACGAGGGTGGCGGAAGTGGAGACAATAAACAATTACAAAGGAAATTGGATGGGGATTTGGGGGAGTTTCAAACAGAAATGCTGACTAAATATCTCTGAAGTTCCGAGCACCAGCCACTGGAGGCAAAGTCATGAGACCGGCCAGTCCCGCAGAAAGAAACCCTCGTCCCTCCCCATTAACCAACTGTGAGAATGAACAAAATGCAGTCCTGGATGTAATTGAGAGCAGAAACAATAACAGCAGAATTCAACCCCTGGAATCACTCGTGAACTTGTTGGTGTCTCAGCAGCTGGGATGAAACTATGAATCCCTTCCCACACAGAGAGCAGGTGAACGGTCTCTCCCCAGTGTGAACTCGCTGGTGTATCCGCAGGCTGGATGAGTCAGTAAATCCCTTCTCACACTGAGAGCAGGTGAACGGCCTGTCTTCAGTGTGAAGTCGCTGGTGTCTGTGCAGGTGGGATGACTGGGTGAATCCCTTCTCACACTGAGAGCAGGTGAACGGTCTCTCCCCAGTGTGAACTCGCTGGTGTCTCCGCAGGCTGGATGATGTTCTAAATCTCTTTGAGCAGTGAGAGCAGCTGAACGGTCTCTCCTCAGTGTGAATGCGCTGGTGGAACACGAGTTCCCGAGAGCTTTTGAATCCGCTCCCACAGTCAGAGCATTTAAAGGGTCTCTCATTGCTGTGAGTGACTTTGTGTCTCAACAGGTGGGATAACTGAATGAATCCCTTTGCACACTGAGAGCAGTTGAACGGTCTCTCCCCAGTGTGAATGCGCTGGTGGGACATCAGATTCCGAGAGCTTTTGAAACCACTTCCACAATCAGAGCATTTAAAGAGTCTCTCATTGCTGTGAGTGAGATTGTGACTCAGTAGGTGGGATAACTGACTGAATCCTTTCCCACACACAGAGCAGGTGAACGGCCTCTCCCCAGTGTGACTGCGTTGATGAATTTCCAGCTGAGATGGGTGCCTGAATCCCTTCCCACAGTCTCCACATTTCCACGGTTTCTCCATGGTGCGGGTGTCCCTGTGACTCTCCAGGTTAAACAATCAGTTAAATCTCACACAGAACACGGGTACAGTCTCTCCCCGCTGTGAATGCTGTGATGTATTTTCAGGCTGTGTTACTGGTTAAAGCTCTTTCCACAGTCAGTGCACTGGAGTAGACTCTCTCGGGTGTGTGTGCATCCTGGAGCTTTTCCAGGCACACTGATGTTTAAAGCGTTCTGAAGAGAAAGAACAGAGAAACATTTCTCCTTCCAGATTCAAAGGTTGCTAATATTCAGGTCCCAATGAATTGAGTGACTCTGTCAGATCATGATGTGTAGTTTGGATTTCGATTTCTATCTGTAAATACTCCTCTTCTGATGTCCTGCAAAACGAGTTTACAAAAATAATCAGTATCAGGACAGGATAGAAATTAAGAACTGACAATTTCAGTAGAACATTCTTTCTCTCTCATTCCCCAAAAGCTGTCAATCTCCATCCCACACACTCTCCCTCCATTCTCACTCTGCTGTATCTAATATTCACCCTCCCAATTCTCCTGAAAGTGCTGATTGAAGCTGATTGACAGATCCATGCTCACTGCTTCCTGTCCTGGACACAGAGAGCTGGAAATCTCCATGCAGGCTGCCAGACAGATATATGTCTATCTGACTGGACTAAATGAGTGGAATGTACAGACTGGACTCCCTTCCTTTCCCTTCAGTGGCGAAGGATGGACAAGTCACCAGGACCCAATGAACTGCACGCTCGGCTTTTAATGGAGTTTGCTGAAGAGATAGTGGACGCTTTGGTTGTAATTTTTCGTAGCTCGCTAAATTTTGGGAGGATATTGAAGATTGGAAAACAGCCAATGTGACTACCTTGTGCAAAAAGGGAGAAAGGCAGAAGGCAGGGTTAATTTAACCTTGTTAATTTCACATCTGTTGTTGGCAAGATACTGGAGTCAATAATCAAAGAGGAAAGAGCTAATCATTTAGGAAAGCTGAATATAATCAAACCTCATCAAGATTCTTTTATGAAACATAAATCATGTTTGACAAATTCGCTTGAATTCTTTGAGAATGTAATAGGGGAGTGTAGATTGAGAGCAATCTGTAGATGTAGTGTATTTAGATAGGGTGGCACAGTGTTTACCACTATTGCATCACAGCACCAGGGACCCGGATTCAATTGCGGCCTTGGGTGAGTCTGTGTGCACATTCTCCCTGCGTCTGCGTGGGTTTCCTCCGAGTGCTCCAGGCTCTCCCCAATGATGTGTGGGTTAGCTTGAATGGCCATGCTAACTTGCCCCTTTGTGTCCCAATAGATGTGGATTAGGGGGATTAATGGGGTAAAAATGTGGGGTCATGGGGATAGGGCCTGGGAAAGATATTCTGTCGGAGAGTCAGTGCAGACTCGATGGGCCAAATGGTCTCCTTCTGCACTCTAGGGATTCCATGATTCTATGATTTCCAAAAGGCATTTGACAAGGCGCTGCATAAGAGACTGGCCTGTAAAGTAAAGGTCCATGGAATTGGTGGAAGTGTATTAGCATGGATTGAAAACTGGCCGTCACATAGAAAACAGAGAGTTGGAATAAATTAGTCATTTTCAGAGTGGAAAGATGTAACTAGTGGAGTACCACAGGGATCAGTTCTTCGCCTGCAATTGTTCATTATTCAATTAATGACCTGGAGGAAAGAACAGAATGTAAGGTTTCCAACTGATACGAAGATAGGCGGAAGGACATGTTGTGATGAGGATATTTTGATTCTGCAGTGGGATATAGATAGATTGGGTGACAAAAACCTGGCAAATGGAGTTTAATGTGGAGAAGTGGGAGGTCATGTATTTCAGTAGGAGAAATCAAAAGGGAGATTATCTACATGGAGCGGCGCTGCAGGTGAGTGAAGTACAGAGGGATCTAGATGTTCTTGCACATGAATCACAAAAAGCTCGCAGGCAGGTCCCACAGTTGGTAAGAAGAAAAATGGAATTTTGACCTTTATTGCAAAGGGGTTGGAGTTTAAAAACAGGGGGGGGGGGGGGTTGTGTTGGTGAGGCCTCACCTGGAATACTGCGTAGTTTTGATCTTCTTACTTAAACAAGGATACAGTAACATTGGATGTGGTCCAAAGGAGATTCACCAGGCAAATTCCTGGGTGAGAGGGTTGTCCTATCAAGAGAGAATAAATTGTCTCGGTCTGTATTCCTTGAAGCTTTGAAGTCAAAGAGGTGACTTTATTGAAACATTAGATCCTGAGGGGGCTTGACAGGATAGATGGTGAGATATTTTTACAAGTGCTAAAGTCTTGAACAAGCTAAATGGTCGGTCATTTAAAACTGAGGTGCACAGAAATTTCTTCCCCCAGAGGGTGGTGAATCTCTGGAATTCTCTCCCCCACAGGTGGAGGCTAGACCATGATAAGTATTTAAAGTGGAGGTGGATAAATAGTTGATAGATCGAGGAATAGATGGCTATGGGAAAAGGCACACAAAAGGAGTTGAAGCCGGCATAGATCAGCCATGAAGGGCCTGGTGGCCACTCCTGCGTCTATTTCTCGTGATCAGTTGCTGCAAGTCAACAGTTTCCCCCCCAGAATGAAAAAAGGAATGGAAGGGGGGAGAAAAGAAAGTGTTTTACTCACAGATGTTGGAGAGACAGGAGGAAGTTTGAGTCTGTCTGAAGCTCAATCTTCATTCAGAGAGAGAGCAGCAGTTAGTTTTGCTGGGCTGGAGTGAGCAGCTGAACAAGCTCATTGTGCACTTCCGCATTCAGACAATGGAGGAGCTTTGATTGGCTGGAGGACCAGAGTCCTTGCGGTCCTCCAGAATGCCCATTGGTCAGAGCTTGTGAGAGGCAGCGACCAGAGCAGAATCCTTCCGGTCTTCCAGAGTTCCCATTGGTCAATCCCCCGCAGACAGACAATGAGGGGCGGAGCCCCACGTGGGGGTGGGCGGGACTTTGCCCTCCAGTTGTGCTGAGCTGTTGTCCAATGGGAAAGGCTGGAAGACCCGGACAGACAATGGTCAGTGCGCCGGCTTTGTCCCGGGCCCCGCCCTACACATGCGCATTCCCCCAAGTCCGCACATGCGCATGTTTGATTCACCGCCCCTCACCAGCTCTGGCCAATGAGAAGAATTGGAGGACCGGAAGGCCACAGGTCTCCCAGCCAATCAGAGCATGGGTTTTTGTGTGAAAGAAGATGGGGCATCAGACAGACTCAAACTTCCTCCTGTTCCAACATCTGTGAGTAAAACACTTTTTCTCCCCCTTTCCATTTCTTTTCTCATTCTGGGGGAAATTGGGGACTTGCAGCAACTGAAGGGAAAGGAAGTGAATCCAGGGAGGCTGCAGACTCTGGAAAGGTTGGCCCAGGTCTCTCTCTCTCTGTTAAAGACATTGACATCCTTTGCTCCCTCAGCTTGACACATTTATTTGTCTGGCTGAAAAGATGGTCTCTTTCCTAATGTTCACAATTAAAGGGCTGGTTTCCCCAGAAAATATCTGACATTTAAGGGGACTGTAAATTAATATAGGTTAGAGATATGTTCAGTGTTGTCATATGGCAAGATTAGACATGTACGGTTCTGCAATAATGTACATTTATTATTATTTCTAATCTGGTAATATCGTACGATCGTGTGACATTAGTGTTTCTTTACAAATTTTTTTCTCTCAAAATCATGATCCTGCTGTTGTAAATGAACCTTTTCAACTTTTTATACATTGTGGCACCAGCTTGTCTACAAAGAGTCCTTTATTTGCTCCTTAAGTGGCTTATATCGAGGTTGTTTGTTTTTACTTTGGGATTTCAGATAAAATATTGGTTGCAGGTCAGGTAACAGAAGTTCTTTCATTTTCAGTTCTAAGCTGCAGTTTAGTTTTAGAAGTGAGATAACCGACTGAATCGCATCTCACACTCAGAGCAAGTGAATGGCCTTTCCCCAGTGTGAATTCGCTGGTGTGTCAGCAGATCAGATGAAGTAGTGAAGGTCTTCCCACACTCGGAGCAGGTGAACGGCCTCTCCTTGGTGTGAACCCGCTGGTGTCTCAGCAGGTGGGATGAATGAGTGAATCCCTTACCACAATCACAGCAGGTGAACCTCCTCTCCCAGTGTGACTGCGTCGATGAATTTCCAGCTGAGACGGGGATTTGAATCCCTTCCCACAATCCCCACATTTCCACGGTTTCTCCATGGTGCGGGTGTCCCTGTCTCCAGGTTTGTTGTTCAGCCGAGGTGGCCACACAAAGCGTCTGTACAATCTCTTCCTGGTGTAAATGGTGATGGTCTTTCAAACTATGTAACTGTCACTGGAACAGTCTTACCAGATGTTTGTGTCTTGCTGCTTTTCCAGTCACACTGATGTTTAAAACTTTCTGAAGCAAACAGAACAAAAAGACATTTCTCCTTCTTGATTCAAAGGCTAATGATATTCAGATCCTGATAATCGAGTGACTATGTCAATTCTTCACTTGATGTTTGATTTGAATTTTGTGTCTGCAAATCCTCCCCCTTTGAAGATCCTGTAAAAGAGGTTATAAATTTCATCACTGTCAGTTAAGGATAGAATCTACAATTGGCAGTTGTTAATTTCTATCTTGTTCCCCGAAAGCTGTAAATAACTGTCCCACACTCTCCCTGCATTACCTGGAGTATTGTGTGGAGCTTTTGGCTCCTTACTAAAGGAAGGATACACTTGCAATAGAGGGAGTGGAGCAAGGGTTCATTCGACAAATCCCTGGAAGGGTGGAAGTTTCCTCGGAGGAGACTGGGCCTCTATTCTCTCAAAGTTTCGAAGAATGAGGGCTGATCTTCTATAACTCAACTGAGTTGAGGAGGAACTTCTTCACACAAAGGTTGTGAATCTGTGTAAGTCCCTGCCCAGTGAAGCAGTTGAGGCTACCTCATTGAATGTGTTTAAGGCAAGGATAGATACATTTTTGAACAGTAAAGGAATAAGGGTTATGGGGAGCGGGCAGGTAAGTGGAGCTGAGTCCACAAAAAAATCAGCCATGATCTTATTGAATGGCGGAGCAGGCTCGAGGGGCCAGATGGCCCACTCCTGCTCCTAGTTCTTATGTTCTTATAATAACTCTAGATGTATCAATGTTGTTATGATCCTTATGAGTACAATAACCTTAAAATTAACAAATTCCCAGACAAACCCAATGGAATAAACAAAGGGAAAGATTTCACCTTCTAATAAATCTTGCAATAATCAAATTAAAATCAACATCAATGAATCATGCATTGACAGACAAACAGTATTTAAATGGACAGGATAAATTTGTCTTTAAATATCTCAGACAATAAAACAGGTTCCACAAAATCACAAACATTTCCCCCTCACCATATTTGTCTCTAATTCCAGTTCCAGAGAATTTCTCTGTCTCTGTATTTCCCAGGGGGAGAAAGAAAGTGTTTTCCTCACAGATGTTGTCCAGAGGATGAGGTTGGAGTCTGTGTGTGAAGTTTGAGTCTGTGTGTGAAGTTTGAGTCTGTGTGTGAAGTTTGAGTCTGTGGTGAAGTTTGAGTCTGTCGTGTGAAGTTTGAGTCTGTGGTGAAGTTTGAGTCTGTGTGTGAAGTTTGAGTCTGTGTGTGAAGTTTGAGTCTGTGGTGAAGCTACAAACAGAAGCTGTTCTGTTTCAAATCAAACTGCGGGACTAGGAAGAATTTGATGGGAAGAGATTTTGCAAAGTCCCCTCCCCCACTCCCTCAGATGGCAGCCCAGCGCGCAGGCGCAGAGAGCACTGCTGAGCCGAGCTGTCCGGAGCAGGCGCAGAGAGCGCTGCTGAGCCGAGCTGTCCGGAGCAGGCGCAGAGAGCGCTGCTGAGCCGAGCTGTCCGGAGCAGGCGCAGAGAGCGCTGCTGAGCCCAGCTGTCCGGAGCAGGCGCAGTGCGGCTGCCGCCAGCGGTCCGCTCTCGATCTCTTTTTGGAGCAGCAGCCGCCGTAGAGAGAGGGGGGAGGGGGAGATCACCGAGCGGCTTCTCGCTCTGGCCGGAGCCGCCAGCCGGTTGCCTGGAAACCGTGGCTGGAGGAGGTGCAGGGGGAGGGAGAACAATGGGTGGGGGCGGGGCTCCCGGGTCCGCGAGCCGGGCCTGCGCCATGGAACCCCGACACGTCACTGCGGAGCCGAGTAATTCCTATTGGCTGATTCCGGCAGCGCTCCATTGTGACGTCTCAATGCGGAAGTTGGCCACTGAGCTTCAGGTTAAAGCTTCCACTGCGATTTGAAAAGACTTCGGCCATCAGTGAGTGGAAAAGCAGCAACACACTGCCACAGCCGAGTGAGTGTGTTCCAGTGCACTGACTACAGAGCTTTAACCAGTTACACAGCCTGAATAAATATCACACCATTCACAGCAGGGAGAGACTGTACCCGTGTTCTGTGTGTGGACAAGGCGTCAACTGATTGGCCACCCAAGGGAGAGGCAAGGACACCTGCACCATGGAGAAACCATGGAAATGTGCAGACTGTGGGAAGAGATACAGATATCCCTCTCTGCTGGATGCTCATCGGCGCAGCCACACTGGGGAGAGGCCATTCATCTGATTTCAGTGTGGGGAGGGATTCGCAGGCTGCAGTCACACCAGCGAGTTCACACTGGAGAGAGGCCGTTCACCTGCTCTCAGTGTGGAAAGGGATTCATTGTGTTATCCACTTTGCAGAGACACCAGCGAATTCACACTGGGGAGAGGCTGTTTATCTGCTCTCGGTGTGGGAAGGGGTTCAGTCAGTTTTCCAACCTGCAGACACACCAGCGAGTTCACACCGGGGAGAGGCCATTCATCTGCTCTCGTTGTGGGAAGAGATTCACTCGGTCATCCGACCAGTGGACACATCAGCACATTCACACCGGGGAGAGGCCATTCGCCTGCTCTCAGTGTGGGAAGGGATTCACTCGGTCATCCGACCTGCGGACACACCAACACGTTCACACCGGGGAGAGGCCATTCACCTGCTCTCAGTGTGGGAAGACATTCACTCGGTCATCCGTCCTGCGGAGACACCAGCGAGTTCACACTGGGGAGAGACCATTTACCTGCTCTCAGTGTGGGAAGAGTTTCAGTCAGTTATCCACCCAGCAGAAACACCAGCACATTCACACTGGAGAGAGGCCGTTCACCTGCTCTCAGTGTGGGAAGAGATTCACTCAGTCATCCCACCTGCGGAGACACCAGCGAGTTCACACTGAGGAGAGGCCATTTACTTGCTCTCAGTGTGGGAAGGGTTTCAGTCAGTTATCCAACCTGCAGAGACACCAGCGAATTCACATGGGGAGAGACCATTCACCTGCTCTGAGTGTGGGAAGGAATTCACTCAGTTATCCCACCTGTTGAGACATCAGTGAAGTTACACTGGGGAGAAACTGTCCACCTGCTCAGTGTATAAAAAGGGTTCAGAATTTCATCACAGCTGCTGAGGCACCAACAAGTGCACAGGGGTTGGATTCTGCTGTTATTGTTTCTGCTCTCAGTTACATCCAGGACTGCATTTTGTTCATTCTCACAGTTGGTCAATGGGGAGGGTCAGAGGGTTTCTTTCTGCTGGACTGGCCGGTCTCACAACTTTCCCTCCAGTGGGCTGATGCTCTTTGAGTCTTGTTGTGAATACCTGGTTTCAAATTTCACAAGGATCACAGAGTGACCGGGTGTGAGGAAGTTCAGAGATATTTAGTCAGCATTTCTGTTTGAAACTCCCCCAATGCCCATCCAATTCCCTTTGTAATTGTTTATTGTCTCCACTTCCTCCACCCTCGTAGGCAGTGAGTTTCAGGTCATTACCATTCGCTGCATCAACATTTTCTTCCTCACATCCCTCCCTACATCTCTGACCTGAAACTTTAAATCTGTGTCCCCCTTGTCCTTGTCCCATCAGCTAATGGGAACAGCTTTTCTTTGTCCACCTTATCTAAACCTGTCAGAATCTTGTCCACCTCTATCAAATCTCCCCTCAACCTCCTTTGCTCCAAGGGAAACAACCCCAGCCTGACATTGACAATAAAGAACAAACTAACAGAATATGTTAGAACCTGAAACCAAATGGGAATGTTTAATTCCTGTTTTAATGATATTGTGAATATATTGTCCTGGACAATAAAGGAATTGGAATAACTCACCTTGGGAGTGGTTGAATGGAATATGTCAATCTGGTATCCATCTACAGTCCAGTGAAAGTCTGGAATATGTAGCTGGAAATCCCTCCCTAACAGCACTGTGGGCTTACTGACACCTCAGGCATTGTAACAGTTCAGGAAGGCAGTGTTGGCGCTGATCGTGGCCAAGGCAGCTACAGACAGCCACATATTCTGTTATAATTGAAGGACTGCAGATTGAATGTGAGGCATTATGGGACTGGACTATCTTGACCACATTCCTGTGACTGCTCAGTTTCTGCAATCACGGACCATTAAAGCTGCTTAGTGCCCAACAGAGGACCTGGTGAGAATATTTACTCAGAATGAGTTAGAATTAAACTTATTCCAGGACCGGCTGGTGTTCAGTGGCTGAGATTCCTGAATCTGTGAAGAGTAGGTCTGACCAATCAACAAACAGTGGCAGATAGTTGGTTAAGAAGTTAAAAAGCGTTCTCAGGCATTGTTTAAATTATTTTATCCCAAATTTGTGATAAGAACTTTGAGGGACTTGTGACCCGTTAGTCGGTGAAGTAACGGTATACTCCAAATAGCACTGGACTGAAAAGCAGACTTCTGAGTAGATTCTAATGGTTATAAACTGACTCAAGCATGGCCAGTGAAAAAATCAGAGCTCGAGTGAGGACTGGACAGGTCTCTTACCTGCTAATTGGAAACTAAGAACAAGAAACGTATCGATAAAATTATTAGAGAATACAGCCAACGTTTCGAGTCTGGATGACACTTCATAACCGCTCTTATGAAGTGTCATCCATACTTTAAACATTGACTCTATTCTCTCTCCACAGATACTGTCAGACCTGCTGAGATTTTCCAGCATTTTCTGTTTTTGTTTCAGATTCCAGCATCCGCAGTATTTCACTTTTATGATAAAATGATTAGTTCTGATTGGAATCCCTACGACCTTCCTGCAAAACAGAGGGAGTGGTGGCAAAAGGGGAAAAAGGATAAGGATGATAAAGTCTGGGTTCTGATTCTCCAAGCCCATGTAGAATCAACAAAATGAGTGAAGCAGTTTATAAAGAACAGAAGTTATCTATCCCTAAAAAAACTGATCAAATTAAAATAATTAGGTTATGGAATATAACAAAAAAATGAAGAGCTGAAGTTTACAATCGAGTTTGTTTTGATTTTTTTACTTGTGTAAAGTGGTATTATTGTGTGCCAATTTTTTTCTGCTCACTCCCCATCCCTTTAGGTTCTGAAGAAAAGTTAACCCTTTCAGCAGACAATTCATTTCTTTTCAAATCATCTGAAAACTCATGTCTATTTTAGTTTGTAATTGAAGATTTATGGGAATTGGCTAAGATGGGCTTTCAACATTTTTCTATTCTTTCTCTATTCACTGTTAATCAACACTCTGTTTTATCTTTCTGACTTGTTACATTTTTAATGATTAATAAACTTTCTGAATTCACGATTTAAAGTGTTCTTTCTTGCCATATGGTTAAGTCACTGGAACCTGGTGTGATTTACGATGAGGGAGGTTATTGTAAACAAGAGAACCCCCATAAATCTTAGTTCAAATAAATCAAAGTTCTTACAAATGGAATGCTATCCTTTATTATGAGAGAAATTGAACACAGGAGTAAAGATGTTCTGCTTTAGTTATGATGTGGAGATGCCGACGTTGGACTGGGGTAAACACAGTAAGAAGTTTAACAACACCAGGTTAAAGTCCAACAGGTTTATTTGCTACCAGATAAACCTGTTGGACTTTAACCTGTGTTGTTTAAGACCATAAGACCATAAGACATAGGAGCGGAAGTAAGGCCATTCGGCCCATCGAGTCCACTCCACCATTCAATCATGGTTGATTTCAACTCCATTTACCCGCTCTCTCCCCATAGCCCTTAATTCCTCGAGAAATCAAGAATTTATCAATTTCTGTCTTGAAGACGCTCAACGTCTCGGCCTCCACAGCCCTCTGTGGCAATGAATTCCACAGACCTACCACTCTCTGGCTGAAGAAATGTCTCCTCATCTCTGTTCTAAAGTGACTCCCTTTTATTCTAAGGCTGTGCCCCCGCGTCCTAGTCTCCCCTGCTAATGGAAACAACTTCCCTACGTCCATCCTATCTAAGCCGTTCATTATCTTGTAAGTCTCTATCAGATCTCCCCTCAACCTCCTAAACTCCAATGAATATAATCCCATTTAACTTCTTACTATGCTTCAGTTATACAGGGCATTACGGAGACTGCATCTTGAATACTGGGTGCAGCTTTGTCTCCTATTTAAGAAATGATACAAATGCATTGAAAGTGGTTCAGAGGAGGTTTAATAGATTGCTTCCCAATTCTTGACCCTCACAGTATAAATTATGTCCGATTTTCCTTGTCTTCAGCTCTGACAAAGGGTCATCCTGACTCAAAATGTTGTCTCTATTCTCTCTCTGCAGATGCTGTCAGACTTGCTGAGATTGTCCAGCATTTTCTGTTTCTGTTTCACATTCCAACAACAGCAGAATTTTGCCTTTATCCCAGTTCTTGTTGGGTAAGAGAATCAAAAGTATCGGGTCTAGAACGAGAATGTGGAACTCAACACAAAAAGATCAGCCATGATCTAAATAAATGGTGGAGCAGACTCAAAGGGCCAAATGACCTACATCTGCTCCGGTGTTGAATGTTGGTCACAATTTCCTGAGGATTGTGAAACAAGGCTGGAAGATTCGCCTTGCTTGTGTTAGTGGGAAAATGTCCAGGAGAACCATCACTGTGAAGGACAGTTCTGGGATTAAAGGTTGCCCGACTGGAAAAGGAAAACAATGGAAATAAACCCTTGAGGAGTAAAGAATCACTTTGGACTGGTTTTTGGAGAAAGAGTGTCAACATTCCAAGGCAGAATAAAATATAACGGTTGAGTGGGATATTTAATGGTGTTAAGAGTAAAAGGGCAAAGTTTAATTTTAAGTTTAAGAGCTATGTTCCCTATAAAAAAGTGTTTAGTCATTGTTGCTTCCAGTTTGTTGGAATAAACGCCAGAAACTTGAAGTTTTGTCGTTGATTCTTTAATTTACTCACTGGGCTTAGAATTCTTTTTTTTAAATTGTTGATCGTTACAGAGATCCTAACAGTTCATTTAAAGCCCCGAGTTTTGATTTCCCATTTGAGCCTGGGACACCTTTCTGTCTCCCTATTGCTAGTGTCAATGACAGCCAGGCGACGGAGCTGAGGGCTGAATTTAGCTGAGAATAACGGGGCCTGCGCTCCAGTTGGGAAACTGCCCTGGGCGCCGCACTAATAGAGAGACAGGAAGGTGCTGGAGGACTGAGTGGGAAATGGGCCTCCAAACAATTGTTATATCAGTCACTCAGAGCTAAAGAGAAACCTGTCTCTATAAATACATAAACAGGGAAGAGGCTGCACTGAAATCTGTCCCTTCTAACCTGCACAAAAGCAGGAGGCTGAGAATGACAGGCTGCAGGAGGAGTCCATTCAGCCCATTGTGCCCCTGCTATCCCTTTGAAAGGACTCTGATTCATCCTACCACTCTGATCTGTCCCCACAGCCCTGCAAATTCTTCCCTTTCAAGTCTTTACCCTTTGGAAAGATTCTATTTAATCTGTTTTCAGGCAGATCAGAACAACTCGCTGTGTCAAAAAATAAAATAAAATCTCATCTCCCCCTCTGGCCCCTTTGCCAATTACCTTAGAGGCACTCACTTTCTGTTAAAGAGCCTGCCAACCCCTCTCACCCACTTTCCCGAAAGTGCATCAATCTCATCAGGAAAAGCCCAGAACAATCAAACACCTTTACTGATGAAAGTTTATTAATGAAACAGAACTTGGTTAAAAACAAACAGAAAATGACTTGAGCATCAAAGACAACCAGAGTCAAAGGATGTTCACAACGTTCTGGACACAAATGGTTTCTCTTTAATTCATCTGTAGCCTGTTCCCTGCCCTCTTTGTGGTAAAGGCAGAATTCTCTGGATAGTAAATTTTAAAAGAAGTTTATTGAATGAAAAAGTTTTACTGAACAACTTTAAGATATTGACTTTTACAACTTTGTGTGGGTGATTGGTCCATAGAAGCGTAACCCTCTCTGGCTCCTTTCACAGGAATTATTGTGGAACTCGGGAGTCTGGCTCCTTCTCTGACAGTAATTTCCTTAGAACTCAGCCTCGGGAGTTTTCAGTATTTGGCTCGCAAGGAAGACCTTCAGAACCTCTACTTTTATCCACAAAGTGACGATGACCTCACTTCAGAGTTGGGCCTGTTGAATCATGACAATTGGTCAATTTGATCACAAGATTAATTTAACTGGATCCTCAATTACTGACACCACCTTCTCTCATTATCTTAGACAGGAATACAAGAGAACTGGTTCATACTATCCCTTTATCTGATTCTGTACAATCCCTTATTCACACAGTTTCAAATGTTGAGGCTAATCAGAGCTTGAAGGTCTCTCTCGCCAGTACATTTATCCTCATTGCACATTCTTTACATACACAGCAATTCAGCTTTTACAGCAAATAAAACTCAATCTTTTATTAGAACTACTGATTCATTATTCATTGATTAACTATAACTCAATTAAGGCTCATGACTTTCTCATCTGTTAATGACTGGTAGCTAATAAATAGCTACCAGATGGGGCAGATGTTTGAGGGCAAATCAACATCTGGCATGTGGGAGGCTTTCAAGTGTAAGCTGATAGGGATTCAGGACTGGCACATTCCTGTAAGGATGAAGGATAAGTATGGCAAGTTTTGGGAACCTTGGATAACGAGAGATATTGTGAGCCTCGTCAAAGAGAAAAACGAAACATTTGTCAAAGCTAGGAGGCTGGGAACACACAAAGCAAGTGTGGAATACAAGGAAAGTAGAAAGAAACTTCAGCAAGGAGTAAGGAGGGCTAAAAGGGGTCACGAAAAAGCATTGGCCAGCAGGATTAAGGAAAATCCCAAGGCTTTTTATACATATATAAAGAGCAAGAGGGTAGCCAGGGTGAGGGTTGGCCCACTCAAGGACAAGGGAGGGAATCTATGCGCGGAGCCAGAGGAAATGAGTGAGGTAATAAATGAGTACTTTGCGTCAGTATTCACCAAAGAGAAGGACTTGGTGGATGATGAGTCTGGGAAAGGATGTGTAGAGAGTTTGAGTCATGTTGAGATCAAAAAGGAGGAGGTATTGGGGTTCTTGAGAAACATTAAGGTAGACAAGTCCCCAGGGCCTGTTGGGATATACCCCAGAATACTGAGAGAGGCAAGGGAGGAAATTGCTGGGGTCTTGAGAGAAATCTTTCTATCCTTACTGGCGACAGGGGAGGTCCCAGAGGAGTGGAGAATAGCCAATGTTGTTTCTTTGTTTAAGAAGGGTAGCAAGAATAATCCAGGTAATTACAGGCCGGTGAGCCTTACATCAGTGATAGGGAAATTATTGGAGAGGATTCTTCGAGACAGGATTTATTCCCACTTGGAAATAAGTGGATGTATTCGTGAAAGGCAACATGGTTTTGTGAAGGGGAGGTCGTGTCTCACGAACTTGGTCGAGTTTTTGGGGAAGTGACGAAGATGATTGATGAGGGTAGGGCAGTGGATGTTGTCTACATGGACTTCAGTCAGGCCTTTGACAAGGTCCCTCATGGCAGACTGGTGCAGAAGAAGTCGCATGGGATCAGAGTTGAGCTGGCAAGGTGGATACAAAACTGACTCGGTCAAAGAAGACAGAGGGTGGTGCGTTTCTGAATGGAGGGCTGTGACAAGTGGCATTCCTCAGGGATCAGTGCTGGGACCTTTGCTGTTTGTAATACATATAAATGATTTGGAGGAAAATGTAACTGGTTTGATTAGTAAGTTTGCAGACGACACAAAGGTTGGTGGATTTGGGGATAGCGATGAGGACCATCAGAGGATACAGCAGGATATAGATCAGTTGGAGACTTGGGTGGAGAAATGGCAGATGGAGTTTAATCTGGACAAATGTGAGGTAATGCATTTTGGAAGGTCTAATACAGATAGGAAATATACAGTAAATGGCAGAATGCTTAAGAGTATTGATAGACAAAGGGATCTGGGTGTACAAGTACACAGGTCACTGAAAGTTGCAATGCAGGTGGAGAAGGAGTCAAGAAGGCATACGGCATGCTTGCCTTCATCGGCCGGGGCATTGAGTTTAATAATTGGCAAGTCATGTTGCAGCGTTATAGAAGCTTAGTTAGGCCACACTTGGAATCGAGTGTTCAATTCTGGTCGCCACACTATCAGAAGGATGTGGAGGCTTTGGAGAGGGTACAGAAAAGATTTACCAGGATGTTGCCTGGTATGGAGGGCATTAGCTATGAGGAGAGGTTGGAGAAACTTTGTTTGTTCTCACTGGAACAACGGAGGTTGAGCGGCGACCTGATAGAAGTCTACAAGATTATGAGGGACATGGACAGAGTGGATAGTCAGAAGCCTTTTCCCAGGGTGGAAGAGTCAATTACTTGGGGGAACAGGTTTAAGGTGCGAAGGGCAACGTTTAAAGGAGATGTATGAGGCAGATTTTTTACAGAGAGTAGTGGGTGCCTGGGACTCGTTGCCGGGAGAGGTAGTGGAAGCGGATACAGTAGTGACTTTTAAGGGGTGTCTTGACAAATACATGAAGAGGATGGGAATAGAGGCATATGGTCCCTGGAAGGGTAGGGGGTTTTAATTTCATCCGGCAGTGCGGTCGGTGCAGGCTTGGAGGGCCAAAAGGCCTGTCCCTGTGCTGTAACTTTCTTTGTTCTAAATAAAGTAATATTGAATGAACACATTTGGTTCGTACAATGTGGTTGACTCTCAACTGCCCTCTGAACAAGGGCATCTAGGGATGGGCAATAAATGTTGGCCAGCCAGCGACGCCCATGTCCCACAACTGAATAAGGTTAATACAAGATATACTGGTTCGAAAAGACACTTGCTGCAAGCCAATAACTTTCCTTCTTACACGAACTGAGCAATCAACCTTATTCTTGAGCCAGATGTGACAGAATATAATGCCCTCCAACTGATCAAATTCATAGAAGAAATTCTTAGTTCAGACAATTCCTGCCAGCTATGCAGCTTCCACAAGCATGTAGGTGAATCCAACATTAATTTTAAAAATAAAGCTCCAGTCACATGTTAGAATTTAACATGTCTTCCTTGACCTTGTTGCTGAGAATGTTTGAAGAGGCAGCAGGGGCACAATGGGTCACACGGCCTCCTTTTGTGCTCTCTGCTCCTCGTTTGCATTTGAAGTGGTAAATATCTGGGACTCACTTCCTACGAGCGGCTGAAGCAGAGATAATGGAATGTTTCCAAAAGGAAATTGGATGGGAACTTCAGGGAAATAAATCCGCAGGGACACGGAGAGAGAACAGGGCAACGGTTTGATCTAAAGAGAGCCAGCATGGACTCAATGGGCTGAATGGCCACATTCCCAATCCTAATGCCCGTCTGATCTAAAGAGAGAAATTTCAGCTGTTCCAGTCTCTCGAACTCACTGAAGTCCCTCATCCCCAGGGCCATTCTTGTAAATCTCCTCTGCACCCTCGCGAAGGACTTCACATCTTTCCTAAAGTGTGGGGCCCATGTATAGGGTTCCATTCCAGAGGGATAGAATTGAAAAGCAGGGAGGTTCTGTTCAACTTGTTTAGAACCAGGTTCGGCTACACTGGGAGCACTGCCAACATTTATGATCTCCATTTAGAAAAAGGAAATAGAGGCACTGGAGAAGGAGCAACAAAGATTCACAAGAATAATCCCACAACTGAGAGCATTTAACCTTCAGGAAAGGCTGGGGCTGCTTTTCTCTGGAAAAGAGAAGACTGAAGGGTGACCTGATGGAAGAATTTAAGATTATGAAGGGGTTCAATAATCCAACAGGGATTTCAGTGAGAAACCTCTTTACCCAGCGAGTGGTGAGAATGTGGAACTCACGACCACAGCGAGTGGTTGAGGTGAACAGCATGAACACTTGAAGGGGAAGCGAGATACATACATGAGGGAGAGAGGAATAGAAGGATCTGCTGATGGGGGAGATGAAGAGGGGTGGGTGGAGGCTCATGTGGAGCATAAATACTGACACAGACCAATTGTGCCGACTGGCCCGGCCCTGTGCTGTAGACTCAATGGAACAGAGACAAATGTATTTATTTCAGATCTACCTGTAGTGGAAGGAAAAACATTATTTACTATCCAGGATAAAATAAATGTTCTTCGTCAGTTTGTGTGGGTCATTTCAGTGGAAATGTGCTCTCCCAGGCTCAAAGAGCATCAGCCCACTGGAAGCAAAATTGTGTGACCGGCCAGTCCAGCAGAAAGAAACCCTCCGACCCTCCCACTTCACCTACTGTCAGAATGAACATGGTTCAGTCCTGGATGTGATTAACAGCAGCAATAACAGCAGAATCCAACCCCTGTCATCACTTGTGAACTCGCTGGTGTCTCAGCAGGAGGGATGAACTGGTGAATTTCTTCCCACACACAGCAGCTGTGAATGGACTGGTGGATCATCAGTTCCTGAGAGCTTTTGAAACCATTCCCACAGTCAGAGCATTTAAAGGGTCTCTCCTGGGTGTGAGGGACATTGTGCATCAGCAGCTGGGGTATCGAGTGAATCCTTCCGCACACACAGAGCAGGTGAATGGTCTCTCCCAGTGTGAACCTGCTGGTGTCTCCTCAGTGTGCATGTCCTTCCAAACCTCTTTGTGCAGTGAGAGCAGCTGAACGGTCTCTCCCCAGTGTGAATGCGCTGGTGATCTATCAGATGCTCAGAAATTTTGAAGCCACTCCCACAGTCGGAGCATTTAAAGGGTCTTTCCTGGGAGTGAGTGACTTTGTGTCTGTGCAGGCTGGATAACCGAGTGAATCTGTTCCCACACTCGGAGCAGGTGAACGGTCTCTCCCCGCTGTGAACTTGCTGGTGAGTCAGCAGGGTGGATGACTGAGTGAATCCCTTCCCACACTCGGTGCAGGTAAATGGTCTCTCCTCGGTGTGAAGGCGCTGGTGTGTCAGCAGGGTGAATGACTGACTGAATCCCTTCCCACACACAGAGCAGATGAACGGTCTCTCCCTGGTGTGAACTCGCTGGTGTCTCTGCAGTGTGGATGACCTCTTAAACCTCTTTGTGCAGAGAGAGCAGCTGAACGGTCTGTCCTCAGTGTGAATGCGCTGGTGGGACACCAGTTCCCCAGAAATTTTGAATTCACTCCCACAGTCCGAGCATTTAAAGGGCCTCTCACTGGTGTGAGTGACTTTATGACTCAGCAGGTTGGGTAAATTAGTGAATCCCTTCCCACACACAGAGCAGGTGAATGGCCTCTCTCCGGTGTGAACTCGCTGGTGTGTCAGCAGGGCGGATAACTGCGTGAATCCCTTCCCACAGTCAGAGCAAGTGAATGGTCTCTCCCCGGAGTGAACTCGCTGGTGGTTCCATAAGACCATAAGACATAGGAGCGGAAGTAAGGCCATTCGGCCCATCGAGTCCACTCCACCATTCAATCATGGTTGATTTCAACTCCATTTACCCGCTCTCTCCCCATAGCCCTTAATTCCTCGAGAAATCAAGAATTTATCAATTTCTGTCTTGAAGACGCTCAACGTCTCGGCCTCCACAGCCCTCTGTGGCAATGAATTCCACAGACCCACCACTCTCTGGCTGAAGAAATTTCTCCTCATCTCTGTTCTAAAGTGACTCCCTTTTATTCTAAGGCTGTGCCCCCGCGTCCTAGTCTCCCCTGTTAATGGAAACAACTTCCCTACGTCCATCCTATCTAAGCCGTTCATTATCTTGTAAGTTTCTATCAGATCTCCCCTCAACCTCCTAAACTCCAATGAATATAATCCCACGATCCTCAGACGTTCATCGTATGTCAGGCCTACCATTCCTGGGATCATCCGTGTGAATCTCCGCTGGACCCGCTCCAGTGCCAGTATGTCCTTCCTGAGGTGTGGGGCCCAAAATTGCTCACAGTACTCCAAATGGGGCCTAACCAGTGCTTTATAAAGCCTCAGAAGTACATCCCTGCTTTTGTATTCCAAGCCTCTTGAGATAAATGACAACATTACATTTGCTTTCTTAATTACGGACTCAACCTGCAAGTTTACCTTTAGAGAATCCTGGACTAGGACTCCCAAGTCCCTTTGCACTTTAGCATTATGAATTTTGTCACCGTTTAGAAAATAGTCCATGCCTCTATTCTTTTTTCCAAAGTGTACGACCTCGCACTTGCCCACGTTGAATTTCATCAGCCACTTCTTGGACCACTCTCCTAAACTGTCTAAATCTTTCTGCAGCCTCCCCACCTCCTCAATACTACCTGCCCCTCCACCTATCTTTGTATCATCGGCAAACTTGGCCAGAATGCTCCCAGTCCCGTCATCTAGATCGTTAATATATAAAGAGAACAGCTGTGGCCCCAACACTGAACCCTGCGGGACACCACTTGTCACCGGTTGCCATTCTGAGAAAGAACCTTTTATCCCAACTCTCTGCCTTCTGTCTGACAGCCAATCGTCAATCCATGTTAGTACCTTGCCTCGAATACCATGGGCCCTTATTTTACTCAGCAGTCTCCCGTGAGGCACCTTGTCAAAGGCCTTTTGGAAGTCAAGATAGATAACATCCATTGGCTCTCCTTGGTCTAACCTATTTGTTATCTCTTCAAAGAACTCTAACAGGTTTGTCAGGCACGACCTCCCCTTACTAAATCCATGCTGACTTGTCTTAATCCGACCCTGCACTTCCAAGAATTTAGAAATCTCATCCTTAACGATGGATTCTAGAATTTTGCCAACAACTGAGGTTAGGCTAATTGGCCTATAATTTTCCATCTTTTTTCTTGTTCCCTTCTTGAACAGTTCCGCAGGTTTGATGATGATCTAAATCTCATTGTGCAGAGAGAGCAGCTGAACGGTCTGTCCTCAGTGTGAATGCGCTGGTGGGACATCAGATCCCGAGAACTTTTGAAGCAACTCTCACAGTCAGAGCATTTAAAGGGTCTCTCATTGGTGTGAGTGACTTTGTGCGTCAGCAGGGCGGATGACCGAAAGAATCCCTTCCCACACACATTGCAGGTGAACGGTCTCTCCCCAGTGTGAATTCGTTGGTGTGCCCGCAGTTCGGAGGACCGAGAGAATCCCTTCCCACACATGGAGCAGCTGAACGGCCTCTCCCCGGTGTGGACCCGCTGATGTCTCCGCAGTGTGGATGACCATTTAAATTTCATTGTGCAGTGAGAGCAGCTGAATGGTCTCTCCTCACTGTGAATGCGCTGGTGGGACACCAGTTCTCCAGAGCTTTTGAATCCGCTCCCACAGTCAGAGCATTTAAAGGGTCTCTCATTCGTGTGAGTGAGATTGTGACTCAGCAGGTGGGAGAACTTAATGTATCCCTTCCCACAGACTGAGCAAGTGAAGGGTCTCTCCCGAGTGTGACTGCGTTGATGAATTTCCAAATCACAGGGCAACATGAATCCTTGTCCACAATCGTCACACTTCCACAGTTTCTCCATGATGCGGGTGTCCTTGTGACTCTCCGGGTTTGATGATCAGTTGAATCCTTGTCCACACAGAACACGTGTACGATCTCTCTTCACTGTAAACGGTGCAATGTTGTTTCAGCCTGTGTAACTGGTTAAAGCTCTTTCCACTATCAGTGGACTGGAACACTCTCACTCGGGTGTGTTCCAGTCACACTGATGTTTAAAATCTCCTGAAGCAAACAGATCAGACAAACATTGCTTTTCTAGATTCAAAGGTCGATGATATTCAGGTCCCAATAAATCGAATGACTCTGTCAAATCTTCACGTGATGTTTAGTTTGAAATTTCTGTCTGTAAATCCTCACCTCCTGATATCTATGAAAGGAATTTACAACAGACATCACTGTCAGTACAGGATAGAAATTCAGAACAGACAATTCTAATTTCTATGGAACATTCTTTCCTCTCTCATTCCCCAAAATCTGTCAATCACCATCCCACACACTCTCCCACAATTCTCACTCTGCTCTCCTGAGTATACAACCTCCCAAGTCTATTGAAGGTGCTGATTCAGGCTGATTAACGGATCCATGCTGACCACTTTCTGTATTGGACACAGAGATCTGAAAATCTACGTGTAACGACTGGCCTACACACTAGAAATTAAAATCTGAGCCATATGTGGGACCAGATAACTGGATTGGGAGAAAGAGAAGGTTGTGGGGAAGAATATTATTTTGGTGCAGAAAGGTCATTACCTGGAAGCCACTGCCTCAGAGGGTTGTGGAAGTGCAAATGATCCATGATTAATCTTCAAGCTGACAGCCACGTTAAAGTTTTACATTTGGACATAAATGAGCAGACTGATGATGTGTGTAATGCACTGTATTACCTGGTTACAGATACATGAAGAATGTGAGGCGGATTTTTATTTAGACAGCGAGTGGTGACCTGGAAGTTAAAAATTCAACAAGTCCCCAATTTCCCCCAGAATGCAAAAGAAACACAAAAGCAAAGAAAGTGTTTTACTCACAGATGTTGGCCTCTTTTAGGTCAAAAGGAGTTCACAAACTATTTTTCAAATTGACATCGAGCCAGCCAGGAGTCGAACCTGGAATCTTCTAATCCGTAATCAGACGTGTTATCCATTGCGCCACTGGCCCACACTCTCACAGATGCTAGAGACAGGAGGAAGGTTGAGTCTGTCTGAAGCTCAATCTCCATTCAGAGAGAGAGCAGCAGCAGCTTTGCTGGGCAGGAATGAGCAGCTGAACAAGCTCATTGTCCACTTCCGCATTCAGACAATGGGGGAGCTCTGATTGGCTGGAGGACCAGACTCCTTCCGGTCCTCCAGAGTTCCCATTGGTCAACACCTCAGAATGACGGTCAGTGGGTGGGCACTCCACCGCACATGCGCAGCTTCCCCTCTCCCTTGGACCTGCGCAGCCCCGGGCCTTGGGGGAGTGGACAGATTCAATCTTCCTCCTCTCTCCAACAGTGTTGTTGTGTGTGTTAGCAGCATTGAATTTGCTGCTGCAAATCATCAACATTTCTTTGCATGTGAAAGCACTGGTTGAAAGAACTGAGCAGTTTTCTCTGCCCTGTGCATTGGTGGTTCAGTGGTAGAATTCTCGCCTGCCAGACGGGAGGCCTGGGTTCGATTCCTGGGCAATGCAAAGCCACTTCTTTTACCTTAAAAGAGGCCCACATCTGTGAGTAAAACACTTTCTTTTCTCCCCCTTTCCATTTATTTTCTCATTCTGGGGAAAATTGGGGACTTGCAGCAACTGAAGGGAAAGGAAGTGAATCCAGTCGGTATGTTCCACACATTGTTAGTCCAGTCAGATAGACATATATCTGTCTGGCAGCCTGCATGGAGATTTCCAGCTCCCTGTGTCCAGGACAGGAAGCCGTGAGCATGGATCTGTCAATCAGCCTCAATCAGCACCTTCAGGAGAATTGGTAGGGTGAATATTAGATACAGCAGAGTGAGAATGGAGGGAGAGTGTGTGGGATGGAGATTTACAGCTTTTGGGGAATGAGAGAGGAAAGAATGTTCCATAGAAACTGGAATAGTCTGTTCTGAATTTCTATCCTGTGCTGACATTGATGAATTTTTCAAACTCGTTTCAGGATATGAGGAGGTGAGGATTGACAGACCAAAATCTTGAAACAAACATCACATCAGCATCCGACACCCTCACTCAATTCATCCGGACCTGAATATTATCAGCCTTTGAATCTAGAAGGAGAAATGTTTCTCTGTTCTGTCTGCATCAACGGGCCTTTAATATCAATGTGACTGGAAAAGCACCAAGGCACAGATACACCCGAGTGAGAGTGTTCCAGTGAACTGAGTGTGGAAAGAGCTTTAACCAGTTACACAGCCTGAAAATACATCGCAGCATTCACAGCAGGGAGAGACTGTACCCACATTCTGTGTGAGATTTAACTGATTGTTTAACCTGGAGAGTCACAAGGACACCCACACCATGGAGAAACCGTGGAAATGTGGGGAATGTGGAAAAAGATACAGAGCTCCTTGTAAATTGGAAATTCATCGACGTATTCACACCGGGGAGAGGCCATTCATCTGCTCTGTGTGTGGGCAGAGATTCACTCGGTTATATCATCTGCAGCGACATCGGCTGGTTCACACTGGAGAAAGAGCGTTCATCTGCTTTGAGTGTGGGAACGGATTCGCTCATTTACCCGATCTGCAGAAACACCAGCGCGTTCACACTGGAGAGAGACCATTCACCTGCTTGGTGTGTGGGAAAGGATTTATGCAGTTATCCAATCTGTCAAAACACAAAGTCACTCACAGCAATGAGAAACCCTTTAAATGCTCTGAGTGTGGGAGTGGTTTCAAAAGCTCTCGGGAACTGATGATTCACCAGCGCATTCACACTGGGGAGAGACCGTTCAGCTGCTCTCACTGCTCAAAGAGATTTAGAACATCATCCCACCTGCGGATACACCAGCGAATTCACACTGGGGAGAGACCGTTCACCTGCTCTGTGTGTGGGAAGGGATTCACTCAGTCATCCAGCCTGCTGAACCACAATCTCACTCACACCAATGAGAGACCCTTTAAATGTTCTGACTGTGGAAGTGGTTTCAAAAGCTCTCGGGAACTGATGATTCACCAGTGCATTCACACTGAGGAGAGGCCGTTCAGCTGCTCTCACTGCACAAAGAGATTTAGAACATCATCCCACCTGCGGCAACACCAGCGAGTTCACACTGGGGAGAGACCGTTCACTTGCTGTGCGTGTGGGAAGGGATTCACTCAGTCATCCAGCCTGCGGACACACCAGCAAGTTCACAAGTGATGACGGGTTGGGTTCTGCTGTTATTCCTGCCATTAATCACATCCAGGAGTGAACCATGTTTATTCTTATAGTTGGTCAAGTGGAAGGGTAGGAGAGATTCTTTCTGCTGGACTGGCCGATCGCACGACTTTGCTTCCAGTGGGGCTAATGCTCTTTGAGACTGGGAGAGCACATTGCCACTGAAATGATCCACAAAAGCTGATAAAGGACATTTATTTTATCCTGGATAGTAAATAGTGTTTTTCCTACCACTACAGGTAGATCTGAAATAAATACAGAAAGGACTGGAAAAATGCAGCAGGTCTGGCAGCATCTCTGGAGAGAGAAACAGAGTTAACATTTCACACTGCTGGATTGGGAATTGATCTAGTAAACCTCCTCTGAACTGCTTCCATGGTATTTATAAAATGGGGCAGCACGGTGGCACAGTGGTTAGCACTGCTGCCTCACAGCGCCAGGGACCCAGGTTCAATTCCTGGGTCCCTCGTCCGATTCACTGTCTGTGTGTTGTTTGGACATTCTCCCTGTGTCTGTGTGGGTTTCCTGCGGGTGCTCCATTTTGCTCCCACAGTCCAAAGATGTGCGGATTAGGTTGATTGGCTATGCTAAATTGACCCTTGTGTGAGGGGGATTAGCAGGGTAAATGTGTGGGGTTATGGGAATAGGGTCTGGGTGGGATGCTGTTTGGTACAGACTCAATGGGCAGAATGGCCTCTGTCTGTACTGCAGGGATCCTACGATCCTTTGTTTAATTGGAGACAAAACTGCACCCAGTGTTCAAGATGCAGTTTCAGTAACGCCCTGTATAACTGAAGCAGAATATCTACTTCTCTGTTCAATTTCTCTCGTAATAAAGGATAGCATTCCATTTGTGAGAACTTTGATTTATTTGAACTAAGATTTATGGGGTTCTCTTGTTTACAATAACTCCATAACTGTTAATCACACCAGGTTCCAGTGACTTAACCATGTGGCTAGAAAGAATACTTTAAACGGTGAATTCAGGAAGTTTATTAACCATTAAAAATGTAACAAGAAAGATAAAAAAGGAAAGTATCGATTAACAATGAAAGGAGAAAGTTTAGCTTTAACAATTGAACATATGAACTTATGAAAGGTTATGGGGAGAAGGCAGGAACATGGGGATGAGGAGCATATCAGCCTTGATCGAATGATGGACCAGACTCAATGGGCTGAATGGTCTAATTCTGCTCCTATATGTTATGAACAGACTTCTCTCTATCCTTCTCAGACCAGGACATGAAGTGATGGCTCCGAAAACATGGATAACTTGTAAAATCAACAGCTCCCAACACCTCTCTGTAGGGCACAGTGGTTAGCACTGCTGCCTCACAGTGCCAGGGACCCGGGTTCGACTCCCAGCTTGGGTCACTGTCTGCAGAGTCTGCATATTGTCCCCGTATCTGGGTGGGTTTCCTCCGGGTGCTCCGGTTTCCTCCCAAAGTCCGAAAGACGTGCTGGTTAGGTGCATTGGCCATGCTAAATTCTCCCTCAGTGTACCCGAACAGGCGCCCGAGTGTGGCAACTCAGGGATTTTCACAGTAACTTCATTGCAATGTTAATGTAAGTCAACTTGTGACACTAATAAATGAAGTTCCTGGGAAAGTCCCCCAGTCACCGCACTCTGGCATCTGTTCGGGTAACACTGAGGGAGAATTTAGCATGGTCAATGCACCTAACCAGCACATCTTTCGGACTGTGGGAGGAAACCCGAGCTCCCGGAAGAAAACCAGGCAGACACGGGAACAACATGCAAAGTCCACAGAGTCTCCCAAGCCGGGAATCAAACCCAGGTCCCTGGCGCTGAGGCAGCAGTGCTAACCAGTGTGCCACCAGGCCACCCTAACAAGTATTGTTATGTTTTTTCTATTCTGTTGGCCTCAGAAGGCAATATCTTATAATTCCCACACATTTTAACCATTCTTTATATCTTTATAATTCTAAACGTCATAAACGTTTGTGTTCAAATTTACATTTCCAGCCTAACATCTGTATTAATGAATCATTTATTCTTTAATTGTCTCTCAATTCAGGCTGTCCATTTAACTAATCTCCTGCTTTACAATTGTGGGAACTTCAGTCCACAAATAAGGTAGTAGAATGCATTGTTAAAAGCAGGATGTTCTTTATATAAATAAATAACAAACTTTAAAAAACAGTGGCAAACAAAAGGAAACAGGAGCATTGGAACCAGCCTGGACTTGCAGACTGAAACCCCGCCCAAAGCCCAGACGTGCTCAGAAGGGAGAGAGGTTGAGAAGAACACTCTGTAACACTTCTCCTCCCCTTAACTTTCAATCCCCCATCAGGACAGAAATACAACAAAGTAATGTCTTTCACAATACGGAAGTCTGTCAGGAGCTTTGTGGTTGCATTGCGACCTGTACAATACCACTGGTAAATCTTGTAATGGTGGATCTGGAATGGGAGATGAAGAGGTAGTTTGAGAATCTGTACATGAACATTCCTCTTCCACTCCCACAGCAGAGTCAACTGGCAAAGCTGGAAACACAGGAACCACTTCCTGGTGAACATCCACAGCAGCATGACCCTCTGCCATGTTCTCAGTAATGGTTGCTGACTCTGAAACTGTTCCTGACTCAGGGTCACACCGCAAGTGAATATGGTCTTGGTGTCTGCGAACAACTCTTCCATTTTACAGTCTCACCACCCAAGATACTGGACCACTTTGGTTTAAAAGTATTCCCGGTAACCACCTTTGGTTACTCCCAAAGTTTCTGATGTAAACCTGATCACCCGGTTTGAACTGCCTCTCTTTGGCGCGGTAGTCATGTCCCTCCTTCTGCTTCTCTTGTCTCCTGCTCACTTTTGCTCTGTGATCTGGATGAAGCAGATCCAGATGAGACTTCAACCTTCTACCTAAAAATTCCACAGGAGAGAGTCCGGTTGTGGATTGTGGTGTGATGCGAAACTGGAACAAAAATCTTGAGAGCTTGTTCTTAAAGTATCGCCTGCCATTCTCTTCAATCCCTCCTTCAAAGTTTGAACAGCTCTTTCTGTGAGACCATTTGTACAGTAAGTAGTTTAACAACACCAGGTTAAAGTCCAGCAGGTTTATTTGTTAGCAAATGCCACGAGCTAACAAATGCATTTGCTAACAAATAAACCTGTTGGACTTTAACCTGGTGTTGTTAAACTTCTTACTGTGTTTACCCCAACGCCGGCATCTCCACATCATGAAGACCATTTGTAGCCAGATGAAACGATGCAGTACACACATGGCGTAGACCATTCCTTTACAGGAATTCCTGAAACACCTCACTTGTAAACAGAGTGTTGTTATCTGAAACAAGCCAATCTGGTAACCCAGGGCTTGTGAAAATTTGTCAGAGCTTCTCTATTGTCACAGGAGCTGGAATATTACTCATGATCTGTGCTTCCAACCATTTTGAATGCACCATTTACAACGACCAAACACATGTGATTCATGAAAGGCCCCCCAAAGGCCACATTTAGTCTGGACCACGGCCTATCAGGCCACTCCCAAGGATGAAGTGGTAACGTACCCAGTGTGTTGTGCCTGATTCAATTGACAAACAGTTTATTGAGTTACGCCGGTGGGGAGAAGCCACAGGGGCTGACCATGTGCAACTCCACCCAACAAAGAATATCATCAATTCTTATCCAGTTACTCAGCTCATCCCGGCTGGACACAATCCAATCAGAATGGTTATAGATTACATACATTATAGGTTCAATAAAATTAGTATCTGGGCATTATGGGGCTTTGTGATCATCTCATGGACAGGTGCCCCCATCATGATGCTTTCCAGACCCCCCCTTCGGGGGGGGGTCTTTCTTGGGTTTTCTTTGTACATAGACTCCCTTAGTTAGAAATGGGGTGGATTAAAAGTTCTCAAATGGACGCAGCATCCTTCCTTTGTTTTAATCGAATGACCACATGGTCTGGGAATCATTTCTATTTCATGCTCTCTCTTTTTAAACTCTTTTCTTCAGTATCCAATTCCAGAATTTTCCTTTTCATTGTGTTATTTGCGTCAGGAATAAATCTATGGACCTGACAGGAAGTTTAACCCAAGATCAATCCAACACAGGATTGGTCAGAATCATTTCACGTGTCAAATTTTAAATAACCATTACAAATTAAAACTCTCATTCTCACATGGGTGAATTGTATCTGGATTAAAATTCCCACATGTTGAGTAAAATATCCTGGAATCCTGTCTCTGGCCAGTAAATATGGCTCCAGGTTCATAACTTCTGAACAAAAAAAGTTTGATTGATCACACTTCCTTTTTTAAAAATCTGTTTGATTTAAATACCAGACAGAAAACCTCAAAGCTTGAAGCATTCATCCCACAAATATCATCCACACACAAACAGAGAAACTTAGCATGTGCTTTACAACAACAATAACCAAAATTAATTACTGAAGTGTTCTTGTGATTCTGTTTTTAAACTTCCAAAAATGCCTTTAATTAAAGACTCAAGGTGAGGTTAATTCCCCAGAAAGATAAACCTTAACAAATGTAGCCCAAAACAATGATAAAACATATCTACAAACATCCACAGAAAACAAACAAAACACACAGATTCTCACAGCTCGTAAATTTCAAACAATGAATCTTCAGCATTCTCTCTCGCAGCTGTAGCTTCTTAAAGCGACAGAGCACTACAAGCTCACAACTCCTTGATTAAAATAAGATACAAGATCCTTCATTATAATTGAACCTTTTTAAAGCCAACCGACAAGGACTGATTTTAGAGGCAACATCTTTGTTGATTTAAAATCCCAAACACGTTACACCCAAACACCGGCAAAATCTTTGTTCTTTATCTGGGGATAAAATTCTCAGTTATTCCAAATTTCTCCAGGCGATGCTTAATATTTCCGCATTTAACTTATTCCCAGAAATCCTCAGTTATAAACTAAAATAGACACGTGTTTCCGGGCAGTCACAGGAATGTGGTCAAGATAGTCCAGTCCCACAATGCCTCACATTCAATCTGCAGTCCTTCAATTATAACAGAATATGTGGCTGTATGTAGCTGCCTCGGCCATGGTCAACCCCAACACTGCCTTCCTGAACTGCTGCAATGCCTGAGGTGTAAGTACACCCACAGTGCTGTTAGGGAGCGATTTCCAGCTACACATTCCAGACTTTCACTAGCCTGCAGGTGGATATCAGATTGATATATTCCATTCAACCACACCCAAGGTGAGTTATTCCAATTCCGTTATTGTCCAGGACAATATATTCACAATATCTTTAAAACAGAAATTAAACATTCCCATTTGATTTCAGGTATTAACATATTCTGTTAGTTTGTTCTTTATTGTCAATGTCAGACTGGGGTTGTTTTCCTTGGAGCAAAGGAGGTTGAGGGGAGATTTGATAGAGGTGGACAAGATTCTGAGAGGTTTAGATAAGGTGGACAAAGAAAAGCTGTTCCCAATAGCTGAAGGGACAAGACGAGGGGGACACAGATTTCTTGTTTTGGGTCAGAGATGCAAGAGGGGGAGTGGGGGGGGGGGGGGGGTGGAGGGGGGGAGTGGGGGGCGGGGGGGCAATGTGAGGAAGAATATTCTGATGCAGTGAATGGTAATGACCTGAAAGTCACTGCCTACGAGGGTGGAGGAAGTGGAGACAATAAACAATTACAAAGGAAATTGGATGGGCATTTGGGATGTTCCAAACAGAACGAAGAACAAAGAAAATTACAGCACAGAAACAAGCCCTTTGGCCCTCCAAGCCTGCAGCAACCATTCTGCCCGTCTGAACTAAAACCCCCTACCTTTCCGGGGACCATATCCCTCTATTCCTATGCTATTCATATATTTGTCAAGACACATCTTAAAGTCACTATCGTATCTGCTTCCACTACCTTCCCCGGCAATGAGTTCCAGGCACCCACCACCCTCTGTGTAAAAAACCTGCCTTGTACATCTCCTTTAAACCTTGCCCCTCGCACCTTAAACCTGTGTCCCCTAGTAACTGACTCTTCCACCCTGGGAAAAAGCTTCTGAATATCCACTCTGTCTTGTAGACTTCTATCAGGTCTCCCCTCAACCTCCGTCATTCCAGTGAGAACAAACCAAGTTCCTCCAACCTCTCCTCATAGCTAATGCCCTCCACACCAGGCAACATCCTGATAAATATTTTCCGTACCCTCTCCAAAGCCTCCACATCCTTCTGGTAGTGTGGTGACCAGAACTGAACACTAGATTCCAAGTGCGGTCTAACTAAGTTTCTATAAAGCTGCAACATGACTTACCAATTTTTAAACTCAATGCCCCGGCCGATAAAGGCAAGCATGCCGTATGCCTTCTTGACTATCTTCTCCACCTGCGTTGCCACTTTCAATGACCTGTGTACCTGAACACCCAGATCCCTCTGCCTATGAATACTCTTAAGGGTTCTGCCATTTGCTGTATATTTCCCACCTGTATTTGACCTTCCAAAATTCATTACCTCACATTTGTCCGGATTAAACTTCATCTGCCATCTCTCTGCCCAAGTCTCCAACTGATCTATATCCTGCTGTATCCTCTGCCGGTCCCCATTGCTATCCGCAATTCTACCAACCTTTGTGTCGTCCACAAACTTACCAATCAAACCAGTTACATTTTCCTCCAAATCATTTATATATATTACAAACAGCAAAAGTCCCAGCACTGATCCCTGAGGAACGTCACTTGTCACAGCCCTCCATTCAGAAATGTACCTTTGCACTGCCAACCTCTGTTTTCTTCTGACTAAATATCTCTGAACTTCCTAACACCCTGTCACTCTGTGATCCTTGTGACATTTGAAACCAGGTATTCACAAAAAGACTGAAAGAACATCAGCCCACTGGAGGCTGAGACTGGCCAGTCCAGCAGAAAGAAACCCTCTGACCCTTCCCATTGACCAACTGTGAGAATGAACAAAATGCAGTCCTGGATGGAATTGAGAGCAGAAACAATAACAGCAGAATCCAACTCCTGTCATCACTCATGAACTTGCTGATGTCTCAGCAGCCGGGATGAAACTCTGAATCCCTTCCCACACACAGAGCCGGTGAACGGCCTCTCCCCAGTGTGAACTCGCTGGTGTGCCTGCAGGTGGAATAACCGAGTGAATCCCTTCCCACACTGAGAGCAGGTGAATGGCCTCTCCCCAGTGTGAACTTGCTGGTGTCTCTGCAGGTGGGATAACTGAGTGAATCCCTTCCCACACTGAGAGCAGGTGAATGGCCTCTCCCCAGTGTGAAGTCGCTGGTGAGCCCGCAAATTGGATAACTGAGTGAATCCCTTCCCACACTGAGAGCAGGTGAATGGTCTCTCCCCAGTGTGAACTTGCTGGTGTGCCTGCAGGTGGGATGACTGAGTGAATCCCTTCCCACACTGAGAGCAGGTGAAGGGCCTCTCCCCAGTGTGAACTCGCTGGTGTGCCCACAGCTCGGATGACTGGGTGAATCCCTTTCCACACTGAGAGCAGGTGAATGGCCTCTCCCCAGTGTGAAGTCGCTGGTGAGCCCGCAAATTGGATAACTGAGTGAATCCCTTCCCACACTGAGAGCAGGTGAAGGGCCTTTCCCCAGTGTGAACTCGCTGGTGTGTCCGCAGGGTGGATAAACAAGTGAATCCCTCCCCACACTGAGAGCAGGTGAATGGCCTCTCCCCAGTGTGAACTCGCTCGTGTGTCCGCAGGGTAGATAACTGAATGAATCCCTTCCCACACTGAGAGCAAGTGAATGGCCTCACCCCAGTGTGAACTCGCTGGTGTGTCTGCAGGTGGGATGACTGCGTGAATCCCTTCCCACATTCAGAGCAGGTGAATGGCCTCTCCCCAGTGTGAACTCGCTCGTGTGTCCGCAGGCTGGATAACTGAATGAATCCCTTCTCACACTGAGAGCAGGTGAATGGTCTCTCCCCAGTGTGGCTGCGCCGATGAACTTCCAGCAGGGATGGGTATCTGTATCCCTTCCCACAGTCTGCACATTTCCACGGTTTCTCCATGGTGCAGGTGTCCTTACCTCTCTCTTGGGTGGACAATTAGTTGAAACTTTGTCCACACACAGAACAAGATTACAGTCTCTACCCGCTGTGAATGGTGTGATATTTATTCAGACTGTGTAACTGGTTAAAGCTCTTTAGTCAGTGCATTGGAACACACTCACTCGAGTGTAGCAGTGTGTTGATGCTTTTCCACTCACACTGACATTTCAAATCTTTTCAAATCGACAGACTGAACAATCATTTCTCCTTCTGGATTCAAAGTCCGATGATATTGAGGTCCCAAGGAATAAGACTCTGTCAGATCGAGACGTGACGTTTGAGATTTCAGCCTGTGATTCCTCTTTCAATATCCTGTAAAATGAGTTTCCAAAAGTCATCAGTGTCAGTACAGGATAGAAATTCAGAACAGACAATTTCTATGGAACATTCTTTCCTCTCTCATTCCCCAGAAGCTGTAAATCTCCATTCCACACACACTCTCCCCATTCTCAGCAGGTCTGGCAGCATCTGTATGGAGAGAAAAGAACTGATGTTTCAGAGCTTTGACAAAGGGTCATCGAGACAAGAAACATCAGCTCTTTTCTCTCCTTACAGATGCTGCCAGACCTGCTGAGATTTTCCAGCATTTTCTCTCTTGGTTTCAGATTCCAGCATCCGCAGTAATTTGCTTTTATAAGGCTGCAGATACCTCCTCCCAAGTAACATGCGTGTGCCCAAGACATCACCACTTGTTTCCCTTATTTCTTTCGCACCCATGGTGCTCTCCGTAGTAAACACAGAGGAGAAGTATTCATTAAAAATCTCACCCATCTCCTGTGGCTCCACACACAGATGGCCATACTGATTTTTAAGGGGATCTATTTTCTCTCTGGCCACCCTTTTACTCTTAATATAGTGATAGAACCTCTTGGAATTTTCTTTAATCTTACCTGCCAGATCCATATCATACCCTCTTTTTGTCCTTCTCATTTCCCTCTTCAGTATTTTCTTACACTTTTTATAGTCAGAGTGATTCACTTGTCCCCGATTGCCTAAACCCAATGTATGCTTCCTTCTTTTACCTGACCAGAGCCTCAATGTCCCTTGTCTGCCAGAGATCCCTAAATTTACCAGTCTTTCCCTGCATCTTAACAGGAATATACTGCCCCTGGACTCTTGATATCACACTTTTAAAACCTCCCATTTGCCAGTCATTCCTTTCCCTTCAAACAAACTCACGTAATCGACATCTGCTAGATCCTGCCTAATGCCCACAAAAGTGGCCCTGCTCCAGTTTAGGGCCTTGACCTGTGGACCTGTCCTATTTTTTTCCAGAACTATTTTGAAACTATTGGTGCTCCCAATAGTGCTCCCTGACTGACACTTCAGTCACTTGCTCCACCTCATTTCTTAACTGTCTAATAGAAAGTGAGTCCAGGAATTGATGATGAAAAATAAGGAGCTGGGAGATGAATTGAACAAGTATTTTGCCTCGGTGTTCACAATAGAGGATACAGTTAAAACTCAGAAACAGCTGGAAATCAGAAAACAGAAGTGTGGGATGAACTCTGAAAAAGGACAATTCCCAGGGAAGTGGTCCTCAGCAAACTGTTGGAGCTGTGGGCTGATGAGTCCTCGGGTCCTGCTGGGCTTCATTCTCGGGTCTTGACAGAATGAGATAGTTGATGTGTTGTTCAATTTTCTATAATTCCTCATCGGGAATTGGATAAAGGGAAACCGGTGGATGCGTTGTACTTAGATTTCCAGAAGACATTTGATGAGGTGCCGCATCAAAGGTTATTGCAGCAAATAAAAATTCATGCTGCGGGGATGACATATTGGCGTGGATAGAAGATTGGCTAACAGCAAACAGTGGGCAGAAATGGATCATTTTCTGGTTGAAGAGAGAGAGAAACCTGGGCCAACCTTTCCAGAGTCTGCACGCTCCCTGGATTCACTTCCTTTGCCTTCAGTTGCTGCAAGTCCCCAATTTCCCCCAGAATGAGAAAAGAAATGGAAAGGATGAGAAAAGAAAGTGTTTTACTCACAGATGTTGGAGACAGGGGGAAGTTTGAGTCTGTCTGAAGATCAATCTTCATTCACACAAAGCCCACGCTCTGATTGGCTGGAAGACCAGAGTCCTCCCAGTCCTTCAACTCTTCCCATTGGTCAACACCTCAGCATGAAGATCAGAGGGTGGGTTCTCCCCCGCACATGTGCAGCTTCCCCTCTCCCTCGCACATTTGCAGTCCCAGGCGGGGGGGGGGGGGGGGGGGGGGCGGGGTGCGATCACCGAGCGGCTTCTCGCTCTGGCCGGAGCCGGCAGCCAGTTGTCTGGAAACCGTGGCTGGAAGAGGTGTAGGGGGAGGGGAACAATGGGTGGGGGCGGGGCTCCCGGGTCCGCGCGCCCGGGCCTGCGCAATGGAACCCGGAGATGTCACCCGGAGCAGAGAGATTTCTATTGGCTGATTCAGGCAGGGCTCTATCGTGACGTCACAATGCAGAAGTTGTCCAATGAGCTTCAGAGTGAAACTTCCTCCTCTGGGCAACATCTGGGAGGAAATCAATGTTTCCCCCTTTCCATTTCTTTCCTCATTCTGGGGGAAATTGGGGACTTGCAGCAACTGAAGGGAATGAAGTGAATTCGGTCTGTATATTCCACACATTTTTACTCCAGTAATGTAGACATTTATCTGTCTGGCAGCCTGCATGGAAATTTCCAGCTCTCTCTGTGTCCAGGACAGGAAGCAGTGAGCATGGATCTGTCAATCAGCCTCAATCAGCACCTTCAGGAGAATTGGGATGGTGAATATTAGATACAGCAGAGTGAGAATGGAGGGAGAGTGTGTGGGATGGAGATTTACAGCTTTGAGGAATGAGAGAGAAAAGAATGTTCCATAGAAATTAGAATTGTCTGTTCTGAATTTCTATCCTGTGCTGACACTGATGACTTTTGTAAATTCCTTTTGCAGGATATCAGAAAATGTAAAGACGAATATGAAACCAAACTTCACATCAAAATCTAACATAGTCACTCAGTTCATTGGGATCTGAATATCATCGACTTTTGAATCTAGAATGGAAATGTTTCTCTGCTCTGTCTGCTTCGGGAGATTTTAAACAGTGTGACTGGAAAAGCACCGAGACACACACACACTGAAACATGCACACACCCGAGTGACTGTGGAAAGAACTTTAACCAGTTAAACAGCCTGAAAATACATTGCAGCAGAGAGACCGCACCCATGTTATGTTGTAACTGAACTGATTGTCAAGCCTGGAGAGTCGCAAGGACACCCGCACCATGGAGAAATTGTGTAAATGTGGGGACTGTGGGAAAGGATTCAGGTTCCCATCTGCACTGGAAACTCATCGGCGCAGTCACACTGGAGAGAGACCATTCACCTGCTGTGTGTGTGGGAAGGGATTCACTCAGTTATCCCATTTACAAACACACCAGGGAGTTCACACTGGGGAGAGACCGTTCACCTGCTCTGTGTGTGGGAAAGGATTCTCTCGGTTAAACAATCTGCTAACCCACCAGCGCATTCACACCGGGGAGAGGCCGTTCACCTGCTCTGTGTGTGGGAAAGAGTTCACTCGGTTGAACAATCTGTTGACACACCAATGGGTTCACACAGAGAGAGACCGTACACCTGCTCTGTGTGTGGGAAGGGATTCACTCAGTTGCCCAACCTGTTGAGCCACAAGGTCACTCACACCCAGGAGAGACCCTTTAAATGCTCTGACTGTGGGAGTGGCTTCAAAAGCTCTCGGGAACTGATGGTCCACCAACCCATTCACACTGACGAGAGACCGTTTAGCTGCTCTCACTGCTCAAAGAGGTTTAGGAGGTCATCCACATGGCGGAGACACCAGCGGGTTCACACCGGGGAGAGACGGTTCACCTGCTCTGTGTGTGGGAAGGGATTCAATCGGTCATCCAACCTGCAGAGACACCAACAAGTTCACAAGTGATTGCAGGGGTTGGATTCTTTCTCTCTCAATCTTTCTCTTCCCCCCCCCCTGCTCTTTCCCAGCCCCCCGCCCCCACTCTTCCCCCCCCTGCTCTTCCCCCCCCTGCTCTTCCCCCCCCCCGCTCTTCCCCCCCCCGCTCTTCCCCCCCCCCGCTCTTCCCCCCCCCCCCGCCCCCCTGCTCTTCCCCCCCCCCCGCCCCCCCTGCTCTTTCCCCCCACCTGCAGGGTGGATGAATCTCTGACTCCCTTCCCACACTGTGAGCAGGTGACTAGCCTCTCCTCAGTGTGAATTCGCTGGTGTCTCAGCAGATTCGATGAATGATTGGTTCCCTTCCCACAAGTGGAGCATATGAACGGTCTCTCCCCGGTGTGACTGCGTCGATGAGATTCCACCCCAGATGGGGCTCTGAATCCCTTCCCACAGTCTCCACATTTCCATGGTTTCTCCATGGTGTCGGAGTCCTTGTGTCTCTCCACAATCAGTGCACTGGAACACTCTGATACGGGTGTGAGAATCTCAGTGCTTTTCCAGTCAAAACCTCTCCTTCCAATATCCACTGAAAGGAGTTTACAAAAATCATCACTGTCAGCACATGATAGAAATTCAAAACAGACAATTGTAGTTTCTATGGAACATTCTTTAAATCTCCACCCACGCCCCTCACACATACACTCTCTCTCTCATTCCATTTAGCATTCTGCAGCATGGTGACACAGTGGTTAGCACTGCAGCCTCACAGTGCCAGGGACCCGGGCTCGATTTCCGGCTTGGGTCACTGTCTGTGTGGAGTTTGCACGTTCTCCCCGTGTCTGCATGAGTTTCCTCCCTCATTCTGAAAGACGTGCTGGTTCGGTGCATCGACCCGGACAGGTGCCGGAGTGTGACAACTAGGAGAATTTCACACTAACTTCATTGCAGTGTTAATATAAGCCTTACTTGTGACTAATAAATAAACCTTAAACTTTAATATACACTACCCAATTCTCCTGAAGGTGCTAATTAATGCTGATCGACACTCACCATTTCATGTTCCTGACAGATCGTAAGAAATAGTTAGAAATTCAGCCCACCAAGCTGTTCAATTGAATTCTTTTTATTCATTTATGGGACATGGGTTGCTGGCTGGCCAGCATTTATTACCCATCCCTCGTTGCCATTGGAGGGCAGTTGAGAGTCAACCACATTGTTGTGGCTTTGGAGTCACATGTTGGCCAGGCCAAGTGTGAGGTATTGCACTTTGGAAGGACAAACCAAGGTAGAACATACAAGGTAAATGGTCGGCACTGAAGAGTGCAGTAGAACAGTGGGATCTGGGAATACAGATACATAATTTCCTAAAAGTGGCGTCACAGGTAGATAGGGTCATAAAGAGTGCTTTTGGTACATTGGCCTTTATAAATCAAAGTATCGAGTATGAGAGTTGGAGTGTTATGGTGAGGTTGTATAAGACATTGGTGAGGCCGAATTTAGAGTATTGTGTGCAGTTTTGGTCACCTAATTACAGGAAGGATATTAATAAAGTTGAAAGAGTGCAGAGAAGGTTTACAAGGATGTTGCCGGGACTTGAGAAACTGAGTTACAGAGAAAAGTTGAATAGGTTAGGACTTTATTCCCTGGAGCGTAGAAGAATGAGAGGAGATTTGATAGAGGTGTATAAGATTTTGATGGGTATAGATAGAGTGAATGCAAGCAGGCTTTTTCCAGCGAGGCCAGGGGAGAAAAAAACCAGAGGGCATGGGTTAAGGGCGAAAGGAGAAAAGTTTAAAGGGAATATTAGGGGGGGGCTTCTTCACGCAGAGAGTGATGGGAGTCTGGAATGAGCTGCCGGATAAAGTGGTGAATGCTTTTAACATTTAAGAAAAACTTGGACGGGTTCATGGATGAGAGGGGTGTGGAGGGATATGGTCCAAGTGCAGGTCAGTGGGACGAGGCAAAAAAATGGTTCAGCACAGCCAAGAAGGGGCAAAAGGCCTGTTTCTGTGCTTTAATGTTCTATGGTTCTATGGTCTGAAAACATGTACCAAACGACTCAAGAACAACTTCTTCCGACTGTCATGTTTGAATGGTCCTATCATATATTAAGCTGATCTTTCTCTTCACCCTACCTGTACCCGCACCCTATCCTTTCCTTCTCCCCATGTACTCCATGAAAGGTATGCTTTGTCCTAACTGTATGCTAACTGTCCTGGCTGGAGACAATACACATCTCTTTAACCTGTGCTTAACCCTTTCTCCACTCACATTATCTGTACCTTTAAAGACTTGATTACCTGTAAAGACTCGCATTCCAATCATTATTTTGTAAATTGAGTTTGTGTCTTTATATGCCCTGTTTGTGAACAGAACTCCCACTTACGTGATGAAGGAGCAGTGCTCCAAAACCTAGTGGCTTGTGCTACCAAATAAACCTGTTGGACTTTAACCTGGTGTTGTGAGACTTCTTACTGTGTTTACCCCAGTCCAACACCGGCATCTCCACATCTTGGAAATATATCGCCGTTCCTTCGCAGTCGCTGGGTCAAAATGCTGGAATTTCCTCCCTACCAGCAGGGTGGATGTACTTGCACAACATGGACTGCAGTGGGTTCAGGTCCCATACATCACAAAGGTAGACACTCCTGCGCCCCCTACAAACATGGCGATCGCACCTGCACCCTGCTGCACATTGCCCCTCACAAAGATGCCGGCCGCACTTGCGCACTGATAGACATTGCCACCGACAGATTGACGGCCGTCAGCCCAGGCCCAACACGACAAGTTGCGCCTCCAATTTGGTACCAACAGGACGCCCGGAAAGTTTGAGTTTGGGTTTGAGTTTGAACAACATGTTTACGAAGCCTCTCCACCCACCCGCCACATTCACCTCTCTCGACGCGCCGCCCTTTACCTTGAACTGATCTCGGATTCGAGTTAAAACCGTCCGTCCGCCGCCATTAACCGCACTGCGCATGCTTCAGACCCCTCCCCCTATTCACGCTGGTTGGAGGACCAGCCGCTCCCGCTCGGTCCTCCAGCTCCGCCCCCTTTTTCTATTGGTCCGGAGCTGCCGTCAATCAGTCCCCGGGCATTGTGACGTTGGGCATGCGCAGTGCGGCTCATGTCCAGGGACAGGCGCTTGTTTGTCTGATCTTCAGGCGGGAAGGAGGCGGATAAGCGGAGGCAGCGTTCGGGGCAGTGGGTGGGAGGGGAGGCTCCACACACCCAGTGGAGGCTTCAACACCCCCAATAAGGAACGAGCGGCACCGCCTCGACACCCAACACAACGGCAGCTGCAGCGCTTTCTCCCGGGGCCAGGCCCCAGTGGACAAATGTGGCTTCAGGAAGGAAATGCAGCAATGGGTTTGATTTGATTTATTGTCACATGTATTGGGATACAGTGAAAAGTATTGTTTCTTGCGCGGTATACAGACAAAGCATACTGTTCATAGAGTACATAGGGGAGTAGGAAAGGAGAGAGTGCAGAAAGGGTGAAGAGAAAGATCAGCTTAATATGAGGTAGGTCCATTCAAAAGGAGGAGGCTTTGGAGAGGGTACAGAAAAGATTTACCAGGATGTTGCCTGGTGTGGAGGGCATTAGCTATGAGGAGAGGTTGGAGAAACTTGGTTTGTTCTCACTGGAACAACGGAGGTTGAGGAGTGACCTGACAGAAGTCTACACGATTATGAGGGGCATGGACAGAGTGGATAGTCAGAAGCTTTTTCCCAGGATGGAAGAGTCAATTACTAGGGGGCACAGGTTTAATGTGTGAGGGGTAAGGTTTAAAGGAGATGTACGAGACAGGTTTTTTACACAGAGGGTGGTGGGTGCCTGGAACTCGCTGCCGGGGGAGATAGTGGAAGCAGATATGATGGTGACTTTTAAGGGGCGTCTTGACAAATACATGAATAGGATGGGAATAGAGGGATATGGTCCCCGGAAGGGTAGGGGGTTTTAGTTAAGTCGGGCAGCATGGTCGGTGCAGGCTTGAAAGGTCAAAGGGCCTGTTCCTGTGCTGTAATTTTCTTTGTTCTTTGTTTGTAAAAGTCTGGTGGCAGCAGGGAAGAAGCTGTTCTTGAGTCGGTTGGTTTGTGACCTCAGACTTTTGTATCTTTTTCCCGACGGAAGAAGATAGAAAAGAGAATGTCCAGGATACGTGGGGTCCTTGATTATGCTGGCTGCTTTTCTGAGGCAATAGGAAATGTAGACAGTGTCAATGGATAAGAGGCTGATTTGCGTGATGGACTGGGCCACATTCACACCCCTTCTAGTTTTTTGCACTCTTGGTCAGAGCAGCAGCAACACCAAGCTGTGATACAACTGGATGGGATGCTTTCTGTGGTGTCCCTGTAAAAATTGGTGAGAGTCGTAGCTGACATGTCGACATGTTGAATTTCCTTAGCCTCCTGAGAAAGTCGAGGCGTTGGTGGGCTTTCTTAACTAAAGCAGCAGTATAGAGGGACCAGGACAGGTTGTTGTGATCTGAACACCGAGAAACTTGAGCTCTCAACCATTTCCACTTTGTCACCATTGATGTAGACAGGGCATGTCTTCCACTACATTGCCTGAAATTTTGTAGATATTCCAGTGATAGTTGGAAGAAGTCCATGCTGACTCTCTGTACATCAATCCACTCAGTCCCATTTCCCCTCCATAACTCTTTTCCCTTTTTAATTTCTTCACACCTATCTGATTTATTTTTCAAATCATTGATCATTTCTGATTCCACCATGCACAGAAGCAGTGAGGTCAGGTTGTGACAACTCGTGAATAAAATTGTTCTTCACATCTCCTTTCTATTGCTGATCAAATAATATGTTTAGTAATGTGGACATTGGCTAGTAGCCTGTATGAAGATTTTCAGGTCTCTTTGTACTGGACGGGAGCATAGGTCTGTCAATCAGCCTGAATCAGCACCTTCAGGAGAATTGGGAGGGTGTATATTAGGTACAGCAGAGTGAGATTGGAGGGAGAGTGTGTGGGACGGAGATTTACAACCTTAGGGAATGAGAAAGTAAAGAATATTCCATGGAAACTAGAATTGTCTGTTTTGAATTTCAGTTCTATACTTACACTGATAACTTCGATAAACAGGATATTAGAAGGAGAGAATTTACAGACTGAAATCTCACACCAAACGTCACAACAAGATGTTACAAAGTCACTGGATTCATCAGGACCTGAATATAATTGCCGTTTGAATGTATGAGAAGAAATGTTTGTTTGTTCTGTCTGTGGGAAAAGATTTCAAACATCAGTGTGACTGGACAAGAATGGAGACCCCACACACCTGAGTGAGAGTGTTCCAGTGAACTGACTGTGGAAAGAGCTTCAACCAGTAACACAGCCTGAAAAACATCACCCCATTCACAGCGAGGAGAAACTGTACATACGTTCTGTACTTGGATGTGGAATCAACTGATTATCAAAAGGACACTGGCACCATGGAGAGACCATGGAAGTGTGGGGACTGTGGGAAGGGATTCCAGTGCTCATCTGCACTGGACACACATCGACGAGTTCGTACTGGGGAGAGGCCGTTCATCTGCTCCGTGTGTAGGAAGGGATTCAGTATATCAACCACCCTGCTGAGACACCAGCGAGTTCACTCTGGGGAGAGGCCGTTCACCTGCTCTGTGTGTGGGAAGGGATTCACTCAGTTATCCACCCTGCTGAGACACCAGCGAGTTCACTCTGGGGAGAGGCCGTTCACCTGCTCTGTGTGTGAGAAAGGATTCACTCAGTTATCCAGCCTGCTGACACATCAGCGAGTTCACACCGGGGAGAGGCCTTTCACCTGCTCAGACAGTGGGAAAGGATTCAGTGATCGTTCCACCCTGTGAAGGCACCAGCGAGTTCACCCTGGAGAGAGGCCGTTCCCTTGCTGTGTGTGTGGGAAGGGATTCAGTCATTCATCCACCCTGCAGACACACCATGTCACTCAAACGAATGGGAGACCGTTTAAATGCTCAGACTGTGGGCGTAGCTTCAAAAGCTCTCAGACTCTGATGGGCCACCAGCGCATTCACACTGAGGACAGACCGTTGAGTTGCTCTTACTGCGTGAAGAGACTTAGAACATCATCCCAACTGCTAATACACCAGCGAGTTCACACTGGGGAGACACCCTTCACCTGCTCTGTGTGCGGGAAGGGTTTCAGTCATTCATCCACCCTGCTGGCACACCAGCGAGTCCATACTGGGGAGAGGCCATTCACTTGCTCTGACTGTGGGAAGGGATTCACTCAGATCTCCAATCTGCTCACACACCAGCGAGTTCACACTGGGGAGAGGCCGTTCACTTGCTCTGACTTTGGGAAGGGATTCACTCAGATCTCCAATCTGCTCACACACCAGCGAGTTCACTCTGGGGAGAGGCAGGTCAGCTGCTCCCAGTGTGGGAATAGATTTAAACGGTCGTCTCACTTGCTGAGACACCAGCGAATTCACAAGTGATTACAGGAGTTGGATTCTGCTGTTAATCACATCCAGGACTGAACCATGTTTACTCTGACAGTGTAAGCCCTTCAGAGGGCTTCTGTCTGCTCACTGTCTGGTCTCATGGCTTTCCTTCAAGTGGGCTGATGTTATTTGAGCCAGGGAGAGCACATTTCCACCAGGGTGGCGTGATGGCAGAGTGGTTAGCACTGCTACCTCACAGAGGCAGGAAACCCGGGTTCCATTCTGGTCTTGGGTCACTGTCTGTATGGAGTTGCACATTCTCCCCGTATCTGTGTGGGTTTCCTCTGGGTGCCTAGATTTTGTCCCACAGTCCGAAGATGGTTGGGTGGATTAACCGTGCTAAATTGTCCCTTTGTCACCAAAGATATTGAGGTTGTGTGGGTTACAGGGAGAAATGGGTGAGAGGGCTTGGGTAGGATACTCTTTTTAGAGAGTCGGTGCAAACCCGATGGACCAAATGGCCTCCTTCTGCACTGTCGGAGTTCTTTTATGATTCTAAATGATCCACATCTCTAGGTAGATCTAAAATACATTTGGTTGACGTTCCATTGAGTCTACAGCACAGGGCAAGGCCGATCGGCTCAATAGGTCTGTGTCAGTATTGATGTTCCACCTCTTCATCTCCCCCCATCAGCATATCCTTCTATTCCTTTCTCCCTCATGTATGTATCCAGCTTCCCCTTCAATGTATTCACGCTATTGACCTCAACCAATCGCTGTGGTCGTGAGTTCCACATTCTTGTCACCTTCCTTATTCCTGGAACCATTCTGATAAATCTCTTCTCCACCTTCACAAGGACCCTCACATCCTTCCTAAAGTGTAATGATCAGAACTGGGCTCCGTATCCTGTTGTGGCCTCACCCACAGCTTTAGAAACTATCAGTGTAACTTCCTTGCTTTTGTTCTCAATTCCTCGATTTCTGAAACCCAAGACCCCAGATAATGGAAACAGGAACATCAGACTGTTTTGCTAGAATGTAAAATGCGTTTTAACAACATTCTTAAAATGGCTAAAGAAAATTTTGACCAATGAAGGAATGAGTTGTTGACACAAACAGAAACCATTTTGACCTTGCTCTCTCCAAAAGAGAATCCAGAATGTTTGAGTCTGGGAAATGAAATTAAAAATGAAGCTCCAGCTATAACTGAGCTGGAAGAAGACAGTTTCAATGTGGAATTGAGTGGAATTTTCTCTCTGGATTTAAACAATGGAGGAACTGCAAACATGGAAGAAAATAAATTTCAAAATGTGAACTCTGAACAGACTGTTTTCAAAATAGAACTTGAAAATTCACAAATGAACAGCAATGAAGACTCTCCTTTTGCAGGAGGAACTTTGGACTATAATTATTGAAAGAAGAAAAGTTTCAGAAAAGACTGCAAGCAGTAATTTCCATCTTCAGTGGACTGAGATTTCTGGACATGGAACCCAGCAGTGTGCTGTTACCAAGCTGGACTTGTGACTGTGAAGTGGACAATGGAGGGATTATTATGTCTATTGCAGGTTATAAGATAGATCAACATAGGAAAACAGTGGATTTAGGAACAGGAGGATGCCATTTGGCCCTTCGAGCCTGCTCCACCATTCAATAAGATCATGGCTGTTGTTAAGATATACAGCATGTTGTATATTGTAATATTCTAACTGGGATATTATGAAGGTGATACATTTCCATTTCTTCCTGTTTTTGTTACAAAAATCTAATTTCATAATTCCTATGTTTTAGAAATATGAATTAGTTGCAAGAATTGCTTTTAAAAAATGGAAAACTTGGATTGAGAATCTGATGAAAACACCCTCAGGGAATTCGCAGTCACAAAGCATGGTCCATGTTGGTTTAAGAAGTCAAAACTCGAGAGGTAAGAACTGTAAAAGGTCAGCTGGATCTTTTAGCTGGAGACATTGAGTCTGACAATTATTGTACTGTTTTTGTCAGGTGAATTCTTCATGCAGACCTCAGGGAAAAAGGGTTTAGTTTTGAAGCTAAATATCTGTCAGATATTCCACCTGGTCTCTGTTACCATGGGGATATGTGATTGAGGGTGGAGCCTTGGTTAGAATTAGACCATAAGATATAGGAGCAGAATTAGGCTATTCGGCCCATCGAATCTGCTGTGCCATTCGATCATGGCTGATAAATCTCAATCCCAGTCTCCTGCCTTTTCCCCGTAACCTTTGAGTCCTTTCCAATCAATGACCTGGTTCCACAGATAGACAGCGGACAGTCTGCAGTTAGCTTGGAAGCCACCAGTTGTGGGACCAGGAGCTGTGAACCAGCTGTGGGACTAGAAGCCTCGAGGACCATTAGAAACCAGGGGTGTTTCCAACATTTAAATCCCTCAGCAAGAATGCAGTGAAGCTCATGTTTGGACTGAGGAGTCCACAGTTTGAGAGCTTAAAGGAAAATTGGAGGCTTGTTTCGTGAAAAGATAATGGATGGACTCACATAAACTCTTGGAGCTTGGAGAATATCTGGAGTACTGGGGAGAATTAAAGTGAATTGTGGAGAGCTTTGACATACCTTTGGGAGGTCCTAGGAACAGAAGTGAATGAACCTTCAAGATATCATTAAGTATAAAGAAACTCTTGGGGTGAGGTAAAAAAATAGAACTAGGTTTATATCATAAATCTTTATTGAGTGTAGTATTCAATTTGTAGTGTTGTCTTTTTAAATTTTATTTAAACATACAGTAAAGTTTGTTTTTGTTTAACAATGTGGAATCTTGTGATGTAATTCTTTCAGTTAATCACTGGGTGTTCGAATTTCTCTGCAAACGTTAACAGTCCTGACCGGGATCGCAAAAATTCACACAAACAGTGTTTCAAAACAAATCGAAGAGAAAGATGTTTTTTCTTCTTCAGTACAAACGTTACACATGAAGAAACCCTCTTCTGGTATCTCCAATAATTTGTTGCTTCGAGCAATTCTTTTCATGGAACAATCAGATAATTGATGACTGAAAATGGAACTAATTGTATCCCTTTAAAGCAGGAGGGCGATCGCCCGGCACAGAGGGTAATTAGGGATTTCTCCCATAGACCAATTGACAGGGATTCTACCCTCCAACCACCTGAAGTGAATTCTTTACATGAATCATCCGTGCCAGTGCAGTTATCAACTTGCAGTTTGGTTGATCAGAAAATGCTTTGTTGCTGAATTTCCTTGTGTTAGGAAGTGACAATGCCAAGGCCAGATCTTGTTTCCTCCTTGATCGGGATGTAACCCGTGTCCACATCGCCACTTCATTCTTCCACTGGTTGTATGGTTCAGACTCCGAGAGCATCAGCAGGTAATCAGACCCTGACAATTCCCACTGCCTTTCAGTCATTTCTCACAAAAGCTGCTGGGATTGGAAGCTTCTGTCTGAAATATACTTTCTTTTAGTTTCCAACCTTCACCATTAGACAAGCATTTTGTGTTACCATGTTATAATCCTGACAGCCTTGGGGTGGAGTCAATCTTTATTTTGTCTAGATTTGTTCACAGAATCAAACATTACAGGTTCAACTCTGACTCCAAGCTATATTAGTGAGTCCCACTTTTTACCTGCTCATTATAACTATCTAATCAGTGCCCTCCATCTGAATAAACTTCACCTCTATTGATATAATTAACAGCCACAGTCAGAGCATCCAAAAGGTCACTAATGGGTGTGACTGCCACGGTGTCTCAGCAGCTTGGGTGAACAAGTGAATCCTTTTCCACACACTGAGCAGGTGAATGGTCTCAGTTTGGAAACTAAGGGAAAATAAAATTTCAGGCAGAAGCTTCCAATCTGGTAGGTTTTATGAGAAATCGCTGAAAGTGAGTGGGAATTATCAGGGTCTCTCCCCAGTGTGAATTCCCTGATGTTTCAGGAGGTCAGATGATGTTCTAAACCTCTTTGCACAGTGAGAGTGCCTGAACGGGGTCTCCTCAGGGTGAATGCGCTGGTCGACCCTGAGGTAGGCTCAGGTTTTAAAGCAGCTCCCACAGTCAGAGCATTGAACAGGTTTCTTATTGGGGTCAGTGCCTCAGTATTCCAGCAGACTGGATGATTGACTGAGTCACTTCACACACACACATCAGATGAATGGCCTTTCCCCAGTGTGTAATCCTTTGTGTCTCAGCAGACTAGATAATTGAGTGAATCCCTTCCCACACTCGGAGCAGATGAATGGCCTCGGCCCAGTGTGAATGCGTTGGTTTGTCAGTGGGAGGGATGAGTGAGTGAATCCCTTCCCACGCTCTGAGCAGGGGGACAGTCCCTCACCCGTGTGAAATCGCTGGTGGTTCTGCAGGGTAGATGACTGAGTGAATCCCTTTCCACACACACAACAGGTGAATGGTCTCTCCCCATTGTGAACCCGCTGGTGTGTCAGCACGGCAGACGAATCGCTGAATTTCTTCCCACACTCAGAGCAGTTGAATGGCCTCTCCCTGATGTGAAGTCGCTGGTGATTCCTCAGGGTGGATGAATCACGAAATCCCCTTCCAAACTCAGAGCAGGTGAACGGTGTCTCCACAGTGTGGCTGCATCGAAGGGTTTCCAGCTTCTAGGGACAATTGAATCCCTTCCCCCAGTCCCTACATTTCCATGGTCTGCGTGTCTTTGTACATCTCCAGGTTCAGATGAAGGTTTGACCCCACAGATAACACATACATGGTCTCTCCTCACTGTGAATCCTTCAATCTTTTCCAGGCTGTGTAACTGGTTAAAGCTCTTTCCACAGTCAGTTCACTGGAATACTCTCACTCGAGTGAATGTGTCTCAGTGATTTTCTAGTCACACTGATGTTTAAACAGTTTGAAGGAACAGACAAACATTTTCCATTCTAGTTTCAAATGCCGATGGTATTCAGATCCTGAATAATTGGGTGACTCTGTCAGGTCCTAACGTCATGTTTGTTGAGATTTGTGTCTGTAAATTCTCCCCTTCTAGTAGCCTGTGAAAGAAATTCACAAGAACCATTGCTGCCAGTCCAGGATAAAAACTCAGAATAGACAATTCTGGTTTCTGTGAAACATTCTTTCCTCTCATCCTTGAAAATTTGTAAATCTCCATCCCAAACACTCTCCCTCCATTCTCACTTTGCTGGACCTGAAATAGACATTGTCCTGAGGGTGCTGATTCATCCTAATCGACAGATCCGTGCTGACTGTTTCATGTACAGGACACATATTCCTGAAATCTTCACACAGGGTTGTGTCTAAGCATATAGAAAATTTGCATATTTAGTGGACTAAAAATGTATGCAATATTCAGCACTCTATTACATGATTAGAGATACAGATGGGTGCGGAAGAACATGACTTGGGGAGCAAGCAATCATGTTCTGGAACTCACTGACAATGAGAGTGGTGGAAGTGGAGACGACCAGTGATTTCAAAATAAATTTGGTCAGGCACTTGAAGGAATTAAACGTACTGGGGAACAGGGATATCGAGGAAAAATGGCACTGAGTGGATTCCCCGACAGAGACTTGGCACAGAGTCAAGCTGCTGAATTGATTTATCTTGTGCTCTGCTGACTCTCTGACTGGAAAATATACAGAGTAGTTACAATACTATTCTGGAATTAAACACAATCAACTGTAATACAAATCCATAAATAACAAACCTAATATGCACCATATAGTAAGAAGTCTCACAACACCAGGTTAAAGTCCAACAGGTTTATTTGGAATCACAAGCTTTCAGAGCGCTGCCCCTTCATCAGGTGAGAAGGAGCAGCGCTCTGAAAGCTTGTGATTCCAAATAAACCCATTGGACTTTAACCAGGTGTTGTGAGACTTCTTACTGTGCCCACCTCAGTCCAACACCGGCATCTCCACATCTTATGCACCATATAACAACACCAGACATATCAATGTTGTTACGATCCTCATGGTCACCTTATAATAAACAAATTCCCACAAATCCCAATGGAATAAACTGAAAGACAATGTTTCATTTTTTAAAAATTTTACTTTAAAAATTAATCTAAAATTAACATCACTGAATCATGCATTAAGAAACAGTATTTGAATAGACAGGATAAATTACACTTTACAAAGTTCAGACAATAAAAACAGGTTCCACAAAATCACAAACATTTTCTCCCTCAGTATATTTAGCTCTCATTCCAGTTCCAGAGAATTTCTCTGTCTCTGTATTTCCCAGGAGAGAAAGAAAGTGTTTTCCTCACAGATGTGCCCAGAGGATGAAGTTTGAGTCTGTGGTGAAGTTTGAGTCTGTGTGTGAAGTTTAAGTCTGTGGTGAAGTTTGAGTCTGTGGTGAAGTTTGAGTCTGTGGTGAAGTTTGAGTCTGTGGTGAAGTTTGAGTCTGTGTGTGAAGTTTGAGTCTGTGGTGAAGTTTGAGTCTGTGGTGAAGTTTGAGTCTGTGGTGAAGTTTGAGCCTGTGGTGAAGCTACAAACAGAAGCTGTGCTGTTTCAAATCAAACTGCGGGACTTGGAAGAAAATGCTGGGAAGAGATTTTGCAATCCTCCCAGGCAGCGTACTCCAGACTGTCACCGCCCTCTGGGTAAACAGGCTTTCCTCACATTCCCCCGAAACCTCCTGTCCCTCACCTAGAACCTATTTTGCCTCATGACTGACCCTTCAATTAAGGGGAATAGCTGCTCTTTATCCACTCTGTCCGTGTATCTCATAATCTTGTACACCTCGATCAGGTCGCCCCTCAGTTTTCTCTGCTCCAACGAAAACAAGCCAAGCCTACCCAACCTTGCTTCATAACTTAAATGTTCTATCCCAGGTAGTATCCTGGTAAATATCTTCTGCACCCCCTGCATTGCAATCACATCCTTCCGAGAATGTGGCGACCTGAACTGCACACGGTACTCAAGCTGTGGCCTCACCAAAGTTCTGCACAGTTCCAACATGAGTTCCCTGCTTTTGCAACCTATGTCATGATTGACAAAGTGAAGTGTCACGTACGCCCTTTTCACCACCCTACTAACATCCCCTTCCTCTTTCAGACATCTGTGGACAAACACGCCAAGTTCCCTTCGTTCCACAGAACACAAACTACCAAACTTGATGGTCATGTTCTTAACGAGGTCAACACGTTGATTATCAGCCTGTAAATCCTTTCGGTATTGCTGATGGCAGGTGATGGGAACGGAACCGATACCTGGTCAACGATACTGCAGAAGTCAATGACAGACCGCTGGAGTACTTTGAAATCACAGAGCGATCAAATGGACATCCATGGTCACCAATGCCCTCTTCGGGCATGGTAACTGGAAGAGGAGGAGGTGGACGACACAAGAGGCTTAGAGAGTGGACTCTATAAATCAATGTCACTCGGCAATCTGGATAACCAGGTTTGCGCAACGTTTCTCATCAGTAAACAAACCTTCTTAAAAATAACGGTGTCCAATGATCCTTATTTGTTAACCAACAAAACCACAGTCTAGAAGTGGAAATGAATAGGGTTGGGAAGCATTTTCCGATCAGGGCCAGTGTGATCTCCTGGACTCGTTTCGATCGCCTCAGGGGGTCGGAGAGGAATTTCCCAGATTTTTTTTTCCCCATATTGGCCCTGGGGTTTTCACTCTGGGTTTTCGCCTCTCCCTGGAGATCACATGGTCTGGAATGGGCGGGTGGGGGTGAGTTAATAGGTTGTGATGAACAAAGCATCGTAGCTGTGAGGGACAGCTCGGTGGATAGGATATTAGGATGTAGATAGGCTGGAAAATTGGGCGGGGATCCTGGATTCAGGATTCAATCCTGGACCGGGGAGCGGCGCGGGCTTGGAGGGCCGAAGGGCCTGTTCCTGTGCTGTATTGTTCTTTGTTCTTTGTTCTTCCATTATAAGTTAATGTATGTACTTGAAACTTTGATTAAATTAACCCGCCAGGCCTGCTTCGATAGCACCTTCGAAATCCGGAATCTCTTTCATCTCTAAGGAGAAGAGGAACAGATGCACAAGAACACCACATTCTGCGGCACCACTTCAAGCCACACACCATCCTCATTTTGAACCATATCGCCGTTCCTTGCGTCAAAATTCTGGAAATCGTTTTCTGCTTAGGATTACTGGCAGAGGACAACCAATTTGAAAAGTCTGGAAGGAGAAATGAAAGAAAGTGAGACATTACGAGTGCGAAATACAAAGCCAACTGATGGGGGGAGGACAGAAAGGAAGAGATTCAGAAATGACACAGAATGCACTGTTCTTTCAATTCATTTATATTTCCCTCGCGTGTGTTTACATAGTTGAATTGTTTGAAAACACGTCTCTCAATAAAAGACCGCTGGAGTCTGCCCATCGACAACCTTGCGCTTGCGGACAGTGTCACGTACCCTGAGTCACCGTCAGAGGGCGCAGTCGTCACATGTTTCTCCAAACTTGAAATGACACGGACAATGTCTCTGGTACCATTGGCATACCGTTGCTATTGGCAACAAAGTCCACAGTCTATTTGTTCTGCTCTGTGTCGCCCCCTCTCTCTGGCCCACCTCACGTGTCCTGCATTACTAAATGAGCGGCACGGTGGCACAGTGGTTATCATTGCTGCCTTACAGCGCAAGGAACCCAGATACAATTCCGGCCTTGGATGACTGTCTGTGCGGAGTTTGCACGTTCTCTCCGTGTCTACCTGGGTATTCTCCAGATGCTACGGTTTCCTCCCACAGTCCAAAAATTTGCAGGTTAGGTGCATTGGTCATGCTAAATTGCCCCTTAGTGTTACGGGGATTTTTTCCGAAATGTAGAGTCATAGACTCGGGGAGAAGGAAGCAGAACCACAACGGACCTCTCCTCATCAATTTTCTCACTTCTCACTTAGCGTTTCCTTCCCAATTGAAAGTAAAGAATATGCTGTTCTCCTGACCGCTGTAACTCAGGCATTGCCATTATTCAAATGATATGAACTCTTTTTAAAAAATATTAATTGGGCGTCGGTGACAAGACAATATTTCTGTCCATCACCTTTTGTCCTCGAACCGGGCTGGGATATTTGAGAATTCGTTATATTGTTGTTATTCTGCAATCACACACATTCCAGGCCTCGCTAGGATGGCATATTTCCTTCCACAAAGTGCATTAGTGAACTAGGTGGATTTGCAGTGAAAGCGTTCCAGCACCATCAATGCGACTAGCTTTCAATATCAATTCATCACATTTAAATTTAACCTTGACTTTTCTAAATTTAAATTTTGACCATTTTTCTCCAAAATCGAATTGAAATATAACGATTTGATATGGTGGGAATTGAACTAATTTTCCCAAAGCATTACTCTGGGCCCTTGAACTACTTGTCCAGTGACCCCCATGTTGATAATAATTAATAAGAAAAAGCGCAAGTTCTTAAAGTTGACTCTTCCCAGTACATTATATCAGAATGGGATCACAACCACACAGTGCATCGGGTTGTCTCTGAGTGGACCTTTGAAGAAACGGCAATGTCACAATTAGCTGCACCATGACAATTTCATATCCTAACCCTGCTGATTTCAGACAGTAAGAAGTCTCACAACACCAGGTTAAAGTCCAACAGGTTTATTTGGTAGCAAATACCATAAGCTTTCGGAGCACAGCTCCTTCGTCAGATGGAGTGGATATCTGTTCTCCAACAGTGCATGGCCAGCTTTCAGGACAGCACCCACAGTACACGCTTTACATTATCTCAGGAATAATATACAGGCAACTAGACTTCATTGATTGATTTCTCTGTACCTTCAGTAAAACAAAGAAGATTGCATGGTATTCACAGCCCATCCACCGATATCTCAACATTCGAACATAAAAATTAGGCTGCCTGCAAATCTGCTCTAACATTCAGTCAGATTACAGTTCATCTGATTTTCCGTTTAAATCCACTTTTCTGCCTTGATCCTCTTGAACCGTGGCATACATTTTCGTTAAAATGTTGGTTTCACTCAGTTTTAAAATTATTCAGTGGCCCACAGCCTCCACCGTTCTCTGGACTCTCACTGAGACTCAGGCACTAATGCTTGGATGCTAAAATTAAGAGAATGTGCACAGAACATTGATTGGAAATCCACCAAATGTATCAACACTCCTTGCTCCTCCGTTCCAATAACAAAATGAAGGTTTTTTTCTTGACATCCCGTTTCCAAAGCGGAACAATTCGCCCAACAGTGACACCGAATGTAGTACAGGTTGGGGAGCTTCTATTCACTGATAGTCATCTGAGCAGTTACCAATCTCACGGTGCCACTGGCGAGACACGGAACTGACGCATGAGCCTCTGAGAAATGTCGTCAGATTATTAAGGGTGGGGATTTAGAATGGGTGTCTTCAAATAACCAATTCCGCTTTCACAGAGCGGACAGAGACAATGAAGATACTCGTCATTTGGATTGTGTGGGGGGCATTTCTAACAGGTATTTCTGGGCATCACGTTAGTTTTCTCATTTCCAAAACTTGGGGGGGGGGGGGGGGGGGGGGATCTTACTGTTGAGTACACATCACTCTTTTCTTTATCTATGTGAACATATTTTCCAGGTCTGACCCATGGAGATTCTGTCACTCAGCCGCTGTCCTCAGATGTTAAGCCAGAAGGAGACGTGGTGACATTATACTGCAACTATGATACTGCAGAAACCAGCTATTATTTATACTGGTATCGACAGCATCCAGACTCCCAGCCCGAGTACATACTGTGGAAGTACTCGGGGGGTGATGAAGATAAAGCAGATTTTGCGAAAATCCGTTTCTCGACTGACCTCCAAACCCCGAAGAAATCCATCAGTTTGACTATCTCGGATCTGCAGTTGTCTGACGCGGCCGTGTATTACTGCGCTTTCAGCCTCACAGTGATGGAAAGCAGCCTGACTCCTGTACAAAAACTGTCTCAGCAGGATAAGTCAGAGCTCCTCGCTGCTGTATAGAACTTCTGGCAGATGCAGCCACAATGAGCAGCGGCGCTGTCAGCCGCTCAAACACAAACCGACAGGAAACCACATTCATCTCGGATCAACTGTCACCGAACTGTTTCCAGGAGAGGCCGAGAAAACAAACTGCAGAACCGTTTTAGGCCGACAAGTCCATCACATAATGAATGTGTCAATTAAATCGTCCCTTCTGCTGCTAATCAACTCTGTTTTCCTCTAAAATCAGCCCTGGGTGATAAAATCCCAAACATCCGTCAAACCTGGCCGTGAAGCGCCACACACACAGCAGACGGACAGTTCTCCATGTTTGTGTGACGTCCTCTGATCCCGAAGTCCCTATTTGTCCTTTCCTTATTTTTCCATGCCTGCTTACCATATTGAACACCACTCGCTCCATCTCCCTTTTCAGTTTCTGGGCCTTTGAGGGTGAGCTGTTCATAGCGTTTATTTGATCAATATTGCTACATTCCAGACAGCTTGCACACCCTGAACACATTTCATAATGTTGTGACTTTGATTTCTCAAACAAATCCGAGCAGCCAATTTCCACATCTCCCTGACTGTCTTCACCTGATACCAGGGTAGCATTAAACTTCTTATCATATCTGGCTTGTTCAACTGTTTGTCGCTGCTCCTTGATTCTGTAAATCAGATGAATATTTGAATACTGTTTGGGAAACATTGTGAAATTCAATTGAATGATCAAAGTCAATGAGTTCTGAAATCTGTTCATTTTTCATAAATTGTTTCTTACGCAACAGCACACTCTGATCAAAAAAACCAGAGAACTGGTCTCGGGCCAAAGGCTCCAGAAATCTAAAAAGGGAGATGAGGAAGACTTGTTTAATGTTACAGAGAGGCACGGAAACAGCTTCAAAACACTAAGTGAACGAAATAGATCAAATAGATTTATAAAGGCGAGTTTAATTATGAACGCGAGTTAAAACCAACTAATACAATTCCGAACGTGTCCTTCACCTCTTCTTATGGGGGATTATATTTTGTTCTTTTCGGAAGATTCCTGTGACTCTCACTGAGTTTAATTCTTGTCCCTATTTATTGGTGTGACAGCGCCATCCTCTGGCCACCAACTGGAACTCCAATTCTGGGGAGTTTCGTCTACTGGATCCGCTCCATGTATCTATGTGTGCTCCATCGCACGGAAATACACGGCACTATTCGACAGAAGATATAAAGGAACTGTTTTGTTTCCCTTCAGCAAATCTGCAGAGAACCTCGGTTTGGGGACCTTTGTTCACCCCCTAAGCTATATTTCTTCAGCAAATATCTCGGGGCTTCCCCGGAAAACTGCATGTACCAGAGGAGAGCTGGGGTAGTGTAGATTATCAAGTAACGGCAGTCCAGTCCACACTGTCCTTCCCGAATTGTCAATTCGAAATGAGCCTGGAACACTGAAGTTTTGCCACTCATTCATGTCACACAAATACAGATTGGTTCAAAAGTCAGGGTTTAAAAATAACCACTGGATGACATGGTTACCATTTAATAATGGACCCGCCGGGCAGCAAGATCATTATAATCAGTAAGGAGCATGGAGAACACATGGTTTCCGGGTATACATCTCGATACGAAGTAACAAAATGCTCTAATTCTGCCGGTGATTCCAATCCAGTGTAAAGGGTAGCCCCTGTTATAATCTGGTTTTATTTTTTGAGGAACTGAGGGGCATTTCCCAGAGACAGGATTGGCTACTCTGCCGGAACTGATGGATATTCCCCGCCAATAAATGAGAGCTGTAAAGAATCGCATTTTCTGGTTCCTTCTGTGTCTTATACGACTTTCCTCATAACTCTGTCTCATTGCTTCCGTCTCTCTGTTATACCAACCTCTCATTTTTTGTAAACCTCCTTATCGCTATCAAATGACTGGAAATTAATTCAAATAATTCAAGCGGTGACAACAGAGTTTGACAAACTCGACAAACAAAGCTACCCGAAACCACCAGCAGGTGGCGTGACTTACCGTCGTTGCGGAGTTTTCACATTCATACCTGAAAATCAATGTGTCCTTTCTATTTGTCTCATTTAATGAATCCGTCATTACCAGAGACCATGTGAATGGCGGTGTAAATAAGAAGCAGATAGCTGAAGTTAGCGACATACATTTAAGATCACGTGTGTTCTCTGCTCTTGGATTGTTTGGAAATGGATAATGTTCACCAGATTTAAGCAGTGATCCTTCCTTGTTGATCAGCCCCACTACTCGCCATCAGCAATTGCTGAAGCGATTCATTCCGCTGCTGTCTGCACCCGGGCAAAGACGGTGAAAGTAAAAGTAGCGGAGCAGATCATGGCTGCATTTCGCGTTTTATCAACAGTCATCCAATGGAGCAGCACCACCTTATCCTCACTGCTCACATCCGCACAGCGAAGTGTGTAAACCACCAAGGGAATCCTGTAAATCCATAACATCTGCAGATCGTGCGATGGGCCATTCACCCCATCGTGCGTTCTTGGCTGTCATTAAGTGGTACAGTGGTGTCACAGTGGTTAGCACTGCTGCCTCATAATTCCAGGAATCCGGGTTCAGTTCCAGGCTACGTGGAGTTTGCAGATGCTCCCAGTGTCTGTGTGGGGTGCCCCTTTCCTCCGACAGTTCAATGATGTGCAGGTTAGATGCGTTTAGCATGCCAACTTGTCAAATATTTGTGGGTTAGAATAAATCGCCACGAGAAATCTGTGGGGTTACGGTGATGGAGCAGGAGAGGACCAGGAAAATATACTCTGTCGGAGAGTCACTGCAGACTCGAAGAGCCTGATGGCCTCCTTTTACACTGTATGGATTCGAAGACAATTATTGATCTTTTTATCAACTGCATTCCCTAAACTCCATATTCCTTATGCAAACGTAATTGGAGCAGCGCTGGTAAGCTTACTTCCAGCAATGTAGCTCAAACAGACATGAGAGTTTATTTATTGAATTTTCAGTCATCTACCTGAATCACTCAAACATTCTGGTTCACTGTGTACCATTCAGGATACCTGTCACTGAATCAAGTGGTTAGCTGATTTCCGTCAAACACTTACTCATCTCGAACCTCTTAATGAGGAAGTATGATCTGTATTGCTGAACGTTCCCCTCCAGTTATTTCTCGGATCTGATCTGCTTTCTTCCCGACTACAAGATACAATAGCAAATCTTCCCTTGTTGGTGTTTCTTCCAACATTTCGGATTATATAAGCATCTGAAACCAATCGTAGAAGCTATTCGGTTACCTCCTTTACCGACTTCTTGCATAGAATTAATACGAGACAATATAAATCTCCATTACTATTGTTGCATAATTTGTCTGCATATTTCTTCCACTATCTTCCTTCCCGGTGCAGAGACATGGTGAGGGACACAATAAGTTCAGAGATAGGGTTGTCGAGGTGAAGAGCTATAGAGTGACACGAAGATGTACAGATTCCGAAAGATACTGAGTAAGAAACTCCTGATATTGAGTTTGATGTAACGGTTAAAATGCACTCAGTGTAAACGTTTCCATCGCATCTTCTGATTCTGATTCGCACGCTGTCTCTCAAAGGCAATAAAGGAAGACTTCCATTTATATACCGCCGTTCATGACATCAGGACTTCACAAAGAACTTTACACCCAAAGAAGTCTTCGAATTTTCATCACTGTCTTAATATAGGAGTCTTGGCAGTTAATAGGTGCGCTTCAAACTCCACAAAGAACAAAGTGATAATCAGGTCATCGATTTTAGTGATTTTGATTGGAGGGCTGATGGAAAGTGACATCTGTCAGAAAACCTGTCATTCTGTCATCTAAGTTGCCATTTCCGCTCATCGGTCGCACAGATATACATTCAAGTTCACATTTCAGGTTTTGGCTCATTTAGTTCCACTGTTGAGGCGGAGGGTGGGTGATGCACTTTTATAGGAAAGTCCAGTAGATCCGCAATGAGTCTCGATTCCCTCATCTGCCTGAGTGTTTTTCCCCCCTATTTCTTTGTTGTGAAGAACGATTTAAAAAAAAGAATCTTCTGGCAAATATGCGCCATTTCCCATAGATCACTTACAATATCACTTGTGTCAGTCTTCTATTAGAAAAGTTTCAGATGGTGATTCACGATGTTAGTCTGCACCTATAATCCCATTAAATTCTGTTGTACAATGAGTCTGTCAAAAAACTATCAGCATTAATTATTTTACGGTTAATATTTGCCGAGGTCAGAGCAAAGATAATATGGTTCCAACATCGAGATTCGGATAATTTTGAGCAACGAACTGCAATCATACGGATTTTGCCCACTCGACATGAAAAAGTTTAAGGAATGTTTCGAACCGCGGCCCTTTCGCATGTGAGGCGAACGTGATAACCACTACAATACAGAAACAGCTGGCAACAGCTTAAAACAAATGGGCCTGTCTGCAATGTTCAACTGCGCTGTGTTGCTGCAGATTCCAATTGTTCGACTGAGAGCCAATGTCACTTAAATCGGAAGACAACCGTTACTTTCAACCTGATTGCTCAACTTAACTTTAACGTCAAAGTTTAAAAGCGTTCGTCCATCATTTTTCTAAGGGAGCAAAGATTTCGGCTCATTCATTAATTTTCATCTTTCTTCGAATAATCTCAACCAATTGTACTCAGTAATAAAAGCAAATTACTGAGGATGCTGGAATCTGAAACCAAAAGAGGAAATGCTGGAAAACCTCACAAGCATCTGTAAGAAGAGAAAGGAGCTGACGTTTCGTGTCCAGATGACACTTCATCAACGCTCATTGTACAATTGTACTCAGTATTTGTTTCAATATTTAGTATCAACGCATTATTTAACGCACGTCTTCATGATGAATTGAATATCTCTGAAATTGAATATCACTCAATTGCAAACATAACTGACCACCAAATGAATCGAGTCACCGGGTAATACAGATCGCAATTTTGAGAATGACCATAGTCAGCTTTTAAACAAAGTCAATTACATTTAAATGGAAGGGATTGAAGAATTATCTCTTAGTTACACTTGAGCCTTTTTTTGTCATGGGCGCGAAACATTCAGACGCATGAATTCCGGCCATCTATGGGAAAGTCCAGTAGATCCGCACTGAGTCTCGATTTCCTCATCTGTCTCAGTGGCTTTTCCAATTTTTTGCTATGAAGAACGATATAAAAACTCTTCTGGGAAATGTGCGCCATTTCCTCTGGTTTACTTACAGTATCACTTGTGTCTGTCTTTTTGAGCACACACTACTATTTGTCATGTTCCAGATGGTGATTATGTCATTCTGCACTGATAGACCCATTAAATTCGGTTGTAGACTGAACGACATGCGAATATGTACACGTTGTCAAAGTCGAAAGGTTTCTTTCCTGTCAGTGCGTCAAGAGATATCAGCATTTCTTATTTTACAGAAAGCATTTGAGGCTCAGGTTAGAGCAAAAATAATTTGGCTGTCACATCAAAGTTCGGATAATGTTGAGCAACGAACTGAAATCATGCAGATTTCTTCACCCGACATGAGAAAACTTAATGAACGTTTCCCCCCGGGGACCTTTTGCGTGTGAGGCGAACGTGATAACCACTATAGAAACAGCTGGCAGCAAACTCCAGCAAATCTATCTATCTGCAATGTTAACTGCGCTGTGTTTCTGCAGGTTCCAATGGTTTGACTGAGAGCCCATGTCACTTGTTTCAGGAAGAAAACCGTTACTTTCAATCTGATTGCTCGCATTATCTTGAACTTCAAAATTTAAAAGCGTTCGTTTGGCAAATATCTACGGGACCAATGATTTCTGCTCATTCATTAATGCATCCATTCTCATCGTCCATTGAAAATTCTCAACCGATTGTGCTCATTAATAAAAGCAAATTACTGAGGATGCTGGAATCAGAAAACAAAAGAGAAAATGCTGGAAAATCTCACGTGGTCTGGCAGCATCTGTGAGGAGAGAAAGGAGCTGACGTTTCAGATCCAGATGGCACTTTATCAAAGCCCATTGTACTCAGTATTTGTTTCAATATTTAGTATCAATGCATTATTTAACACATATGTCTTCATTATGAATTGAATATCTCTGAAATTGAACATCATTGAATTGCAAACATAACTGACCAACAGAAGGAATCGAGTCACCGGATAATAGAGATCGCAATTTTGCGATTGACTATAGTCAGCGTTTAAACAAAGTCAACAACATTTAAATGGAAGAGGTTGAAAACATATCTGTTAGTTACACTTGGCCTTTTTTATTTTGGGCCTGAAACATTCAGGTGTATAAATTCCGGCCATCTACAGGAAAGTCCAGTATTTCCGCGCTGAGTCTCGATTTCCTCATCTGGCTGAGTGTTTTTTTCCTATTTCTTTTTTATGACGAACGATTTTAAAAAAAATATTCTGGGAAATATGCGCCATTTCCTCTCGTCCACTTGCAGTATCACTTGTGTCTGTCTTTTTGAGCACACACTACTATGAGACATGCTTCAGGTGGTGATTAACTATGTTAGTCTGCACCTATAAACCCATTCAATTCTGCTGCAGACTGAACGAGATGCGAATATGCGCACGGTGTCAAAATCGAAACGTTTCTTTCCTTTCAGTGCGTCAAAAAAAATCAGCATTTCTTATTTTACAGAAAACATCGCTATCACCGGCTCCTGTGAGATCGAGTCTGCAGCAATGACACCTGCAGAAATTTAGAAACATCAAGCGTTAAGATGTCATTATCATTTGATTGTAAATAATAGCATTAGGGAACGGATCACATTGTAATTTGCAACAAAGCGAAATTAAATTAATGTCGAAGTTGCTTGCAAGAGGAAGATTGTGTAAATTTTTGACTGACCAAGTAAGAGAGCTGAAACAGTGAGAACTTAATACAAAACGAGACCCTACATGTTAGCAGCAAGTTTATTGCGGAATTAAACAGAATGGGTGAATCTGTAATTGTTTCTGTGAAGATATTCATATATATCCGGTCTCTCCAGCGATTGGTTCATTCCTGAAAGAATCAACTGGTGACGTCTCATCCGCTCCACGGCCTCCTGTTCTCCAATTCATCCGTCACCTGATGAAGGCGCAGCGCTCCGAAAGCTCGTGCTACCAATTTTAACCTGGTGTTGTGAGACGACTCATTGTGCCTACCCCAGTCCAACGCAGGCAACTCCACATCATGGCCAATTCATCCAATCAGCTCACAGACCCTTTGATCTCCAATTCATTACGTCAGAGCAGCTTCAGCGAATCAGTCAAGTTGTTTTTTAGAGAGACGAGAATTCACTGCAATATTGGCCCCTTACACAGCGTGGGAGGTGATGGCCGTGAGGGGAAACAGTTAATGTTGTTGTAACAATGTCGGAAGTTCCAATTCGATAGTTTCAATATTTTGCATATCTCTTTTCATATTATATCAAATTGAAAACATACACAACTAAGAACCAATGTCCCAAAATACCTTTTTTTGATTTTGGGATGCCTCGCATTTAACATCAGCGGGGTTCTTATCAAACATCACAGCAGCGGGTGGGGGCGGTGGAGGGGGAAGGGGTATGGTTCCATAGATTGATCTTCCAGATTCAATATCATCGAGGAGATTCTGAACAGGCGTTGGAGTGTGGTGACTCGGGGATTTTCACAGTAACTTAATTTCAGTGTGAATGTAAGCCTACTTGTGACTAATAAATAAACTTTATACTTGCCTCAGAATGTTCCTGGAAACATCTCTTTTCTCAGGAAATCCATCTCCGGCCTCAGAATTTATATTTATCTAAATTAACTGCATCTAACACTCGTAGGCAATGAGTTTCTGGTTCTTAGTGCTCGCTGCGGAAAAATGTTCCTTCCAAATCTTCTCTGCCTTGCCAAAAATCTTTAAATTTGCCTCTTCCCCCTCAAAACTTATCCTAATTTAGTCCACCTCGATTAAATCACTCCTCAATCTTCTTCGCTCAAATGGAGAATAATCGCAGGGTCATAAACCTCGCTAATTTTAACTTTTCTAAACGAAACTTACTTCAAAGAAATTCCTCAATGGAATTTAACTAGAATTTCTCAACTTTTGAAAAAACATTTCGATGGAACTTGAGTATTTTGTGAACTTCTTTCTATGAAAGATATTTAAATTAAATTCCTTCGCAGAGTTTTACAAATTTTCATCAACTTATTAGAAACTATTTTCACCATTTTCAAAAATGTAAGATTTCCACGTTATTTATCTAGAAATTCCCAACTTTTTAAAAGATAGCTTAAAATACTTGTTCCAAATAATTTCACGAAAATTCGTAATTTAAAGAAAATAATTTAAACATACTCAATGAAAGTTTATCAGTGGAATCTTACTTAAAATGGCCAACTTTCTTTTGAAAATTAATGACCTAAGATAAATTTCTTCATCGAAGGTGACTGGATTGAGTAAACATTTGTCTGAATTGGTTTAAAGTTACTGAAAATACATTTTTTCATCGAAACTGAAATGGAGTTTACGAACTATTTTAAAAATTTACACCGAGCCAGCCAGGAGTCGAACCTGGAATCTTCTAATCCGTAGTCAGACGCGTTATCCATTGCGCCACTGGCCCACATATGGGGAATTTGCAACATTTGCTACATATTGGCCAGACGGTTCAAAGCCGGGCAGAAACCAATACGTTTAAGTGAGGAGAGGTTGCTTAATTCATATTTTATTTACTGCCATCCCTAATGGCCCTTGAATTCAGTCAATCTGCTGTGTTGGAATTCAGCCTGCTTCTCTGCGTTTAATTTCCAGCGACAGTAACACGACTCAACCCCTAACTACTCCCTCTGTGAATCCACTGCCGAACATTACCCGAGTAGAATATCTTACAATCAAAGACATTGGCTCTTACTTATGCCTAAAAATACATTCAGGGAAAAAGAGAAGTGCTGAAAATTCACAACAAAATGAACAGGAAAGAAGATGCGCTTATTGTGACTCAGGAGACATTTTATCAGTTCGAGGTGGCTACAAGAGCAGGTCAGAGGCTGAGAAACCTGCGGCGAATAACTCACCTCCTGACTCCCAAAAAACAGACCACGATCTACAAGGCACAAATCAGGAGTGTGACAGAATACTTTCCACTTGTCTGGAGGATGCAGGAATTCACCAAACGCACATTAGACAGCACCTTCAAAACCCAAGACCACTACCACTGGCAGGTTTGCCCCCATTCCCCCGATCCACTGCATACCCCCTTCCCCCCCCCCCCCCCCCCAACTCAAGTCACTCAGCATTCTGATTTGGAAATATATCACCGTTCCTTCACTGTCATTGGGATAAATTCCTGGAATTCTCTCCCTAACAGCACTGTGGGTGTACCTACACAAATACACTGCAACGTTTCAAGAAGACAGGTCACCACCACATTCTCAAGGGTAATTACTGATGGGCAGTCCATGCTGATCTAACCAAGCGACACCCACATGAACAAAAAGAAACATCCAGCCAGTTCCCCGAACCCGCAGTCATGGGGTCAGCTGAAGAGGTGAATGGGGATAAAATGAATGCCCAGTTGCATAGCCAACCCTGTTGAACGTATCTTGATTGTCTATCGAGTGTGTTGTGCTGATAGATTCCCCGCAGTTTGTGCTCAGGTTCTCAAACTAAACCCCATGAGAACCAATCCCTTCATCTGCACCGCAAAGAAATAAACAAAATCTGCAATTTATAGAATCTCATAGAATTTTGTGGGAGAGGACGCCACAATGGTTAGATCTGCTGCCTCAGCATGCCAAGTACGTTGTTTCGATTCCTGGCTTAGTCACTATCTGTGATGATGAAGATTTGCAGCTTTTACAAGCTGCAGCAATAGCACGAATGCAACCCCATTGCCGTAATGGGTAAGATACTGGCTTTATAAACCACGGGTTGTGTACTCGAGTCCCATCTGGAGTGCAGATATCAAACGGTTAGGTGTCCAACGCTGGCAAATGCATTTCTTATAGACCCTGGCTGTTTCTGGGAAGATGCATTTTGGGTTAGCACTGCTGCCTCACAGCGCCAGGGTCCCAGGTTCAATTCTTGACCTCGGGTCACAGTATGTGTGGAGTTTGCACTTTCTCCCTGTCGTTTCCTCCGGGTGCTCCGGTTTCCTCCAATAGTGATCTATCTAGATAGATAGTTATATAGTATGCTGCCTTCTGTTAGGCTTTATATATGTGCTTGTATATAATGCAGTATACTGCAGATTCTGTAAATCTGAAATAAAAACAGAAAATGCTGGGTTATTTCAGTAGTTCTGGCAGTATCTGCGGAGCGAGAAACAGAGTTAACGTTTCCAGTCCAGATGTCAGATGGCCAACCCGGACACGATGGGCCGAAGGGCCCCTTTCCGTTCTGTAAAACTTTGTGCCTCTATGATCCTTTTTCGGAGTTGGCCAGCGGAAAGCAATCCCGCCGTTTGCACCCGAAACAAATCACAATACCTGGCTTGGTCAAAAGGAGGCAATTAAAGGGCTCGTCTAGGATTTGAACCCGGAACCTCCCGCATGTCTCATCGACTAAAATACCCGAAGCAATAATCATGCTCTTCGACCAACCAACCTACCCAAAAGCAAGCGTAAGCAAAATATAGCTCATTTCTCTTTCGCCAATGCAGTTTAGCCATCTCTGGTGAAAGCCGACATTGTTGAAATAATCCACCACATCAGCATTTGTGGACTTAAAGCTCCAGCAAAATATCCGCCCAATATTGCTAACTCGACTGGGCGCTTTTGTCTATGAAGTACACATATTACCCGTCAGGGTACACAAAGAATGCCGAGTGCCAAGCTGAACGAACGAGACTATTTGCAGTATACCAACAGTAATAGCAACTTTGAAAACTCATAATATATCTCGTGAAACAATATAAGTTTGCTATCAATGCTAAAATATTTCTGTTCCGACATTTGCTCTTTTAATTACATTTTCTCAATAATGTTACTGGCCACGACTGGAGACTGCAAATAGCCCTGAGCCTGAACGCAACATGGTATCGTCCTGCCCTCTGGTGGCAGAGATATGGAACTACAAAATGCAGCTTTTTCTCACCTATGAATCTTCAAGACTCATGTTTGTGTTCGACAATTTCCGACGATAAATTCTTCCGCGTTTTTATTTATTCCCTTTTTCAAATCTGAGACTGCACCTCGGGTGTAGAATCATTTTTCATGAATCTACCTCTTCTGGAAAAGGCAAACTTTTCCAGATGTGGCTCATGGAGACTCTGTCACTCAGCCGCGGTCCGCAGCAGTTAAAACAGAAGAACAGGTGACTTTAAAATTGAGTTATAATACCACATTTTACCCTCTGAAAAGGGCAACATTCTGAACAGGTCAATAAAGTTACTTTTCGTACCTTCCTTGTTATAAGCCAAAGAAACCAAATTAGTCTATTAATCCCTGACACTATTCTGATTTGTAACCAATTTGTCCAAACTATGGGCGTTCTCCCGATTTTGTCGTCCCAGGATTTGAACAGCGAACTCCAGCCATGATTTTCACAGATTTAGCATCATTTTCCCAAATAAATATCAACAGTCACAAAGACCGTGTCTAAAGAGCCGCAATTTATATTTTTCGGCAGCATGTGTGTCTTGTTCTGTATTGTAGTGAGGAATCCAGTCAACAGCCTAATTCCAGCGCGCAGAACCCGCCACCAGAGGGCGCCACATTCTCGCCTGGGCGCCAGAAACTCACGTGATATTATCACTGACACCTGCATGGATGGTAGGCTTGTGAGGTCACAATCGACACAGCCCCCCACCCCTCCCCCCAACACCCACAAACACAGACACATAAACTCACACTGACCCACGCACACTGACACTCTCACAAACACACTCACTGCAATGAGCTGAACGGAGCCCGGGTTCCCTCTCTCCTTCTCAACCTCTGACTCACTCCGTTCCCATTCAGTGAGATAGATTCACTCAGACATGTTTCTGATCTTCCTGGCGGCGCTCTTGCACGGTAAGCACTGGGTAACGTACATCAAGCCAGATAAACACATTAGATGGTAATATAATTAACCATCACAAATATCGATGTGAGGGGTGAATGGGGGTGGGGGAGGTGGGGGTGGGGGGGGGAGGGAGGGGCGGGTGCTGCAGAAACAATCGCAGATACAAACATTAACTCTTGATATTTCATTCCTCTACCTTCACAGGCGGACTGTGCGCAGATCCAGTAGCACAGTCATCGCTGCCAATAACCGCATCAGAAGGGGATTCAGTGCAGTTGGGTTGTGAATATACAGACAAGGGTATGTACAGCATGCAATGGTATCAGCAGAAACCGACACAACCCGCGACATGGATTATTACCAAAGCATTAACAGTGAAGGAAGATGAAGTTTCGGGTCGATATCTGGCGGCTTCTGACGCGTCTAAACAGAACGGTTACCTCAATATAAGCACCCTCAGTGTGGAGTACGGGGCGGTCTATTACTGTGCAGTGAGGCACAGCGTTAGATTAAAGGTAAAACCCCGTACAAAAACCTCAGCGAGTATTTACAGCTCCATTAAGTTTCCTCCTGCGCGAATGGTTTGACCCGGCTTCAAGAAGACAGTCATTTCTAATTAGGGTAGAGCCGACGGGATGATTGGATATCACCTGAAGACTCTGTCAGCAATAAGCCAATAAGCAGATGGTGTTGTGGTGAACCATCGTTGGTTCCCACTAGGTAGTACTGAGCCAGGGTCTGGCCAGTACGACGAGTCTGTATATATGTTGCTGTTGGGATTAGGGATGGGTTGTTCTATTTGTTACTGTTGGGGTTAGGGTTGGGCTGTTACACCTGTATTATAGTTATTATGGTACATCCCAGTCGGGCTCCACCTCCTGGGAGAGGTATAAAGGTCACTGCTCTGCTTGGGACCCCTCAGTCTGGGATCGTGTACTATATATGGTAGCTTCGTTGTAATAGTAAATAAAAGCCTTTATTTCCTTGAGCATATCAAGCCTCGTGAGTGATAACGCGCATCAATTTTATTTACTATTAATTAAACTCTCGTCGTTAAACAAAAAGGAAAATGATACAGAGAGTATGGAACAAGTAGAACAACCCATCCCTAACCCCAACAGCAACATATATACAGACTCGTAGTACTGGCAAGACCCTGGCTCAGTACTACCTAGTGGGAACCAACGATGGTTCACCACAGGTGTTATCTAATATTCTCTTAATTCTCGATCCAGTGATCTCAGCTCTTCCTCCCATTGATTCTGTAGGATGTGACATCCACTGCTCTCAGCTTTATCTCGTTCGATATTCTGCAACTTTCGGAGACACAAGTCCCGGGAATCCAGGAGCAGCAGCAGCGATGCGGAGCTCCCTTCTCGCTGTTTTCTGGGTGACATTCATTGTCGGTAAGAAGTTTGAAACTTGAAAAAGAGTAAAAGGGAGTTTAATTTATGGAGGAATAAGTTTGAAAAGCAGGACTTTCGTGTTAAACAAGTATTAGACCTGCCTTAGAGCACAAATGAATCTTTGTTTGTGGCTTTGGTCTTTTGGAGGACAGATTCTAAAAGCGCACAGCAAAGGCGATTTAAAGAGATGGTACCAGGATTGGAAGATGAGGGCTATCAGAAAGCATTATAAAAATTATGATTGCTCTCTCTCTGGACGAGAAGACAATCAGGTAATCTGACTGATTTCTGGACAATGATGATCAAATCAATTTAAATAATAATAAATCAAATCAAAGAGATTTAGTGTGCTGGACGGGTAGAGGATGATTCCATTTGGGGAGTATTACATATCTGTGTCCCATAAATCTAAGTGAAACAAAAAGATCAACTGGGAATTACAGAGAAATTTTTTTTGAAAGAGTTCTGTAGAAGTGACTCACACTGACACAATGAACTGTTGAGGAGAGGATTAACGATGCATTGGAGGGCAAACTAGAGAAACCGCTGAGGTAGAAAGGGATAGAGGTATTTGAGATGAGGCAGGAGGGAGGATTCTCCGAGGGATTGTGAAAGGGGACAGAGATCAGTTGGAGTGAATGTGTTAGAATTTAATACCTTCTTTTATGTTGCACTGATTTTTCACCCTCGCTTCAAGTGAACTTTTAATCAATGACTTTTGTTTGTTAACCTTGTGTTCTCGATCTGAACGATGGAGATTCTGTTACTCAGCTGGAATCCTCACTCACACAGACAGAGGGAGAAGATGTCACTTTAATCTGCACCTATACCGACGATGCTTATTATTTATTCTGGTATTGTCAATACCCAGGCAGACATCCCTCCAAACTATCCACAACACCATCAACTTTCGTGTCGTCGGCAAACTTACCAACCCATCCCTCCACTTCCTCATCCAGTCATTTATGAAAATGACAAACATCAAGGGTCCCAGAACAGATCCCTGGGGCACTCCACTGGTGACCGACCTCCATTCAGAAAAAGTCCCATCTACAACCACTCTCTGCCTTCTGCAGGCAAGCCAGATCTGAATCCACAAGGCAACAGCCCCTTGGATCCCATGCCCTCTCACTTTCTCGAGAAGTCTTGCATGGGGGACCTTATCGAATGCCTTGCTGAAGTCCATGTAAACCACATCTACCGCTTTTCCTTCGTCAATGTGTTCAGTCACATTTTCAAAGAACTCCACCAGGCTCGTAGGACACGATTTGCCTTTGACAAAGCCGTGCTGACTACTTTTGAGCATACTAAACTTCTCAAAATGTTCAGAAATCCTGTCACTCAGGATTTTCTCCATCAACTTACCAACCACTGAGGTTAGACTCACCGGTCGGTAATTTCCTGGGCTATCCCTATTCCCTTTCTTCAATATAGGAACCACATCCGCAATCTTCCAATCCTCCAGAACCTCTCCCGTCTCCATTGATGATGCAAAGATCATCGCCAGAGGCTCTGCAATCTCTTCCCTCGCCTCCCATAGTAACCCGGGGTACATCCCACCCGGTCCCAGCAACTTATCTATCTTGATGCTATTCAAAATTTCCAACACACCCTCTTTCTTAATGTCCTCATACTCAATCTTTTCAGTCCACCTCAATCCTGTAGTACAACCACCCAGGTCTTTTTCCACCGTGAATACCGAGGTAAAATATTCATTAAGCACCTCTGCTATTTCTTCCAGTTCTGTACAGACTTTCTCACCTTCACATTTTATAGGTTCTATTCCTTCACATCTCATCCTTTTACTCTTCACGTATTTATAGAACGCCTCAGGCATCTCCTTAATCTTACCTGCCAAGGCCTTCTCGTGACCCCTTCTTGCTCTCCTAATTTCTTTCTTAAGTCCCTTCCTACAAGCCGTATACTCATCTAGATCCCTATCATCGCCTCGCTCTCTTTTATGAACTCTCTGAATATTCACTTTCGAATGAGGAGATGCATAATAAGTAAATGTATTGATGTTAAATGTTGAATAATGAAACAAATACCTAGTAAAATAGATTGAGAATGATGCATTTACCACAGTGGTTCATTTTCAGTTTTTGTTTCAGATTCCAGCATCCACAGTTTTTTGCTTTTATTTATTCGCTCTGACCTGGGCCTCAAAATTCATTCAGGGCGATCTGAAATACTGGATTTTCATGAGAAGAAAAAGAGGAGCATGTTCTCCAGGAGCACCTGGAGAACGTGCAGACTCCGCACAGACAGCCACCCAAGCCGAGAAACAAACCTGAGTCCCTGGTGCTATAATGGTTGTCCACAGGGAGAATGTGGACAGCCATTAGCAGTCTTTTCCCCTGGTTTCTGTGGCTATGGCTCATCTTTCATTCCCTCACCCTGCAGTATAAATATCTCCCAATTCTTTTTGCTTTGATAAAGGGTCATCTGGACTCAATATTGCAAATATCTCTGACATGAAGTGATGTCCATCTTTGTGCGGGGCAAACGTGCTCCATTTGGACAGAAGGTGAAGGGCCGGAACAGATGTGCCCCTAAAAAAGATGACGACGATGTGGGGGCGGGGCTTTGGGCGGTGCACGCAGAACGCAGAGGCGGTTGGGCTTGCACATGCGCATTGCAGCGGGAGTGTTTTGTTGACGGAAGCGCGCGGCTTCTTCTCTTGATCTGAATCAGATTTGAAAGGGGGGACGGTTAACGGTCGGCGGCGTTGTCATGGCTGCAGGGGCGGGGCTTGTCAACCGGGCGCGCTGGCACAAGTGGACCCTCGAGCTTAACCTGAGTGGCAGCAGCAGGTGCGGAGGCCGCGCGGGGTGCCGGGGGCTCGAGTAGGAGGCAAGCCGGGTCAGCCCGTCTCTCCCGAGGGGAGGCCACCGCACACTGACCCGGGGATGTGGCACCAACCCAAAACTTCCCAACCCCGGGTTTTTCACGCGTCTTTTACCCCTCACCGAGCTCCTGATCACAAAGCAGCCCCTCAAATCCCCCAGAAACCACTCAGACCCCACTTGGCATCTTTTCCCCAGGTCATGACCCTGAGATGCCCTTTTGGTTTCAGCCCCTCCACCTGATCAGGTGCCAACTGCGGTGGTGGTTGGAGGAACGATTGCTCGTTTCCAGGGCCCGGTGCTGAACTGGATCTCTCTCAATGTCCCGCAGTGTTTGTTTTCAAGATACAATTTGGTACATCTGGTGATTTGTCACTTTGTCCCTCAATGGAGGGTAAGTGGATTGGCACCCTGATTATCAATTGGCACTAATCCACTTCTGCCACCCTCCATTCCCGTGGCAGTTCAGTGGACACAACGGCAGTGTGTGTCCGAGGTTTGCCCAAGCTTTAGTTCATGTTGGCACTATTGTCACCATGTTGGGTCCTCAACAGAGAGACTCCCTCTTTAAAGAAGGTCTTGAAAGGGTGACCAATTTATGTTTTCTGTTTCTCACAGGAGCCGTGATCAACAGTGTGGCCAGAGAGACTCCATGTACCCAGTCGCATATTCGGACAAACAGCTACCGGACATCTGCGTCCAAGAAACAGACCGGATCCTGGTTGAGAAAGTAAGTTGGATTTGAATGTGTCTTTAGTGTGTGGCTGACAACGCCCCTGGTTTGTCCACGGTGGTGAAGTACCTTGGTGAACCACAGCAGCCTGTGTGATAAAGGGTTAATCATCATGCTTACTTCAAGGCCTGGATATAAGATCAGCATATGGCCTCCCCTAACCGGCCCCCTTTACTGATACCCTGCTCACTTTCTGTTTTCAGCGCTGCTGGGACATCGCCTTGGGCCCATTGAAACAGCTGCCCATGAATCTGTTCATCATGTACATGGCTGGCAACACCATCTCCATCCTCCCTATCATGATGGTGTGCATGATGGCCTGGAGACCCATACAGGCCTTGATGTCCATGTCTGCAAGTGAGTATTGTATTGAATCTGCAGCTCAGAAACAGCTCTGAACCGGCATCACTTGACTGTAGCTTAGAATAGAGTTCTGGGAGTTGGGTAATTAAGGGAGTTAGAGAAGAAAGGGAAAGGGGTGCTGTTTTGCTTTCTAACTTTCTCAGCCGTCAGGAAGTGATCTTACTCTTCTACAGGAGAAGAAGCTAGATTTTTGGTGAGGATCTGCTAAGTGACTACGGTTTATTCTATTATTAAGGATTAAAATAGTACAGCAACTGGTGGTAAGGTTAATAAAATACTTAAAAACTAAAATACTTGAAAACAAAAATAAAATATGTAATTAGGTAAAATAATTAAACAGTTTATTCGCACACATTAAAGATGTGTCACAGCTGCAGCATGTGGGAGCTCCTGGCTGTCAGTTTGATCCAGGGCAACCATGTCTGCAGTCAGTGAAGTTCGAGCAGCTCTGGTTCAGAGTTTATGAGCTGGAGGCTGAACTACAGACACTGCAATGCATCAGGGAGGGGGAAAGTTACCTGGATTCTTTGTATCAGGGAGCAGTCACACCTCTTGGCCCAGGGTCTGCTGATTTGGTCAGTGGTCAGGAACAGGAAAGTGAGGCAAACTTGTCCAGCCAGTTTGAGGTATTTTCAGCTTGTTTGGATGAATGGGAGCTGCAGGATGGATGAGCCAATTACCCATGGCACTGTGGTACAGGAAGCCATTCTAGTGAGGGGAGCAAAAAGGATTGCAGTGATAATGGGGGACAGTATAGTCAGAGGGATTGGCACATTCTCTGCAGTAAAGAATGTGAATCAAGGCAGCTGTGGTGCCTGTCTGGGGCCAGTGTTCAGGACATCTGATCAGGGCTGGAGAAGAAATTTCAGTGGGGAGGGGAAGGTTCCAGTTGTCCTCGTCAATGTAGGTATAAACAACAGAGATAAAGGAGGAGGTTTTCAGTGTCGATATGAGGACCTAAGCACTAAATTAAGAAGCAGAACCTCAATGGTTATAATCTCTGAATTATTACCTGAGCCACATGCTAATAGGTATAGGACAGATCAGATCGGAGGGATGAATGCGTGACTGAAAGGCTGCGTTAAAGTTTATTTATTAGTATCACAAGTAGGCTTACGTTAACACTGCAATGAAGTTACTGTGAGAATCCCCGAGTCGCCACACTCCAGTACATGTTCGGGTACAATGAGGGAGAATTTAGCGTGGCCAGTGCACCTAACCAGCACGTCTTTCAGACTGGGAGAAACCGGAGCACCCGGAGAAAACCCACACAGATACAGGGTGAACGTGCAAACTCTGCACAGATAGTGACCCAAGGGGTGGCACAGTGGTTAGCACTGCTGCCTCACAGCGGCAGGGACCCAGGTTCGATTCCAGACTCGAGTGACCGTGTGTGTGGAGTATTCATGTTCTCTGTCTATCTCCGGGTCCTCCGGTTTCCTTCCACAGTTCAAAGATGTGCGGGTTAAATTGATTGGCTATGGTTCGTTGTCCCATAGTGTCAGGGGGACTAACAGAGTAAATACATTGTGTTACAGGGATAGGGCCTGGGTGGGATTATGGTCGGTGCAGAAGCGATGGGCTGAATGGACTCCTTCAGAATTGTAGGGATTCTAAGCCAGTATAGAACCGAGTCCCTGGTGTTGTGCGGCAGCAGTACTAACCACTGTGCCGCCCTAACTGGTGTGGGAGGTGGGTTCTGGTTCATGGGACACTGACATCAGTACTGGGTAAAGTGGGATCTGTACCATTGGGACAGTCTACATCTGTACTGTGCTGGGGCCGGTGTTCTTGCGAACCCCATGATGAGGAAAATAGAGATGGTTTCAAACTAAATAGTGGAAAAGGAATCAAATTTGAGGCAAGGAATGAAATTTATATGAATGACTGGATGAAGGGATGTTTGGCAAATTTGCCGATGACACACAGATAGATGGGAAAGTAGGTTGTGAAGAGGACATACAGAGAGTACAGAAAGATAGAAAGGTTAAGTGAGTGGGGAAATATCTGGCAAATGGAGTAGAATGTGGGCAAATGTGAGATTGTCCATTTCGGCAGGAAGAATGAAAAATAAGCATTTTGTCTAAATTTTGAGAGATTGCAGAGCTCAGAGATTCAGAGGGATAGAGTCATAGAGGTTTACAGCATGAAAACAGGCCCTTCGGCCCAACTTGTCCATGCCGCCCTTTCTTTTTTAAAACCCCGAACCTAATCCCAATTGCCCGCATTTGGCCCATATCCCTCTAAACCCATCGTACCCATGTAACTATCTAAATGCTTTTTTAAAGACAAAATTGTACCCGCCTCTGCTACTACGTCTGGCAGCTTGTTCCAGACACTCACCACCCTCTGTGTGAAAAAACTGCCCCTCTGGACACTTTTGTATCTCTCCCCTCTCACCTTAAACCTATGCCCTCTAGTTTTAGACTCCCCTACCTTTGGGAAAAGATATTGACTATCTAGTTGATCTGTGCCCCCTCATTTTATAGACCTCTAGAAGATCATACCTCAGCCTCCTACGCTCCAGAGAAAAACGTCCCAGTCTATCCAGCCTCTCCTTATAACTCAATCCATCAAGTCCCGGTAGCATCCTGGTAAATCTTTTCTGCACTCTTTCTAGTTTAATAATATCCTTTCTATAATAGGAACTGCACACAGTATTGCAAGTGCGGCCTTACCAATGTCTTGTAAAACTTCAACAAGACATTCCAACTCCTGTATTCAATATTCTGACCAATGAAACCAAGCATGCTGAATGCCTTCTTCACCACTCTGTCCACCTGTGACTCCACTTTCAAGGAGCTATGAACATGTGCCCCTAGATCTCTTTGTTCTGTAACTCTCCCCAACGCCCTACCATTAACTGAGTAAGTCCTGCCTTGGTTCAATCTACCAAAATGCATCACCTCGCATTTGTCTAAATTAAACTTCATCTGCTATTCGTCAGCCCACTGGCCCAATTGATCAAGATCTGGGTGTCTGAGTGCATAAATCACAAAAGGCTAATATGCAGGTACAGCAAGTAATTAGGAAAACTAATAGAATGTTATCATTCATTGTGATGGGAATTAAATACAGAACTAGGGAGGTTATGCTTCAGTTGTACAGGTCACTAGTGAGACCACATCTGGAGTACTGTGTGCAGTATTGGTCAGCTTATTTAATCATAGAAATCATAGAAACCCTACAGTGCAGAAGGAGGCCATTCGGCCTATCGAGTCTGCACCAACCATAATCCCACCCAGGCCCTACCCCCACATATTTACCCGCTAATCCCTCTAACCTACACATCTCAGGACTCTAAGGGGCAATTTTCTTTTTAACCTGGCCAATCAACCTAACCCGCACATCTTTGGACTGTGGGAGGAAACCGGAGCACCCGGAGGAAACCCACGCAGACACGAGGAGAATGTGCAAACTCCACACAGACAGTGACCCAAGCCAGGAATTGAACCCAGGTCCCTGGAGCTGTGAAGCAGCAGTGCTAACCACTGTGCTACCGTGCCGCCCCTTGTGTTAAGGAAGTGTTCAAGTATGCTGGATATCAAGTATGTTCAAGTATGCTGGAGACAGTTCAGAGACGGTTTACCAGACTAATACCTAAAATGGATGGGCTGTGTTATGAGGGAAGGCTCTCACATGTTCCTGAACTTCCTGCTTTTCCATTCTCGCTCTCAGTCTTTAGGGTCCTGGGGAATTCGAATCAGCACTGGCTGCAGCGTCTCATCTACTTCATCGGCAACCTGCTGGGGTTGGCCCTGGCCATCTACAAGTGCCAGGCAATGGGGCTGCTGCCCACACATGCCTCTGACTGGCTGGCATTCATCCAGCCACCCCAGGTGAGATCCGCACTCTGTATGTGAGGGGGAGCCAGGAAAATAGGAAGAGGAAACCATTCAGGGCTGTGGAGCCTGAGAGGTTGAGTAGATTGGGCCCAATTCTTTTTATTCATTCGTGGGACATGGGCATCACTGGCTGGTCAGCATTTATTGTCCATCCCTGGTTGCTCTTGAAGGGCAGTTGAGAGTCAACCACAGGAAATCTGCCGCCCTTACCTGGTCTGGCCTGCATGTGACTCCAGAGCCACAGCAACGTGGTTGACTCTCAACAGCCCTTGGGCAACTAGGGATGGACAATAAATGCTGGCCAGTCAGAGACGCCCATATCCCACGAATGAACAAAAACAAATGAGGGATGGGGGAAGAGTGCAGGGAAAGTGGGGATGTCTTTGGGAATTGAGAGATAGGAGGAAGAGTGTGGGGAAAGTGGTGATATCTTTGGGAATTGAGGGATGGGGGAAGACTGGGTAAAGTGGAGATATCTTTGGGAATTGAAGAATGAGGAGGAGTGCGGGGAAAGTGGAGATATCTTTAGGAATTGAGGGATGGGGAGGAGTGCAGGGAAAGCGGGGATATCTTTGGGAATTGAGGGATGGGAAGGAGTGCGAGGAAAGTGGGATATCTTTAGGAATTATGGGATGAGGGAAGACTCCGGGGAAAGTGGAGATATCTTTGGGAATTGAGGGATGGGGAGGAATGCGGGGAAAGTGGAGATGAGGTTGATGATGAATAGTGGAGCAGGCTCGACAGAAGCTATTCCCACTCCGATTCTTACCACCTTCTCCTTTCACACAGAGAGTGGAGAACATGGGCGGGGGCCTGGTCCTGTGATGGTCCCACTCTCCTCCTATCGCTCACTGAGACACGGCCCGAGGACGATCGACACCGGACATAACCTGCTGCCGTCTGGCTAACCTGAGACCAGGCTTTCTGTAGGTAACATGCCCTCCCATCATTGCCCCCCCCCACACACACACAAACATTGGCCCGTGTACCTGTGACCGATGTGGAATGGCCGGAGATATTGACAGCAGGGACTGTGTATTTTTTCACTGGGGATTCAGTTGTTTATCATGTTGACCCCCTTTGCTGAGCCTCGGATGAGGGGCCTGTTCGGGTTGACGATGGGACTGGAGGTTCCTGGATCAGTCATTCCCAGCTTATCTTGGTGCCTCTCATTCTCTCTCACCCAGGTCAGAAGGTCACAGATTTGTGTAACCTGTTCCTGAGATTCAAGCTGCTGTAACAGGTTCTCCCAGGGGTCCCTCAAACCATCTCTGAAATTAAGTTCCCTGGCTGTGTGTTGCATCATGCCTTGTGGGATCTTGCTGTGCAGTCACCATCTCTTCCTACAGAACGACAGGCGGGAACATCGAAAGGAGGGAATGATTTAGCTCCTGTGCTTGTTCTGGGCTGTTCCAGTCCGCTCTGAATCAACACAGCAGCTTCCTGTTTCCCAAACACAGTCACTGCTGTTCACCTAGGAAACCCGGCAGGCACTGCACACAGCAGATCCTACAAACTGTTGGATAACCACCAAATGTTAGGCTGTTTGAAGGATAAAGATCGGCCCTCGGAAACCAGCGGGAGCTCTCCTTCGCTCCATCCAGTAATGGTCGTGGGATTTTACTATCCACCTGACACAGCAGTGAGTGAGGAGGGGGGGAGCTTGGTTTCACTTCCTCAGCACTGACAGCTGGAGGCAGGTGATTGACAGTGTAGTGTGTGCAGCTGACTGTGTGCCCACCTGGGCAGCATGGTGGCACGGTGGTTAGCACTGCTGCCTCACAGCGCCAGGGACCTGGGTTCGATTCCAGCCTTGGATAAATCATAGAATCCCTACAGTGCAGAAAGAGACCAATCGGCCCACCGAGCCTGCACCAACAACAACCCCACCTAGGCCCTATCCCCATAACCCCACGTATTTACACTGATCATATCCCCGACACTAAGGGGCAATTTAGCACGGCCAATCCACCTCAATCGCACGTCTTTGGAGTGTGGGTGGAAACCGGAGCAACCGGAGGAAACTCTCACAGACACTGGGAGAATGCACAAACTTCACACACACTTCACACAACCTGAGGCTTGATTTGAACCCAGGTCCCTGGTGCTGTGAGGCAGCAGTGCTCCCCATTGTGTCGCCCGTGTCTGTGTGGAGTTGGCACGTTCTCCCCGTGTCTGCATGGGTTTCCTCCGGGGGCTCTGGTTTCCTCCCAAACTTCAATATGTGCTGGTTAGGTGGATTGACCATGCTAATGCTAAATTGCTGCTTTATGTAACAAAATATGTGGATCAGGGTGATTAGTGGGGTAAATATATGGGGTAACGGGAATAGGGCCTGGGTAAGATGCTCTGTCAGAGAGTCAGTGCAGACTCAAAGGGCTGAATGGTCTCTTCTGCACTGTAGCAATCCTACGATTTTGTCTGTGAGCAGGCACGCTTGTGTCTGAGTGTGTGTCTGTGTGGGTGTACACGCATTTCAGTTCATGTGTGTGTGTGTACCTGTGTGCAAGCACATACACACACACACACACAAAACATGTATGTCTGCTTTCGCTTTATTTAATGATTGTGTTTGAGTCGTTCCTCTGTGTGTGTTTGTGGGGGGAGGGGGGTGCGGGGAGGTGGTCACTAATCCTCCCCCTCCCCATTCTGAGACTACACCCGAAGCAGGAGTGAACGGAAGAGGCCGGAGGCGAATCGATAACCTCGAGGTGAGTGAGGAAACAGTCAGTGTGAGTTTGATGCTGCTGTGAAGAATGTGTCATGTCTTTTCACTGATTCTGTAACTGTGGAAATAAAGAGTTTGAGCAAAATGGGATAAAAGCAAATTACTGCGGATGCTGAATCTGAAACCAAAAGAGAAAAAACTTTGTCAAAGGGTCATCCAGACTCGAAACATCAGCTCTTTTCTCTCCTGACAGATGCTGCTAAACCTGCTGAGATTTTCCAGCGTTTTCTCTATTGCTTTCAGCAAAGCGGGGCCTCTGTAAAATGACAGCAGACAAAGACGAGACTCAGATTTCACTGACTTCACCAGCTTAAGACTCTCTTGTTCCACTTTAAACTCTGCAACACTCTCGCCTTTTCTCTCCCACAATATTCAGGCTTCAGTAACCCGAGCTGGTGGTTAAATAACCATTCCCTATTTGCTGACTCATTTCACCATCACTCCTGTTCTTCCAGCACAATCCTGATCCCCACTTCCACTGCTGAAGAACACTAACAGACATCCCTCCCTCCGTGTTCGAGTCTTCAATGTTCACCTTTTCAGTTGGGTAGGGTTTCAATTGAGAATCAGAACACATCCCATTTCCATCTCCTCGTGGTGTCTGGGCCAGATCAGGTAAATTTTCCATTAAAAGGTCTGTTTAATCTTTCTCCCCAAAGTCCAGCATCTACAAGGCACAACTCTTCTGTCTAATTGAATAAGCTCCAATTTTCTGAATTAGTGCAGCTCCAACAACTCAGGAAGCTCAACACCATCCAAGACAAAGCAGCTTGATTGGCAATCCTTCTACAAACATCTACTCCCTCCAACACTGACTCACGTGGCAGCTGTGTGTACCACCTACAAGATTCACTGCAAGCACTCACCAAGGCTTCTTTGACAGCATCTTGCAAACCCGCAACCTCCAGCACCTTGGAGAAGGGCAGCAAATGCATGGGAACATCATCACCTGCACGTTCCTCTCCAAGTCACTCACCATCTATACTCAGAGATTGATTACAATGTGAAATTCACTGCCACAGGAACTAGCTGGACAACTCATCGTTTAAAAAGGAAATGTGATGAGTACATGAGGGAAAGGAGATTAGAAAGATGAGCTGAAAGGCTGAAATGAGGGAGATGGAATGGGAGGTGTCTTGTATGAAATATAAACCCCAGCACAGACTAGTTAAACCGAACAATGTCTTTCTGGTCTGGATATTCATAGAATCCCTACAGTGTAGAAGGAGGCCATTCGGCCCATTGAGTCTGCACCCACCACAATCCCACCCAGGCCCTCTCCCCATAACCTCGTGCATTTATCCTAGCTAGCCCCCCTGACACTCAGGGCAATTTAGCATGGCCAATCCACTTAACCCACACATCTTTGGACTGTGGAAGGAAACCGGAGCAAACCCATGCAGACACGGGGAGAATGTGCAAACTCCACACAGACAGTGACCCAAGCCGGGATTCGAACCCGTGAGTCAGCAGTGCTAATCACTGTGTCGCCCAAGAATGAGAGAATTGTCTGTGATTCAATGTAATCTCTGACCGGTTCTTGATCAGTAAGTTCCACCATTTGCACTGCACCGGTTCAGAGTATAACCTGATGCTGAGTAATCACGCTGAGATTCTGCCATGTGTAACGTCATGAATTGTAACATGGTCATTGAAATTGGTGCGCAGAAATTTTCATCAACCAGATCCACTTTCGAAAATGTTCTCCCAAAAAATGCGCTCTCTCAGATCTTTTCAGCAAGGATCCACTTCCAGGATTTCAATCTCTCCTTTCACTATTCTTCTGCCTTAGATTATCACATGCATTCAAGCTTCCACGCAATCTCTCAGGTACCCAGCCATGTCAACAGAACACTACTGTTTCACAGGTGGTACCAAAGTCCCCAAGCTTAGGATTACTTCAGAGTCTGGCTTTTCACCAGCCAACATCACCATGTGTGTTGCCTTTAACTGGAAACCACTCTTTGCCCCTTTAACTTCAGGGAACAGAATCTTGTTCAGATTCCCTTTGACTTCAGTTTTCCTCAGACTTTTTTCATGCCCTGATTTCTAGAACTATCTGTTCTTAAACTTCTGGGACTTTCTTTCTTGCCCTTACTCCATTGTTGTGCCTCATGTTTCTGGCAGTTTCCTCTTCAGCTAACTCAGAAATTCTTTCTAACCCAAAATGGCCACTGGTTGCCAAGTAACAACCTAATCTTTCTTTACACTTGTGTGTTTTCACATTGTAAATTCTCTAAACAGAATACGGGCAGTTTGAAATGAAACCAAAACCTCATACATGCAAACACCTTTATTTAACATTAATCTATGAAAGTTTTAACCCTTCTGTACACAGAAACACCGAATTAAACTAACTTAAATCTATACCTTATTTCTAATATCCAATAATACAAATATAGATTACTAAATCTACTGCTTGACAGAGAGAAACTAAAGAAAGATGAGTTTAAGCTTGGGAAAATTGTTAGACACAGTTTGAGCCAGTGGAAGGGAGGGAAACAGCAGAGGCAGCTGATCAGGTTGTCTCCATTTTAGTGACAAAGGAGCTCCATGAGCTCCTCAGACTTGTTGTTATCGGTGAGGATGGAGGAGAGAGGGAGAACCCTTCAAAAGGAACGAAAACAGAAAATGCTGGGACGGTAGGTTTTGTCTGTATGGTGCGCAAGAAACAATACTGTTCACTGTATCCCAATACATGCAACAATAATAAATCAAACAAAAAATCAGATCAAAATAAGGTACTGTAGATACTGGAAATCGAACCTCAAAACTGAGTGAATCTCTTCCCAAACTCAGAGCTGGTGAATAGCCTCTCCCCAGTGTGAACTCGCTGGTGGACAGTGAGTTGAAATGATTCCCTGAACCCCATCTCACAGTAAAAGCAGCTGAATGGTCTCTCATCAGTGTGAACACATTGATGACACATCAGTTTTCCATAGCTTTTATCGCAGTTCTCACAGTCTGGGCATTTAAAAGGTCTCTCCCCAGTGTGAAGCGGGGATGGTTGGAGGGGAGATTATAGAGTGAATCCCTTCCAAAAGTGTCCTGGACCAGAACCCATAAATTATGTTCGGAAGCCAGATTAGATCCAAACAAAGTTTTCTATTTTGGCATAAATGTGAGGATCGGAGGCTTCACTCCAGGAGTAATTCCACTGACAAATTAGGAATCTTTCATGGTCAAACAAACTTTATTTAATAACAGCTTAAATATAATTCCAAAAAATGAAGCAGCTTAACTATTAACAGTTGAACAATATTTAACAGTGAAAGGAAACAACTTTAATTTTTAATTTAGCACAATTTCAGTTCCAAATATGCAACATTCCTCAGAGATGTAGATCCCACTTCAGTTACAGTTAGAGACCATAAATATACTTGCTATAATGAGTATAGACTGTCCTGAAGCTTTCAGAGAGAAGACAAGTCTTAGAGCAGCCTGTAGAAACCCTCCATCTTCAAACAGTCCCCGGTGTGCTTCCAGCTCTGACAGGTATCTGAAACTCTCCTCACAGTCTGTACATTTTCATGGTTTCTCCCTAATTTTAAATCCAATCACAATAGTTCGTTGTGAATTCGCTGGTGCGTCAGAAGATTCGATGAGGTAACGTATCCCTTCCCACACTGCAAGCAGGTGAATGGCCTCTCCCCAGTGTGAACCCGCTGATGTATTGCTAGTTTAGACGACTGATTGAATCCCTTCTCACACACAGAGCAGATGAATGGCCTCTCCTCTGTGTGGATTCGCTCATGTGTTGCTAGGTTGGATGAGTGATTGAAGCCTTTCCCACACACAGAGCAGATGAATGGTTTCTCCCCAGTGTGAACTCGCTGGTGTGTCAGCAGAGTTGATGACCGACTGAATCCTTTCCCACACACAGAGCAGGTGAATGGCCTCTCCCCAGTGTGAATTCGCTGGTGTGTGAACAAGGTGGCTGACTGAGCAAATCCCTTTCCACACTGGGAACAGGTGAATGGCCTCTCCCCAGTGTGAACTCGCTGGTGTTTCAACAAAGTAGATGAGTCAGCAAATCCCTTCCCACACTGGGAGCAAGTGAATGGCCTCTCCTGAGTGTGAGTTCGCTGGTGTATCAGCAGAGTGGATGAGTGAGAAAATCCCTTCCCACATTCAGAGCAGCTGAACGGTTTCTCCCCAGTGTGAACACGCTGGTGTATTGCTAGGTTGGATGACTGATTGAATCCCTTCCCACATTGGGAGCAGGTGAACGGCCTCTCCTCAGCATGAGTCCTCTGGTGTATATGTAAGCTGGATAACTGAGTGAATCCCTTCCCACACTGGGAGCAGGTGAATGGCTTCTCCCCAGTGTGACTGCGTCGATGAGTTTCCAGCAGGGATGGGTAATTGAATTCCTTCCCACAATCCTCACACTTCCATGCCATCTCCCTGTTGTGACTGCAATTATGTTCCCAAAGGCCAGATGATTGGTTGAAGTCTTGTCCACAAACAGAACACATGTACAGTTTCTCCCCACTGTGAGTGGTGCTTTTTTCTTCCAATTTCAAAATACAATGATATTCAGGTTACAATAAATTGACTGACTCCATCAGGTTCTGATATCATGTTTTGTTTCAGTTTCTCAACTGCAAATCTTCCTCTTGTAAACCCCTGTGAAATTGATTTAAAACAGAAAAAAGTGAGTGAGAAAGAACCCACAAAAACACAACGGTGGGTTGTGAAATTGAGCTGAATGCATCTGGTAATTTGTGGAGCTGCCGTGAGGAAAGCTGCTGGATTGTCACACAAACCCAACTGGTTCGCTGATGTCCTTCAGGGAATGAAACCTGCCACACAGCCTGGGTCTACACAGGACTTTGGGAGGAGATAGAGAGAAGTAGGAGTGGCTGAGGTGAAGGCAAGGGATTTTATACATCTACAACTTGACAAGAACTTTGACAGAATCTCACAAACCCTCAACTCCACCAAGATAGCAGATGGATATAAACACCATCACCTCTGAGTTCCTCCAACCCACACACCATCCTGACTTATCTGACTTCCAGTACTAAACGAACAGAAATTTCTTTCATATAAATACTGGGAAGACTGAACCCACTGTCTTCAGTCCCCTCTCCAAGCTCCACTTGCTCGCCAACAACTCTATCCCTCTTCCTGGCAACATGTCTGACCTGAACCAGGCTGTTCACAACCCTGGTGAAATATTTCACCCCAAGATGAGCTTCCAGCCACACATCCACATCATCATCACTATTTCCATCTCAGTGACATCGCCCGACTCCACCCCAGTCTCAGCTCATCTGGAATTCTCATCCATTCCATTCTGATGTGAAACTCAGGGGAATGGGAATATAGAGAGGGAATGGGACTGGCTGAATTGCTCCAAAGAGGGTTGGCATGGATTTGAGTTGCCAAATGGATTCCTTTTGTGTTGTAATGTCTCCATCAGTGGAAATAGGTAACGTTGACACAGTGCCTTTTATATATCAAGACGTGAAATAGGGATTCATAAATAACATAGCACGTATCATATAACTACATTAAACATATCTCTGTCCCAGGCGAATTTACTGTTCATTCAAACAGCCTTCTCCTGGGAAAACTCCCCCTTTAATTGTGAACATTAGGTAAGAGGCTATCCTATTCTCCAGATAAATAAATGCGACAACCTGAGGGAGCCAAAAGATGTCAATATCTTTGAGAGAGAAAGAAAAAGATACCTGGGCCTAATCCTGCTAATTCCGATGTTCGTCTGTAATCGTTCCAGAGTCTGCAGCCTCCCTGGATTCACTTCCTTTCCCTTCAGTTGCTGCAAGTCCCCAATTTCCCCCAGAATGAGAAAAGAAATGGAAAGGGGGAAACATTGATTTCCTCCCAGATGTTACACAGGCGGAAGTTTCACTCTGAAAATCATCAACAAACTTCCGCATTGTGACGTCAATGGAGGCCTGCCTATATCAGCCAATATGAACCAGTCTGCACCGCAGTGACATCTTCGGGTTCCAGTGCCCTGCGGAGACGGGAGCCCCGCCCCCACCCATTGTTCCCCTCCCCCTACACCTCCTCCAGCCAAGGTTTCCAGGCAACCGGCTGGCGGCTCCGGCCAGAGTGAGAAGCCGCTCGGTGATCTCCCCCTCCCCCCTCTCTCTCCGGCGGCTGCGGCTCCAAAAAGAGATCGAGAGCGACCGCTGGCGGCAGCCGCACTGCGCCTGCTCCGGACAGCTCGGCTCAGCAGCACTCTCTGCGCCTGCTCCGGACAGCTCGGCTCAGCAGCGCTCTCTGCGCCTGCTCCGGACAGCTCGGCTCAGCAGCGCTCTCTGCGCCTGCTCCGGACAGCTCGGCTCAGCAGCGCTCTCTGCGCCTGCGCGCTGGTCTGCCAGCTGAGGGAGTGGGGGAGGGGACTTTGCAAAATCTCTTCCCATCATTTTCTTCCAAGTCCCGCAGTTTGATTTGAAACAGAACAGCTTCTGTTTGTAGCTTCACCACAGACTCAAACTTCACCACAGACTCAAACTTCACACACAGACTCAAACTTCACACACAGACTCAAACTTCACACACAGACTCAAACCTCCTCCTCTGGACAACATCTGTGAGGAAAACACTTTCTTTCTCCCCCTGGGAAATGCAGAGACAGAGAAATTCTCTGGAACTGGAATTAGAGCCAAATATACTGAGGGGGAAATGTTTGTGATTTTGTGGAACCTGTTTTTATTGTCTGAGCTTTTTAAAGTGTAATTTATCTTGTCTATTCAAATACTGTTTATCTCTTTGCATGATTTAGTGATGCTGGTTTTAGATTGATTTGTAAAGTATTTTTTTCAATGTGTAATCTTGTCCTTCAGTATTCCATTAGAACTTTCTGGAAATTTGTTTACCTTTTAGATTAGTAACAACAGAGATATATCTTGTGTTCAAATATTTGGTATATTTATGTTTCGGTAATAAGATTCATTGTTTTATTCTTGTAATATAGCATGTAGTTACGTTATATAGTTCCAGTCAAAGAGACATTACAATTCAGAAAGATTGCTTTTAAAATCTGGAGTAAATATAGTTTTCTCAAATCCCTTTCCCATCATCTCTCTAATTAAGAAATGCGGCACTGTATACCACATGTTTTTAGTCCAGTTATATTCAGAATTATCTGTTCTGAATTTCTGTCCAGGTGATGATTTTTGTCAACTTCTTTTACAGGATAATGGAGGGAAGGATTTACAGATTGGAATCTCAAAGGAAACGTCAAGTGAAGAATTAACAGAATTGTCCGATTATTGGGACCAGAATATTATCGGCATTTGACTCCAGGAGAAATGTTTCTCTCTTCTATCTGCTTCAAAAGATTTTAAACATTGGTGTAACACATACACACACACCAACCGCAACTAGTCAGCAAACCTGAGAGATACAAGGACACTGGCACCATGGAGAAACTGTGGAAATGTGGACATTGTGGGAAGGGATTCAGATTCCCATCGTAGCTGGAAATTCATCGGCGCAGTCACACTGGGGAGAGACCATTCACCTGCATCAAGTGTGCAAAGGGATTTACTAATTCATCCGACTTAATGACACACCAGCGGGTTCACACAGGGGAGAGGCCGTTCATCTGTTCGCAGTGTGGAAAGGGATTCTCTCGCTCCTCCAACCTCTGGATACACCAGCGAATTCACAGTGGGGAGAGGCCATTTACCTGCTCCAAGTGTGTGATGAGTTTCAGTCGGTTATCTCAGTTGCAGACACACAAGCGAGTTCACACTGGGGAGAGGCCATTCACCTGCTCTGAATGTGGAAAGGGATTCTCTCTCTCCTACAACCTACAGATACACCAGCGAGTTCACACTGGGGAGAGACCGTTCACCTGCTCTGAGTGTGGGAAAGGGATTCTCTCTCTCGTGCAACCTAGCGAGTTCAAACCAGGGAGAGACCGTTCACCTGCTCTGAGTGTGGGAAAGCTTTCGCTACTTCATCTGACCTGCTGAGACACGAGCAAGTTCACACAGGGGAGAGGCCATTCAGCTGTCTAGAGTGTGAGATGAGATTTAATCGATTATCTCACTTGCAGACACACCAGCGAGTTCACAATAGGGAGAGGCTGTTCAGCTGAGTGAGAAAGCATTCATTGATTCATCCAACCTTCTGACACACCAGTGTCTTCATGCTGGGGAGAGACCATTCACTGGGTCTGTGCAGGATGGCATTCACTCAGTTATCCAATCTGTCCAGATACCAGTGAGTCTACAAGTGATGACAGGGACTGGATTCTGCTGTTATTGCTGCTGTTATTCACATCCAGAACTGAACCATGTTCACTCTGACAGTTTTATTTTTATTCAGTGTGGGACATGGATGTCTTTCCGACTGGGAGGAGACCGGAGCACCGGAGGAAACCCATGCAGACACGGGGAGAACATGCAAACTCCACACAGACAGTGACCCAAGCCAAGAATCAAACCCGAGTCCCTGGCGCTGTGAGGCAGCAGTGCTCACCATAATATGATCGTAAACTAATAATAATAGAAATGTGCTGAATTAGAAAACCATAAAAAATGGTCCGCCAATCACTTCAGTCTCCACAGTTGCACGGTTTTTCCCTAATGTGATTGAGAACGGAGTTGTTTCCTTCCATGTACAAAATTCTCTGCTGTTCAGATAATCTGATGCTTTGTGCAAGTTTCCTGACCCCAAATCCTCCTCTTCTCAAACCAACTATATTCACACCTAAACAGAGCTGAAGTTATTTTTCAATTCAGCAGAAACAGACCCAAAGGAACATGGTTTAGTCTGAATATGCTCAACAGGAAAATACAATCACAATAGTTCCTTGTGAATTCGCTGGTGTCTCAGAAGAGTGGATGAGGTAACATATCCCTTCCCACACCGGGAGCAAGTGAATGGCCTCTCCCCTTTGTGAATTCGCTGGTATATTGCTAGGCTGGATGAGTCAATGAATCTCTTGCCACACACACAGTAGGTAAAAGGCCTCTCTCCAGTGTGAACTCGCTGGTGTACTGCTAGTTTGGACTATTAAATCCCTTCCCACGCTGGAGCAGGTGAATGGCCTCCTCTTTGTGAGTTCGCCAGTGTATTGCTAGGTTGGATGAATCAGCGAATCTCTTCTCACACTGGGTGCAGGTGAATGGCTTCTTCGCGGTGTGAACCCGCTGGTGTGTCAGTAGACTGGATGACCAACTGAATCCCTTCCTACACAAGAGCAGTTGAATGGCCTCGTCCCAGTGTGAATTTGCTGGTGTCTCAGCAGAGTAGATGAGTGAGCAAATCCCTTCCCACACTGGGGACAGATGAATGGCCTCTCCCCAGTGTGACTGCGTCAATGAGTTTCCAGCAGGGATGGGTAATTGAATTCCTTCCTTGGTTGAATTTAAAATACAGATGGAGCGTGAGAAGGTAAAATCCAAAACCAGTGTCTTGTACTTAAACTAAGGAGACTATAAAGGGATGAAGGAGGAGTTGGCTCAGGTAGACTGGGACAAAAACTTTATGGTGGGACAATTGAGGAACATAGAACATTACAGCGCAGAACAGGCCCTTCGGCCCACGATGTTGCACCGACCAGTTAAAAAAAAAAACTGTGACCCTCCAACCTAAACCAATTTCTTTTCGTCCATGAACCTATCTACGGATCTCTTAAACGCCCCCAAACTAGGTGCATTTACAACTGATGCTGGCAGGGCATTCCAATCCCTCACCACCCTCTGGGTAAAGAACCTACCCCTGACATCGGTTCTATAACTACCCCCCCTCAATTTAAAGCCATGCCCCCTCGTGCTGGATTTCTCCATCAGAGGAAAAAGGCTATCACTATCCACCCTATCTAAACCTCTAATCATCTTATATGTTTCAATAAGATCCCCTCTTAGCCGCCGCCTTTCCAGCGAAAACAATCCCAAATCCCTCAGCCTCTCCTCATAGGATCTCCCCTCCATACCAGGCAACATCCTGGTAAACCTCCTCTGCACCCTCTCCAAAGCCTCCACATCCTTCCTGTAATGTGGGGACCAGAACTGCACACAGTACTCCAAGTGCGGCCGCACCAGAGTTGTGTACAGTTGCAACATAACGCTACGACTCCTAAATTCAATCCCCCTACCAATAAACGCCAAGACACCATATGCCTTCTTAACAACCTTATCTACTTGATTCCCAACTTTCAGGGATCTATGCACACATACACCTAGATCCCTCTGCTCCTCCACACTATTCAAAGACCTCCCGTTAGCCCTATACTCAACACATCTGTTATTCCTACCAAAGTGAATTACCTCACACTTCTCCGCATTAAACTCCATCCGCCACCTCTCGGCCCAACTTTGCAACCTGTCTAAGTCTTCCTGCAAACTACGACACCCTTCCTCACTGTCTACCACACCACCGACTTTGGTGTCATCAGCAAATTTGCTAATCCACCCAACTATACCCTCATCCAGATCATTAATAAATATTACAAACAGCAGTGGCCCCAAAACAGATCCCTGAGGTACACCACTTGTAACCGCACTCCATGATGAATATTTACTATCAACCACCACCCTCTGTTTCCTATCCGCTAGCCAATTCCTGATCCAATTTCCTAGATCACCCCCAATCCCATACATCTGCATTTTCTGTAGAAGCCTACCATGGTGAACCTTATCAAACAGAGGAGGATTTTCAAAGCAATCTTTCACAGTGCTCAGCAAAAGTATATACCAGTGATAAAGAAGAAAAAGAGATAATCAGCCACTGATATCTGAGGAAATAAAGGAGGTATCAAATTGAAAGAAAATGCAGACAAAGTGGCAAAGATAAGTGGGAACCGAGAGGATCGGGAAATCTTTAAAGGTCAGCAGAAAGCCACGAAAAATGCTACAAAGAAAGGCAAGATGGATTATGAGAGTAAACTAGCTCAGAACATAAAAACAGAAAGCAAAAGTTTCGACAAATATATAAAACGAAAAAGAGTGGCGAAAGTAAACATTGGTCCTTTAGAGGACGAGAAGGGGGATGTAATAACTGGAAATGAGAAAATGGCTGGGGCATCGAACAGGTATTTTGTGTCAATCTTCACAGTGGAAGACACAAATAACATGCCAAAAATTGATGACAGGAAGGCTATGGCAGGTGAGAACCTAGAAACTCTCATTATCACGAAAGAGGTAGTGTTGAGCAAGTTAATGGGGCGAAAGGTAGACAAGTCTCCTGGCCCTGATGAAATGCATCCCAGGGGACTAAAAGTGATGGCGGAAGAAATAGCAAATGCACTAGTGGTAATTTACCAAAATTCGCTGGACTCTGGGGTGGTTCCCGCAGATTGGAATACAGCAAATGTGACACCACTGTTTAAAAAAGCAGGTAGACAAAAGGCAGGTATCTATAGGCTGGTTAGCTTAACTTCTGTAGTAGGGAAAATGCTTGAATCTATCATCAAGGAAGAAATAGCGAGACATCTGGATATAAATTGTCCCATTGGTAAGACGTAGCCTGGGTTCATGAACGGCAGGTCATGTTTGACTAATTTGGTGGAATTCTTTGAGAACATTACGTGCACAGTGGACAATGGGGAACCTGTGGATGTGGTGTATCTGGATTTCCAGAAGGCATTTGACAAGGTGCCGCACCAAAGACTGCTGCATAAGATAAAGGTGCACAGTGTTACGGGTAATGTATTAGCATGGATAGAGGATTGGTTAACTAACAGAAAGCAAAGAGTGGGGGTAAATGGGTGTTTTTCTGGTTGGCGATCAGTGACTAGTGATGTGCCTCAGGGATCAGTGTTGGGACCGCAATTGTTTACGATTTACTTCGATGATTTGGAGTTGGGGACCAAGTGTCGGGTGTCAAAATTCGCAGGTGACACTAAGAGCAAAGTGTGCAGAGGACGCTGAAAGTCTGCAAAGGGATATAGATAATCTAAGTAAGTGGGCGAGGGTCTGGCAGATGGAGTACAATATTGGTAAATGTGAGGTCATCCATTTTGGTAGGAATAACAGCAAAATGGACTATTATTTAAATGGTAAAAATTTGCAGCATGCTGCTGTGCAGAGGGACAGGGGTGTCCTTGTGCAGGAATCTCAAGGAGTTGGTTTGCAGGTGCAGCAGGTAATTAAGAAGGCAAATGGAATTTTGTTCTTCATTGCGAGAGGGATGGAGTTTAAAAACAGCGAGGTTATGTTGCAGCTGTCTAAGGTGCTGGTGAGGCCACACCTGGAGTACTGTGTACTGTTTTGGTCACCTTACTTGAGAAAGGATATACTGGCTCTGGAGGGGGTGCAGAGGAGATTCACTGAGTTGAGTTGAGAGGGTTGGCTTATGAGGAGAAACTGAGTAGACCGGGGCTATACTCATTGGAATTCAGAAGAATGAGGGGAGATCTTATAGAAACATATAAGATTATGAAGGGAATAGATAAGACAGAAGCAGGGAAGTTGTTTCCACTGGCGGGTGAAACTAGAACTAGGGGGCATAGCCTCAAAATAAGGGGAAGCAGATTTAGGACTGAGTTGAGGAGGAACTTCTTCACACAAAGGGTTGTGAATCTGTGGAATTCCCTGCCCAGTGAAGCAGTTGAGGGTACCTCATTGAATGTTTTGAAGGCAAGGATAGATAAATTATTGAACAGTAAAGGAATTAAGGGCTATGGTGAGCGGGCGGGTAAGTGGAGCTGAGTCCACAAAAAGATCAGCCATGAGGGCTCGAGGGGCCAGATAGAATCATAGAAACCCTACAGTGCAGAAAGAGGCCATCTGGCCCATCGAGTCTGCACCAACCACAATCCCACCCAGGCTCTACCCCCATATCCCTACACATTTACCCGCTAATCCCTCTGACCTACGCATCTCAGGACACTAAGGGGCAATTTTAACATGGCCAATCAACCTAACCCGCACATTTTTGGACTGTGTGACATAAGAACATAAGAAATAGGAGCAGGAGTAGGCCATCTAGCCCCTCGAGCCTGCCCCGCCATTCAATAAGATCATGGATGATCTGAAGTGGATCAGTTCCACTTACCCGCCTGATCCCCATAACCCCTAATTCCCTTACCGATCAGGAATCCATCTATCCGTGATTTAAACCTATTCAACGAGGTAGCCTCCACCACTTCAGTGGGCAGAGAATTCCAGAGATTCACCACCCTCTGAGAGAAGAAGTTCCTCCTCAACTCTGTCCTAAACTGACCCCCCGTTATTTTGAGGCTGTGCCCTCTAGTTCTAGCTTCCTTTCTAAGTGGAAAGTATCTCTCCACCTCTACCCTATCCAGCCCCTTCATTATCTTATAGGTCTCTATAAGATCCCCCCTCAGCCTTCTAAATTCCAACGAGTACAAACCCAATCTGCTCAGTCTCTCCTCATAATCAACACCCCTCATCTCTGCTATCAACCTGGTGAACCTTCTCTGCACTCCCTCCAAGGCCAATATATCCTTCCGCAAATAAGGGGACCAATACTGCACACAGTATTCCAGCTGCGGCCTCACCAATGCCTTGTACAGATGCAGCAAGACATCTCTGCTTTTATATTCTATCCCCCTAGAGATATAGGCCAACATCCCATTTGCCTTCTTGATCACCTGTTGCACCTGCAGGCTGGGTTTTTGCATCTCATGCACAAGGACCCCCAGGTCTCTCTGCACAGCAGCATGTTGTAATTTCTTTCCATTTAGATAATAATCCAATTTGCTATTATTTCTTCCAAAGTGAATAACCTCACATTTATCAACATCCCGAAACTGGAGTATCTGGAGGAAACCCACGCAGACATGAGGAGAATGTGCAAACTCCACACAGATAGTGACCCAAGCCGGGAATTGAACCCAGGTCCCTGGAGCAGTGAAGCAGCAGTGCTAACCACTGTGCTACCGTGCTGCCCCTACTCCTGCTCCTAGTTCTTATGTTCTTCCCACAATCCCCACATTTCCATGGCATCTCCCTCTGACTGCAAATTATGTTCCAAAAGGCCAGATGATTGGTTGAAGACTAAGACCTAAGACTTACCTGGATAGTAACATGAGCAGCCTGGGAATGGAGGGATACAAACGATTGGTCTAGTTGGACCAAGGAGCGGCACAGGCTTGGAGGGCCGAAGGGCCTGTTTCCTGTGCTGTACTGTTCTTTGTTCTTTGAAGCTTTCACCACACCTGGCGAAACCTCTGACGAACCTGACTAAAACTGAGGATAAAGTATTGGTGTCTGTAAGGGCTAAAACAATACCCTTGGCTTCCTTGTAGATCTGTGGCACCAAGTTCAAGACTCCTTCATGAATCATCCTCTTGGCCTCCAGCCTGTCAACTGTCCATGAGAATCTTATATGTTTCAGAATGTTCACTGCTCATTCTTCCAAACCTAATGAGTATAGGTGCAACCTTTCCCCAAAAGACGAGTTGGATTCTGCAGCATCACTTCCCCAAAACTGGAGAATCCCCCCCCCGAGGTCAAAGGACCTTTGTGTGGTCCACCCCCCGGCCTGCTACGATTCCTGTGGTGGGTGAAGACAACACCTTCATCTTAGGAATGGGCGTGGTGAACTTTCTCTGAACTCATTCCAATGAAAGAATATCATTCCATAAGTAGGGAGACCAGAACCGTACACAGTATTCCAGCTGCTATCTCAGCAATGTCCTGTGTAGGTGCAGCAAGTTCCCTTTTTCAAACTCCACCCCCTTGCAGTAAAGTCCAACACTCCATTTGCCTTCTTCTTTACTTGCTGTACCTTCATCCTATTTTTTCACGATTCATGTACAAGGACACCCAGATTCCTCTCTACGGCAGTATCCTTCAGTTTCTGTACATTTATACATTTTTTTGCTTCTCTATTCTTCCTGCCAAAGAGGAAAAGCTCCCACTTTCCCGCACTATACTCCATCTGCCATTTTTCTGTCCATTCAGGTAACTTATCTGTGTCCCTTACAGATTTTTTGTAATAACCTCACAACTTGCTTTTCTACCTATCTTTGTATCATCAATTCTGGCTTCATCCAAGTCATTGATCAAGGTGGCTGTTTTTCTCTCTCTCAGTTGTGGGTGATATTTGTCCCTATTCTCCTGGAAATTGAATGAATCTTGTTCCAAACTGGGTTCAATATCAGACATTTCAGGGAGTCAGGAATCATTCACCCCTGAACCTACACTGGTAAAACCCCAGGCAGTTCCTCAGTAAGGGTGTTTCTGGTTCCTCACCATATATTAGTCAGGATACTGAAACCCAGCATTTTTACAGTCCACTCCTGGAGGCCCCACTCCCTGAGCCGACAACATTCAGCAGTGTCAGTGCTGAAGTTTCACCGTGGGAGTGATTCCCAGAGTAACTGTCAATCAGATCACCATTGATGTCCAGGTTTGTGTATTTTTAGTTATCCTGATGTCTAACACACACACATCAATAAAACAGGGAATTCCTGCAAACAAACTGCAGCTTCTTCTCTATCTGGAGATCCAATATTTGTTGAATAATTGTCCCAGCGGTTAACAGGCTCCTGTGAACTCATCCAACTCGTATTTTAATACTGACTTTAACAAATATATTTTAAATAGGTTTATTTTAAATGAGTTAAAACCAGCCTTAAAATGGTAGATATAGTATAATAACCATAGTAATTTTCAGACTGGAAACTTTAACCTGCTGTTTCACTTTGATTTCGGAGCAGATCCCAGTTTTACACCAATCTCTGATTCATGTATCCAGCATTCACCGTCATTCTAAAAACAGAAGTTGCTGCAAAATCTCAGTAAGTCTGACAGTATCTGTAAAGACAGGAACAGTTAATGTTTCCAGTTGAATGTGACTCTTCTTCAGTGTCAAAACATTAGCTCTGTTTCTCTCTCCAGAGAGTCAGACCTGCTGAGTTTTTACAGCACTTCTTGTTTTTATTTACGAGTTCAGGACTCAGACAAGACAATCCACAATACAAATCTTACAACTGGGCCAGGGTTTATTAACATCAGCAGAAACAGACACCAATGAAAATGGTTGGGACCTCGATGTGATTAACAGCAAAATTCAGTCCTTGCAGTCACTCGTGAACATGATGGTGTTTCAGCAGGTGAGGTGACTGAGTGAATCCCTTCCCACACACGGAGCAGGTGAATGGCCTGTCCCCAGTGTGAATTCGCTGGTGCTTTACCAGGTTGGATGATTGACTGAATCCCTTGCCACAATCAGAGCAGGTGAATGGTCTCTCCCCAGTGTGAACTCGCTGGTGCCTCCGCAGGCTGGATGAACAAGTGAATCCCTCCCCACACTGAGAGCAGCTGAATGGTCTCTCCCCAGTGTGAACTCGCTGGTGTTTCCGCAGGCTGGATAACTGAGTGAATCCCTTCCCACAATGAGAGCAGCTGAATGGCCTCTCCCCCGTGTGAACTCGCTGGTGTGTCTGCAGGTGGGATGACCGAGTGAATCCCTTCCCACACTGAGGACATGTAAATGGCCTCTCCACCGTGTGAACTCGCTGGTGCCTCCGCAGGTGGGATGAACAAGTGAATCCCTTCCCACACTGAGAGCAGGTGAACGGCCTCTCCCCAGTGTGAACTCGCTGGTGTGTCTGCAGGCTGGATAAATGACTGAATCCCTTCCCACACTGAGAGCAGGTGAACGGTCTCTCCCCAGTGTGAACACGCTGGTGTGACTGCAGGCTGAATGACTGAGTGAATCCCTCCCCACACTGAGAGCAGGTGAATGGTCTCTCCCCAGTGTGGCTGCGCCGATGAGCATCCAGCAGAGAGGGGGCTCTGTATCTCTTCCCACAGTCCACACATTTCCATGGTTTCTCCATGGTGCAGGTGTCCTTGGGTGGACAATCAGTTGACGCCTTGTCCACACACAGAACACGAGTACAGGCTCTCCCCGCTGTGAATGGTGTGATATTTATTCAGGCTGTGTAACTGGTTAAAGCTCTTTAGTCCGTGCACTGGAAGACTCTCACTCGAGTGTGGCAGTGTGTTGGTGCTTTTCCAGTCACACTGATGGTCGAACTCTTTTCAAATCGACAAACTGGACAATCATTTCTCCTTCTGGATTCAATGGCCGATGATATTCAGCTCCCAAGGAATATAACTCTGTCAGATCTGACGTGATGTATGAGATTTCGGTCTGTGATTCCTCTTTCAATATCCTGTAAAATGAGTTTACAAAAGTCATCACTGTCAGTACAGGATAGAAATTCAGAACAGACAATTCTAGTTTCTATGGAACATTCTTTCCTCTCTCATTGCCCAAAGCTGTAAATCTCCATCCCACACACTCTCCCTCCATTCTCACTCTGCTGTATCTAATATTCACCCTCCCAATTCTCCTGAAGGTGCTGATTGAGGCCGATTGACAGATCCATGCTCACTGCTTCCTGTCCTGGACCCAGGGACCATAACAAATAGGAGCTGCAGTCGGCCATTTGGCTCATCGAGTCTTTTAAACTATTCAATGAGATAATTCGTTCATCGACCACAGCATTATTCTCCCCACACTAAACCCATATCCCTGGATATCTTCAATATCTAGAAACCAATCAATCTAACTCTTGAAAATAGTTGATGTCTGAGGCTTCACTGTCCTCAGGGGTTGAGAATTCCAAAGCTTTACCACATTCTTGAGTGAAGAAATCCCCCACATATTAGCTTTTGCTCCATCTTCTTGTCTGTTCCCCATAACCCTTGACACCCTTGTCAGTCAAAGATCTGTCTAACTGGAATATATTCAATGATCCTCAGCCTCCACTGGTCCCTGTGGAAGAGAAATCCAAAAGACTCATAACCCTCTGAGGGAAGAGACGTCTGGAAATATATAACGTAGCTACAGTTCCATATTACAAGATATTCAGAATGGTTGAGATATTTGCCTGTGATTCCTCATTCAAAATCCTGTGAAATGAGTTTGCAAAAGTCAGCACAGTCAGTATAGGATAGAAATTCAGAACAGACAATTCTAGTTTCTATGGAACATTCTTTCCTACTTCATTCCCAAAAAGTTATAAATCTCCATCCATATCTATGGATTCCATTTAAAAATGAAAGTGGATGGGCATTTGAAGGAAATAAACTTTCAGGAGAATGGGGATATAGAGTGGGAATGGGACTGGAATGTTATACAGAGAGTCAGCATGGACTCGAGTTACCAAATGGATTCCTTCTGTGCTGTAATGACTTTATGACTGGAAATGTATAACATCGCTACAGCATTATATTACAATGCAAGAAATAATAATAAATATATTTTATTACAGAAACATAAATAATATATTTAATCTGGGTACCATATAATAACACGAGACATATCTCTGTCCTATATTAATTTACTGTCCCCTTAAATGTCAGCCATCTCCTGCCCTTTAATTGTGAACATTTGGAAAGAGACCATCCTTTTAGACAGAAAGAAGATTAACGTTTCAGGGTGGGCAGAATGAATTACAGGGAATAAAAATGTCTCAGATTTTGTTGGTCAATATAAGCTCAGAAGTGGAAGGGAAATGATCTCCAGTGGAAGAGAAACAATTCCTGAACATTGTAAGACTAAGCTGGTAAATCAGCAGTGAATAGAGTTGTGAAGTGGTAAAAACCTCATCAAGACATAGCTTGCTGAAATAATAGTTAAAATACACCCATTATAAGAGGCAGAGGAAGGTAGACAATGGCAGAGAGCTGATCAGGAAGGGCAGAGGTGAAACAGAGAAATGGATGGCCATTTAAAAATTCATAAAAAGCATGGTTAGCGAGTTTGCAGACGATACTGAATTCGGAGGTATCGCCGATAGTGAAGAAGGTTATCAAATATTACAGGGGGATGTTGATCAGTTGATCAGTTAGAGAAGTGGGCTGATGATTGGCAAATGGATTTCAGTACAGATAATACAGAGTACAGAGGCACAACCTCAGGCTAAAGGGACGATCCTTTAAAACAGAGACAAGGAGGAATTTCTTCAGCCAGAGAGTGGTGAATTTGTGGAACTCTTTGCCACAGAAGGCTGTGGAGGCCAGGTCATTGACTGTCTTTAAGACAGAGATAGATCGGTTCTTGATTAATAAGGGGATCAGGGGTTATGGGAAAAAGGCAGGAGAATGAGGATGAGAAAAATATCAGCCATGATTGAATGGCGGAGCAGACTCAATGGGCCAAGTGGCCTAATTCTGCTCCTATGTCTTATGGTCTTGAGTGTGAGTGTTGCATTTTGCAAAGTCAAACCAGGGTAGGACTTACACTGTGAATGGTAAGGCCCTGGGGAGTGTTGAGGAACAGAGGAACCCAGGGGTACAAGTACATAGTTCGTTGAAAGTGGCGTCACAGGTAGACAGAATGGTGAAGAAGGCATTTCGCACACTGGCCTTCATCAGTCAGGGCACTGAGTATAGGAGTTGGGACATTCTGTTATAGTTGTATGAGTCGTTGGTGAGGCTGCACTTGGAGTATTGTGTACAGTTTTTGTAACCCTGTCATAGGAAAGACATTGATAAACTGGAAAGAGTGCAAAGAAGATTTATGAGGATGTTGCCGGGACTAATGGGTCTGAGTGGTCATGAGAGGTTGGACAGGCGATGGTTGTATTCCTTCAAACATAGGAGAATATGGGGGTGACCATATTGAGGTGTATTAAATAATGAGGGGCATAGATAGGATGAACCCACATTGTCTTTTTGCCAGGGTAGGGGAATTGAAAACTAGAGGGCATAGGTTTAAGATGAGAGGGGAAAGATTAAAAGGGGCCTCAGAGGCAACTTTTTCATGCAGAGGGTGGTGTGTACATGGAATGAGCTGCCAGAGAAAGTGGTTGAGGCAGGTTCAAACAGCAGGTTTAAACATTTAAAAAGCATTTGGATAAGTACATGAATTGGAAAAGATTAGAGGGATATGAGCCAAACATGGGCAATTGGGACTAGCTGGGAGGGCACCATGGTTGGCATGGATCAGTTGGGCCCAAGGGCCTGTTTCCGTGCTGTATTGCTCTATGACTCTATGTGTTGGCTGCGTCAGCATCTATTGCCCATAACTCATTGTCCTTGAACTGAGTGGCTTGCATTGCTGGGAGATGTAGTAATTCCCTTCTTCAAAGGACATTATTAAATTGGATGGATTTTTACAACAATTGTCATCAATGGACTTCTAATTCTAGATTTTTACTGAATTCAAATTTCAACATTTGCCACTGTGAGATTCGAACCCAGGGTTCACAGTGCATTGCCCTGGATCCCTGTATTACTAATCCAATAACACTATCACTGCACCATTGCCTCCTCATCCATGGTAAAGGAGTCATAATAGTCCGAGATCCATGGAATCAGAGCATGCTCTGAATTTAAATTAATGCTCACTAACACTCACCCCAAAACCATTTCACTGTTTTCACATTTTAAAATCTGCTGCAGCTGAAAAGATCTCGGAGAGATTGGTGTCCGGGAAAAATGTTGCAATCTTCAAATCTTGTCCCTGTAAATGAGGAAAGTTATCGGTGTAATTCAAGGTTAGAAATTCAAGACAGACAAACATTTATTTTGGTCTGAGTTTGCTGTGAGTACATCTTTCCCTTCTAACCCCCTGTAAAAGAAGTTTCCAAAATCCATCAGCATCTGTCCAGAACAGAAATTCAAAACATTCACTCCTCCTTTAACCTGGCACAGAATTACTTTAGCTGGGACAAAATTGCAGTGGAGCCGTTCAGAGAAGATCCAGTTGGTTGATTCCTGAAATGAGGAGCTTTATATTTCAGGTTGAGCAGCTTGGGCCTCTACTCTTTGGAGTTTAGAAGACTGAGAAGTAATCTTAATGAAACATCTGGGAATTTAAGGGCGGCATGGTGACTAGCACTGCTGCCTCACAGCGCCAGGGTCCCAGGTTCAATTCCGGCCTTGGGTCACTGTCTGGATGGAGATTGCACATTCTCCCCATGTCTGCGTGGGTTTCCTCCGGGTGCTCTGGTTTCCTCCCACAGTCCAAAGATGTGTGGTTTAGGTGGATTGGCCATGCTAAATTGACCCTAGTGTCAGGGGGATTAGCAGGATAAATGCATGGGGTTGTGGGGATGGGGCCTGGGTGGGATTGTGGTCAATACAGACTCGATGGGCACGGTAGCACAGTGGTTAGGGGCGGCACGGTAGCACAGTGGTTAGGGGCGGCACGGTAGCACAGTGGTTAGGGCAGCACGGTAGCACAGTGGTTAGCACTGCTGTTTCACAGCTCCAGGGTCCTGGGTTCGATTCCCGGCTCAGGTCACTGTCTGTGTGGAGTTTGCACATTGTCTGCGTGGGTTTCCTCCGGGTGCTCCGGTTTCCTCCCACAGTCCAAAGATGTGCGGGTTAGGTTGATTGGCCAGGTTAAAAATTGCCCCTTAGAGTCCTGGGATGCGTAGGTTAGAGGGATTAGCGGGTAAATTAGCGGGTAAAAAAAAAAAGGGATTAGCGGGTAGGGCCTGGGTGGGATTGTGGTCGGTGCAGACTCGATGGGCCGAATGGCCTCCTTCTGCACTGTAGGGTTTCTATGATTTCTATGATTCTATGAATGGCCTCCTTCTGCACTGTAGGGATTCTATGATTCATATGATATAAGGTGCTTGACAAGGTAGATGCTGAGAGGATGTTTCCTCTGGTGTGGGAATCAAGTAAAAATAAAGGATCTCAAATTTAAGATGAAGAGAGATCTTTTCTCTCAGCGGGTTGTTGATCTTTGGAACTCTGTCTTCACCAGTGAGGATTGGAGGCAGGTCATTGAATATATTCAAAGCTGAAGTTTTGATCCACAAGAAAGTCAAGGGTATGGACGGGGTGGGGGAGCAAAGTAGACATGATCTTATTGAATGATGCAGCAGGCTCGATGGGCCGAATGACGGGCTCCTGTTCCGAATTCTTATTCCGATGTGCTTGGATAGCTGCGCATGCGCCCTGCTCCCTATTGTCCCTCTGAAGACAGAGGTTCTGAACCAGCCCCTGAAACCACGCCCATTGTGACCCGTCACAGACAGCAGCGCATGCGCTCCGTCTCCGCTAAAATAAGATGGTGGCCGATAACCGGGGCCTGTTCCCGAGATAAAAGCCTGGGAGCTGTAAACCAGGGGCCTGCAGTGTCTTATTCGGGCCGTGCGGCCTACAGCGGATGTTTGTGAAGCCATAACTCTCCCCCTACCCCGACTCCCGGCTCCATTTCTCCCGCAGCCCCACCGACTCACCCACTGAAAAAAGCGTCTCCCGCACTCACAGGGCTACGAGCAAAGTGACACTGCGCACGCTCCAGATATAGCACTGCGCACGCTCCAGATATAGCACTGCGCCTGCGCAATGGGCTCCTGTGGAATGAATAGGACACTTTCCCACCCGCAGGGGCACCTGGGAATTAATGGCGTCATTATCAAAGACAATAATAGAAAATTATCTTGTGCAATTAAGATCAATTAATTTTTAAAAATGTATTTCTCGGAATTTGCGCGCTGCCATTCTCTATTTCTAAAATTGATTTCAACCAGTGGTCTCCTGTGAGAATACCCCTACTTTTTAAAACTTTTCTCTCTGCTCTCCTGAAGATGCTCATACTGGTTGGGTAAATCCCACAGAGACTGATTTCTTTCACTTTCTTTCTCCTGATGCTGAATATTCTGTTTTATGGAATGATACATCACAGATGGGAACAATTTGGCCCATCCTGCCCAACCTCTTTAAGATCTATCCAATTAATTCCACAGCCCTGCTGGCAGAGTCAGAACAATATATATTTTCTGCAGCACTGCAGCAGGTGAATGGAAAAGGTTTTCCAGTTGTATATTTCTCAGACACACTCACCTCTGGAAAGATCAATTGGCCTGTGTACTAGGCATATATTAACGTTCCACTTAAAATTAAAACAGAAAATTTAAAAAGCAGTTACCAGGGCCGGATTTATTGTCAAACTGATGATGCCGTTAGAAATGAGCCAGCTATCCAAGAAGTCACTCAAAGTATTGAATCAAACAAAATTGATCAAAGATTCAGATAAAACATTCTGTTTTCTAACATGGTGCTGTGATTTTATGTGATGGTTTCAATGTTCTCACAATTACCTGGTGTGGTCTGGGTTTATTTTATACTCATTCCCATCACTGTCCATGAAACACATTACATGCACTCTGATTCTCCATCCCATCAGAGACAATTCAATCACTGACCGGAAATTAGGGTTTTTAACAACAGCTCTGACAACCGAGAATGCACCGTGAGGCAAAATTAACCCTAGCTGACAAATTCCAGACAGTGAACATTATCTCCCAGACCCAAGTATAAACCAGTAAACATTATCCCCCCAAGATCCGAATATAAAACAGTGAACATTATTCCCCCAGACCCGAATATAAAAGAGTGAACATTATCCCCCCCAGACCCGAATATAAAACAGTGAATATTATCCCCCCCAGACTCGAATATAAAACAGTGAATATTATCCCCCAGACCTGAATATAAAAGTGAACATTATCCCCCAGACCTGAATATAAAACAGTGAACATTATCCCCAGACCCGAATATAAAATAGTGAACATTATCCCCCAGATCCGAATATAAAATAGTGAGCATTATCCCCCCCACACTTGAATACAAAATTGTCCTGATGGATTCAGACAGCATTATCACAATATTCCAAATGTGTTTTTTCCAGGAATAGATTCAGCGGCTGCATCACTGAAGACCAGAGATACTCTCCTCAAACTCGGCTCATGTGAGGAATCCCTCCAATGAGGCTCAGGAATGCTACAACCAGAGTCACGTGACCACCAAGTGTGTAACTGAACAAACTACCGCAACGTTGAAGATGTGTTTCAGTGTGAAATGATTTGCTTCACCTGTTGCTTCAGATTTGAGACGAAATGTCCCTTTCTGGGGTAATTTGACCTTGACCCAGGCACTTTTCAGATCTGAAAGTGATGGCCTTTAGCACAATCACAAGGCTGCACAATACAGAATGAACACTAATCTGTTTCATTCTGCGACTATGCAGTGGTTACATGAGTGATACCTTCCACTAATTAGCTGCTAGCATCAGTCCAAAAAGGCATTCAGCCTCCCACACTAGTAAGCAAGGCTGGGTATGAATATCTTTCACAACACCAGGTTAAAGTCCAACAGGTTTATTTGATAGCAAAAGCCACTCGCTTTTGACGAAAGCTCGGACCAATAGGAAGAGGGGGCGGGGCTGCAGGACCGAGCATAAGCAGCTGGTCCTCCGACCAATCAGACTAAATGACGGGCACCCCTCAGCCTGGAGCTCCCTCTGTCTGCGCGTGCGCTCGGCCGCACACTGTCAAGATGGCGATCGTTCACCCCGGCCTGAATCGGGGAAAATGCCCGAGCAGCTGTCAACGGTTCAAATACCGAATCCGAGCTTCCTATTGGGGACTTGCGGCCAAACGGAACTTTTATGAAGCCTCCAAGTCCGCCCACCCACCGGCTCCATCACTCATTCCTGGTTTACCCGGTGTTATCGCCCGGACTGAATATTTCCTCAACCGCGCATGCTCCAGATCACCACAGTGCAACTCGCCCTCAGCCCCGCCCCTCATTCACTCCGATTGGTTGGAGGACCAGCTGCTCTCGCTCGGTCCTCCAGCCCTGCCCCTCATTCACTCTAGTTGGAGGACGAGCCGCTCTCCCTGGTCCTCCAGCCCCGCCCCCTCATTCACTCCGGTTGGAGGACGAGCTGCTCTCGCTTGGTCCTCCAGCCCCGCCCCTTATTCACTCCGATTGGTTGGAGGACTCGCCGCTCTCCCTGGTCCTCCGGCCCCTCCCCCTCATTCACTCTGAATGTTTTGTCATCTCCCAAAACACAAAACCATCTTTCCCAGAACTCCATCTTTGAATTCTCCAATCAGGTTTCTGCCTTGCCACATTACTGAAACAGCCCTTGTCAAATCTCCACTGACATCCTATGAGACTGCGACCTATCTCATCCTCGACCTATTGGCAGCCTTTGACATGGTCGCCCACATCATCCTGCTCCATCCCTCTCCACTGTCGTCCAGCTGGATGGGGCTGCTCTCTCCTGGTTCTATATGGGTGGCACGGTGGCGAGCACTGCTGCCACAAGCGCCAGGGTACGATTCTCAGCTTGGGCCACTGTCTGTGCAGAGTCTGCACATTCTCCCCTTGTCTGCATGGGTTTCCTCCAGATGTTCTGGTTTCCTCCACAGTCCAAAAGATGTGCTGGTTAGCATTGAGAATGCTAAATTCCTCCACAGCGTACCCGAACAGGCGCAGGAATGTGTCGACGAGGGGATTTTCATAGTAACTTCATTGCAGGGCCGCAAGTCACTAATAAATAAACATTAAACTTTAAAACTATTCTTCTGTTTTTAATTAGAGTCAGAGAATCACTTGTAATATCTTCCCTTCAGATTCCCACACTTACCTCTGGTGTCTCCAGAGGCTCCAGCCTTGGCCTCTTATTTCTCATCAACATATTCCCATCAATGACATCATCTGAAAACAGTGTCAGTTCTCACATTTACTGTGTTAAAGAGACAATATAAATGTAGGGTGTTGTTATTGTCTGATAATGATAGGTCAGGAATATCACAAACATTTTAAATGTTCATTCCACATTTCCATTTATTCTCAAAGTCTCAGTCAGGAACAGATCCCAATTTAACACCAATCTCTGACTTCACATCACATTTCCAATATTCACCATTGTTCTTCCTGACTCTAAACCCAGTTGTAAAGGAGTTTCTGTTCTCCCTCCAGGACCACTGAATCATGGAAGAGCATGGCTGGGACATATTTCTTACACACCTCAGGTTACACAGCCACATGTTCAGTCCTGGATGTCTCTAAAAGCAGCAATGACAAACTCCAAATTCTACAATAATTTGTGAACTCGCTGGTGTCTCAGAAGGTCGGATAACTGAATGAATCCCTTCTCACACTCAGAGCAAGTGAATGGCCTCTCTCCAGTATGAACTCGTTGGTGTCTCTGAAGAGTAGATGACTGAGCAAAGCTGTTCCGACACACAGAACAGGTGAATGGCCTCTCCCCAGTGTGAACTCGTTGGTGTACCAGAAGGTCGGACAACTGACTGAATCCCTTCCCACACTCAGAGCAGGTAAATGGCCTCTCCCCAGTGTGAACTCGCTGATGTCTCAGAAGTTGGGATGACTGAATGAATCCTTTACCACACACAGAGCAGAGGAATGGTCTCTCCCCAGTGTGAACTTGCTGATGTGTCAGAAGGTGGGATGACCGATTGAATCTCTTCCCACACACAGAGCAGAAGAACGGCCTCTTCCCAGTGTGAACAAGCTGATGTGCTACCAGATGCTTCTTGCTTTTAAACGTCTTCTCACAATCAGAGCATTTAAAAGGTCTCTGATCACTGTGTACAAGTTGATGGTCAGTGAGGTGGGATGACTGAGTGAATCGCTTCCCACAGACAGAGCAGGTGAATGGTGGCTCATCAGTGTGACAATGATAACGTTTTCTCAGCTTTGGGTAATTGAAGCCCTTCCCACAGTCCCCACATTTCCACAGTTTCTCCATGATGCCAGTGTCCTTGTGACTCTCCAGGTTGGACAATCAGTTGAAACCTTGTCCAAACTGTATGGTTTCTCCTTGCTGTGAATGCTGTGATGTTTTATCAGGCTGTATAACTGGTTAAAGCTCTTTCCACAGTCAGTTCACTGGAACACTCTCACTCGGTGCTTTTCCAGTCAATTGTTTCAAAACTTCCAGTTTGAAATCCTCAGACAGAACAAAGAAACATTTCTCATTCCACATTCAAAGGTCCACAATATTCAAGCGCTGATGAATCAAGTGAGTAGATGTTGGATGTCATATTTGGTTTGATGTTCTTGTTTGGAATTCCTCCCTTTCTCATAGCCTGTAAAAGGAGTTTATAAAATTAATCCTCGGAAGTACAGGACAGAAATTCTGAATAGACAATTCTGATTCTGTGGAACATCTTTTCCTCACTTGTTCACTTATGGGCTGAAGGATCTCTTTCTGTGCTGTGTGACTCTATGACAGCAAGTCCAGTTAGCCCCAAGACCTCAGTGCCTGCTCACCCACATTGATTCCCAGTCACAACAAAAGCAGAAAATGCTGGAAACTCTCAGCAGGTCTAACAGCATCTGTGGACAGAGAATAGAGCCATCTTTTCGAGTCAGGATGACCCTTCATCAGATTTCAGCATCTGCAGTACTTTGCCATGATTTCCAGTCAAGCGGAATCTTGATTTTGAAATTATCATTCTTATTTTCAAATACCAGACGCATTGATAGCTGAAATCTTTTCCCACACACAGAACAGCTTCTTTACACATTCAAAGGTCAATGATCTTGATGAATCGACTGAATCTAGATGCAATGTTTTGAATTGTGAATTCTCTCTTTTGCGTATCCTGTAAATGCATTACTGTCAGCCTAGGGTAGCAATCCACCATTTTCGGTTTTTATTTCAGATTTCTAGCACCCTCAGTATTTTGCTTTTAACATAGAAATGCATAAAGTTCTCTCCTGCTACTGGTATTGCCCCCTATAAAGCTGGCAGCGTCCTTACCGGAACATTGCCCCTTATAAAGATGGCGATCGGCGAGCCAGGCCCCACACCGAGAGAACTACCGAACAATCCTCTCGGTCCAAATGGGGGACCGTTAGATTTTTACTCGAACTTTGCGACCCGAGTCCGGTGTTAATGAAATCTCTCCACCCACCGGCTCTGTTCCCCACCCACACTGGGTGTTTTATTTCACCCGTTGCGAAAGCCACACCTCCTCTCCCCTCCAGTCACCCGTTGCGAAAGCCACCCCCCCCCCTCTCCCCTCCAGTCACTCCTTGTCCTCCCTCCCTCCGGGGAGAGCACACCCTCCACAGGCCGGACGGCAGGCAGGCAGGCCAGACGGCAGGCAGGCAGGTCAGACGGCAGGCAGGCAGGTCAGATTTTGCCTGCGTTCAACTCATAGCCTTTTATGTCTTGCAGACCATGCCATAGTCGGCTGGAGTCCATGTGGATAGCCTGGGACTCTAGCTTGGTCCGGTACTGTCTTTTGGCATCTTTGATGGATCACATCTGGCTATCTTATATCGATGATGTGGAGATGCTGGCGTTGGACTGGAGTAGGCACGGTAAGGAGTCTCACAACATCAAGTTAAAGTGCAACAGGTTGATTTGGTAGCACAAGCTTTCGGAGTGTCACTCTTTCTTCACCTGAAGGAGTGACACTCCAAAAGCTTGTGCAACCAAATAAACCTGTTGCACTTTAACCTGCTGTTGTGAGACTTCTTACTGTCTTGTATAGGTCAGAGTCACCTGACATGAACGCCTCAGATCTGGACTTCAGCAGACAGTGGCTCTCCCTGTTCATCCATGGTTTCCAGTTGGGAAACACGTGGATTTGCTTCTTTGGCACACAGTCTTCTACACGCTTACTAATGAGTCAGTTATTGTAGTGGTGTACTCATTCAGGCTGGTCGCAGTTTTTAAATACTATTCAGTCTATTGGCGCTAAGCAGTCCAGTAGGAGATCATCCGATTCCTCAGACCAGCATTGCACGACGTTCTTTGACAGATTCTTCTATTTCAGATTTTGCTTTTAAGCAGGAGAGCACAGCCGTGATTTGCCAAGGTGTGGGCTGGCGATAGAGTGGTAGGCATGTTTGATATTTGTATAGCAGTGGTCTAGGATGTTTGGGCCTCTGATGGAACAGGAGATGTGTTGCTGGTATCTTAGTAGAACGCCCTTGAGCTTGGTCTGATTGAAGTTTCAGCTAAGATGAACAAGGCCTCAGGAGGTTTCGTCTCAAGACTATTTGTGATAGTGTATATTTCGTCCAGCGTGGTCTTCACGTCTGCGTGGGGTGGGAAGTAAACTGCTGTCAGGCTAAGAGGTGAACTCCCATGGAAGGTAATAGGGGTGGCATTTTAGCATCAGGTATTCTAGGTCCCGGGGTCCAATGTAATGATAATACACTCAGTATCTAGTGCACCATAACCAAAGTTTGGGTCTCATTTGATAGCGAGTGAGTCATGGTCTATTGATATAATAGATTCCAATTCTGTTATGTGTCACTCTGCCACTAACGATTTGACAATAACCTGCCTGTTATTCCAATTTTGCTGTATTTTACAACTGCAGCTCCTGGGGCTGATTGGAATCTGGTGTAATAATCACAAAGGTCGGTTCCAGTGTCTCTGAGGTCATTTTGCCTGCAAGTAATCTGACGTTAAGGGAGACAAGAGGCCCAACAAACATTTGTTTGTAATAGGAGGACAAGGTGTAAGTGGGCAATGATATTTTGAGGTTTCTGTGTTATGCCGAGTGTCACTGGGAGGTGAGTGGTAAAATAGGGATGCAGACATCATGGCAGAGGCATGTGTTACTGACTCTGCTTGACTGAGAGCTGTTAGACTCAAGGGGAGAATAATGAGGACATGGGGAATTCCAGGGATTTCTGATATCTGAGGTGTATCTGTTCGAGGAACTGAAAATAATCAGTTCCTTCTCATGGTTATCTGCAATTCTTAAGTTACACAGTCACATGGGAAACAGACCTGACAGCTCATCAAACCCAATGTTTTGCTCTTCTGTTTGAGACACATTGTGATTGAAAAGATCAAATGTTAACACCTCAGGAGAGAAACATTCAGAATGTCACAAAGATGAATGAATTGTCCAATTAATCCCATTCACCATAACTCTTGTCAATTTACCCTCTGCAGGTATTTATCCAATTCCCTTTGAAATTTACTATCAAACCTGATTCTAGCACCTGTCAGTTTGCATTCCAGATTAAATCAAATTGTGTAAAAACTTATCCTCATCACCCCCTCCAGTAATGTTGTCAATTATGTTAAATCTCTGTGTCCTCTGCTTAGAGACCCTCCTGCACCTGGGAAACAGTTTCTTCCTATTGACAGACCCTCCAATATCTGGGAAATAGATTCTCCCCATCGACAGACCTTCCTGCACCTGAGAAATAGATTCTCTCCATCGAAAGACCCTCCTGCTTCTGGGAAACAGTTCCTCTCCATTGACACTATCATAAATCGTTTGAGCCAAATGGTTTCCATCTGTGATGTATCATTCCATAAAACAGAATATTCAGCATCAGGAGAAAGAAAGTGAAAGAAACCAGTCTCTGTGGGATTTACCCAACCAGTGTGAGCACCTTCAGGGGAGCAGAGAGAGAGGGAAACCAGTGGGAAAAGTTTTTAAAACTCGGAGTATTCCCACAGGAGAGCACTGGTTTAAATCAATTTTGAAATAAAGAATGGCAGCGCACAAATTCCGAGGAATGCATTTTTAAAAATTAATTTATCTTAATTGCACAAGATAATTTTCTATTATCGTCTTTGACAATGACGCCGTTAATTCCCAGGTGCCCCTGCGGGTGTGAAAATGTCCTATTCATTCCACAGGAGCCTATTGCGCAGGCGCAATGCTATATCTGGAGCGTGCGCACTGTCGCTTTGCTCGGAGTCTTCCGAGTGCGGGAGTTGGCACATTTTTCTGCGGGTGAGTCGGTTGGGCTGTGGGAGAAATGGAGCCGGGAGTCGGGTAGGGAGGGAGCTATGGCTTCCAAACACCCGTTGTAGGCCGCACGGCCTGAATAAGTCCCTGCAGATCCCGGGTTTAGAGCTGCCAGGCTTTTATCCCGGGAACAGGCCCCGGTTATCGGCCGCCATCTTGTTTCAGCGGGGACGGAGGGCGCATGCGCTGCTGTCGGTGGCGGGTCACAATGGGCGTGGTTTCAGGGGCTGGTTCAGAACCTCGATCTTCAGAGGGTCAATAGGCAGCAGGGCGCATGCGCAGCTATCCAAGACCATCAGAATAAGAATTCGGAACAGGAGCCCGTCATTCGGCCCATCGAGCCTGCTGCATCATTCAATAAGATCATGTCTACTTTGCTCCCCCACCCCGTCCATACCCTTAACTCTCTTGTGGATCAAAACCTCAGCTTTGAATATATTCAATGACCTGCCTCCAATCCTCACTGGTGAAGACAGAGTTCCAAAGATCAACAACCCGCTGAGAGAAAAGATCTCTCTTCATCTTAAATTTGAGATCCTTTATCCTTTACGGTAGCACGGTGGTGAGCACTGCTGCTTCACAGCTCCAGGGTCCCGGGTTCGATTCCCGGCTCGGGTCACTGTCTGTGTGGAGTTTGCACATTCTCCTCGTGTCTGCGTGGGTTTCCTCTGGGTGCTCCGGTTTCCTCCCACAGTCCAAAGCTGTGCGGGTTAGGTTGATTGGCCAGGTTAAAAAATTGCCCCTTAGAGTCCTGGGATGTGTAGGTTAGAGGGATTAGCGGGTAAAATATGTGGGGGTAGGGCCTGGGTGGGATTGTGGTTGGTGCAGACTCGATGGGCCGAATGGCCTCCTTCTGCACTGTAGGGTTTCTATGATTTCTATGATTTATTTTTACTTGATTTCCACACCAGAGGAAACATCCTCTCAGCATCTACCTTGTCAAGCACCTTATATCATATGAATCATAGAATCCTGACAGTGCAGAAGGAGGCCATTCGGCCCATCGAGTCTGTACAGACCACAATCCCACCCAGGCCACATCCCCACAACCCCATGCATTTGACACTAGGGTCTAAATTGATTGGCATGGCCAATCCACCTAACCCGCACATCTTTGGACTGTGGGAGGAAACCAGAGCACCTGGATGAAACCCACACAGACATGGAGAGTAAACGTGCAAACTCCACACAGGCTGGAATTGAACCTGGGACCCTGGCGCTGTGAGGCAGCAGTGCTAGCCACCGTGCCGCCCTTAAATTCCCAGATGTTTCATTAAGATTACTTCTCAGTCTTCTAAACTCCAAAGAGTACAGGCCCCAGCTGCTCAACCTGAAAGATAAAACTCGGCATTTCAGGAATCAACCAACTGGATCTTCTCTGAACTGCCTCCACTGCAATTTTGACCCAGCTAAAGTAATTCTGTGCCAGGTTAAAGGAGGAGTGAATGTTTTGAATCTCTGCCCTGGACAGATGCTGATGGATTTTGGAAACTCCTTTTACAGGGGGTTAGAAGGGGAGGATTTACACACAGCAAACTCAGACCAAAAGAAATGTTTGTCTGTCTTGAATTTCTAACCTTGAATTACACCTATAACTTTCCTCATTCACAGGGACAAGATCTGAAGATTGCAACATTTTTCCCGGACACCAATCTCTCTGAGATCTTTTCAGCTGCAGCAGATTTTAAAATGTGAAAACAGTGAAATGGTTTTGGGGTGAGCGTTAGTGAACATTAATTTAAATTTAGAGCATGCTCTGATTCCATGGATCTCGGGCTATTCTGGCTTCTTTACCATGGATGGGGAGGCAATGGTGCAGTGATAGTGTTATTGGATTAGTAATACAGGGATCCAGGGCAATGCACTGTGAACACTGGGTTTGAATCTCACAATGGCAAATGTTGAAATTTGAATTCAGTAAAAATCTAGAATTAGAAGTCCATTGATGACAATTGTTGTAAAAATCCATCTGATTGAATAATGTCCTTTAAAGAAGGAAATTACCACATCCCCCAGCAATGCAAACCACTCAGTTCAAGGACAGTGAGTTATGGGCAATAGATGCTGATGCAGCCAACACATAGAGTCATAGAGCAATACAGCACGGAAACAGGCCCTTGGGCCCAACTGATCCATGCCAACCATGGTGCCCTCCCAGCTAGTCCCAATTGCCCATGTTTGGCTCATATCCCTCTAATCTTTTCCAATTCATGTACTTATCCAAATGCTTTTTAAATGTTTAAACCTCCTGTTTGAACCTGCCTCAACCACTTTCTCTGGCAGCTCATTCCATGTACACACCACCCTCTGCATGAAGAAGTTGCCCCTCAGGTCCCTTTTAATCTTTCCCCTCTCACCTTAAACCTTTGCCCTCTCGTTTTCAATTCCCATACCCTGGCAAAAAGACAATGTGGGTTCATCCTATCTATGCCCCTCATTATTTAATACACCTCAATATAGTCACCCTATGTTCGAAGGAATAAAGCCCTCACCTGTCCAACCTCACGCGATCACTCAGGCCCATTAGTCCCGGCAACATCCTCATAAATCTTCTTTGCACGCTTTCCAGTTTATCAATGTCTTTCCTATAACAGGGTTACAAAAACTGTCCACAATACTCCAAGTGCAGCCTCGCCAACGACTCATACAACTATAACAGAATGTCCCAACTCCTATACTCAGTGCCCTGACTGATGAAGGCCAGTGTGCTAAATGCCTTCTTCACCACTCTGTCTACCTGTGACATTACGTTCAACAAACTATGTACTTCTCCGAGGTTCCTCTGTTCCTCAACACTCCCCAGAGCCTTACCATTCATTGTATAAGTCCTACCCTGGTTTGACTTTCCAAAATGCAACACTCACACTTAAGACCATAAGACATAGGAGCAGAATTAGGCCACTTGTCCCGTCAAGTCTGCTCCGCCATTCAATTATGGCTGATATTTTTCTCATCCTCATTCTCCTGCCTTTTTCCCATGACCCCTGATCCCCTTATTAATCAAGAACCTATCTATCTCTGTCTTAAAGACAGTCAATGACCTGGCCTCCACAGCCTTCTGCGGCAAAGAGTTCCACAAATTCACCACTCTTTGGCTGAAGAAATTCCTCCTTATCTCTGTTTTAAAGGATCGTCCCTTTAGCCTGAGGTTGTGCCTCTGTACTCTGTATTATCTGTACTGAAATCCATTTTCCAATCAGCGGCCACTTCTCTAACCGATCAACTGATCAAGATCCCCCTGTAATTTTTGATAATCTTCTTCACTATCAGCGATACCTCCTAATTTAGTATCGTTTGCAAACTTGCTAACCATGCTTTTTATGAATTTTTAAACGGCCATCCATTTCTCTGTTTCACCTCTGCCCTCCCTGATCAGCTCTCTGCCATTGTCTACCTTCCTCTCCTCTTATAATGGGTGTATTTTAACTATTATTTCTGCAAGCTATGTCTTGATGAGGTTTTTACCACTTCACAACTCTATTCACTGCTGATTTACCAGCTTAGTCTCACAATGTTCAGGAATTGTTTCTCTTCCACTGGAGATCATTTCCCTTCCACTTCTGAGCTTATATTGACCAATAAAATCTGATACATTTTTATTCCCTGTAATTCATTCTGCCCACCCTGAAACGTTAATCTTCTTTCTGTCTAAAAGGATGGTCTCTTTTCAAATGTTCACAATTAAAGGGCAGGAGATGGCTGACATTTAAGGGGACAGTACGTTAATATAGGACAGAGATATGTCTGGTGTTATTATATGGTACCCAGATGAGATATATTATTGATGTTTCTGCAATAAAATATATTTATTATTATTTCTTGCATTGTAATATAATGCTGTCGCGATGTTATACACTTCCAGTCATAAAGTCATTACAGCACAGAAGGAATCCATTTGGTAACTCGAGTCCATGCTGACTCTCTGTATAACATTCCAGTCCCATTCCCACTCTATATCCCCCTTCTCCTGAAAGTTTATTTCCTTCAAGCGCCCATTCACTTTCATTTTTAAAATGAATCCATAGATATGGTTGGAGATTTATAACATTTTGGGAATGAAATAGAAAAGAATGTTCCATAGAAACTAGAATTGTCTGCTCTGAATTTCTATCCTATGCTGACTGTGATGACTTTTGCAAACTCATTTCACAGGATTTTGAACGAGGAATCACAGGCAAAAATCTCAACCGTCACATCTCGAAAGAGTCATATTCCTTGGGATCTGAATATCTTGTAATATGGAACTGTAGCTACGTTATATATTTCCAGACATCTCTTCCCTCAGAGGGTTGTTAGTCTTTTGGATTTCTCTTTCACAGGGATCAGTGGAGGCTGAGGATCATTGAATATATTCCAGTTAGACAGATCTTTGACTGACAAGGGTGTCAAGGGTTATGGGGAACAGACAAGAAGATGGAGCAAAAGCTAATATGTGGGGGGATTTCTTCACTCAAGGATGTGGTAAAGCTTTGGAATTCTCAACCCCTGAGGACAGTGAAACCTCAGTCATCAACTATTTTCAAGAGAGAGATTGATTGGTTTCTAGTTTTGAAGATATCCAGGGATATGGGTTTAGTGTGGGGAGAATGATGCTGAGGTAGATGAACAAATTATCTCATTGAATAGTTTAAAAGAATCGATGAGCCAAATGGCCGACTGCAGCTCCTATTTGTTATGGTCTCTGTGTCCAGGACAGGAAGCAGTGAGCATGGATCTGTCAATCAGCCTCAATCTGCACCTTCAGGAGAATTGGGAGGGTGAATATTAGATACAGCAGAGTGAGAATGGAGGGAGAATGTGTGGGATGGAGATTTACAGCTTTTTGGGACTGAAATAGGAAAGAATGTTCCATAGAAACTAGAATTGTCTGCTCTGAATTTCTATCCTGTCCTGACACTGATGACTTTTGTAAACTTGTTTTACAAGATATTGAAAGAGGAATCACAGGCCGAAATCTCAAACGTCACGTCTAGACGTGACAGAGTCATATTCCATGGGAGCTGAATGTCATCTAACTTTGAATCTAGAAGGAGAAATGATTGTCCGGTCTGTTGATTTGAAAAGATTTCGAACATCAGTGTGACTGGAAAAGCACCAACACACTGCCACACTCGAGTGAGAGTGTTCCAGTGCCCTGACTAAAGGGCTTTAACCAGTTACACAGCCTGAATAAATATCACACCATTCACAGCAGGGAGAGACTGTACCCGTGTTCTGTGTGTGGACGAGGCTTCAACTGATTGTCCACCCAAGACAGAGGCAAGGACACCTGCACCATGGAGAAACCATGGAAATGTGGGGACTGTGGCAAGATATACAGAGCTCCATCTCTGCTGGAAGCTCATCGGCGCAGCCACACTGGGGAGAGACCATTCACCTGCTCTCAGTGTGGGGAGGGATTCACTCACTCATCCAACATGAAGAGACACCAGCGAGTTCACACTGGGGAGAGACCGTTCACCTGCTCTCAGTGTGGGAAGGGATTCGCTTGTTCATCCACCCTGCGGAAACACCAACGAGTTCACACTGGAGAGAGGCCATTCACCTGCTCTCGATGTGGAGAGGGATTCACTCAGTCATCCCACCTGCAGAGACACCAGCGATTTCACACTGGGGAGAGGCCATTCACCTGCTCTCAGTGTGGGAAGGGATTCTGTGATTCATCCAGCCTGCTGACACACCAGCGAATTCACATTGGGGAGAGGCCGTTCACGTGCTCTGTGTGTGAGAAGAGATTCAGTCTTTTATCCCAGCTGCTGAGACACCAACGAGTTCACGAGTGATTCCAGGGGTTGGATTCTGCTGTTATTGTTTCTGCTCTCAATTACATCCAGGACTGCATTTTGTTCATTCTCACAGTTGGTCAATGGGGAGGGTCGGAGGGTTTCTTTGTGCTGGACTGGCTGGTCTCAGCCTCCAGTGGGCTGATGCTCTTTGAGTCTTGTTGCGAATACCTGGTTTCAAATTTCACAAAGATCACAGACTGACAGGGTGTGAGGAAGTTAAGAGTCACTATTTTTGTTTGAAACCCCCCAATGCCCATCCAATTTCCTTTGTAATTGTTTATTATTTCCACTTCCTCCACCCTCGTAGGCAGCGAGTTCCAGGTCATTACCATTCGCTGCATCAAAATGTTCTTCCTCACATCCCCCCCTGCATCTCTGACCCAAAACCATAAATCTGTGTCCCCCTCGTCCTTGTCCCGTCAGCTAATGGGAACAGCTTTTCTTTGTCCACCTTATCTAAACCTGTCAGAATCTTGTCCACCTCTATCAAATCTCCCCTCAACCTCCTTTTATCCAAGAGGAACAACCCCAGCCTGACATCGACAATAAAGAACAAACTAACAGAATATGTTAATACCTGAAATCAAATGGGAATGTTGAATTTCTGTTTTAAAAGATATTGTGAATATATTGTCCTGGACAATAAAGGAATTGGAATAACTCACCTTGGGTGTGGTTGAATGGAATATATCAATCTGGTATCCACCTACAGTCCAGTGAAAGTCTGGAATGTGTAGCTGGAAATCCCTCCCTGTGGGTGTACTTACACTTGGTGAGAATATTTACTCAGGATGAGTTAGAATTAAATTGGGGCGGCGCGTGGCACAGTGGTTAACACTGCTGCCTCACAGTGCAAGGGACCCGGGTTCGATTCCCAGCTTGGGCCACTGTCTGTGTGGAGTTTGCACATTCTCCCCGTGTCTGTGTCGGTTTCCTCCGGGTGCTCCGGTTTCCTCCCACAGTCCAAAGATGTGCGGGTTAGGTGGATTGGCTATGCTAAATTGCCCTTTAGTGTCAGCGGGACTAGCTGGGGTAAATGCATGGGGTTATGGGGATAGGGTCGGTGGGATTGTGGTTGGTGCAGACTTGATGGGCTGAATGGCCTCCTTCTGCACTGTAGAGATTCTATGAGATTATTGCAGGACCGGCTGGTGTTCAGCGGCTGAGATACCTGGAATCTGTAAAAAAGGGGTCTGACTAATCAACAAACGGGGGGAGGAAGCTGACTCAGAAGCTAAGAAGTGTTCTCAGGCATGTTTAAATTATTTTATCATGAATTTTTGATAAGGACTGTGAGGGACTTGTGACCTGATAGTCGGTGAAGTGACGGTATACTCCAAGTAGCACTGGACTGAAAAGCAGATCTCTGAGAGTAGATTCTAATGGTTATAATCCTACCCAAGCATGGCCAGTGACAAATCAGAGCTCAAGTGGGGACTGGACAAGTCTCTTACCTGCCATTTGGAAACTAAGAACAAGAAACTTATCGATTAAAATTATGAGAGAATAGAGCCAACCTTTCGAGTCTGGATGACACTTCGTAAGAGCTCTTATAAAGGGTCATCCAGACTCGAAACATTGGCTCTATTCTGTCCCCACAGATGCTGTCAGACCTGCTGAGATTTTCCAGCATTTTCTGGGGTTTTTTCAGATTCCAGTATCCGCAGTATTTTACTTTTATGATAAAATGATTAGTTCTGATTGGAATCCCCACGACCCTCCCGCAAAACAGAGGGAGTGGTGGCAGAAGGAGAAAAAGGATAAGGATGATAAAGTCTGGGTTCTGATTCTCTGAGCCCATGTAGAATGAACAAAATGAGTGAATCAGTTTATAAAGAACAGAAGTTACCCATCCCTAACAAAAACTGATCAAATAAAATAGGTTGAGGAACATAACAAAAAAAATTAATAGATGAAGTTTAAAATCATTTGTTTTGTTTTAAACTTGTGTAAAGTGATGTAATTGTGTGCCAAGTTTTTGCTGCTCACTCCCCACCCCTTTAGGTTCTGTAGAAAAGTTAACCCTTTCAGCAGACAGTTCATTTGTTTTTAAATCGCCCGAAAACTTGTGTGTCTATTTTAGTTCACAATTGAAGATTTATGGGAATTGGCTAAGATGGGCTTTTGACATTTTTAAAGTATAAAAAAGTGATCTTGAGAAGGCAATTTGGTAGAGAGAGGTGGAGGGAGAGATGTTTACAGAGAGGTGTGGAGAGCTGTTGGTTTTACAAGTTATCCACGTTTTTGGAGCGGTCACTTCATGTCCTGGTCTGAGAGGGATGGAGAGAAGTCTGTTCAATTGTTAATGTTAAACTTTCTCCATTAACTGTTAATCGACACTCTGTTTTTTATCTTTCTGACTTGTTACATTTTTAATGATTAACAAACTTTCTGAATTCACCATTTAAAGTATTCTTTCTAGCCATATGGTTAAGTCACTGGAACCTGGTGTGATTTACGATCGGGGAGGTTATTGTAAACAAGAGAACCCCCATAAATCTTAGTTCAAATAAATCAAAGTTCCTATAAATGGAATGTTATCCTTTATTATGAAAGAAATTGAACATAGAAGTAAAGATGTTCTGCTTCAGTTATACCGGGCGTTGCTGAGACTGCATCTTGAATACTGGGTGCAGCTTAGTCTCCTATTTAAGAAATGATACAAATGCATTGAAAGTGGTTCAGAGGAGGTTTAATAGTTTGCTTCCCAATTCTTGACTCTTACAGTATGAATTTTGTCCGATTTTCCTTGTCTTCACCTCTGACAAAGGGTTATCCTGACTCAAAATTTTGTCTCTATTCTCTCTCTACAGATGCTGTCAGACTTGCTGAGATTCTCCAGCATTTTCTGTTTCTGTTTCAGATTCCCGTAACAGCAGAATTTTGCCTTTATACCAATTCTTGTTGGATAAGGGCGTCAAAAGTATCAGGTGTAGAACGGGAATATGGAACTCAACACAAACAGACCAGCCATGATCTAAATAAATGGTGGAGCAGACTCAAAGGGCCAAATGGCCGACTTCTGCTCCGATGTCGAATGTTGGTCACAGATTCCTGAGAATTGTGAAACAAGGCTGGAAGATTCGCCTTGCTTGTGTTAGTGGGAAAATGTCCAGGAGAACCATCACTGTGAAGGACAGTTCTGGGATTAAAGGTTGCCCGACTGGAAAAGGAAAACAATGGAAATAAACTCTTGAGGAGTGAAGAATCACTTTGGGCTGGTTTTTGGAGAATTTTGGAGACAGAGTAAAATATAATTGTTCAGTGGGATATTTGATTGTGTTGAGAATAAAAGGACAAAGTTCAATTTTACAGAGTAAGGGCAATGTTCCCAACAAAGAACAGTGTTTAATCATTGTTGCTTCCAGTTTGTTGGAGTAAATGTCAAAAAACTTGAAGTTTTGTCATGTGATTCTTTAATTTATTCACTGGGTTTAGAATTCATTTTTTAAATTATTGATTGTCACAGAAATTCTAACAGTTCATTTAAAGCCACAAGTTTTGATTTCCCATTTGAGCCTGGGGCACCTTTCTGTCTCTCTATTGCTCGTGTCAATGACAGCCAGGCGATGGAGTTGAGGGCTGAATTTAGCTGAGAATAACGAGGCCTGCGCCCCAGTTGGGAAACTGCCCTGGGCGTCACACTAATAGAGAGACAGGAAGGTGCTGGAGGACTGAGTGGGAAATGGGCCTCCAACCAATTGTTATATCAGTCACTCAGAGCTAAAGAGAAACCTGTCTCTTTAATTACATATACAGGGAAGAGGCTGCACTGAAATCTGCCCTTCAAACCTGCACAAAAGCAGGAGGCTGAGATTGACAGGATGCAGGAGTCCATTCAGCCCATCGTGCCCTGCTATCTCTTTGAAAGGACTCTCTGATTCATCCTACCACACTGATCTGTCCCCACAGTCCTGCAAATTCTTCCCTTTCAAGTTTTTACCTTTTGGAAAGATTCTATTGAATCTGCTTTCAGGCAGATCAGAACAACTCGCTGTGTCAAAAAATAAAATCTTATCTCCCCCTCTGGCTCCTTTGCCAATTACCTTCGAGGGACTCACTTTCTGTTAAAGAGCCTGCCAACCCCTCTCACCCACTTTCCCTAAAGTGCATCAATCTCATCAGCAAAAGTCCAGCAAAATCAAATATTTTTACTGATAAAAGTTTATTAATGAAACAGAACATGGTTAAAACAAACAGAAAATGACTTGAGGATCAAAGACAACCAGAGTAAAAGGATGTTCACAATGTTCTGGACCCAAATGGTTTCTCTCTATCTGTTCCCTGACCTCTTTGTGGTAAAGGCAGAATTCTCTGGACAGTAAATTTAAAAAGAAGTTTATTGAATGAAAAAGGTTTACTGAACAACTGAGCACAGTGGCACAGTGGTTACTGCTGCCTTACAGTGCCAGGGACCTGGGTTCAATTCCTGGCTTAGGTCATTGTCTGTGTGGAGTCTGCACATTCTCCCCATGTCTGCATGGGTTTCCTCCGCGTCCTCCGGTTTCCTCCCACAGCCCAATGATGCGCAGGTTAGGTGGATTGGCTATGCTAAACTCTCATTCAGTGTACCTGAACAGGCGCCAGAGTGTGGCAACTCGGGGAATTTCACAGTAACTTCATTGCAGCGTGAATGTAAGCCTACTTGTGACTAATAAATAAACTTTAAGACATTGACTTCACAGCTTCATGCGGGTGATCAGCCTGTAGAAGAGTAACCCTCTCTGGCTCCTTCTTTGACAGTAATTTCCTTGGAACTCGGCCTTGGGAGGCTTCAGAATTTGGTTCACAAGGAAAACCTTCAGAACCTCTACTTTTATCCCCAAAGTGACCGTTACCACACGTCAGAGTTGGGCCTGTTGGAACATGACAATTGGTCAATTTGGTCTCCAGATTAATTGAATTGGATCCTCAATTACTGACACCACTTTCTCTCATTATCTTAGACAGGAATACAAGAGATCTGGTTCATGCTATCCCTTTATCTGATTCTATACAATCCCCTTATTCACAGAGTTTCAAATGTTGAGGCTAATCAGAGTTTGAAGATCTCTCTCGCCAGTACACTAATATAACATTGTGGCTTCCTCCAAGTATGAGAACTGAAGGGTGGACAATTTAGTGCCAGCTGCGGCACGGTGGCACAGTGGTTGGCATTGCTGCCTCACAGCGCCAAGGATCTGGTTTCAATTCTTGGCTTGGGTCACTGTCCATGTGGTGTCTGCACGTTCTCCCTGTGTCTGCGTGGGTTTCCTCCAGTTGCTCCTGTTTCCTTCCCCAGTCTGAAAGACGTGCTGGTTAGGTGCATTGGCCGTGCTAAATTCTCCCTCGGTGTAACCCGAACAGGCACCGGAGTGTGGTGACTAGGGGATTTTCACAGTAACTTCATTGTAGTGTTAATGTGAGCCGACTTGTGACACAAATAAATAAATAAACTTTAAAAATTTATCTTCATTGCACATTCGTTACATACACAGCAATTAAGCTTTTACATTTTAACAGCAAATAAAAACTCAGTCTTTTACTGTAATGACTGATTCATTAATTGTAACTCAATTAAGGGTCACTGCTTATTCAATCACCATGATGCCCCCTCCAATTGGCCAATTCCTGAACGCCCCCCCGTGCACATCCACTCCCCTTGGCAGAGATTCACCCCCCTCCCACCCGATCACCTTAGAGGGACTCTAAAGCTAAAGGACCAGATTATCCTTCTCATTCTGCAACCAAAACCAATCCAATGTTAATGGGTTTCTCCACAGATACTGCCAGACCTGCTGATGTTATCCATCATTTTCTGTTTTTATTTCACATTTCTGCAGTATTTTACATTCTGCCTCGAAGGGCTGATCCTTCCAACCAAGTTACAACGGACAGAACAATATAACATTGTGGCTTCCTCCAAGTATGAGAACTGAAGGGTGGACAATTTGCATGTATTAGTTAAAGTAAAGTTTATATTAATCACAAGTCGGCTTAGATTAACACTGCAATGAAGTTACTGTGAAAATCCCCCAGTACTCACAGTCTGGCACCTGTTCGGGTGCACTGAGGGAGAATTTAGCACAGCCAATGCACCTAACCAGCACATCTATCGGACTGTGGGAGGAAACCCATGCAGACACGGGGAGAATGTGCACACTGCGCACAGACAGTGACCCAAGCTGGGTATCAAACCCGGGTCCCTGGCGGCTGTGAGGCTAACCACTGTGCCAAGGTTGATTAGAATCACAATATCACTGATGTAACCTAGTGATGCCAATGAAATAATGACAGTGATCTCATTGACGAGAGACAGTTTGATAATCAATTAATTTGAAATAAGTCTGCATACGGAAAGAATACAGGTGTTGAATATAAATGAAGAGTTCAGTGTATTTTGCTCACTCTGACGAATCAGGCTGAACCTTCTACTGAGGACATACAAGGAGAAGATTTTGTCTTGTCATCCTGTTACTGACATATCAAATAGAGCAGGAAAATACATGGGCATTGAATGGAATCTGACTTCTCCAACTGGAGTCAATGGGAGCTGTCTTGAGAACACATTGTCTGGACACTATTTTCAGTAAAATACTGGAACTCTGCATATCTCCCTGCACAGCACATTTCTCCATTCAGCTTGTTCCATTTTTGTACATGGTTCCCTCTGATTCCTGTCTCTGTGTCTCTCAGCCCGCAGTAATTTACCGTGCTGTCAGACAGCAGCTCATGGATGGTTCCTCACTTTTCAAACTGTCGAATGATGCAGAAAATTAAGTCCCCATACCCTCTGCTCTAAAAACACTTCCGTAATTAGGGATGCGGATGAAGAAGTTAGGAGCTTTATCCTGGACTTGATGGTGCAGCCGTAAGGAATATGAATGAGCTGTGCTCGAAATACTCTAATTAATGGTCACTGAATCTCCCTCAAACTGTGTCATTGTAACTGGCTCCTGTGAGACACGGACACTAAAACTGATTTATTTTACATATTCTGATATATCCTGACCATTGATTAACTGTAAATAGCTCCTGAACCTTGGGGAGGAAAGTGTTCAGGTGACTTTCTCCCTCTCTGATGCCCCACAATTTCAGCAGCTCAGACTCCAGCTCAATAACCCTGAGCACAGATTCCGCCAGCTGCAGACACTCGCCACAGATATGATTGTCCAGGTTTGCACAAACTCTCACATGCTGCAGTTCTGGCACACCACCTGCCCTGTGAACTCCCGTCCAGTTACAGGAGAAATAAAAAAAGGATTAACAACAGCATTCAACCTCTGCAGTTACACATGGACTCGCTGGTGTCTCAGCAGGTTGGATGACCGATTGAATCCCTTCCCACACTCTGAGCAGGTGAACGGCCTCTCCCCACTATGAGTGTGTTGGTGTGTCTGGAGATTGGATGATTGAGTGAACTGCTTCCCACACACACAGCACCTGAACATTCTTTCCCCAGTGTGAACTCGCTGGTGTTGAATAAGATGAGATGATTGTCTGAATCTCTTTTCACAGTGAGGACAGCTGAATGGTCTCTTGTCAGTGTGAACAAGCTGGTGTTTCATTAGATCGGGAGAGGTTTTAAAGCAATCCCCACAGTAAAAGCATTTATGAGGTCTCTTGTTACTGTGAACTCTCTGGTGTGAACCTAGGCTGGATGACTTTGTGAATCCCTTCCCACATGTGGAGCAGATGAACGGTCTCTCTCCAGTGTGAGCGCGTCGATGGGTTTCCAGCTGGGATGGATAACTGAATCCCTTCCCACAGTCCCCACATTTCCATGGTTTATCCATGGTGCCGGTATCCTTGTGTCTCTCCAGATTGGATGATCAGTTGAAGCCTCGTCCAAACATGGAATACGTGTATGTTTTCCCCCCGCTGGAAATGGTGTGATTTTCTTTCAGGCTGTGTAACTGGTTAAAGCTCTTTCCACAGTCAGTTCACTGGAACACTCTCATTTGTGTGTGGGGGTGTGTGTCTCGGTGCTTTTCCAGTCAAACCGATGCTTGAAATCTTTCCCCACAGGCAGAACAGAGAAACATTTCTCCTTCCACAGTGAAAGGTCGATGATATTTAGCTCTTGATTAATTCAGTGACTTTGACTGATCGCAAAGAAATGCTTTTCGGTCTTTAGACCATCTCCTACTAACTCCCTGTAAAAAGAATTGAAGGTGTCAGTATCACTCAGTCCAGGATAGAAATTCAGAACAGATATACCTAGTTTCTGTGCAACATTCCCACCCTCTGTTCTTCCAAATATGTGATCCAATCAAACTAAAATAAGCTAAAATTACCAACAAAGTCCTCACAAAAGGAAAGGGAATGTTCTTAACTAAACCAGAATGTTTTTTATGAACATATGAACAAGGTGCTGAAGTGGGCCGTTCAGCCCCTTCACCATTTATTAAGACTGTGGCTGATTTGATGGTAACCTCAAATCTGCATCATGCTTACCTCTGATAATCTATCACCCCCATGCTTACCAAGAATCTATCCACCTCTGCCTTAAAAATATTCAAAGGTTCTGCTTCCACTACTTTTTCAGAAAGACAGTTTCAGACTCGCAACCCTCTGAGTGAAAGAATTTCGCCTGATCTCTGGTTTAAACGGGCGACTCCTTATTTTTAAACAGTGACCCCTGTTTCTAAGTTCTCTCACAGGAGGAAACAGCCTCTTCACAACCACCTTGTCAAGACACCTCAGGATCTTATAATGGTTTAGTCAAGTCTCCTCTTGGTATTCTAAACTCTACTGGATACAAGCCATGTCTGTTCAAACTTTCCTTACAAGACAATACACCCATTGCTGCTATTAGTCTGTTAAACCTTCTCTGAACTGCTTCCAACATATTGACATCCTTCCTTTAATAAGGTAACCAATACTGTACACAATACTCTAAACGTGGTCTCACCAATGCCCTGCACAAATGAAGCATAACCTTGCTACTTTTGCAATCAACTCCCTCACAATAAATGGTAACATGCTATTAGCTTTCCTAATTACTTGCCCTGCCTGTATAAGAGCCTTCTGTGATTCATGCACTGGGACACAAAGGTCTCTCTGCACCTCAGAGCTCTGCAATCTCTCACCATTTAGATAAGTTTATCTTTTATTCTTCCTGCCAAAGTGGACATTTCACAGTTGCCCAATTCTACTCCATTTACCAGTTTTTTACCCACTCACTTATCCTTTGTGTATATTTTTGTAGTCTCCTTGTGTCATCTTTACGACTTATTTTCCTGCTTATAGTAGATTGGCTATGCTTAGTGTACAAAGATATGTAGGTTAGGTAGACTAACCATGATGAAATATGTGGCATTATTGGGATAGGGCTGGCGGTGGGCCTGGGTAAGGTGCTCTTTTGGAGAGTCAGGGCAGACCTTATGGGCCAAATGGCCTCCTTCTGCACGGTACATATTCAATGTTTCTATGGTTTATCTTGTGTGATCATCAAATTTGGCAATCATTGCTGCAATCCCTTCATCAAAGTCACTTTTATATATTGTAAACTGTTCAGTTCCCAGCAGTGATTCCTGTGGCACACCACTTGCCAAAAGGACCACCCAGATTGCCATCAGTGTACCTGAACAGGCGCCGGTGTGTGGCGACGAGGGGATTTTCACAGTAACTTCATTGCAGTGTTAATGTAATCCTACTTGTGACACTAATAAATAAACGTTAACACTTTCTATTGGTTCCTGTGACTCTGCGGGAACTCGGACCTCATTGGAAACAGACACTGAAGCCCCGCCCTCTATTGCGTCACCAAGGGGGTCACGCATGCGCGCCATTCCCCGTTGGAACAAGATGGCGGTTGTTAACTGCGGCTTTGTCCCGGGAAACAGACACGGAGCTGCAGACACGGGACCTTCAGGTCAGTATTTGGGGTTTGAGGCTTTCACCACGTGTTTCGAAACATTCCCCGTTCCACGGTTGGCACTATCGCTCCCTCTAGGTCACCATATTCTTACCCGTTTGGAGATACGACGAACAACAAACACTCCGTGGCCATTGCTGCGCATGCTCCGAATACAGAGCGCTATTGCGTTTGCGCACTGCCCTGGATAGGGGACATCCACCGCCGCGGAGAACTCTGGGTAAAGTACCCACCATCTACTGTCCAAATTAATTATTCTGCTATGATGTGGGGATTAGGGCGGCGGGGCAAATAAATGAAGTTAGGAACCAAATAATATGTAAATCCAAGTGCACAGATCCTCCATAGAAAGAAGGAAAGTGCGAATTGGTGGAGAATCAAGAGTTCACAAAGCAGTGGCAAGAACTGCAGAAACCTACCTCTGCAATCACATAGGAACTGACCAAGTGAATCCTATCAGTGAGTAATTGTATGACCTCGTGTATGACTTAGATCATATATTTTAGTCATGTTAGCACACTAATAAAACTGAATTACTGGAAACAGGCTGCAGCTCTTTTCATTTTCATATATTACAGAATGCAGGTGTCACTGACATTTATTATCATTGCTGAATACTTTTGAGAAGGTGATGACAATCTGTCTTCCCTAACCACAGCAGCCCATGGAGGTTTCGGATGGTTTCTGGGTCCCCAGAATATTAGCCTGGGCCTTTGGATTACTAGTCCTGTGATATTACCACTGTGTCATCATCTTCCATCACAAAAAATACCCATTTTAGCATTTCCTGCAATTTTGTATCCAAAATGTAACTTGCTCTTGGATCTCTTGAGATTTGATGTTTCTGCCCAGTCTGCCATGTGGGAACACTGTCGATGTGGATAGAATGTTTCCTTGTGTGGGAGAATGGGTGGCACAGTGGTTAGCACTGCTGCCTGACAGCGCCAGAGACCTGGGTTCAATTCCCAGCTTGGGTCACTGCCTGTTCGGAGTCTGCACGTTCTCCATGGGTTTCCTCCCACAGTCCGAAAGACGTGCTGATTAGGTGCATTGGCCATGCTAACTTCTCCCTCAGTGTATCCGAACCATGGTTAGAGTGTGGCGACGCGGGGCTTTTCACAGTAACTTAATTGCAGTGTTAATGTAAGCCTACTTGTGACACTAATAAATAAATAAGTAGAATCATCCAAAATGAGGGGCCAGAAATGTAAGATCGTCACAGACAAATCCAATAGGGGAAATAAGGAGAAATGTGTTTATCAGAGCAGCTACAATGTGGAACTCGCTACTACAGGAAATAGTTGTGGCAAAAAACCTTTCAAAATGAAACGAGATGAGTGGATAAGAGGGAAAAGAATAGAATGAGAAAGTGAAAGACTGAGCTGAGGGAGGTGGAATGGAAGGAGATGCTTGTGGAGTATCAACAACAGCAGAGACTGACTGGGCCAAATGGCCAGTTTCTGTTCTATATATTCTGTGTAATTCTATATAAACTGTTTCCACAGGATGTTCGAAGAGGAGGATTTACAGATAGGAAAAAAAATAATTTTTAAGATCTTCAGAGTGACACAATTCATCAGGACCTGAATATCATCGGCTGTTCAATGTGGAAGGAAAAATGCTTTTCTGTTCAAACATCAGTGTGACTGGAAAAGCACCAAGACACACACACACATCCAAGTGAGAGTGTTCCAGTGAGCTGACTGTGGAAAGAGCTTTAACCAGTTACACAGCCTGAAAAAAACATCACCCCATTCGCAGCGAGGAGAAACTGTACACGTGTTCTATGTGTGGTTGAGGCTTCAACTGATCATCCAACCTGGAGAGAGACAATGACACTGGCACCATGGAGAAACCATGGAAATGTGGAGACTGTGGGAAGGGATTCAAATACCAATCTCGGCTGGAATATCATCAACACACTCACACTGGGAAGAGACCATTCCTCTGCTCCATGTGCGGGAAGGGATTCACTCGGTCATCCGACCTTCTGAGACACCAAACCACTCACAATGAGGAAAGACCATTCACCTGCTCCACGTGTGAGAAGGCATTCATTCAATCATCCGATCTCAGGATACACCAGCGAGTTCACACTGGAGAGAGGCCATTCACCTGCTCTGACTGTGGGAAGAGATTCAGTCAGTCAGCCCACCTGCTGGCACACCAGCGAGTTCACACTGGGGAAAAGCCGTTCACCTGCTCTGAGTGTGGGAAGGGATTCATCCATTCATCCCATCTGCTGAGACACCGGCGAGTTCACACTGGGGAGAAGTTGTTGAACTGCTCCATGTGTGGGAAGGGATTCACTCAGTCACCCCACCTGGTGAGACACCAGCGGCTTCACAAATGACTGCAGGGATTAGATTCTGCTGTTAATCACATCCAGAACTGAACCATGTTCATCCTGACAGTTAGCGTTTCCTTCTGCTGAAAATAATTTAACTGAAGTTTTATATTCTGGTTATATGTCCAATAAACCAGCTTTGTTTTGAACCTATTGTTTTAGATTTTTATCTTTCCCACCTGAGTGTTTAACATCACCTGTCTGGGGCACAAAAAGGACAATCTGGGGGAGGATTGTACGGCAGGAACAGAACTTCAGGCTGGACACAGTCCAGGAACACGGTGACCATCCACATTTTGTCCCTGTTGAATAAAATCAAACACAGCGTTTATTCTCCATCCAGTTATCTGACCTTTTCTATTTGTACAGCTTACACTGATCTCCCTCGTAACAGATATTGTGCTTCCTTCCCTCATTTCCAATTAGTTATTATAAAATCTGTTTCTTCCAATCTATCTGGAACATCAGGTGGACCTTCCCAAGTGGAATTGAGACAGAGGTGAGATCAGCCATGATCAGATTGAATGGCGGAGCAGGCTTGAGGGGCTGAATCGCCGACTCCTGCTCCTAATTCTTACCTTTTTCAGTTAACGATCATCACTGTCCCTGTGAGGGAATGTTGTGAATTTCTATCCTGGACTCGCTGTGATGGATTTTGGAAACTCCTTTCAAATGGACTTAGAGGGGCAGGATTTACACATCGTAAACCTAAACTAAGAAAAATATTTGTCTTTGATCAATCTTTAACTTTGGACATTTTTTTCACAGGACTTCAGAAGCTCAGTGGTGGAAGGCAAAAAACTCAAACAAAACATCGCAGCAGCATCTGACGCTATTGTCTAAATAATTGTAATCTGAATATTAATGTAATTTGAACATGGAAGGGGAAAGCACGGTTAACAGTGGGGAGAAACCGTACATGTGTTCTGTGAGTGGACAAGGATCCAGCCAGTCACCTGGCCTGTCAAGACACCAGCACAGTCAAGCTGGGGGAAACCATGGAAATGTGGGGATTGTGGGAAGGGATTCATTTGTTCATTCCCCCGCCCATGCTGAAACAGAAGTGGACCCACACTGGGGAGAGGCCTTCTTCCTGCCATAAGTGTGTGAAGGGATTTACTGCCTCATCCATCTTGTTGACACACCAGTGTGTTCACACAGGGGAGAGGCCATTCACATGCCCTGAGTGTGGGAAGGAATTCACTAGTTCATCTATCCTGCTGAATCACCAGCAAGTTCACACTGGGGAGAGAGCTTTTACCTGCTCTGAGTGTGGAAAAGGATTCACTGATTCATCCAATCTGCTGAAGCACCAGCAAATTCGTAATGGGGAGAGGCTGTTTATCTGTTCTGAGTGTGGGAAGGGATTCACTCAGTCATCTATCCTGCTGAAACACCCAGCGAGGTTCACACTGGGGAGAGACTGTTAACCTGCTCTGTGTGTGGGAAGGAATTTACTCCGTTATCTCAGCTGCTGAAACACCAGCAAGTTCATGAGTGACTGGATTTGCTGTTAATCACACACAGGACTGAACCGTTCTCATTGGCACCTGTTTCTGCTGATGTTAATCAGCCCCAGCCCAGTTGTAGAGCTTATATTGTGGGTTAAAAGTCAAATAAACCGGCGATGTGTGAAATACGGTTTGATGAATGTTTATAATTTCTCTAACACAGGTTAGTTCCTTTTGAAGGGCTCCCCTCCTCCACTGTCTCCTCCATCGTCACCTCAACAGCAAGTATGAGGACTCATGGAGCTTCTTTGTCACTGAGTCAGGGATTCTGCTGTAATTGCTGCTGTTAATCACAGCCGGGACTGAACCATGTTAATTCTGACAGTTGGAATTTGTTCCTGCTGATATTAACAATCCCAAGAACTGGAATGGAGACTGTCAAGTAACTGAGTTTTGTTTAAACCTATTGTATATTTTTGTCTTTCCCACCTGAGTGTTTAACAACACAAGGCTGGAGTTCAGAAAGGATAATCTGGGGGAGGATCATATGGCAGGAAGAGAACTTCAACCTGGACACAGTCCTTCAGGGTCACACTGAGAGGGACAAACAACACTTTGGTCTGTCTTTCAAACCATAAGACATCGGAGCAGAATTAGGCCACTCGGCCCATCGAGTCTGCTCCGCCATTCAATCATGGCTGATACTTTTCTAATCCCCATTCTCCTGCTTTTTCCCCATAACCCCTGATCCCCTTGTTAATCAAGGATCTATTTATCTCTGTCTTAAAGATACTCAATAACCTGGCCTCCACAGCCTTCTGTGGCAAAGAGTTCCACAGATTCACCACTCTCTGGCTGAAGAAATGAGTGGCGTTTGCTACCAAATAAACCTGTTGGACTTTAACCTGGTGTTGTTAAACTTCTTACTGTGTTTACCTGAGTCCAACGCCGGCATCGCCACCTGAAGAAAGAGGGGCATGGACAGGATGCAGAGGGAGAGCTGTTCCCTTAGTTGAATAGTCAGTTACCAGGGGACACAAGATAAAAGCACAGTCAAGCTGGGGGGAAACCATGGAAATGTGGGGACTGTGGGATGGAATTCATTTGTTTATCCCTCCCCCGCTGAAGCACAAGTGGGCCCACTCCCCACTTTATCTTTATCTCATCTCTCTTCACTGACAGCAAAGTCCCCTGTGGGTTAATCCTGAGGTGCGTGAGAGATGTGTCCCAGCCGCTCTCTTCCGTGACTCTGAGCTCCTGGACACGGAACAGAAACTCCTTTACAATGTGTTTTAGAGTCAGGAAGAACTACAGTGAAGAATGGAAACGGGCTGTCAAATCAGAGATTGGTGTAAAACTGGGATCTGTTCCTGACTGAGTAAAATGGCAGGTTTAAGTTTCAAAATGTTAGTGTAACATTTGTGAATCTACCAATGTAAGATAATGGTAACAGAATCACAGATTACTACAGTGCAGAAGAGGCGCTTTGGCCCATCGAGTCTGCACTGATGCATGAAAGGCCTTGACCTGCCCACCTAATCCCACTTGCCAGCACTTAACCCATGTTATGGCCAGGCACTCATGCAGGTACTTTTTGAAGGATGTGAGGCATCCCGCCTCCACCACCCTCTCAGGCAGTGCATTCCAGACTGTCACCACCCACTGGGTAAAGTTTTTCCTCAAATCCCCCTTAAACCTCCAACCCCCCACTTTTATCTTGTGTCCATTCGTAACTGACTGTTCAACTAAGGGGAACAGCTGCTCCCTCTGCACCCTGTCCATGCCCCTCATAATCTTGGACACATCAAGTTACATTTCTATATGGAACCTTTAACCATTTCTCCCCTTCCACTGACTTCAATGTGGTGGAAGCTGACTGTTACAATGTCAACATGTAAAATATATTTACAAATGATTGCACAGTTTCTTACATTTGGGATCTTTCTCTGTTTTGTGCACTTGAGGTGTTAGATAACAGACTTTCTCATGTGACTCTCCAGCAGGAATATTAGTTTTAAAGTTCTTTTTTATTAGTGTCACAAGTAGGCTTACATTAACACTGCAATGAAGTTACAGTGAAAATTCCCCAGTCGCCACACTCCGGCACCTATTCGGGGACACTGAAGGAGAATTTAGCATAGTCAATGCACCAAACCAGCACAAGAAAACCAGAGCATCCAGAGAAAACCCGCACAGGGAGAATGTGCAGACTCTACATCGATAGTGACCCAAGCCAAGAATTGAACCCATGTCCCTGGTGCTGTGAGGCAGCAGTGCTAACTACTGTGCCACCGTGCCGTCCAAAATCAGTTGTGAAACACAAATCAATCTGATTTTAAGGCTTCCTGGTGCAATAAACTGATCATGCTCTTCCCAGCTAACACCATTTCACACCCGCATCTGTTAGATTTTAATGTGATTGTCCAACGTAGAAACCTTGCATCTTTTAGCCACTTTGAATTCATACACCCCCTTCTCCCTCCACCCCCTTCTCCCTCCCCCCCCCCCCACCCCCCCCACCCAAAGAGATTGTCTTTGAAATCAGTCGTTCCTGAATAATATAAAATTGTGTATAAAATTATGAAGGGCATAGAGTGAACAGTGGGAAGCTTTTTCCCAGGTCAGAGGTGACGAACACAAGGGGGCACAGGTTCGGCAAGGTTCAACACAGATGTCAGGGGGACGTATTTTACACAGAGGGTGGTGGGGGCCTGGAATGCACTGCCAAGCAAGGTGATTGAGGCAGACACACTGGGATTGTTTAAGACTTATCTAGATAACCACATGAACAGACTGGGAATAGAGGGATACAAAAGAATGGTCTAGTGGGCACATGAGCGGCGCAGGCTTGGAGGGCCGAAGGGCCTGTTCCTGTGCTGTATTGTTCTTTGTTCTTTGATGACAGTATTAAACTTCTCTCTAACTTGTCCTAAACCTCCTGTCAGTTCATTAATTGAAACCAGGGACTCTCTCCCTTGTTTTAACCTGTCTGCACGGTTATTCCTTTAATTTAGCTCTTGAATTGTTTGTGAATTGTTTGATGTTCCCACATCTCAGTGACAAATGTTGAGCTGTTTGCTCCACGCTGTAAGAAGTCTCACAACCCCAGGTTAAAGTCCAACAGGTTTATTTGGTCGCACAAGCCACTAGCTTTTGGAGCGCTGCTCCTTCATCAGGTAAGTGGGAGTTCTGTTCACAAACAGGGCATATAAAGACACAAATTCAATTTCCAAAATTTACAAGATGGAGACAATACACATCTCTTTAACCTGTGCTTGACCCCCTCTCCACTCACATTGTCTGTACCTTTAAGACTTGATTACCTGTAAAGACTCGCATTCCAACCATTATTTTGTAAATTGAGTTTCTGTCTTTATATGCCCTGTTTGTGAACAGAACTCCCACTTACCTGATGAAGGAGCAGCGCTCCGAAAGCTTGTGGCTTTTGCTACCAAATAAACCTGTTGGACTTTAACCTGGTGTTGTGAGACTTAAGAACATAAGAAATAGGAGCAGGAGTAGGCCATCTAGCCCCTCGTGCCTGCCCCGCCATTCAATAAGACCGTGGCTGATCTGAAGTGGATCAGTTCCACTTACCCGCCTGATCCCTATAACCTCTAATTCCCTTACCGATCAGGAATCCATCTATCCGTGATTTAAACATATTCAACGAGATAGCCTCCACCACTTCAGTGGGCAGAGAATTCCAGAGATTCACCACCCTCTGAGAGAAGAAGTTCCTCCTCAACTCTGTCCTAAACTGACACCCCTTTATTTTGAGGCTATGCCCTCTAGTTCTGGTTTCCTTTCTAAGTGGAAAGAATCTCTCCACCTCTACCCTATCCAGCCCCTTCATTATCTTATAGGTCTCTATAAGATTCCCCCCTCGGCCTTCTAAATTCCAACGAATACAAACCCAATCTGCTCAGTCTCTCCTCATAATCAACACCCCTCATCTCTGGTATCAACCTGGTGAACCTTCCCTGCACTCCCTCCAAGGCCAATATATCCTTCCCCAAATAAGGGGACCAATACTGCACACAGTATTCCAGCTGCGGCCTCACCAATGCCCTGTACAAATGCAGCACTTCTTACTGTGCTAATACATGTGACAATAATAAATCAAATTGTGCATTCAAATTGAAATTCTGTTCTCCAAGGGATGAGTTCAAAGATAAATAATTGCTGCGCTTAATTGTTGAATTAATCCCTGCTGTCTGTGTTGAATGAACCCATCTCAGTGACAAATGTTGATCTGTTTGCTCCGCACAGTAAGAAGTTTAACAACACCAGGTTAAAGTCCAACAGGTTTATTTGGTAGCAAAAGCCACACAAGCTTTCGGAGCTCCAAGCCCCTTCTTCAGGTGAGTAAAGCCACAAACAGAAAGGTCCAGTTTTCTCCTGGACTTTGACACAAAGCAGCCTTCACAATGATGCAGAGTTTCAACCAATGAGGGAGATCCGGGCTCAGCCCCGCCTTTCATTCACTCCGATTGGTTGGAGGACCAACCGCTCCCGCTCAGTCCTCCAGCCCCGCCCCTCATTCACTCCGATTGGTTGGAGGACCAGCCGCTTCCGCTCGGTCCTCCAGTCCTACCCCCTCTTCCTATTGGTCCGGAGCTGCCGTCAATCACAGAATATTGAGTACATGCGCAGTGTGGATGAGCTTTGGCCGATTCACAGACGGTGAGTTTCCGGCGTGGCCGGAGAGATAGAGCTGGTGGGTGGATGGAGAAGCTTCATAAGCACTCGTAATGGATCTGAAAGCAGCATAAGGTGCTAACGGTCCCGCATCTGTATCTCTGGGGCAACAGCTGCTCCGCGCCGCTTCGCTCGGTAACAAACCCGGGTTAACGGCCACCATCTTTGGGGCGATGTGCAGGAGTGCGCATGCGCGCTGCTCCCTGCCAGCAGGAGGAGAGAATGTTGTGAATTTCTCTCCTGGACTGACAGTGATGGACTTTGGAAACTCCTTTTACAGGGAGTGAGAAGGGGAGGATTTACACACAGAAAACTCAACCCAAGAGAAATATTTATCTCTTCTAAATTTCTGTCCTGGATTAACAGTGATTTTTGTTTTGTAATCTTGATTTACAGAATACGACAATTGGAAAATTCAAACCGAAGATCACATCACATCTGGCAGCCATCCCGTTCTTTAGAATCTGAATATCATCAGCTTTTGAATGTGAAAGGTCAAAGGTTTGTCTGCTCTGTCTGTTGGGAAAGATTTCAGATTTCTGGGGTGGCACAGTGGTTAAGCATTACTGCAACACAACGCCAGAGACCCAGGTTCGATTCCAGCCTCGGGTGATTGTGTGGAGTTTGCATGTCCTCCCCCATATTTCCTCCCACAGTCTAAAGATGTGCAGATTAGGTGGGTGGCCAATAACTGGTGTGAAGATAATCCCAGAAACTATAGTCAGTTTAATCTTGGCGATCGGGAAAATTCCTGAAACAATAATTGAGGACAAATTTAATAGTCACCTGAGTAAATGTGGGTTAATAAGGAAAGCCAGCATGGATTTGTGAAGGGAACTAACCTGCTTAACCTGTTTTTTGATGAGGTTACAGACACCAGTGTTGAGGATAATGCTATTAATATGGTGAACATGGACTTCCAAAAGGCATTAGATAAATTGCTGCACAACAGACTTAGGAACAAAGTTATGACTCGTGGAATGAAAGGGACAGTAACAACATTGACACAAAATTGTCCACGGGACAGGAAACTCATGAAATATTGGTTAATGGATGTTTGGGAGTTCCTCAGGAACTGGTGTTAACACCCTGCTCTTCCTAATGTACACAAATGACCCAGACCTTGGTGTTCAGGAACAGTTTTGAAATTAGTGGAGACAGTCTTCTGTAGACCCAGACCGTGTGGCAGGTTCCCTTCTCCGAAGGATATCAGTGAATAAGGTGCATTTTTACAACAATCCAGCAGTTTTCATTGTCACTTTTTCCCAGTGACGGACGTACAAATGACCAGATTAATTCAGTTCAATTTCACAAACTGCCTGTGTTTTTATGAGTTCTCTCTCACTCCCTTTTTTTTTGTTTTGAAACAGTTATACAGGGTTTTAGAAGAGCAGGATTTGCAGTCGGGAAATTGAAACGAAACATCACATCACAACCTGGTGGAGTTTTCCAATGTATCATAACCTGAATATCATTTGATTTTGAACATGGAAGGAACAAGCACCGTTCACAGTGGGGAAAATCCATACACGTGTTCTGTGTGTGGACGAGGCTTCAGCCAATCATCTGACCTGTTGAAACACAAATGCAGTCAATCCAGGAAGAAACCGTGGAAATGCAGGGATTGTGGGAAGGGATTCAAATCCCCGTCTGGCCTGGAAAGTCATTGGCTCAGTCACACTGGGGAGAAACCGTTCACCTGCTTCAAATGTGGGAAGGGATTCACTCGTCAATCCTACCTTCTGACACATCAGCGACTTCACACTGGGGAAAGGCCGTTCACCCGTTCTGTGTGTGGGAAGGGATTCATTCAGTCATCTACCCTGTTGAATCACCAGCGAGTTCACACTGAGGAGAGACCATTTAAATGCTCAGACTGTGGGAAGTGTTACAAATGTTCTGGGGAACTGATGCACCATCAACGTGTTCACAGCAATGAGAGGCCATTCACCTGTTCCATGTGTGGGAAAGGATTTACTCAGCAATACAAACTGCTGACACACCAGCGAGTTCACACTGATGAGAGACCTTTTACATGTCCAGACTGTGGAAAACACTTTAAAAGTTCCCAGGACTTGATGCAGCATCAACCTGTTCACACTGATGAGAGACCGTTCAGATGCTCTCACTGTGGGTCTGCATTCAAGCGATCATCTCATCTGACTGTGCACCAGCAAATTCACACTGGGGAGAGGCTGTTCACCTGCCCTGAGTGTAGCAAAGGGTTTACTCAGTCATCCGTCCTTCTGACACACCAGTGTGTTCAAACTGGGGGGAGACCATTCATCTGCTCTGAGTGTGGGAAGGGATTCCCTTCCTCATCCAAACTTCTGATGCACCAGCGAGTGCACACTGGGGAGAGGCCATTCACATGTGCTGAATGTGGGAAGGGATTTGCTTATTTTTCTGTATTGATGAGACACCAACAAGCTCACAAACAATGACAATGATTGAATTTTGCTGTCAATGACATCCAGGATTATGTTCGTTGGGGTCTATTGGATGATGTCAATAAATTCCAGCCAGTTGTTTGGGCTAATATTGTGGATAAAGGTCAAATAAATCAGTTTTATATTACTATTTTTATATTGAACACACTGTGTTGCATCTATTTAATGTCTCTAACTCACTTAAGTTAGATAAATCGCCGGGACCGGATGGGATGTACCCCAGGTTACTGTGGGAGGTGAGGAAGAGATTGCTGATCCTCTGGCGATGATCTTTGCGTCATCAATGGAGACGGGAGAGGTTCCGGAGGATTGGAGGATGGCGGATGTGGTTCCGTTATTCAAGAAAGGGAGAAGAAATTGCCCAGGAAATTATAGACCGGTGAGTCTAACCTCAGTGGTAGGTAAGTTGATGGAGAAGATCCTGAGAGGCAGGATTTATGAACATTTGGAAAGGAATAGTATGGTCAGAAGTAGCCAGCATGGCTTTGTCCGAGGCAGATCATTCCTTACGAGTCTGATTGAGTTTTTTGAAGATGTGACTAGACACTTAGATGGCGGAAGAGCGGTAAATGTGGTTTATATGGATTTCAGTAAGGTGTTTGATAAGGTGCCCCATGCAAGGCTTATGGAGAAAGTGAAGGGGCAAGGGATACAAGGTGATGTTGCTTTGTGTATTCAGAACTGGCTTGCTCACAGAAGGCAAAGGGTGGTTCTAGATGGGTCTTTTTCAGAGTGGAGGTCGGTCACCAGTGGGGTGCCCCAGAGATCTGTTCTGGGACCCTTGCTCTTTGTGATTTTTATAAATGACCTGGATGAGGAAGTGGAAGGATGGGTTGGCAAGTTTGCTGATGACACAAAGGTTGGAGATGTTACGGATAGTGTAGAGGGATGTCAACAGTTGCAACGAGACATAGAAAAAGATGCAAGACTGGGCAGAGAAATGGCAGATGGACTTCAACCCAGATGAGTGAGTGGTGGGTCATTTTGGTCGGTCGAATAGGATGGAAGAATATAATATTAAGGGTAAGACGCTTGGCAGTGTGGAAGAACAGAGGGATCTTGGGGTCCGGGTTCATAGGACGCTCAAAGCAGCGTCACAGGTAGAGGCTGTGGTTAAGAAGACGTATGGAATACTGGCCTTCATCAATAGAGGAATTGAGTTTAGAAATCGGGAGATAATGCTGCAGCTGTATAGGATCCTGGTCAGACCCCAACTGGAGTACTGTGCCCAGTTCTGGTCGCCTCATTACAGAAAGGATGTGGAAGCCATAGGACGGGTGCAGAGGAGATTTACGAGGATGTTGCCAGGATTAAGTGGTATGCCTTTTGAGGATAGGTTGAGAGAGCTAGGTCTTTTCTCCTTGGAGAGGCGAAGGATGAGAGGTGACCTGATAGAGGTGTATAAGATGTTGAGGGGTATTGATAGAATGGATTCTCAGATGCTTTTACCCAGGGCTGAAATGGTTGTCACGAGAGGCCACAGGTTTAGGGTGCTGGGGAGTAGGTACAGAGGAGATGTTCGGGGTAAGTGTTTCACTCAGAGGGTGGCGGGTGCGTGGAATCGGCTGCCGGTAGTGGTGGTGGAAGCGGATTCAATTGAGTCTTTTAAGAAACTTTTGGATAGGTTCATGGAGGTTAGTAAGAAAGAGGGTTATAGATGAGCCTAGAAGGTAAGGAAATTGTTCGGCACAACTTGTGGGCCGAAGGGCCTGTTTGTGCTGTAGCTTTTCTATGTTCTATGTTCACTTTGGATCCTTTTGAAGGGCTCTCCCTCTCCTTTGTCTTCTCCATCCTCACCTCCAACAACAAGTGTGAGGAGCGCATGGAGCTTCTTTGTCACTGTTGTAGGTAAAAAACCTCTGACACTATTTGTGGTTCAAAATGCAGTGTTTATTTTCACAATTGTGGGAGAAGTGAGGTTCCTAACAGTGGACCCCCAGCCTTCTCATCGAACACAAGTAAGAACAGAATTTATATATGTCCCGGGCCCCGCCCTCATTACATTGCAATTCTCTAAGATGTCTGTCATTGTTCATGGTGAGATTCTTGTTGCATCAGCAGTATCTTCCTCTGCGTAGTTTGTTCGATCTCCAAGGCCACGATTGTTCGTCATTTATATCCTTGAAACAACATCACAGGTTTTGCACAAACAAGTTAACTAATCTACATACAAGTTTGTATAATACTTTATATCAGGATAAGATGAATAACGTATGATGAATATATATATGAATCTATGGTGATTCAAAGACAGACGGCATACATGTCAACTCCATCGTGTTAAACAAAGGTACATAAAAATGGAGACTGTTTAGCTTATTTCGAGCTGGGTTAATCGCATTTCTTAATAACAAGAATAGCTGTTCCTCTTATCTGGTACAGACATGAAAAACACCGAACTCTGACGAAAACATGAACTCTGCAGTCTTCTCAACAAAATCACAGAGTTTGGGTCTTAATCCTTAAGTGTGACAAAGTTCATTAACCCATTCCCGACTTCAGTCACTAAGATTGAGGGGAGGTGATGGCCTAGTGGTATTAACACTAGACGGTTAATCCAGAAACTCAGCTAATGTTCTGGGTACCAGGTTTGAATCCCGCCAGGGCAGATGGTGAAATTTGAATTCAATAAAACATATCTGGAATTAAGAATTTACTGATGACCGTGAAACAATTGTCGTAAAAACCCATCTGGTTTAATGATGTCCTTTATGGAAGGAAATCTGCCGTCCTTGCCTGGTCTGGCCTACATGGGACTCCAGAGCCACAGCAGTGTGGTTGACTCTAAAATGGCCGAGCAAGCCACTCAGTTGTTCAAGAAGGCAGCTCACCACCACCTTCTCAAGGGCAACTTGCAATAAATGCTGGCCATGCAACAACATCCATGTCCCATAGATGAAATTTAAAAAGCTGCCTCTGTTGCTTCCCTTCCTCCCACGAGTCCATCCTTGACCCCAGTGTCTTTGTTCCCCTCCTGCCCATCTCTCATTACAACTTCCAAAATCCCTGTCGTCTCCCAAATCTCTGCCCATATGTCCTGAAATTCCCTGTGTGAATCCCTCCGATTACATTTGTCTTTCGCACAGTATTAAACCAGCTCTTACCAAAGTCTCAAATTACTGTGTGAATATGACTGAGGTAAGCTATCTGTCACTGTGCTTCTCAGCCAGTCTGCAGTTATTGACACCATTGACCAAACCATCTTCCTCCAGTGCCTCTCCATTGTTGTGCAGCTGGGTGGGACTGCACACTTCGGATTAATTTCTTATCTGATTGTAGTCAGAGAATCACCGGCAGCCACTGTGATTATTACAGACAGAGAGCAAGTGAATAGAGGGAGCAAAGTAAATGGGGAAAAGAGACGGTGAGAGTGAATGGGATGGAAGTTCGTAAACTGAGACAAAGAGAAACAGATTGAGACAGAAAATGGGGTCAACATTGTTCCAAAGAGAAGAGATTAATGCTTTTCAAACCTTCCTGATCATTATAACTTATCAATTTCTGTAAAATATTTTGAGTGAATGGAACAAGGCCTGGATATGAGATTCTGAAACTCCCTCCCTAACTGTCCAGATTAAAGGTGTTTGTTCAGGTCTGTCTCTCCAAACAAGGTTTTGGCCATCCATCCTAATATTGTGCTCTGTGACCCAGTATTTCTATTTGCTGATCTATCAGTAATGGACTTGCTGCCGTCTGGAACAAAACTGTTTTCACCACTAAGGCTCCGCTGTGATGTAATAGTCTCTATGACATCATCACAGCAGGACTGGATGACATCATCAGAGTCCATTGTTTCTGAATGATCCACATCAATAACAACAGGAAATACTCATCAAGCTGAGCACATTATCTAGGCTGACACTGCAGTCTGACATTGAGGGACTGCTGCACTCTGACACACACTGCCCTTCACATGGAGCTTGTGGAGGCTCTGGCCACAATCTTCCAATCCTTCTCATAGAGTTGTGGTGCAAAAAGGCTGAGAGATTGGAAATGTTACATCCCTGTTCAAAAAATTACAGAACAATCATCTTAACATCAGCGGTGGAGAAAAATGAAACCAATAATCTGGGGCACAATCAACTGGTACTTGGAAAAGTGTGGATTCTTATTGTCAGCATTTTCTGTTTTAATGCTGAAAACTTCCCTGGATCTCAAGGCTGAGAAAGACATTCTGGAATGTCATCCCCCCCCATTCCTCTCTCTATCCCTCCTCCCATCCCTCCCTACAACAAGAACCATTCACTCTGCACCGCAGTTTCACCCTCATTCCCCCAGTTTGTATTCCAGCCTTTACCACACCCACTCTGCTCCCAGATACTTCACACCATTAGATATTAAAATTCAAACTTTATAATCTCTACAATTTAATATTTGTTCAGACAGCAGACAAATCATCAATTCCACTCCCACCCTGAGCTATGGGGATATATTTATACATTATTTCATTTCACAATAAAACTCACACACTGAATTTCAGATTTGCTTCTGTTGTTTTAATTTGCCCAGCAGATTATTTGGAGTGAGACTGACATCAACCCTTCATGGTCTCAGTCTGTCTCTGTGTTTGTGAGAGTGTCTGAGATAGTGTGTGTGTCTGAACGTGTGTATGTATGAGTGTGTATCTGTGTGTGCTGTGTGTGTGTTTGTGTGAGATTATAGAAAGATAGAAACTAGAAGCAGGAGTAAGCCATTCGGCCCTTCGAGCCTGCTCCGCCATTCATTTTGATCATGGCTGATCATCGAATTCAATATTCTGATCCCCCTTCTTCCCACACCTTTAGCCCCAAGAGCTATATCTAATTTATTCTTGGAATCATATGTATGTGTCTGCATTTTTCTGAGTATTTGTGTGTCTATGAGTTTGTCTGTATTTGTTTCCGAGATTGATATCAGTTATGAGAATAGATTCGTCTGCATTAAAATATATTAAAATAAGAATAATAGGAATAAGAAAAATACAGCAGCACAATCCTCCAACAGGATCCTTCAGTCATCTGAGAATTCAGTGATTTCCCAGGCAGAGGCCGTTTACCTCACATCGCCACAAGAGGGAGCTCCCTCGCTGTATTTGTGTGTTCACTGCAGCAGGAGCGGGTTCCATTTCACAGTGAAATGTAACAGAGCAGAAATCCAGGAGAACTGGATTAATTGTTAGATTACACAGTGATATGTTACAGAGCAGAAATCCAGGGGAACTGGATTAATTGTTGGATTACACAGTGATATGTAACAGAGCAGGAATCCAGGAGAACTGGATTAATTGTTAGATTACACAGTGATATGTTACAGAGCAGGAATCCAGGGGAACTGGATTAATTGTTGGATTACACAGTGATATGTTACAGAGCAGGAATCCAGGGGAACTGGATTAATTGTTAGATTACACAGTGATATGTTACAGAGCAGAAATCCAGGAGAACTGGATTAATTGTTGGATTACACAGTGATATGTTACAGAGCAGTAATCCAGGGGAACTGGATTAATTGTTGGATTACACAGTGATATGTTACAGAGCAGTAATCCAGGGGAACTGGATTAATTGTTAGATTACACAGTGATATGTAACAGAGCAGAAATCCAGGGGAACTGGATTAATTGTTGGATTACACAGTGATATGTTACAGAGCAGAAATCCAGGAGAACTGGATTAATTGTTGGATTTCACAGTGATATGTTACAGAGCAGAAATCCAGGGGAACTGGATTAATTGTTGGATTACACAGTGATATGTTACAGAGCAGTAATCCAGGGGAACTGGATTAATTGTTGGATTACACAGTGATATGTTACAGAGCAGTAATCCAGGGGAACTGGAGTAATTGTTGGATTTCACAGTGATATGTTACAGAGCAGAAATCCAGGAGAACTGGATTAATTGTTGGATTACACAGTGATATGTTACAGAGCAGTAATCCAGGGGAACTGGATTAATTGTTAGATTACACAGTGATATGTTACAGAGCAGTAATCCAGGGGAACTGGATTAATTGTTAGATTACACAGTGATATGTTACAGAGCAGTAATCCAGGGGAACTGGATTAATTGTTGGATTACACAGTGATATGTTACAGAGCAGTAATCCAGGGAACTGGATTAATTGTTGGATTACACAGTGATATGTTACAGAGCAGTAATCCAGGGGAACTGGATTAATTGTTAGATTACACAGTGATATGTAACAGAGCAGTAATCCAGGGGAACTGGAGTAATTGTTGGATTACACAGTGATATGTTACAGAGCAGTAATCCAGGAGAACTGGATTAATTGTTGGATTACACAGTGATATGTTACAGAGCAGTAATCCAGGAGAACTGGATTAATTGTTGGATTACACAGTGATATGTTACAGAGCAGTAATCCAGGGGAACTGGAGTAATTGTTGGATTACACAGTGATATGTAACAGAGCAGAAATCCAGGAGAACTGGATTAATTGTTGGATTACACAGTGATATGTTACAGAGCAGTAATCCAGGGGAACTGGATTAATTGTTAGATTACACAGTGATATGTTACAGGGCAGTAATCCAGGGGAACTGGAGTAATTGTTGGATTACACAGTGATATGTTACAGAGCAGTAATCCAGGAGAACTGGATTAATTGTTGGATTACACAGTGATATGTTACAGAGCAGTAATCCAGGAGAACTGGATTAATTGTTGGATTACACAGTGATATGTTACAGAGCAGAAATCCAGGAGAACTGGATTAATTGTTGGATTACACAGTGATATGTTACAGAGCAGAAATCCAGGGGAACTGGATTAATTGTTGGATTACACAGTGATATGTAACAGAACAGAAATCCAGGGGAACTGGATTAATTGTTAGATTACACAGTGATATGTTACAGAGCAGTAATCCAGGAGAACTGGATTAATTGTTGGATTACACAGTGATATGTTACAGAGCAGAAATCCAGGGGAACTGGATTAATTGTTGGATTACACAGTGATATGTTACAGAGCAGAAATCCAGGGGAACTGGATTAATTGTTGGATTACACAGTGATATGTAACAGAGCAGTAATCCAGGGGAACTAGATTAATTGTTGGATTACACAGTGATATGTAACAGAGCAGAAATCCAGGGGAACTGGATTAATTGTTAGATTACACAGTGATATGTTACAGAGCAGTAATCCAGGAGAACTGGATTAATTGTTGGATTACACAGTGATATGTTACAGAGCAGTAATCCAGGGGAACTGGATTAATTGTTAGATTACACAGTGATATGTTACAGAGCAGTAATCCAGGGGAACTGGATTAATTGTTGGATTACACAGTGATATGTTACAGAGCAGAAATCCAGGAGAACTGGATTAATTGTTGGATTACACAGTGATATGTTACAGAGCAGAAATCCAGGGGAACTGGATTAATTGTTAGATTACACAGTGATGTGTTACAGAGCAGTAATCCAGGAGAACTGGATTAATTGTTAGATTACACAGTGACATGTAACAGAGCAGAAATCGAGGAGAACTGGATTAATTGTTAGATTACACAGTGATATGTTACAGAGCAGTAATCCAGGGGAACTGGATTAATTGTTGGATTACACAGTGATATGTTACAGAGCAGTAATCCAGGGGAACTGGATTAATTGTTAGATTACACAGTGATATGTTACAGAGCAGTAATCCAGGAGAACTGGATTAATTGTTGGATTACACAGTGATATGTTACAGAGCAGAAATCCAGGGGAACTGGATTAATTGTTAGATTACACAGTGATATGTTACAGAGCAGTAATCCAGGGGAACTGGATTAATTGTTAGATTACACAGTGATATGTAACAGAGCAGAAATCGAGGAGAACTGGATTAATTGTTAGATTACACAGTGATATGTTACAGAGCAGTAATCCAGGAGAACTGGATTAATTGTTAGATTACACAGTGATATGTTACAGAGCAGAAATCCAGGGGAACTGGATTAATTGTTAGATTACACAGTGATATGTTACAGAGCAGTAATCCAGGGGAACTGGATTAATTGTTAGATTACACAGTGATATGTAACAGAGCAGAAATCGAGGAGAACTGGTTAATTGTTGGATTACACAGTGATATGTTACAGAGCAGTAATCCAGGGGAACTGGAGTAATTGTTGGATTACACAGTGACATATAACAGAGCAGAAATCCAGGGGAACTGGATTAATTGTTAGATTACACAGTGACATGTAACAGAGCAGAAATCCAGGGGAACTGGATTAATTGTTAGATTACACAGTGATATGTTACAGAGCAGAAATCCAGGGGAACTGGATTAATTGTTGGATTACACAGTGATATGTTACAGAGCAGTAATCCAGGGGAACTGGATTAATTGTTAGATTACACAGTGATATGTTACAGAGCAGTAATCCAGGGGAACTGGATTAATTGTTGGATTACACAGTGATATGTTACAGAGCAGAAATCCAGGGGAACTGGATTAATTGTTGGATTTCACAGTGATATGTAACAGAGCAGTAATCCAGGGGAACTGGAGTAATTGTTGGATTACACAGTGATATGTTACAGAGCAGTAATCCAGGAGAACTGGATTAATTGTTGGATTACACAGTGATATGTAACAGAGCAGAAATCGAGGAGAACTGGATTAATTGTTGGATTACACAGTGATATGTTACAGAGCAGTAATCCAGGGGAACTGGATTAATTGTTAGATTACACAGTGATATGTTATAGAGCAGTAATCCAGGGGAACTGGATTAATTGTTGGATTACACAGTGATATGTTACAGAGCAGAAATCCAGGGGAACTGGATTAATTGTTAGATTACACAGTGATATGTTACAGAGCAGTAATCCAGGGGAACTGGATTAATTGTTGGATTACACAGTGATATGTTACAGAGCAGAAATCCAGGGGAACTGGATTAATTGTTGGATTTCACAGTGACATGTAACAGAGCAGAAATCTAGGAGAACTGGATTAATTGTTGGATTACACAGTGATATGTAACAGAACAGAAATCCAGGGGAACTGGATTAATTGTTGGATTACACAGTGATATGTTACAGAGCAGAAATCCAGGGGAACTGGATTAATTGTTAGATTACACAGTGATATGTTACAGAGCAGTAATCCAGGAGAACTGGATTAATTGTTGGATTACACAGTGATATGTAACAGAACAGAAATCCAGGGGAACTGGATTAATTGTTGGATTACACAGTGATATGTTACAGAGCAGTAATCCAGGGGAACTGGATTAATTGTTAGATTACACAGTGATATGTTACAGAGCAGTAATCCAGGAGAACTGGATTAATTGTTGGATTACACAGTGATATGTTACAGAGCAGTAATCCAGGGGAACTGGATTAATTGTTAGATTACACAGTGATATGTTACAGAGCAGTAATCCAGGAGAACTGGATTAATTGTTGGATTACACAGTGATATGTTACAGAGCAGAAATCCAGGAGAACTGGATTAATTGTTGGATTACACAGTGATATGTTACAGAGCAGAAATCCAGGAGAACTGGAGTAATTGTTGGATTACACAGTGATATGTTACAGAGCAGGAATCCAGGGGAACTGGATTAATTGTTGGATTACACAGTGATATGTTACAGAACAGGAATCCAGGGGAACTGGATTAATTGTTGGATTACACAGTGATATGTTACAGAGCAGAAATCCAGGAGAACTGGAGTAATTGTTGGATTACACAGTGATATGTTACAGAGCAGTAATCCAGGAGAACTGGAGTAATTGTTGGATTACACAGTGATATGTTACAGAGCAGGAATCCAGGGGAACTGGATTAATTGTTGGATTACACAGTGATATGTTACAGAGCAGTAATCCAGGGGAACTGGATTAATTGTTGGATTACACAGTGATATGTTACAGAGCAGGAATCCAGGAGAACTGGATTAATTGTTGGATTACACAGTGATATGTTACAGAGCAGGAATCCAGGGGAACTGGAGTAATTGTTGGATTACACAGTGATTTGTTACAGAGCAGTAATCCAGGAGAACTGGATTAATTGTTAGATTTCACAGTGATATGTTACAGAGCAGAAATCCAGGAGAACTGGAGTAATTGTTGGATTACACAGTGATATGTTACAGAGCAGGAATCCAGGGGAACTGGATTAATTGTTGGATTACACAGTGATATGTTACAGAGCAGTAATCCAGGGGAACTGGATTAATTGTTGGATTACACAGTGATATGTTACAGAGCAGAAATCCAGGAGAACTGGAGTAATTGTTGGATTACACAGTGATATGTTACAGAGCAGGAATCCAGGGGAACTGGATTAATTGTTGGATTACACAGTGATATGTTACAGAACAGGAATCCAGGAGAACTGGATTAATTGTTAGATTACACAGTGATATGTTACAGAGCAGTAATCCAGGGGAACTGGATTAATTGTTAGATTACACAGTGATATGTTACAGAACAGGAATCCAGGGGAACTGGATTAATTGTTGGATTACACAGTGATATGTTACAGAACAGGAATCCAGGAGAACTGGATTAATTGTTAGATTACACAGTGATATGTTACAGAGCAGTAATCCAGGGAAACTGGATTAATTGTTGGATTACACAGTGGTATGTTACAGAGCAGGAATCCAGGAGAACTGGATTAATTGTTGGATTACACAGTGATATGTTACAGAGCAGGAATCCAGGAGAACTGGATTAATTGTTGGATTACACAGTGATATGTTACAGAGCAGAAATCCAGGGGAACTGGAATAATTGTTGGATTACACAGTGATATGTTACAGAGCAGAAATCCAGGGGAACTGGATTAATTGTTAGATTACACAGTGATATGTTACAGAGCAGTAATCCAGGGGAACTGGATTAATTGTTGGATTTCACAGTGATATGTTACAGAGCAGTAATCCAGGGGAACTGGATTAATTGTTGGATTACACAGTGATATGTTACAGAGCAGTAATCCACGAGAACTGGATTAATTGTTCGATTACACAGTGATATGTTACAGAGCAGAAATCCAGGGGAACTGGATTAATTGTTGGATTTCACAGTGATATGTTACAGAGCAGTAATCCAGGGGAACTGGAGTAATTGTTGGATTACACAGTGATATGTTACAGAGCAGTAATCCAGGAGAACTGGATTAATTGTTGGATTACACAGTGATATGTTACAGAGCAGTAATCCAGGAGAACTGGATTAATTGTTGGATTACACAGTGATATGTTACAGAGCAGTAATCCAGGGGAACTGGATTAATTGTTGGATTACACAGTGATATGTTACAGAGCAGAAATCCAGGGGAACTGGATTAATTGTTGGATTACACAGTGATATGTTACAGAGCAGTAATCCAGGGGAACTGGAGTAATTGTTGGATTACACAGTGATATGTTACAGAGCAGTAATCCAGGGGAACTGGATTAATTGTTAGATTACACAGTGATATGTTACAGAGCAGTAATCCAGGGGAACTGGATTAATTGTTGGATTACACAGTGATATGTTACAGAGCAGTAATCCAGGGGAACTGGATTAATTGTTAGATTACATAGTGATATGTTACAGAGCAGTAATCCATGAGAACTGGATTAATTGTTGGATTACACAGTGATATGTTACAGAGCAGTAATCCAGGGGAACTGGATTAATTGTTGGATTACACAGTGATATGTTACAGAGCAGAAATCCAGGGGAACTGGATTAATTGTTGGATTACACAGTGATATGTTACAGAGCAGTAATGCAGGGGAACTGGAGTAATAGTTGGATTACACAGTGATATGTTACAGAGCAGTAATCCAGGGGAACTGGATTAATTGTTAGATTACACAGTGATATGTTACAGAGCAGTAATCCAGGGGAACTGGAGTAATTGTTGGATTACACAGTGATATGTTACAGAGCAGAAATCCAGGGGAACTGGATTAATTGTTGGATTACACAGTGATATGTTACAGAGCAGTAATCCAGGGGAACTGGATTAATTGTTGGATTACACAGTGATATGTTACAGAGCAGTAATCCAGGAGAACTGGATTAATTGTTAGATTACACAGTGATATGTTACAGAGCAGTAATCCAGGGGAACTGGATTAATTGTTAGATTACACAGTGATATGTCACAGAGCAGAAATCCAAGAGAACTGGATTAATTGTTGGATTACACAGTGATATGTTACAGAGCAGTAATCCAGGAGAACTGGATTAATTGTTAGATTACACAGTGATATGTTACAGAGCAGTAATCCAGGGGAACTGGATTAATTGTTGGATTACACAGTGATATGTTACAGAGCAGAAATCCAAGAGAACTGGATTAATTGTTGGATTACACAGTGATATTTTACAGAGCAGTAATCCAGGGGAACTGGATTAATTGTTGGATTACACAGTGATATGTTACAGAGCAGAAATCCAGGAGAACTGGATTAATTGTTGGATTACACAGTGATATGTTACAGAGCAGTAATCCAGGGGAACTGGATTAATTGTTAGATTACACAGTGATATGTTACAGAGCAGTAATCCAGGAGAACTGGATTAATTGTTAGATTACACAGTGATATGTTACAGAGCAGAAATCCAGGAGAACTGGATTAATTGTTGGATTACACAGTGATATGTTACAGAGCAGAAATCCAGGGGAACTGGATTAATTGTTGGATTACACAGTGATATGTTACAGAGCAGTAATCCAGGGGAACTGGATTAATTGTTGGATTACACAGTGATATGTTACAGAGCAGTAATCCAGGGGAACTGGATTAATTGTTGGATTACACAGTGATATGTTACAGAGCAGTAATCCAGGAGAACTGGATTAATTGTTGGATTACACAGTGATATGTTACAGAGCAGAAATCCAGGGGAACTGGATTAATTGTTGGATTACACAGTGATATGTTACAGAGCAGTAATCCAGGGGAACTGGATTAATTGTTGGATTACACAGTGATATGTAACAGAGCAGTAATCCAGGAGAACTGGATTAATTGTTAGATTACACAGTGATATGTTACAGAGCAGGAATCCAGGAGAACTGGATTAATTGTTGGATTACACAGTGATATGTTACAGAGCAGAAATCCAAGAGAACTGGATTAATTGTTGGATTACACAGTGATATGTTACAGAGCAGTAATCCAGGGGAACTGGATTAATTGTTGGATTACACAGTGATATGTAACAGAGCAGAAATCCAGGGGAACTGGATTAATTGTTAGATTACACAGTGATATGTTACAGAGCAGTAATCCAGGGGAACTGGATTAATTGTTGGATTACACAGTGATATGTAACAGAGCAGAAATCCAGGAGAACTGGATTAATTGTTAGATTACACAGTGATATGTTACAGAGCAGGAATCCAGGAGAACTGGATTAATTGTTGGATTACACAGTGATATGTTACAGAGCAGTAATCCAGGGGAACTGGATTAATTGTTGGATTACACAGTGATATGTAACAGAGCAGAAATCCAGGAGAACTGGATTAATTGTTAGATTACACAGTGATATGTTACAGAGCAGGAATCCAGGAGAACTGGATTAATTGTTGGATTACACAGTGATATGTAACAGAGCAGAAATCCAGGAGAACTGGATTAATTGTTAGATTACACAGTGACATATTACAGAGCAGTAATCCAGGGGAACTGGATTAATTGTTGGATTACACAGTGATATGTTACAGAGCAGAAATCCAAGAGAACTGGATTAATTGTTGGATTACACAGTGATATGTTACAGAGCAGTAATCCAGGGGAACTGGATTAATTGTTGGATTACACAGTGATATGTTACAGAGCAGGAATCCTGGAGAACTGGATTAATTGTTGGATTACACAGTGATATGTTACAGAGCAGTAATCCAGGGGAACTGGATTAATTGTTGGATTACACAGTGATATGTTACAGAGCAGAAATCCAGGAGAACTGGATTAATTGTTGGATTACACAGTGATATGTTACAGAGCAGTAATCCAGGGGAACTGGATTAATTGTTAGATTACACAGTGATATGTCACAGAGCAGTAATCCAGGAGAACTGGATTAATTGTTAGATTACACAGTGATATGTTACAGAGAAGTAATCCAGGGGAACTGGATTAATTGTTGGATTACACAGTGATATGTAACAGAGCAGTAATCCAGGGGAACTGGATTAATTGTTGGATTACACAGTGATATGTTACAGTGCAGTAATCCAGGGGAACTGGATTAATTGTTAGATTACACAGTGATATGTTACAGAGCAGAAATCCAGGAGAACTGGATTAATTGTTAGATTACACAGTGATATGTTACAGAGCAGAAATCCAGGAGAACTGGATTAATTGTTAGATTACACAGTGATATGTTACAGAGCAGTAATCCAGGGAACTGGATTAATTGTTAGATTACACAGTGATATGTTACAGAGCAGTAATCCAGGGGAACTGGATTAATTGTTGGATTACACAGTGATATGTTACAGAACAGAAATCCAGGGGAACTGGATTAATTGTTGGATTTCACAGTGATATGTTACAGAGCAGAAATCCAGGAGAACTGGATTAATTGTTAGATTACACAGTGATAAGTTACAGAGCAGTAATCCAGGGGAACTGGATTAATTGTTGGATTACACAGTGATATGTTACAGAGCAGAAATCCAGGAGAACTGGATTAATTGTTAGATTACACAGTGATATGTTACAGAGCAGTAATCCAGGGGAACTGGATTAATTGTTAGATTACACAGTGATATGTTACAGAGCAGTAATCCAGGGGAACTGGATTAATTGTTGGATTACACAGTGATATGTTACAGAGCAGTAATCCAGGGGAACTGGATTAATTGTTGGATTACACAGTGATATGTTACAGAGCAGTAATCCAGGGGAACTGGATTAATTGTTAGATTACACAGTGATATGTTACAGAGCAGTAATCCAGGGAACTGGATTAATTGTTAGATTACACAGTGATATGTTACAGAGCAGTAATCCAGGGGAACTGGATTAATTGTTGGATTACACAGTGATATGTTACAGAGCAGTAATCCAGGGAACTGGATTAATTGTTAGATTACACAGTGATATGTTACAGAGCAGTAATCCAGGAGAACTGGATTAATTGTTAGATTACACAGTGATATGTTACAGAGCAGTAATCCAGGGGAACTGGATTAATTGTTAGATTACACAGTGATATGTTACAGAGCAGAAATCCAAGAGAACTGGATTAATTGTTAGATTACACAGTGATATGTTACAGAGCAGTAATCCAGGAGAACTGGATTAATTGTTGGATTACACAGTGACATATTACAGAGCAGTAATCCAGGGAACTGGATTTATTGTTGGATTACACAGTGATATGTTACAGAGCAGTAATCCAGGGGAACGGGATTAATTGTTAGATTACACAGTGATATGTTACAGAGCAGGAATCCAGGAGAACTGGATTAATTGTTAGATTACACAGTGATATGTTACAGAGCAGTAATCCAGGGGAACTGGATTAATTGTTAGATTACACAGTGATATGTTACAGAGCAGTAATCCAGGGAACTGGAGTAATTGTTGGATTACACAGTGATATGTTACAGAGCAGAAATCCAGGGGAACTGGATTAATTGTTGGATTACACAGTGATATGTTACAGAGCAGAAATCCAGGGAACTGGATTAATTGTTGGATTACACAGTGATATGTTATAGAGCAGTAATCCAGGGGAACTGGATTAATTGTTGGATTACACAGTGATATGTTACAGAGCAGTAATCCAGGGAACTGGATTAATTGTTAGATTACACAGTGATATGTTACAGAGCAGTAATCCAGGGGAACTGGATTAATTGTTGGATTACACAGTGATATGTTACAGAGCAGTAATCCAGGGAACTGGATTAATTGTTAGATTACACAGTGATATGTTACAGAGCAGTAATCCAGGGAACTGGATTAATTGTTGGATTACACAGTGATATGTTACAGAGCAGTAATCCAGGGGAACTGGATTAATTGTTGGATTACACAGTGATATGTTACAGAGCAGTAATCCAGGGGAACTGGATTAATTGTTAGATTACACAGTGATATGTTACAGAGCAGAAATCCAGGGAACTGGATTAATTGTTGGATTACACAGTGATATGTTACAGAGCAGTAATCCAGGGGAACTGGATTAATTGTTGGATTACACAGTGATATGTTACAGAGCAGTAATCCAGGGAACTGGATTAATTGTTAGATTACACAGTGATATGTTACAGAGCAGAAATCCAGGAGAACTGGATTAATTGTTAGATTACACAGTGATATGTTACAGAGCAGTAATCCAGGGGAACGGGAGTAATTGTTGGATTACACAGTGATATGTTACAGAGCAGTAATCCAGGGGAACTGGAGTAATTGTTGGATTTCACAGTGATATGTTACAGAGCAGTAATCCAGGAGAACTGGATTAATTGTTGGATTACACAGTGATATGTTACAGAGCAGTAATCCAGGGGAACTGGATTAATTGTTGGATTTCACAGTGATATGTTACAGAGCAGTAATCCAGGGGAACTGGAGTAATTGTTGGATTACACAGTGATATGTTACAGAGCAGTAATCCAGGAGAACTGGATTAATTGTTGGATTACACAGTGATATGTAACAGAGCAGAAATCGAGGAGAACTGGATTAATTGTTGGATTACACAGTGATATGTTACAGAGCAGTAATCCAGGGGAACTGGATTAATTGTTGGATTACACAGTGATATGTTACAGAGCAGAAATCCAGGGGAACTGGATTAATTGTTGGATTACACAGTGATATGTTACAGAGCAGTAATCCAGGGGAACTGGAGTAATTGTTGGATTACACAGTGATATGTTACAGAGCAGAAATCCAGGGGAACTGGATTAATTGTTGGATTTCACAGTGATATGTTACAGAGCAGTAGTCCAGGGGAACTGGATTAATTGTTGGATTACACAGTGATATGTTACAGAGCAGAAATCCAGGGGAACTGGATTAATTGTTAGATTACACAGTGATATGTTACAGAGCAGTAATCCAGGGGAACTGGAGTAATTGTTGGATTACACAGTGATATGTTACAGAGCAGTAATCCAGGGGAACTGGATTAATTGTTGGATTTCACAGTGATATGTTACAGAGCAGTAATCCAGGGGAACTGGATTCATTGTTGGATTACACAGTGATATGTTACAGAGCAGTAATCCAGGGGAACTGGAGTAATTGTTGGATTTCACAGTGATATGTTACAGAGCAGTAATCCAGGAGAACTGGATTAATTGTTGGATTTCACAGTGATATGTTACAGAGCAGTAATCCAGGGGAACTGGAGTAATTGTTGGATTACACAGTGATATGTTACAGAGCAGTAATCCAGGAGAACTGGATTAATTGTTGGATTACACAGTGATATGTAACAGAGCAGAAATCGAGGAGAACTGGATTAATTGTTGGATTACACAGTGATATGTTACAGAGCAGTAATCCAGGGGAACTGGATTAATTGTTGGATTACACAGTGATATGTTACAGAGCAGAAATCCAGGGGAACTGGATTAATTGTTGGATTACACAGTGATATGTTACAGAGCAGTAATCCAGGGGAACTGGAGTAATTGTTGGATTACACAGTGATATGTTACAGAGCAGAAATCCAGGGGAACTGGATTAATTGTTGGATTTCACAGTGATATGTTACAGAGCAGTAGTCCAGGGGAACTGGATTAATTGTTGGATTACACAGTGATATGTTACAGAGCAGTAATCCAGGAGAACTGGATTAATTGTTGGATTACACAGTGATATGTAACAGAGCAGTAATCCAGGAGAACTGGATTAATTGTTGGATTACACAGTGATATGTAACAGAGCAGAAATCGAGGAGAACTGGATTAATTGTTGGATTACACAGTGATATGTTACAGAGCAGTAATCCAGGGGAACTGGATTAATTGTTGGATTACACAGTGATATGTTACAGAGCAGAAATCCAGGGGAACTGGATTAATTGTTGGATTACACAGTGATATGTTACAGAGCAGTAATCCAGGAGAACTGGAGTAATTGTTGGATTACACAGTGATATGTTACAGAGCAGAAATCCAGGGGAACTGGATTAATTGTTGGATTTCACAGTGATATGTTACAGAGCAGTAATCCAGGGGAACTGGAGTAATTGTTGGATTACACAGTGATATGTTACAGAGCAGTAATCCAGGAGAACTGGATTAATTGTTGGATTACACAGTGATATGTAACAGAGCAGAAATCGAGGAGAACTGGATTAATTGTTGGATTACACAGTGATATGTAACAGAGCAGAAATCCAGGGGAACTGGATTAATTGTTAGATTACACAGTGATATGTTACAGAGCAGAAATCCAGGGGAGCTGGATTAATTGTTAGATTACACAGTGATATGTTACAGAGCAGAAATCCAGGGGAACTGGATTAATTGTTAGATTACACAGTGATATGTTACAGAGCAGAAATCCAGGGGAACTGGATTAATTGTTAGATTACACAGTGAAATGTCACAGAGCAGAAATCCAGGGGAACTGGATTAATTGTTAGATTACACAGTGATATGTTACAGAGCAGAAATCCAGGGGAACTGGATTAATTGTTAGATTACACAGTGATATGTTACAGAGCAGTAATCCAGGGGAACTGGATTAATTGTTAGATTACACAGTGATATGTTACAGAGCAGTAATCCAGGGAACTGGATTAATTGTTAGATTACACAGTGATATGTTACAGAGCAGTAATCCAGGGGAACTGGATTAATTGTTGGATTACACAGTGATATGTTACAGAACAGAAATCCAGGGGAACTGGATTAATTGTTGGATTTCACAGTGATATGTTACAGAGCAGAAATCCAGGAGAACTGGATTAATTGTTAGATTACACAGTGATAAGTTACAGAGCAGTAATCCAGGGGAACTGGATTAATTGTTGGATTACACAGTGATATGTTACAGAGCAGAAATCCAGGAGAACTGGATTAATTGTTAGATTACACAGTGATATGTTACAGAGCAGTAATCCAGGGGAACTGGATTAATTGTTAGATTACACAGTGATATGTTACAGAGCAGTAATCCAGGGGAACTGGATTAATTGTTGGATTACACAGTGATATGTTACAGAGCAGTAATCCAGGGGAACTGGATTAATTGTTGGATTACACAGTGATATGTTACAGAGCAGTAATCCAGGGGAACTGGATTAATTGTTAGATTACACAGTGATATGTTACAGAGCAGTAATCCAGGGAACTGGATTAATTGTTAGATTACACAGTGATATGTTACAGAGCAGTAATCCAGGGGAACTGGATTAATTGTTGGATTACACAGTGATATGTTACAGAGCAGTAATCCAGGGAACTGGATTAATTGTTAGATTACACAGTGATATGTTACAGAGCAGTAATCCAGGAGAACTGGATTAATTGTTAGATTACACAGTGATATGTTACAGAGCAGTAATCCAGGGGAACTGGATTAATTGTTAGATTACACAGTGATATGTTACAGAGCAGAAATCCAAGAGAACTGGATTAATTGTTAGATTACACAGTGATATGTTACAGAGCAGTAATCCAGGAGAACTGGATTAATTGTTGGATTACACAGTGACATATTACAGAGCAGTAATCCAGGGAACTGGATTTATTGTTGGATTACACAGTGATATGTTACAGAGCAGTAATCCAGGGGAACGGGATTAATTGTTAGATTACACAGTGATATGTTACAGAGCAGGAATCCAGGAGAACTGGATTAATTGTTAGATTACACAGTGATATGTTACAGAGCAGTAATCCAGGGGAACTGGATTAATTGTTAGATTACACAGTGATATGTTACAGAGCAGTAATCCAGGGAACTGGAGTAATTGTTGGATTACACAGTGATATGTTACAGAGCAGAAATCCAGGGGAACTGGATTAATTGTTGGATTACACAGTGATATGTTACAGAGCAGAAATCCAGGGAACTGGATTAATTGTTGGATTACACAGTGATATGTTATAGAGCAGTAATCCAGGGGAACTGGATTAATTGTTGGATTACACAGTGATATGTTACAGAGCAGTAATCCAGGGAACTGGATTAATTGTTAGATTACACAGTGATATGTTACAGAGCAGTAATCCAGGGGAACTGGATTAATTGTTGGATTACACAGTGATATGTTACAGAGCAGTAATCCAGGGAACTGGATTAATTGTTAGATTACACAGTGATATGTTACAGAGCAGTAATCCAGGGAACTGGATTAATTGTTGGATTACACAGTGATATGTTACAGAGCAGTAATCCAGGGGAACTGGATTAATTGTTGGATTACACAGTGATATGTTACAGAGCAGTAATCCAGGGGAACTGGATTAATTGTTAGATTACACAGTGATATGTTACAGAGCAGAAATCCAGGGAACTGGATTAATTGTTGGATTACACAGTGATATGTTACAGAGCAGTAATCCAGGGGAACTGGATTAATTGTTGGATTACACAGTGATATGTTACAGAGCAGTAATCCAGGGAACTGGATTAATTGTTAGATTACACAGTGATATGTTACAGAGCAGAAATCCAGGAGAACTGGATTAATTGTTAGATTACACAGTGATATGTTACAGAGCAGTAATCCAGGGGAACGGGAGTAATTGTTGGATTACACAGTGATATGTTACAGAGCAGTAATCCAGGGGAACTGGAGTAATTGTTGGATTTCACAGTGATATGTTACAGAGCAGTAATCCAGGAGAACTGGATTAATTGTTGGATTACACAGTGATATGTTACAGAGCAGTAATCCAGGGGAACTGGATTAATTGTTGGATTTCACAGTGATATGTTACAGAGCAGTAATCCAGGGGAACTGGAGTAATTGTTGGATTACACAGTGATATGTTACAGAGCAGTAATCCAGGAGAACTGGATTAATTGTTGGATTACACAGTGATATGTAACAGAGCAGAAATCGAGGAGAACTGGATTAATTGTTGGATTACACAGTGATATGTTACAGAGCAGTAATCCAGGGGAACTGGATTAATTGTTGGATTACACAGTGATATGTTACAGAGCAGAAATCCAGGGGAACTGGATTAATTGTTGGATTACACAGTGATATGTTACAGAGCAGTAATCCAGGGGAACTGGAGTAATTGTTGGATTACACAGTGATATGTTACAGAGCAGAAATCCAGGGGAACTGGATTAATTGTTGGATTTCACAGTGATATGTTACAGAGCAGTAGTCCAGGGGAACTGGATTAATTGTTGGATTACACAGTGATATGTTACAGAGCAGAAATCCAGGGGAACTGGATTAATTGTTAGATTACACAGTGATATGTTACAGAGCAGTAATCCAGGGGAACTGGAGTAATTGTTGGATTACACAGTGATATGTTACAGAGCAGTAATCCAGGGGAACTGGATTAATTGTTGGATTTCACAGTGATATGTTACAGAGCAGTAATCCAGGGGAACTGGATTCATTGTTGGATTACACAGTGATATGTTACAGAGCAGTAATCCAGGGGAACTGGAGTAATTGTTGGATTTCACAGTGATATGTTACAGAGCAGTAATCCAGGAGAACTGGATTAATTGTTGGATTTCACAGTGATATGTTACAGAGCAGTAATCCAGGGGAACTGGAGTAATTGTTGGATTACACAGTGATATGTTACAGAGCAGTAATCCAGGAGAACTGGATTAATTGTTGGATTACACAGTGATATGTAACAGAGCAGAAATCGAGGAGAACTGGATTAATTGTTGGATTACACAGTGATATGTTACAGAGCAGTAATCCAGGGGAACTGGATTAATTGTTGGATTACACAGTGATATGTTACAGAGCAGAAATCCAGGGGAACTGGATTAATTGTTGGATTACACAGTGATATGTTACAGAGCAGTAATCCAGGGGAACTGGAGTAATTGTTGGATTACACAGTGATATGTTACAGAGCAGAAATCCAGGGGAACTGGATTAATTGTTGGATTTCACAGTGATATGTTACAGAGCAGTAGTCCAGGGGAACTGGATTAATTGTTGGATTACACAGTGATATGTTACAGAGCAGTAATCCAGGAGAACTGGATTAATTGTTGGATTACACAGTGATATGTAACAGAGCAGTAATCCAGGAGAACTGGATTAATTGTTGGATTACACAGTGATATGTAACAGAGCAGAAATCGAGGAGAACTGGATTAATTGTTGGATTACACAGTGATATGTTACAGAGCAGTAATCCAGGGGAACTGGATTAATTGTTGGATTACACAGTGATATGTTACAGAGCAGAAATCCAGGGGAACTGGATTAATTGTTGGATTACACAGTGATATGTTACAGAGCAGTAATCCAGGAGAACTGGAGTAATTGTTGGATTACACAGTGATATGTTACAGAGCAGAAATCCAGGGGAACTGGATTAATTGTTGGATTTCACAGTGATATGTTACAGAGCAGTAATCCAGGGGAACTGGAGTAATTGTTGGATTACACAGTGATATGTTACAGAGCAGTAATCCAGGAGAACTGGATTAATTGTTGGATTACACAGTGATATGTAACAGAGCAGAAATCGAGGAGAACTGGATTAATTGTTGGATTACACAGTGATATGTAACAGAGCAGAAATCCAGGGGAACTGGATTAATTGTTAGATTACACAGTGATATGTTACAGAGCAGAAATCCAGGGGAGCTGGATTAATTGTTAGATTACACAGTGATATGTTACAGAGCAGAAATCCAGGGGAACTGGATTAATTGTTAGATTACACAGTGATATGTTACAGAGCAGAAATCCAGGGGAACTGGATTAATTGTTAGATTACACAGTGAAATGTCACAGAGCAGAAATCCAGGGGAACTGGATTAATTGTTAGATTACACAGTGATATGTTACAGAGCAGAAATCCAGGGGAACTGGATTAATTGTTAGATTACACAGTGATATGTTACAGAGCAGTAATCCAGGGGAACTGGATTAATTGTTGGATTACACAGTGATATGTTACAGAGCAGAAATCCAAGAGAACTGGATTAATTGTTAGATTACACAGTGATATGTTACAGAGCAGTAATCCAGGGGAACTGGATTAATTGTTAGATTACACAGTGATATGTTACAGAGCAGAAATCCAGGGGAACTGGATTAATTGTTGGATTACACAGTGATATGTTACAGAGCAGTAATCCAGGGGAACTGGATTAATTGTTAGATTACACAGTGATATGTTACAGAGCAGTAATCCAGGAGAACTGGATTAATTGTTGGATTACACAGTGACATGTTACAGAGCAGTAATCCAGGGAACTGGATTAATTGTTGGATTACACAGTGATATGTTACAGAGCAGTAATCCAGGGGAACTGGATTAATTGTTAGATTACACACTGATATGTTACAGAGCAGAAATCCAGGAGAACTGGATTAATTGTTGGATTACACAGTGATATGTTACAGAGCAGTAATCCAGGGGAACGGGATTAATTGTTAGATTACACAGTGATATGTTACAGAGCAGTAATCCAGGGAACTGGAGTAATTGTTGGATTACACAGTGATATGTTACAGAGCAGAAATCCAGGGGAACTGGATTAATTGTTAGATTACACAGTGATATGTTACAGAGCAGTAATCCAGGGGAACGGGATTAATTGTTAGATTACACAGTGATATGTTACAGAGCAGTAATCCAGGGGAACTGGATTAATTGTTGGATTACACAGTGATATGTTACAGAGCAGTAATCCAGGGAACTGGATTAATTGTTGGATTACACAGTGATATGTTACAGAGCAGTAATCCAGGGAACTGGATTAATTGTTGGATTACACAGTGATATGTTACAGAGCAGTAATCCAGGGAACTGGATTAATTGTTGGATTACACAGTGATATGTTACAGAGCAGTAATCCAGGAGAACTGGATTAATTGTTGGATTACACAGTGACATATTACAGAGCAGTAATCCAGGGAACTGGATTAATTGTTAGATTACACAGTGATCTGTTACAGAGCAGAAATCCAGGGGAACTGGATTAATTGTTGGATTACACAGTGATATGTTACAGAGCAGTAATCCAGGGAACTGGATTAATTGTTGGATTACACAGTGATATGTTACAGAGCAGAAATCCAGGAGAACTGGATTAATTGTTAGATTACACAGTGATATGTTACAGAGCAGTAATCCAGGGGAACGGGATTAATTGTTAGATTACACAGTGATATGTTACAGAGCAGTAATCCAGGGGAACTGGATTAATTGTTGGATTACACAGTGATATGTTACAGAGCAGTAATCCAGGGGAACTGGATTAATTGTTGGATTACACAGTGATATGTTACAGAACAGAAATCCAGGAGAACTGGATTAATTGTTGGATTACACAGTGATATGTTACAGAGCAGTAATCCAGGGAACTGGAGTAATTGTTGGATTACACAGTGATATGTTACAGAGCAGAAATCCAGGAGAACTGGATTAATTGTTGGATTACACAGTGATATGTTACAGAGCAGTAATCCAGGGAACTGGAGTAATTGTTGGATTACACAGTGATATGTTACAGAGCAGAAATCCAGGGGAACTGGATTAATTGTTGGATTACACAGTGATATGTTACAGAGCAGGAATCCTGGAGAACTGGATTAATTGTTGGATTACACAGTGATATGTTACAGAGCAGTAATCCAGGGGAACTGGATTAATTGTTGGATTACACAGTGATATGTTACAGAGCAGAAATCCAGGAGAACTGGATTAATTGTTGGATTACACAGTGATATGTTACAGAGCAGTAATCCAGGGGAACTGGATTAATTGTTAGATTACACAGTGATATGTCACAGAGCAGTAATCCAGGGAACTGGATTAATTGTTAGATTACACAGTGATATGTTACAGAGCAGTAATCCAGGGGAACTGGATTAATTGTTGGATTACACAGTGATATGTAACAGAGCAGTAATCCAGGGGAACTGGATTAATTGTTGGATTACACAGTGATATGTTACAGTGCAGTAATCCAGGGGAACTGGATTAATTGTTAGATTACACAGTGATATGTTACAGAGCAGAAATCCAGGAGAACTGGATTAATTGTTAGATTACACAGTGATATGTTACAGAGCAGAAATCCAGGAGAACTGGATTAATTGTTAGATTACACAGTGATATGTTACAGAGCAGTAATCCAGGGAACTGGATTAATTGTTAGATTACACAGTGATATGTTACAGAGCAGTAATCCAGGGGAACTGGATTAATTGTTGGATTACACAGTGATATGTTACAGAACAGAAATCCAGGGGAACTGGATTAATTGTTGGATTTCACAGTGATATGTTACAGAGCAGAAATCCAGGAGAACTGGATTAATTGTTAGATTACACAGTGATAAGTTACAGAGCAGTAATCCAGGGGAACTGGATTAATTGTTGGATTACACAGTGATATGTTACAGAGCAGAAATCCAGGAGAACTGGATTAATTGTTAGATTACACAGTGATATGTTACAGAGCAGTAATCCAGGGGAACTGGATTAATTGTTAGATTACACAGTGATATGTTACAGAGCAGTAATCCAGGGGAACTGGATTAATTGTTGGATTACACAGTGATATGTTACAGAGCAGTAATCCAGGGGAACTGGATTAATTGTTGGATTACACAGTGATATGTTACAGAGCAGTAATCCAGGGGAACTGGATTAATTGTTAGATTACACAGTGATATGTTACAGAGCAGTAATCCAGGGAACTGGATTAATTGTTAGATTACACAGTGATATGTTACAGAGCAGTAATCCAGGGGAACTGGATTAATTGTTGGATTACACAGTGATATGTTACAGAGCAGTAATCCAGGGAACTGGATTAATTGTTAGATTACACAGTGATATGTTACAGAGCAGTAATCCAGGAGAACTGGATTAATTGTTAGATTACACAGTGATATGTTACAGAGCAGTAATCCAGGGGAACTGGATTAATTGTTAGATTACACAGTGATATGTTACAGAGCAGAAATCCAAGAGAACTGGATTAATTGTTAGATTACACAGTGATATGTTACAGAGCAGTAATCCAGGAGAACTGGATTAATTGTTGGATTACACAGTGACATATTACAGAGCAGTAATCCAGGGAACTGGATTTATTGTTGGATTACACAGTGATATGTTACAGAGCAGTAATCCAGGGGAACGGGATTAATTGTTAGATTACACAGTGATATGTTACAGAGCAGGAATCCAGGAGAACTGGATTAATTGTTAGATTACACAGTGATATGTTACAGAGCAGTAATCCAGGGGAACTGGATTAATTGTTAGATTACACAGTGATATGTTACAGAGCAGTAATCCAGGGAACTGGAGTAATTGTTGGATTACACAGTGATATGTTACAGAGCAGAAATCCAGGGGAACTGGATTAATTGTTGGATTACACAGTGATATGTTACAGAGCAGAAATCCAGGGAACTGGATTAATTGTTGGATTACACAGTGATATGTTATAGAGCAGTAATCCAGGGGAACTGGATTAATTGTTGGATTACACAGTGATATGTTACAGAGCACTAATCCAGGGAACTGGATTAATTGTTAGATTACACAGTGATATGTTACAGAGCAGTAATCCAGGGGAACTGGATTAATTGTTGGATTACACAGTGATATGTTACAGAGCAGTAATCCAGGGAACTGGATTAATTGTTAGATTACACAGTGATATGTTACAGAGCAGTAATCCAGGGAACTGGATTAATTGTTGGATTACACAGTGATATGTTACAGAGCAGTAATCCAGGGGAACTGGATTAATTGTTGGATTACACAGTGATATGTTACAGAGCAGTAATCCAGGGGAACTGGATTAATTGTTAGATTACACAGTGATATGTTACAGAGCAGAAATCCAGGGAACTGGATTAATTGTTGGATTACACAGTGATATGTTACAGAGCAGTAATCCAGGGGAACTGGATTAATTGTTGGATTACACAGTGATATGTTACAGAGCAGTAATCCAGGGAACTGGATTAATTGTTAGATTACACAGTGATATGTTACAGAGCAGAAATCCAGGAGAACTGGATTAATTGTTAGATTACACAGTGATATGTTACAGAGCAGTAATCCAGGGGAACGGGAGTAATTGTTGGATTACACAGTGATATGTTACAGAGCAGTAATCCAGGGGAACTGGAGTAATTGTTGGATTTCACAGTGATATGTTACAGAGCAGTAATCCAGGAGAACTGGATTAATTGTTGGATTACACAGTGATATGTTACAGAGCAGTAATCCAGGGGAACTGGATTAATTGTTGGATTTCACAGTGATATGTTACAGAGCAGTAATCCAGGGGAACTGGAGTAATTGTTGGATTACACAGTGATATGTTACAGAGCAGTAATCCAGGAGAACTGGATTAATTGTTGGATTACACAGTGATATGTAACAGAGCAGAAATCGAGGAGAACTGGATTAATTGTTGGATTACACAGTGATATGTTACAGAGCAGTAATCCAGGGGAACTGGATTAATTGTTGGATTACACAGTGATATGTTACAGAGCAGAAATCCAGGGGAACTGGATTAATTGTTGGATTACACAGTGATATGTTACAGAGCAGTAATCCAGGGGAACTGGAGTAATTGTTGGATTACACAGTGATATGTTACAGAGCAGAAATCCAGGGGAACTGGATTAATTGTTGGATTTCACAGTGATATGTTACAGAGCAGTAGTCCAGGGGAACTGGATTAATTGTTGGATTACACAGTGATATGTTACAGCGCAGAAATCCAGGGGAACTGGATTAATTGTTAGATTACACAGTGATATGTTACAGAGCAGTAATCCAGGGGAACTGGAGTAATTGTTGGATTACACAGTGATATGTTACAGAGCAGTAATCCAGGGGAACTGGATTAATTGTTGGATTTCACAGTGATATGTTACAGAGCAGTAATCCAGGGGAACTGGATTCATTGTTGGATTACACAGTGATATGTTACAGAGCAGTAATCCAGGGGAACTGGAGTAATTGTTGGATTTCACAGTGATATGTTACAGAGCAGTAATCCAGGAGAACTGGATTAATTGTTGGATTTCACAGTGATATGTTACAGAGCAGTAATCCAGGGGAACTGGAGTAATTGTTGGATTACACAGTGATATGTTACAGAGCAGTAATCCAGGAGAACTGGATTAATTGTTGGATTACACAGTGATATGTAACAGAGCAGAAATCGAGGAGAACTGGATTAATTGTTGGATTACACAGTGATATGTTACAGAGCAGTAATCCAGGGGAACTGGATTAATTGTTGGATTACACAGTGATATGTTACAGAGCAGAAATCCAGGGGAACTGGATTAATTGTTGGATTACACAGTGATATGTTACAGAGCAGTAATCCAGGGGAACTGGAGTAATTGTTGGATTACACAGTGATATGTTACAGAGCAGAAATCCAGGGGAACTGGATTAATTGTTGGATTTCACAGTGATATGTTACAGAGCAGTAGTCCAGGGGAACTGGATTAATTGTTGGATTACACAGTGATATGTTACAGAGCAGTAATCCAGGAGAACTGGATTAATTGTTGGATTACACAGTGATATGTAACAGAGCAGTAATCCAGGAGAACTGGATTAATTGTTGGATTACACAGTGATATGTAACAGAGCAGAAATCGAGGAGAACTGGATTAATTGTTGGATTACACAGTGATATGTTACAGAGCAGTAATCCAGGGGAACTGGATTAATTGTTGGATTACACAGTGATATGTTACAGAGCAGAAATCCAGGGGAACTGGATTAATTGTTGGATTACACAGTGATATGTTACAGAGCAGTAATCCAGGAGAACTGGAGTAATTGTTGGATTACACAGTGATATGTTACAGAGCAGAAATCCAGGGGAACTGGATTAATTGTTGGATTTCACAGTGATATGTTACAGAGCAGTAATCCAGGGGAACTGGAGTAATTGTTGGATTACACAGTGATATGTTACAGAGCAGTAATCCAGGAGAACTGGATTAATTGTTGGATTACACAGTGATATGTAACAGAGCAGAAATCGAGGAGAACTGGATTAATTGTTGGATTACACAGTGATATGTAACAGAGCAGAAATCCAGGGGAACTGGATTAATTGTTAGATTACACAGTGATATGTTACAGAGCAGAAATCCAGGGGAGCTGGATTAATTGTTAGATTACACAGTGATATGTTACAGAGCAGAAATCCAGGGGAACTGGATTAATTGTTAGATTACACAGTGATATGTTACAGAGCAGAAATCCAGGGGAACTGGATTAATTGTTAGATTACACAGTGAAATGTCACAGAGCAGAAATCCAGGGGAACTGGATTAATTGTTAGATTACACAGTGATATGTTACAGAGCAGAAATCCAGGGGAACTGGATTAATTGTTAGATTACACAGTGATATGTTACAGAGCAGTAATCCAGGGGAACTGGATTAATTGTTGGATTACACAGTGATATGTTACAGAGCAGAAATCCAAGAGAACTGGATTAATTGTTAGATTACACAGTGATATGTTACAGAGCAGTAATCCAGGGGAACTGGATTAATTGTTAGATTACACAGTGATATGTTACAGAGCAGAAATCCAGGGGAACTGGATTAATTGTTGGATTACACAGTGATATGTTACAGAGCAGTAATCCAGGGGAACTGGATTAATTGTTAGATTACACAGTGATATGTTACAGAGCAGTAATCCAGGAGAACTGGATTAATTGTTGGATTACACAGTGACATGTTACAGAGCAGTAATCCAGGGAACTGGATTAATTGTTGGATTACACAGTGATATGTTACAGAGCAGTAATCCAGGGGAACTGGATTAATTGTTAGATTACACACTGATATGTTACAGAGCAGAAATCCAGGAGAACTGGATTAATTGTTGGATTACACAGTGATATGTTACAGAGCAGTAATCCAGGGGAACGGGATTAATTGTTAGATTACACAGTGATATGTTACAGAGCAGTAATCCAGGGAACTGGAGTAATTGTTGGATTACACAGTGATATGTTACAGAGCAGAAATCCAGGGGAACTGGATTAATTGTTAGATTACACAGTGATATGTTACAGAGCAGTAATCCAGGGGAACGGGATTAATTGTTAGATTACACAGTGATATGTTACAGAGCAGTAATCCAGGGGAACTGGATTAATTGTTGGATTACACAGTGATATGTTACAGAGCAGTAATCCAGGGAACTGGATTAATTGTTGGATTACACAGTGATATGTTACAGAGCAGTAATCCAGGGAACTGGATTAATTGTTGGATTACACAGTGATATGTTACAGAGCAGTAATCCAGGGAACTGGATTAATTGTTGGATTACACAGTGATATGTTACAGAGCAGTAATCCAGGAGAACTGGATTAATTGTTGGATTACACAGTGACATATTACAGAGCAGTAATCCAGGGAACTGGATTAATTGTTAGATTACACAGTGATCTGTTACAGAGCAGAAATCCAGGGGAACTGGATTAATTGTTGGATTACACAGTGATATGTTACAGAGCAGTAATCCAGGGAACTGGATTAATTGTTGGATTACACAGTGATATGTTACAGAGCAGAAATCCAGGAGAACTGGATTAATTGTTAGATTACACAGTGATATGTTACAGAGCAGTAATCCAGGGGAACGGGATTAATTGTTAGATTACACAGTGATATGTTACAGAGCAGTAATCCAGGGGAACTGGATTAATTGTTGGATTACACAGTGATATGTTACAGAGCAGTAATCCAGGGGAACTGGATTAATTGTTGGATTACACAGTGATATGTTACAGAGCAGAAATCCAGGAGAACTGGATTAATTGTTGGATTACACAGTGATATGTTACAGAGCAGTAATCCAGGGAACTGGATTAATTGTTGGATTACACAGTGATATGTTACAGAGCAGAAATCCAGGAGAACTGGATTAATTGTTAGATTACACAGTGATATGTTACAGAGCAGTAATCCAGGGGAACGGGATTAATTGTTAGATTACACAGTGATATGTTACAGAGCAGTAATCCAGGGGAACTGGATTAATTGTTGGATTACACAGTGATATGTTACAGAGCAGTAATCCAGGGAACTGGATTAATTGTTGGATTACACAGTGATATGTTACAGAGCAGTAATCCAGGGAACTGGATTAATTGTTGGATTACACAGTGATATGTTACAGAGCAGTAATCCAGGGAACTGGATTAATTGTTGGATTACACAGTGATATGTTACAGAGCAGTAATCCAGGAGAACTGGATTAATTGTTGGATTACACAGTGACATATTACAGAGCAGTAATCCAGGGAACTGGATTAATTGTTAGATTACACAGTGATCTGTTACAGAGCAGAAATCCAGGGAACTGGATTAATTGTTGGATTACACAGTGATATGTTACAGAGCAGAAATCCCGGAGAACTGGATTAATTGTGTGTGCGTGTGTGTGTGTGTGTCCCTGGGCACAGTTCCCAGAGAGTTTAAAATCTTCTTACAGCTAGCCAATTCCTGATCCAAACCGCTAAATCATCCTCAATCCCATGCCTCCGTATCTTCTGCAATAGCTTAACCGTGAGGTTAGAGTGTTAAAATCTGAAATAAAACAGTCAACGCCACAAAGAGTCAACAGGCCCGGCAGTTTGTGTGGAGGCAGAAACAGAGTGAAACACACAGTTAAACATCCATATGAATCAAGAGCAGCAGTAGACCTTTGGGCTGCTCTGCTCCAGATAAGATCCCAGCTGATCTGACTGTGACCAAAACTCCACTTTCCTCTCAAGAATTCAATGAATCAGCCTTAAAAATATTCAATGACTCTCTCTCCACTGCTCTCTGGGGAAGAGAATTCCACAGACCAAAGACCCTCTGAGAGAAAAAAAAATCTCATTCTCTCTCTTTCAGACGTCTTAAATCCGCTCGTTCTCCGGAGCCACACAGGGAAAGCCAGACCCGTGAAGAAGGGAGAGAGGGAGGTGGAGAAGAACAAAATGAAAAATCTGCAAACTGATAACATGATTCACAGCCCAAGACCAAAACGAGTGTTAATGGGACAAGTAAAGACACAAAAGATGATCTGGATGAGGTGTAAATAGTCCGAATGCAAAGTAAAGAAAACAAGAGGGAAATGAGGTGAAAAAAGCAATAACGAAACACAGAACACAATGGGGGCAGAGATTGTGGTGTAAAATTGTTGAGCTCAGTTTTGTTCTGAAGGCTGTAAAGTGTCTCTTTTAGTTGCGGGAAATAATATATTTCCCAGTTCCGATGACAGGTCACATTCAGTCTGTTTCTCTCTCCACAGAGGCTGCCTGACTTGTTGAGTATTTCCAGCGTTTCCTGCTTTATGTCACAGAGAATGTCGAAGAATTGTAACACCCGGAACAGATGTCTCTTCCTCGGGACACTCCAGCTCGGGTCAGGGTGGGGGGATAATGTTCACTGTTTTATATTTGTGTCTGGTGCGAGTAATATCTTAAATTAAATGGAGAAGTTTTTTAAACTGAAGAGAGTAACTGAAACTGACTTGAAACAACGTTAACAAGCCCGGGCTGCTGGAGAAACATTTAGGGATTTGTGAGCAGTCAGTTCCGGCTGGTTTGAAGTGAAATCCTGTCGGTGCTGCGGCAAATCTGAACTCAAACCAGACAAACTGGAACCGCTGGGTTAGAGATTCCGGGTGTTGGGATGTGGAGGCTGGGGGAGGGGGAGATGGCGGCAAAACTCTGAGCCTGACTTCAGACAGGGTGAGCGGGGTAAAGGGGAGGAATGACAGAGTTAATGTGGGAGTCAGGGACAATAGCAGAAGGTGGGAAGCTCTGGAAAGGAGCAATGGGGGTAAAGGCCATCACAGAATGCTTGTTTAAATGAAGATAAAAGCAAAATACTGCGGGTGCTGGAATCTGAAACAGGAAATGCTGGAAATCTCAGCGGATCTGACTGCATCTGTGGTGAGCGAATAGAGTTCATGCTTCCAGTCTGGATGATCATAGGTGCTGCCAGAAATGCTGAGGTTCTCCAGCATTTTCTGTTTGTGTTTAACTGAAGGTTCAGCAGGGAAACAAGCAGCGATTTCACACACACTAAACCCAGGGAGAGGGGGTGACCCAGGATAAGGGACAGGCGCAGCTCAGTGAGGCTCAGCAAAGTCCAGCAATCTGTCCACATTGAGAGCTTAGAGCGCCAAGGGGGAGGGGAAGGACAAACTATTTGGGACACAGCAGGAGGTCACCCCTCCCCCCATTCTGTGGTTCCACAGACCCTCCCACACCTGTTCAAGGTTGGCTCGAGGTGCAGGAAGCTGCAAGCTGAGAGGCTGAGCTGTGAACTGGGCCGGGTTGGGGGTTTGAGTGACAGTCCTGGGGTTATATCAGGACAGGAACTGCCACAGATTCCCCCTTTTTCCTGGGACGTTTCAGTGGAGCTGTGTTGGTGAGTGTTTGTAATCTCTGTCTCACTGTCTCGGTAATGGGGGTGGGTTGTAGATTGCTGTGAGTGTTAGACTAAATAACCTCTCCTCATGCTGCCAGTTCCAGTCTGCAGACTCCATTTCTCAGTCCAGTCTGCTGCTCTGTCTCTGTCTCTGTGTACTTTGCTGCAGTGCTCCACATTCTGAGCAACATCCAGCCCATTGTTATCACCCAAAATTTGCGGCAAACTCCCATCACTGTGGCACAGTGGTTAGCACTGCTGCCTCACAACGCCAGGGTTCGACTCCAGCCGTGGGTGTGTGACTGTGTGGAGTTTACACAGTAAGAAGTCTCACAATATCAGGTTAAATTCCAATAAATTCATTTGGAATCAATGCAAATTACTGCGGATGCTGGAATCTGAAACCAAAAGAGAAAATGCTGGAAAATCTCAGCAGGTCTGGCAGCATCTGTAAAGAGAGTAAAGAACTGACATTTTGAGTCCAGATGACCGTTTGTCAAAGTTGCTCCTTCATCAGCTCTCCAAAAGCTCGTGGTTCCAAATAACCTGATGTTGTGAGACTTCTTACTGTGCCCACCCCAGTCCAACATCTTCACCTCAGGTGTGGAGTTTGCACAATCTCCCCCTGTCTGTGTGCATTTCCTCTGGGTGCTCTGGTTTCCTCTCACTGCCCAAAGATGTGCAGGTTCGGTGAATTGACCATGTTAAATTTGTCCCTTAGTGTCCCAAGATGTGTAGGGTCTAATTTGATTTATTATTGTTGCGTGTTCTGGGATACAGTGAAAATTATTTCTTGCGTGTTATACAGAAAAAAGTCATAACTTGGTAAAGTACACAGGGGGAAAGGAACAGAGTCGGGTACAGAATATATTGTTGCGGTTGCAGGCAGGGTGAAGAAAAAGGTCAGGATGGGGAATAGCAGAGTAAGTGCGTGGGGTTACTGGGATAGGGGGTGAGCCTGGGAAAGATGCTCTCAGAGTCAGTACAGACTCGATGGGTAAAATGGCCTCTTTCTGCACTGTAAGGATTCTATGATTAGTGATTTACGGTGAGCAACTTTTGAATAGAGGGGTTTCTGGGGCGCAGAGCATTGTGGGAAATGCGACCGCCATTAGTCAGTGCGTGACTCTAGATGTTTCATTATAGACTGAGGGCAAGTCAGCAACCGGAGCCCTCAATTCTGTTTGTAACTCTCACAGGCTGCCTAGTCTGCTGAATATCTCGACGATACTCAGTTCCTGGCCTCCTGCGTGTTTTATTTATTGTTGCTTCGGTTTGGATTCTATTCATCACCTGTCTCTATGGGTTCACTCTCAATCCCCTTTTTTCTGTTTTAAATCAGTTTCACAGGGACTAGAAGGGGACGATTTGCAGTCAGGAAACTGAAAGTAAATATCATATCAGGAACTGCCAGAGTCGTCTAATTTATCATAACTGAATATCAGTGGATTTTGAACATGGAAGGAAAAAACACTATTCCCAGTGGGGAGAAACCGTACACAGGTTCTGTGTGTGGACGAGACTTCAGCCGATCCTCTGGCCTGTCAAAACGTAAGTGCAATCACTCCTTGGAAAAACTGTGGAAATGTGTGAACTGTGGGAAGGAATTTAATTACCCATCCCAGCTGGAAATTCATCGGCGCAGTCACACTGGGGAGAGGCCATTCACCTGCTCTGAGTGTGGGAAGGGATTCACTCAGTCATCCAATCTACTTGCTCATCAACGAGTTCACACTGGGGAGAGACCTTTTAAATGCTCAGACTGTGGGAAGTGCTTCAAAAGTTATTGGGAACTGATGTCCCATCAACGTGTTCATACTGATGAGAGACTGTTCAGGTGCTCTCACTGTGGGATTGGGTTCAAGCATTCACATAACCTCACTGTACACCAGCGAATTCACACTGGGGAGAGGCCATTCACCTGCTTCGAGTGTGGAAAGGGATTCACTCGGTCATCCCAACTAATGACACACCAGCGTATTCACACTGGGGAGAGACCTATTAAATGCTCTGACTGAGAAGTGCTCTAAAAGTTCTGATGAACTGACTTCCCATCAACGTGTTCACACTGATGAGAGACCATTCAGGTGCTCTCACTGCGGGACTGGGTTCAGGCGATCATATGACCTCATTCTACACCAGCGCACCCACACTGGGGAAAGGCCATTCACCTGCTCTGAATGTGGGAAGGGATTCATTCAGTCCTCCAGCCTGCTGAGACACAAGCGAGCTCACACTGGGGAAAGGCCATTCACCTGCTCTGAGAGTGGGAAGAGATTCACTCAGTCATCCTACCTGCTGAGACACGAAAGAATTCACTAGTAACCATGGTGATTGGAATCTGCTGTTAATCCTATCCAGGACTGTAATATGTTAATTGCGTTTGTTTTTGTTGATGTTAATGAACTCCAGCCAGTTATACTGTTTAATATTCTGAATAAAAGTCAAATAAATTATCTTTGTGTTCAGTGCTGTGAATCTTTTTAATATCATCAGCACAACTGAATTCCTTTTGAGTTGCTCTCCCTTTGTCCCTCTTCCATCTTCACCTCCCCACAAGTGCTCATTGGGAATAAAACTCACAATCTTCTTTGTCACTAAGTTTGAGACAATCCAATCAGCTGTCTCTACTGCTTCCCTCCTTCCCCTAACCCACTGGAACAAACCTCCTCTAACGCTCCCCTTTATCTGAGCTCTGAACTCTCATCTTTCTGCAGTTTCTCTCCTGCCTCCCCTCATGTCCTCTTAGAGCTCATCTTGTCCATGAGACCCATCTCTTGATCCCTCAATCCTATTCCCACTGAGCTACTGACAGCACAACTTCTCTACATCAGCTGATATTGTCAATATCTTCCTCTCCTTCAAATCCGATATCATCACCCACTTCTCAATAAAATATCTTTGACACATGCCCTTGTAAACTACCATCCCATCTCCCTTTCCTCTCTAAAGTCCTTGAATGTTTTACCTTCCACATATTGTAACTTGTTTTCCCTTTCTCACTGTATAGTAAAGTTTATTTTGTTTGTGCAGAATCTGTGGAATCTTTTGCCTTTATTCACTTGTTAAGTGTCTTGAATCTCCACCGTTGTCAATTTTATACAAACTCACCCAAATCTAAAAACTATTTTGTGGGAATTGGGGGAATAGAACAGAAGATGGGTTTCTGCTGCTAAGTTACAATCCCAGCTGATGTTACTTCTGGGCAGGAAGGTCCCAGAATAAAACCCTGGCTCAATTGACCGTAACCTTTACCTTTTTGTTTTAGAAATGTGGATGAACAGAGTCACTGGACGGACAATGAGTTTTTAACAAAAACATCTTTTAAACATGAAAATATTGACAATAACACAAGACTCCTTCATTCCACACAATCACAGTGAGGGAGCTCCCTCTAGTGGCGAAGTGAGGTAAATGGCTTCTACCTGGAAGATCACTGAACCCTCAGGCGACTGAAGGGTCATTTTCAAACATAGAAACGTTGGAGGATTGTGCTGCTATATTTTTCTTGTTCCTATTTTTTTATATTAACGCAGACGAATCTATTTAGAGAGTTGAAACTAACCTCAGAAATAGCAACAGGCGAGTTCGAAGACAAACACATTCACAGACATACACTCTCAGACAGACACAGGCAAACTCGCACACACAGACATGCAGACAAAAAAACACTCTGACTTCCACAAATACACACACACTCACAACACAGAGACACACTGAGACCAATTTCAGTCCAAATAATCTGCTGGGCATTAAAATAATGTGAGAAGTCTCACAACACCAGGTTAAAGTCCAACAGGTTTATTTAGTAGCACAAACTACTAGCTTTCGGAGCGCTGCCCCTTCATCAGGAAAGTGGGAGTTCTGTTCACAAACAGGGCATATAAAGACACAAACTCAATTTACAAAATAATTTACATAATCCTGTTCATAAGAACAGGATATGGCGCTCGACTCATCGATCGACAGTTCCGGCGCGCCACAGTGAAAAACCGCACCGACCTCCTCAGAAGACAAACACGGGACACGGTGGACAGAATACCCTTCGTCGTCCAGTACTTCCCCAGAGCGGAGAAGCTACGACATCGTCTCCGGAGCCTTCAACATGTCATTGATGAAGACGAACATCTCACCTAGGCCGTCCCCACACCCCCACTTCTTGCCTTCAAACAACCGCACAATCTCAAACAGACGATTGTCTGCAGCAAACTACCCAGCCTTCAGGAGAACACTGACCACGACACCAAACAACCCTGCCACAGCAACCTCTGCACGACATGCCAGATCATCGACACGGATGCCATCATCTCACGTGAGAACACCATCCACCAGGTGCACAGTACATACACTTGCAACTCGGCCAATGTTGTCTACCTGATACGCTGCAGGAAAGGATGTCCCGAGGCATGGTACATCGGGGAAACCATGCAGACACTGTGACAACGGATGAATGAACAGCGCTCGACAATCACCAGGCAAGAGTGTTCTCTTCCTGTTGGGGAACACTTCAGCGGTCACGGGCATTCGGCCTCTGATGTTCGGGTAAGCGTTCTCCAAGGCGGCCTTCAAGACACACGATAGTGCAGCGTCGCTGAGCAGAGACTGATAGCCAGGTTCCGCACACATGAGGACGGCCTCAACCGGCATCTTGGGTTCATGTCACACTCTCTGTAACCCCCACAACTTGCCTGGGCTTGCAAAATCTCACAAACTGTCCTGGCTGGAGACAATACACATCTCTTTAACCTGTGCTTAACCCTCTCTCCACTCATATTGTCTGTACCTTTAAGACTTGATTAGTTGTAAAGACTCGCATTCCAACCATTATTCTGTAAATTGAGTTGTGTCTTTATATGCTCTGTTTGTGAACAGAACTCCCACTTACCTGACGAAGGAGCAGCGCTCCGAAAGCTAGTGGCTTTTGCTACCAAATAATCCTGTTGGACTTTAACCTGGTGTTGTTAGACTTCTTACTGTGTTCACCCCAGTCCAACGCCGGCATCTCCACATCATCACTAAAATAATGACAGAAGCAAATTTGAAACTCAGTGCGTGGGTTTTATTGTGAAATGAGAAAATGTATAAATATATCCTCGAGCTCGGGTTGGTTTGGAATTGATGATTTCTCTGCTGTCTATAAGGTTACCAAACAAATATTAAATTGTAGAGATTGTGAAGTTTGAGTTGTAATATCTATTGGTCTAAAATATCTGGGAGCAGAGTGGATGTGATGAAGGCTGGAATACAGACTGGAGGAATGAGGATGAAACTGCTGTGCAGAGTGAATGGTTCTTGTTATCAGGAAGGATGGATGGAGAGAGGGAGGGATGGTGAGATGGATGGAAGGAGGGGTGGATGGAGGGAGAGGGATGGATGGAGGGAGGGCGAGATGGATGGAGGAAGGGATGGATAGGTGAATGTGAGAAGCTGAAGTTTACATTTGAAGAGGTTCTCAGAGTCTTTGAGCAGCTGAACTGCGGAAGCCTTTGCGCAGAGACTGTGCTGCTGCTGTTTCCCCTCCAGTCCACCAGGGTTCGCTGTAACCCTCTCGGCTGCTGCTCCCCCTGGGTGTCACCTCTTGCCCGCTCCGGCCCGGCTGCTGTTCCTTGGCGGATGGGAGATCGGAGAGGAATTGGAGAAAGAGGTGGAACAGAAGGGCGCATGCGTAGCCGCCATGTTTGTTAGGGGCAATGTTTTGAAATTCTTCCCAGTGACAGAATTTGAACAACTTGTCCATCAAACTGCTTCACTCTTTCACTTCCAATTTCTTACTGATGAGCAGAACAACAAAATCAGGGCAGCGAAGATAATTTGTATTCATACTGTGTCTTTAACAAAATAAGACATTTCACAAAATGGTTACAGTTCTTTGAAAAAGGGGAGCACAGTGGTTAGCACTGCTGCCTCACAGCTCCAGTGACCCAGGTTCAACTCCAGCCTCGGGTGACTGTGTCTCCCCGTGTCTGCGTGGGTTTTCATCTGGGTGCTCCTGTTTCCTCTCACAGTCCAATGACGTGCAGGCTAGATGGATTGGCCATGATAAATTGCCCCTTAGTGCCCCAAGATGTGTAGGTTCGGGAAGTAACAGGATATGTGGCGCTCCGGGGATAGGACCTGGGTGCAGAGTCCAGACAAGTTGGCAGGTTTCCCTGAAGGACATGAGTGAATCAATTGAATCCAGCAGTTTTCATGGTCACTTTTTCCCAGTGCCAGCCCCACAAATGACCAGATTCATTCAGCTCAATTTCACAGCCTGCCTTTGTGCTTTTGTGGGTCTCTCTCACTCCCTTTTTTCTGTTTTAAATCAATTTCACAGGGTTTTAGAAGGGGACGATTTGCAGTTGGGAAACTGAAACCAAACATCACATCAGGGAATGATACAATCGGCCAATTTATCGTAACCTGAATATTGTCAGATTTTAAACATGGAAGAAAAAAGCACCGTTCACAGCGGAGAGAAACCATACTCGTGTTCTGTGTGTGGACAAGGATTCAATCGATCATCTGACCTGTCAAAACATAAATGCAGTCATGATGGGGACAAGATGTGGAAATGTGAGGACTGTGGGAAGGGATTCAATTACCCATCCCAGCTGGAAACTCATCGGCGTGGTCACACCAGGGAGAGGCCGTTCACCTGCTCGGACTGTGGGAAGGGATTCATGAAGTCATCCACCCTGCTGACACACCAGCGCACACTCACTGGGCAGAGGCCATTCACCTGCTCTGTGTGTGGGATGGGATTCACTCAGTCACCCACGCTGTTAACACACCAGCAAATTCACACTGGGGAGAGACCATTCACCTGCTCTGACTGTGGGCAGGGATTCACTCACCAATCCACCCTGCTGACACACCAGTGAGTTCACACTGGACAGAGACCATTCACTTGCTCTAGGTGTGGGAAGAGATTCACTCAATCATCAGCACTGCTCAGACACCAGCGAGTTCACACTGGGAAGAGGCTGTTCATCTGCAATGATTGTGGGAAGAGATTCACTCAGTCATCCAACCTGCTGACACACCAGCGAGTTCACACCGGGGAGAGACCATTCACGTGTTCTGTGTGTGGGATGGGATTTACTCAGACACCCAACCTGCTGAGACACCAGCGAATTCACAATTAACTCCAGAGATTGGATTGTGTTGTCAATCAGATTGAGAACTGAGCTATGTCCATTAGGGTCTGTTTCTGCTAATGTTAATAAACTTCAGGTCAGTTATAGAAACTAATATTCTGGACAAAAATCAAATATGTTGTCTTTGATTTAAACATGTTGTGTCGAGCCTTTCTAATATCTCTAACACAAGTTAGTTCCTTTTGAAGGACTCTCCCTTTCTCTTGTCTCCTCCATCTTCACCTCCAACAACAAAGTGTGAGGAGCTGATGGAGTTTCCTTGTCACTAAGATTGAAACAATCTGATCAGCTGCCTCAGCTGCTTCCTTCCCTTCCACTCACCCACTGGACCAGACTGTCTGTAAGGCTCCTCCGTGTCCAAGCTCTGAACTCACATCTTTCTCCAGTCTCTCTCCTACTTCCCTTCAAACTCTCTGCTCATTCATCTTGTCCATGAGACCTGCTTTCAACTCCCTTTAACCTTTTCCCACTAAAGCACTGATAACCCAACTTCTCCATGTAATCTGATATTGTTAATGGATCTGTCTCTTCTGGGACTGTCCCCCTCACCTCTAATTCACCCTCATCATCCATCTTAAGAAAAAAACCCTTGACCCCACTATCATCACAAACTACCGTCCCAACTCCAACCTTCCTTTCCTCTCCAAAGTCCTTGGAATTTGTGCCTCCCAAGGATTTATCCATGGCCCCTCCTATTTCCCATCTGCATGCTGCCACTGGGTGACATCATCCATTGGTTTGGAAGAAGATTGTAAAGTGTATCTTTTTGAGAGCGGAGTTTGGAAACACTCATGTGACAATAATTTTAGGGGAAATTTGAGGCGAAATCCACAGTGGATCAATTGAGTTGCATCTGCCACTTAGTTTCAGAGTGGGGGTTGTCTGATCACAGTCAACCTGTGGGTTTAAAGGGACTGTGTGTTTACTGAGAATATTACAGCATAAGACATTTTCTACCTGTGTTATCCTTGAAATCTGTACATTTGTGAAGGTAAGTGTCAGTGAAGGAGTATTTTATTATAGTCAAACTCTTCGTGTTTAATAAATATTTTGTTGTTAAAAGCTAATTGGCAGTCCTGTGACTCAGCTTTTTTTTTTAAATGTAAAAGTTACAGTCTTTTGAACCAGGGTTCCATTCTGGGATCTTCCCGTCCAGTTATATCAACTGGGATCGTAACACTCACCATATTGACTTGGAAATATATCGCTGTTTCTTCGCTGTCACAGGGTCAACATCCTAAAACTCCCTCCCTAACAACAGTGTAGGTGTACACCACAGGGACAGTGTAGGTGTAAACCACAGGGACAGTGTAGGTGTACACCACAGGGACAGTGTAGGTGTACACCACAGGGACAGTGTAGGTGTAAATCACAGGGACAGTGTAGGTGTAAACCACAGGGACAGTGTAGGTGTCCACCACAGGGACAGTGTAGGTGTACACCACAGGGACAGTGTCGGTGTACACCACAGGGACAGTGTAGGTGTACACCACAGGGACAGTGTCGGTGTACACCACAGGGACAGTGTCGGTGTAAACCACAGGGACAGTGCAGGTGTACACCACAGGGACAGTGTAGATGTACACCACAGGGACAGTGTAGGTGTAAACCACAGGGACAGTGTAGGTGTAAACCACAGGGACAGTGTCGGTGTACACCACAGGGACAGTGTAGGTGTACAGCACAGGGACAGTGTAGGTGTAAACCACAGGGACAGTGTAGGTGTACACCACAGGGACAGTGTAGGTGTAAACCACAGGGACAGTGTAGGTGTACACCACAGGGACAGTGTAGGTGTACACCACAGGGACAGTGTAGGTGTAAACCACAGGGACAGTGTAGGTGTACACCACAGGGACAGTGTAGGTGTAAACCACAGGGACAGTGTAGGTGTACACCACAGGGACAGTGTAGGTGTAAACCACAGGGACAGTGTAGGTGTAAACCACAGGGACAGTGTAGGTGTAAACCACAGGGACAGTGTAGGTGTACACCACAGGGACAGTGTAGGTGTACACCACAGGGACAGTGTAGGTGTAAACCACAGGGACAGTGTAGGTGTACACCACAGGGACAGTGTAGGTGTAAACCACAGGGACAGTGTAGGTGTAAACCACAGGGACAGTGTAGGTGTACACCACAGGGACAGTGTAGGTGTACACCACAGGGACAGTGTAGGTGTAAACCACAGGGACAGTGTAGGTGTACACCACAGGGAGAGTGTAGGTGTACACCACAGGGACAGTGTAGGTGTAAACCACAGGGACAGTGTAGGTGTACAGCACAGGGACAGTGTAGGTGTACAGCACAGGGACAGTGTAGGTGTAAACCACAGGGACAGTGTCGGTGTACACCACAGGGACAGTGTAGGTGTACACCACAGGGACAGTGTAGGTGTAAAACACAGGGACAGTGTAGGTGTAAACCACAGGGACAGTGTAGGTGTAAACCACAGGGACAGTGTAGGTGTAAACCACAGGGACAGTGTAGGTGTACACCACAGGGACAGTGTAGGTGTACACCACAGGGACAGTGTAGGTGTAAACCACAGTGACAGTGTAGGTGTAAACCACAGGGACAGTGTAGGTGTAAACCACAGGGACAGTGTAGGTGTACACCACAGGGACAGTGTAGGTGTACAGCACAGGGACAGTGTAGGTGTACAGCACAGGGACAGTGTAGGTGTACACCACAGGGACAGTGTAGGTGTAAACCACAGGGACAGTGTAGGTGTACACCACAGGGACAGTGTAGGTGTACAGCACAGGGACAGTGTAGGTGTACAGCACAGGGACAGTGTAGGTGTACACCACAGGGACAGTGTAGGTGTACACCACAGGGACAGTGTAGGTGTACACCACAGGGACAGTGTAGGTGTACACCACAGGGACCGTGTAGGTGTACACCACAGGGACAGTGTAGGTGTACAGCACAGGGACAGTGTAGGTGTACACCACAGGGACAGTGTAGGTGTACAGCACAGGGACAGTGTAGGTGTAAACCACAGGGACAGTGTAGGTGTACACCACAGGGACAGTGTAGGTGTAAACCACAGGGACAGTGTAGGTGTAAACCACAGGGACAGTGTAGGTGTAAACCACAGGGACAGTGTAGGTGTACAGCACAGGGACAGTGTAGGTGTAAACCACAGGGACAGTGTAGGTGTACAGCACAGGGACAGTGTAGGTGTAAACCACAGGGACAGTGTAGGTGTACACCACAGGGACAGTGTAGGTGTAAACCACAGGGACAGTGTAGGTGTACACCACAGGGACAGTGTAGGTGTAAACCACAGGGACTGCAGTGATTCAGGAGGGCAGCTCACCACCACTTTCTCAAGGCCAATTAGGGATGGGCAATAAATGCTGGTGCAGCCAGTGATGCCCACATTTTCTAACTCAGGACAGTTGTGAGCTGTAAATGAATAAAAAATCAGGTAGAATCTGTTTTTAGCCGATTGAATTTCATTGACATCCCTTGTTCTTCTGTCCTGGGCCTCTTACACGGTTATGCTTGAAGGAATAGAGCCAGCCTGACTCCACTGTGTTACCTGACACTGTAATCAGCCCCCAAGCTGCTACAGACATCTTTCTTTCCTCAAACAAACACATCATTCTCACAGTTTGAGGCCAGTTCTCCTGCACACGTTAACTCATTTTGCAGACATTGCTAATTCCGGCAAGGCGGCGACTTGACTACATTGACCAGCATGCATTGCATTTTGAACCCACAATGCAGTTCAGTGCAGTTCTTCAGATATTCTTTAGTCTGGGTTCTTCTATCTCCCTCGATGTTCCATGTTATCATGGGGCGGCACGGTAGCACAGTGGTTAGCACTGCTGCTTCACAGCTCCAGGGTCCCGGGTTCGATTCCCGGCTTGGGTCACTGTCTGTGTGGAGTTTGCACATTCTCCTCGTGTCTGCGTGGGTTTCCTCCGGGTGCTCCGGTTTCCTCCCACAGTCCAAAGATGTGCGGGTTAGGTTGATTGGCCAGGTTAAAAATTGCCCCTTAGAGTCCTGAGATGCGTAGGTTAGAGGGATTAGCAGGTAAAATATGTGGGGGTAGGGCCTGGGTGGGATTGTGGTCGGTGCAGACTCGATAGGCTGAATGGTCTCCTTCTGCACTGTGGGGTTTCTATGATTTCTATGATCACCATGAGACAGGCTCCACACACAGGGTTACACCACAACCCGTCTACACTGAATATCAAAGAAATAAAGCAAACTGATTAGGGCAGCATGGTGGCACAGTGGTTACCACTGCTGCATCACAGCGCCAGGGACCCGGGTTTGATTCCTGGCTTGGGTTACTGTCTGTGTGGAGTTTGCACATTCTCCCCGTGTCTGCGTGGGTTTCCTCTGGATGCTCTGGTTTCCTCCCACAGTCCAAAGGTGTGCGGGCTGCATGGATTGGCCATGCTAAATTACCCCTTAGTATCAGGGGGACTAACTATTGTAAATGCAAGGGGTTATGGGGATAGGGCCTAGGTGGGATTGTGGTCAGTGAAGACTCGATGGGCCAAAAGGCCGCCTCCTGCACTGTAGGATTCTATGATTGCACATTTAGATAATACATTGGTTTTCAATAGGGCCATTGTGTTAAAAGCAGGTTGTTACGCTGAAACTTTATAAAGCACTGTTTAAACCACAATGTGAGTATTGTGTTCATATCCAGTCAGCACACTTCAGGAAGGATGGGATGGTCCTTGAGAAGGTGCAGAGGAGACTGAAGTCGGAAATTATACCTCTATAGGCTGATATGAGTCAAAAATACAGTCAGGCTTTATTTTCATAAGCTTATGGGAGAACCTGACCCCTTGAAAGCGGAAGCCAGAGTTCTCTCTGAACACAAGAAACATGGATATTTATACATCAGGGTTCCCAATACAAGCCATAAAGCAAAGTCCAGTTAACAGTCCTTGATCTTAAATTATAGTTCCTTTAACAGCTTCTGATAGTCTTTGGATCATGGTTAGAGACCATCTGGTATCCTTGGGTCATAAAGCACAATTCTCCTGGTCGTTGCAGTCAAGGTGTCATCTCTGGTCCCCTGCTCTTCCCGCAGCGTTTCACTTGAAGTGACTGAGTGACTGAGTGCAACTGTCCCAGTGGGAGTTCTCCTTCAAACGGCCATTCTCGCACTCTACCATTTGGTCGCTGCTTCCTCTGTTTAAATCATAGACAAGCCCACGGGAAAGAAAGACTTACCCCCTAATATCTATAGTTAACTGTCCGTTTTATCAGAATGATATAAACAAGCGAGGGAACCATGAACAAATGGCTTATACTAAAGTAAAAGATGAAAGACATGAACAAATGGCTTATGCTACTACCAGGAGCAATATAAACAAAGGGATGACTCGCCACAAGTAAACAATATGTTTATGATACATTCCAGATACAAAGTTCAACCTTTTAGGCACAAAATACATTGAGTACAAAAAAAACATTAACCCTTTCCCTTCTTCAAGACTTACCAGAACTCCAAGGTTAGGTTCGAGAAGCTGGAGTTGTTCTACTTGGAATGAAGGAGGTGGAGGGGAGATCTGACAGAGGTGAACACCATTATGACAGGTTTGATTTGATTTGATTTATTATTGTCACATGTATTAACATGCACTGAAAAGTATTGTTTCTTGCACGTTATATAGACAAAGCATACCGTTCATAGGGAAGGAAACGACAGAGTGCAGAATGTAGTGCTACAGTCATAGCTAGTGTGTGGAGAAAGATCAACTTAATGCAAGGGAAGTCCATTCAAGAGTCTGACAGCAGCAGGAAAGAAGTTGTTCATGACTCGGTTGGTATGTGATCTCAAACTTTTGTATCTTTTTCCCGATGGAAGAAGGTGAAAGAGAGAATGTCTGGTGTGCATGGGGTCCTTAATTATGCTGGCTACTTTGCCGAGGCAGCGGGAAGTGTAGTCAGAGTCAATGGATGGGACCGGTTTGCGTGATGGATTTCATGACCTTTTGTAGTTTTTTGCGGTCTTGGTCAGAGCAGGAGCCCCAGACCAAACTGTGATGCAACCAGAAAAAAAGCTTTCTGTGGTGCACCTGTAAAAGTTGGTGGGAGTAGTAGCTGACAGGCCAAATTTCCTTAGTCTTCCAAGAAAGTAGAGGCATTGGTGGGCTTCCTTAACTAAGTCAATTACTAGGGGGCATAGGTTTAAGGTGTGAGGGGCAAGGTTTAAAGGAGATGTAAGAGGCAGATTTTTTACACAGAGAGTAGTGGATACCTGGAAATCGTTGCCGGGGGAGGTAGTGGAAGCGGATATGGTCGTGACTTTTAAGGGGCATCTTGACAAGTACATGAATAGGATGGGAATAGAGAGATATGGTCTCTGGAAGGGTAGGGGGTTTTAGTTAAGTCGGGCAGCATGGTCAGTGCAGGCTTGAAGGGCCAAAGGGCCTGTTCCTGTGCTGTAATTTTCTTTGTTCTATACTGTCGGCATGAGGGGACCAGGACAGGTTGTTGGTGATCTGGACACTTAAAAAATTGAAGCTCTCGACTCTTTCTACTTCGTCCCCATTGATGTAGACGGGGGCACGTTCTCCTCTATGCTTCCTGAAGTTGATGACAATCTCCTTCGTTTTGTTGACATTGAGGGAGAGATTGTCACCACACCAGTTCACCAGATTCTCCATCTCATTCCTGTACTCTGTCCCGTCATTGTTTGAGACCCGACCCACTATGGTGGTTTCGGCAGCAAACTTGAAAATCAAATTGGAGGGGAATTTGGCCGCACAGTCATAGGTGTATCAGGAGTATAGAAGGGGCCTGAGAACACAGCCTTGTGGGTTCAGATCAAGTGAAGAAGGAAATTGGTCAGAATCTACAGAGACTGCTGGAGGCAAGGCTGTTGATAAACGTAACCTTTAATTGCACATTCTTCAAACTAAGTACAGTACAAGGCTCAGCACGAGGCTTCACAGAGAACCATCTCTCAGCATGCTCTTATCATCTGATCAATCATCACTGTGTAGAATATTTACAAATTTAACATGAACCCTTTACACTGCACCAAGTCTTTAGTCAGCCCTCCTAACATCCCCTTCTTTGACTCAGTGTCAGTTGTCTGATTTGTCAGTTAATGTTTCTGAGATTCACCTTGGGACACTCTCCTACATTAACGATCTGATGGAGATGAAAGTTATTTTTAAATCACGTTGTAACAGACTGGGGAAGTCAAGATTAAAACAATATCTGGGTAAATGGAGTTAGGACTCAGATCAGTCCTGAGCTCAGTGAATGACAGAACAGGCTCGGGGGGGATAAATGATCTCCTCCTGTTCCTGGTAAACTTGGACTCAGACACCAGCTGATGAATGGAAAGTGATGGGAGACCTGGGGAGAAGAGACTTCATCAGAAACCAGCACTGGAGCAGAGTTAGAGAGTGGGAGAAGCCTGGGGAGAAACTACACAGGAACTGGAGCAGGTTGTTCAGCCCTTCCAGTCTGCTCTGTCATTCAGTTAGACCCTGGCTGATCAGATCATCAAGATTTATTTGGTTCTATTCTGTAGATTAAGCTGCAGCTCAGTTTTATGGGAAATTATCATCAACAGAAACAAACTCCAACTCTCACAATGGGAACATGTGAATTAGGAGCAGGAGAAGGCCACTCGGCCCCTCGAACCTGCTCCACTATTCAATAGGATCCTGGCTGATGTGATTGTAGCTTCAACTCCACTTTCCTTCTTACCCCTCATACCCTTTCACACTCTTGTCAATCAAGAATCTATTAAATTCAGACTTCAGAATATTCAGTGAGTCAGCTTCCACCACTCTCTGTGGAAGAGAATTCCACACTGTAACAACCCTCTGAGAGAAAAGGTTTCTCCTCATCCCAGTCTTAAATGGGAGATCCCTTATTTTTAAACTGTGCCTCTAGTTCTCCTCTCTCTACAATCAACATCCACTCTGTCAAGTCCCCTCTGAATTTTATAAGTTTCAATCAGATCCTCTCTGATTCTTCTAAACCCCAATAGATACAGGCCGAACATGTCCAACCTTTCATCATATGATAACTCCCTCATCCCAGGAATCAGTCAAGTAAACCTTCTCCGAGCTACTTCTCACACAAGTCCTCTCTTACGTAAAGAGACCAAAACTATACACCGTGCTCTAGATGTGGTCTCACCAATACCCTGAACAAATGTAGCAAAACATCCCTGCAATAAACAACAATTCATTTACCTTTCCAATCATTTGCTGTGTCCACACACTACTTTTCCTGATTACAGTACCAGGACACCCAGATCCCTCTGTACCTCAAAGTTCTGCAATCTCTCTCTGTTTAAATAATCAACTGCTTTTCCATCCTTCCTGCCAAAGTGGACAAGTTCACATTATTCAAAAATCTTGTTCCAGCTGCCAACTTTTTACCCACTCACTGACCCTATCTATATCGCTTTACAGGCTTGTTATGGTCATTCACATCTCACTTTTCTTCCTAACTTTGTGTCATCAATAAATTTTGACCCTGTCAGTCATCCACATCATGAAAATAGTTTGTCAATAGTTGAGGCCCCAGCACTGATCCCTGTGGCACTCCACTTTGCCATCCCAAAAATGACTCATTTCTCCCTCCTGTTTCCTATTAGCTGATCAATCCTCTATCCATGCTAATATAAAGAATCAAAGTGGATGGGATGCTAATATGTCATGCCTTATGCTACGAATTCTTATTTTGTGTGGTAAACTTTGACGTGGCACCGTGTCAAATGCCTTCTGGAAATCTAAATACACCACATCCACAGGTTCCACTTTATCCACATTGCTTGTTACTTCCTCAAAGAAATCCAATACACCAATTAACATGATTTCCCTTGCACAAAACCATGTTGACTCTGCCTGATTGCACAGAGATTATCTGTGACCCACCCCAGTCTCCTTAATAACAGAATGAACATGATTCAGTCCTGCATGGGATTATTTATTTACTAATTACTTAAATAATAGATAGATAAATAAATGAACATGATTCAGTCCTGCATGGGATTGCTTATTAATTACTTCAATAATAGATAGATAAATAAATAAATGAACATGATTCAGTCCTGCATTGGATTACTTATTAATTACTTCAATAATAGATAGATAAATAAATAAATGAACATGATTCAGTCCTGCATGGGATTAGCAGCAACGGCAGAATCCAACCCCTGCAGTGACTTGTGAACTTGCTGGTGTCTCAGCAGATTGGCTGACCGAGCAAATCTCTTCCCACATACGGAGCAGGTGAATGATCTCTCTCCCGTGTGAACCTGCTGGTGTCTCAGCAGGTCCTTAGTGCTTTTAAAACTCTTCTCACACTCAGAACATTTAAAAGGTCTCTGATCAGTGTGGACCAGTTGATGTGCAATGAGCTGGGGTGGCTGAGTGAATCGTTTCCCACATGTGGAGCAAGTGAAGGGTTTCTCCCCAGTGTGAATTCGCTCGTGTCTCAGACGGTGGGATGAATGGGTGAAACCCATCCCACACACCGAGCAGGTGAACGGTTTCTCCCCAGTGTGAACTCGCTGGTGTGTCACCAAATCCTGTTTACTTTTAAAGCTCTTCTCACAGTCAGAACACTGAAATGGTCTCTTATCAGAGTGAACTCGCTGGTGTGTTTGCAGCTGGGATAAACGTCCGAATCTCCTCTCACACACGGAGCAGGTGAATGGCTTCTCCCCAGTGTGAGTGCGCTGATGGACTTGTAAATCATTTTTACTTTTAAACCTCTTCTCACAGTCAGAACATTGAAATGGTCTCCGATCAGTGTGAACAAGTTGGTGTGTCAGAAGGTGGGATGACTGAGTGAATCCCTTCCCACACACTGAGCAGGTGAACGGTCTCACCGCCATGTGAGTGCGCTGGTGTCTCAGGAGGTCCTTTGTGCTTTTAAAGCTTTTCTCACAATCAGAACACTGAAACAGTCTCTGATCGGAGTGAACCTGCCGGTGAATCAGGAGGCTTGATAAAGCATGACATCCCCTCCCACATTCGAGGCAGGCGAACGGCCTCTCACCAGTGTGAACACGCCGGTGTGTATAGAGGCTGGATGAGTAAGCAAATCCTTTCCCACACTCAGAGCAGGTGAACGGCCTCTCTCCAGTGGGAATACGACGATGAATATCCAATTCGGACGGGTAATTGAATCTCCTCCCACAGTCCCCACATTTCAATGGTTTCTCTGTGGAGCGGGTGTCCTCGTGTGACTCCAGATTGGATGATGAGTTGAAGCCTCGTGCACACAGAATATGTGTCGGGTCACTACTCACTGAGAATGATGTGATTGTTTTTCAGACTTGTTAAACCACTTTCCACATTCAGCACATTGGAAACCCTCAGGTGTGTGTGTGTCTCGGTGCTTTTTCAGTCACACTGATATTTGAAATCTTTGCCCGCAGACAGAATAAACATTTCTCCTTCTGGAGACAAAGGCTGACGATATTCAGTTTCTGATTAATCAAATCACTGAAACAGATCTTGATGTGAAGTTTGGTTCGAGTTTCACATCTGTAAATCCTGCTTCATAATACCCTGCAAAAACAGTTTACCAATACCATCACTGTCAGTGCAGGATGAAAATTCTGAACAGACAATTCATAGTTTCTCTGGAACATATTTTCCTCTCTTGTTCCCCCAACTCTATAAATCCCCGTCCCACACACTCTACCTCCTCCCTGGGCTGAAATCCAAACCCATCTCAACATCTCTACCATTTCTTCCCTCCACTCCCAGTTTTCTCCCTCCCACTCCTCTGTCTGGGTTCAGTTCTCCAGCTCCTGTCTGCAGACTGACAATAAAACCAATGGGTCTTATTGGGGGTGTTGGGGCCTCCAGCGGGTGTTTGTGAATCCTCCCCGCCCACCTCCCAGGGTTTCCTTCCTTCCCAGAGATCAGAGTCCTCATTGATTTGAGGCCAAAGTGTAACCTCTTATTTATTGTCCCCCTCCCCCATCCTCTGATGTGAACCATCCTCCAGTGGCTGAGCCAGGATGGGGCCGTTAACCTGGGCCTGTTCCCGGGAGGGAGGGAGGGAGAAGCCCCGCAGCTGCAAACCAGGGAGCTGACAATGATTCTGAAGGGTTTGCGGATCCACAAAGTGTTTCCAAATCCTCCCAGCCACCGCCTAACGCTGACTCCGCTTCTCCGGGACAAACAAGCGCCAAGGACAGCAATGACACTGCGCATGCTCCACATCACAATGCCCGGGGACTGATTGACGGCAGCTCCGGACCAATAGGAAGAGGGGGCGGGGCTGGAGGACTGAGCAGGAGCGGCTGGTCCTCCAGCCAATCGGAGTGAATAAGGGGCGGGACCTGAAGCATGCGCAGTGCGGGTAATGGCGACGGACGAACGGCCGGTTTTAGTTTGGAAGCGAGATCAATACGAGGTAGAGGGCGGCGCGCGGGGAATGATAAATGTGGCGGGTGGATGGAGAGACTCTGTAAACATGTTGTTCAAACCCGAATCCCGGAAATGAACTTCCCGGTCCCCCCCTTTGTACCAAATGGAGCGGCAGCTTTTAGTGTTAGACCCGGGCTGACTGCCGCCATTGAGGCTGCATGTGGGAGGCCGGCAGGGATTGTGATCGGAGAGTGAAGCCCTGACGTCACAATGGAAAGAGTAAGGGTGTGACGTCACAATGGAATGGGTGAGGGTGTGATGTCACAATGGAATGGGTCGGAGTGTGACGTCACAATGCAATGGGTGATAGTGTGACGTCACAATGGAATGGGTGAGGGTGTGACGTCACAATGCAATGGGTGATAGTGTGACGTCACAATGGAATGCGTGAGGGTGTGACGTCACAATGGACTGGGTGAGGGTGTGACGTCACAATGGAATGTGATCGGAGCGGCACGGTAGCACAGTGGTTAGCACTGCTGCTTCACAGCTCCAGGGTCCCGGGTTCGATTCCCGGCTCGGGTCACTGTCTGTGTGGAGTTTGCACATTCTCCTCGTGTCTGCGTGGGTTTCCTCCGGGTGCTCCGGTTTTCTCCCACAGTCCAAAGATGTGCGGGTTAGGTTGATTGGCCAGGTTAAAAATTGCCCCTTAGAGTCCTGGGATGCGTAGGTTAGAGGGATTAGTGGGTAAATATGTGGGTGGGATTGTGGTCGGTGCAGACTCGATGGGCCGAATGGCCTCCTTCTGCCCTGTAGGGTTTCTATGATTTCTATGAGAGTGAAGTTTCACTCTGAAGCTCATTGGACAACTTACGCATTGTGATGCCACGATAGAGCCCTGCCTGAATCAGCCAATAGAAATCACTCTGCTCCGCGGTGACGCCTCCGGGTTCCAGTGCTCAGGCCTGGGCGCGCGGACCCGGGAGCCCCGCCCCCACCCATTGTTCCCCCTCCCCCTACACCACATCGAGCCAAGGTTTCCAGGCAACCGGCTGGCGGCTCCAGCCAGAGTGAGAAGCCTCTCGGTGATCTCCCCCTCCCCCCGGCCCGGGACTGCAAAATGTGCGAGGGAGAGGGAAGCTGCGCATGTACGGGGGAGAACCCACCCTCTGAATGAGAGAGGAAAGAATGTTCCATAGAAATTGCCTGTTCTGAATTTCTATCCTGTACTGACACTGATAACTTTTGGAAACTCATTTTACAGGATATTGAAAGAGGAATCACAGGCTGAAATCTCAAACGTCACGTCTAGATCTGACAGAGTCATATTCCTTGGGACCTCAATATCATCGGACTTTGACTCCAGAAGGAGAAATGATTGTCCAGTCTGTCGATTTGAAAAGATTTGAAATGTCAGTGTGAGTGAAAAAGCATCGACACACGGTCACACTCGAGTGAGAGTGTTCCAATGCACTGACGAAAGATCTTTAACCAGTTACACAGTCTGAATAAATATCACACCATTCACAGCGGGTAGAGACTGTAATCTTGTCCTGTGTGTGGACGAAGTTTCAACTAATTGTCCACCCAAGAGAGAGGTAAGGACACCTGCACCATGGAGAAACCATGGAAATGTGTGGACTGTGGGAAGAGATACAGATACCCATCCCTGCTGGAAGCTCATCGGCGCAGCCACACTGGGGAGAGGCTGTTCATCTGCTCTCAGTGTGAGAAGGGATTTAATCAGTTATCCAGCTTACGGATACACCAGCAAGTTCACACTGGGGAGAGGCCATTCACCTGCTCTCAGTGTGGGAAGGGATTCACTCAGTCATCCCACCTGCAGAGACACCAGCGAGTTCATACTGGGGAGAGGCCATTCACCTGCCCTCAGTGTGGGAAGGGATTCAATCAGTTATCTGAGCTGCGGACATACCAGCGAGTTCACACTGGGGAGAGGCTGTTCACCTGCTCTCAGTGTGGGAAGGGATTCACTCGGTCATCCAGTCTACTGACACACGAGCGAGTTCACACTGGGGAGAGGCCGTTCACCTGCTCACAGTGTGGGGAGGGATTCACTCAGTTATCCAGCCTGCAGAAACACCAGCGAGTTCACACCGGGGAGAAACCATTCACCTGCTCTCAGTGTGGGAAGAGATTCACTCGGTCATCTGATCTGCGGATACACCAGCGAGTTCACACTGGGGAGAGACCGTTCACCTGCTCTCAGTGTGGGAAGGGATTCACTCAGTCATCCGAGCTGCGGGCTCACCAGCGAGTTCACACTGGGGAGAGGCCATTCATCTGCTCTCAGTGTGGGGAGGGATTCACGCGGTCATCCAGCCTGCTGACACACCAGCGAGTTCACACTCGGGAGAGGCCGTTCACCTGCTCTCAGTGTGGGAAGGGATTCACTCAGTCATCCAACCTGCGGACGCATCAGCGAGTTCACACTGGGGAGAAACCATTCACCTGCTCTCAATGTGGGAAGGGATTCACTCGGTTATCCAGCCTGCGGACACACCAGCGAGTTCACACTGGGGAGAGGCCATTCACCTGCTCTCAGTGTGGGAAGGGATTCACTCGGTTATCCAACCTGCGGGCACACCAGTGAGTTCGCACAGGGGAGAGACCGTTCACCTGCTCTCAGTGTGGGAAGGGTTTCAGAGTTTCATCCCACCTGCTGAGACACCAGCAAGTTCACGAGTGATTCCAGGGGTTGGATTCTGCTGTAACTGTTTCTGCTCTCAATTACATCCAGGACTGCATTTTGTTCATTCTCACAGTTGGTCAATGGGAAGGGTCAGAGGGTTTCTTTGTGGTGGACTGGCTGGTCTCAGCCTCCAGTGGGCTGATGCTCTTTGAGTCTTTTTGTGAATACCTGGTTTCAAATGTCACAAGGATCACAGAGTGACAGGGTGTTAGGACGTTTAGAGATATTTAGTCAGAAGAAAACAGAGGTTGGCAGTGCAAAGGTACATTTCTGAATGGAGGGCTGTGACAACTGACATTCCTCAGGGATCAGTGCTGGGACTTTTGCTGTTTGTAATATATATAAATGATTTGGAGGAAAATGTAACTGGTTTGATTGGTAAGTTTGTGGACGACACAAAGGTTGGTGGAATTGCAGATAACGATGGGGACCGGCAGAGGATACAGCAGGATATAGATCAGTTGGAGACTTGGGCGAAGAGATGGCAGATGAAGTTTAATCCGGACAAATGTGAGGTAATGCATTTTGGAAGGTCTAATACAGATGGGAAATATACAGTAAATTGCAGAACCCTTAAGAGTATTCATAGGCAGAGGGATCTAGGTGTACAGGTACACAGGTCATTGAAAGTGGCAATGAGATGGAGAAGATAATCAAGAAGGCATACGGCATGCTTGCCTTCATCGGCCGGGGCATTGAGTTTAAAAATTGGCAAGTCATGTTGCAGCTTTATTGAACCTTTGTTAGACCGCACTTGGAATCTAGTGTTCAATTCTGGTCGCCACACTACTGTGGTATATTGTGTGGTATCAGTATGAATTGACAATGTTGTCCTGGTCCTGCGCTGCATGCAGGCAGCTTCAGTGTTCAGAGTTGTGAATGGTCATATACACTGCAATCATCAGTGAACATCCCCGTTTCTGACCCTACAGTGGGGAGACGGTAATTAATGAAGCCGCTGAAAATGATTAGGCCCAGGAGACATGAGGAACAACAAAATATATTTATATAGCGCCTTAAAGTAATAAAACATCCAAGGAGCATTGTAAAATAAAGTATGATATTGAGCCACAAAGAAGATACTAGGTTAGATGACCAAACGTTGGGTCAAAGTGGTAGATTTTAAGGGGTGTGTTAAAGGAGTAAAGCGAGGTGGAGAGTTGGAGACGTGTAGGGATGGTATTCCAGAGGTTGGAGCCTAAGCAACTGAAGGTAGAGCTTGCAATGGTGAAGCAAGGTCAGGGACAAACTAAAGACCAGAATTAGAGCAGTGTAATATATTGAGGGTTGTGGGGCTGATAGGAGATTATAGCTATTGGGACAGGCAAGGTCATGGAGTGATTTGAAACCAAGGATGAGAATTTTAATATTAAGTTGTTGCTTTACTGGGTGGATCATCGTGCACAAGGGTGATAGTGGAATAACACTTAATGTGAGTTTAAACATGGCCAGCAGAGTTTTAGATGAACCCTGCAGTGACCCTTGCAGTGATGACTGACCTCCAACAACCACAGCCATCCTCGTCTGTGCCTGGTATATCCCCAACCGGTGGAGAGTTCCCCCCCGAATCCCACCGAATCCAACCCTGTGTCGGTCCCTTTCTGCCACACTCAGTCAAATGATGTCTTGATGGATTTTCTTTGTTCTTTTTTTTTGTTTTTTTTTTGTTTTCTTTCAAGAAAACAAAATTTTCTTTGCTCTTCGTTCTGTTTGGAACATCCCAAATGCCCATCCAATTTCCTTTGTAATTGTTTATTGTCTCCATTTCCTCCACCCTCGTAGGCAGCGAGTTTCAGGTCATTACCATTCGCTGCATCAGAATATTCTTCCTCACATCCCCCCCCGCATCTCTGACCCAAAACAAGAAATCTGTGTCCCCCCTCGCCCTTGTCCCTTCAGCTAATGGGAACAGCTTTTCTTTGTCCACCTTATCTAAACCTGTCAGAATCTTGTCCACCTCTATCAAATCTCCCCTCAACCTCCTTTGCTCCAAGGGGAACAACCCCAGCCTGACATTGACAATAAAGATCAATCCAACAGAATATGTTACTGTCTGAAATCAAATGGGAATGTTTAATTTCTGTTTTAAAGATATTGTGAATATATTGTCCTGGACAATAAAGGAATCAGCTATAACTGAGCAAGAAGAAAACAGTTTCAATGGAATTGAGTGGAATATTCTCTCTGGATTTAAACAATGGAGGAACTACAAACATGGAAGAAAATAAATTTCAAAATGTGAACTCTGTACAGACTGTTTTCAAAATAGAACTTGAAAATTCACAACTGAACAGCAATGAAGACTCTCCTTTTGCAGGAGGAACTTTGGATTATAATTATTGTAAAAAGAAAAGTTTCAGAAAAGACTGCAAGCAGTAATTTCCATCTTCAGTGGACTGAATTCCTGGACATGGAACCCAGCAGTGTGCTGTTACCAAGCTGGACTTGTGACTGTGAAGTGGACAATGGAGGGATTATTGTGTCTATTGCAGGTTATAAGATAGATCAACAGAGGAAAACAGTGGATTTAGGAACAGGAGTTGGCCATTTGGCCCTTGGAGCCTGCTCCGCCATTCAATAAGATCATGGCTGTTAAGATATACAGCATGTTGTATATTGTAATATTCTAAATGGGATATTATGAAGGTGAGACATTTTCATTTCTTCCTGTTTTTGTTCCAAAAATCTAATTTCATAATTCCTATGTTTTAGAAATAAGAATTAGTTGCAAGAATTGCTTTTAAAAAATGGAAAACCTGGATTGAGAATCTGATGAAAACACCCTCAGGGAATTCACAGTCACAAAGCATGGCCCATGTTGGTTTAAGAAGTCAAAACTCGAGAGGTAAGAACTGTAAAAGGTCAGCTGGGTCTTTTAGCTGGAGACATTGGGTCTGACAATTATTGTACTGTTTTTGTTCGGTGAATTCTTCATGCAGAGCTCAGGGAAAAAGGGTTTAGTTTTGAAGCGAAATATCTGTCGGACATTCCACCTGGTCTCTGTTACCATGGGGATATGTGATTCAGGGTGGAGCCTTGGTTAGAATTAGACCATAAGATATAGGAGCAGAATTAGGCTATTCGGCCCATCGAATCTGCTGTGCCATTCGATCATGGCTGATAAATCTCAACCCCATTCTCCTGCCTTTTCCCCGTAACCTTTTGAGTCCTTTCCAATCAATGACCTGGTTCCAGCGGACAGTCTGCAGTTAGCTTGGAAGCCACCAGTTGTGGGACCAGGAGCTGTGAACCAGCTGTGGGACTAGAAGCCTAGAGGACCATTAGAAACCAGGGGTGTTTCCAACATTTAAATCCCTCAGCAAGAATGCAGTGAAGCCCATGTTTGGACTGAGGAGTCCACAGTTTGAGAGCTTAAAGGAAAATTGGAGGCTTGTTTAATGAAAAGATAATGGATGGACTCCCATAAACTCTTGGAGCTTGGAGAAGATCTGAAGTACTGGGGAGAATTAAAGTGAATTGTGGAGAGCTTTGACATACCTTTGGGATGGTCCTAGGGATGGTTCCTAGGAACAGAAGTGAATGAACCTTCAAGATATTGTTAAGTATAAAGAAACTCTTGGGGTGAGGTAAAAAAACAGAACTAGGTTTATATCATAAATCTTTATTGAGTGTAGTATTCAATTTGTAGTGTTGTCTTTTTAAATTTTATTTAAACATACAGTAAAGTTTGTTTTTGTTTAACAATGTGGAATCTTGTGATGTAATTCTTTCAGTTAATCACTGGGTGTTCGAAATTCTCTGCAAACGTTAACAGTCCTGACCGGGATCGCAAAAATTCACACAAACAGTGTTTCAAAACAAATCGAAGAAAAAGATGTTTTTTCTCCTTCAGTCCAAACGTTACACATGAAGAAACCCTCTTCTGGTCTCTCCAATAATTTGTTGCTTCGAGCAATTCTTTTCATGGAACAATCAGATAATTGATGACTGAAAATGGAACTAATTGTATCCCTTTAAAGCAGGAGGGTGATCGCCCGGCACAGAGGGGAATTAGGGATTTCTCCCATAGACCAATTGACAGGGATTCTACCCTCCAACCACCTGAAATGAATTCTTTACATGAATCATCCGTGCCAGTGCAGTTATCAACTTGCAGTTTGGCTGATCAGAAAATGCTTTGTTGCTGATTTTCCTTGTGTTAGGAAGTGACAATGCCAAGGCCAGATCTTGTTTCCTCCTTGATCGGGATGTAACCCGTGTCCACATCGCCACTTCATTCTTCCACTGGTTGTATGGTTCAGACTCCGAGAGCATCAGCAGGTAATCAGACCCTGACAATTCCCACTGCCTTTCAGTCATTTCTCACAAAAGCTGCTGGGATTGGAAGCTTCTGTCTGAAATATACTTTCTTTTAGTTTCCAACCTTCACCATGAGACAAGCATTTTCTGTTACCATGTTATAATCCTGACAGCCTTGGAGTGGTGTCAATCTTTATTTGGTCTAGATTTGTTCACAGAATCAAACATTACAGGTTCAACTCTGACTCCAAGCTATATTAGTGAGTCCCACTTTTTACCTGCTCATTATAACTATCTAATCAGTGCCCTCCATCTGAATGAACTTAACCTCTATTGATATAATTAACAGCCACAGTCAGAGCATCCAAAAGATCACTAATGGGTGTGACTGCCATGGTGTCTCAGCAGCTTGGGTGAACGAGTGAATCCTTTCCCACACACTGAGCAGGTGAATGGTCTCAGTTTGGAAACTAAGGGAAAATAAAATTTCAGGCAGAAGCTTCCAATCTGGTAGGTTTTATGAGAAATCGCTGAAAGTGAGTGGGAATTATCAGGGTCTCTCCCCAGTGTGAATTCCCTGATGTTTCAGTAGGTCAGATGATGTTCTAACCCTCTTTGCACAGTGAGAGCGCCTGAACGGGGTCTCCTCAGTGTGAATGCGCTGGTCGACCCTCAGGTAGGCTCAGGTTTTAAAGCAGCTCCCACAGTCAGAGCATTGAACAGGTTTCTCATTGGGGGAGGAGCCTCAGTATTCCAGCAGACTGGATGATTGACTGAGTCACTTCCCACACACACATCAGATGAATGGCCTTTCCCCAGTGTGTAATCGTTTGTGTCTCAGCAGACTAGATAATTGAGTGAATCCCTTCCAACACTCGGAGCAGATGAATGGCCTCGGCCCAGTGTGAATGCGTTGGTGTGTCAGCGGGAGGGATGAGTGAGTGAATCCCTTCCCACGCTCTGAGCAGGGGGACAGTCCCTCACCCATGTGAAATCGCTGTGGGTTCTGCAGGGTATATGACTGAGTGAATCCCTTTCCACACACAAAACAGGTGAATGGTCTCTCCCCATTGTGAACCCGCTGGTGTGTCAGCAGGGCAGACGAATCGCTGAATTTCTTCCCACACTCAGAGCAGGTGAATGGCCTCTCCCTGATGTGAAGTCGCTGGTGATTCCTCAGGGTGGATGAATCACGAAATCCCCTTCCAAACTCAGAGCAGGTGAACGGTGTCTCCACAGTGTGGCTGCATCGAAGGGTTTCCAGCTTCGAGGGACAATTGAATCCCTTCCCACAGTCCCTACATTTCCATGGTCTGAGTGTCTTTGTACAACTCCAAGTTCAGATGAAGGTTTGACCCCACAGATAACACGTACATGGTCTCTCCTCACTGTGAATCCTTCAATCTTTTCCAGGCTGTGTAACTGGCTAAAGCTCTTTCCACAGTCAGTTCACTGGAATACTCTCACTCGAGTGAATGTGTCTCAGTGATTTTCCAGTCACACTGATGTTTAAACAGTTTGAAGTAAGAGACAAACATTTTCCATTCTAGTTTCAAATGCCGATGGTATTCAGATCCTGAATAATTGGGTGACTGTCAGATCCTAACGTCATGTTTGTTGAGATTTGTGTCTGTAAATTCTCCCCTTCTAATAGCCTGTGAAAGAAATTCACAAGAATCATTGCTGCCAGTCCAGGATAAAAACTCAGAACAGACAATTCTAGTTTCTGTGGAACATTCTTTCCTCTCATTCTTGAAAATTTGTAAATCTCCATCCCAAACACTCTCCCTCCATTCTCACTTTGCTGGACCTGAAATAGACATTTTCCTGAGGGTGCTGATTCATCCTAATCGACAGATCCGTGCTGACTATTTCATGTACAGGACACATATTCCTGAAATCTTCACACAGGCTCGTGTCTAAGCATATAAAAAATTAGCATATTTAGTGGACTAAAAATGTATGCAATATTCAGAACTCTATTACATGATTAGAGATACAGATGGGTGCGGAAGAACTTGACTTAGGGAGCAAGCAATCATGTTCTGGAACTCACTGACGATGAGAGTGGTGGAAGTGGAGACGACCAGTGATTTCAAAATAAAATTGGTCGGGCACTTGAAGGAATTAAACGTACTGGGGAACAGGGATAGCGAGGAAAAATGGCACTGAGTGGATTCCCCGACAGAGACTTGGCACGGACTCAAGCTGCTGAATTGATTTATCTGGTGCTCTGCTGACTCTTTGACTGGAAAATATACAGAGTAGTTACAATACTATTCTGGAATTAAACAACATCAACTGTAATACAAATCCATAAATAATATACCTAATATGCACCATATAGTAAGAAGTCTCACAACACCAGGTTAAAGTCCAACAGGTTTATTTGGAATCACAAGCTTTCAGAGCACTGCCCCTTCATCAGGTGAGAAGGAGCAGTGCTCTGAAAGCTCGTGATTCCAAATAAACCTGTCGGACTTTAACCAGGTGTTGTGAGACTTCTTACTGTGCCCACCCCAGTCCAACACTGGCATCTCCACATCATATGCACCATATAACAACACCAGACATATCAATGTTGTTACGATCCTCATGGTCACCTTATAATAAACAAATTCCCACAAATCCCATTGGAATAAACTAAAAGACAATGTTTCATTTTTAAACATTTTTACTTTCAAAATTAATCTAAAATTAACATCGGTTGGGGAACATGTGGCAAATAGTGACCACAACTCTGTTAACTTTAGGATAGTAATGGACAAGGATGAGTGCTGTCCTACGGGCAGGGTGCTAAATTGGGGGAAGGCTGACTATAGCCGGATTAGGCAGGAATTGGTGGATGTTGATTGGGAGAGGATGTTCGAGGGTAAGTCCGCGTCTGGCATGTGGGAGTCTTTTAAGGAACTATTGATAAGGCTGCAGGATAGGCATGTGCCTGTAAAAAGGAAAGATAGGAAAGGTAGGATTCGAGAGCCGTGGATAACCAGGGAAATTGAGGATCTGATTAAAATGAAAAGGGAGGCGTACGTTAAGTCCAGGCAACAGAAAACAGATGGAGCTCTGGAGGAATACAGAGAGAGTAGGAAAGATCTCAAACGGGGAGTTAGAAGGGCAAAAAGAGGTCACGAGATGTTCTTGGCAGGCAGGATTAAGGAGAATCCTAAGGCATTCTATTCATACGTTAGGAACAAAAGAGTTGTCAGGGAGAAAATCGGACCTCTCAGGGACAAAGGAGGGGAATTATGCTTAGAACCCAAGGGAATAGGGGAGATCCTAAATGAATACTTTGCATCGGTATTCACGAAGGAGAGGGGCGTGTTAACCGGGAGTGTCTCGGAGGGAGGTGTTGACCCGTTAGAGAAAATCTCCATTACAAGAGAGGAAGTGTTAGGTTTTTTAGGGAACATTAAAACTGACAAAGCCCCAGGGCCTGATGGCATCTATCCTCGACTGCTCAGGGAGACGAGAGGTGAAATTGCTGGGCCTCTGACGGAAATCTTTGTCGCTTCTTTGGACACGGGTGAGGTCCCTGAGGATTGGAGGATAGCGAATGTGGTCCCGTTGTTTAAGAAGGGTAGCAGGGATAACCTAGGAAATTATAGGCCGGTGAGCTTGACGTCCGTGGTAGGGAAGTTGTTGGAGAGGATTCTTAGAGACAGGATGTATGTGCATTTAGAACGGAACAATCTCATTAGTGACAGACAGCATGGTTTTGTAAGAGGGAGGTCGTGCCTTACAAATTTGGTGGAGTTTTTTGAGGAAGTGACAAAAACGGTGGATGAAGGAAGGGCCGTGGATGTCGTCTATATGGATTTCAGTAAGGCATTTGACAAAGTCCCACATGGCAGGTTGGTTAAGAAGGTTAAGGCTCATGGGATACAAGGAGAAGTGGGTGGGTGGATGGGTGGAGAACTGGCTTGGCCATAGGAGACAGAGGGTAGTGGTCGAAGGGTCTTTTTCCGGCTGGAGGTCTGTGACCAGTGGTGTTCCGCAGGGCTCTGTACTAGGACCTCTGCTATTTGTGATATATATAAATGATTTGGAAGAAGGTGTAACTGGTGTAATCAGCAAGTTTGCGGATGACACGAAGATGGCTGGAATTGCGGATAGCGAAGAGCATTGTCGGGCAATACAGCAGGATATAGATAGGCTAGAAAATTGGGCGGAGAGGTGGCAGATGGAATTTAATCCGGATAAATGCGAAGTGATGCATTTTGGAAGAAATAATGTAGGGAGGAGTTATACAATAAATGGCAGAGTCATCAGGAGTATAGAAACACAGAGGGACCTAGGTGTGCAAGTCCACAAATCCTTGAAGGTGGCAACACAGGTGGAGAAGGTGGTGAAGAAGGCATATGGTATGCTTGCCTTTATAGGACGGGGTATAGAGTATAAAAGCTGGAGTCTGATGATGCAGCTGTATAGAACGCTGGTTAGGCCACATTTGGAGTACTGCGTCCAGTTCTGGTCGCCGCACTACCAGAAGGACGTGGAGGCATTGGAGAGAGTGCAGAGAAGGTTTACCAGGATGTTGCCTGGTATGGAGGGTCTTAGCTATGAGGAGAGATTGGGTAGACTGGGGTTGTGCTCCTTGGAAAGACAGAGAATGAGGGGAGATCTAATAGAGGTATACAAGATTATGAAGGGTATAGATAGGGTGAACAGTGGGAAGCTTTTTCCCAGGTCGGAGGTGACGATCACGAGGGGTCACGGGCTCAAGCTGAGAGGGGCGAAGTATAACTCAGACATCAGAAGGACGTTTTTTACACAGAGGGTGGTGGGGACCTGGAATGCGCTGCCAAGTAGGGTGGTGGAGGCAGGCACGCTGACATCGTTTAAGACTTACCTGGATAGTCACATGAGCAGCCTGGGAATGGAGGGATACAAACGATTGGTCTAGTTGGACCAAGGAGCGGCACAGGCTTGGAGGGCCGAAGGGCCTGTTTCCTGTGCTGTACTGTTCTTTGTTCTTTGTTCTTTATCACTGAATCATTCATTAAGAAACAGTATTTGAATAGACAAGATAAATTACACTTTAAAAAGCTCAGACAATAAAAACAGGTTCCACAAAATCACAAACATTTCCCCCCTCAGTATATTTGGCTCTAATTCCAGTTCCAGAGAATTTCTCTGTCTCTGTATTTCCCAGGGGGGGAAAGAAAGTGTTTTCCTCACAGATGTTGTCCTCTTTTTAGGTCAAACCAAGGAAACAAACTCAGATTAAATCAGGACAAAGTAAAAGGGGCAGCTCCCCAAAAAGGAGGGAGAACAGCCTGTGGTGAACCATCGTTGGTTCACCACTGGGGTTGTTATTGTGTTACTGTTGGGCTAGGGTGTTGTTGTTATGGGGGTTGTACTATGTTGTTGGGATAGGGTGTTTACCTGTCCTAAGTGTTATCATGGCACACTCCAGTGGGGTCCCGCCTCCGGTGGCAGGGTATAAGACCCCCTGCTCCGGCAGGACCCCTTCAGTCTGAACGGGTGAATTTGTGTTAGTAGTTTCATTGTTAATGTATTAAAGCCTTCAGTTCTAAAGCCTTGTTTCCGGGTGCTCATTGAGGTGCATCAATTTAATACATTAACTGAGAATATGGAACAGATCCTAAAACCGGATCGTCTGACACTGGACCCACGTGCGGTCGGTGCAGCTAACACGTTCGAACATTGGTGGAAGTGCTTCGAGGACTACCTGGCAGCCTCGGTAGCTATCACTACAGACAGTGATAGACTCCAGGTCCTCCACGCAAGGGTAAGCGACACGATTTACCTAGCCATTCGTGCAGCTTCCACTTACCAGGGTGCCGTCGAGCTCCTAAAGAATAGGTACATTACGCCACCCAACGAGATTCACGCTCGTTATCTCCTCGCTACACGACGTCGGCAGTCGGGCGAGACCATAGAAGACTACGCCAATGAACTCCTGCAGCTTGCCAGGGGTTGTGACTGTAAGGATGTCTCCGCCGAGCAGTACATGCAAGACCTCGCCCGAGACGCGTTCGTAGCAGGGGTAGGGTCCTCGTACATCAGACTTAAATTATTAGAAAAGGGGAAACTCAACTTGACCCAGGCAATGGGGATGGCCGTGAGGTTGGAGGCGGCGTCGAAGAGCTTGGCGCTGTACCCCGAGGACCACGTGCAGTCAACGTGGTTGGAGCAAGCTCTGCTCCCTCCTCGCCCCGCGAACCCGCGCTCCCAGATCGATTCGACGACGGCGGCAGCTCCAGGTGGCCAGCGATGCTATTTTTGCGGTGGGGCCAAGCATCCACGGCAAGAGTGTCCGGCAAGAACGGCAATCTGCAGCCAGTGCGGTAAAAAAGGCCACTACGGCAAAGTCTGCAGGTCCAAACCTAAAAACGGCAGTGCAGCTTGTCACCCTCCAGAACGGAGACAATCTCCTTCGGCGTCGCAGTACCCACGAGGTCCGACCACGTGCGATCTCAGGACGGCGCCATCGTGGCAGACAGAGGAGGAGGAAGACCACCAGGAGTCGCTGCGCTTGGAGCCCTCGGCCACATGCGATTCATGGGGGCGGCCATCATGGTCCACGACGACTAGGAGCGACCAGCAGGGGTCCTCAGCATCCACATCGGCAGCATGCAGCAGCGACCAGCAGGGGTCCTCAGCATCCACATCGGCAGCATGCAGTGACGCCCAGGGGCCAACGGTGGCGTCGATCTCTCTGGATCAGACCAGGCATTACAGACTGGAACATTCCATGATGGAGGTAAAGGTTAGTGGCAGAACTGTAAATTGTCTGTTTGACAGTGGGAGCACCGAAAGTTTCATACACCCTGAAACTGCTAAAAGGTGTGGACTCCGGGTTCTCCCTGCCAAACAGACAATTTCCATGGCATCACAGTCCCGGTCTGTACCGATCCAAGGACAATGTATGGTAACTCTTGAGGTACAGGGCACAGTTTACGAGCAATACAGGCTCCTTGTGTTACCTCACCTTTGCGCGCCAATTCTCCTCGGACTAAACTTTATGGCCCACATGAGGAGTGTGATCCTACAGTACGGTGGGCCACTCCCTTCACTGGCAGTAGGGAACCAGCCGCAGCCTCCAAATTGCCCAAAGCGCCCCGCGTGCAATCTATCCACCCTGAAGATCACGACACCATCCCTTTTTAAAAATCTGGTACCTGGCTGCAAGCCCATCGCTACTAAAAGTAGGCGTTACAGCGCTGAGGACCGGATCTTTATTAGATCTGAGGTTCAGCGGCTCCTCAAGGAAGGGATCATACAGGCCAGTGCTAGTCCGTGGAGAGCGCAGGTCGTGGTAGTCAAAAGCGGGAACAAACCTCGGATGGTCATCGACTATAGTCAGACCATTAATAGATACACGCAGCTGGATGCGTATCCTCTCCCGCGCATTTCTGATATGGTCAATCAGATTGCGCAGTACCGAGTGTTTTCTACCATAGACCTTAAGTCCGCCTACCATCAACTCCCCATCCGCCCAGAGGACCGACAATATACGGCTTTTGAGGCGGATGGTCGTCTATACCAATTCCTCAGGGTTCCATTTGGTGTCACCAATGGGGTCTCGGTCTTCCAGCGTGCTATGGACCGAATGGTGGACCAGAACGGGTTGCGGGCTACCTTCCCGTACCTGGATAACGTCACCATCTGCGGCCATGACCAGCAGGACCACGACACGAATCTCCAACACTTTCTACGCACTGCATCTCGCCTGAATCTGACCTATAACAGGGAGAAGTGCGTATTCCGTACGCATAGGTTAGCCATCCTCGGATACGTGGTGGAAAACGGGGTCATTGGCCCTGATCCAGACCGTATGCGCCCACTCACTGAACTTCCCTTGCCCGCTAGCACGAAAGCACTGAGGAGATGCCTCGGGTTCTTTTCGTATTATGCACAGTGGGTCCCCAACTACGCGGACAAAGCTCGTCCGCTCATTAAGTCCACGACCTTCCCACTTACGCCGGAGGCCCAATTGGCCTTCAAGGTTTTGAAAAGCGACATCTCGAAAGCCACGATGCACGCGGTGGATGAATCCATCCCTTTCCAGGTGGAGAGTGATGCATCGGACTTCGCCCTAGCCGCCACACTAAACCAGGCAGGCAGGCCCGTCGCGTTTTTTTCCCGCACCCTTCAAGGCCCAGAGATTCGGCACTCAGCGGTGGAAAAGGAGGCTCAGGCCATTGTGGAGGCAGTCAGACACTGGCGCCATTACCTGGCAGGTAAGCGGTTCACCCTGATCACGGATCAACGATCCGTGGCGTTTATGTTCAGTAACACGCAGAGGGGCAAGATCAAGAACGATAAGATCTTGCGGTGGAGAATTGAGCTCTCCACCTATAATTACGATATTATGTATCGTCCAGGGAAGCTCAATGAGCCCTCGGATGCCCTCTCGCGCGGAACATGCGCCATCATGCAGGAGGACCGCTTGAAGGCTCTCCACAATGATCTGTGTCATCCTGGAGTCACCAGACTCTACCACTTCATAAAAGCCCGCAACCTACCCTACTCGGTGGAGGAGGTCAGGTCAGTTACTAGAAGTTGTCGGATTTGCGCAGAATGCAAACCACACTTTTATCGACCAGACCGGGCACATTTGGTCAAGGCCACTCGCCCTTTTGAGAGGCTGAGTGTAGATTTTAAGGGCCCCCTTCCCTCAACGGATCGGAATGTCTATTTTCTTAACATAATAGACGAATTTTCCCGGTTTCCGTTTGTTTTCCCCTGTGCGGACACGTCGACTGCCACCGTCATCAAGGCATTCAGTGAGCTTTTTACCCTGTTCGGGTACCCCTGCTATATTCATAGCGACAGGGGCTCGTCGTTCATGAGCAACGACGAGGCAATTCCTGCTCTCATTCGGGATTGCCTCTAGTAGAACCACGAGCTACAACCCTAGGGGTAACGGACAGGTGGAAAGGGAGAATGCTACAGTCTGGAAGGCTGTCCTACTGGCACTGAAATCCAAGGGCCTTCCAGTCTCCCGGTGGCAGGAGGTCCTTCCAACTGCGCTCCATTCTATCCGCTCCCTCCTGTGTACGGCAACCAATGCTACTCCCCACGAGAGGATGTTCTCATTCCCTCGGAAGTCGTCCTCGGGGACCTCATTGCCAGCCTGGTTGACGTACCCAGGACCCGTCCTTCTGCGGCGCCATGTGAGGGCTCGCAAGTCCGACCCCTTGGTCGAACCGGTCCAACTCCTCCACGCCAACCCTCAGTATGCCTATGTGGCATATCCTGACGGGCGAGAGGACACTGTCTCCATTAGAGACCTGGCGCCCGCAGGGGACGTAGCAACTCCTGTCGCTCCTATTCCCCCAGTCACAGATCCACTACTCCTCATTACTTCCCCAGACGTGGCGCGGTCAGCACCGGGACCAGTGCATAACACTTTTACTCCCATGTACAGCTTGCCTGAGACTCGGAGATCGGCGCCACCATCATCACCACCACCACCAAACGTTCCAGGATCCCCTACACGATCGCCTCATCAGGGCCGGCCGGCCCGGGAGTCTTTGAGGGGACAGCCAGATGTTGTTTTGAGAGAGCCACCGCAAGCACCTGCTCCGGTTTCGCAACCGGTGTTGAGAAGATCGCAGCGTCGGTGTGGTCCTCCAGACCGTCTGGACTTGTGAATCCTGTTATTTTTTTTGTCATTGTCTGTTTTCATCCACCCCGCCACCTTTGGTTCCTAAAGGAGGGGTGAATGTGGTGAACCATCGTTGGTTCACCACTGGGGTTGTTATTGTGTTACTGTTGGGCTAGGGTGTTGTTGTTATGGGGGTTGTACTATGTTGTTGGGATAGGGTGTTTACCTGTCCTAAGTGTTATCATGGCACACTCCAGTGGGGTCCCGCCTCCGGTGGCAGGGTATAAGACCCCCTGCTCCGGCAGGACCCCTTCAGTCTGAACGGGTGAATTTGTGTTAGTAGTTTCATTGTTCATGTATTAAAGCCTTCAGTTCTAAAGCCTTGTTTCCGGGTGCTCATTGAGGTGCATCACAGCCCGAACAGAAATCAAAGTACAAAGGAAACTTAAAAACATAAAATGAGAAATCCGATGTTGTCCAGAGGATGAAGTTTGAGTCTGTGTGTGAAGTTTGAGTCTGTGGTGAAGTTTGAGTCTGTGGTGAAGTTTGAGTCTGTGTGTGAAGTTTGAGTCTGTGTGTGAAGTTTGAGTCTGTGGTGAAGCTACAAACAGAAGCTGTTCTGTTTCAAATCAAACTGCGGGACTTGGAAGAAAATGATGGGAAGAGATTTTGCAAAGTCCCCTCCCCCACTCCCTCAGCTGGCAGCCCAGCACGCAGGCGCAGAGAGTGCTGCTGAGCCGAGCTGTCCGGAGCAGGCGCAGAGAGCGCTGCTGAGCCGAGCTGTCCAGAGCAGGCGCAGAGAGCGCTGCTGAGCCGAGCTGTCCGGAGCAGGCGCGGAGAGCGCTGCTGAGCTCAGCTGTCCGGAGCAGGCGCAGAGAGCGCTGCTGAGCCGAGCTGTCCGGAGCAGGCGCAGTGCGGCTGCCGCCAGCGGTCCGCTCTCGATCTCTTTGTGGAGCAGCAGCCGCCGGAGAGAGAGGGGGGAGGGGGAGCTCACCGAGCGGCTTCTCGCTCTGGCCGGAGCCGCCAGCCGGTTGCCTGGAAACCTTGGCTGGAGGAGGTGCAGGGGGAGGGGAACAATGGGGGGGTGGGGGTGGGGCTCCCGGGTCCGCGAGCCGGGCCTGCGCCATGGAACCCCGCAACGTCACTGCGGAGCCGAGTTATTCCTATTGGCTGATTCAGGCGCTCCATTGTGACGTCTCAATGCGGAAGTTGGCCACTGAGCTTCAGATTAAACCTTCCACTTCGATTTGAAAAGACTTCGGCCATCAGTGAGTGGAAAAGCAGCAACACACTGCCACACCCGAGTGAGAGTGTTCCAGTGCACTGACTAAAGAGCTTTAACCAGTTACACAGCCTGAATAAATATCACACCATTCACAGCAGGGAGAGACTGTACCCGTGTTCTGTGTGTGGACAAGGCTTCAACTGATTGGCCACCCAAGGGAGAGGCAAGGACACCTGCACCATGGAGAAACCATGGAAATGTGCGGACTGTGGGAAGAGATACAGAGCCCCCTCTCTGCTGGATGCTCATCGGCGCAGCCACACTGGGGAGCGGCCATTCATCTGCTCTCAGTGTGGGGAGGGATTCGCTCTGTTGCCCAGCCTGCAGTCACACAAGCGAGTTCACACCGGAGAGAGACCGTTCACCTGCTCTCAGTGTGGAAAGGGATTCACTGTGTTATCCACTTTGCAGAGACACCAGCGAATTCACACTGGGGAGAGGCTGTTTATCTGCTCTCGGTGTGGGAAGGGGTTCAGTCAGTTTTCCAACCTGCAGATACACCAGCGAGTTCACACTGGGGAGAGGCCATTCATCTGCTCTCGTTGTGGGAAAAGATTCACTCGGTCATCCGACCTGCGGACACATCAGCACATTCACACCGGGGAGAGGCCATTCACCTGCTTTCAGTGTGGGAAGGGATTTACTCGTTCATCCGACCTGCGGACACACCAGCGAGTTCACACTGGGGAGAGGCCGTTCACCTGCTCTCAGTGTGGGAAGGGATTCACTCGGTCATCCGTCCTGCGGAGACACCAGCGAGTTCACACTGGGGAGAGACCATTTACCTGCTCTCAGTGTGGGAAGGGTTTCAGTCAGTTATCCACCCAGCAGAAACACCAGCAAATTCACACTGGAGAGAGGCCGTTCACCTGCTCTCAGTGTGGGAAGAGATTCACTCAGTCATCCCACCTGCGGAGACACCAGCAAGTTCACACTGAGGAGAGGCCATTTACCTGCTCTCAGTGTGGGAAGGGTTTCAGTCAGTTATCCAACCTGCAGAGACACCAGCGAATTCACATGGGGAGAGACCATTCACCTGCTCTGAGTGTGGGAAGGAATTCACTCAGTTATCCCACCTGTTGAGACATCAGTGAAGTTACACTGGGGAGAAACTGTCCACCTGCTCAGTGTATAAAAAGTGTTCAGAATTTCATCACGGCTGCTGAGGCACCAACAAGTGCACAGGGGTTGGATTCTGCTGTTATTGTTTCTTCTCTCAGTTACATCCAGGACTGCATTTTGTTCATTCTCACAGTTGGTCAATGGGGAGGGTCAGAGGGTTTCTTTCTGCTGGACTGGCCGGTCTCACAACTTTCCCTCCAGTGGGCTGATGCTCTTTGAGTCTTGTTGTGAATACCTGGTTTCAAATTTCACAAGGATCACACAGTGACAGGATGTTAGGAAGTTCAGAGATATTTAGTCAGCATTTCTGTTTGAAACTCCCCCAGATGCCCATCCAATTTCCTTTGTAATTGTTTATTGTCTCCACTTCCTCCACCCTCGTAGGCAGCGAGTTCCAGGTCATTACCATTCGCTGCATCAACATTTTCTTCCTCACATCCCTCCCTACATCTCTCACCTGAAACTTTAAATCTGTGTCCCCCTTGTCCTTGTCCCTTCAGCTAATGGGAACAGCTTTTCTTTGTCCACCTTATCTAAACCTGTCAGAATCTTGTCCACCTCTATCAAATCTCCCCTCAACCTCCTTTGCTCCAAGGGAAACAACCCCAGCCTGACATTGACAATAAAGAACAAACTAACAGAATGTGTTAGAACCTGAAACCAAATGGGAATGTTTAATTCCTGTTTTAATGATATTGTGAATATATTGTCCTGGACAATAAAGGAATTGGAATAACTCACCTTGGGAGTGGTTGAATGGAATATGTCAATCTGGTATCCATCTACAGTCCAGTGAAAGTCTGGAATATGTAGCTGGTAATCCCTCCCTAACAGCACTGTGGGTGTACTTACACCTCAGGCATTGTAACAGTTCAGGAAGGCAGTGTTGGGGTTGACCATGGTCGAGGCAGCTACATACAGCCACATATTCTGTTATAATTGAAGGACTGCAGATTGAATGTGAGGCATTATGGGACTGGACTATCTTGACCACATTCCTGTGACTGCTCAGTTTCTGCAATCACGGACCATTAAAGCTGCTTAGTGCCCAACAGAGGACCTGGTGAGAATATTTACTCAGAATGAGTTAGAATTAAACTTATTCCAGGACCGACTGGTGTTCAGTGGCTGAGATACCCGAATCTGTGAAGAGAAGGTCTGACCAATCAACAAACAGTGGGAGATAGTTGGTTAAGAAGTTAAAAAGCATTCTCAGGCATTGTTTAAATTATTTTATCCCAAATTTGTGATAAGAACTTTGAGGGGTTTGTGACCCGTTAGTCGGTGAAGTGACGGTATACTCCAAATAGCACTGGTCTGAAAAGCAGACCTCAGAGTAGATTCTAATGGTTATAAACTGACTCAAGCATGGCCAGTGAAAAAATCAGAGCTCGAGTGAGGACTGGACAGGTCTCTTACCTGCTAATTGGAAACTAAGAACAAGAAACGTATCGATAAAATTATTAGAGAATACAGCCAACGTTTCGAGTCTGGAAGACACTTCATAACCGCTCTTATGAAGGGTCATCCATACTTTAAACATTGACTCCATTCTGTCTCCACAGATACTGTCAGACCTGCTGAGATTTTCCAGCATTTTCTGTTGTTGTTTCAGATTCCAGCATCCGCAGTGTTTAACTTTTATGATAAAATGATTAGTTCTGATTGGAATCCCTACGACCTTCCTGCAAAACAGAGGGAGTGGTGGGAAAAGGGGAAAAAGGATAAGGATGGTAAAGTCTGGGTTCTGATTCTGCGAGCCCATGTAGAATCAACAAAATGAGTGAAGCAGTTTATAAAGAACAGAAGTTATCCATCCCTAAAAAAACTGATCCAATTAAAATAATTAGGTTATGGAATATAACAAAAAAATGAAGAGCTGAAGTTTACAATCGAGTTTGTTTTGATTTTTTTACTTGTGTAAAGTGGTATTATTGTGTGCCAATTTTTTTCTGCTCACTCCCCATCCCTTTAGGTTCTGAAGAAAAGTTAACCCTTTCAGCAGACAATTCATTTCTTTTCAAATCATCTGAAAACTCATGTCTATTTTAGTTTATAATTGAAGATTTATGGGAATTGGCTAAGATGGGCTTTCAACATTTTTCTATTCTTTCTCTATTCACTGTTAATCAACACTCTTTTTTATCTTTCTGACTTGTTACATTTTTAATGATTAATAAACTTTCTGAATTCACCATTTAAATTGTTCTTTCTTGCCAGATGGTTAAGACACTGGAACCTGGTGTGATTTATGATGAGGGAGGTTATTGTAAACAAGAGAACCCTCATAAATCTTAGTTCAAATAAATCAAAGTTCTTACAAATGGAATGCTATCCTTTATTACGAGAGAAATTGAACACAGGAGTAAAGATGTTCTGCTTCAGTCATGATGTGGAGATGCCTGCGTTGGACTGGGGTAAACACAGTAAGAGGTTTAACAACACCAGGTTAAAGTCCAACAGGTTTATTTGCTACCAGATAAACCTGTTGGACTTTAACCTGGTGTTGTTTAACTTCTTACTATGCTTCAGTTATACAGGGCATTACGGAGACTGCATCTTGAACACTGGGTGCAACTTTGTCTCCTATTTAAGAAATGATACAAATGCATTGAAAGTGGTTCAGAGGAGGTTTAATAGATTGCTTCCCAATTCTTGACCCTCACAGTATAAATTATGTCCGATTTTCCTTGTCTTCAGCTCTGACAAAGGGTCATCCTGACTCAAAATGTTGTCTCTATTCTCTCTCTGCAGATGCTGTCAGACTTGCTGAGATTGTCCAGCATTTTCTGTTTCTGTTTCACATTCCAACAACAGCAGAATTTTGCCTTTATCCCAATTCTTGTTGGGTAAGAGAATCAAAAGTATCGGGTCTAGAACGAGAATGTGGAACTCAACACAAAAAGATCAGCCATGACCTAAATAAACGGTGGAGCAGACTCAAAGGGCCAAATGACCTACATCTGCTCCGATGTCGAATGTTGGTCACAGATTCCTGAGGATTGTGAAACAAGGCTGGAAGATTCACCTTGCTTGAGTTAGTGGGAAAATGTCCAGGAGAACCATCACTGTGAAGGACAGTTCTGGGATTAAAGGTTGCCCGACTGGAAAAGGAAAACAATGGAAATAAACACTTGAGGAGTAAAGAATCACTTTGGACTGGTTTTTGGAGAAAGAGTGTCAACATTCCAAGGCAGAATAAAATATAACGGTTGAGTGGGATATTTAATGGTGTTAAGAGTAAAAGGGCAAAGTTTAATTTTAAGTTTAAGAGCAATGTTCCCTATAAAAAAGTGTTTAATCATTGTTGTTTCCAGTTTGTTGGAATAAACGCCAGAAACTTGAAGTTTTGTCGTGTGATTCTTTAATTTACTCACTGGGCTTAGAATTCTTTTTTTTAAATTGTTGATCGTTACAGAGATCCTAACAGTTCATTTAAAGCCCCGAGTTTTGATTTCCCATTTGAGCCTGGGACACCTTTCTGTCTCTCTGTTGCTAGTGTCAATGACAGCCAGGTGACGGAGCTGAGGGCAGTATTTAGCTGAGAATAATGAGGCCTGCGCCCCAGTTGGGAAACTGCCCTGGGCGTCGCACTAATAGAGAGACAGGAAGGTGCTGGAGGACTGACTGGGAAATGGGCCTCCAACCAATTGTTATATCAGTCACTCAGAACTAAAGAGAAACCTGTCTCTTTAAATACAGATACAGGGAAGAGGCTGCACTGAAATCTGTCCCTTCTAACCTGCACAAAAGCAGGAGGCTGAGATTGACAGGCTGCAGGAGGAGTCCATTCAGCCCATCGTGCCCCTGCTATCTCTTTGAAAGGACTGTCTGATTCATCCTACCACTCTGATCTGTCCCCACAGCCCTGCAAATTCTTCCCTTTCAAGTCTTTACCCTTTGGAAAGATTCTATTGAATCTGCTTTCAGGCAGATCAGAACAACTCACTGTGTCAAAAAATAAAATAAAATCTCATCTCCCCCTCTGGCCCCTTTGCCAATTACCTTAGAGGGACTCACTTTCTGTTAAAGAGCCTGCCAACCCCTCTCACCCACTTTCCCGAAAGTGCATCAATCTCAGCAGGAAAAGTCCAGAACAATCAAACACCTTTACTGATGAAAGTTTATTAATGAAACAGAACTTGGTTAAAAACAAACAGAAAATGACTTGAGGATCAAAGACAACCAGAGTAAAAGGATGTTCACAACGTTCTAGACCCAAATGGTTTCTCTTTAATTCATCTGTAGCCTGTTCCCTGCCCTCTTTGTGGTAAAGGCAGAATTCTCTGGATAGTAAATTTTAAAAGAAGTTTATTGAATGAAAAAGTTTTACTGAACAACTTTAAGATATTGACTTTTACAACTTTGTGTGGGTGATTGGTCCATAGAAGCGTAACCCTCTCTGGCTCCTTTCACAGGAATTATTGTGGAACTCGGGAGTCTGGCTCCTTCTCTGACAGTAATTTCCTTAGAACTCAGCCTCGGGAGTTTTCAGTATTTGGCTCGCAAGGAAGACCTTCAGAACCTCTACTTTTATCCACAAAGTGACGATGACCTCACGTCAGAGTTGGGCCTGTTGAATCATGACAATTGGTCAATTTGATCACAAGATTAATTTAACTGGATCCTCAATTACTGACACCACCTTCTCTCATTATCTTAGACAGGAAAACAATAGAACTGGTTCATACTATCCCTTTATCTGATTCGATACAATCCCTTATTCTCACAGTTTCAAATATTGAGGCTAATCAGAGCTTGAAGGTCTCTCTCGCCAGTACATTTATCCTAATTGCACATTCTTTACATCCACAGCAATTCAGCTTTTACAGCAAATAAAACTCAATCTTTTATTAGAACTACTGATTCATTATTCATTGATTAACTATAACTCAATTAAGGCTCATGACTTTCTCATCTGTTAATGACTGGTAGCTAATAAATAGCTACCAGATGGGGCAGATGTTTGAGGGCAAATCAACATCTGGCATGTGGGAGGCTTTCAAGTGTAAGCTGATAGGGATTCAGGACTGGCACATTCCTGTAAGGATGAAGGATAAGTATGGCAAGTTTTGGGAACCTTGGATAACGAGAGATATTGTGAGCCTCGTCAAAGAGAAAAACGAAACATTTGTCAAAGCTAGGAGGCTGGGAACACACAAAGCAAGTGTGGAATACAAGGAAAGTAGAAAGAAACTTCAGCAAGGAGTAAGGAGGGCTAAAAGGGGTCACGAAAAAGCATTGGCCAGCAGGATTAAGGAAAATCCCAAGGCTTTTTATACATATATAAAGAGCAAGAGGGTAGCCAGGGTGAGGGTTGGCCCACTCAAGGACAAGGGAGGGAATCTATGCGCGGAGCCAGAGGAAATGAGTGAGGTAATAAATGAGTACTTTGCATCAGTATTCACCAAAGAGAAGGACTTGGTGGATGATGAGTCTGGGAAAGGATGTGTAGATAGTTTGAGTCATGTTGAGATCAAAAAGGAGGAGGTATTGGGGTTCTTGAGAAACATTAAGGTAGACAAGTCCCCAGGCCCTGATGGGATATACCCCAGAATACTGAGGGAGGCAAGTGAAGAAATTGCTGGGGTCTTGAGAGAAATCTTTCTATCCTTACTGGCGACAGGGGAGGTCCCAGAGGAGTGGAGAATAGCCAATGTTGTTTCTTTGTTTAAGAAGGGTAGCAAGAATAATCCAGGTAATTACAGGCCGGTGAGCCTTACATCAGTGATAGGGAAATTATTGGAGAGGATTCTTTGAGACAGGATTTATTCCCACTTGGAAATAAGTGGATGTATTCGTGAAAGGCAACATGGTTTTGTGAAGGGGAGGTCGTGTCTCACGAACTTGGTCGAGTTTTTGGGGAAGTGACGAAGATGATTGATGAGGGTAGGGCAGTGGATGTTGTCTACATGGACTTCAGTCAGGCCTTTGACAAGGTCCCTCATGGTAGACTGGTGCAGAAGAAGTCGCATGGGATCAGAGTTGAGCTGGCAAGGTGGATACAAAACTGACTCGGTCAAAGAAGACAGAGGGTGGTGCGTTTCTGAATGGAGGGCTGTGACAAGTGGCATTCCTCAGGGATCAGTGCTGGGACCTTTGCTGTTTGTAATACATATAAATGATTTGGAGGAAAATGTAACTGGTTTGATTAGTAAGTTTGCAGATGACACAAAGGTTGGTGGATTTGGGGATAGCGATGAGGACCATCAGAGGATACAGCAGGATATAGATCAGTTGGAGATTTGGGCGGAGAGATGGCAGATAGAGTTTAATCCGGACAAATGTGAGGTAATACATTTTGGAAGGTCTAATACAGATAGGAAATATACAGTAAATGGCAGAATGCTTAAGAGTATTGATAGACAAAGGGATCTGGGTGCACAGGTACACAGGTCACTGAAAGTGGCAATGCAGGTGGAGAAGGTAGTCAAGAAGGCATATGGCATGCTTGCCTTCATCGGCCGGGGCATTGAGTTTAATAATTGGCAAGTCATGTTGCCGCTTTATAGAAGCTTAGTTAGGCCACACTTGGAATCTAGTGTTCAATTCTGGTCGCCACACTATCAGAAGGATGTGGAGGCTTTGGAGAGGGTACAGAAAAGATTTACCAGGATGTTGCCTGGTATGGAGGGCATTAGCTATGAGGAGAGGTTGGAGAAACTTTGTTTGTTCTCACTGGAACAACGGAGGTTGAGCGGCGACCTGATAGAAGTCTACAATATTATGAGGGGCATGGACAGAGTGGATAGTCAGAAGCCTTTTCCCAGGGTGGAAGAGTCAATTACTTGGGGGAACAGGTTTAAGGTGCGAAGGGCAACGTTTAAAGGAGAAGTATGAGGCAGATTTTTTACAGAGAGTAGTGGGTGCCTGGGACTCGTTGCCGGGAGAGGTAGTGGAAGCGGATACAGTAGTGACTTTTAAGGGGCGTCTTGACAAATACATGAATAGGATGGGAATAGAGGCATATAGTCCCTGGAAGGGTAGGGGGTTTTAATTTCATCCGGCAGTGCGGTCGGTGCAGGCTTGCAGGGCCAAAGGGCCTGTCCCTCTGCTGTAACTTTCTTTGTTCTAAATACAGTAATATTTAATGAACACATTTGGTTCGTACAATGTGGTTGACTCTCAACTGCCCTCTGAACAAGGGCATCTAGGGATGGGCAATAAATGTTGGCCAGCCAGCGACGCCCATGTCCCACAACTGAATAAGGTTAATACAAGATATACTGGTTCGAAAAGACACTTGCTGCAAGCCAATAGCTTTCCTTCTTACTTGAACTGAGCAATCAACCTTATTCTTGAGCCAGATTTGACAGAATATAATGTCCTCCAACTGATCAAATTCATAGAAGAAATTTTTAATTTATACAATTCCTGCCAGCAATGCAGCTTCCACAAGCATGTAGGTGAATCCAACATTAATTTTTAAAATAAAGCTCCAGTCACATGTTAGAATTTAACATGGTTGAAGTTCTCGGGTTGAAGTTCTGAACTGGAAAAAGGCCAAATTTGATGAAATGAGAAGGGATCTGGGAAGTGTGGATTGGCACAGGCTGTTCTCTGGTAAGGATGTAAATGGAAAGTGGGAGGCCTTCAAAGGAGAAATTTTGAGAGTGCAGAGTTTGTATGTTCCTGTCAGGATTAAAGGCAAAGTAAATAGGAATAAGGAACCTTGGTTCTCGAGGGAGATTGTAACACTGATTAAGAGGAAGAGAGAGTTGTATGAAATGTACAGGCAGCAAGGAACACATCAGATGCTCGAGGAGTATAAAAAGTGCAAGAAGCTACTTAAGAGGGAAATCAGGAGGGCTAAAAGAAGACATGAGGTTGCTTTGGCAGACAGAGTGAAGGAAAATCCAAAGAGCTTCTATAGGTATGTTAGGAGCAAAAGGATAGTGAGGGATAAAATTGGTCCTCTTGAAGACCAGAGTGGTAGACTGTGTATGGAACCAAAAGAGATGGGGGAGATACTAAATGGTTTTTTTGCATCTGTATTTACTGAGGAAACGGGCATGGAGTCTACGGAAATAGGGCAAACTGGTAGGGAGGCCATGGAACCTTTACAGATTAAAGGGGAGGAGGTGCTCGCTGTCTTGAGGCAAATCAGAGTGGATAAATCCCCAGGACCGGACAGGGTATTCCCACGGACCTTGAGGGAAGCTAGTGTTGAACTTGCAGGGGCCCTGGCAGACATATTTAAAATGTCAGTATTCACGGGGGAGGTGCCGGATGATTGGAGGGTGGCTCATGTTGTTCCGTTGTTTAAAAAAGGTTCCAAAAGAAATCCGGGAAATTATCGGCCAGTAAGTTTGACGTCGGTGGTGGGCAAGTTATTGGAAGGTGTGATAAGGGATAGGATCTACAAATATTTGGATAGACAGGGATTTATTAGGGAGAGTCAACATGGCTTTGTGCGTGGTAGGTCATGTTTGACCAATCTATTAGAGTTTTTCGAGGAGGTTACCAGGAAAGTGGATGAAGGGAAGGCGGTGGATGTTGTCTACCTGGATTTCAGCAAGGCCTTTGACAAGGTCCCTCATGGGAGGTTAGTTAGGAAGGTTCAGTCGCTGGGTATACATGGGGAGGTAGTAAATTGGATAAGACACTGGCTCAATGGAAGAAGCCAGAGCGTGGTTGTGGAGGATTGCTTCTCTGAGTGGAGGCCTGTGACTAGTGGTGTGTCGCAGGGATCGGTGTTGGGTCCATTGTTGTTTGTCATCTATATCAATGATCTGGATGATAATGTGGTAAATTGGATCAGCAAGTTTGCTGATGATACAAAGATTGGAGGTGTAGTGGACAGTGAGGAAGGTTTTCAAAGCTTGCAGAGGGATTTGGACCAACTAGAAAAATGGGCTGAAAAATGGCAAATGGAATTTAACGCAGACAAGTGAGAGATATTGCATTTTGGAAGGACAAACCAAAGAAGAACGTACAGGGTAAATGGTAGGACTCTGAAGAGTGCAGTTGAACAGAGGGATCTGGGAATACAGGTACAGAGTTCCCTAAAAGTGACGTCACAGGTGGATAGGGTCGTAAAGAGTGCCTTTGGTACATTGGCCTTTATAAATCGGAGTATCGAGTATAAAAGTTGGAGTGTTATGGTAAGGTTATATAAGGCATTGGTGAGGCCGAATTTGGAGTATTGTGTACAGTTTTGGTCACCTAGTTACAGGAAGGATGTAAATAAGATTGAAAGAGTGCAGAGAAGGTTCACAAGGATGTTGCCGGGACTTGAGAAGCTGAGTTACAGAGAGAGATTGAATAGGATGGGACTTTATTCCCTGGAGCGTAGAAGATTGAGGGGAGATTTGATAGAGGTGTATAAGATTTTGATGGGTATAGATAGAGTGAATGCAAGCAGACTTTTTCCGCTGAGGCTAGGGGAGAAAAAAACCAGAGGGCATGGGTTAAGGGTGAAAGGAGAAAAGTTTAAAGGGAATATTAGGGGGGGCTTCTTCACGCAGAGAGTGGTGGGAGTGTGGAATGAGCTGCCGGATAAAGTGGTAAATGCGGGGTCACTTTTAACATTTAAGAAAAACTTGGACGGGTTCATGGATGAGAGGGGTGTGGAGGGATATGGTCCAAGTGCAGGTCAGTGGGACTAGGCATAAAATGGTTCGGCACAGACAAGAAGGGCCAAAAGGCCTGTTTCTGAGCTGTAATTTTCTATGGTTCTATGGCCTCCCTGACCTTGTTGCTGAGAATGTTTGAAGAGGCAGCAGGGGCACAATGGGTCACACGTCCTCCTTTTGTGCTCTCTACTCCTCGTTTGCATTTGAAGTGGTAAATATCTGGAACTTACTCCCTACGAGCGGCTGAAGCAGAGATAATGGAATGTTTCCAAAAGGAAATTGGATGGGAACTTCAGGGAAATAAATCCGCAGGGACACGGAGAGAGAACAGGGCAATAGTTTGATCTAAAGAGAGCCAGCATGGACTCAATGGGCTGAATGGCCCCATTCCCAATCCTAATGCCTGTCTGATCGAAAGAGAGAAATTTCAGCTGTTCAAGTCTCTCGAACTCACTGAAGTCCCTCATCCCCAGAGCCATTCTTGTAAATCTCCTCTGCACCCTCTCTAAGAACTTCACATCTTTCCTAAAGTGTGGGGCCCATATACAGGGTTCCATTCTCGAGGAATAGAATTGAACAGGTTCTGTTCAACTTGTTTAGAATCAGGGTTCGGCTACACTGGGAGCACTGTCAACATTTGTGATCTCCATTTAGAAAAAGGAAATAGAGGCACTGGAGAAGCGGCAACAAAGATTCACAAGAATAATCCCAGAACTGAGAGCATTTCACCTTCAGGAAAGGCTGGCACTGCTTTTCTCTAGAAAAGAGAAGACTGAAGGGTGACCTGATGGAAGAATTTAAGGTTATGAAGGGGTTCAATAATCCAACAGGGATTTCAGTGAGAAACCTCTTTACCCAGCGAGTGGTGAGAATGTGGAACTCACTATCACAGCGAGTGGTGAGAATGTGGAACTCACTACCACAGTGAGTGGTTGAGGTGAACAGCATGAATACATTGAAGAGGAAGCTCGATACATACATGAGGGAGAGAGGAATAGAAGGATATGCTGATGGGGGGAGATGAAGAGGGGTGGGTGGAGGCTCATGTGGAGCATAAATACTGACACAGACCAATTGAGCCGACTGGCCTGGCCCTGTGCTGTAGACTCAATAGAACAGAGACTAATGTATTTATTTCAGATCTACCTGTTGTGGTAGGAAAAACATTATTTACTGTCCAGGATAAAATAAATGTTCTTCATCAGTTTGTGTGGGTCATTTCAGTGGAAATGTGCTCTCCCAGGCTCAAAGAGCATCAGCCCACTGGAAGCAAAGTTGTGAGACCAGCCAGTCCAGCAGAAAGGAACCCTCCGACCCTCCCACTTCACCAACTGTCAGAATGAACATGGTTCAGTCCTGGATGTGATCAACAGCAGCAATAACAGCAGAATCCAACTCCTGTCATCACTTGTGAACTCGCTGGTGTCTCAGCAGGAGGGATGAACTGGTGAATTTCTTCCCACACACAGCAGCTGTGATTGGACTGGTGGATCATCAGTTCCTGAGAGCTTTTGAAACCATTCCCACAGTCAGAGCATTTAAAGGGTCTCTCCTGGGTGTGAGGGACATTGTGCATCAGCAGCTGGGGTATCGAGTGAATCCTTCCGCACACACAGAGCAGGTGAATGGTCTCTCCCAGTGTGAACCCGCTGGTGTCTCCTCAGTGTGCATGTCCTTCCAAACCTCTTTGTGCAGTGAGAGCAGCTGAACGGTCTCTCCCCAGTGTGAATGCGCTGGTGATCTATCAGATGCTCAGAAATTTTGAAGCCACTCCCACAGTCAGAGCATTTAAAGGGTCTTTCCTGGGAATGAGTGACTTTGTGTCTGTGCAGGGTGGATAACCGAGTGAATCTGTTCCCACACTCGGAGCAGGTGAACGGTCTCTCCCCGCTGTGAACTTGCTGGTGAGTCAGCAGGGTGGATGACAGAGTGAATCCCTTCCCACACTCGGTGCAGGTAAATGGTCTCTCCTCGGTGTGAAGACGCTGGTGTGTCAGCAGGGTGAATGACTGACTGAATCCCTTCCCACACACAGAGCAGATGAACGGTCTCTCCCTGGTGTGAACTTGCTGGTGTCTCTGCAGTGTGGATGACCTCTTAAATCTCTTTGTGCAGAGAGAGCAGCTGAACGGTCTGTCCTCAGTGTGAATGCGCTGGTGGGACACCAGTTCTCCAGAAATTTTGAATTCACTCCCACAGTCCGAGCATTTAAAGGGCCTCTCACTGGTGAGAGTGACTTTATGACTCAGAAGGTTGGGTAAATTAGTGAATCCCTTCCCACACACAGAGCAGGTGAATGGCCTCTCTCCGATGTGAACTCGCTGGTGTGTCAGCAGGGTGGATAACTGCGTGAATCCCTTCCCACAGTCAGAGCAAGTGAATGGTCTCTCCCCGGAGTGAACTCGCTGGTGGTTCCGCAGGTTTGATGATGATCTAAATCTCATTGTGCAGTGAGAGCAGCTGAACGGTCTGTCCTCAGTGTGAATGCGCTGGTGGGACATCAGATTCCTAGAACTTTTGAAGCAACTCTCACAGTCCGAGCATTTAAAGGGTCTCTCATTGGTGTGAGTGACTTTGTGCGTCAGCAGGGCGGATGACCGAAAGAATCCCTTCCCACACACATTGCAGGTGAATGGTCTCTCCCCAGTGTGAATTCGTTGGTGTGCCCGCAGTTCGGAGGACCGAGAGAATCCCTTCCCACACATGGAGCAGCTGAACGGTCTCTCCCCGGTGTGAACTCGCTGATGTCTCCGCAGTGTGGATGACCATTTAAATTTCATTGTGCAGTGAGAGCAGCTGAACAGTCTCTCCTCACTGTGAATGCGCTGGTGGGACACCAGTTCTCCAGAGCTTTTGAATCCGCTCCCACAGTCAGAGCATTTAAAGGGTCTCTCATTGGTGTGAGTGAGATTGTGACTCAGCAGGTGGGAGAACTTAATGTATCCCTTCCCACACACTGAGCAAGTGAAGGGTCTCTCCCGAGTGTGACTGCGTTGATGAATTTCCAAATCACAGGGCAACATGAATCCTTGTCCACAATCGTCACATTTCCACAGTTTCTCCATGATGCGGGTGTCCTTGTGACTCTCCAGGTTTGATGATCAGTTGAATCCTTGTCCACACAGAACACGTGTACGATCTCTCTTCACTGTAAACGGTGCAATGTTGTTTCAGCCTGTGTAACTGGTTAAAGCTCTTTCCACTATCAGTGGACTGGAACACTCTCACTCAGGTGTGTTCCAGTCACACTGATGTTTAAAATCTCCTGAAGCAAACAGATCAGACAAACATTGCTTTTCTAGATTCAAAGGTCGATGATATTCAGGTCCCAATAAATCGAATGGCTCTGTCAAATCTTGATGTGATGTTTAGTTTGAAATTTCTGTCTATAAATCCTCACCTCCTGATATCTATGAAAGGAATTTACAATAGACATCATTGTCAGTACAGGATAGAAATTCAGAACAGACAATTCTAGTTTCTATGGAACATTCTTTCCTCTCTCATTCTCCAAAATCTGTCAATCTCCATCCCACACACTCTCCCTCCATTCTCACTCTGCTCTCCTGAGTATACAACCTCCCAAGTCTATTGAAGGTGCTGATTCAGGCTGATTAACGGATCCATGCTGACCACTTTCTGTATTGGACACAGAGATCTGAAAATCTACGTGTAACGTCCGGCCTACACGCGAGAAATTAAAATCTGTGCCATATGTGGGACTGGATAACTGGATTGGGAGAAAGGGAAGGATGTGGGGAAGAATTTTATTTTGGTGCAGAAAGGTCATTACCTGGAACCCGCTGCCTCAGGGGGTTGTGGAAGTGCAAATGATCCATGATTAATCTTCAAGCTGACAGCCACGTTAAAGTTTTACATTTGGCCATAAATGATGTGTGTAATGCACTGTATTACCTGGTTACAGATACATGAAGAATGTGAGGAGGATTTTTATTTAGGCAGCGAGTGGTGACCTGGAAGTTAAAAATTCAACAAGTCCCCAATTTCCCCCAGAATGCAAAAGAAACACAAAAGCGGAGCAAAGCAAGTGTTTTACTCACAGATGTTGGCCTCTTTTAGGTCAAAAGGAGTTCACAAACTATTTTTCAAATTGACATCGAGCCAGCCAGGAGTCGAACCTGGAATCTTCTGATCCGTAGTCAGACGCGTTATCCATTGCGCCACTGGCCCACACTCTCACAGATATTGGAGAGCCAGGAGGAAGTTTGAGTCTGTCTGAAGCTCAATCTTCATTCAGAGAGAAGCAGCAGCAGCTTTGCTGGGCAGGAATGAGCAGCTGAACAAGCTCATTGTCCAGCTACCGCATTCAGACAATGGGGGAGCTCTGATTGGCTGGAGGACCAGAGTCCTTCCGGTCCTCCAGAGTTTCCATTGGTCAACATCTCAGGGGTGGGCACTCCACCGCACATGCGCAGCTTCCCCTCTCCCTTGGACATGCGCAGCCCCGGGCCATGGGGGAGTGGACAGATTCAATCCTCCTCCTGTCGCCAACCTCTGTGAGTGGGAAAGATTGGATTGTCCAGCCAGTCCGCCATATTGGCCGTTCGCTTTGCGTGTTGGCCAGTATAGTGTGCTCCAGGCAGGGGGCGGGCAGAGGATAAGGAGTTCAAGGCGGGCTTAATGCGCGCCTTGCGGTGAGCTTTTGGAAATGTGGCCGCTGGGAGGAACGCCTTGGTCGGCGTGAAGTTTCTGTTTCAAGTGCTTGGGTTCGTGACTTGTGCAAGAACTTTTTGTTTCGGCTGGGGCTTGTTGAATGCTGCTCTCGCTGGGGTTCCTGTGCCTTGAGAGGCGTGGCCCAGGTAGATGCAATCTCGGAAGACCCAAGGCAGGGAGGAGCCATTTGGGAACTATGGTTTCGGAAGGTTCAGCCGCGGAGGGTGTGACCCCAGACGGTGCAGCCCCAGTGGGTGTGATTTTGGAAGTTCTGGCCCGGAGTGGTGGACTTTGGAGGACTGTAGTTGAGCGTTGTCGACTTCGGACGGTGGAATGTTGATGGGCGAAGCTCTGGAAGGCGATGCCTCCGAAATGTTTCACAATTGTATGGTTGTTCATGGATTGTTTGTTATTGTAATATGTGGTTTTCCTGTTATGATAGTTGGTGGTTTGTTCCGGCCCCCGTCTATTTTCTTGCGTTATTTGTGGCCTGGGGGGCATCCCCCCCTGGATAAAGTCACCCCCGGGGGGTGTGACATCCACTTGGGAAAAGTTCTGGGTGGTGAAGCCCCGGACATAGTAACACCAGAGGGATTTTATTCTCCGGGAGAAAAATTGGGAAGGCAGGCCCGAACTGAGTACCCTGGAGAGACTCTCCCACCGCCCCGGCTGAAATTCCGGAAGGGATTCCGGATTGAGTAGGTTCGGGGTGGTTTCCCCCATTTCCCCCCTCCGGCTGAACATCCGTAAGGTGTAACCCCCGGATATGAGTACCACTGGAGGGTTGCATCCCCCGGCAGGTGGACAAACCCAGGGGACGGTGCCCTTATGCTTCAGTGTTTATTTTTTTGTTGTGTACAGTTGTAGTGTTGTGTTAATGTTTGTAGATTTGTAGATTATGATTTGTAAATGGAGGTGTATTTTGAGGGCAATGCCCTGGAAAACTGTAATTGACGATGAACCCTTCCGAAATGGAAGGTAGTAATTGATAAATGGATGGTGTTAGCCATCGGTAATGTATTTTTTTCACATTTGTTCTTTGTGTATTTGTAATTGTTTTGTATTAACGTATTTGTAATAAACAAAAAGAAACCAACAGTGTTGTTGTACCTTCAAAGAGGCGAAGTGTTGTTGTGTGTGTGTGTTAGCAGCATTGAATTTGCTGCTGCAAATCATCAACATTTCTTTGCATGTGAAAGCACTGGTTGAAAGAACTGAGCAGTTTTCTCTCCCTTGAGTATTGGTGGTTCAGTGGTAGAATTCTCGCCTGCCCCGCGGGACGCCTGGGTTCGTATTCCTGGCCAATGCAAAGCCTTAAAAGAGGCCAATATCTGTGAGTGAAACACTTTCTTTTCTTCCCCTTTCCATTTCTTTTCTCATTCTGGGGGAAATTGGGAACTTGCAGCAACTGAAGGGAAAGGAAGTGAATCCAGTCTGTACATTCCACACATTGTTAGCCCAGTAATTTAGACAAATATCTGTCTGGCAGCCTGCAGGGAGATTTTCAGCTCTCTGTGTCCAGGACAGGAAGCAGTGAGCATGGATCTGTCAATCAGCCTCAATCAGCACCTTCAGGAGAATTGGGAGGGTGAATATTAGATCCAGCAGAGTGAGAATGGAGGGAGAGTGTGTGGAATGGAGATTTACAGCTTTTCGGGAATGAGAGAGGAAAGAATGTTCCATAGAAACTAGAATTGTCTGTTCTGAATTTCTATCCTGCACTGACATTGATGAATTTGTCAAACTCGTTTACAGGATATGAGAAGGTGAGGATTGACAGACCAAAATCTTGAAACAAACATCACATCAGCATCTGACACTCTCACTCAATTCATCGGACCTGAATATTATCGGCCTTTGAATCTAGAAGGAGAAATGTTTCTCTGTTCTGTCTGTGTCAACAGGCCTTTAATATCAATGTGACTGGAAAAGCACCAATACACAGATACACCCGAGTGAGAGTGTTCCAGTGCACTGAGTGTGGAAAGAGCTTTAACCAGTTACACAGCCTGAAAATACATCGCAGCATTCACAGCGGGGAGAGACTGTACCCGTGTTCTGTGTGAGATTTAACTGATTGTTTAACCTGGAGAGTCACAAGGACACCCGAACCATGGAGAAACGGTGGAAATGTGGGGACTGTGGGAAGAGATACAGAGCTCCCTGTAAATTGGAAATTCATCGACGCAGTCACACCGGGGAGAGGCCATTCATCTGCTCTGTGTGTGGGCAGAGATTCACTCGGTTATATCATCTGCAGCGACATCGGCTGGTTCACACTGGAGAAAGAGCGTTCATCTGCTTTGAGTGTGGGAACAGATTCGCTCATTTACCCGATCTGCAGAGACACCAGCGCGTTCACACTGGAGAGAGACCATTCATCTGCTTGGTGTGTGGGAAAGGATTTATGCAGTTATCCAACCTGTCGAAACACAAAGTCACTCACAGCAATGAGAGACCCTTTAAATGCTCTGACTGTGGGTGTGATTTCAAAAGCTCTCGGGAACTGATGGTTCACCAGCGCATTCACACTGGGGAGAGACCGTTCAGCTGCTTGGTGTGTGGGAAAGGATTTACGCAGTTATCTAACCTGTCAAAACACAAAGTCACTCATAGCAATGAGAGACCCTTTAAATGCTCTGACTGTGGGAGTGGTTTCAAAAGCTCTCGGGAACTGATTATCCACCAGCGCATTCACACTGACGAGAGACCATTCAGCTGCTCTCACTGCGCAAAGAAATTTAGAGCATCATCCCACCTGCGGATACACCAGCGAGTTCACACTGGGGAGAGACCGTTCACCTGCTCTGTGTGTGGGAAGGGATTCACTCAGTCATCCAGCCTGCAGAACCACAATCTCACTCACACCAATGAGAGACCCTTTAAATGCTCTGACTGTGGGCGTGATTTCAAAAGCTCTCGGGAACTGATGATTCACCAGCGCATTCACACTGAGGACAGACCGTTCAGCTGCTCTCACTGCTCAAAGAGATTTAGAACGTCATCCCACCTGCGGATACACCAGCGAGTTCACACTGGGGAGAGACCGTTCACTTGCTGTGTGTGTGGGAAGGGATTCACTCAGCCATCCAGCCTGCGGACACACCAGCAAGTTCACAAGTGATGACGGGTTGGATTCTGCTGTTATTCCTGCCATTAATCACATCCAGGACTGAACCATGTTTATTCTTATAGTTGGTGAAGTGGAAGGGTAGGAGAGATTCTTTCTGCTGGACTGGCCGATCGCACGACTTTGCTTCCAGTGGGCGGATGCTCTTTGAGCCTGGGAGAGCACATTGCCACTGAAATGATCCACAAAAGCTGATGAAGGACATTTATTTTATCCTGGATAGTAAATAGTGTTTTTCCCCCCACGACAGGTAGATCTGAAATAAATACAGAAAGGACTGGAAAAACGCAGCAGGTCTGGCAGCATCTCTGGAGAGAGAAACAGAGTTAACATTTCACACTACTGGATTGGGAATCAATCTAGTAAATCTCCTCTGAACTGCTTCCATGGTATTTATAAAATGGGGCAGCACGGCAGCACAGTGGTTAGCACTGCTGCATCATAACACCAGGGACCCAGGTTCAATTCCAGCCTGGGTCACTGTCTGTGTGGAGTTTGCATGTTCTCCCCATGTCTGTGTGGGTTTCCTGCGGGTGCTCCGGTTTCCTCCCACAGTCCAAAGATGTGCGGGTTAGGTGGATTGGCCATGCTAAATTGACCCTTGTGTCAGGGGGATTAGCAGGGTAAATGTGTGGGGTTATGGGAATAGGGCCTGGGTGGGATGCTGTTTGGTACAGACTCGATGGGCAGAATGGCCTCCGTCTGTACTGCAGGGATCCTACGATCCTTTGTTTAATTGGAGACAAAACTGCACCCGGTGTTCAAGATGCAGTCTCAGTAACACCCTGTATAACTGAAGCAGAACATCTTTACTTCAATGTTCAATTTCTCTCAGAATAAAGGATAGCATTCCATTTGTGAGAATGGTGATTTATTTGAACTAAGACTTATGAGGTTCTCTTGTTTACAATAACTCCATAACTGTAAATCACACCAGGTTCCAGTGACTTAACCATGTGGCTTGAAAGAATACTTTAAATGGTGAATTCAGGAAGTTTATTAACCATTAAAAATGTAACAAGTCAGAAAGATAAAAAAGGAAAGTATCGATTAACAGTAAAAGGAGAAAGCTCAGCTTTAACAATTGAATGTATGAACTGATGAAATGTTATGGGGAGAAGGCAGGAACATGGGGATGAGGAGCACATCAGCCATGATCGAATGACGGAGCAGATTCGATGGGCCGAATGGCCTAATTCTGCTCCAAGATCTTATGAACAGATTTCTCTCTATCCTTTTCAGACCAGGACATGAAGCGATGGCTCCGAAAACATGGATAACTTGTAAAATCAACAGCTCCCAACACCTCTCTGTAGGGCACAGTGGTTTGCACTGCTGCCTCACAGCGCTAGGGCCTGGGTTCGACTCCCGGCTTGGGTCACAGTATGCACATTCTCCCCATGTCTGTGTGGGTTTCCTTCAGGTGCTCCGGTTTCCTCCCACAGTCCGAAAGACATGCTGGTTTTCAGAGTAACTTCAATGCAGTGTTAATGTAAACCGACTTGTGACACTAATAAATGAAGTTCCTGGGAAAATCCCCCAGTCACCGCACTCTGGCATCTGTTCGGGTACACTGAGGGAGAATTTAGCATGGTCAATGCACCTAACCAGCACATCTTTCGGACTGTGGGAGGAAACCAGAGCACCCGGAAGAAAACCAGGCAGACACGGGAACAACGTGCAAACTCCACAGAGTCACCCAAGCCGGGAATCAAACCCAGGTCCCTGGCGCTGTGAGGCAGCAGAGCTAACCAGTGTGCCACCAGGCCATCCTAACAAGTCTTGTTATCTGTTTTTTCTATTCTGTTGGCTTCAGAAGGGAACATTTTATAATTCTCACAGCATTTTAACCATTCTTTATATCTTTATAATTCTAAACGTTATAAACTTTTGTGTTCAAATTTACATTTCCAGCCTAACATCTGTATTAATGAATCATTTATTCTTTAATTGTCTCTCAATTCAGGCTGTCCATTTAACTAATCTCCTGCTTTACAATTGTGGGAACTTCAGTCACAAATAAGGTAGTCAAATGCATTGTTAAAAGCAGGATGTTCTTTATATAAATAAATAACAAAGTTTCAAAATCATTGGCAAACAAAAGGAAACAGGAGCATTGGAACCAGCCTGGACTTGCAGACTGAAACCCCGCCCAAAGCCTGCACGTGCTCAGAAGGGAGAGAGGTTGTGAAGAACACTCTGTAACACTTCTCCTCCCCTTAAATTTCAATCCCCCATCAGAACAGAAATACAACAAAGTAATGTCTTTAACAATACGGAAGTCTGTCAGGAGCTTTGTGGTTGCATTGCGACCTGTACAATACCACTGGTAAATCTTGTAATGGTGTTTCTGGAATGGGAGGTGAAGAGGGAGTTTGAGAATCTGTACATGAACATTCCTCTTCCACTCCCACAGCAGAGTCAACTGGCAAAGCTGGAACCATTTCCTGGTGAACATCCACAGCAGCATGACCCTCTGCCATGTTCTCAGTAATGGTTGCTGACTCTGAAACTGTTCCTGACTCGGGGTCACACCGCAAGCTAATATGGTCTTGGTGTCTGCGAACAACTCTTCTGTTTTACAGTCTCACCACCCAAGATACTGGACCACTTTGGTTTAAAATTATTCCCGGTATCCAGCTTTGGTTACTGCCAAAATTTCTGATGTAAACCTGATCACCCGGTTTGAACTGCCTCTCTTTGGCGCGGTAGTCGTGTCCCTCCTTCTGCTTCTCTTGTCTCCTGCTCACTTTTGCTCTGAGATCTGGATGAAGCAAATCCAGATGAGACTTCAACCTTCTACCTAAAAATTCCGCAGGAGAGTCCGGTTGTGGATGGTGGTGTGATGTGAAACTGGAACAAAAATCTTGAGAGCTTTGTTCATAAAGTATCGCCTGCCATTCTGTTCAATCCCTCCTTCAGAGTTTGAACAGCTCTTTCTGCCAAACCATTTGTACAGTAAGAGTTTTAACAACACCAGGTTAAAGTCTAACAGGTTCATTTGTTAGCAAATGCCACTCGCATTTAACCTGGTGTTGTTAAACTCTTACTGTGTTTACCCCAGTCCCAACGCCAGCATCTCCACATCATGAAGACCATTTGTAGCCAGATGAAATGGTGCAGTACGCACATGGTGTAGACCATTCCTTTACAGGAATTCCTGAAACACCTCACTTGTAAACAGAGTGTCGTTATCTGAAACAAGCCAATCTGGTAACCCAGGGCTTGTGAAAATTTGACAGAGCTTCTCTATTGTCACAGGAGCTGGAATATTACTCATGATCTGTGCTTCCAATCATTGCAAATGCGCATCTACAACAACCAAACACGTGATTCATGAAAGGTCCTCCAAAGTCCATATGTAGTCTGGACCACGGCCTATCAGACCACTCCCAAGGATGAAACCATAGAAACCCTGCAGTGCAGAAGGAGGCCATTCGGCCCATCGAGTCTGCACCGACCACAATCCCACCCAGGCCCTACCCCCACATATTTTACCTGCTAATCCCTCTAACCTACGCATCTCAGGACTCTAAGGGTCAATTTTTAACCTGGCCAATCAACCTAACCCGCACATCTTTGGACTGTGGGAGGAAACCGGAGCACCCGGAGGAAACCCACGCAGACACGAGGAGAATGTGCAAAGTCCACACAGACAGTGACCCGAGCATCGAACCCAGGACCCTGGAGCTGTGAAGCAGCAGTGCTAACCACTGTGCTACCGTGCCGCCCTGAAGTGGTAATGTACCCAGTGTGTTGGGGGGAATGAACTCAGAAGAATCATTCAACACTCAATCCTGATTCGATCGATGAACAGTATATTGCGAGGAGAAGCCACAGGGGCTGACCATGTGCAACTCCCCCAACAAAGAAAACTATCAATTCTTATCCAGTTACTCAGCCCATCCTGGCTGGACACAATCCAATCAGAATGGTAATAGATTACATCAATTATATATCGGTCCAATGAAATTAGTATCTGAGCATTATGGGGCTTTGTGATCATCTCATGAACAGATAGGTGCCCCCATCATGATGTTTTACAGACCCCCTTATCTACTATCCATGGGCTTTCTTTGGTACATAGACTCCCTTGGTTTGAAAAGGGGTGGATTAAAAGTTCTTAAATGGACATCAGGATCTTCCTTTGTTTTAATCTAATGACCACATGGTCTGGGAATCATTTCTATTTAATAATCCCACATTTTAAACTTTTTCCTTCAGTATTCAATCCTAGAATTTTCCTTTTCATTGTGTCAATTGCATCAGGAATAAATCTTTGGACCTGACAGGAAGTTTAACCCAAGGTCAGTCCAACACAGGATTGGTCAGAATCATTTCACATGTGTCAAATTTTAAATAACCATGACAAATTAAAACCCTCATTCTCACATGGGTGAATTGTATCCGGATTAAAATTCCTGCATGTTTAGTAAAATATCCTGGAATCCTGTCTCTGGCCAGTAAATATAATGTGAAAAAAAAAGCTTTATTAATTACAGTTTTAAAAAAAATCTGTTTGATTTAAATCACAGACAGAAAACCTCAAAGCTTGAAGCAATTCACAAATATCATTCATACACAAGCAGAGAAACTTAGCATGTTCTTTACAACAACAATAACCAGAAGCATTTTTGTGGTTCTGTTTTTAAACTTCCAGAAATGCCTTTAATTAAAGACACAAGGTGAGGTTAATTCCCCAGAAAGATGAACCTTAACAAATGTAGCCCAAAACAATGATAAAACACATCTACAAACATCCACACAAAACAAACGAAACACACAGATTCTCACAGCTCGTAAATTTCAAACAATGAATCCTCAGCATTCTCTCTCACAGCGATAGCTTCTTAAAGCGACAGAGCACTACAAGCTCACAACTCCTTGATTGAAATAAGATACAAGATCCTTCATTCTAACAACCTTTTTTAAGCCAACTTCCTGGGCCTGATTTTATAGGCAACATTTAGTCTTTGTTGCTTTAAAATACCAAACACGTTACCACCTGCAAAATCTTTGTTCTTTATCTGGGGTTGAGGTGACAACACGATAAAATTCTCACAGTTATTCCAAATTCGTCCAGGCTTAAAATTTCCACATTTAACTGGTTCCTATAAATCCTCAATTATAAAATAAAATAGACGCATAAAATCTCAGCAGTCGAGAAAACTCGAAATGTTAGCTCGATTCTCTCTCCACAGATGCTGTCAGATCTGCCGAGATTTTCCACCATTTTCTGTTTTTGTTTCAGATTCCAGCATCTTTTTGTGTTCATTCACCTGAGTTATCCCAATTCCTTTATTGTCCAGGACAATATATTCTCAATATCTTTAAAACAGAAATTAAACATTTGATTTCAGGTATTAACACATTCTGTTACTTTGTTCTTTATTGTCGATGTCAGGCTGGAGTTGTTCCCTTGGAGCAAAGGAGGTTGAGGGGAGATTTGATAGAGGTGGACAGGATTCTGACAGGTTTAGATAAGGTGGACAAAGAAAAGCTGTTCCCATTAGCTGATAGGACAAGGACGAGGGGGACACAGATTTAAGGTTTTGGGTCAGAGATGCAGGAGGGGATGTGAGGGAGAATATTTTGATGCAGCGAATGGTAATGACCTGGAACTTGCTGCCTCCGAGGATGGAGGAAATGGAGCCAATAAACAATTGCAAAGGAAATTGGATGGACATCTGGGGGAGTTTCAAACAGAAATGCTGACTAAATATCTCTGAACTTCCTCACACCCTGTCACTCTGTGATCCTTGTTAAATTTGAAACCAGGTATTCGAAACAAGACTCAAAGAGCATCAGCTCACTGGAGACAAAGTTGTGAGACTGGCGAGTCCAGCAGAAAGAAACCCCCCGACCCTCCCCATTGACCTACTGTGAGAATGAATAAAATGCAGTCCTGGATGTAATTGAGAGCAGAGACAATAACAGCAGAATCCAACCCCTGGAATCACTCGTGAACTTGTTGGTGTTTCAGCAGCTGGGATGAAACTCTAAATCCTTTCCCACACTGGGAGCAGGTGAATGGCCTTTCCCCAGTGTGAATGCGCTGGTGTCTCTGCAGGCCGGATGAGTCAGTGAATCCCTTCTCACACTGAGAGCAAATGAACGGCCTCTCCCCAGTGTGAACTCGCTGGTGTGTTTGCAGGCTGGACAATTGAGTGAATCCCTTCCCACACTGAGAGCAGGTGAATGGTCTCTCCCCAGTGTGAACTCGCTGGTGTGTCTGTAGGTTGGATAACTGAGTAAATCCCTCCCCACACTCCGAGCAGATGAACGGTTTCTCCCCACTGTGAAGTCGCTGGTGTCTCTGCAGGCTGGATAATGCAATGAATCCCTTCTCACACTGAGAGCAGGTGAATGGCCTCTCCCCAGTGTGAACTCGCTGATGTGACTGCAGGTATGATAACCGAGTGAAACCCTTCCCACATGCAGAGCAGGTGAATGGCCTCTTTCCAGTGTGAACTCGCTGGTGTGTCTGCAGGGTGGATGAATGACTGAATCCTTTCCCACACTGAGAACAGGTGAATGGCCTGTCCCCAGTATGAACTCGCTGGTGTGTCCTCAGGTTGGATGACCATTTAAATCGCTTTGTGCAGTGAGAGCAACTAAACGGCCTCTCCTCAGTGTGAATGCGCTGGTGGGACACCAGTTCACCAGAGCTTTTGAATCCACTCCCACAATCAGAGCACTCTTCTTGGTATGAGTCACTTTGTGATTCAGCAGGTTGGATAACTGAGTGAATCCCTTCCCACACACAGAGCAGGTGAACGGCCTCTCCCCAGTGTGACTGCGCCGATGAATTTCCAAATCAGATGGAGCTTTGAATCGCTTCTCACAGTCCCCACATTTCCACGGTTTCTCCATGGTGCGGGTGTCCTTGGGATTGTCCAGGTTAAACAGTCAGTTAAATCTCACACAGAACACGGGTACAGTCTCGCCCCGCTGTGAATGTCACCGGTTAAAGCTCTTTCCACACTCAGTGCACTGGAACACTCTCACTCAGGTGTGTGTGTGTCTCGGTGCTTTTCCAGTCGCACTGATGTTTAAAGTCTTCTAAAGCAGGCAGAGCAGAGAAACATTTCTCCTTCTAGATTCAAAGATCGATGATATTGAGGTCCCGATGAATTGAGTGACTGTCAGATGTTAATGTGACGTTTGTTTCAAAATTTCATTCTGTAAATCCTCACCTTCTGATAACCTGTAAACGAGTTTGAAAAAGTCATCAGTGTCAGTACAGGATAGAAATTCAGAACACACAATTCTAGTTTCTATGGAACATTCTTTCCTCTCTCATTCCCCAAAAGCTGTAAATCTCCATCCCACACACTCTCCCTCCATTCTCACTCTGCTGTATCTAATATTCACCCTCCCAATTCTCCTGAAGGTGCTGATTGAGGCTGATTGACAGATTCATGTTCACTGCTTCCTGTCCTGGACACAGTAAGAAGTCTCACAACACCAGGTTAAAGTCCAACAGGTTTATTTGGTAGCAAAAGCCACTCGCTTTCGGAGCGCTGCCCCTTCATCAGGTGGCTGGGAGTTCTGTTCACAAACAGGGCATATGAAGACACAAACTCAATTTACAAAATAATGGTTGGAATGCAAGTCTTTACAGGTAATCAAGTCTTTAAAGGTACAGACAATGTGAGTGGAGAAAGGGTTAAGCACAGGTTAAAGAAATGTGTATTGTCTCCAGCCAGGACAGTTAGTGAGATTTTGCAAGCCCAGGCAAGTCGTGGGGGTTACAGATAGTGTGACATGAACCCAAGATCCCGGTTGAGGCCACCCTCATGTGTGCGGAACTTGGCTATCAGTCTCCGCTTTGCGACTCTGCGTTGCCGTGTGTCGTGAAGGCCTCCATGCAGAATGCCAGCCTCACAGAAATATCACTATATTCCTCAACTAAAAATGTTTTAAATGGATTGTTTCAGTGAGTGAAGATACAGGGGGGTTGTGACTGATGATGATATTGAACTTGCTGCCAATGTGGGTGATCATAGAGTTTTACCGCATGGAAAGAGGCCCTTCGGCCCATCATGTTTGTGCCGGCCATCAAGCACCATTCTATTCTCATCCCTTTCCACACTTGGTGCGTAACCTTGTACGCCATGGCATTTCAAAAGCTTATCTAAATTCATCTTAAATGTTGTGAAGGTTCCCACCTCTACCACCCTTTCAGGCAGTGAGTTCCAGATTCCCACCACCCTCTGGGTGAAAACATTTTCCCTCACATCTCCTATAATCCTCCTGCCCCTGAGCTTTAATCCATGCCCCTGGTTATTGACCCCCCTGCTGAAGGAAAAAGTTCCTTCCTATCCCCCCTATCTGTGCCCCTCAGAATTTTATACACCTCAATAAGGCCCCCTTCATCGTTCTCTGCTCCAAGAAAAACAATGCCAGCTTATCCAGTCTCTCTTGATAACTGAAACACTGCAGCCCAGCCAACACCCTAGGGAATCTCCTCTGCACCTTCTCCAGTGCAATTACATCCTTCCTAGAGCGTGGCGACCAGAACTGCACACAGTACTCCAGCTGTGGCCTATCCAGTGTTTTATACAGCTCCATCATAACCTCCCTGCTCTTATATTCAATGCCTCGGTTAATAAAGGCAAGTATCCCATGTGCCTTTTCTACCACATTGTGTCCCTGTCCTGCTGTCTTCAGAGATCTATGACATGCACACCAAGGTCCCTCTGATCCTCTGTACTTCCTCGGTTCTGACCATTTATTGTGCATCACATTACATTGTTCGTCTTCCCAAAATGCATTACCTCAAACTTTTCAGGTCTGAATTCCTTTTGCCACTGTTGTGCCCTTCTCACTAAAGTTTTAAAGTTTATTTATTAGTGTCACAAGTAGGCTAACATTAACACTGCAATGAAGTCACTGTGAAAATTCCCCTAGTTGCACCTGTTCGGGAACACTGAGGGAGAATTTAGCATAGCCAATGCACCAAACCTAAAGCACGTCTTTCGGATTGTGGGAGGAAACCGGAGAATCCAGAGGAAATCAAGCAGACATGGAAGAAAGAGAGAGAGAGTGACCCAAACCGGGAATCAAACCCAGGTCTCTGGTTGTGTGATGCAGCAGTGCCACCCCGTCGATATCATCCTGTAATCTAAGCCTTTGCCCTTTGATATTTACCACATCACCAATTTTGTGCCATCTGCAAACCTACTGATCATACCTCCTACATTCACATCCAGATTATTAACTTACACTAAAAACAAGGGACCTAGCACTAATCCCTGCGGAACACCACTGGACACAGACAGCTCATCAGAAAAACAGCATTCGACCATCCCCCTCTGACTCGTGCCACTTTTGGATCCAGTTTGGCAAATTACACTGGATCCCGTGGGCTCTTATCTTCTTCATCAGCCTCCCATGCGGGACCTTGTCAAAAGCCTTACTGAAGTTCATGCACACTACATCAACTGCACTCCCCTCATCTACACACCTCCTCACCTCCTCGAAAGTTCAACCAAATTTGTAATCCATGATCTCCCTTTGCCAAAATCATGTTGACTATCCTTGATTAATCCTTACCTCCCCAAGTGGAAAGTAATCTGTCCCTCAGAATGTTTTCCAATACTTTCCCTACTGCTGAAGTTGGACTCACTGGTCTATAATTTGCTGGTTTTTTTCCTTATGTCCCTTCTTGACTAATGGTACCACATCAGCTGTCCTCCACTCCTCTGGCACCTTTCCTGTGATGTGCAGATGCCGGCGTTGGACTGGGATAAACACAGTAAGAAGTCTCACAACTCACCCTGATGAACTCCCACTCACCTGATGAACGAGCAGCGCTCCGAAACCTAGTGGCTTGTGCGACCAAATAAACCTGTTGGACTTTAACCTGGTGTTGTACGACGTTTCCTGTGGCCAAAGAAGATTTGAAAATTATTGTCAGAGTCGCTGCAATCTCCTCTCTTGCCTCCCACAGCAGCCTGGGATACACCTCATCTGGAGCTGGGGATTTATACAATTTTAGGCCCAGTTAAAATCATTAATACCTCCTCCCTCTCGATGTGAAGTTGTTGAAGTGAATCACAAAGCTGCTCCCTGGTATCTATACGACTCACCCGATGAAGGTGCAGTCTCAAACAAGCAGCCAAAAGTTCGTGATTCCAAATAAACCTGTTGGACTTTACCCTGGTGTTAGAACATAGAACATAGAAAGCCACAGCACAAACAGGCCCTTCGGCCCACAAGTTGCGCCGATCACATCCCCACCTCTAGGCCTATCTATAGCCCTCAATCCCATTAAATCCCATGTACTCATCCAGAAGTCTCTTAAAAGACCCCAACGAGTTTGCCTCCACCACCACCGACGTCAGCCGATTCCACTCACCCACCACCCTCTGAGTGAAAAACTTACCCCTGACATCTCCTCTGTACCTACCCCCCAGCACCTTAAACCTGTGTCCTCTCGTAGCAACCATTTCAGCCCTTGGAAATAGCCTCTGAGAGTCTACCCTATCCAGACCTCTCAACATCTTGTAAACCTCTATCAGGTCACCTCTCATCCTTCGTCTCTCCAGGGAGAAGAGACCAAGCTCCCTCAACCTATCCTCATAAGGCATGCCCCCCAATCCAGGCAACATCCTTGTAAATCTCCTCTGCACCCTTTCAATGGCTTCAACATCTTTCCTGTAATGAGGTGACCAGAACTGCGCGCAGTACTCCAAGTGGGGTCTAACCAGGGTCCTATAAAGCTGCAGCATTATCTCCCGACTCCTAAACTCAATCCCTCGATTAATGAAGGCTAGTACGCCGTACGCCTTCTTGACCGCATCCTCCACCTGCGAGGCCGATTTAAGAGTCCTATGGACCCGGACCCCAAGGTCCTTCTGATCCTCTACACTGCTAAGAATGGTACCCTTCATATTATACTGCTGCTTCATCCCATTGGATCTGCCAAAATGGATCACCACACACTTATCCGGGTTGAAGTCCATCTGCCACTTCTCCGCCCAGTCTTGCATTCTATCTATGTCTCGCTGCAACTTCTGACATCTCTCCAAACTATCCACAACACCACCTACCTTGGTGTCGTCAGCAAACTTACCAACCCATCCCTCCACTTCCTCATCCAGGTCATTTATGAAAATGACAAACAGCAAGGGTCCCAGAACAGATCCCTGGGGCACTCCACTGGTCACTGACCGCCATGCAGAGAAAGACCCCTCCACAGCCACTCTCTGCCTTCTGCAGGCAAGCCAGTTCTGGATCCACAAGGCAACAGCCCCTTGGATCCCATGCCCTCTCACTTTCTCAAGAAGTCTTGCATGGGGGACCTTATCGAACGCCTTGCTGAAGTCCATATAGACCACATCCACCGCTCTTCCTTCGTCAATGTGTTTGGTCACATTTTCAAAGAACTCAACCAGGCTCGTAAGGCACGACCTGCCCTTGACAAAGCCGTGCTGACTACTTTTGATCATACTAAACTTCTCTAGATGATCATAAATCCTGTCTCTCAGGATCCTCTCCATCAACTTACCAACCACTGAGGTTAGACTCACCGGTCGGTAATTTCCCGGGCTGTCCCTGTTCCCTTTCTTGAATATAGGGACCACATCTGCAATCCTCCAATCCTCCGGAACCTCTCCCGTCTCCATCGACGATGCAAAGATCATCGCCAAAGGCTCCGCAATCTCCTCCCTCACCTCCCACAGTAACCTGGGGTACATCCCATCCGGTCCCGGCGACTTACCAACCTTGATGCCATTCAATAGTTCCAACACATCCTCTTTCTTTATGTCCACATGCTCGATCCTTTCTGTCCACCGCAAACCAGCAGTACAACCACCCAGATCCCTTTCCACCGTGAATACCGAGGTAAAGTATTCATTAAGCAGCTCCGCCATTTCTAACGGTTCCGCACAAACTTTTCTCCCTTCACCTTTTAAGGGTCCTATGCCTTCACATCTCATCCTTTTACTCTTGACATATTTGTAGAAAGCCTTGGGATTCTCCTTAATCTTACCCGCCAAGGCCTTCTCATGACCCCTTCTCGCTCTCCTAATTTCCTTCTTAAGCTCCTTCCTACATCCCGTATACTCCTCTAAATCCTTAACACCTCCTAGCTCTCTGAACCTTCTGTACGCCTCTCTTTTCTTATTCACCAGGTTCATCACAACCTTCGTGCACCACGGTTCCCGTACCCTACCAACACCCCCCTGTCTCATCGGAACGTTGTCATGCAGAGCTCCAGACAAACATTCCTTGAAAATCCTCCACTTTCCTTCGGTACTTTTCCCCAAGAATGCCTCCTTCCAATTTACCCGTCTAATTTTCTCCCTGATGACACTGTATTTCCCTTTACTCCAGAGAAACACTTTCCTAGCCTGCCTGATCCTATCTCTTTCCAATGCTATCGTGAAGGAGATAGAATTATGATCGTGTTGTGAGACTTCTTACTGTGCTTTCTATACCTACATCACCCACCCCCACAGTGAATACAGATGCAAAGTATTAATTTAAAACCCCACCAATATCTCCCAGCTCCTCATACAAATTACCACATTGCTCCCGAATGGACCCTATTCTTTCCCTGGTCACCTCCTGCCCTTCACATGATGAAAGAACACCTTTGGATTTCCTCCCAGATGCTGCACAGAGAAGGAGGTTTTGGCCTGAAGCTCATTGGCCAACTTCCGCATTCACGCAATGAAGGAAATGTGATTGGCTGGAGGACCCAGAGTCCTTCCGGTCCTCCAACGCTTTCTATTGGTCAATACCTCAGTATGACGGTCAAGGGGTGGGCTACCCCGCACATGCGCAGCATCCCCTCTCCCTTGGACATGCGCAGTCCCGGGCCGGGAGGGACGGGGAGATCATCGAGCGGCTTCTCGCTCTGGCCGGAGCCGTCAGCCGGTTGCCTGGAAACCTTGGCTCGAGGGGGAGGGGAACAATGGGTGGGGGCGGGGCTCCCGGGTCCGCGCGGCGGAGATCCCACCCCCTAACCTTGGGGGAGTGGAAACTTCCTCCTGTCTCCAGTCTCTGTGAGTAAAACACTTTCCTTTCTCCCCTTTCCATTTATTTTCTCATTCTGGGGGAAACTGGGGACTTGCAGCAACTGATCTCGAGAAATAGAAGCAGGAGCGGCCACCAGGCCCTTCAAGCGACCCTGCCATTCAGTGCAATGATGTGGAGATGCCGGCGTTGGACTGGGGTAAACACAGTAAGAAGTTTAACAACACCAGGTTAAAGTCCAACAGGTTTATTTGGTAGCAAAAGCCACACAAGCTTTCGAGGCTCTGAGCCCCTTCTTCAGGTGAGTGGGAATTCTGTTCACAAACAGAATTTATAAAGACACAGACTCAATTTACATGAATAATGGTTGGAATGCGAATACTTACAACTAATCCAGTCTTTAAGAAACAAAACAATGGGAGTGGAGAGAGCATCAAGACAGGCTAAAAAGATGTGTATTGTCTCCAGACAAGACAGCCAGTGAAACTCTGCAGGTCCACGCAACTGTGGGGGTTACAGATAGTGTGACATGAACCCAATATCCCGGTTGAGGCCGTCCTTGTGTGTGCGGAACTTGGCTATCAGTTTCTGCTCAGCGACTCTGCGCTGTCGTGTGTCGCGAAGGCCGCCTTGGAGAACGCTTACCCGAATATCAGAGGCCGAATGCCCGTGACCAATGAGCAGAAACTGATAGCCAAGTTCCGCACACACAAGGACGGCCTCAACCGGGATATTGGGTTCATGTCACACTATCTGTAACCCCCACAGTTGCGTGGACCTGCAGAGTTTCACTGGCTGTCTTGTCTGGAGACAATACACATCTTTTTAGCCTGTCTTGATGCTCTCTCCACTCCCATTGTTTTGTTTCTTAAAGACTGGATTAGTTGTAAGTATTCGCATTCCAACCATTATTCATGTAAATTGAGTCTGTGTCTTTATAAGTTCTGTTTGTGAACAGAATTCCCACTCACCTGAAAAAGGGGCTTAGAGCCTCGAAAGCTTGTGTGGCTTTTGCTACCAAATAAACCTGTTGGACTTTAACCTGGTGTTGTTAAACTTCTTACTGTATTCAGTGCAATCACAGCTAATCTATTCCGGCCTCAACTCCTTCACAATGCCACTTCCCATAGCCCTCTATCCCTCGATCTATTAAATATTTATCCAGCTCACTTTAAATACTTCTAATCATCGCGCCTCCACCACCCTTTGGGACAGAGAATTCCAGAGATTCACCATCCTCTGCGAAAATAAATTTCTGCGCACCTCAGTTTTAAATGGGCGGCACGGTAGCGCAGTGGTTAGCACTACTGCTTCACAGCTCCAGGGTCCCGGGTTCGATTCCCGGCTTGGGTCACTGTCTGTGTAGAGTTTGCACATTCTCCTCGTGTCTGCGTGGGTTTCCTCCGGGTACTCCGGTTTCCTCCCACAGTCCAAAGATGTGCGGGTTAGGTTGATTGGCCAGGTTAAAAAATTGCCCCTTAGAATCCTGAGATGCGTAGGTTAGAGGGCTTAGCGGGTAAAAATGTGGGGGTAGGGCCTGGGTGGGATTGTGGTTGGTGCAGACTCGATGGGCCGAATGGCCTCCTTCAGCACTGTAGGGTTTCTATGATTTCTATGAAATGACCGACCCTTTATCTTGTAGCTTGTTTGTGATTCTTCCACTCGCGAAATATCTCACCATCTACCCTGTCAACCCCCCCTCAGGATCTTGGGCGGCACGGTAGCACAGTGGTTAGCACTGCTGCTTCACAGCTCCAGGGACCTGGGTTCGATTCCCGGCTCGGGTCACTGTCTGTGTGGAGTTTGCACATTCTCCTCATGTCTGCGTGGGTTTCCTCCGGGTGCTCCGGTTTCCTCCCACAGTCCAAAGATGTGCGGGTTGGGTTGATTGGCCATGCTAAAATTGCCCCTTAGTGTCCCGGGATGTGTAGGTTAGAGGGATTAGTGGGTAAAATATATAGGGATATGGGGGTAGGGCCTGGATTGTGGTCGGTGCAGACTCGATGGGTCGAATGGCCTCTTTCTGTACTGTAGGGTTTCTATGATTCATTCTATGATTATATGTTTCAATAAACTCACCCCTTTGTCTTCTAAACTTGAAAGAATGCAGATCCAGACAATTTATTCTCTCCTGTCCTCTCATCCCAGGAATTAGCCTGGTGAATCTCCTTTGGACTATTGCCAATGTTACTATACCCTTGTTTAAGTAAGGGGATCAAAACTGTACGCAGTGTTCCAGGTGAGGCCTCACCAACACCCTGTGCAGTTACCACAAAACCTCCCTGCTTTTAAATCCAACCCCTTTGCGATAAAGGTCAAAATTCCATTTTCCTTCTCACCTATTGTGGAACCTGCCTGCTAGCTTTTTGTGATTCATGCGCAAGAACACCGAGATTCCTCTATACTTCGATCACCTGCAGCGCCTCTCCATTTAGATAATCTCCCTTTTGAAATACATAGGTGGCACGGTGGCACAGTGGTTAGCACTGTTGCCTCACAGCGACAGGGATCTAGATTCGATTCCCAGCTTGGGCCACTGTCTGTGGAGTTTGCACGTTCTCCCCATATCTGCGTGGGTGCTCTGATTTCCTCCCACAGTCTGAAAGATGTGCTGGTTCGTTGCATTGACCCGAATATGTGCCAGACTGTGGTGACTCGGGGAATTTCACAGCAACTTCATTGCAGTGTTACTGTAAGTCTTACTTGTGACAAATAAATAAACTTTAACTTTATGATCTCACACTTCCCCAAGTGCAACTCCATTTGCCAGGTTTTTGTCACCCAATCTATCTGGATCCCATTGCAGAATCAAAATATCCTCATCACAACATGTCCTTCCACCTATCTTTGTACCATTTGGAAACCTTATTTCTTCAGCCAGAGAGTGGTAGGTCTGTGGAATTCATTGCCACAGAGGGCTGTGGAGGCCGAGACGTTGAGCGTCTTCAAGACAGAAATTGATAAATTCTTGATTTCTCGAGGAATTAAGGGCTATGGGGAGAGAGCGGGTAAATGGAGTTGAAATCAACCATGATTGAATGGTGGAGTGGACTCGATGGGCCGAATGGCCTTACTTCCGCTCCTATGTCTTATGGTCTTACATTCTGTTCCTTCCTCCAGGTCATTAATTAAATAATGAACAATTGTGAGCCAAGAACTGATCCTTGTGGTACTCCACTAGTTACATCTTTCCTCTCTGAAAAGGACCCATTTATTCCAACTTTCTGTTTTCTATGTGATGGCCAGTTTTCAATCCATGTGAACACACTTCCACAATTCCGTGGGCCTTTACTTTATGCGCCAGCCTTGTCGAATCCCGAGAGTGCAGAAGGAGGCTATTTGGCCCATCTAGTCTGCATCAGCTCTTGAACAGAGCATCTTTCCCAGGCCCTATCGCCATTACCCCACGTTTTTACCCCACTAATCCCCTAATCTATATCTATTGGGACACAAAGGTGCAATTTAGCAGGGCAAATCTACCTAACCCACACATCTTTGGACTGTGGGAGGAAACTGGAGCACCCGGAGAAAAACCCACGCAGAGAACGTGCAGACTCCAAGCAGACAGTGACCCCAGGCTAGAATTGAATCTGGGTCCCTGGTGATGTGAGGCAGCAGTGCTAACCACTGTGCTGACCTTTGTGCCATTCTTACGATTGAATTACTCCTGTTCCTGATGTTCAAAGGGCATCGCACCACCAGCTTTTGAAGGGCAATTAGGAATGGGGAGCATTTTGGGCGGCACGGTAGCACAGTGGTTAGCACTGCAGCTTCACAGCTCCAGGGTCCTGGGTTCGATTCCTGGCTCGGGTCACTGTCTGTGTGGAGTTTGCGCGTTCTCCTCGTGTCTGCGTGGGTTTCCTCCGGGTGCTCCGGTTTCCTCCCACAGTCCAAAGATGTGCGGGTTAGGTTGATTGGCCAGGTTAAAAATTGCCCCTTAGAATCCTAAAATGCGTAGGTTAGAGGGATTAGCGGGTAAATATGTGGGGGTAGGGCCTGGGTGGGATTGTGGTCGGTGCAGACTCGATGGGCCGAATGGCCTCCTTCTGCACTGTAGGGTTTCTATGATTCTATGATTTCTATGAGTGGCCTAGCCAGCGATGCCCACATGCCATAAAAGAATGAAAAAAAGAGAATTGCCTGTTCTGAATTTCTCCCTGGTACTGATTTTGTCAACTCCTTTCACAGGATATTAGAAGGTGAGGATCTACAGTCAAAAGTCTCAAACCAAACGTCACGTCAAGATCTGGCACAGTCACTGAATTCATCAGGAGCTGATTATCATCAGCTTTGGAATCTGGAAGGAGAAATGTCCGTCTCTTCTGGGTGTCCCAAAAGGGTTGAAACATCAGTGTGATTGGAAAAGCACCGAGACACCCACACATCTAAGTGAGAGTGTTCCAGTGCACTGACTGTGGAAAGAGCTTTCACTTGTTGCACAGCCGGGAAAAACTGCGCAATTTGGAACCGGGAGACCGTGCACCTGTTGTGTGTGTGGACAAGTCTTCAACTAATCGTTAAACTTTGAGAGGCAAAAGGACAGCAGCCCCATGGAGAAACCGTGGCAATGTGAGGACTGTGGGAAGAAATGGCGATTCCCGTCTGAGCTGGAAATTCATCGACGCGTTCACACTGGAGAGAGGCCGTTTACCTGCTCGGACTGTGGGAAGGGATTTGCTCATTCATGCAACCTGCTGACACATCAGCGAGTTCACAGCGGGGAGAGGCCATTCACCTGTTCTGACTGTGGAAAGGGATTCACTCATTTAACCCACCTCCACACACACAAGCGAGTTCACACTGGGGAGAAACCGTTCTCCTGCTCTCAGTGCGGGAAGGGATTCTCTCAGTTATCCCACCTTCTGAAGCACCAGCGAGTTCATACCAGGGAGAGGCCTTTCACCTGCACGGAGTGTGGAAAAACATTCACTACTTCATGGAACCTGCTGACACACCAGCGAATTCACACTGGGGAGAAGCCATTCACCTGCTGTGCATGTGGGAAGGGATTCAGTCGGTTATGCAGCCTGCAGACACACCAGCGAGTTCACACCGGGCAAAAACCATTCACCTGCTCTGAGTGTGAGAAGGGATTCGCTCAGTTATCCCACCTGCTGTCACACCAGCGAGTTCACACCGGGGAGAGGCCGTTCGTCTGCAGCATGTGTGGGAAGGGATTCAGTGAATCATTCACCCTGCTAATACACCAGCGAGTTCACAAGGACGAGAGGCCATTCACCTGCTCAGAGTGTGGGATGGGATTCACTAAGTCATCCAACCTGCTGACGCACCAACATGTTCACACAGGGGAGAAGCCGTTCACCTGCTCTGTGTGTGGGAAGGGATACACTCAGTTATCCAGCCTGCGCAGGCACCAGAAAGGTCACAAGTGATGAGAGATTTTCATAGAATCATAGAATCATAGAAACCCTACAGTGCAGAAGGAGGCCATTCGGCCCATCGAGTCTGCACCGACCACAATCCCACCCAGGCCCTACCCCCACATATTTTACCCACTAATCCCTCTAACCTACACATCCCAGGACTCTAAGGGGCAATTTTTTAACCTGGCCAATCAACCTAACCCGCACATCTTTGGACTGTGGGAGGAAACCGGAGCACCCGGAGGAAACCCACGCAAACACGAGGAGAATGTGCAAACTCCACACAGACAGTGACCCGAGCCGGGAATCGAACCCGGGACCCTGGAGCTGTGAAGCAGCAGTGCTAACCACTGTGCTACCGTGCCGCCCTTTTGCTGCTCCTGCTGTTGTTAATCACTTCCTCGACTGAACCAGGTTCATTGTGATTGTTGGGAGGGTCGGAGGTTTCTTTCTGCTGGACTGACCAGTCTCACAACTTTACTTCCTGTCGGTTTTTGAGAATTGTTGCAAGTATCTACTTTCATGTTTTATTTGCATCACTGAATAAAATGGTGTTTGGAACGTAAAAGATATTTGTTCAAAACTGTTGGGAACTCCCGAAATCATGCCAGGTTTCCATGGAGATGGGCTGTGGTGGTTTGAATGTTCTTCTGTTTAATTTCTCTGGCTGTTTCTCACAGAAACAAATTGCGAAGCTATAAGGTCTAGGTTAGCTGTGATCGAGTGGGACACTACATTAAAATATATGATCTCGAAAATTAAGGGCTGTTTTTTAAGGAATGCAGTGCTGGAGTGGTATTGCCACTGGAATTGTAATCCAGAGACCCAGGTTAATGCACAGAGGTCATGGGTTAAATCCCTCCACAGTACATCAATCTGTAAGAATCTGGAACTAAACCTCTAATGGTGACCATGAAACCATTGTCGGTTGTTGGAAAAACCCATCTGGTTTACTGATGTCCTTTAGGGAAGGAAATCTACCGTCCTTACCTGGTCTGGCCTACAAGTGACTCCAGACCCCCCCAGCAATGTGGTTCGCCCTTAAGTGTCCTCCGAAATGGCCAAGCAAGTCACTCAGTTGTATCAGACTGCTAGAAAGACTCTCAGGAATGAAATCAAACTATCTCCATACCAAACATCATAAACAGCAAGCGATAGACAGAGCTGAATGATCCCACTGATCAGATCTGAGCTCTGCAGTCCTGCCAGTAATATTCGTGCTGTACAAGTGTGACACAATGAGCATCTCCATCATGAGAGAATTGAGCCATCGTCCCTTGACATTCACTGACATTGCCATTACTGAATTCCCTAACTATCAACAGGCTGGGGATTACTATTGACCAGAAACTGAACTGAACCAGCCATATAAATACAATGGCTATAAGGGCATGTCGGAGGCTGGGAATCCTGCAGCCAGTAACTCACCTCTTGACTCCCAAGAGCCTGTCCACCGTTTACAAGTCAGGAATATGATGGAGTGCAGCTCCAGCAACACTCAAGAAGCTCGCCATCATCCAGGACAAAGCAGCTCGCTTGATCGACACCCCACTCTCAAACATTCTCTTCCTCCACCACCGACGCACAGGGGCAGCAGTGTGTACCGTCCACAAAATGTAGTGCAGGAACTCAGTGAGGCTCCTTAGACAGCACCTTCCCAGCCTGTGACCTGTACCATCTAGAGGGACAAGGGCAACAGAAACATGGGCACACTGCCACCTGGAATTTCCCCTCTGAGTCACAGAGCAGCGTGACTTGGAAATATATCGCTGTTCCTTCACTGTCACTGGGACCCAGAACTCCCTCACTGACAGCACTGTGGTTGTACCTGCACCACATGGACTGCCAACGGTTGAAGGCAGCAGCTCACCAACACCTTCTTAAGGACAATCGAAGAGGCAATAAATCCCAACTTAGCCAGCGATGCCCACATCACATGAATGAAAAGAAATTGAAAATTGGATTGGGACAATTAAGGGCTTGGGAAAAATAATACTGAGTAAGAACTGTCCACAAGTTGGATAGGGGTAAAGAGAGCTGGAGAATCTTTTACATCCATGCTTGATCTGTTGCTTGAAGCATCTGTCCTTATGTACTAGTAACCTAGAACTCACAGCGCTCCTTCAGGAGAAGTAAAGATCGAGTAGATGTTACCCCAGGCGGGACCAGAACAGAACTGGAAAATAACGGAGTGAAATTGAGTGAGGGGTCAGAGAGAGAGTTCTCCTCTCCCTCAAGCTGTGGACTGTAAGAATCCTGAGGGACCCCCTACTTCAGGTGTTTTTGCTAATTAGTGAATATTAAATTAAATTCTATGACTGGCTGTGCATTTATTTTGAATTTGATTGTTACACTTCTCCTGTTTTTATTCCTGTTGTGATTACGCTCTGGGTAAGGATGGTTGACAGGTGACAGGATGGGAAATTGTGGTTTGGATCTTCATTGACCAAATGTTTTATTGATCCGAAAGGTGTAAAAGGGGCCAAACTTCAGCAGAAATGCAGCAGAGCTGAGAACACACGACTTGCTGTGTGGGAGCAGGGAGATAAACAGCTCCCAGAGGACAGAGAAAACAGGAGGGCCTTGAATCCTAGATGACACCTGTGTGTCAAGGCCACCATGTTTTCACTGCTTGGCATGGGAATGCTGACTCCCTGTACCAGGGACGGAGCGTGGGAAGACAATTGGTTTTAGAGTTTGACGTGGCTTGGGCAGGTACAGATGGTTCAATGACACGTTTTGTAATTGGTCCGTTCAAATGTTAGCTGGGCAATGATTGGGTAAAATCAGTCTCCATAGACTTTGTGATGTAAAAAAGTATAAGAAGGGATTCCCCGAGCACAGAGATTTGTCGAGGTTTTACATTTTGCATTGACTGGTGCCATGGCATCTGGGGCAGAGCAGGGAGCATTTCCGTGGAGATGCTGCTTCTACCCAGAGTGTAATGGTAATGCTGCTGCACTTTGATACGACTGCTCAGACATTAGCCTGTGTCGGCTCTTATTGATACTGAATAAAATCTAACCACTGTCACCAATAAGGGTTATCACTGGGAATCATTTCAGAGTTTGGGAAAAGGGGAGAAAGGGTTAATTGACTCCCTGATCCCCATTTTCTAACATCGCTGAGTCAAAAATAAAATCCCATCTCCCCCTCTGACTCCTTTGCCAATTGCCTTAGAGGGACTCACTTTCTGTTAAAGAGCCTGCCAACCCCTCTCACCCACTTTCCCTAAAGTGCATCAATCTCATCAGGAAAAGTCCAGGGTCAAAAACAACCAGAGTAAAAGGATGTTCACAATGTTCTGGACACAAATGGTTTCTCTTTAATTCATCTGTAGCCTGTTCCCTGCCCTCTTTGTGGAACACCTCCGCTCAGTCCACAAGCATGACCCTGACCTTCCGCTCGCTTGCCATTAGAATTCACCACCTTGCTCTCACGCTCACATTTCTGTCCTCGGCCTGCTCCAATGTTCTGGAGAAGCCAACACAAGCTGGACGAACAGCCCCTCATCTTCTGATGAGGCACTTTACAGTCTTCTGAACTCAACATTGAGTTCAACAACTTCACACCCTGAACTCTCTCCTCCATTTTGATTTGTTGTTTTTTGCTGAGTGCCAGTCTGCATCTTGTCTTCATGTTTTTTTGCTTCCACAGTAAGAAGTTTAACAACACCAGGTTAAAGTCCAACAGGTTTATTTGATAGCAAACGCCACTAGCTTTCGGAACAGGCTGTCCCTTCCTCAGGTGGAGTGGAGAAGTGCTCACAAACAGGGCATACAGAGACACAAACTCAATTTACAGAATAATGATTGGAATGCAGTCTTTACAGATAATCAAGTCTTAAAGGTACAAACAATGTGAATGGAGGGAGCATTAAGCACAGGTTAAAGAGATGTGTATTGTCTCCTGACAGGACAGCCAGTGAGATTCTGCAAGTCCAGACAAGCTGTGGGGGTTACTGATAGTGTGACATGAACCCAAGATCCCGGTTTAGGCCGTTCTCATGTGTGCGGAACTTGGCTATCAGTTTCTGTTCAGGACTCTGCGCTGTCGTGTGTCGTGAAGGCCGCCTTGGAGAACGCTTACGCGAAGATCAGAGGCCGAATGCCTGTTATGCTTTGTGTCGATAACATGTAGCTCACATGACCTCCGTAAAACTTGGTGCCATCAGGTCAACCTCAAAATAAACAACTCCCCACATTTGGTCAACACAGGAAGCTGCAGGTCACAGTTCCCAGACCAGACCATGACTTACAGTAACTCTGCAGCCTGCATTTGCTTTTAATTATAAGTTGACCAAAAATCCCAGCATGCTTAATTCTCAGTCACCTTTGCTTTTGAAAGCTAATGTTGTCATTATGGGCGTCAAAAATCATTGTTGTAGACGTGCATTGTCCGTCCACATGACATAAGAACATAAGAAGCAGGAGTAGGCCATCTAGCCCCTCGAGCCTGCCCCGCCATTCAATAAGACCATGGCTGATCTGATAGTGGTTTAGTTCCACTTACCCGCTCCCCATAACCCTTAATTCCCTTATTGATCAGAAATCTATCTACCTGTGATTTAAACATATTTAACGAGGTAGCCTCCACTGCTTCAATGGGCAGAGAATTCCAGAGATTCACTACACTCTGAGAGAAGTTCCTCCTGAACTCTGTTCTAAACTGACTCCCCCTTATTTTGAAGCTGTGTCCTCTAGTTCTTGTTTCCTTTCTAAGTGGAAAGAATCTCTCTGCCTCTACCCTGTCTGGCCCCTTCATTATCTTATATGTCTCTATAAGATCCCCCCTCAGCCTTCTAAACTCCAACGAGTACAGGCCCAATCTACTCAATCTCTCCTCATAAGCTAACCCCCTCATCTCCGGTATCAACCTGGTGAACCTTCTCTGTACTCCCTCTAAGGCCAATATATCCTTTCCCCCCTTTCCTGCCAGCTCCAAACCCATTACATTTCTCCCTCTCTTCATTTAGAATAATAGTGAAACATTAACTCTGTTTCTCTCTCCAGAGATGCTGTGTTTTTCCAGTTCTTTCTGTATTTATTTCAGATCTACCTGCAGTGGTAGGAAAAACACTATTTACTATCCAGGATAAAATAAATGTCCTTCATCAGCTTTTGTGGATCATTTCAGTGGAAATGTGCTCTCCTAGGCTCAAAGAGCATCAGCCCACTGGAAGCAAAGTCACGTGATGGGCCAATCCAGCAGAAAGAAACCCTCCGACCCTCTGTTAGCGGGGTTTACCAGGTGGCCGGGTATCGCTGAAACTTCAGCGAATACAAAGACTCACAAAAGCCAGTTTCCCAGTTTAAAGATTTATTTGACCAGCAAAGCTCAGGGAGAGATTATCGAAGAGTCCTCGGCCCCTCCAGAGATACAGCAGCCTGACATCTCCAATAAACTCCAACAAATACAGTTTAACATCGATCAATTGTACATTTTTCATATCAAATTCTCCCGCCTTTCATTAGCTTTGAATCAATCTTCAATATACTTAAATCATTAATAACATCTGTCACATACTTTAGACAATTGCATTTTACCCTCTGACATGATGGTTATTCATTGGTCCGCAGAATCTGGACGTTTCCTCCCCTGTTGGTGACTCAACTTCCTCTACTGCTTAGCAACGCCAGACGTTAAGGTCAAAGTTCATCTTCCCACTATTTTCCTCCATGTCACCGGCCATATCAGACTGATGCACGTTCTCATGTCTGAGAAGGCATTGTCTTATCCAGATAGAGAATAACTCTGTTCATAAGCAGCCCTGAGAACCTGACTGCTCACAATTCCCGTTAATAAGAACTTGCACATTCTGAGGTTTCATTGTTTCCTAAGAATGAGGCTCTGTCTGAAAGTCCCCAGACCATCAGGCCCGGCGGCAACTTGCTCTTGGCTAAAGCACTCAATCACTCTATAAAAATACAGTCAATACATTTAAAATATCAAAAGATGCGTTTAAATCATAATCACTTGTTTTAAATCTCTTACTGCATTCACATGTGTGTGAACTATTCCCTTGTTAGCTTCTGAGTCTGATTTAGAGTCATTTAACTCAATGCTGGTCGTTCAGTCAGTGTCTTAAATGCCTAATGGTTTAAAATCTTCTCGAACACACTAGGATTTTCTTCCTTTCCCCAACACCCTCCCACTTCACCAACTGTCAGAATGAACGTGGTTCAGTCCTGGATGTGATCAACAGCAGCAATAACAGCAGAATCCAACCCTGGTCATCACTTGTGAACTCGCTGGTGTCTCCGCAGGCTGGATGATGTACTGAATCCCTTCCCACACTGAGGGCAGGTGAATGGTCTCTCCCCTGTGTGAACTCGCTGGTGTCTCTTCAGGGCATTTGAATGTCTGAATCCCTTGTCACACACAGTGCAGATGAAGGGCCTCTCCCCAGTGTGAATTCGCTGGTGTCTCTTCAGGGCATTTGAATGTCTGAATCCCTTGTAACCATAAGACCATAAGACATAGGAGCGGAAGTAAGGCCATTCGGCCCATCGAGTCCACTCCACCATTCAATCATGGTTGATTTCAACTCCATTTACACGCAGTGCAGGTGAAGGGCCTCTCCCCAGTGTGAATTCGCTGGTGTCTCTTCAGGGCATTTGAATGTCTGAATCCCTTGTCACACACAATGCAGATGAACGGCCTCTCCCCAGTGTGAATTCGCTGGTGTCTCTTCAGGCTGCATAACTGAGTGAATCCTTTCCCACAGTCAGAGCAGGTGAACGGTCTCTCCCTGGTGTGAACTCGCTGGTGTGTCAGCAGAATGGTTGAGTGAGTGAATCTTTTCCCACAGTCAGAGCAAGTGAATGGCCTCTCTCCAGTGTGACCTCGCTGGTGTCTCTGCAGGTTGGATAACTGAGTGAATCCCTTCCCACACACAGAGCAGTTGTACGGCCTCTCTCCAGTGTGAACCCGCTGGTGTATCCGCAGGTCAGATAACTGAGTGAATCTCTTCTCACACACAGAGCAGGTGATTGGCTTCTCCCCAGTGTGAACCCGCTGGTGTGTCCGCAGGGTGGATGACCATTTAAATCTCTTTGTGCAGTGAGAGCAGCTGAAGGGTCTCTCCTCAGTGTGAATGCGCTGGTGAATCATCAGATCTGCAGCACTTTTGAAGCCACTTCCACAGTCAGAACATTTAAAGGGTCTCTCATTGCTGTGAGTGACTTTGTGTGTCAGCAGGTTGGATGAAGTAGTGAATCCCTTCCCACACACACAGCAGGTGAACGGTTTCTCCCCGGTGTGAACTCGCTGGTGTCTCCACAGAATGGTTGAGTGAGTGAATCCTTTCCCACAGTCAGAGCAAGTGAACGGCCTCTCCCCAGTGTGAACCCGTTGATGTGTCCACAGGTCAGATAACTGAGTGAATCCTTTCCCACAGTCAGAGCAGGTGAATGGCCTCTCCCCAGTGTGAACCCGCTGGTGTATCCGCAGGTCAGATAACTGAGTGAATCTCTTCTCACACACAGAGCAGGTGAATGGCTTCTCCCCAGTGTGAACTCGCTGATGTCTCCACAGGCTGGATGACCATTTAAATCTCTTTGTGCAGTGAGAGCAGCTGAACGGTCTCTCCTCAGTGTGAATGCGCTGGTGGGACATCAGATCCTGTGAGCTTTTGAAGTCACTCCCACAATCAGAGCATTTAAAGGGTCTCTCACTGGTGTGAGTGAGATTGTGACTCAGCAGACCGGGTAACTGAGTGAATCCCTTCCCACACACAGAACAGGTGAATGGTTTCTCCCCAGTGTGACTGCGTTGATGAGTTTCCAGCTCGGATGGAAACCTGAATCCCTTCCCACAGTCCCCACATTTCCATGGTTTCTCCATGGTGCGGGTGTCCTTGTGACTCTCCTGGTTAAAGCTCTTTCCACACTCAGTGCACTGGGACACTCTTCACTCCGGTGTGTGTGTGTCTCGGTGCTTTTCTGGTCACACTGATGTTTAAAATCTTCTGAAGCAGACAGAACAGAGAAGTTTTCTACTTTTGGATTCAAAGGTCGATTATATACATGTCCCAGTGAATTGAGTGACTGTCAGATCTTCAGGTGATCTTCAGGAGAAGTTTGAGATTTCTATCTGTAAATCCTCACCCTCTGATATCCTGTAAAAGGAATTTACAAAAGTCATCATTGTCGGTGCAGGAGAGAAATTCAGAACAGACTATTTTAGTTTCTATGGAAAATTCTTTTTTCATTGTTGAAAGTCAGGTCGGATACTTCGAGGTGTTCTATGAAGCTCGCCTGACCTGTAACATTTTACTCCAGGTGTGATTCAACTGACCCTCGAGGAGCTTTTATCGAAAACAAAGTTTAATTAAGAATATTGTTGACATGCACAGCAAGACAATTAGCAAGAACTTTTAGTAATTGCAAACAAGAAACACAACAACCACGATAAGGTATAACGCTTAAGGAATATCTCTAACGTGTTCTAACCAAAGCCAACATCCAATACACAAAACACTCCTAATAAGCACACGACAGCATAGGTTAATGCCCACTTGTTACAGGTATCCAGCCTCCTGGGTTGAATGCTGAAAATCCCTTGGGAAGAAACTCAGAAGTGATTGTACTCGAATCTGTTCCCCTAAAACACAGTTTCTTTAAGGCAGAACCAAACAAAGGGAAATTACAGGCGAAGAGACTGCTTCTTAGCTTGCTGCTAAACTGCTTTCCAAAACGAAACTAAAAGCCTAAAGGAAAAAACTCCGATCACCTGACTGCCACAAACGAAACTGAAAGCCCCATCACCTGAGTGCCACAGCTTAACTCCATCCTGTAATGACATCGGTCAAGCCATAAGCGGATGATTTAAAAAAAAAAATTTTTTTCAAGGTACACTCACATGACATCATTTCCTAAAAGCTGTGAATCTCCATCCCACACACTCTCCCTCCATTCTCACTCTGCTGTATCTAATATTCACCCTCCCAATTCTCCTGAAGGTGCTGATTGAGGCTGATTGACAGATCCGTGCTCACTGCTTCCTGTCCTGGACACAGAGAGCTGAAAATCTCCATTCAGGCTGCCAGACAGATATATGTCGATGTGACAGGACGAACAATGTGTGGAATGTACAGACTGGATTCACTTCCTTTCCCTTCAGTTGCTGCAAATACCCAATTTCCCTCAGAATGAGAAAAGAATGGAAAGGGGAGAAAAGAAAGTGTTTCACTCACAGATGTTGGCCTCTTTTTAAGTCAAACCAAATAAACAAACTCAAGTTAAGTCAGGACAAAGTAAAAGGGGCAGCTCCCCAAAAAGGAGGGGGGGAACAGCCCGAACAAAAATCAAAGTACAAAGGAAACTTAAAAACATCAATTTATAATGTGATTATTAGGGTCAATAATGCACCCCAACCCCTGCGGTGCCCAACGGGTGCGGAAGGCGTCAACCACGCCCGTGGACACCGCATGCTCCCTCTCCAGGGACACCTGGCCGTGAACGTAGCCGCGGTAGAGGGGCAGACAGTCAGGATGGACGGCCCCCTCGATCGCCCGCTGCCTGGACCGGTAAATGGCGCGTTTCGCCAGGAGCAGGTTCACGAGGAAGTCGCCATCCCGACCCTCCCCTCTCCGCACCGGGTGTCCGTAGATCAGGAGAGTGGGACTGAAGTGCAAGCAAAACATTAATAAAAGGTTCGTTAGGAAAACATAAAGGGAGTGCAGCCTAAGACACACGACATAGACATGGTCCACGGACTCCACAAGGCCGCAGAAAGGGCAGTCTTCGGAGCCCGTGAGCCAGTGAATCCTACGGTTGTGCGGAACTGCTGCATGTATCACCCTCCACCCCAGGTCCCCGACGTAATTGGGGGAGATCCTTCCATAGAGGGACCTCCAGCGGGGACCTCCGCCGCCCAGCGGCAACAAGGCCCGCCAAGGTGTATCCGGGCGACAGGCGAGGAGGCAGCAGTGGAGGGTGTGCAGCAGCAGCCCGCACAGGAAATGCCTCCGCGCGGTAGAAAAAGGCACGGAGGACATTTCCGTGAGGCGGCTCAGGCTGTGGGGCACCTCACCCAGGGAGGGGGGGTTGAGGTTTTGGGCCAATGTGGAATTCCGTCCGAACAGGGGAACGCTCGGGCAGGATCCCACCGCACGCCTGCGCCGCCTCAAGACCACGTGCACTTTTGGGGCCGAGCACGACCGCCCTAAGGTCTAGGATGGCTTTGGCCGCACGCTGGACGGACGTCCCCGCGCGCTCAGCACGTCTCTGATCCTGGTCACCCCGGCGTCCACAGCCCCCCTCTCCGCCAGCCACCTGAAGTTATACGGCTGGAGGAGCGGATTCCTGAGCAGCGGCTCTCGCATGAGAGCCGCTACTCCTGACTGGGGGGAGCTGCATCACGAGGCGACCGTGTTCCAGACAGTGAGGAGGTCCTGGTAAAAGACGGGCAACTCCTGCAGGGTGGTCGAAGCACGCCCCAGTTCGATATGCAGGAGCTGCACGTCATAATTCAGGCCGTGCCACTGGCGGAAGAAATACGTCGCCATGGCGCACCACTGTGGAGGGGGCTCAACGTAAAGGTACCTCTGCAGGGCCTGGAGGCGGAAGGTCGCTATCTGAGTGCAGAGCCACACCAGACCTTGTCCGCCCTCCTCAAGCGGGAGATGCAGGACCGCAGCAGGGACCCAGTGCAGTCGATTGTCCCAGAAGAACCGCACGAGGGTTCTCTGGATATTGGCAACATGCTACCAAATAAACCTGTTGGACTTTAACCTGGTGTTGTGAGACTTCTTACTGTACTGGCAACAAAGCCAGGGGGAGGGGTCAAAGGGACCAGCCGATACCACAGCATGGAGGCGAGCAGCTGGTTTATGACGAGAACTCGCGCCCGTGAATGGTCACAAACACTCACCTCTGAAACAATTTAACTGATTTTAATATTAAAATCTCCTGCTGGAGCCTGCAGCTGGAAAGATATCAGAAGCATTGGCATCAGAGAAAAATCTCCCAGTTGAGGAAATCCCCGGGGAGCGGGGGTGATGTCACTGTGCAATTGTAAGTATGTGATGAGATCACAGACAGGAACACAGGATACCTGGGATTGTGCAAACCAGTGATCACCACACACATTATGGAGGATGTGAGGCTCCTTGACAGGGTGCAGAGCAGATTTATCAAAATGGTTCCAGGGATGAGGAATTATAGTTACAATGTTAGGCTGGATAACTTGGGGTTGTTCTCCTTGGAGCAAAGTAGATTGATAGAGGTGTACAAGGGTACGTGGAGGTGTCAAAGTTTACATGCTCTGTTTACACGTGTACAAGCTCTGACTATGGGTCATCCAGTCTCAAAACGTTGGTTGTATTCTCTCTCCAGATGCTGTCAGATCTGCTGAGATTTTCCAGCATTTACTGTTTTTATTTTCCTTTCTTTTTCCTTCTCTACCACCGCTCTGCCTCATCAATAAGACATTGGGACTCAGGGTTGATGCAGTTTGATGGACAAGTTGTCTCCATTCTGAACACTGGGGAACAAGCTCCTCCCACTGATTGACAATATTGCCCTCTACAAACATGGCGGCCGCACGCTGCATATTGCCCCCAATAAAGATGGCGAACGTTAACCCGGGACGAACATGAGGAGCTGCCGCCCTTCTCGGTACAAACTGGGTCCGGGAAGTTCTCTTCCGCGGTTTACGGCTGACACAACATGCTTCCGCAGCGTTTCCACCCACCTGGACGATCCATTGCTCTCTCCGTACCTCCAATCACCTCAAACAAAGTTCCGAGCCCAAAACAAAAGCCGTTTCCCATCGCCATTACTCACACTGCGCATGCTCCAGTCAAAGCTGGCCCCGCCCCTCGTTCGCTCCCATTGCTTGGAGGACCGACCGCTCCAGGTAGGTCCTCCAGCACTGTCCCCTCTTCCCATTGGTCCGCGCTGCCGTCAATCAGCCGGGCATTGTGACGGTGATTTGCTGCTTGTCCAATAATGACAGTAAGAAGTTTAACAACACCAGGTTAAAGTCCAACAGGTCTATTTGGTGGCAAAAGCCACAGCTTTCGGAGCCTCAAGCCCCTTCTTCAGGTAAGTGGGAATTCTGTTCACAAACAGGGCATATAAAGACATAGACTCAATTTACATGAATAATGGTTGGAATGCGAATCCTTGCAGCTAATCAAGTCTTAAAGGTACAAACAATGTGAGTGGAGAGCTTCCACTCTAAACACGTTAAAGAAGCCATCCCCGACGGACAAGCCCTCCGTACACACAGGATCTGCTCGGATGAGGAGGATCGCAACAGACACCTCCAGACGCTGAAAGATGCCCTCATAAGAACAGGATATGGCGCTCAACTCATCGATCGACAGTTCCGACGCGCCACAGCGAAAAACCGCACCGACCTCCTCAGAAGACAAACACGGGACAAGGTGGACAGAGTACCCTTCGTCGTCCAGTACTTCCTCAGAGCGGAGAAGCTACAGCATCTCCTCTGGAGCCTTCAACATGTCATTGATGAAGACGAACATCTCGTCAAGGCCATCTCCACACCACCACTTCTTGCCTTCAAACAACCGCACAACCTCAAACAGGCCATTGTCTGCAGCAAACTACCCAGCCTTCAGGAGAACAGTGACCACGACACCACACAACCCTGCCACAGCAACCTCTGCAACACGTGCCGGATCATCGACACAGATGCCATCATCTCACGTGAGAACACCATCCACCAGGTACACGGTACATACTCTTGCAACTCGGCCAACGTTGTCTACCTGATACGCTGCAGGAAAGGATGTCCCGAGGCATGGTACATTGGGGAAACCATGCAGACGCTACGACAACGGATGAATGAATACCACTCGACAATCACCAGGTAAGACTGTTCTCTTCCTGTTGGGGAGCACTTGAGCGGTCACGGGCATTCAGCCTCTGATCTTCGGGTAAGTGTTCTCCAAGGCTGCCTTCACGACACACGACAGCGCAGAGTCACTGAGCAGAAACTGATAGCCAAGTTCCGCACGCGAGGACGGCCTCAACCGGGATATTGGGTTCATGTCACACTACCTGTACTCCCCACAGCTTGCCTGGACTTGCAGAGTCTCACTGGCTGTCCTGTCTGGAGACAATACACATCTCTTTAGCCTGTCTTGATGCTCTCTCCACTCGCATTGTTTGTACCTTTAAGACTTGATTAGCTGTAAGTATTCGCATTCCAACCACTATTCTGTAAATTGAGTTTGTGTCTTGAAATGCCCTGTTTGTGAACAGAATTCCCACTCACCTGAAGAAGGAGCTTAAGGCTCCGAAAGCTTGTGGCTTTTTCTACCAAATAAACCTGTTGGACTTTCACCTGGTGTTGTTAAACTTCTTACTGTGCTTACCCCAGTCCAACGCCGGCATCTCCACATTAGCAATAACAGAGTCTCAGTGTAACAATGACACACACAGGCTCCAATACAATCAGAGTGGGGATGGAGCACAGAGACAACACAGCAAAGCACTGACTTACTCTGAGTGTAACAAATACAATGTTTGTTCAAATAATAAGAGTCACGTTGCAGTATGTTAGCGAACACAGCATTGGATCCAATGTAATGGTAATACAGTCAGTATCTCGTGCGCCATAACCAAAGTTTCGGTTTCATTTGATAGTGTGAGTGAGTCGTGGTCTATTGATATAATGTGTTTAGATTCCGGTGTGTGTTACTCTGCCACTGTCATTATCAGACAATAACCTGTCTGTTATTCCAATTCTGCTGTATTTTACAACTGCAGTTTCAGTGTCTCTGAGGTCATTTTAACTGCAGGTAATCTGATATTAATGGAGACAAGAGGCCCAACAAACATTTGATTATAATAGGAGGACAAAGTGTAAGGGAACAATGATATTTTAAGGCGTCTGTGTTGTGGTGAGTGTCACTGGGAAGTGAGTGATAAAATACAAGTGGAAACATCATGACAGAGACACATGTGACTGACTCGGCCTGACTGAGAGCTGTTATACTCGAGGCGAGAATATTGAGGACATGGGGAACTCCTGAGATTTCTGATATCTGAGGTGTATCTGTTAGAGGAACTGAAAATAATCAGTTCCTCCTCATGGTTATCGCCAGTTCTCAAGTTACACAGACACACAGGAAAGAGATCTGACAGCTCATCAAACACAATATTTTAATCTTCTGTTTGAGACACATTATAACCGAAAAGATCAAATCTTAAAACCTTAGGAGAGAAACATTCAGAATGTCACAAAGATGAGTGAACTGTCTAATTAATCCCATTCACCATAACTCTGCCAATTTACCTTCTGCAAGTATTTATCCAATTCCCTTTGAAAGCTACTATTAAACCTGCTTCTAGCACTTGTCAGTTTGTGCATTCCAGATCATATCAAGTTATTGTGTAAAACATTCTCCTTATCACCCCCTCCAGTTCTGTTGTTAATTAAATTAAATCTCTGTGTCCTCTGCTTACAGACCCTCCTGCACCTAGCAAATCGATTCTCTCCATCGACAGACCCTCGTGCTCCTGGGAGATAATTTCTCTCCATTGACACTATCATAAATCATTTGTCATTTTAAACACCTCTATTAAATCTCCCCATCACATTCCCTCATCTAAGGTGGATAACGCATGTTTTTCCTGCCCTGAAGAATTATATGGACTCAAAATGTTAACTGTTTCTCTCTCAACAGATGCCGCCGGACCTGCTGGGTTTTTCTGCTTTTCTCCCTGTTTTTCCCTCTGTAATCAATCAGAAATTCTTCATGATTTTGAACATCTTGATTAAATAGGAACACACAAAGCCTGAGAGAGGTACAGAGGAAAGAAGAGACAGAAAGACTGAGAGAAAAATTGAGAAAGATTTTAAAAAGCAGAAAGTTGAGGTGGTCAAAGATAAAAGCTGAGAATCAGAGGAAACAAGCAATACAGAGAGAATGATATACAATATAAGGGAGCAGGCTATCAGTTCCTGGCTATGGGGAGCAGAGGGAACTCAGTGAGTGATCCACAGACACAGCTGGTTTTATCTGCGAATGGAAACTCTGAATAGAAATAACAGGCTCATTTGTAAATGTCACCACAATGTGACCTGTGTGACTCTGCCCTGACTCTGTGGACAGATATCGGCCGCATTGACAGATGTTCTCACCAGATTGTTGTGCCTGGATTTATTTTCTGCTCAGAAGTGAGATGTGAGGTTTTGAACCGGCAGCAGAGAAACAGGAAGTTGTGATACCTGAGAATGAAACAGCCGGCGTCAGTTTGATGTTATCACCGTGAACAGTCTTCCTGCCTGTGAGGGTGAACTCACTCTGACAGCATCAAGAACAACCACACAGATTGCTGCCGCTCTCAGCATTACATTCACCTCCATTCCCATTTTAAACAATAAAGGAGATTATTTGGGTTTTTAACATTCACTGAATTGGGAGATGGACTGAGGGTCATCACTGGGAGAAATGAGGAGGAATTAGAGAACAAATGAGTTTTCCCAAAGAGGGTTATTAGAAAAGAGGAGATTTAAAGTGAGTCAGGGCCTGTCAGAGGAAGTGGGAGAGAGAAGCAGGGAGGATTGAATCTCCATCAATTAGATGTTTTCTCAGACAGTGAAGAGAGATGAAGTGTGTTTGTGCTTTTTCAGAAAGAGGTAATGAGAGAGAGAAAACAATGAATAAGTTTAAGCAGATCTGAAATAGGAAGGTTAAACGAGTGAGTGTTTGAAAGAAAGATAGAGAGACATTAAGTGACAAAGACAGTTTCTGAGAGGAGAGCGGTTAAGTGAATGTGAGAGAGGAGCGAGGTTAGAGTGTAAGAGAGGTGGAAGGTAAGGTGTGAGTGAATGCCTGGAGAGAGAGAGAGAGACGTTCAGTGAGTGTGAGAGAGATGAGAGATGTTGAGTGATTGAGTTTCTGAGAGAGAGGAGATGTTGAGTGAGTGAATGTCTGAAAGAGAGGAGAGCAGGTTCACACCCAGGGGTCACTGAGAATGATCAAAATAAGGAGATCACCCAGAAAACTACCAACAGGAAACTTCAGCTGAACACACCACTCATTCTTAAATGGTCAGTCAGGGCTCTGATGCTGCTCAGCTTCTCTCTGTTCTGTTTATAATGGTTAAAGGCTGATAGGAGTGAGGTTTATTTAAAAGGATAGTGTATGGGAAGCACACATCAACAAAACTGAGAATTCTTGGACACACACTGCAGCTCCTTCTCTATCTGGGAATCAAATTGTTGTCTAATTGTCCCAGCAGTTAACAGGCTCCTTTGAACTTCTCCAGCTGCTACTTTGATGCAGACTTCAACCAATTTATTTGAAGCCAGTTTCTGTTCAATAAACCAGGACTGACACACACACACATTAAAATGTTTTAGCCTTTTTTTCATTCTAAGTCTGGAAACCTAAACCTGCCGTTTCACTCTCAGTCAGGAATAGATCCCAGTTTTACACCAATCTTTGTCAGCACGTTTCCAGCATTCACCGTTGTTCTTCCTGACTCTAAACACAGTTGTAAAGGAGCTTCTGTTCCGTGTCCAGGAGCTCTGAACCATGGAAAAGAACGACTGGGACACATTTCTCACACACCTCAGGATTCACCCACACGGGGACTTTGCTGTCAGTGAAAAGTGACGAAAAAGACCAAAGTGCTGTTTGTCCCTCTCAGCGTGACCCTGAAGGACTGGGTCAAGAATGAAGTTCTGTTCCGACTGTGTGATCCTCCCTCAGATTGCCCTTTCTGAGCTCCAGCCTGGTGACGTTAAACACTCAAATGGAAAAGACAAAAATCTACAACAATGATTCAATCAAATGTCTATTTCACATTTATTCAGAATATCAAATCTCAACAGAAGAAAAAAGTCAGAGTGAACATGATTCAGACCTGGATATGATTAACAGCATCAATAAGTGTAGAATCCAAACCTTGCAGTCCCTTGTGAACTCGCCGGTGTGTTAGCAGGTGGGATGACTGAATAAATCCCTTTCCACAGACATTACAGGTGAACGGCCTCTCCCCACTGTGAACTCGCTGGTGGTTCAGAAGATAAGATAAATGAGAAAATCCCTTCCCACAGACAGAGCAGGTAAATGGCCTCTCCCCACTGTGAACTCTCTGATGTGTCAGCAGGTTGGATGACTGACTGAATCCCTTCCCACACATGGAGCAGGTGAACGGCCTCTCCCCAGTGTGAACTCGCTGGTGGTTCAATAGGTTGGATGAAAGAGTGAATCCCTTCCCACACACGGAGAAAGTGAATGGCCTCTCCTCACTGTGAACCTGCTGGTGTGTCAGAAGGTTGGATGAATTAATGAATCCCTTCCCACAGTCTGAGCAGGTGAAGGCCTCTCCCCAGTGTGAATTCTCTGGCGGTTCAGTAGGGCAGATGGACGGCTGAATCCCTTCCCACACACACAGCAGGTGAATGGCCTCTCCCCAGTGTGAGTATATTGGTGCGTCAGCAGATCCTTTTTGTTTTTAAAGCTCTTCGCAGTCGGAACAATTAAAAAGTTTGTTGTCAGAGTGAACAAGTTGATGTGTCTGCAGGTGGGATGACTGAATGAATCCTTTCCCACACACAGAGCAGGTGAATGGTCTCTCCCGTGTGAATACGTTGGTGTGTCAGCAGATCTTTTTTGCATTTAAAACTCTTCCCACAGTCAGAACATGTAAACATTCTCTCATCAGTGTGAACAAGTTGGTGTGTCACAATGTGGGATGAGCGAGTGAATCCCTTCCCACACACAGGGCAGGTGAACGGCCTCTCCCCAGTGTGAACCCGTTGGTGAGTCAGAAGGTTGTATGAATGGGTGAATCCCTTCCCACAAACGGAGGAGGTGAATGGTCTCTCCCCAGTGTGACTGCACCAATGAACTTCCAGTTGTGATGGGAAACTGAATCCCTTCCCGCACTCCACACATTTCCACGGTTTCTCCATGGTGCTGGTGCCCTTGTGTTTCTCCAGGTTGGATGATCAGTTGAAACCTCGTCCACACACACAACATACATGTAGTTTCACCCTGCTGTGAACTGTGTGATGTTTCTTCAGGCTGTGGACTGGTTAAAGCACTTTCCACAGTCAGTTCACTGGAACACTCTCAATCGGGTGTGTGTTTGTTTCAATGCTTTTCCGGTCACACTGATGTTTAAAATCTTTGCCGACAGACAGAAGAGTCAAACATTTCTCCTCCCACATTCAAAGACCAATGATCTTCAGCTCTGAATGAACAAAGTGACTTTGCCAGTCATGATGTTCGTTTGAGTTTTCGGTCTACCAATCCTCCACTTCCAATATCCTGTAAAAAAAAATTTGGAAAAGTCATCACTGTCAGTCCAGAATAGAAATCCTGAACAGACAATTCTAGTTTCTCCGTAACATTTTTTCCTCTCTTGTTCCCCAAAATCTGTAAATCCCCGTCCCACACACTCTCCCTTCTCCCTGGGCTTAAACCCATCTCACCATCTGCATCATTTCTTTCCTCCACTCCCAGTTTTCTCCCTCCCTCTCCTCTGTCTGGGTTCAGTTCTCCAGCTCCTGTCTGCAGACTGACAATAAAACCAATGGGTCTTATTGGGGGTGTTGGGGCCTCCAGCGGGTGTTTGTGAATCCTCCCCGCCCACCTCCCAGGGTTTCCTTCCTTCCCAGAGATCAGAATCCTCATTGATTTGAGGCCAAAGTGTAACCTCTTATTTATTGTCCCCCTCCCCCATCCTCTGATGTGAACCATCCTCCAGTGGCTGAGCCAGGATGGGGCCGTTAACCTGGGCCTGTTCCCGGGAGGGAGGGAGGGAGAAGCCCCGCAGCTGCAAACCAGGGAGCTGACAATGATTCTGAAGGGTTTGCGGATCCACAAAGTGTTTCCAAATCCTCCCAGCCACCGCCTAACGCTGACTCCGCTTCTCCGGGACAAACAAGCGCCAAGGACAGCAATGACACTGCGCATGCTCCACATCACAATGCCCGGGGACTGATTGACGGCAGCTCCGGACCAATAGGACGAGGGGGCGGGGCTGGAGGACCGAGCGGGAGCGGCTGGTCCTCCAACCAATCGGAGTGAATGAGGGGCGGGACCTGAAGCATGCGCAGTGCGGGTAATGGCGACGGACAGACGGACGGTTTTAATTTGGAAGCGAGATCAATACGAGGTAGAGGGCGGCGTGCGGGGAATGATAAAGTGGCGGGTGGGTGGAGAGGCTTTGTAAACATGATGTTCAAACCCAAACCCCGGAAATGAACTTCCTGGTCCCCCCCTTTGTACCAAATGGAGCGGCAGCTTGTCGTGTTAGACCCGGGCTGACTGCTGCCTGTGGTAAACCACTGTTAAGCTTATTGCCTGTGTGTGTGTGACATGTCTGGGCATGCCCCTGCCAGCCCTGCATGAGACTCCTCCCCCCCCCCCCTGTCCAGGTATGAAGGTGACTGCTCCCCACCCTCCTGCCTCAGTTGCTGGACCAGTTCATCAGCATGGGTGTGTGCTCCAAGTCTTTTGCGAATAAAAGCCTATTTGTTCTTGCAAACAAACTAGTCTTTACTTGATTGATAGATAGTGCATCACCGCCATTGAGGCTGCATGTGGGAGGCCGGCAGGGATTGTGATCGGGGAGTGATGTCACAATGGAATGTGTGAGGGTGTGACGTCACAATGGAATGTGTGAGGGTGTGACGTCACAATGGAATGTGTGAGGGTGTGACGTCACAATGGAATGTGTGAGGGTGTGACGTCACAATGGAATGGGTGAGAGTGTGACGCCACAATGGAATGGGTCGGAGTGTGATGTCACAATGGAATGGGTGAGGGTGTGACGTCACAATGGAATGGGTCGGAGTGTGAGGTCACAATGGAATGGGTGAGGGTTCCAAATTCGCCTGACTTCGGTCATTGCCAAGATTTCCGAGTCCATTATTAAAGCTGAGATCGCGGAGTACTTGGAAGTGCAGGATAAAGTAGGACTGAGTCAGCACGGCTTTGTCAAGGGGAGGTCATGTCTGACAAATCTGTTAGAGTTCTTTGAGGAGCTTTTGATTTGATTTATTATTGTCACATGTATTAACATACAGTGAAAAGTGTTGTTTCTTGCGCGCTATACAGAGAAAATATACCATTCATAGAGAAGGAAATGAGAGAGTGCAGAATGTAGTTTTACAGTCAGAGTGAGAGTGGAGAGAAAGATCAACTGAATGCAAGGTAAGTCCATTCAAAAGACTGACAGCAGCAGAGAAGAAGCTATTCTTGAGTCGGTGGTACGTAACCTCAGACTTTTGTATCTTTATCCCGAGGGAAGAAGGTGGAAGAGAGAATGTCCGGGGTGCTTGGGGTCCTTAATTATGCTGGCTGCTTTGCCGAGGCAGCGGGAAGTGTAGACAGAGTCAATGGATGGGAGGCTGGTTCGCATGATGGATTGGGTTACATTCACAACCTTTTGTAGATCCTTGCAGTCTTGGGCAGAGCAGGAGCCATACCAAGCTGTGCTACAACCAGAAAGAATGCTTTCTATGGTGCATTTGTAAAGGTTGGTGAGAGTCGTAGCTGACATGCCAAATTTCCTTAGTCTTCTGAGAAAGTAGAGGCGTTGGTGAGCTTTCTTAACAAGAGTGTCGACATGGGGAGACCAGGACAGGTTTTTGGTGATCTGGATACCTAAAAACCTGAAGCTCTTGACCCTTTCTACTTCGTCCCCATTGATGTCGACATGGGCATGTTCTTCTTTATGCTTCCTCAAGTCGATGACAATCTCCTTTGTTTTGTTGACATTGAGGGAGGGATTATTGTTGCCACACCAGTTCACCAGGTTCTCTATCTCATTCCTGTACTCTGTCTCATCATTGTTTGAAATCCGACCCAGTGCTGTGGTGTCGTCAGCAAACTTGAAAATCGAATTGGAGGGAAATTTAGCCGCACAGTCATAGGTGTAGAAGGAGTATGTTAGGGGGCTGAGAACACAGCCTCGTGGGGCACCGGTGTTGAGGATGATCGTGGAGGAGGTGTTGTTGCCTATCCTTACTGTTTGTGGTCTGTGAGTTAGGAAGTTCAGGATCCAGTTGCAGAGGGAGGTGCCGAGACCCAGGTCACGGAGTTTGGAGATGAGTTTCGTGGGACTAATAGTGTTGAAGGCTGAGCTGCAGTCAACAAATAGGAGTCTGACATAGGTGTCCTTGTTATCTAGCTGTTCCAGGGTTGAGTACAGGGCCAGGGAAATGGCGCCTGCTGTGGACCTGTTGCGGCGGTCGGCAAACTGTAGTGGATCCAGATAGTCCGGGAGGCTGGAATTGATTTGTACCGTGACAAACCTTTCAAAGCACTTCATCATGATGGATGTCAGAGCCACCGGCCGATAGTCATTAAGACACACTGCTTGGCTTTTCTTAGGTACCAGGATGATGGTCATCTTTCTTGAAGCAGATAGGGACCTCAGATTGTTGTAAAGAAAGGTTGAAGATGTCTGTGAATACCTCTGCCAGCTAATCCGCACAGGATCTGAATGCACATCCGGGTATCCCATCCGGGCCAGTTGCTTTCTGTGGGTTGACCTTCAAGAAAGCTGCTCTGACATCTGCAATGGAGACCCCAGATACAGGTTCATCCAGGGCTTCCAGGGGGAGAGCATGCTTTCGCTGACCTCTTGCTCAAAACGAATGCATTGAGCTCATCAGGGAGAGGTGCGTTGGAGCCGGCGATTTTACATGCCTTCATCTTGTCGCCTGTTATGTCTTGCAGACCTTGCCATAGTCAGCGGGGGTTGGTGTGGCTAGCCTGGGACTCTAGCTTCGTCCGGTATTGTCTTTTGGCATCTTTGATGGACCTCCTTAGATCATATCTGGTAACAAATAAGTTAGATAAAGGAGAACTAGTGGACCTGATTTATTTAGATTTCCAGAAGGCCTTTGACAAGGTGCTGCAGAGGAAACTGTTAAATAAGTTAAGTGCCCATGGTGTTAAGGGTAAGATCCTGTCATGGATAGAGGATTGGCTGGCAGAAGGCAGAGAGTGGGGATAAAGTGGTCTTTCTCAGGATGGCAGCCGGTGACCAGTGGTGTGCCTCAGGGGTCAGTGCTGGGACCACAACTTTTCACAATATACATTAACGATTTGGAGGAAGGAACTGAAGGCACTGTTGCTAAGTTTGCAGATGATACAAAGATATGTAGAGGGAGAGGTAGTAACGAGGAAGCAGGGGGGCGGCAGAAGGACTTGGGACAGGTTAGGAGAGTGGGCAAAGAAGCAGCAGATAGAATACAATGTGGAAAAGTGTGAGTTTATGCACTTTGGAAGGAGGAATGGAGACATCAACTATTTTCTAAATGGGGAAATGCTTAGGAAATCAGAAACACAAAGGGACTTGGAAGTCATTGTTCAAGATTCTCTTAAAGTTAACGTGCAGGTTCAGTTGGCAGTTAGGAAGGCAAATGCAATGTTAGCATTCATGTCGATAGGCCTAGAATACAAGGGCAGGGATATATTTCTGAGGCTGCGGAAGGCTCTGGTCAGTCCCCATTTGGACTATTGTGAGCAGTTTTGGTCCCCATATCTAAGGAAGGATGTGCTGGCTTTGGAAAAGGTCCAGAGGAGGTTCACAAGAATGATCCCTGGAATGAAGAGCTTGTTCTATGAGGAACAGTTCAGACTCTGGGTCTGTACTCATTGGAGTTTATAAGGATGAGGGGGGATCTTATTGAAACTTACAGGATACTGCGAGGCCTGGATAGAGTGGACGTGGAGAGAATGTTTCCACTAGTAGGAACAGCTAGAAATAGAGGGCACAACCTCAGACTAAAGGGCCGATCCTTTAAAACAGAGAGGAGGAGGAATTTCTTCAGCCAGAGAGTGGTGAATCTGTGGAACTCTTTGCTGCAGAAGGCTGTGGAGGTCAGGACATTGACTGTCTTTAAGACAGAGATAGATAGGTTCTTGATTAATGAGGGGATCAGGGATTATGGGGAAAAGGCAGGAGAATGGGGATGAGAAAAATATCAGCCATGATTGAATGGCGGAGCAGACTCGATGGGCCGAGTGGCCTAATTCTGTTACTGTGTCTTATGGTCTAATGAGTTGAGACTGGGGTGGCGTCGGACGATGTCACTGAGGTGGAAATAGACAGTCTTGATGATGATGTGGCTGGAAGCTCATCCTGGAGTGAAATATTTCACCATGGTTGTGAACAGCCTGGTTCCGGCTCCGACAGGGAGTGGAGTTTGTCGTGGGGACTGAAGACAATGGGTTCAGACTTCCCAGTATTTATATGGGTGAAGCTTCTGTTCTCTTAGTCCTGGATGTCAGACAAGTCAGGATGGTGTGTGGGTTGGAGGGGAACTTGGAGCTGATGGTGCTAACCACTGTGCCACCGTGCCGCAGAATGCTAAATGGAATGAGAGAGAGAGAGTGTATGTGTGAGGGGCGTGGGTGGAGATTTAAAGAATGTTCCATAGAAACTACAATTGTCTGTTTTGAATTTCTATCATGTGCTGACAGTGATGATTTTTGTAAACTCCTTTCAGTGGATATTGGAAGGAGAGGTTTTGACTGGAAAAGCACTGAGATTCTCACACCCGTATCAGAGTGTTCCAGTGCACTGATTGTGGAGAGACACAAGGACTCCGACACCATGGAGAAACCATGGAAATGTGGAGACTGTGGGAAGGGATTCAGAGCCCCATCTGAGGTGGAATCTCATCGACGCAGTCACACCGGGGAGAGACCGTTCATATGCTCCACTTGTGGGAAGGGATTCAATCATTCATCGAATCTGCTGAGACACCAGTGAATTCACACTGAGGAGGGGCTAGTCACCTGCTCACAGTGTGGGAAGGGAGTCAGAGATTCATCCACCCTGCGGAGGGAGGGGGGGGGGGGAAGAGCAAGGGGGGGAAAGGAGCGGGGGGGAGAGCAGGGGGGGATAGAGCGGGGAAGGGGGAGCAGGGGGGGAATAGAGCGGGGGGAAAGGAGCGGGGGGGAGAGCAGGGGGGGATAGAGCGGGGGGAAAAGAGCAGAGGGGGGGAAAGGAGCAGGGGGAGAAAGTATAGAATTTGTGTTTCGGAAGTCGGATCAAAAACTGAAGAGACACAGGTTTCTCCGAAAGCCGCCTTTATTGTATCGGAGGAGAGATCGCAAGACCATGCACATCCAGCATGGGTTTGTGAGTCTCTGTCTGGCTTACAAAACAGTTTCAGTTATACACGACAGAGATACATCCACATACTTCTGTTAGCCAATAAGGGCATAGCTGTAATGTTACATTTTGATTAGATTACTTTCAAGAACAAAAGACGATAGCCACGTAAGGACATGGCTATTAAAGTTTCTGATTAGATTACTTTCAAGGACAAAAGGCCAATTGATAAGGCCCTGCCCTCTGAAGCCAGAACCACAATTACCTATCAGCAGTTTCTTTCACGTGATCATTAGTTTCGCTTGTCGCCCTCGCCTCAGGCCCTTTCCAAAACCAGTTTATCCCTCAACTGATTTCTAGTTACGCATCCCAATTTTAACCCTTTTCTCTTCTCAATCTACCTTATACACATTCTCAAAAGAGCAAGGGGGGGAAAGGAGCAGGGGGGGGGGGGGGCGGGCGGGAGAGCAAGATTGAGAGAGAGAAAGATTGAGAGAGAAAGATTGACAGAGAGAGAGAGAGAAAGATTGAGAGAGAAAGAATCCAACCCCTGTAATCACTTGTTGGTGTCTCTGCAGGTTGGATGACCGATTGAATCCCTTCCCACACACAGAGCAGGTGAACGGTCTCTCCCCGGTGTGAACTCGTTGGTGTCTCCACCGTGTGGATGACCTCCTAAACCTCTTTGTGCAGTGAGAGCAGCTAAACGGTCTCACGTCAGTGTGAATGGGTTGGTGGTTCATCAGTTCCTGAGGGCTTTTGAAGCCACTCCCACAGTCAGAGCATTTAAAGGGTCTGTCTTGGGTGTGAGTGACCTTGTGGCTCAACAGGTTGGGCAACTGAGTGAATCCCTTCCCACACACAGAGCAGATGTACGGTCTCTCTCTGGCATGAACCCGTTGGTGTGTCAACAGATTGTTAACCGAGTGAACTCTTTCCCACAGTCAGAGCAGGTGAATGGCCTCTCCCCGGTGTGAACTCGCTGGTGTACCCGCAGGCTGGATGACCTTCTAAACCTGTTTGTGCTGTGAGAGCAGCTGAACGGTCTCTCCTCACTGTGAATGCGCTGGTGGGACACCAGTTCCCCAGAGCTTTTGAAGCTACTCCCACAGTCAGAGCATTTAAAGGGTCTCTCCTGGATGTGAGTGAGATTGTGTTTCAGCAGGTTGGATAACTGACTGAATCCCTTCCCACAGACACAGCAGGTGAATGTCTCTCTCCAGTGTGACTGCGCCGATGAGTTTCCAGTGCAGATGGGAACCTGAATCCTTTCCCACAGTCCCCACATTTACACAATTTCTCCATGGTGCGGGTGTCCTTGTGACTCTCCAGGCTTGACAATCAGTTCAGTTACAACATAACATGGGTGCGGTCTCTCTGCTGCAATGTATTTTCAGGCTGTTTAACTGGTTAAAGTTCTTCCCACAGTCACTCAGGTGTGTGCATGTTTCAGTGTGTGTGTGTCTCGGTGCTTTTCCAGTCACACTGATGTTTAAAATCTCCTGAAGCAGACAGAGCAGAGAAACATTTCCATTCTAGGTTCAAATGTCAATGATATTCAGGTCCCAATGAACTGAGTGACTCTGTTAGATTTTGATGTGAAGTTTGGTTTGATATTCATCTTTAAATTTTCGCCTTCTGATATCCTGCAAAAGGAATTTACAAAATTCACCACTGTCAGCACAGGATAGAAATTCAGAACAGACAATTCCAGTTTCTATGGAACATTCTTTCCTCTCTTATTCCCCAAGAGCTGTAAATCTCCATCCCACACACTCTCCCTCCATTCTCACTCTGCTGTATCAAATATTCACCCTCCCAATTCTCCTGAAGGTGCTGATTGAGGCTGATTGACAGATCCATGCTCAATGCTTCCTGTTCTGGACACAGAGAGCTGGAAATCTCCATGCAGGCTGCCAGACAGATATATGTCTATCTGTCTGGACTAACAATGTGTGGAATATACAGACCGAATTCACTTCCTTTCCCTTCAGTTGCTGCAAGTCCCCAATTTCCCCCAGAATGAGAAAAGAAATGGAAAGGGGGAAACATTGATTTCCTCCCAGATGTTGCCCTCTTTTTAGGTCAAACCCTAATAAACCAAATAAACAAACTCAGATTAAATCAGGACAAAGTAAAAGGGGCAGCTCCCCAAAAAGGAGGGGGAACAGCCCGAACAGAAATCAAAGTACAAAGGAAACTTAAAAACATCAAATTAAAATGTGATTATTAGGGTCAATAATGCACCCCAACCCCTGCGGTGCCCAGCGGGCGCGGAAAGCGTCAACCTCGCCCGTGGACACCGCATGCTCCCTCTCCAGGGACACCTGGCCGCGAACGTAGCCGCGGTAGAGGGGAAGACAGTCAGGATGGACGGCCCCCTCGATCACCGGCTGCCTGGACCGGTAAATGGCGCGTTTCACCAGGAGCAGGTTCATGAGGAGGTCGCCATCCCAACCCTCCCCTCTCCGCACCGGGTGTCCGTAGATCAGGAGCGTGGGACTGAAGTGCAAACAAAATATCAATAAAAGGTTCTTTAGGAAAACATAAAGGGAGTGCAGCCTAAGACACACAACATAGACATGGTCCACGGACTCCACAAGGCCACAGAAAGGGCAGTCTTTGGAGCCCGTGAACCAGTGAATCCTACGGTTGTGCAGCACTGCTGCATGCATCACCCTCCACCCCAGGTCCCAGACGTAAGTGGGGGAGATCCCTCCGTAGAGGGACCTCCAGCGGGGACCTCCGCCGCCCGGCGGCAACAAGGCCCACCATGGTGTACCCGGGCGACAGGCGAGGAGGCGGTAGTGGAAGGTGTGCAGCAGCAGCCCGCACAGGAAACGCCTCCGCGCGGTAGAAAAAGGCACGGAGGACATTTCCGCGAGGCGGCTCAGGCTGTGGGGCATCTCACCCAGGGAGGGGGGTTGAGGCTTTGGGCCAATGTGGAATTCTGTCCGAGCAGGGGAATGCTCGGGCGGGGTCCCACCGCACGCCTGCGCTGCCTTGGGTTTGCGTGCAGTTTCGGGGCTGAGCACGACCGTCCTAAGGTCTAGGATGGCTTTGGCCATGCGCCGGACGGTCGTCCCCGCGCGCTCAGCCAGCACGCGGGGACTCATCCAGCCCGCTCCTCCGCCATCGAGCACGTCCCCGATTCTGGTCACCCCGGCGTCCACAGCCCTCCTCTCCGCCAGCCACCTGAAGTCACGAGAGCCGCTACTCCTGACGGGGGAGAGCTGCGTCGCGAGGCGACCTTGTTCCAGACAGTGAGGAGGTCCTGGTAAAAGATGGGCAACTCCTGCAGGGCGGTCGAAGCACGCCCCAGTTCGATATGCAGGAGCTGCACATCATAATTGAGGCCGTGCCACTGGCGGAAGAAATACGTCGCCATGGCACACCACTGTGGAGGGGGCTCAACGTAAAGGTACCTCTGCAGGGCCTGGAGGCGGAAGGTCGCTATCTGAGTGCGGAGGCACACCAGACCTTGTCCACCCTCCTCAAGCGGGAGATGCAAAACCGCAGCAGGGACCCAGTGCAGTCAATTGTCCCAGAAGAACCGCAGGAGGGTTCTCTGGATATTGGCGACAATGCCAGGGGGAGGGGTCAAAGGGACCAGCCGGTACCACAGCATGGAGGCGACCAGCTGGTTTATGACGAGAACTCGCACCCGTGAATGGTCACAAACACTCACCTCTGAAACAATTTAACTGATTTTAATATTAAAATCTCCTGCTGGAGCCTGCAGCTGGAAAGATATCAGAAGCATTGGCATCAGAAAAAAATCTCCCAGTTGAGGAAATCCCCGGGGAGCGGGGATGATGTCACTGTGCAATTGTAAGTACGCGATGAGATCACAGACAGGAACACAGAATACCTGGGATTGTGCAAACCAGTGATCACCACACATTATGGAGGATGTGAGGCTCCTTGACAGGGTGCAGAGGAGATTTATCAAAATGGTTTCAGGGATGAGGAATTATAGTTACAATGTTAGGCTGGATAACTTGGGGTTGTTCTCCTTGGAGCAAAGTAGATTGATAGAGGTGTACAAGGGTACATGGAGGTGTCAAAGTTTACATGCTCTGTTTACACGTGTACAAGCTCTGACTATGGGTCATCCAGTCTCGAAACGTTGGTTCTATTCTCTCTCCACAGATGCTGTCAGATCTGCTGAGATTTTCCAGCATTTATTGTTTTTATTTTCCTTTCTTTTTCCTTCTCTACCACCGCTCTGCCTCATCAATAAGACATTGGGACTCAGGGTTGATGCAGTTTGATGGACAAGTTGTCTCCATTCTGAACACTGGGGAACAAGCTCCTCCCACTGATTGACAACATTGCTCTCTACAAACATGGCGGCCGCACGTGCGCACTGCTGCATATTGCCCCCAATAAAGATGGCGAACGTTAACCCGGGACGAACACGAGGAGCTGCAGCCCTGCTCGGTACAAACTGGGTCCGGGAAGTTCTCTTCCGCGGTTTGCGGCTTACACAACATGCTTCCGCAGCGTTTCCACCCACCTGGACGATCCATTGCTCTCTCCGTACCGCCAATCACCGCTAACAGATTTCCGAGCCCAAAACAAAAGCCGTTTCCCATCGCCATTACTCACACTGCGCATGCTCCAGTCAAAGCTGGCCCCGCCCCTCGTTCGTTCCCATTGGCACTGTCCCCTCTTCCCATTGGTCCGTGCTGCCGTCAATCAGCCGGGCATTGTGACGGTGATTTGCTGCTTGTCCAATAATGACAGTAAGAAGATTAACAACACCAGGTTAAAGTCCAACAGGTTTATTTGGTCGCAAATGAATGACCAGGGTGAGGTTAGGGCCGGTCAAGGACAGTGGTGGGAACTTGTGTATGGAATCAGTAGAGATAGGCGAGGTGATGAATGAATACTTTTCTTCAGTGTTCACCAAGGAGAGGGGCCATGTTTTTCAGGAAGAGAAGGTGTTACAGGCTAATAGGCTGGAGGAAATAGATGTTCGGAGGGAGGATGTATTGGCAGTTTTGAATAAACTGAAGGTCGATAAGTCCCCTGGGCCTGATGAAATGTATCCTAGGATTCTTTGGGAGGCGAGGGATGAGATTGCAGAGCCTTTGGCTTTGATCTTTGGGTCCTCGCTGTCCACGGGGATGGTGCCAGAGGACTGGAGAGTGGCAAATGTTGTTCCTCTGTTTAAGAAAGGGAATAGAAATGACCCTGGTAATTATAGACCGGTTAGTCTGACTTCGGTGGTTGGTAAATTGATGGAAAAGGTCCTTAGGGATGGGATTTACGACCATTTAGAAAGATGCGGATTAATCCGGGATAGTCAGCACGGATTTGTGAAGGGCAAATCGTGCCTCACAAATTTGATAGAATTTTTTGAGGAGGTAACTAGGTGTGTTGATGAAGGTAGGGCGGTTGATGTCATATACATGGATTTTAGTAAGGCGTTTGATAAGGTCCCCCATGGTCGGCTTATGATGAAAGTAAGGAGGTGTGGGATAGAGGGAAAGTTGGCCGATTGGATAGGTAACTGGCTGTCTGATCGAAGACAGAGGGTGGTGGTGGATGGAAAATTTTCGGACTGGAGGCAGGTTGCTAGCGGAGTGCCGCAGGGATCGGTGCTTGGTCCTCTGCTCTTTGTGATTTTTATTAATGACTTAGAGGAGGGGGCTGAAGGGTGGATCAGTAAATTTGCTGATGACACCAAGATTGGTGGAGTAGTGGATGAGGTGGAGGGGTGTTGTAGGCTGCAAAGAGACATAGATAGGATGCAAAGCTGGGCTGAAAAATGGCAAATGGAGTTTAACCCTGATAAATGTGAGGTGATTCATTTTGGTGGGACTAATTTAAATGTGGATTACAGGGTCAAAGGTAGGGTTCTGAAGACTGTGGAGGAACAGAGAGATCTTGGGGTCCATATCCACAGATCTCTAAAGGTTGCCAGTCAAGTGGATAGAGCTGTGAAGAAGGCATATAGTGTGTTAGCTTTTATTAACAGGGGGTTGGAGTTTAAGAGCCGTGGGGTTATGCTGCAACTGTACAGGACCTTGGTGAGACCGCATTTGGAATATTGCGTGCAGTTCTGGTCACCTCACTATAAGAAGGATGTGGAAGCGCTGGAAAGAGTGCAGAGGAGATTTACCAGGATGCTGCCTGGTTTGGAGTGTCGGTCTTATGAGGAAAGGTTGAGGGAGCTGGGGCTGTTCTCTCTGGAGCGGAGGAGATTGAGGGGAGACTTAATAGAGGTTTATAAAATGATGAAGGGGATAGATCGAGTGAACGTTCAAAGACTATTTCCTCGGGTGGATGGAGCTATTACGAGGGGGCATAACTATAGGGTTCATGGTGGGAGATATAGGAAGGATATCAGAGGTAGGTTCTTCACGCAGAGAGTGGTTGGGGTGTGGAATGGACTGCCTGCAGTGATAGTGGAGTCAGACACTTTAGGAACATTTAAGCGGTTATTGGATAGGCACATGGAGCACACCAGGATGGTAGGGAGTGGGATAGCTTGATCTTGGTTTCAGATGAAGGTCGGCACAACATCGTGGGCCGAAGGGCCTGTTCTGTGCTGTACTGTTCTATGTTCAAACGTCACACAAGCTTTCGGAGCCTCAAGCTCCTTCTTCAGGTGAGTGGGAATTCTGTTCACAAACAGGGCATATAAAGACATAGACTCAATTTACAGAATAATGGTTGGAATGTGAATCCTTGCAGCTAATCAAGTCTTAAAGGTACAAACAATGTGAGTGGAGAGCTTCCACTCTAAACACGTTAAAGAAGCCATCCCCTACGGACACGCCCTCCGTATACACAGGATCTGCTTGGGTGAGGAGGATCGCAACAGACACCTCCAGATGCTGAAAGATGCCCTCATAAGAACAGGATATAGCGCTCAACTCATCGATCGACAGTTCCGACGCGCCACAGCGAAAAACCGCACCGACCTCCTCAGAAGACAAACACGGGACAAGGTGGACAGAGTACCCTTCGTCGTCCAGTACTTCATCGGAGCGGAGAAGCTACGGCATCTCCTCTGGAGCCTTCAACATGTCATTGATGAAGATGAACATCTCGCCAAGGCCATCCCCACACCCCCACTTCTTGCCTTCAAACAACCGCACAACCTCAAACAGACCATTGTCCGCAGCAAACTACCCAGCCTTCAGGAGAACAGTGACCACGACACCACACAACCCTGCCACAGCAACCTCTGCAACACGTGCCGGATCATCGACACGGATGCCATCATCTCACGTGAGAACACCATCCACCAGGTACACGGTACATACTCTTGCAACTCGGCCAAAGTTGTCTACCTGATACGCTGCAGGAAAGGATGTCCCGAGGCATGGTACATTGGGGAAACCATGCAGACGCTGTGACAACGGATGAATGAATACCACTCGACAATCACCAGGCAAGACTGTTCTCTTCCTGTTGGGGAGCACTTGAGCGGTCACGGGCATTCGGCCTCTGATATTCGGGTAAGCGTTCTCCAAGGCGGCCTTCACGCCACACGACGGCGCAGAGTCGCTGAGCAGAAACTGATAGCCAAGTTCTGCACACATGAGGACGGCCTCAACCGGGATATTGGGTTCATGTCACACTATCTGTAATCCCCACAACTTGCCTGGACTTGCAGAGTCTCACTGGCTGTCCTGTCTGGACAGTGGGGCGGCGCGGTAGCACAGTGGTTAGCACTGCTGCTTTACAGCTCCAGGGACCTGGGTTCGATTCCCGGCTTGGGTCACTGTCTGTGTGGAGTTTGCACGTTCTCCTCGTGTCTGCGTGAGTTTCCTCCGGGTGCTCCGGTTTCCTCCCACAGTCCAAAGATGTGCGGGTTAGGTTGATTGGCCATGCTAAAATTCCCCTTCGTGTCCTGAGATGCGTAGGTTAGAGGGATTAGTGGGTAAATATGTAGGGATATGGGGGTAGGGCCTGGGTGGGATTGTGGTCGGTGCCGACTCGATGGGCCGAATGGCCTTTTTCTGTGCTGTAGGGTTTCTATGATTCTATGAGTCTATGAATATACATCTCTTTAGCCTGTCTTGATGCTGTCTCCACTCACATTGTTTGTACCTTTAAGACTTGATTAGCTGTAAGTATTTGCATTCCAACCATTATTCTGTTAATTGAGTTTGTGTCTTTATATGCCCTGTTTGTGAACAGAATTCCCACTCACCTGAAGAAGGAGCTTAAGACTCTGAAAGCTTGTGGCTTTTGCTACCAAATAAACCTGTTGGACTTTAACCTGGTGTTGTTAAACTTCTTACTGTGTTTACCCCAGTCCAACGCCGGCATCTCCACATTAGTAATAACAATGACAGAGTCTCAGTGTAACAATGACACACACAGGCTCCAATACAATCAGAGTGGAGATGGGGCACAGAGACAACACAGCAAAGCACTGACTTACTCTGAGTGTAACAATGACACACACAGGCTCCAATACAATCAGAGTGGGGATGGAGCATAGAGACAACACAGCAAAGCACTGACTTGCTCTGAGTGTAACAAATACAATGTTTGTTAAAATATTTAGAGTCACGTTGCAGTATGTTAGTGAACACAGCATTAGATCCAATGTAATGGTAACACAATCAGTATCTCGTGCACCATAACCAAAGTTTAGGTTTCATTTGATAGTGTGAGTGAGTCGTGGTCTATTAGTATGATGTATTTAAATTCCGATGTGTGTTACTCTGCCACTGTCAGTATCAGACAATAACCTGTCTGTTATTCCAATTCTGCTGTATTTTACAACTGCAGTTTCAGTGTCTCTGAGGTCATTTTAACTGCAGATAATCTGACATTAAGGGAGACAAGAGGCCCAACAAACATTTGATTATAATAGGAGGACAAAGTGCAAGGGAACAATGATATTTTAAGGTGTCTGTGTTATGGTGAGTGTCACTGGGAGGTGAGTGATAAAATACAAGTGGAAACATCATGACAGAGACATGCGACTGACTCGGCCTGACTGAGAGCTGTTATACTCGAGGCGAGAATAATGAGGACATGGGGAACTCCTGAGATTTCTGATATCTGAGGTGTATCTGTTAGAGGAACTGAAAATAATCAGTTCCTCCTCATGGTCATCTCCAGTTCTCAAGTTACACAGACACACAGGAAAGAGATCTGACAGCTCATCAAACCCAATATTTTAATCTTCTGTTTGAGACACATTATAATCGAAAAGATCAAATATTAAAACCTGAGGAGAGATACATTCAGAATGTCACAAGGATGAGTGAACTGTCTAATTAATCCCATTCACCATAACTTTGCCAATTTATCCTCTGCAAGTATTTATCCAATTCCCTTTGAAAGCTACTATCAAACTTGCTTCTAGCACCTGTCAGTTTGTGCATTCCAGATCATATCAAGTTATTGTGTAACAAATTCTCCTTATCACCCCCTCCAGTTCTGTTGTCAATTATATTAAATCTCTGTATCCTCTGCTTACAGACCCTCCTGCACCGAGGAAATCGATTCTCTCCATCGACAGACCCTCCTGCTCCTGGGAGATAATTTCTCTCCATTGACACTATCATAAATTATTTGTCATTTTAAACTCCTCTATTAAATCTCCCCATTACATTCCCTAATCTAAGGTGGATAACCCATGTTTCTCCTGCCCTGAAGAATTATATGGACTCAAAATGTTAACTCTGAACAGATGCCGCCGGACCTGCCGGGTTTTTCTGCTTTTCTCCCTGTCATTCCTTCTATAATCAATCAGAAACTCTTCATGATTTTGAACATCTTGATCAAATAGGAACACACAGAGCGTGAGAGAGGTACAGAGGGAGAGACAGAAAGACTAAGAGAAAAATTGAGAAAGATTTTAAAAAGCAGAAAGATGAGGTGGTCAAAGATAAAAGCTGAGAAACAGAGGAAACAAGCAATACAGAGAGAATGATCTAGAATATAAGGGAGCAGGCTATCAGTTCCCAGCTATGGGGAGCAGAGTCGGCATCTCCACGGTAGAGCAGAGGGGACTCAGTGGGTGGCACGATAGCACAGTGGTTAGCACTGCTGCTTCACAGCTCCAGGAACCTGGGCTCGATTCCCGGCTCGGGTCACTGTCTGTGTGGAGTTTGCACATTCTCCTCGTGTCTGCGTGGGTTTCCTCTGGGTGCTCTGGTTTCCTCCCACAGTCCAAAGATGTGTGGGTTAGGCTGATTGGCCATGCTAAATTTGCCCCTTAGTTTTCTGAGAAGTGTAGGTTAGAGGGATTAGCGGGTAAAAATATGGAGGGATATGGGGGTAGGGCCTGGGTGGGATTGTGGTCGGTGCAGACTCGATGGGCCGAATGGCCTCTTTCTGCACTGTAGGGTTTCTATGATTCAGTAACTGATCCAAAGACACAGCTGGCTATATCTGCGAATGGAAACTCTGAACAGAAATAACTGACTCATTTGTAAATGTCACCACAATGTGACCTGTGTGACTCTGCCCTGACTCTGTGGACAGATATCGGCCGCATTGACAGATGTTCTCAACAGATTGTTGTGCCTGGATTTATTTTCTGCTCAGAAGCGAGATGTGAGGTTTGGAACCGGCAGCAGAGAAACAGGAAGTTGTGTTACCTGAGAATGAAACAGCCGGCATCAGTTTGATGTTATAACTGTGAACAGTCTTCCTGCCTGTGAGGGTGAACTCACTCTGACAGCATCAAGAACAACCACACAGATTGCTACTGGTCTCAGCATTACATTCACCTCCATTCCCATTTTAAACAATAAAGAAAGGAGATTATTTGGATTTTTAACACATTCACTGAATTGGGAGATGGACTGAGGGTCATCACTGGGAGAAATGAGGAGGGATTAGAGAACAAATGAGTTTTCCCAAAGAGGTTTATTAGAAAAGAGGAGATTTAAAGTGAGTCAGGGCCTGTCAGAGGAAGTGGGAGAGAGAAACAGAGAGGATTGAATCTCCATCAATTAGATGTTTTCTCAGACAGCAAAGAGAGATGAAGTGTGTTTGTGCTTTTTCAGAGAGAGATAACGAGAGAGAGAAAACAATGAATAAGTTTAAGCATTATCTGAAATAGGAAGGTTAAATGAGTGAGTGTTTGAAAGAACGATAGAGAGACATTAAGTGACGAAGACAGTTTCTGAGAGGAGAGAGGTTAAGTGAAAATGAGAGAGGAGTGAGGTTAGAGTGTAAGAGAGGTGGAAGGTGAGGTAAGTGTGAGTGAATGCCTGGAGAGAGAGAGAGACGTTCAGTGAGTGTTAGAGAGATGAGAGATGTTGAGCGATTGAGTTTCTGAGAGAGAGGAGATGTTGAGTGAGTGAATGTCTGAAAGAGAGGAGAGGAGGTTCACACACCCAGGGATCACTGAGAATAATCAAAATAAGGAGATCACCCAGAAAACTACCAACAGGAAACTTCAGCTGAACACATCACTCATTCTGAAATGGTCAGTCAGGGCTCTGATGCTGCTCAGCTTCTCTCTGTTCTGTTTATAATGGTTAAAGGCTGATAGGAGTGAGGTTTATTTAGAAGGATAGTGTATGGGAAGCACACAACAAAACTGAGAATTCTTGGACACACACTGCAGCTCCTTCTCTATCTGGGAATCAAATTGTTGTCTCATTGTCCCAGCAGTTAACAGGGTCCTTTGAACTTCTCCAGCTGCTACTTTAATGCAGACTTCAACCAATTTATTTGAAGCCAGTTTCTGTTCAATAAACCAGGACTGACACACACACACATTAAAATGTTTTAGACTTTTTTTCATTTTTAGTCTGGAAACCTAAACCTGCCGTTTCACTCTCAGTCAGGAATAGATCCCAGTTTTACACCAATCTTTGACAGCATGTTTCCAGCATTCACCGTTGTTCTTCCTGACTCTAAACACAGTTGTAAAGGACCTTCTTTTCCGTGTCTAGGAGCTCGGAACCATGGAAAAGAGCGACTGGGACACATTTTTTTCACACCTCAGGATTCACCCACACAGGGACTTTGCTGTCAGTGAAAAGTGACGAAAAAGACCAAAGTGCTGTTTGTCCCTCTCGGCGAGACCCTGAAGGACTGGGTCAAGAATGAAGTTCTGTTCCTACTGTATGATCCTCCCTCAGATTGCCCTTTCTGAGCTCCAGCCTGGTGACGTTAAACACTCAAATGGAAAAGACAAAAATCTACAACAATGATTCAATCAAATGTCTATTTCACATTTATTCAGAATATCAAATCTCAACAGAAGAAAAAAGTCAGAGTGAACATGATTCAGACCTGGATATGATTAACAGCATCGATAAGTGTAGAATCCAAACCTTGCAGTCCCTTGTGAACTCGCCGGTGTGTTAGCAGGTGGGATGACTGAATAAATCCCTTTCCACAGACATTACAGGTGAACGGCCTCTCCCCAGTGTGAACTCGCTGGTGTTTCAGAAGATAAGATAAATGAGAAAATCCCTTCCCACAAACAGAGCAGGTAAATGGCCTCTCCTCACTGTGAACTCTCTGGTGTGTCAGCAGGTTGGATGACTGACTGAATCCCTTCCCACACGTGGAGCAGGTGAACGGCCTCTCCCCAGTGTGAACTCGCTGGTGTGTCAGGAGATTGTATGAACGGGTGAATCCCTTCCCACACACGGAGCAAGTGAATGGCCTCTCCTCACTGTGAACCTGCTGGTGTGTCAGGAGATTGTATGAACGGGTGAATCCCTTCCCACATTCAGAGCAGGTGAATAGTCGATCCCCTGTGTGGAGCTGCTGGTGTATCAGAAGGTTGGATGAATTAATGAATCCCTTCCCACAGTCTGAGCAGGTGAAGGGCCTCTCCCCAGTGTGAATTCTCTGGTGGTTCAGTAGGGCAGATGGGCGGCTGAATCCCTTCCCACACACACACAGCAGGTGAATGGCCTCTCCCCAGTGTGAGCATATTGGTGCGTCAGCAGATCTTTTTTACTTTTAAAGCTCTTCTCACAGTGGGAACAATTAAAAAGTTTGTTATCAGAGCGAACAAGTTGATGTGTCTGCAAGTGGGATGACTGAATGAATTCTTTCCCACACACAGAGAGGTGAACGGTCTCTCCCCAGTGTGAATACGTTGGTGTGTCAGCAGATCCTTTTTGCATTTAAAACTCTTCTCACAGTCAGAACATGTAAACAGTTTCTCATCAGTGTGAACAAGTTGGTGTGTCACAATGTGGGATAAGCGAGTGAATCCCTTCCCACACACAGGGCAGGTGAACGGCCTCTCCCCAGTGTGAACCCATTGGTGAATCAGAAGATTGTATGAATGGGTGAATCCCTTCCCACAAACAGAGCAGGTGAACGGTCTCTCCCCAGTGTGACTGCGCCGATGAACTTCCAATTGTGATGGGAAACCGAATCCCTTCCCACAATCCACACATTCCCACGGTTTCTCCATGGTGCTGGTGTCCTTGTGCTTCTGCAAGTTGGATGATCAGTTAAAGCCTGGTCCACACACACAACATACATATAGTTTCACCCTGCTGTGAAAAGTGTGATGTATTTCCAGGCTGTGTAACTGGTTAAAGTTCTTTCCACAGTCAGTTCACTGGAACACTCTCACTCGGGTGTGTGTTTGTCCCGCTGCTTTTCCGATCACACTGATGTTAAATTTCTTTGCCCACAGGCAGAACAGACAAATATTTCTCCTTCCACATTCAAAGGCCGATGATATTCAGCTCCGAATGAACAAAATGACTTTGCCAGTCATGATGTTCGGTTTGAGTTTTCTGTCTGCCAATCCTCCACTTCCAATATCCTGTAAAAAAAATTTGGAAAAGTCATCAGCGTCAGTCCAGGATAGAAATTCTGAACAGACAATTCTAGTTTCTCTGGGACATTTTTTCCTCTCTTGTTCCCCAAAATCTGTAAATCCCTGTCCCACACACTCTCCCTCCTCCCTGGGCTGAAATCCAAACCCATCTCACCATCTCTTTTCTCCACTCCCAGTTTTCTCCCTCCCTCTCCTCTGTCTGGGTTCAGTTCTCCAGCTGCTGTCTGCAGACTGACAATAAAACCAATGGGTCTTACTGGGGGTGTTGGGGCCTCCAGCGGGTGTTTGTGAATCCTCCCCGCCCACCTCCCAGGGTTTCCTTCCTTCCCAGAGATCAGAGTCCTCATTGATTTGAGGCCAAAGTGTAACCTCTTATTTATTGTCCCCCTCCCCCATCCTCTGATGTGAACCATCCTCCAGTGGCTGAGCCAGGATGGGGCCGTTAACCTGGGCCTGTTCACGGGAGGGAGGGAGGGAGAAGCCCCGCAGCTGCAAACCAGGGAGCTGACTATGATTCTGAAGGGTTTGCGGATCCACAAAGTGTTTCCAAATCCTCCCAGCCACCGCCTAACGCTGACTCCGCTTCTCCGGGACAAACAAGCGCCAAGGACAGCAATGACACTGCGCATGCTCAACATCACAATGCCCGGGGACTGATTGACGGCAGCTCCGGACCAATAGGAAGAGGGGGCGGGGCTGGAGGACCGAGCGGGAGCGGCTGGTCCTCCAACCAATCGGAGTGAATGAGGGGCGGGTCCTGACGCATGCGCAGTGCGGGTAATGGCGACGGACAGACCGACGGTTTTAACCTGGAAGCGAGATCAATCCGAGGTAGAGGGCGGCGTGCGGGGAATGATAAAGTGGCGGGTGGGTGGAGAGGCTTTGTAAATATGTTGTTCAAACCCAAACCCGGAAATGAACTTCCCGGTCCCCCCCTTTGTCCCAAATGGAGCGGCAGCTTGTCGTGTTAGACCCGGGCTGACTGCCGCCTGTGGTAAACCACTGTTAAGCTTATTGCCTGTCTTCTTAAGAGCCTTCTAATTACAGGCATGCTTAGTCTTAAAAATCCACTCCAGAAATGTTGTTGTGAAGTTTACAAGAACATCCGGCTATCCACAGCAAGAAGTTTGCACAAACTTTCATGAGGTTGTAAAATCTTAAACCCAATTTCACCGATAACTGATTCATGGCTCACATTATTTTGCACCTTGTCAGATACACACCAACGTGCATCAACAAACATTGCCTGTGTGTGTGTGTTTGTGTGTGGCATGTCTGGGCATGCCCCTGCCAGCCCTGCATGAGACTCCTCCCCCCCCCCCCCCGGTCCAGGTATGAAGGTGACTGCTCCCCACCCTCCTGCCTCAGTTGCTGGACCAGTTCATCAGCATGGGTGTGTGCTCCAAGTCTTTTGCGAATAAAAGCCGATTTGTTCTTGCAAACAAACTCGTCTTTACTTGATTGATAGATAGTGCATCACCGCCATTGAGGCTGCATGTGGGAGGCCGGCAGGGATTGTGATCGGAGAGTGATGTCACAATGGAATGGGTGAGGGTGTGACGTCACAATGGAATGTGTGAGGGTGTGACGTCACAATGGAATGGGTGAGAGTGTGACGTCACAATGGAATGGGTCAGAGTGTGACGTCACAATGGAATGGGTGAGGGTGTGACGTCACAATGGAATGGGTCGCAGTGTGAGGTCACAATGGAATGGGTGAGAGTGTGAGGTCACAATGGAATGGGTGAGGGTTCCAAATTCGCCCGACTTCGGTCATTGCCAAGATTTCCGAGTCCATTATTAAAGCTGAGATCGCAGAGTACTTGGAAGTGCAGGATAAAGTAGGACTGAGTCAGCACGGCTTTGTCAAGGGGAGGTCATGTCTGACAAATCTGTTAGAGTTCTTTGAGGAGCTTTTGATTTGATTTATTATTGTCACATGTATTAACATACAGTGAAAAGTGTTGTTTCTTGCGCGCTATACAGAGAAAACATACCATTCATAGAGAAGGAAATGAGAGAGTGCAGATTGGAGTGTTACAGTCAGAGTGAGAGTGTAGAGAAAGATCAACTGAATGCAAGGTAAGTCCATTCAAAAGACTGACAGCAGCAGAGAAGAAGCTATTCTTGAGTCGGTGGTACGTGACTTCAGACTTTTGTATCTTTATCCCGAGGGAAGAAGGTGGAAGAGAGAATGTCTGGGGTGCTTGGGGTCCTTAATTATGCTGGCTGCTTTGCCGAGGCAGCGGGAAGTGTAGACAGAGTCAATGGATGGGAGGCTGGTTCGCATGATGGATTGGGCTACATTCACAACCTTTTGTAGATCCTTGCAGTCTTGGGCAGAGCAGGAGCCATACCAAGCTGTGCTACAACCAGAAAGAATGCTTTCTATGATGCATTTGTAAAGGTTGGTGAGAGTCGTAGCTGACATGCCAAATTTCCTTAGTCTTCTGAGAAAGTAGAGACGTTGGTGAGCTTTCTTAACAAGAGTGTCGACATGGGGAGACCAGGACAGGTTTTTGGTGATCTGGATACCTAAAAACCTGAAGCTCTCGACCCTTTCTACTTCGTCCCCATTGATGTCAACATGGGCATGTTCTTCTTTATGCTTCCTGAAGTCGATGACAATCTCCTTTGTTTTGTTGACATTGAGGGAGGGATTATTGTTGCCGCACCAGTTCACCAGGTTCTCTATCTGATTCCTGTACTCTGTCTCATCATTGTTTGAAATCCGACCCAGTGCTGTGGCGTCGTCAGCAAACCTGAAAATCGAATTGGAGGGAAATTTAGCCGCACAGTCATAGGTGTAGAAGGAGTATGTTAGGGGGCTGAGAACACAGCCTCGTGGTGCACCGGTGTTGAGGATGATCGTGGAGGAGGTGTTGTTGCCTATCCTTACTGTTTGTGGTCTGTGAGTTAGGAAGTTCAGGATCCAGTTGCAGAGGGAGGTGCCGAGACCCAGGTCACGGAGTTTGGAGATGAGTTTCGTGGGAAGAAGAGTGTTGAAGGCTGAGCTGTAGTCAACAAATAGGAGTCTGACATTGGTGTCCTTGTAATCTACGTGTTGCAGGGTTGAGTACAGGGCCAGGGAAATGGCGTCTGCTGTGGACCTGTTGTGGCGGTAGGCAAACTGTAGTGGATCCAGATTGTCCGGGAGGCTGGAATTGATTTGTGCCATGACTGACCTTTCGAAGCACTTCATAATGATGAATATCAGAGCCACCGGCCGATCGTCATTAAGGCACGCTGCTTGGTTTTTCTCAGGTACCGGGATGAAGGTAGTCTTCTTGAAGCAGATAGGGACCTCAGATTGTTGTAAAGAGAGGTTGAAGATGTCTGTGAATACCTCTGCCAGCTGATCCACGCAGGATCTGAATGCACGTCCGGATATCCCATCCGGGCCAGTTGCTTTCTGTGGGTTGACCTTCAAGAAAGCTGCTCTGACATCTGCAATGGAGACCCCAGATACAGGTTCATCCAGGGCTTCGAGGGGGAGAGCATGCTCTCGCTGACCTCTTGCTCAAAACGAATGCATTGAGCTCATCAGGGAGAGGAGCGTTGGAGCCGGCGATTTTACATGCCTTCATCTTGTAGCCTGTTATGTCTTGCAGACCTTGCCATAGTCAGCGGGGGTTGGTGTGGCTAGCCTGGGACTCTAGCTTGGTCCGGTATTGTCTTTTGGCACCTTTGATGGCACTCCTTAGATCATATCTGGTAACAAAGAAGTTAGATAAAGGAGAACTAGTGGATCTGATTCATTTAGATTTCCAGAAGGCCTTTGACAAGGTGCTGCAGAGGAAACTGTTAAATAAGTTAAGTGCCCATGGTGTTAAGGGTAAGATCCTGGCATGGATAGAGGATTGGCTGGCAGAAGGCAGAGAGTAGGGATAAAGTGGTCTTTCTCAGGATGGCAGCTGGTGACCAGTGGTGTGCCTCAGGGGTCAGTGCTGGGACCACAACTTTTCACAATATACATTAACGATTTGGAGGAAGGAACTGAAGGCACTGTTGCTAAGTTTGCAGATGATACAAAGATATGTAGAGGGAGAGGTAGTAGGGGGGCTGCAGAAGGACTTGGGACAGGTTAGGAGAGTGGGCAAAGAAGTGGCAGATGGAATACAATGTGGAAAAGTGTGAGGTTCTGCACTTTGGAAGGAGGAATGGAGACAACAAGTATTTTCTAAATGGGGAAATGCTGAGGAAATCAGAAACACAAAGGGACTTGGAAGTCATTGTTCAAGATTCTCTTAAAGTTAACGTGCAGGTTCAGTCGGCAGTTAGGAAGGCAAATGCAATGTTCTCATTCATGTCGATAGGCCTAGAATACAAGAGCAGGGATATATTTCTGAGGCTGCATAAGGCTCTGGTCAGCCCCCATTTGGACTATTGTGAGCAGTTTTGGTCCCCATATCTAAGGAAGGATGTGCTGGCTTTGGAAAAGGTCCAGAGGAGGTTCACAAGAATGATCCCTGGAATGAAGAGCTTGTCCTATGAGGAACAGTTGAGGACTCTGGGTCTGTACTCATCGGAGTTTATAAGGATGAGGGGGGATCTTATTGAAACTTACAGGATACTGCGAGGCCTGGATAGAGTGGATGTGGAGAGAATGTTTCCACTAGTAGGAACAGCTAGAAATAGAGGGCACAACCTCAGACTAAAGGGCCGATCCTTTAAAACAGAGAGGAGGAGGAATTTCTTCAGCCAGAGAGTGGTGAATCTGTGGAACTCTTTGCTGCAGAAGGCTGTGGAGGTCAGGACATTGAGTGTCTTTAAGACAGAGATAGATAGGTTCTTGATTAATGAGGGGATCAGGGGTTATGGGGAAAAGGCAGGAGAATGGGGATGAGAAAAATATCAGCCATGATTGAATGGCGGAGCAGACTCGATGGGCCGAGTGGCCTAATTCTGTTACTGTGTCTTATGGTCTAATGAGTTGAGACTGGGGTGGCGTCGGACGATGTCACTGAGGTGGAAATAGGCAGTCTTGATGATGATGTGGCTGGAAGCTCATCCTGGAGTGAAATATTTCACCATGGTTGTGAACAGCCTGGTTCCGGCTCCGACAGGGAGTGGAGTTTGTCGTGGGGACTGAAGACAATGGGTTCAGACTTCCCAGTATTTATATGGGTGAAACTTCTGTTCTCTTAGTCCTGGATGTCAGACAAGTCAGGATGGTGTGTGGGTTGGAGGGGAACTTGGAGCTGATGGTGCTAACCACTGTGCCACCGTGCCGCAGAATGCTAAATGGAATGAGAGAGAGAGAGTGTATGTGTGAGGGGCGTGGGTGGAGATTTAAAGAATGTTCCATAGAAACTACAATTGTCTGTTTTGAATTTCTATCATGTGCTGACAGTGATGATTTTTGTAAACTGCTTTCAGTGGATATTGGAAGGAGAGGTTTTGACTGGAAAAGCACTGAGATTCTCACACCCGTATCAGAGTGTTCCAGTGCACTGATTGTGGAGAGACACAAGGACTCAGACACCATGGAGAAACCATGGAAATGTGGAGACTGTGGGAAGGGATTCAGAGCCCCATCTGGGGTGGAATCTCATCGACGCAGTCACACCGGGGAGAGACCGTTCATATGCTCCACTTGTGGGAAGGGAACCAATCATTCATCGAATCTGCTGAGAGAGAGAGAAAGATTGAGAGAGAAAGAATCCAACCCCTGCAATCACTTGTGAACTTGTTGGTGTCGCTGCAGGTTGGATGACCGATTGAATCCATTTCCCACACACGGAGCAGGTGAACGGTCTGTCCCCGGTGTGAACTCGCTGGTGTCTCTGCCACGTGGATGACCTCCTAAACCTCTTTGTGCAGTGAGAGCAGCTAACCAGTCTCTCGTCAGTGTGAATGGGTTGGTGGACCATCAGTTCTCGAGAGCTTTTGAAGCTACTCCCACAGTCAGAGCATTTAAAGGGTCTGTCTTGGGTGTGAGTGACCTTGTGGCTCAACAGGTTGGGCAACTGAGTGAATCCCTTCCCACACACACAGCAGGTGAACGGTCTCTCCCCGGTGTGAATGCGCTGGTCGGTCAGCAGATTGTTTAACCGAGTGAATCCTTTCCCACACACAGAGCAGGTGAATGGCCTCTCCCCAGTGTGAACTCCCTGGTGTGTTTGTAAATGGGATAACTGAGTGAATCTCTTCCCACACACACAGCAGGTGAATGGTCTCTCTCCAGTGTGACTGCGCCGATGAGTTTCCAGTGCAGATGGGAACCTGAATCCTTTCCCACAGTCCCCACATTTACACAATTTCTCCATGGTGCGGGTGTCCTTGTGACTCTCCAGGCTTGACAATTAGTTCAGTTACAACATAACATGGGTGCAGTCTCTCTGCTGCAATGTATTTTCAGGCTGTTTAACTGGTTAAAGTTCTTTCCACAGTCACTCAGGTGTGTGCATGTTTCAGTGTGTGTGTCTCGGTGCTTTTCCAGTCACACTGATGTTTAAAATCTCCTGAAGCAGACAGAGCAGAGAAACATTTCCATTCCAGATTCAAAGCTCGATGATATTCAGGTCCCAATGAACTGAGTGACTATGTTAGATTTTGATGAGAGGTTTGGTTTGATATTCGTCTTTAAATCTTCACCTTCTGATATCCTGCAAAAGGAATTTACAAAATTCATCAGTGTCAGTACAGGACAGAAATTCAGAACAGACAGTTCCAGTTTCTATGGAGCATTCTTTCCTCTCTCATTCTCCAAAAGCTGTAAATCTCCATCCCACACACTCTCCCTCCATTCTCACTCTGCTGTATCTAATATTCACCCTCCCAATTCTCCTGAAGGTACTGATTGAGGCTGATTGACAGATCCATGCTCACTGCTTCCTGTCCACCACACACAAATCATAAGAAACAGGAGCTGCGGTTGGCCATTCAGCCCATCGAACTGCCTCAACCATTCATTGAGAATTGGCTGATCTACCGCAGCATCATTTCCCACGCTATCCCCCCAATAGAGAGAGAATAGAGCCAATGTTTCGAGTCTGGAGGGAGGAAAGAATGTTCCATAGAAATTAGAATTGTCTGTTCTGAATTTCTATCCTGCACTGACACTGATGACCTCTGCAAACTTGTTTTACAGGAAATTGAAAGAGGAATCACAGACCGAAATCTCAGACGTTGTGTCTAGATCTGACAGAGTCATATTCCTCGGGACCTGAATATCATCGGCCTTTAAATCAAGGAGAAATGGTTGTCCGGTCTGGTGACTTGAAAAGATTTCAAACATCAGTGTGACTGGAAAAGTGCCAACACGCTGCAACACTGGAGTGAGTGTGTTCTAGTGCATTGACTCAAGAGCTTTAACCAGTTACACAGCAATAAATATCACACCATTCACAGCGGGGGTGGGGGGACTGTTCTGTGTGTGGACGAGTGTTCAACTGAAGAGAAAGGAAAGAACACCTGCACCATGGAGAAACCATGGAAATGTGGGGACTGTGGGAAGAGATACAGAGCCCCATCAGAGCTGGAAGATCATCGGCACAGCCACACTGGGGAGAGACCATTTACTTGCTCTCAGTGTGGGGAGGGATTCACTCGGGTATCCCAGCTGCAGAGACACCAGCGAGCTCACACTGGGGAGAGGCCCTTCACTTGCTCTCAGTGTGGGAAGGGATTCACTCGGTCATCCAGCCTGCAGGCACACCAGCGAGTTCACACTGGGGAGAGACCGTTCACCTGCTCTCAGTGTGAGAAGGGGTTCAGTCAATTGGCTAACCTGCAGAGACACCAGCGAGTTCACACTGGGGAGAGGCCGTTCACCTGCTCTCAGTGTGAGAAAGGGTTCAGTCATTTAGCTAACCTGCAGAGACACCAGCGAGTTCACACAGGGGAGAGACCTTTCACCTGCTTTCAGTGTGGGAAGGGATTCACTGATTTATCCACCCTGCGGAGACACCAGCGAGTTCACACTGGGGAGTGGCCGTTCACCTGCTCTATGTGTGGGAAGGGGTTCAGTCAATTAGCTGAGCTGCAGACGCACCAGCGAGTTCACACTGGGGAGAGACCATTCACCTGCTCTCAGTGTGAGAAGGGGTTCACTGATTTATTCACCCTGCGGACTCACCAGCGAGTTCACACTGGGGAGTGGCCGTTCACCTGCTCTGAGTGTGAGAAGGGGTTCAGTCAATTATCTAACCTGCAGAAGCACCAGCGAATTCACACTGGGGAGAGACCGTTCACCTGCTCTCATTGTGGGAAGGGATTCACTGATTTATCCACTCTGCGGAGACACCAGCGAGTTCACACTGGGGAGTGGCCTTTCACCTGCTCTATGTGTGGGAAGGGGTTCAGTCAATTAGCTAAGCTGGAGACCCACCAGCGAATTCACACTGGGGAGAGACCGTTCACCTGCTCTCAGTGTGGGAAGGGATTCACTGATTTATTCACCCTGCGGACTCACCAGCGAGTTCACACTGGGGAGTGGCCGTTCACCTGCTCTCAGTGTGAGAAGGGGTTCAGTCAATTATCTAACCTGCAGAAGCACCAGCGAGTTCACACTGGGGAGAGACCGTTCACCTGCTCTCAGTGCAGGAAGGGGTTCAGTCAATTATCTAACCTGCAGACGCACCAGCGCCTTCATACTGGGGAGAGACCGTTCACCTGCTCTCAGTGTGGGAAGGGGTTCAGTCAATTATCCACCCTGCGGACACACCAGCGAGTTCACACTGGGGAGAGACCATTCACCTGCTCTCAGTGTGGGAAGGGTTTCAGAGTTTCATCCGCCCTGCTGAGACACCAAAATGCTCATGAGTGATTCCAGGGGTTGGATTCTGCTGTTATTGTTTCTGCTCTCAATTACATCCAGGACTGCATTTTGTTCATTCTCACAGTTGGTCAATGGGGAGGGTCGGAGGGTTTCTTTCTGCTGGACTGGCCGGTCTCATGACTTTGCCTCCAGTGGGCTGATGCTCTTTGAGTCTTGTTGCGAATACCTGGTTTCAGATTTCACACGGATCACAGAGTGACAGGGTGTTAGGAAGTTCAGAGATTTTTAGTCAGCATTTCTGTTTGAAACTCCCCCAGATGCCCATCCAATTTCCTTTGTAATTGTTTATTGTCTCCACTTCCTCCACCCTCGTAGGCAGCAAGTTCCAGGTCATTACCATTCACTGCATCAAAATATTCTTCCTCACATCCCCCCTTCCTCTCTGACCCAAAACCATAAATCTGTGTCCCCCTCGTCCTTCTCTCGTCAGCTAATGGGAACAGCTTTTCTTTGTCCATCTTATCTAAACCTGTCAGAATCTTGTCCACCTCTATCAAATCTACCCTCAACCTCCTTGCTCCAAGGGGAACAACCCCAACCTGACATTGACAATAAAGAACAAACTAACAGAATATGTTAATACCTGAAATCAAATGGGAATGTTTAATTTCTGTTTTAAAGAAATCATGAATATATTGTCCCGTACAATAAAGGGATTTGAATAACTCAGCTTGAGTGCAGTTGAATGAAATGTCTCAATCGCGTATCCACCCACAGTCGAGAGGAAGTGTGGAATGTGTAGCTGGAAATCCCTCCCTAACAGCACTGTGGGTGTACTTACACCTTCGGCATTATAGCAGTTCAGGAAGGCAGTGTTGGCGCTGATCGTGGCCGAGGCAGCTACATACAGCCACATATTCTGTTATAACTGAAGGACTGCAGATTAAATGTGCGGCATTATGGGACTGGACTATCTTGACCACATTCCTGTGACTGCTCAGTTTCTGCAATCATGAACCATTAAAGCTGCTTAGCAGGGTCCTGACAGAGGACCTGGTGAGAATATTTACTCAGAATGAGTTAGAATGAAACTTATTCCAGGACCGGCTGGTGTTCAGTGGCTGAGATTCCCGAATCTGTAAAAAGGGGGTCTGACCAGTGGTAGGTAGTCCGGTAAGAAGCGTTCTCATGCATTATTTAAATTATTTTATCATGAAGTTGTGATCAGAACTGTGAGGGACTTGTAACCCAATAGTTGTTGAATTGACGGTAAACTCCAAGTAGCACTGGACTGAAAAGGGGGTCTGACCAAGAAGTGAAGTGATCTCAGGCATTGTTTAAATTACATCATCATTGGCCAACTTCCCCTTTGTGATGTCACAATGGAGTCCTGCCTGAATCAGCCAATAGGAATCACTCTGCTCCGCGGTGACGTCTCTGGGTTCCAGTGCGCAGGCCGGGGCGCGCGGACCCGGGAGCCCCGCCCCCACCCATTGTTCCCCTCCCCCTGCACCACATCGAGCCAAGGTTTCCAGGCAACCGGCTGGCGGCTCCGGACAGAGCGAGAAGCCGCTCGGTGATCTCCCCCTCCCCCCGGCCCGGGACTGCGCATGTCCAAGGGAGGGGGAAGCTGCGAATTGCAGGGCAGATCCTGCCCCCTGACCTTCTGAGGTGTTGATTAATAGGAAGAGTTGAAGGACCGGAAGGACTCTGGTCCTCCAGCTGATCAGAGCGCGGGCTTTGCGTGAATGAAGATTGAGCTTCAGACAGACTGAAACTTCCTCCTGTCTCCAACATCAGAGAGGTTGTTTCTGTAGTGAAGTGGTTGTCACGTTTGCCTGACACGCGAAAGGTCCCCGGGTCAGAACCGGGCAGGAATGTTAATTTGTTAATTCCAGCATCTGAAAGTGGGAAGGGGGAGGAAGGTGAGCTGTTGCCTGCCTGCCTGCTGTCCGGCCTGCCTGCCGTCTGGCCTGCCTGTCTTCCGTCCGTCCGCCCACTGGAGGGTGCTCTCTCCCTGGAGGGAGAGAGGACACGGAGTGACTTTCTTTCTTTTTTCTTTCCATCTATGGGAGGGAGGACTGCACGTTTCAACATCGAGGGACTGAGTGGTTGGGCTGGTGCCCTCATCATCAGAAGGTCGGTGCCTGAAAGGGATGGGGGGGTGAAGTAAATTCAGACTTTTTTCCATCGGCGGGCGGTGAAGACACCCCGGACTTGAACTGTTTGCGCCCAAAAGGGCTGGAGGAGTAAAGTCCCCCACCCACTGCTGCTGCCCCCAACACCGGCACCCCCTCCCCTCTTTCCCCCTGACTGGGGCACCGGCCCCCCTCCCGTGCCTTGTCCCTCGTCCTCCCTCCTGCTCCTCCGACCTCCTCTCTCGCTCCGGGGAGAGAGCACCTAGATCCCCATCCACCTACCCTACCCTCCCTTATTTTTCCCTCCTCTTATACGCCCTGCCGTGGCAGAGCCTTCTCGGCCCACCTATGCGGGCGTGGCAGCTACCAGAGCCCCCGCCGCTCCCAAGGCCCTGCCACCTTTTTCGTTGCTCACGCGGCAGCTCGGGGTTAAGTGCTACGCCCACCCCGACATGTCCATCGAGGCCTGTGTCAAGGCAATGGCTGGGGTTGTCGGCCCCTCAGCCATTGTCGCGGCCTCTAAGATGTACGGCCGGGCCGTATTCTTTTTGAAGGCCACCCACCCGCCACATTTATCATTCCCCGCGCGCCGCCCTCTACCTTGTATTGTTCTCGCTTCCAAGTTGAAACCGTCCGTCCGCCGCCGCCATTACCCGCACTGCGCATGCTTCAGGTCCCGCCCCTCATTCACTCCGATTGGTTGGAGGACCAGCCGCTCCCGCTCGGTCCTCCAGTCCCGCCCCCTCTTCCTATTGGTCCGGAGCTGCCGTCAATCAGTCCCCGGGCATTGTGATGTGGAGCATGCGCAGTGTCATTGCTGGCCTTGGCGCTTGTTTGTCCCGGAGAAGCGGAGTCAGCGTTAGGCGGTGGCTGGGAGGATTTGGAAACACTTTGTGGATCCGCAAACCCTTCAGAATCATTGTCAGCTCCCTGGTTTGCAGCTGCGGGGCTTCTCCCTCCCTCCCTCCCGGGAACAGGCCCAGGTTAACGGCCCCATCCTGGCTCAGCCACTGGAGGATGGTTCACATCAGAGGATGGGGGAGGGGGACAATAAATAAGAGGTTACACTTTGGCCTCAAATCAATGAGGACTCTGATCTCTGGGAAGGAAGGAAACCCTGGGAGGTGGGCGGGAAGGATTCACAAACACTCGCTGGAGGCCCCAACATCCCCAATAAGACCCATTGGTTTTATTGTCAGTCTGCAGACAGGAGCTGGAGAACTGAACCCAGACAGAGGAGAGGGAGGGAGAAAACTGGGAGTGGAGGAAAGAAATGGTGAGATGGGTTTGGATTTCAGCCCAGGGAGGAGGGAGAGTGTGTGGGACGGAGATTTACAGATTTGGGGGAACAAGAGAGGAAAAAATGTTCCAGACGAACTAGAATTGTCTGTTCAGAGTTTCTATCGTGTTCTGACAGTGATGACTTTTCTAAACTGTTTTTACAGGATATTGGAAGTGAAAGATTGGCAGACAGAAAATTCAAACCGGACATCACATCTGACAAAGTCATTCAGTTCCTTCGGAGCTGAATATCATTGGTCTTTGAATATAGAAAGAGAAATATTTGTCTGTTCTGCCTGTGGGCAAAGAAATTAAACATCAGTGTGACCGGAAAAGCATCGAGACAAACACACACCCGAGTGAGAGTGTTCCAGTGAACTGAATGTGGAAAGAGCTTTAACCAGTTACACAGCCTGAAAAAACATCACAGTTCACAGCAGGGTGAAACTACGTGTATGTTGTGTGTGTGGATGAGGCTTGAACTGATCATCCAACCTGGAGAAACACAAGGACACCCGCACCATGGAGAAACCGTGGAAATGTGTGGATTGTGGGAAGGGATTCGGTTTCCCATCACAACTGGAAGTTCATCGGCGCAGTCACACTGGGGAGAGACCGTTCACCTGCTCCGTCTGTGGGAAGGGATTCACCCATTCATACAACCTTCTGACTCACCAACGGGTTCACACTGGGGAGAGGCCGTTCACCTGCCCTGTGTGTGGGAAGGGATTCACTCGCTCATCCCACATTGTGACACACCAACTTGTTCACACTGATGAGAGAATGTTTATATGTTCTGACTGTGAGAAGAGTTTTAAATGCAAAAAGGATCTGCTGACACACCAACGAATTCACACTGGGGAGAGACCGTTCACCTGCTCTGTGTGTGGGAAAGGATTCATTCAGTCATCCCACTTGCAGACACATCAACTTGTTCACTCTGATAACAAACTTTTTAATTGTTCCCACTGTGAGAAGAGCTTTAAAAATAAAAAGGATCTGCTAACGCACCAATATGCTCACACTGGGGAGAGGCCATTCACCTGCTGTGTGTGTGGGAAGGGATTCAGCCGTCCATCTGCCCTATTGAACCACCAGAGAATTCACACTGGGGAGAGGCCCTTCACCTGCTCAGACTGTGGGAAGGGATTCACTCGTTCATCCAACTTATTGAATCACCAGCGAGTTCACACTGGGGAGAGGCCGTTCACCTGCTCTGTGTGTGGGAAGGGATTCAGTCAGTCATCCAACCTGCTGACACACCAGAAAGTTCACAGTGCGGAGAGGCCATTTACCTGCTCTGTCTGTGGGAAGGGATTTTCTCATTTATCTTATCTTCTGAAACACCAGCGAGTTCACACTGGGGAGAGGCCGTTCACCTGTAATGTCTGTGGAAAGGGATTTATTCAGTCATCCCACCTGCTAACACACCAGCGAGTTCACAAACGACTGCAAGGTTTGGATTCTACTCTTAATGATGCTGTTAATCATATCCAGGACTGAATCGTGTTCACTCTGACAGTCTTCATCCGTTGAGGTTTAATATTCTGAATAAATATGAAATAGACCAGCTTTGTTTTTTAAAATTGTTGTCGATTTTTGTCTTTCCCACCTGACCCCACATCACCAGGCTGGAGCTCAGAAAGGACAATCGGGGGAGGATCATATGGCAAACAGGACGCAGTCCTTCAGGGTCACAGAGAGGGACAAACAGCACTTTGCTCTTCCTCATCTCTCTTCACGACAGCAAAGTACCCGTGTGGTTTAATCCTGAGATGTGCAAGAACCTCAGTCGCTCCCTTCTATGTTTCAGCGCTCCTAGACCAGGAACAGAAGTTCCTTTACAACTGTGTTTAGAGTCAGGAAGAACAACAGTGAATGCTGGTAGGATGCTGCTAAATCAGAGATTGGTGCAAAACTCGGATCTGTTCCTGACTGAGAGTGAAACGGCAGGATTAGATTTCCAGACTGAAAATGCAGAAAAGTCTAAAATATTTTAATGTGTTTGTGTCAGTGCCAGTTTATTGAACAGAAACCAGTTTAAAATAAATTGGTTAAAGTCTGCATTAAAGTAGCAGCTGGAGAGTTCAAAGGAACCTGTTATCTGCTGGGACAATTGGACAACAATTTGATTCCCAGATAAAAAGGAGCTACAGCGTGTCCAAGAATTCCCAGTTTTATTGATGAGGCTTCCCACACATTGTCCTTTTAAATAAACCTCACTCCTATCAACCTTTAACCATTATAAACAGAATAGAGAGAAGAGTGAAGCTGTGCCTGTCCCTTTAACTGGAAACTGAACAGCATCAAGCCCCAACTGTCCCTTTAAGAATGAATGATGTGTTCAGCTGAAGATTCCTATTGGTAGTTTTCTGGGTGATCTCCTTATTTTGGATTATTCTCAGTGATCCTCAGTTGTGTGAACCTCTTCTCACTCACTTAATATCTCTCCTCTCTGTCAGATACTCACTTAATATCTCTCCCCTCTGTCAGGTACTCACTTAATATCTCTCCTCTCTGTCAGATACTCAATATCTCTCCTCTCTGTCAGATACTCAATATCTCTCCTCTCTGTCAGATACTCAATATCTCTCCTCTCTGTCAGATACTCACTTAATATCTCTCCTCTCTGTCAGGTACTCACTTAATATCTCTCCTCTCTGTCAGATACTCAATATCTCTCCTCTCTGTCAGGTACTCAGTTAATATCTCTCCTCTCTGTCAGATACTGACTCACTTAACATCGCTCTCCTCTCAGACACTCATTTCACTTACCTTCCACCTCTACACTCAATTAAACACGCTCCTTTCACTCCCTTACCTCTCTCTCAAATACTGTCTCAGTCACTTAACCTCTATCTTTCTCTCAGACACTCATTCATTTAACTTTTTTATGTCAGATAGTGCTGAAACTCACTTAATTTTTTTATTCTCTGGTTATCTCTCTCTAAAAAAGCACCAAACACCTTCAATCTCTCTTCTCTGTCTGAGACAACATCGAATTTACAGAGACTCAATCTTCTCTCTCTGTTTTTTTTATTCATATGTGGGACACAGGTGCCGCTGACTGGCCAGCATTTATTACCCATCCCTAGTTGCCCTTGTTCAGAGGGCAGCTGAGAGTCAACCACATTGCTGTGGCCCTGGAGTCACATGTAGACCAGACCGGGTAAAGACAGCAGATTTCCTTCCCTAAAGGACATTAGCGAACCAGATGGGTTTTTCTGACAATGGTTTCATGGTCATCACTCGATTCTTAATTCCAGATGTTTTGAATTGAATTCAAATTCCACCATCTGCCATGGCGGTATTCGAATCTGGGTCCCCAGAAAATTTGCTGAGTTTCTGCATTAACATCTAGCGATAATACCACGAGGCCATTGTCTCCCCACTTCTCTCTCCCACTTCCTCTGACAGGCCCTGACTCACTCTCATTTTCTGATCACCCTCTTTGGGGGAAACTCATTCCTTTCTATAATTTCCCCTCATCTCTCCCAGTGATGACCCTCAGTCCATCTCCCAATTCATTGACTGTTAAAAACCCAAATAATCTTTGTTTATTGTTTAACATGGGAATGGAGATGAATGTAATGCTGAGAGCGGCAGCAATCTGTGTGGTTGTTCTTGATGCTGTCAGAGTGAGTTCACCCTCACAGACAGGAAGAATATTCACGGTGATAACATCTCAAACTGATGTCGCCTGTTTCACTCTCAGGAAATACAACTTCCTGTTTCTCTGCTGCCGGTTGCAAACCGCGCATCTCACTTCTGGGCAAAAAATAAATCCAGGGGCCACAATCTGGTGAGAACATCTGTCAGTGCGGCCTATATCCATCCACAGAGACAGGGCAGAGTCACACAGGATCACATTGCAGTGACATTTACAAATGAGTCTGTTATTTCTGTTCAGAGTCTCCATTCCCGGATATAACGAGCTGTATTTGTGGATCAGTCACTGAGTTCCCTCTGCTCCCCATAGCTGGGGACTGATAGCCTGCTCCCTTATATTGTATATCATTCTCTCTGTATTGCTTGTTTCCTCTGTTTCTCAGCTTTTATCTCTGACCACCTCATCTTTCTGTTTTTTAAAATCTCTCTCAATGTTTCTGTCTTTCTGTCTCTCCTCTGTATCTCTCTCAGTCTCTGTGTGTTCCTATTTAACCGAGATGTTCAGCATCATGAAGGGTTTCTGATTGATTATAGAAGGAAAAACAGGGAAAAAAGCAGAAAAACTCAGCAAGTCAGAGAGAAACAGTTAACATTTTGAGTCCATATGATTCTTCAGGGCAGGAAAAACATGGGCTTTTCTGTCTTAGGTCAGGGTACGTGATGGGGAGGTTTAATAGAGGTGTTTAAAATGACAAACGATTTATGATAGTGTCAATGGAGAGGAACTGTTTCCCAGAAGCAGGAGGGTCTGTCGATGGGGAGAAACTTTCCCAGGTGCAGAAGGGTCTGTCGATGGGGAGAAACTTTCCCAGGTGCAGAAGGGTCTTTCGATGGAGAGAATCTATTTCCCAGGTATTGGAGGGTCTGTCGATAGGAAGAAACTGTTTCCCAGGTGCAGGAGAGTCTGTTCACAGAGGGGATACAGAGATTTAACATAATTGACAACTTAACTGGAGAGGGTGATGAGGATGATTTTTTACACAATAATTTGATGCAATCTGGAATGTACAAACTGACAGGTGCTAGAAGCAGATTTCAAGTAAAGTTTATTAGTCACAAGTAAGACTTACATTAACACTGCAATGAAGTTATGTGAAATTCCCCGTGTCGCCACAGTCCGGCGCCTGTTTGGGTCAATGCATCTAACTAGCACGTCTTTCAGAATGTGGGAGGAAACCGGAGCACCCGGAAAAACCCACGCAGACATGGGGAGAACGTGCAAACTCCACACAGTGACTCAAGCCGGGAATTGAACCCGGCGCTGTGAAGCAGCAGTGCTAACCACTGTGCCGCCGTGTTGCCCAGCCACCGTGCTGCCCAATTTAATAGTAAATTTCAAAGAGAATTGGATAAATACTTGCAGAGGGAATTTGGCAGAACGATGGTAAATGGGATTAATTGACAGTTCACTCGTCTTTGTGACATTCTGAATGTTTCTCTCCTGAGGTTTTAACATTTGATCTTTTCAGTCACAATGTGTCTCAAACAGAAGATCAAAATATTGGGTTTGATGAGCTGTCAGATCTGTTTCCCATGTGACTGTAACTCAAGAATTGCAGATAACCATGAGAAGGAACTGATTATTTTCAGTTCCTCTCACAGGTACACCTCAATATCAGAAATCTCTGGAGTTCCCCATGTCCTCATTATTCTCCCCTTGAGCATAACAGCTCTCAGTCAAGTAGAGTCAGTAACACATGTCTCTGCCATAATGTTTGCATTCCTATTTTCCCACTCACCTCCCAGTGACACTCAGCATAACACACAAACCTCAAACTATCATTGCCCCCTTACATCTTGTCCTCCTCTTACAAGCAAATATTTGTTGGGCCTCTTGTCTCCCTTAATGTCAGGTTACCTGCAGGCAAAATGACCTCAGCGACACTGGAACCGATCTTTGTGATTATCATTGTTACACCAGATTCCAATCAGCCCCAGGACCTGCAGTTGTAAAATGCAGTAACATTTTAATATCAGGCAGGTTATTGTCAAATAGTAAGTGGCAGAGTGACAAATAACAGAATTGGAATATATTATATCAATAGACCATGACTCACTCGCTATCAAATGAGACCCAAACTTTGGTTATGGTGCACGAGATATTGACTGTATTATCATTACATTGGATCCCCAGGCCTAGAATACCCGACGCTAAAATGCCACCCTGACTACCTTCCATGGGAGTTCACCTCTGTTAGCCTGACAGCAGTTTACGTCCCACCCCACGCAGGCGTGAAGACGGCATTGGATGAAATATACACCACCACAAATAGCCTTGAGACGAGGCCTTGTCCTGAGGCCTTGTTCATCGTAGCCGAAACTTCAATCAGGCCAAGCTCAAGGGTGTTCTACCAAGGTACCTGCAACACATCTCCTGTTCCATCAGAGGCCCAAACATCCTAGACCACTGCTATACAAATATCAAAAATGCCGACTGCTCTATCACCAGTCCACACCTTGGAAAATCACGTCTGTGCTCCTGCTCCCAGCTTAAAAGCAAAAACTGAAATGGGAGAATCTGCCAAAGAAAGTCGTGCAATATTGGTCTGAGGAATCGGATGATCTCCTACTAGACTGCTTAGAGTCAGTAGATTGGTCAGTATTTAAAAACTCTGTGACCAGCCTGAATGAGTCCTCCACCACAGTAACTGACTCATTAGTAAGCGTGTAGAAGACTGCGTGCCAAAGAAGCAAATCCATGTGTTTCCCAACCAGAAACCATGGATGAACAGGGATATCCACTGTCTGCTGAAGTTTAGATCTGAGACGTTCATGTCAGGCGACACTGACCTATACAAGACAGCCAGATATGATCTATGAAGATCCATCAAAGATGCCAAAAGACAGTACCGGATCAAGCTAGAATCCTAGGCTATCCACATGGATTCCCGTCGACTATGGCAAGGTCTGCAAGACATAAAAGGCTACGAGATTAAGGCAGGTAAAATCACCGGCTCCAATGCACCCCTCCCCACTGAGCTCAACACATTCTATGCCCGTTGTGAGCAAGAGGTCAGCGAGAGCACACCCTCCATACCAGAAGCCTCGAATGATTCTGTATGTTAGGTCACCAGTGCAGACATCAGAGTAGCCTTCTCAAAAGTCAACCCATGGAAAGCAACTGGCCCAGACGGGGTACCCCAATGAGCACTGAGGTCCTGCGTGGACCAGCTGGCAAGCGTATTCACAGACATCTTCAACCTCTCATTACAACAATCTAAGGTCCCTACCTGCTTCAAGAAGAGGACCATCATCCCGATACCAAAGAAAAGCCAGGGCAGCGTGCCTTAATGACTATCATCCGGTGGCTCTGACAAACCATCTTTTTGTGATTCATGCACAAGGACACCCAGGTCCCTTTGCGCAGCAGCTTGCTGCAATTTATTACCATTTAAATGCATGGTTGGGGACCCCGCGCACCCCCGACATTCTCTCTTCCACCTTCTTCCATCGGGAGGGGGATGCAGAGGTCTTGAGGTCGCGTGCCGACCGACTCGAGAGCAGCTTCTTCCCGTGCTGCTGTCGGACTTTTGGGTGGGCCTATCTTGCATTGGGTTGGTCTTTCTCTGCACCCTAGCTGTGGCTGTGGCACTGCATTCTGCGCTCTCTCATTTCCTTCTCTATGAACGGTATGTTTTGTCTTTATAGCGCAGAAGAAACAATACTTTTCATTGTATGCTAAAACATGTGACAATAAAAAAAAATAGTCCATTTTGCTGTTATTCCTACCAAAATGGATGACCTCACATTTACCAACATTGTACTCGATTTCTGTTGGAAAAATAGGTTGCATGCTTACTTTTTAATTATACAATGTTCAGAGCACTAAATTTGACACACACAATCATAGAATCCCTATAGTGCAGAAGAAGGCCATTCGGCCCATCAAGCCTGCACCGACAACGATCCCATCCAGGCCCTATTCCTGTAATCTCATGCCCCAGCATGAAAGGGGCAATTTATCATGGCTAATCCACCTAACCTGCACATCTTTGGACTGTGGGAGGAAACCCACGCAGACACAGGGAGAATGTGCAAACTCCACACAGTAAACTGAGGCTGGAATTGAACCCAGGTCCCTGGCGCTGTGAGGCAGCAGTGCTGACCACATGTGACCAATAATCAAGGACATGGCAGACATGACCAGTGTGTGAATTGCTGATGAATGGTCTTGTCCCTGTTGTTCCAATCTGTGTCCACAAAGGGACAATCCAATGGCAGAGCCATTGCCCAGCATTCACTGCGGGAGCTGCTGCGCATGCGCACTGTCAGGCTGTGATTGGAGCATGCGCGGTGCGGGTGCTGCAGCTTGATGGAAGCGCGAGGCGGTCGTGTGGCTTTCGCAACGGGTGAAATAAAACACCCAGTGTGGGTGGGGAACGGAGCCGGTGGGTGGAGAGATTTCATTACCACCGGACTCGGCTCGCAAAGTTCGAGTAAAAATCTAACGGTCCCCAATTTGGACCGAGACGGTTGTTCTCTCGGTGTCGGGCCGGGCTCGCCGGCCGCCATCTTTATAAGGGGCAATGTTCCGGCAAGGGCACTGCCATCTTTATAAGGGGCAATGTTCCGGCAAGGGCGCTGCCATCTTTATAGGGGGCAATACCAGCAGCAGGACAGAGCTTTATGCATTTCTATGTTAAAAGCAAAATTCTGTGAGTTCTAGAAATTTGAAATAAAAACTGAAAATGGTGGATTGCTAACCTGGACTGACAATAATGTATTTACAGGATACTCGGAGGAGAGAATTCACAATTCAAAACATTGTATCTAGATTCAGTCGATTCATCAAGATCATTGACCTTTGAATGTGTAAAGAAGCTGTTCTGTCTGTGGGAAATGATTTCAGCTATCAATGTGTCTGGTATTTGGATATAAGACTGATAATTTCAAAATCAAGATTCCGCTTGACTGGAAATCATGACAAAGTACTGCAGATGCTGAAATCTGATGAAGGGTCATCCTGACTCGAAAAGTTGGCTCTATTCTCTGTCCACAGATGCTGTCAGACCTGCTGAGAGTTTCCAGCAGTTTCTGCTTTTGTTGTGACTGGGAATCAATGTGGGTGAGCAGGCACTGAGGTCTTGGGGCTAACTGGACTTGCTGTCATAGAGTCACACAGCACAGAAAGAGGTCCTTCAGCCCATAAGTGAACAAGCAAGGAAAAGATGTTCCACAGCATCAGAATTGTCTATTTAGAATTTCTGTCCTGTACTTACGAGGATTCATTTTATAAACTCCTTTTACAGGCTATGAGAAAGGGAGGAATTCCAAACAAGAACATCAAACCAAACATGACATCCAACATCTACTCACTTGATTCATCAGCGCTTGAATATTGTGAACCTTTGAATGTGGAATGAGAAATGTTTCTCTGTTTCTGTCTGAGGATTTCAAACTGAAAGTTTTGAAACAATTGACTGGAAAAGCACCGAGTGAGAGTGTTCCAGTGAACTGACTGTGGAAAGAGCTTTAACCAGTTATACAGCCTGATAAAACATCACATCATTCACAGCAAGGAGAAACCATACAGTTTGGACAAGGTTTCAACTGATTGTCCAATCTGGAGAGTCACAAGGACACTGGCATCATGGAGAAACTGTGGAAATGTGGGGACTGTGGGAAGAGCTTCAATTACCCAAAGCTGAGAAAACGTTATCATTGTCACACTGGGGAGACACCATTCACCTGCTCTGTATGTGGGAAGCGATTCACTCAGTCATCCCATCTCACTGACCATCAACTTGTACACAGTGATCAGAGACCTTTTAAATGCTCTGATTGTGAGAAGAGGTTTAAAAGCAAGAAGCACCTGGTAGCACATCAGCTTGTTCACACTGGGGAGAGGCCGTTCCTCTGCTCTGTGTGTGGGAAGAGATTCAATCGGTCATCCCACCTTCTGACACATCAGCAAGTTCACACTGGGGAGAGACCATTCCTCTGCTCTGTGTGTGGTAAGGATTCATTCAGTCATCCCAACTTCTGAGACATCAGCGAGTTCACACTGGGGAGAGGCCATTTACCTGCTGTGAGTGTGGGAAGGGATTCAGTCAGTTGTCCGACCTTCTGGTACACCAACGAGTTCACACTGGGAAGAGGCCTTTCACCTGTTCTGTATGTCGGAACAGCTTTGCTCAGTCATCTACTCTTCAGAGACACCAACGAGTTCATACTGGAGAGAGGCCATTCACCTGCTCTGAGTGTGAGAAGGGATTCATTCAGTTATCCGACCTTCTGAGACACCAGCGAGTTCACAAATGATTGTAGAATTTGGAGTTTGTCATTGCTGCTTTTAGTGACATCCCGGACTGAACATGTGGCTGTGTAAGCTGAGGTGTGTAAGGAATGTGTCCCAGCCACGCTCTTCCATGGTTCAGTGGTCCTGGAGGCAGAACAGAAACTCCTTTACAACTGGGTTTAGAGTCAGGAAGAACAACGGTGAATTTTGGAAATGTGATGTCAAGTCAGAGATTGGTGTTAAATTGGGATCTGTTCCTAACTGAGACTTTGAGAAGAAATAGAAATGTGGAATGAACATTTAAAATGTTTGTGATATTCCTGATCTATCATTGTCAGACAATAACAACACTCTACATTTATATTGTCTCTTTAACAGAGTAAATGTGAAAACTGACACTGTTTTCAGATGATGTCACTGATGGGAATATGTTGATAAGAAATAAGAGGCTAAGGCTGGAGCTCTGGAGACACCAGAGGTAAGTGTGGGAATGGGAAGGGAAGATATTATAAGTGATTCTCTGACTCTGATTAAAGAGAGAAGAATAGGTTTAAAGTTTAATGTTTATTTATTAGTTTCACAAGTAGGCTTAACAATTAACATTGCGATGAAGTTACTATGAAAATCCCCGAGTCGCCACATTCCTGTGCCTGTTTGGGTACACTGAGGGAGAATTTGGCATGGTCAATGCGAACCAGTACATCTTTTGGACTGTGGAGGAAACCAGAACATCCGGAGGAAACCCACACAGACAGTGACCCAGAATCGAACCCGAGTCCCTGGTGCTTGAGACAGCAGTGCTAACCACTGTGCCACCGTGCCGCCCATGTCGAACCAGGAGAGAGTAGCCCCACCCAGCTGGACGATAGTGGAGAGGGATGGAGCAGAATGATGTGGGCGACCTTGCCAAAGGCTGCAAATAGGTCGAGGATAAAAAGGGAAAGTTCATTTTTGTTGCAGTCACATAGGATGTCAGTGCGGACTTTGATAAGAGCTGTTTCAGTAATGTGGCAAGGCAGAAACCTGATTGAAGAATTCAAATGTGGAGTTCTGGGAAAGATGGCCTTGGGTTTTGGGAGAAGACAAAACATTCAGAATGAATGAGGGGGCGGGGCTGGAGGACCGAGCGAGAGCGGCTGGTCCTCCAACCAATCGGAGTGAATGAGGGGCGGGGCTGAGGGCGAGTTGCACTGTGGGGATCTGGAGCATGCGCAGTGCCGATCACTGAGGATTGAGGCGGTTGAGGAAATATTCAGTCCGGGCGATAACACCGGGTAAATCAGGAATGAGTGATGGAGCCGGTGGGTGGGCGGACTTGGAGGCTTCATAAAAGTCCCGTGTAGGCCGCAAGCCCCCAATAGGAAGCTCGAATTCGATATTTGAACCGTTGAAAGGTTGTTCGGGCTTTTCCCCCGATTCAGGCCCGGGTGAACGACCGCCATCTTGACAGTGTGCGGCCGAGCGCGCGCGCAGACAGAGGGAGCTCCATGCTCAGCCCCCTCCGCCCCGATTCAGTCTGATTGGTTGGAGGACCAGCCGCTTGTGCTCGGTCCTCCAGCCCCGCCCCCTCCTCCTATTGGTCCGGAGCTGCCGTCAATCAGCTCCCGGGCATTGTGATGTGGAGCATGCGCAGTGTCATTGCTGTCCTTGTCCCGGAGAAGCGGAGTCAGCGTTAGGCGGTGGCTGGGAGGATTTGGAAACACTTTGTGGATCCGCAAACCCTTCAGAATCATTGTCAGCTCCCTGGTTTGCAGCTGCGGGGCTTCTCCCTCCCTCCCTCCCGGGAACAGGCCCAGGTTAACGGCCCCATCCTGGCTCAGCCACTGGAGGATGGTTCACATCAGAGGATGGGGGAGGGGGACAATAAATAAGAGGTTACACTTTGGCCTCAAATCAATGAGGACTCTGATCTCTGGGAAGGAAGGAAACCCTGGGAGGTGGGCGGGGAGGATTCACAAACACCCGCTGGAGGCCCCAACACCCCCAGTAAAAAGCTGCAGCTCCCGGGTTTGCAGCTTTTTCCCGGGAGAGAGTTGGGGAAGTTTTGTGGAGACAATTCCCGGCTGGTTCAGTTAGTGGTCAATGAAGCTCAGAAATCCTGAGTCAGGATCCTCATTGGGTGGTTGTTTTATTAAAATATTATTATTCATCTGTTGAAGAAAATATTAATTTGTTTTGAAGAATCATTTTTATAGCGTTTGTGAAAATGTCCATTAAAATAGCCATTTTTCCAATGTATTTCTGATGAGAATTTTAATATTACTGATTTGGGAATTGATTCTCGGGAATGGTCATTCTGAAAATGATTATGTTTTAATTTACTCCATAATGCCAGAAGTCAGTTTGTATTTCAAATGTAATTTAGAATATCTGGGAGCAAATGTTAAAATGAGGTTTGAGACACCAGCTGCCATTACTTCCTGTGACTGATGATACCTTTGTGCCTGTGCAGGAGGTAATTCCCCTGGTGCTGTGGCACAAATAAAATGGAGCCTTTCCTCGGAACAGGTCCGTGTTAACGGTCACCGTGTTGTTTCAGTGGTGAGCAGGGGACGTGTGGCCATTGTGGTAACAACAGAGTCGGTGGGACTTCATGTCCCCTGACCTTAAAAGAAAATAATTGACTCCTTGGTTGTACAGTCAATCTGCACATGGTCTGGAGAACTGAATCCAGCCAGAGTGACAAGGCAGAGGGAGCTGGTCTCAGAGTGGAGACATGAAATGGTGGAGATGGGGCAAGGAGTTTGATTTAGACCAGGGACAAGAGAGAGTGTGTGGGATGGAGATTATAGCTCAAGATAAATGAGATGAAGAAGTGTTCCATGGAAACTCGAATTGTCTGTTATGAATTCGTTTTTTAAGCTCTTTTTGCAGGGAACTAGAAGAGGAGGATTCACAGACAGGAAACTCAAACTAAACTTTAGGTCAAGGTCTGCAGAACCATTTGATTCATCATGACCTCAGTATGATTGCTTTTTACAGTGGAGGGAGAAATCATTGCCTGTTTTGTCAGTGGAAGAAAATTTTAAAAATTCAATGTGGCAGAAAAAGACCCGAGACACACACCCCCGAGTGAGAGTGTTCCAGTGAACTGACTGAAAAGAGCTTTAACCGGTTACACAGCCTGAAAAAAATCACACCATTCACAGTGAGAAGAAACTATAAACGTGGTCCGTGTGTGGATAAGGCTTCAACTGATCATCCAACCTGGAGAGACACAAAGTCACCTGCACCGTGGAAATGTGAGGATTGTGGTAAAGAATTCAATTATCCATACTTGCTGGAAAACCATAGACACAGTCACACTGGAGAGAGGCCATTCACCTGCTCCGTGTGTGGGAAAAGATTCACTACCTCATCCCACCTGCTGTTACACCAACAAATTCACACTGAGGAGAGGCTGTACAGCTGCTCCACCTGTGGAAAGGGGTTCTCATATTCATCCAACCTCGGTGCACATCAGCGAGTTCACACTGGGGAGAGATCGTTCACCTGCTCCTTGTGTGGGAAGGAATTGCTGGACCATCCGGTCTTTGATCACACCAGCGAATTCACACAGGGGAGAAGCCATTCACCTATTGTGTGTGTGGTAGAAATTCACTCTGTCATCTAACCTGCTGTCACACCAGCGAGTTCACACAGAGGAGAGACCGTTCAGCTTTCCTGTGGAAAGAGGTTCAGGTCTTCATCCAACCTCAGTGCACACAAGCGAGTTCACACTGGGGAAAGGCCGTTCACCTGTTCCACGTGTGGGAGGGAATTCACCAATTCATCCGGCCTCCTGTCACATCAGTGAATTCACACTGAGGAGAAGCCATTTATTTGCACATACTGTGGAAAGAGTTTCAGGCAGTTATCAATCCTCACTGCAAATCAACGCACTCACACTGGGGAGAGACCATTCACTTGCTCCATGTGTGGGAAGGGATTCACTCAGTCTGGCAGCCTGCATTTACATGAGCTCACCCACACTGGGGAGAGGCCATTCGCCTGCTCTGTGTGTGGGAAGGGATACACTCGGTCATCCCACTTGCTGACACCTCTGCAAGTTCACAATTGTCAGCAGGAGTTAGATTTTGCAGTTACTGCTGCTGTTAATCACATTCAGGATTGATATTCTGACAATATTGGTTTGTTTCTGCTGACATTAACAATCCCTACAACTGGAATTCTGCTTTAATATTTAGTTTAATATTTCACAATCCACAGAATAGATATATTCAAACAAGAATGAACAATGTTGTGGGTTTAATCTCAGTTGTTTGGATTTAATCTCAGTTGTTTGGATTTAATCTCAGTTGTTTGGGTTTAAACCCAGTTGTTGTGGGTTTAATCTCAGTTGTTTGGATTTAATCTCAGTTGTTTGGGTTTACTCTCCGTTATTTGGGTTTAATCTCAGTGGTTTGGGTTTAATATCAGTTGTTTGGATTTAATCTCAGTTGTTGTGGGTTTAATCTCAGTTGTTTGGATTTACTCTCCGTTATTTGGGTTTAATCTCAGTGGTTTGGGTTTAATATCAGTTGTTTGGATTTAATCTCAGTTGTTTGGATTTAATCTCAGTTGTTTGGATTTAATCTCAGTTGTTTGGGTTTAATCTCAGTTGTTTGGGTTTAATCTCAGTTGTTTGGGTTTAATCTCAGTTGTTTGGGTTTAATCTCAGTTGTTTGGGTTTAATCTCAGTTGTTTGGGTTTAATCTCAGTTGTTTGGATTTAATATCAGTTGTTTGGGTTTAATCTCAGTTGTTTGGGTTTAATCTCAGTTGTTTGGGTTTAATCTCAGTTGTTTGGGTTTAATCTCAGTTGTTTGGGTTTAATATCAGTTGTTTGGGTTTAATATCAGTTGTTTGGGTTTAATATCAGTTGTTTGGATTTAATCTCAGTTGTTTGGGTTTAATATCAGTTGTTTGGGTTTAATATCAGTTGTTCTGGGTTTAATCTCAGTTGTTTGGGTTTAATATCAGTTGTTTAGGTTTAATCTCAGTTGTTTTGGGTTTAATCTCAGTTGTTTGGGTTTAATATCAGTTGTTCTGGGTTTAATCTCAGTTGTTCTGGGTTTAATATCAGTTGTTTGGGTTTAATCTCAGTTGTTTGGGTTTAATCTCAGTTGTTTGGGTTTAATATCAGTTGTTAATATCAGGGATTTGTTCCCAGGAGCAGGCTGAGGGTAAGAGAGTGGGTTTTCTGACTTTAATTAATTATTTATTTTTTCAGTTAATTTTGGGTTTAAAATCGGAGGTTTTTTTCAAAACCGGAAGTCGGGCCAGGAGAGGCCTGGGGAAGTTTTTGGAGGGTTTAAAAGCGCACCAAAGTATACAGCGGGCAGCATCGTAGCGGGCAGCAGAGTGAGTGGGAAGTTGAGTGAGCTGTCAGGGCTTTGGCTCACAGGGCTTGGACGAGCAGGGGTGAGTTTTTGTTTCCTTACACTCTTATTAACTTTTCACTGTCTTACTTGACATAAAGTGTCCAGTATGAGTGTGAAACCAGTGTGTTGTTCCCAGTGTAGGATGTGGGAGGTCCTGGAGGCATCTGGCCTCCCGGACATCCACATCTGTGAGGGGTGTGTCGAGCTGCGGTTCCTGAGGGACTGTGTTAGGGAGCTGGAACTGCAGCTCGAGGATCTTAGGCTGATGAGGGAGAATGAGGAGGTGATAGACAAGAGCTATCATCAGGTGGACACACCAGGGCAACGGGAGGAGGCCAAGTGGGTGATGGCCAGGAAGGGTAAGGCTAGGGTGGTTGAGAGCACCCCAGTGGATTTGCCTCTGCACAACAAGTACTCCTGCTTGAGTACTGCTGGGGGGGACAGCCCGCCTGGGGGAAGCAGCAGTGGCCGTGTCTCCGCAGTGGAGTCCAGCCCTGTAACTCAGAGGGCTAAGGAAAAGAGGAGGAAGGCGGTATTAATCGGGGACTCGATGGTGAAGGGGACAGACAGGCGTTTCTGCGGAGGTAGGCGGGATTCTCGCATGGTGGTCTGCCTCCCTGGGGCCGGGATCCAGGATGTCGCTAGTCGCGTCCCGGAAATCCTGAGGTGGGAGGGAGAGGAGCCTGAGGTAGCGGTACATATTGGTACCGCTGATGTGGGTAGGAAGGGAGAAGGGGTCATGAAAAGGGAGTACAGGGAATTAGGGAGACAGCTGAGAAAGAGGAAAGCAAAGGTAGTAATCTCAGGATTACTACCTGTGCCACGGGAAGGTGAGGGCAGGAATGGAGTGAGGTGGAAGATGAATGTGTGGCTGAGGGACTGGTGCAGGGGGCAGGGATTCAGGTTCCTGGACCATTGGGACCTCTTTAGGGGCAGGGGTGATCTGTATACAAAAAACGGGTGGAACTTGAATCACACGGGGACCAATATCCTGGCCGGTAGGTTGGCTAAGGTTACTGGGGAGAATTTAAACTAGATAGGTTGGGGGGAGGGGAGCTAGAAGAGTTGACTAGGATCAAGGAACTAATTGATGGGGTGGAGGATGCAGGGGTAAGGGGAATTACAAAATTAATGGTAGAGGAGAGGGTGCAAGTGAATGAAGGCGGTAATTTAGATAAGGGAGTAGAGGGAGAGGGTGTTCGTGACTCATCAAAGCGGGTCCAGATAAAAGCTGGAATAAGGACACTTTGCCTGAATGCACGAAGCATTCGGAACAAGGTAAATGAGTTGATGGTGCAAATCAGCACGAGTGGGTACGATCTAGTGGCCATTACAGAAACGTGGCTGAAAGGTGACCAGGACTGGGAGATGAATATCCAGGGGTATCAGGCGTTTAGGAAGAATAGACAGGAAGGAAAAGGTGGTGGGGTCGCGCTATTAATAAGAGATAATATCAGGGTAGTACTGAGGGATGACATAGGCTCTGAGGAACAAAACGTGGAATCATTATGGGTAGAGATGAGGAATAGTAGAGGGAGAAAGACACTAGTAGGTGTGGTATATAGGCCCCCAAATAATAATGTTGAGGTAGGGAGGGCTATAAACAAGCAGATAAGGGATGCGTGTAAAAACGGAACGGCAATAATCATGGGGGACTTCAACATGCACATTGACTGGCAGACTCAAGTCGGTAAGGGTGGAATGGAGGAAGAGTTCTTAGAATGCTGTCGGAATAGTTTCCTTGAACAGCATGTTACGGAACCGACGAGGGAACGAGCTATTTTGGATCTGGTATTGTGTAACGAGGTAGGTAGAATTAAGGATCTTATTGTGAAGGACCCTCTTGGGTCTAGTGACCACAATATGGTCGAATTTCTGATTCAGATGGAAGAGGAGAAAGTTTGGTCCCAAACCAGTGTCCTCTGTTTGAACAGAGGGAAATATGATAGGATGAGGGATGAATTGGCTAAGGTAGACTGGGAGAGCAGGCTGGCAGGTAGGATAGCTGAGGAACAGTGGAGGATTTTTAAGGAGATCCTTTTCAGTTCTCAGCAAAAATATATTCCAGCAAAAAACAAGGATTGCAAGAAAAGGGAGAACCAGCCGTGGATAACGAAGGAAATAAAGGAGAGTATTAAAATAAAAACAGCTGCGTACAGAGTGGCCAAAAATAGTGGAGAAACAAGTGATTGGGAAAAATTTAAGAAACAACAAAGAGAGACTAAGAAAGCGATAAAGAAAGGAAGGATAGACTATGAAGCTAGGCTAGCAATTAATATAAAAAATGATAGTAAAAGTTTTTATAAATATATAAAAAGGAATAGAGTGGCTAGAGTGAATGTTGGACCCTTGGAGGACGAGAGGGGGGAGTTAATAGTGGGAAATGAGGATATGGCTGAGTCTTTAAATAAGTTTTTTGTGTCGGTCTTCACGGTGGAGGACACAAATAGTTTGCCAAATATTAATGATAGAGGGTTGGCAGCAGGAGAAATACTTAATACAATTAATGTTACCAGAGAGGCAGTGCTGGGTAGACTAATGGGACTGAAGGTGGATAAGTCCCCGGGTCCGGATGGAATGCATCCCAGGGTATTGAAAGAAATGTCAGAGGTAATAGTGGATGCGTTAGTGATTATTTATCAAAACTCGTTGCATTCTGGGGTAGTGCCGGTTGATTGGAAAACGGCTAATGTTACGCCGCTGTTTAAAAAAGGAAGGAGACAAAAGGCGGGTAACTATAGGCCGGTCAGCTTAACGTCTGTAGTAGGGAAAATGCTGGAATCCATTATTAAAGAGGAGATAGCAGGGCATCTGGATAGAAATGGTTCGATCAATCAGACGCAGCATGGATTCATGAGGGGAAAGTCGTGCTTGACGAACATGTTGGATTTTTATGAAGATGTGACTAGGGCGGTTGATGGAGGAGAACCGGTGGATGCGGTGTTTTTGGATTTCCAAAAGGCGTTTGATAAGGTGCCCCATAAAAGGCTACTGAAGAAGATTAGGGCACACGGAGTTGGGGGTAGCGTGTTAAAGTGGATTGGGGACTGGCTATCCGACAGGAAGCAAAGAGTCGGAATAAATGGGTGTTTTTCCGGTTGGAGGAAGGTAACTAGTGGCGTGCCGCAGGGATCGGTACTCGGGCTGCAACTATTTACCATTTATATAGATGATCTGGAGGAGGGGACGGAGTGTAGGGTAACGAAGTTTGCAGACGACACAAAGATAAGTGGAAAAGTGAATCGTGTGGAGGACGGAGAAGATCTGCAGAGAGATTTGGACAGGCTGAGTGAGTGGGCGAGGATATGGCAAATGGAGTATAACGTTGAGAAATGCGAGGTTATACACTTTGGAGGAAATAATAACAAATGGGATTACTATCTCAATGGAAACAAATTAAAACATGCTACCGTGCAAAGGGACCTGGGGGTCCTTGTGCATGAGACGCAAAAGCCTAGTCTGCAGGTACAACAGGTGATCAAGAAGGCAAATGGGATGTTGGCCTATATTGCGAAGGGGATAGAATATAAAAGCAGGAATGTCTTGATGCACCTGTACAGGGCATTGGTGAGGCCGCAGCTGGAATACTGTGTGCAGTATTGGTCCCCTTATATGAGGAAGGATATATTGGCATTGGAGGGAGTGCAGAGAAGGTTCACCAGGTTGATACCGGAGATGAGGGGTTTGGATTATGAGGAGAGGCTGAGGAGATTGGGTTTGTACTCGTTGGAGTTTAGAAGGATGAGGGGGGATCTTATGGAGACTTATAAGATAATGCGGGGGCTGGATAGGGTGGAGGCGGAGAGATTCTTTCCACTTAGTAAGGAAGTTAAAACTAGAGGACACAGCCTCAAAATAAAGGGGGGTCGGTTTAAGACAGAGTTGAGGAGGAACTTCTTCTCCCAGAGGGTGGTGAATCTCTGGAATTCTCTGCCCGCTGAGGTGGTGGAGGCTACCTCGCTGAATATGTTTAAAGCGCGGATGGATGGATTCCTGATCGGTAAGGGAATTAAGGGTTATGGGGATCAGGCGGGTAAGTGGTACTGATCCACGTCAGATCAGCCATGATCTTATTGAATGGCGGGGCAGGCTCGAGGGGCTAGATGGCCTACTCCTGCTCCTATTTCTTATGTTCTTATGTTCTTTAATATTCTGAGATGTCACTGATTTTCAGGGCTGTTGTGTCCCCTTTTAAACGTACTATCTGTGATTTTTTTTTTTGTTTTATTCAGGAACTTGTTTATAATACATTTTCCTTCAATCTGAAATTGACATTTGGTACAAACTACAATTCAGTGTCTGAAAGATTCCACTGATTAAGATTTCCAATGAGAAAATGCTGACAATTCTTACTGACTTACACATTCTTCACAGTGAAACTTCCACGATCACATTTAATTATCAAGGAACATAAAACAATGCACAGATACTTGTTGGTACTGAACTTGAATATTGCTGACAAGAGAGACATGTTGCTGAATCTTTTCAGCATGCACTCATCAGGACAAATGGAAGAATGCCAAATTTTAAATGATTGCAATTTATACTACAGGAGAAAAGGGTGCTAATTGGTGGACTCTCATTGACTTGAAGCTTTGCCATGGAGAAACCAATAGGAGACTGTAGGTTTCTCAAGCTTCTGGGAAATTCAAAAAAGGTGCAAGGCTTTTGTTTGCAGGGAAAGGATCGCTGCGTATGTATGTATGTCAGTCACTTCTCGCAAATATAACTGAGCCGTATTATGAACTCGACTGATTATCTTCAATTGATTGAGTGTAGCTATTAGCACACTCAGGATTGTTCAGCAAGTGCTGCCCAATCTGTAATCACAGTAAACATTGTATTTTTGGTTTTGAGAGTGTGGGCTGCTGAAAAGGAAATCACGACCCATTATGAACAAATCAAGGAATATGCTGTTTTATTCTGTCAGCCATTTACTGGGCGAGCCGGCACTGTAATGTTCACCATTTTATATTCAAATCTGGGGGGGATAATGTTCACTGTTTTATATTCGGGTCTGGGGGGGATAATGTTCACTGTTTTATATTCGGGTCTGGGGGATAATGTTCACTGTTTTATATTCGGGTCTGGGGGGGATAATGTTCACTGTTTTCTATTCGGGTCTGGGGGATAATGTTCACTGTTTTATATTCGGGTCTGGGGGATAATGTTCACTGTTTTATATTCGGGTCTGGGAGATAATGTTCATTGGTTTAAATTTGGGTCTGGGGGGGATAATGTTCACTGTTTTATATTCGGGTCTGGGGGATAATGTTCACTGTTTCATATTCGGGTCTGGGGGTGATAATGTTCACTGTTTTATATTTGAGTCTGGGGGGGATAATGTTCACTGTTTTATATTCGGGTCTGGGGGAGAATGTTCACTGTTTTATATTTGGGTCTGGGGGATAATGTTCACTTTTATATTCGGGTCTGGGGGTGATAATGTTCACTGTTTCATATTTGGGTCTGGGGGTGATAATGTTCACTGTTTCATATTCGGGTCTGGGGGGGATAATGTTCACTGTTTTATATTCGGGTCTGGGGGGGATAATGTTCACTGTTTTATATTCGGGTCTGGGGGGGATAATGTTCACTGTTTTATATTCGGGTCTGGGGGATAATGTTCACTGTTTTATATTCGGGTCTGGGGGATAATGTTCACTGTTTTATATTCGGGTCTGGGGGGGATAATGTTCACTGTTTCATATTCGGGTCTGGGGGTGATAATGTTCACTGTTTTATATTTGGGTCTGGGGGATAATGTTCACTGTTTTATATTCGGGTCTGGGGGGGATAATGTTCACTGTTTTATATTCGGGTCTGGGGGGGATAATGTTCACTGTTTTATATTCGGGTCTGGGGGTGATAATGTTCACTGTTTTATATTCGGGTCTGGGGGATAATGTTCACTGTTTTATATTCGGATCTGGGGGATAATGTTCACTGTTTTATATTCGGGTCTGGGGGGGATAATGTTCACTGTTTTATATTCGGGTCTGGGGGATAATGTTCACTGTTTTATATTCGGGTCTGGGGGATAATGTTCACTGTTTTATATTTGGGTCTGGGAGATAATGTTCACTGTTTTATATTCGGGTCTGGGGAGGATAATGTTCACTGTTTTATATTCGGGTCTGGGGGATAATGTTCACTGTTTTATATTCGGGTCTGGGGGGGATAATGTTCACTGTTTTATATTCGGGTCTGGGGAGGATAATGTTCACTGTTTTATTTTCGGGTCTGGGAGATAATGTTCACTGTTTTATATTGGGGTCTGGGGGGGATAATGTTCACTGTTTTATATTCAGGTCTGGGGGATAATGTTCACTGTTTTATATTCGGGTCTGGGGGATAATGTTCACTGTTTTATATTCGGGTCTGGGGGGGATAATGTTCACTGTTTTATATTCGGGTCTGGGGGATAATGTTCACTGTTCTTTATTTGGGTCTGGGGGGGATAATGTTCACTGTTTTATATTCGGTCTGGGGGATAATGTTCACTGTTTTATATTCGGGTCTGGGGGAGTTAATGTTCACTGTTTTATATTCGGGTCTGGGGGATAATGTTCACTGTTTTATATTCGGGTCTGGGGGGGATAATGTTCACTGTTTTATATTCGGGTCTGGGGGGGATAATGTTCACTGTTTTATATTTGGGTCTGGGGGGGATAATGTTCACTGTTTTATATTCGGGTCTGGGGGGATAATGTTCACTGTTTTATATTCGGGTCTGGGAGATAATGTTCACTGTTTTATATTCGGGTCTGGGGGGGATAATGTTCACTGTTTTATATTCGGGTCTGGGGGGGATAATGTTCACTGTTTTATATTCGGGTCTGGGAGATAATGTTCACTGTCTGGGGTTTGTTAGCTCGGGTTGATTCTGCCTACGGTGCATTCTCGGTTATCAGAGCTCTCATTAAAAGCCCTAATTTCCAGTCAGTGACTGAGTTGTCTCTGATGGGATGGAGAATCAGAGTGGGGGTAATGTGCTTCATGGACAGCGATGGGTGGGAGTGAGTATTAAATAAACCAGGACTACACCAAGTAATTTTGAGAACATTGAAACCATCACAAAATATCACAGCATCATGTTGGAAAACAGAATACTTTATCTGAATCTTTGATCAATTTTGTTTGATTCAATATTGTGAGTGACTTGTTGGATTGCTGGTTATTTTCTAAAGGCAGCTCAGCACCATCATTTTGACCATCAACTCGGCCCTGGTAACTGCTGTTTTTTCTCTGTACCTTCTGTTTTAATTTTAAGTGGAACCTTAATATTTGCTTGGTCCACCAGCCGATTGATCTTTCCAGGGGTGTGTGTCTGAGAAATATACAACGAAAAACATTCTCTATTTACCTCCTGCATTGCTGCAGTAAATATACATTGTTCTGACTCTGCCAGCAAGGCTGTGGAATTAATTGGATCGATCTTAAAGAGAGCCCGGCTGGGCAGGATAGAGTCACAGAGGTTTACAGCATGGAAACGTGAGCCAAATGGTTTCCATCTGTGATGTATCATTGCATAAAACAGAATATTCAGTCTCAGGAGAAAGAAAGTGAAATAAACCAGTTTCTGGGGGATTTACCCAATCAGTATGAGCACCTTCAGGAGAGCAGAGAGGGGGGGGAGGGGGGAAACCAGTGAGAAATGTTTTAAAAACTCTGGGTATTCCCACAGGAGAGCACTGGTTTAAATCAATTTTAGAAATAGAGAATGGCAGTGCACAAATTCAGAGGAATGTATTTTTAAAAATTAATTGATCTCAATTGCACAAGATAATTTTCTATTATGTCTTTGATTGACAATGGCGCTGTTAATTCCCAGGTGCCCCTGCGGTTGTGAACGTGCCCTATTCTTCCGGTGAAGCGGGCAGAGAGGGGAGTGATTTTTGGAGGGCAGAACTGGAAGATAAGCTGAATTTATTTTTACTTACTTTTTTCGGAGTTGTTTTTTTCCTGAGAAACAGGAAACCGGAAGTCAGCCGTAGGGAGACCTGGGACGGTTTTTTTTTTGCCCACTAAATTTGAACGGGGAGGTAACCCGAGACTCTACACGTGTAGAGTCTCCCACCCTCCCTCCTCCTCTAACCTAAAAAAAAAGACTCTGCGTGAGAGCAGGTGAGCTTTCTTTTTCTTTTTCTTTTCTCTTTCATTTATTAGTTCGGGAAGTTAGCAGGGATGTCAGTGCAGGCAGTGCAATGTTCCTCCTGTGGGATGTGTGAGGTGAGGGACACCATTAGTGTCCCAGCTGAGTACACCTGCAGGAAGTGCACCCAATTCCAGCTCCTTGAAGACTGTGTTAGGGATCTGGAGTTGGAACTGGATGAACTCAGGATCATTCGGGAGGCAGAGACAGTTATAGATAAAAGCTACAGGGAGGTTCATACTCCTAGGAATGAGGATACTTGGGTGACTGTTAGAAAGGGTAAGAAGCAGACAGTGCAGCGATCCCCTGTGGCCGTTCCTCTGTATAACAAGTATACCGTTTTGGATCCTGTTGGGGAGGGCGACTTACCAGGGGTAAGCCATGGGGTACAGGTCTCTGGCACAGAGTCTGTCCCTGTTGCTCAGAAGGGAAAGGGGGGGAGGAGTAGAGCATTAGTCATTGGGAACTGCATAGTTAGGGGGACAGATCGGAGATTCTGTGAGAGCGAGAGGGACTCGCGGCTGGTGTGTTGCCTCCCAGGTGCCAGGGTCTTTGATGTCTCGGATCGTGTTTTCAAGATCCTTAAGGGGGAAGGGGACCAGCCCCAAGTTGTGGTCCACACAGGCACCAATGACATAGGTAGGAAAAGAGATGGGGATGTAAGGCAGAAATTCAGGGAGTTAGGGTGGAAGCTTAGAGCGAGAACAAATAGAGTTGTTATCTCTGGTTTGTTACCCGTGCCACGTGCTAGTGAGGAGAGGAATAGGGAGAGAGAGCAGTTGAACACGTGGCTACAGGAATGGTGCAGGAGGGAAGGATTTAGATACCTGGATAATTGGCGCTCATTCTGGGGTAGGTGGGACCTCTACAAACGGGATGGTCTTCACCTGGACCAGAGGGGTACTAATATCCTGGGGGGGAAATTTGCTAATGCTCTTCGGGAGGGTTTAAACTAATTCGGCAGGGGGGTGGGAACCTGGATTTCTGCTCCAGTGTACAGGAGGATGTGAGTGGTGAGGTGATGAATAAGATTTCAAGGTCGCAGGAGTGTACCGGCAGGCAGGAAGGTGCTTTGAAGTGTGTCTACTTCAATGCCAGGAGCATCCGGAATAACGTGGGTGAACTTGCAGCATGGGCTGGTACCTGGGACTTCGATGTTGTGGCCATTTCGGGGACATGGATAGAGCAGGGACAGGAATGGTTGTTGCAGGTTCCGGGGTTTAGATGTTTCAGTAAGATCAGGGAAGGTGGTAAAAGAGGAGGAGGTGCGGCATTGTTAGTCAAGGACAGTATTACGGTGGCAGAAAGGATGTTTGATGAGGACTCGTCTACTGAGGTAGTATGGGCTGAGGTTAGAAACAGGAAAGGAGAGGTCACCCTGATGGGAGTTTTCTATAGGTCTCCGAAAAGTTCCAGAGATGTAGAGGAAAAGATTGCAAAGATGATTCTGGATAGGAGCGAAAGTAACAGGGCAGTTGTTATGGGGGACTTTAACTTTACAAATATTGACTGGAAATGCTATAGTTCGAGTACTTTAGATGGGTCAGTTTTTGTCCAATGTGTGCAGGAGGGTTTGCTGACACAGTATGTAGATAGACCAACAAGAGGCGAGGCCACATTGGATTTGGTACTGGGTAATGAACCAGGCCAGGTGTTAGATTTGGAGGTAGGTGAACACTTTGGTGATAGTGACCACAATTCGGTTACGTTTACTTTAGCAATGGAAAGGGATAGGTATACACCGCAGGGCAAGTATTATAGCTGGGGGAAAGGAAATTATGATGCGATTAGGCGAGATTTAGGATGCACAGGATGGGGAAGAAATCTGTAGGGGATGGGCACAATTGAAATGTGGAGCTTGTTCAATGAACAGCTACTGCGTGTCCTTGATAAGTATGTACCTGTCAGGCAAGGAGGTAGTGGTCGAGCGGGGGAACCGTGGTTTACTAAAGAAGTTGAATCTCTTGTGAAGAGGAAGAAGGAGACTTATGTAAAGATGAGACGTGAAGGCTCAGTTAGGGCGCTTGAGAGTTACAAGTTCGCCAGGAAGGAGCTGAAGAGAGAGCTAAGAAGAGCCAGGAGGGGACAGGAGAAGTCTTTGGCAGGTAGGATCAAGGAAAATCCTAACGCTTTCTACAGGTATGTCAGGAATAAAAGAATGACTAGGGTAAGATTAAGGCCAGTCAAGGACAGTAGTGGGAAGTTGTGCGTGGAGTCTGAAGAGATAGGAGAGGCGCTAAATGAATATTTTTCGTCAGTATTCACACAGGAAAAAGACAATGTTGTCGAAGAGAATACTGAGATACAGGCTATTGGACTAGACGGGATTGAGGTTCATAAGGAGGAGGTGTTAGCAACTCTGGAAAGTGTGAAAATAGATAAGTCCCCTGGGCCGGATGGGATTTATCCTAGCATTCGCTGGGAAGCTAGGGAGGAGATTGCAGAGCCTTTGGCTTTGATTTTTATGTCATTGTCTACAGGAATAGTGCCAGAAGACTGGAGAATAGCAAATGTTGTCCCCTTGTTCAAGAAGGGGAGTAGAGACAACCCTGGTAATTATAGACCAGTGAGCCTTACTTCTGTTGTGGGCAAAGTTTTGGAAAGGATTATAAGAGATAGGATTTATAATCATCTAGAAATTAATAATTTGATGAGGGATAGTCAGCACGGTTTTGTGAAGGGAAGGTCGTGCTTCACAAACCTTATTGAGTTCTTTGAGAAGGTGACCGAAGAGGTGGATGAGGGTAAAGCAGTTGATGTGGTGTTTATGGATTTAAGTAAAGCATTTGATAAAGTTCCCCACGGTAGGCTATTGCAGAAAATACGGAGGCATGGGATTGAGGGTGATTTTGAGATTTGGATCAGAAATTGGCTAGCTGTAAGAAGACAGAGGGTGGTGGTTGATGGGAAATGTTCATCCTGGAGTTCAGTTACTAGTGGTGTACCGCAAGGATCTGTTTTGGGGCCACTTTTGTTTGTCATTTTTATAAATGGATGAGGGCGTAGAAGGATGGGTTAGTAAATTTGCGGATGACACTAAAGTCGGTGGAGTTGAGGACAGTGTGGAAGGATGTTGCAGGTTACAGAGGGACAGAGATAAGCTGCAGTGCTGGGCTGAGAGGTGGCAAATGGAGTTTGATGTGGAAAAGTGTGAGGTGATTCACTTTGGAAGGAGTAACAGGAATACAGAGTACTGGGCTAATGGTAAGATACTTGGTAGTGTGGATGAACAGAGAGATCTCGGTGTCCATGTGCATAGATTCCTGAAAGTTGGCACCCAGATTGATAGGGTTGCTAAGAAGGCGTACAGTGTGTTAGCTTTTATTAGAAGAGGGATTGAGTTTCGGAGCCATGCTGTCATGTTGCAGCTGTACAAAACTCTGGTGCGGCCGCACTTGGACTATTGCGTACAGTTCTGGTCGCCGCATTATAGGAAGGATGTGGAAGCATTGGAAAGGGTGCAGAGGAGATTTACCAGGATGTTGCCTGGTATGGTGGGAAGGTCTTATGAGGAAAGGCTGAGTGACTTGAGGCTTTTTTCGTTGGAGAGAAGAAGTTTAAGAGGTGACTTAATAGAGGCATTCAAGATGATCAGAGGATTAGATAAGTTGGACAGTGTAAGCCTTTTTCCTCGGATGATGATGGCTAGCACGAGGGGGCATAGCTTTAAATTGAGGGGTGATAGATATAGATCAGATGTCAGAGGTAGGTTCTTTACTCAGTGAGTAGTAAGGGTGTGGAATGCCCTGCCTGCAACAGTAGTGGACTCGTCAACATGAAGGGCATTTAAAGGGTCATTGGATAAACATATGGATGAGATTGGAATAGTGTAGGTTGGATGGGTTTAGATTCGTTTCACAGGTCGGTGCAACATTGAGGGCCGAAGGGCCTGTACTGCGCTGTAATGTTCTATGTTCTATAGTCATTCCACAGGAGCCTATTGCGCAGGCGCAGTGCTGTATCTGGGGCATGCGCAGTGTCACTGCTCAGAGTCCTGAATGCGGGAGACGCTTTTTTCAGCGGGTGAGTCGGTTGGGCTGCGGGAGAAGTGGAGCCGGGAGTTGGGGTAGGGAGGGAGCGAGTGGAGGCTTCACAAACACCCGCTGTAGGCTGCACGGCCCGAATCAGACCCTGCAGGTCCCGGGTTTACAGCTCCCAGGCTTTTATCTCGGGAACAGGCCCCGGTTATCGGCCGCCATCTTGTTTCAGCGGGGAAGGAGGGCACATGCGCTGCTGTCTGTGACGGGTCACAATGGGCGTGGTTTCGGGGGCTGGTTCAGAACCTCTATCTTCAGAGGGACAATAGGTAGCAGGGCGCATGCGCAGCTATCCAAGAACATCGGAATAAGAATTCGAAACAGGAGCCCGTCATTCGGCCCATCGAGCCTGCTGCATCATTCAATAAGATCATGTCTACTTTGCTCCCCCCAGCCCGTCCATACCCTTAACTCTCCTGTGGATCAAAACCTCAGCTTTGAATATATTCAATGACCTGCCTCCAATCCTCACTGGTGAAGACAGAGTTCCAAAGATCAACAACCCGCTGAGAGAAAAGATCTCTCTTCATCTTCATCTTAAATTTGAGATCCTTTATTTTTACTTGATTCCCACACCTGAGGAAACATCCTCTCAGCATCTACCTTGTCAAGCACCTTATATCATATGAATCACAGAATCCCTACAGTGCAGAAGCAGGCCATTTGGCCCATCGAGTCTGTGCCGACCACAATCCCACCCAAGCCCCATCCCCACAACCCCATGCATTTGACACGAGGGTCAATTTAGCATAGCCAATCCACCGAACCACAGTCTTTGGACTGTGGGAGGAAACCAGAGCACCTGGAGGAAACCCACACAGACAGTGCACAGAAAATGTGCAAACTCCACACAGACAGTGACCCAAGGCCGGAATTGAACCTGGGACCCTGTCGCTGTGAGGCAGCAGTGCTAGCCACCATGCCGCCCTTAAATTCCCAGATATTTCAATAGGATTACTTCTCAGTCTTCTAAACTCCAAAGAGTACAGGCCCAAGCTGCTCAACCTGAAAGATAAAACCCCTCATTTCAGGAATCAACCAACTGGATCTTCCCTGAACTGCCTCCACTGCAATTTTGTCCCAGCTGAAGTAATTCTGTGCCAGGTTAAAGGAGGAGTGAATGTTTGGAATTTCTGTTCTGGACAGATGCTGATGGATTTTGGAAACTCCTTTTACAGGGGGTTAGAAGGGAAAGATTTACACACAGCAAACTCAGACGAAAAGAAATGTTTGTCTGTCTTGAATTTCTAACCTTGAATTACACCTATAACTTTCCTCATTTACAGGGACAAGATTTGAAGATTGCAACATTTTTCCCGGACACCAATCTCTCTGAGATCTTTGCAGATGTAGACTCCAGCGGATTTAAAATGTTGAAAACAGTGAAATGGTTTTGGGGTGAGTGCTACTGAGCATTAAGTTAAATTCAGAGCATGCTCTGATTCCATGGATCTCGGGCTACTGTGACTCCTTTACCACGGATGGGCAGGCAATGGTGCAGTGATAGTGTTATTGGATTAGTAATACAGGGATCCAGGGCAATGCACTGTGAACCCTGGGTTCGAATCCCACAGTGGCAGATGTTGAAATTTGAATTCAGTAAAAATCTAGAATTGGAAGTCCATTGATGACAATTGTAAAAATCCATCTGATTTAATAATGTCCTTTATAGAAGGAAATCTACCACATCCCCCAGCAATGCAAGCCACTCAGTTCAAGGGCAATGAGTTATGGGCAGTAGATGCTGATGCAGCCAGCGCACAGAGTCACAGAGCAATACAGCACGGAAACAGGCCCTTAGGCCCAACTGATCCATGCCAACCATGGTGCCCTCCCAGCTAGTCCCAAATGCCCGTGTTTGGCTCATGAATTGGAAAGGATTAGAGGGATATGTACTTATCCAAATGCTTTTTAAATGTTTAAACCTGCTGTTTGAACATTCAACCACTTTCTCTGGCAGCTCAATCCATGTACACATCACCCTCTGCATGAAGAAGTTGCCCCTCAGGTCCCTTTTAATCTTTCCCCTCTCATATTAAATCTATGTCCTCTAGTTTTCAATTCCCCGACCCTGGCAAAAAGACAATGTGGGTTCATCCTATCTATGCCCCTCATTATTTAATACACCTCAATATAGTCACCCCACATTCTCCTACATTCGAAGGAATAAACCCGAGCCTGTCCAACCTCTCATGATCATTCAGACCCATTAGTCCCGGCAACATCCTCATAAATCTTCTTTGCACTCTTTACAGTTTATCAATGTTTTTCCTATAACAGGGTTACAAAAACTGTACACAATACTCCAAGTGCGGCCTCACCAATGACTTATACAACTATAACATAATGTCCCAACTCCTATACTCAGTGCCCTGACTAATGAAGGCCAGTGTGCTAAATGCCTTCTTCACCACTCTGTCTACCTGTGACATCACTTTCAACGAACGATATACTTGTACTCCTGGGTTCCTCTGTTCCTCAACACTCCCCAGGGCCTTACCATTCACTGTATAAGTCCTACCCTGGTTTGACTTTCCAAAATGCAACACTCACACTTAAGACCATAAGACATAGGAGCAGAATTAGGCCACTCGGCCCATCGAGTCTGCTCCGCCATTCAATCATGGCTGATATTTTTCTCATCCCCATTCTCCTGCCTTTTTGCCATCACCCCTGATCCCCTTATTAATCAAGAACCTATCTATCTCTGTCTTAAAGACAGTCAATGACCTGGCCTCCACAGCCTTCTGCGGCAAAGAGTTCCACAAATTCCCCACTCTCTGGCTGAAGAAATTCCTCCTTATCTCTGTTTTAAAGGATCGTCCCTTTAGCCTGAGGTTGTGCCTCTGTGCTCTGTATTATTTGTACTGAAATCCATTTGCCAATCATCGGCTCACTTCCTTAACCGATCAACTGATGAAGATCCCCCTGTATATATATATATTTCCAGACGTCTCTTCCCTCAGAGGGCTGTTAGTCTTTTGGATTTCTCTTCTACAGGGACCAGTGGAGGCTGAGGATCATTGAATATATTCCAGTTAGACAGATCTTTGACTGACAAGGGTGTCAAGGGTTATGGGGAACAGACAAGAAGATGGAGCAAAAGCTAAGATGTGGGGGGATTTCTTCACTCAAGGATGTGGTAAAGCTTTGGAATTCTCAATCCCTGAGGACAGTGAAACCTCAGTCATCAACTACTTGCAAGAGAGCGATTGATTGGTTTCTAGATATTGAGGATATCAAGGGATATGGGTTTAGTGTGGGGAGAATGATGCTGAGGTAGATGAACGAATTATCTCATTGAATAGTTTAAAAGGCTCGATGGGCCAAATGGCCGACTGCAGCTCCTATTTGTTATGGTCTCTGTGTCCAGGACAGGAAGCAGTGAGCATGGATCTGTCAATCAGCCTCAATCAGCACCTTCAGGAGAATTGGGAGGGTGAATATTAGATACAGCAGAGTGAGAATGGAGGGAGAGTGTGTGGGATGGCGATTTACAGCTTTTTGGGACTGAAATAGGAAAGAATGTTCCACAGAAACTAGAATTGTCTGTTCTGAATTTCTATCCTGTACTGATACTGATGACTTTTGTAAACTTGTTTTACAGGATCTTGAAAGAGGAATCACAGGCCGAAATCTCAAACGTCACGTCAGATCTGACAGAGTCATATTCCATGGGAGCTGAATATCATCGGCCTTTGAATCTAGAAGGAGAAATGGTTGTCCAGTCTGTTGATTTGAAAAGATTTCAAACATCAGTGTGACTGGAAAAGCACCAACACACGGCCACACTGGAGTGAGAGTCTTCCAGTGCACTGACTAAAGAGCTTTAACCAGTTACACAGCCTGAATAACTATCACACCATTCACAGCGGGGAGAGACTGTACCCGTGTTCTGTGTGTGGACAAGGCTTCAACTGATTGTCCACCCAAGGGAGAGGCAAGGACACCTGCACCATGGAGAAACCATGGAAATGTGCGGACTGTGTGAAGAGATACAGATACCCAAATGAGCTGGAAGCTCATCGGCGCAACCACATTGGGGAGAGGCCATTCACCTGCTCTCAGTGTGGGAAGGGATTCACTCGGTTATCCATCCTGCAGTCACACCAGCAAGTTCACACTGGGGAGAGACCGTTCACCTGCTCTCAGTGTGGGAAGGGATTCACTCGGTTATCCACCCTGCAGAAACACCAGCGAGTTCACACTGGGGAGAGGCCATTCACCTGCTCTCAGTGTGGGAAGGGATTCACTCGGTTATCCATCCTGCAGTCACACCAGCGAGTTCACACTGGGGAGAGGCCGTTCACCTGCTCTCAGTGTGGGAAGGGACTCTGTGATCCATCCAGCCTGCGGATACACCAGCGGGTTCACACTGGGGAGAGGCCATTCACCTGCTCTCAGTGTGAGAAGGGATTCTGTAATCCATCCAGCCTGCTGAGACACCAGCGAGTTCACACTGGGGAGAGGCCGTTCACCTGCTCTCAGTGTGGGATGGGATTCTATGATTCATCCAGCCTGCGGATACACCAGCGGGTTCACACTGGGGAGAGGCCATTCACCTGCTCTCAGTGTGGGAAGGGATTCACTTGGTCAAACCAGCTGCAGAGACACCAGCGAGTTCACACTGGGGAGAGGCCATTCACCTGCTCTCAGTGTGGGAAGGAATTCACTCGGTCATCCCAGCTGCAGAGACACCATGAAGTTCACACTGGAGAGAGGCCATTCACCTGCTCTCAGTGTGGGGAGGGATTCACTCAGTCATCCCACCTGCTGAGACACCAGCGAATTCACACTGGGGAGAGGCCGTTCACCTGCTCTCAGTGTGAGAAGGGATTCACTCGATTATCCAGCCTGCGGATACACCAGCGAGTTCACACTGGGGAGAGGCCATTCACCTGCTCTCAGTGTGGGAAGGGATTCAGTCTTTCATCCCAGCTGCTGAGACACCAACGAGTTCACGAGTGATTCCAGGGGGTTGGATTCTGCTGTTATTGTTTCTGCTCTCAGTTACATCCAGGACTGCATTTTGTTCATTCTCACAGTTGGTCAATGGGGAGGATGCTCTGATTGTGGGAAGGGATTCACTGATTCATCCGACCTGTTGAAACACCAGAGAATTCATAATAGGGAGAGGCCATTTATCTGCTCCGAGTGTGGGAAGGGATTTACTCAGTCATTCAACCTGCTAAAACACCAGCCAAGTCACACTGGAGAGAGGCCATTCACTTGCTCCAGTTGTGGGAAGGGATTTATTGATTCATCCAACCTGGTAAAGCACCAGCGAATTCACACTGGGGACAGGCCATTCACCTGCTCTGATTGTGGCAAGGGATTCAGTCAATCATCCAACCTGATAAAGCACCAGCGAATTCACACTGGGGACAGGCCATTCACCTGCTCCGTGTGTGGGAAGGGATTCACTCAGTCACCTCACCTGCTGAAACACCATCATGTTCACGAGTGACTGCAAGGACTGAATTTTGCTGTTAATCTCATCGAGGTCCCAACCATTTTCATTGGTGTCTGTTTCTGCTGATGTTAATAAACCCTGGCCCAGTTGTAAGATTTGTATTGTGGATTGTCTTGTCTGAGTCCTGAACTCGTAAATAAAAACAAGAAGTGCTGTAAAAACTCAGCAGGTCTGACAGCATCTCTGGAGAGAGAAACAGAGCTAATGTTTTGACACTGAAGAAGAGTCACATTCAACTGGAAACATTAACTGTTCCTGTCTTTACAGATTCTGTCAGACTTATTGAGATTTTGCAGCAACTTCTGCTTTTAGAATGACGGTGAATGCTGGATACATGAATCAGAGATTGGTGTAAAACTGGGATCTGCTCCTAAATGAAAGTGAAACAGCAGGTTAAAGTTTCCAGTCTGAAAAGTACCATGGTTGTTATACTATATATACCATTTTACGGCTGGTTTTAACTCATTTAAAATAAACCTATTTAAAATATATTTGTTAAAGTCAGTATTAAAATACGAGTTGGATGAGTTCACAGGAGCCTGTTAACCACTGGGACAATTATTCAACAAACATTGGATTTCCAGATAGAGAAGAAGCTGCAGTTTGTTTGCAGGAATTCCCTGTTTTATTGATGTGTGTGTGTTAGACATCAGGATAACTAAAACTGCACAAACCTGGACATCAATGGTGATATGATTGACAGTTACTCTGGGAATCACTCCACGGTGAAACTTCAGCACTGACACTGCTGAATTTTGTCGGCTCAGGGAGTGGGACCTCCAGGAGTGGACTGTAAGAAAAGCTGGGTTTCAGTATCCTGACTAATATACGGTGAGGAACCAGAAAAATCCTTACTGAGGAACTGCCTGGGGTTTTACCAGTGTAGGTTCAGGGGTGAATGATTCCTGACTCCCTGAAATGTCTGAGATTGAACCCAGTTTGGAACAAGATTCATTCAGTTTCCAGGAGAATAGAGACAAATATCACCCACAACTGAGAGAGAGAAAAACAGCCACCTTGATCAATGACTTGGATGAAGCCAGAATTGATGATACAAAGATAGGTAAAAAAGCAAGTTGTGAGGTTATTACAAAAAATCTGTAAGGGACACAGATAAGTTACCTGAATGGACAGAAAAATGGCAGATGGAGTATAGTGCGGGAAAGTGGGAGCTTTTCCACTTTGGCAGGAAGAATAGAGAAGCAAACAATTTATAAATGTACAGAAACTGAAGAATACTGCCGTAGAGAGGAATCTGGGTGACCTTGTACATGAATCGTGAAAAAATAGGATGAAGGTAGAGCAAGTAAAGAAGGCAGCAAATGGAGTGTTGGACTTTACTGCAAGGGGGTGGAGTTTGAAAAAGGGAACTTGCTGCACCTACACAGGACATTGCTGAGATAGCAGCTGGAATACTGTGTACGGTTCTGGTCTCCCTACTTATGGAATGACATGCTTTCATTGGAAAGTTCAGAGAAAGTTCACCAGGCCCATTCCTAAGATGAAGGTGTTGTCTTTTGAGGAAAGGTTGTGAAGGTGTAGGGGAGAATTCTCCCATCCCGCCCACCACAGGAATTGTAGCAGGCCGGGGGGTGGACCACACAAAGGTCCTTTGACCTCGGGGGGGATTCTCCGGTTTTGGGGCCAGCGTGGCCGGAGAATCCAACTCGTTGTCTTTTGGGGAAGGGTTGCACCTATACTCATTAAGTTTAGAAGAATAAGCGGTGAACTTTCTGAAACGTATAAGATTCTCATGGGGGGTTGACAGGCGAGAGGTCAAGAGGATGATTCATGAAGGAGTCTTGAACTTCATGGCACAGATCTACAAGGGAGCCAAGTGTATTTCTTTAGCCCTTACAGACAACAATACTTTATCCTCACTTTTAGTCAGGTTAGCTGGTGTTGTCCACCCAATGGCACAGGCCCTGTTTCATGTGAGAGGATTTGATTTGATTTGATTTACGATTGTCACATGTATTGGGATACAGTGAATATTATTGTTTCTTGTGCGCTATACAGACAAAACATACCATCCATAAAGTACATCGGGGAGAAGAAGAGGGTGCAGAATATAGTGTTACAGTCATAGCTAGGGTGTAGAATAAGATCAATGTTGGTCCATTCAAAAGTCTGATAGCAGGGAAGAAGCAGTTCTTAATTCAGTTGGTACAGCGTGTGGGTGGGTGGGTGGGAGGATGGCTGCATGTGTTAGTTTCTGTGCATGAGGATGTGTGTATATGTGTGTGTGTGCGCGTGTGTGAGAGAGAGAGTATGTGTCTCTGTGTGTGGGTGTCTGAGTGAGGCTGCTTCTCATCAGTTGCAACACAAACCTTCATCCAAGCAGACAATGATAGGTCTCTGAGTTTCCAATTGAGTGATTTGAGTGATTCAGAGATTCTCCATCCAGAGTGAAACCACTGTGTGCTGTGTAAAACCTGACATATACACAACCAGACCCCACTTCTCCTGGAACAACGTGTCTGCTGCTTTCCTGATCCCTTCCTTTCCCCTCGCCATTATCCTCAGATAGTTCACAAATTCCATTGTACCTCATCCTCCAATGGTCTTCACTTTAAATATTTCCATCAGTCTTGCCAACAGATAGCAATGGGATTGCTGCTATCACAGTGATAAATTCTGAAATACTGCCTCTCTGATCTCGATCTCCCCACCATATCCTCACCTGAGTTCCATTTTTTAATATGAGGAAACTAATATAATTTAACTTTCAACAGCACCTTCCAACACTGCGACCTTTACCTTCCAATCCTACAAACTGTCCCACCTAGAGAACAAGGGCAGCAGATAATTGGTAACATGGACAACTGCAAGTTATCTAAAGAACAAAGAACAGTACAGCAGAGGAACAGACCCTTCACCGAAAAACAATGGCACCCAAGACTTAAACGATCCTGACTTGGAATCATGTTGCTGTCCTTTCACTGTTGCTGATCAAAAATCCTGGAAATCCCTTCCTCACAGCACTTTGGATGTACCTACACTACATGGACTAACAGCAAACTTATAAACATAGGAGCAGGAGTAGATCATTCAGCCCATGGCCCATTTAATTAGATCACGGCTGATCTGACGGTAACTTCAACTCTGCAGTTCAAGAAGGCAGCCTCAACCACCTTCTCAAGAATAATTTGGATTGGATAATCGATGCTGGTCGAGCCAGCAATGCCCACATTGTATAAACAAATATAAAACCCCATTAAAACTGGTTCAGCACACCCCCTCCACACAGAATGAGAAAGATTGGCTTTAAGCTCACTTGTTCCTTTATAGTCTGTTGTTCTGAACGATGACAGTATTAACCTTCTGTCTAACCTGTCTTTATGGGCGGCATGGTGGCACAGCGGTTAGCGATGCTACTTCACAGCACCAGGAACCCAGGTTCAATCCCCAGCTTGGGTCACTGTCTCTATGGAGTTTGCACGTTCTTTGTGGGTTTCCTCCGAGTGCTCCAGTTTCCTCCCACAGTCTGAAAGACATGCTGGTTTGGTGCATTGGCAATGCTAAATTCTCCCTCAGTGTACCCAAACAGGCACCAGAGTGTGGCGATTAGGGGAATTTCACAGTAACTTCATTGCAGTGTTAATGTAAGCCTTACTTGTGACTAATAAATAAACTTTAACTTTTCTTAACCCTTCTTGCAGTTCAATTACTGAAATCAGTCCTTGTTCTAATGATGAGATTCCCTGTCTGCTGTTACTTTAGGAAGTCTCACAACACCAGGTTAAAGTCCAACAGGTTTATTTGGTAGCAAAAGCCACACAAGCTTTCGGAGGTCTGCTCCTTCGTCAGGTGAGTGGGAGTTGTGTTCACAAACAGGGCATATAAAGACACAAACTCAATTTACAAAATGATGGTTGGAATGCGAGGCTTTACAGGTAATCAAGTCTTAAAGGTACGTTGTTACTTTAAATCAGCCCTTGAATTAGTTGTGTTTTTTTCCCTCATGTTCCCACATTTCAGTAACAAAATGTTTTGTTCTTCGCTCTGACAAAGGGTCATCCAGACTCGAAACGTTGGCTCTATTCTCTCTCCACAGACCACCTGAGATTTTCCAGCATTTTCTGTTTTTGTTTCAGTGACAAATGTTGATGTGTTTGTCCCTACACCCACAGGGCTCCATCTGTTTGAAACCACAAACAGAAAGGTCCAGTTTTCTCCTGGACTTTTTTTTAATACTTTTCCAATTCAATCAAATCAAATCCAATTCAGAGTCTCAACAAGTTGAGACACTTCAGATCCAGGCTGACAAGACAGGGCGAGCGACCAAACCACCCTGTCCTGGGCCTGATCTACATGAGCCAAGCTGATTGGAGAAGGGGGACATGATGTGGAGATGCCGGTAACTTTCACAATGATGCAGAGTTTCAGCCAATGAGGGAGATCCGGGCTCAGCCCCGCCCCTCGTTCACTCCGATTGGTTGGAGGACCAGCCGCTCCCGCTCGGTCCTCCAGCCCCGCCCCCTCTTCCTATTGGGCCGGAGCTGCCATCAATCACTGCCTGGGCATTGTGATGTGGAGCATGCGCAGTCCGGATACTGGAAGTGGTTGTTGCGTTGCAATTCGGAGCAACTCAAATTTAGAAATCGCCGGGTAAGCGGGGTGCGATAGAGCCGGTGTGTGGGTTGGAAGCTTCAGAAGTATATGATAGAGGCTCCGAATCCCGAATAGAAAGCTCCCGGTCCCGCGTTTGCAGGCAGCGGGCCGCGTTCGCGGTTCAAGGGTAACGGCCGCCATCTTGAAACGGAGGGGATACAACATAGCGCATGCGCGGCCGCCATCTTTATTATGGGCAATGAGAAGTAGTGCGCATGCGCAGCGTGAGCCTGGAATTCCAGGTCAGCCCCGCCCCCTCCCAGGGACATGTTTATCTCCAATTGCAGGAATTTGTTATTTATTTATTATTTCACAGGGCGTGGGCCTCAGTTGTGTTTATTGCATGCAGGGGAATATTCACAGTCTAAAGATGCTGAACTTAATGTTGAGTCCAAAAGGCTGTAATGTGCCCAATCGGAAGATGGGGTGTTGTTCCTCCAGATTGCATTGGGCGACACTGGGGCATTGCAACAGGCCAAGGACAGAGATGTGGGCATGAGAGCAAGATGCTGAGTTGAAATGGCAAGTGACTGGAAAGCGAATGTCATGCTTGTGGACTGAGCAAAGGTGTTCTGCAAAGCAGTAACTCAGTCTGTGTTTAATCTCCCCAGCATAGAGGAGACGGTATTGTAATAGAACCATAGAAAATTACAGCTCAGAAACAGGCCTTTTGGCCCTTCTTGTCTGTGCCGAACCATTTTATGCCTAGTCCCACTGACCTGCACTTGGACCATATCCCTCCACACCCCTCTCATCCATGAACCCGTCCAAGTTTTTCTTAAATGCATTTACCACTTTATCCGGCAGCTCATTCCACACTCCCACCACTCTCTGCGTGAAGAAGCCCCCCCTAATATTCCCTTTAAACTTTTCTCCTTTCACCTTAACCCATGCCCTCTGGTTTTTTTCTCCCCTAGCCTCAGCGGAAAAAGCCTGCTTGCATTCACTCTATCTATACCCATCAAAATCTTATACACCTCTACCAAATCTCCCCTCAATCTTCTACGCTCCAGGGAATAAAGTCCCAACCTATTCAATCTCTCTCTGTAACTCAGCTTCTCAAGTCCCGACAACATCCTTGTGAACCTTCTCTGCACTCTTTCAATCTTATTTACATCCTTCCTGTAACTAGGTGACCAAAACTGCACACAATACTCTAAATTCTGCCTCACCAATGCCTTATATAAACTTACCATAACACTCCAACTTTTATACTCGATACTCCGATTTATAAAGGCCAATGTACCAAAGGCACTCTTTACGACCCTATCCACCTGTGACGTCACTTTTAGGGAATTCTGTACCTGTATTCCCAGATCCCTCTGTCCAACTGCACTCTTCAGAGTCCTACCATTTACCCTGTACTTTCTTCTTTGGTTTGTCCTTCCAAAGTGCAATATCTCACACTTGTCTGCGTTAAATTCCATTTGCCATTTTTCAGCCCATTTTTCTAGTTGGTCCAAATCCCTCTGCAAGCTTTGAAAACCTTCCTCACTGTCCACTACACCTCCAATCTTTGTATCATCAGCAAACTTGCTGATCCAATTTACCACATTATCATCCAGATCATTGATATAGATGACAAACAACAATGGACCCAACACCGATCCCTGCGGCACACCACTAGTCACAGGCCTCCACTCAGAGAAGCAATCCTCCACAACCACTCTCTGGCTTCTTCCATTGAGCCAGTGTCTTATCCAATTTACTACCTCCCCATGTATACCTAGCGACTGAACCTTCCTAACTAACCTCCCATGAGGGACCTTGTCAAAGGCCTTGCTGAAATCCAGGTAGACAACATCCACCGCCTTCCCTTCATCCACCTTCCTGGTAACCTCCTCGAAAAACTCTAATAGATTGGTCAAACATGACCTACCACGCACAAAGCCATGTTGACTCTCCCTAATAAGTCCTAATAAGTAATGCAGTGGATTAAATTGAAGGAGATACAAATGAAATGCTGCTTCACCTGAAGGGAGTGTTAGGAGTGTTGGACAAGGAGGATGTACTATTGCACCTTTTGCGAATGCGTGGGCATGTAAAGTGGGATGAGGGGTTGAGGGTGATGGAGGAGTGGACCGGGTATCATGGAGGAAACGGTCTCTGCAGAATGCTGATTGGGGTGGTGAGCGGATGTGTTTCATGGTGGTAGCATGCTAGAATTGGCAGAAATGATCACATGGTTAGCACGACTGCCTCACAGCTCCAGGGACCTGTGTTCAATTCCCAGCTTGGTCACTGGCTGTGCAGAGTTTGCACATTCTCCCCTTGTCTGTGTGGGTTTCCTCCAGGTGCTCTGGTTTCCTCCCATGGTCCAAAGATGTGCAGATTAGTTGGATTAGCCATGTCAAAATGCCCCTTAGTGTCCCGGGATGTGTATGTTAGAGGGATTAGCAGGGTAAATATGTGGGGTTTCGGGGATAGGACCTGAGTGGGATTGTTGTTGGTGCAGGCTCGATCGGCCAAATGGCCTTCTTCTGACTGCAGGGAATCTATCCTTTGATTGTGGCCGCTGGTGTTGTGAAAAGGCAAGACAAGGGGTGGGGGGGGATACCTTTCACCTTAATCATATTGAGTGACAGAGTAGGCTTGATGGGGTGAATGGCCTGCTTCTGTTCCTATTTCTTACTATCTCTGAGTCCAAGACAGGAAGCCGTTAACAGAGATCTGTCCATCAGCAGAATTGCAAAGGTGTAGAATTACGTACAGCAGAGTGGGGATAGAGGGAGGCTGTGTGGTGTGGAGATTAGCAGATTTTGAGGATTGAGGGAGGAAAGAATATTCCTTAGAAACTAGAATTGTCTGTTCAGAATTTCTAACCGGACTGACTGCTTAATTTTGTAAACTCTCTTTACAGGTATTACAAGGGAAAAGTTTGCAGATGCAAAACTCAGGACAAACATCTTGACTTGAGTCACTCGATTATTCTTCAACCTTTGAATGTGGAAGTAGAAATGTTTGTCTGTGGAAAAGATGTCAATCGTCAGTGTGACTGGAAAAGCACTGAGTTGCATCACATGTAAAAACATCATACCGTTCAGAGTGGAGAGAAGCTGTACACGTGTTCTGTGTGTGTGGACGAGGCTTCAACTGATCATCAAACCAGGAGAAACAACAAGGACACCAGCACCATGGAGAAACCCTGGAAATGTGAGGTTTGTGGGAAAGGATTCCGTGCTCCCTGTGAACTGGAAACTCATCAACGCAGTCACAGCGGAGAAAGGCCATTCACCTGCTCGATGTGTGGGAAAGGATTCATTGATTCATCCACCCTGCACAGACACCAGAGAGTTCACACCGGGGAGAGGCCGTTCACCTGCTCTGAATGTGGGAAAGGCTTCAGTGATTCATCCAACCTGCTGATACACCAGCGAGTTCACACTGGGGAGAGACCATTCACCTGCTCTCAGTGTGGGAAAGGATTCACACGGGCATCTGCTTTGAGGAATCACGAGAGCTTTCACACCGGTGAGGGGCTGTTCACCTGTTCTGACTGTGGGAAGGGATTCGCTCACTCATCCCTCCTGCTGACACACCAGCGCATTCACACCGGGGAGAGGCCGTTCAGCTGCTCTGACTGTGGGAGGGGATTCACTCAGTCATCAAGTCTGGTGAGACATCGACGCATTCACACCAGGGAGACGCCATTCACCTGCTCCGTGTGTGGGAAGGGATTCAGTCAGTCTGACAGTCTGCTGGGACAACGAGGCACCCACACCAATGAGACACATTTTAAATGCTCTGACTGTGGGAGTTGCTTCATACAATCTGTGCTGCTGGACACTGAGGAGAGACCGTTCAGCTGCTCTCACTGCACAAAGAGCTTTAGAATGTCATACGATCTGCTGAGACATCAGAGAGTTCACACCGGGGAGAAGCCATTCACCTGTTCTGACTGTGGGAAGGGGTTCAGTGATTCATCCAACCTGCAGAGACACCAACGAGTTCACACTGGGGAGAAGCCATTCACCTGCTCTCAGTGTGGGAAAGGATTCACTCAGTCATCCCACCTGCAGACACACCAGCGAGTTCACAATGGGGAGAGATCGTTCACCTGCTCCGTGTGTGAGAAAGGATTCAATGATTTATCCAATTTACTGAGACACCAACGATTTCATAACGCAGAGATTCATTCACCTGCTGTGTGTGTGGGCAGGGATTCACTTGTTCATCCAAACTGCTGAGACACCAAGGCAGTTACAGTGATTCGATGCTCTGACTGTGGCTGTTAATCGCATCAATTGAGCGACTACATAGAAAGGGAGACTAACAACGAGTTACTTTAGGAGGTATACACCTGTCATGTTTCACTCTGAATAAATCTATTCCAAGTAAAGATTGGCTCCAGTTTCTTCCTTCACCATAAGACTGTCAGGAATAATAGATGGTCACAGAATTCTTGCTGAATGTTGGAAACTCAAGAAAAATAAAATTTCAGGCAGAAGATTACAATCCCAGCAGCTTTTGTGAGGATGGCTGAAAGTGAGTGGGAATTGTCAGGGTCTGATTTCCCACCGATGTTCTCGGAGTCTGAACCATAAGACCAGTGGAAGAATGAAGTGGAGATGTGGACAGGGGTTACATTTCGACCAAGGAGGAAACAAGGTCCGGCCTTGGCATTGTCACTTCCTCATTAAAGAAAGCTGAATACCTTCTTTAAACCAACAAAGCTACACAATTCTTTTTACCAAAATGAACTTTATTGTACATAATACTATTTTGTTTTAATTCTTTTAATTTAACACTATTATTTATAACTGTGTGTGATGTGTTCAGGTTTACTTTTTACATGCCCAGATTCTCTCACAAGGCACAATCTGGAAGTTATTTATTTCTGTCTAGACCACAATAAACATACCACTGTCCCTTGGGAGAATTCTCCTCAGCTCCAGTTATTCTCCAAGGTAAAACTTTCATTTACCAGCCCCTGTCTATAAATGGTCAGACTTTTGTTCTCATTCCACACGCTAATCTGCTGTAGGTCATTGGTCCAAATTTTCTTCACCATTTCCAGAATGTCATTCAAATACTTCTGATGTTTAAGCAAAATGGTTTGCTGCTCCTGTTTGTTCTTTGAACATTTCATAATCCTGGAGTTTCTCCTGATCTAATTCAGATTGAGTTTTATTTAATTTCTTTCCAGCGATGTCGAAGCTTCTTCATTCTGGACTTTCATTTTGTTTTCTAACATTTTGAATCTTCCTCATCACTCACAAACTACTCATTCCAATCATTGGGGGGGGTTTAAATATTTTTTTAAAAATAATTTGTCCATTTCTCTGAACTCCTGTTGTTGTTATTTCTTGTTCTGTCTCAGCAATAGCAGCTACTCAGTGTCAATTGTCATTCACTATTTGAGGTCTTATTTCCTCTGGTGGTGGACTTTTATCTTGAAATGTTTCCAGCACTTTTCCTGCCTCTGCATTGTCCATTACCAGGGTGGATATCAATATCTTTACTCATGTTAGTTTGATTTGATTTATTATTGTCACATGTACTAATATACAGTGAAAAGTATTGTTTCTTGTGCACTATACAGACAAGGCATACCATTCATAGAGAAGGAAAGGAGTGTGTGCAAAATGTAGTGTTACAGTCATAGCTAGAGTGTAGCAAAAGATCAACTTAGTGTGAGGTAGGTCCATTCAAAAGTCTGATGGCAGCAGGAAAGAGGCTGTTCTTGAGTCGGTTGGTATGGGACCTCAGACTTTTGTATCTTTTTCTGACAGAAGAAGGTGGGAGAGAGAATGTCCGGGGTGCGTGGGGTCCTTAATTATGCAGATTGCTTTTCCGAGGCAGCGGGAAGTGTTGACACTCAATGGATGGGAGGCTGGTTTGCGTGATGGACTGGGTTTCATTCACAACCCCCTTTGTAGTTCTTGCGGTCTTGGGCAGAGCAGGAGCCATACCAAGCTGTGATACAACCAGAAAGAATGCTTTCTATGGTGCATCTGTAAACGTTGGTGAGAGTCGTAGCTGATATGTCAAGTTTCCTTCGTCTTCTGAGAAAGTAGAGGCACCTCTGGGTGAAGAAATTTGTTGCTTCACTGGAGCACAAATAGATGAGGGATTGTTTTACTCACAGGAACATCTTCTGAACCGTGAACATGGTTTCAGAACATGAAAAACAATATCACCGACTATATAATTCCCCACTATAAAATCTCTAATCAGTAAGCCGATAACTGTCCCCTTTATTAAAGCGTAGTTTAAATTTACACTGCACAATGATAGACACACATTTAGAAACATAGAAACTAGAAGCAGGAGTAGGCCATTCAACCCTTCGAGCCTGCTCCGCCATTCATTTTGCTCATGGCTGATCATCAAACTCAATATCCTGATCCCCTTCCCCCCATATCCCTTGATCCCTTTAGCCCCAAGAGCTATATCTGATTTCTTCTTGAAATCAGACAACATTTTGGCCTCAACTATATTTTGTGATGATGAATTCAACACATTCACCACCTTCTAGGTAAAGAAATTTCTCCTCACCTCAAAAAGGTGTAAAAGCTTTACCCCTTATCCTCAATCTATGACCCCTAGTTCTGGACTCCATCAATACCCAAATTGTAGTTTTAACTCTACACAAATGAGATAGACACACAATTCAAATCAATGACCAAAGTGTAGTTTAAGTTCACTCTCCTGAATGTCACACACACTTCCCATCACAGCAGCTGGTGAAATTTGAATGCAATAAAAAAATGGAGAATTAAGAATCTACTGATGACCATGAAACCATTGTCGATTATCGGAAAAACTCCATCTGGTTCAGTAATGTCCTTTCGGGAAGGAAATCTGCCATCCTTACCTGGTCTGGTCCACATGCAACTCCAGAGCCACAGAAATGTGGTTGACTCTTAGATGTCCTCTGAAACGGAGGGCAATTAGGGATGGGAAATAAATGCTGGTGCAGCCAGTGATGCACACATCTGATAAATGAATTTTTTAAAAAAATCTACACAATGGGATAGACAGACACTTCCAATCAATGCCCCAAAATCAATACATTTTGTTTCAGAGAACTTTTGGAAAAGTCTAAATCTTTTCCCAATAAACCCTGAACTGAGGCAGTATCTCACAGGATAACAATCTTTCTAGGCTCTTGGACAAAAATGGAGTGATTTCCCCTTCAAATATAAATGCTTCATAAAAGCAAAATTCTGTGGATGATGGATTCTGAAACAAAAACAGAGAATGCTGGAAAAACTCTGCAGGTTTGGCAACAACTGTAGGAAGAAAATAGAGATAATGTTTCAAATCTGTGTGACTCTTTCAGAACTAAAGAGAAGAAAAATGTGTTATATACTGTATAGGACAAGGTGGAATTTACAATTCCTTCATAATCCCTCATGTCTCTATTTTCACCCATCATAAATACATTAGAAGGTACTGATTTCTGACAAGCTTCCTCCTTTGCTGCAACCTTCGCAGGAGAAACACCAACATCTTTAGCAATGCCATTGGTTTAGTTTTAATCTCCAATAATCTGATTTTAAATGTACGACCATGAAAACATATTGGTGTTTTAGACTCAGTTCTATCCTTTTACAACCCTGTGAGCATCTGTTTTCTTTCATTCCTACAACATGTTCTGCAATAGTTAGAGGTCGAGTTGGCAACTCGAGTCCATGACGACTCTCTGTAGAGCAATCCTGTCAATCCTATTCCCCTTCTAGATTCCAATTCCCCTGCAAGTTGATTTCCTTCAAATCAATTTCAATCATCCATCCAGTTTCATTTTGGAATCATTGATCACCTCCAATTCCACTCCGCTCCTGGTCAGTGAGTTCCTGTATGAGCTGCGGGCGGGCTGGAGCCGGCAAGAGGTGACAGTGGGAACAGCAATGGCCGGTAGAGTTACAGCGTTCCTTCGTGGCCAGCAGGGGAAACTGCAGCAGCAGCAGCACAGTCTGGCCAAAAGCTTCCCCAGTTCAGCTGCTCAGAGGCACTGGGAACCTCTTCAAATGTAAACTTCAGCTTCTCACATTCACCCCCATCCATCCATCTCTCCCACAATCCACCTCACACTTCCTCTCTCTCTCTCTCCATCCATCCCTCCCTAAAACAAGAACCATTCACTCAGCACAGCAGTTTCACCCTCATTCCCCCAGTCTGTATTCCAGCCTTTACCACATCCACTCTGCTCCCAGATACTTTACACCATTAGATATTACAATTCAAACTTTATAATCTCTACAATTTACTATTTGTTCAAGGCAATCACAGACAGCAGATAAATCATCAATTCCACTCCCACCCTGAGCAATAGGGGATATATTTATACATTATCTCATTTCATAGTAAAACCCACACACTGAGCCTCAGATTTGCTTCTGTTATTATTTTAGTGTCCAGCAGGTGGATATTAGAATGACATTAACATCAACCCTTCATGGTCTCAGTCTCCGTGTTTGTGAGAGTGTGTGTGATAATGTGTATGTCTGTGCATGTGTTTGTGTAAGTCTGAATATTTTTTCGTCTGCATGTCTGTGAATGTGTTTGTCTGCCAGTTTGCCTGTAGATGTTTGTCTGAGATTATGTATATCTAGAGATATGTTTGTGAGTTTCCCAGTGTCTGTCAATGTGTTTGTGTGTCTGCGAGTTTGCCTGTTACTGTTTCTGAGATTGTTATCGATTTGTGAATAGGTCCATCTGTATTAAAGTATATTAAAATGAAAAATAATAGCAACAAGAAAATTACGGCAGCACAATTCTCCAATAAGATCCTTTCGTCATCTGAGAATTCAGTGATCTCCCAGGTAGAGACCAATTATCTCACAGCACCACAAGAGGGAGCTCCCTCACTGTGTTCGCTGCAGCAGGAGGAGGGTGGGATGAAAAAGTCTTCAGTTATTGTCAATCTTTTCATGTTTAATAGATGTTTTGTTAAAAGCTAATTGGCCGTCCAGTGACTCTGTTCATCCACATTTCTAAAACAAAAAGGTAAAAGTTATGGTCACTTGAGCCAGGGTTATATTCTGGGACTTCCTGTCCAATAGTAACATCAGCTGGGATTGTAACACTCTATCTCCTCTCAGCAGCTCATCGTGTCCAGGAGACCCACCTTCTGTTCCATTCACCCAATTCCCACTAAACTGCTTTTAGATTTGGATGAGTTTGTATAAAATAGATAAAGGTGGATATTCAAGATACTTCACAAGTGAATAAAGGCACAAAATTCCACAGATTCTGAACAAACAAAATAAACTTTTCTATACACCTGTGAGAAAGGTACAACAATTCACAATATGAGGAAGGGGAGATTGAATGGTAGTTTACAAGGGCATGTGTCAAGGATATTTTGGAGAGAAGTGGATGATGATATTGGATTTGAAGGAGGGAGCTATTAACAATAGCAGCTATTATGGAGAAGTCGTGCTGTCAGTAGTTCAGTGGGAATAGGACTGAAGGATCAGGAGATGGGACTCATCGACAAGATGAGCTCTAAGAGGACACGAGGGGAGGTGGGAGAGAAACTGCAGAAAGATCAGAGTTCAGAGCGCAGGCAAAAGGGAGCGTTAGAGGAGGTTTGGTTCAGTGGGTTAGGGGAAGGAGGGAAGCAGCAGAGGCAGCTGATTGGATTGTCCCAATCCTAGTGACAAAGAAGATCATGAGTTTCTCCTCCATGAGCACTTGTGGGGAGGTGAAGATAGAGGAAGATCAACGGGAGAGCACCACAAAAGGAATTCAATTGTGTTGATGATATTAAAAAGATTCAACATAGCATTGAACACAAAGATAATTTATTTGACTTTTATTCAGAATGTTAAACAGTACAACTGGCTGGAGTTCATTAACATCAACAAAAACAAACCCAATGAACATATTACAGTCATGGACAGGATTAACAGCAGATTCCAATCACTGTGTTACTTGTGAATTCTTTGGTGTTTAAGCAGGTAGGATGACTGAGTGAATCCATTCCCACACTCGGAGCAGGTGAATGGCCTTTCTCCGGTGTGAACTCGCTGATGGACAATGAGGCTACATGATCGCCTGAACCCAGCCTCACAGTGAGAGCACCTGAACGGTCTCTCATCAGTGTGAACACGTTGATGGGACATCAGTTCACCAGAACTTTTATAGCACTTCTCAGTCTGAGCATTTAAAAGGTCTCTCCCGAGTGTGAATAAGCTGGTGTGTCAATAGGTGGGATGACCGAGTGAATCCCTTTCCACATACGGAGCAGGTGAATGGCCTCTCCCCGGTGTGAACTCGCCGGTGTGCCACTAGGTTAGAGGAATTAATGAATCCCTTCCCACACACGGAGCAGGTGAACGGCCTCTCCCCAGTGTGAACCCGCTGGTGTAACGCTAGATTGTATGACTGAATGAACCTTTTCCCACACACAGAGCAGCTGAACGGCCTCTCTCCAGTGTGAACACACTGATGTAATACCAGGTTGGATGACTGAGTGAAATCCTTCCCACACATGGAGCAGGTGAAAGGTCTCTCCCCAGTGTGGGTGCGTCGATGAGTTTCCAGTTTGGATGGGCAAGTGAATGCTTTCCCACAGTCCCCACATATCCACGGTTTCTCCGTGGTGTCGGTGTCATCATCTCTCTCCAGGTTGATGATCAGTTGAAGCCTCGTCCACACACACAACACGTGTACAGTTTCTCCCCTCTGTGAATGGTGATGTTTTTTTCAGGCTGTGTAACTGGTTAAAGCTCTTTCCAGTCAGTTCACTGGAACACTCTCACTCGGGTGTGTGAGTGTCTCGGTGCTTTTCCAGTCACACTGATGTTTGAAATCTTTTCCCACAGACAAAACAAACAAAGATTTCTCCTTCCACATTCCAAGTATGATGATATCCAGGTCCTAATGAATCAAGTGATTCTGTCAGATCTTGATGTGATGTCTGGTTTGAGATTCCCGTCTGCAATCCTCAACTTCTAATACCTGTAAAAACCGTCAATAAAACTCATCACTGACAGTCCAGGATAGAAATTCTCAACAGACAATTCTAGTTTCTCTGGAATTTTTTCCTCTCGAAACCCCACAGTTGCAGATCCCCATCCCACACACTCTCCCTCCTCCCTGAACTGAAATCCAAATAAATTGACAGATAATTATTTCAGTATCCTTTTAAAAAATGTGTACAACTAGAGATAGTATTTTTGATGATTCACTTCATTCAAAAAACATGAGAAAACATCAATCTGAATCACCCTGACCCGATCAGTCAGAATAGCAGATGGTAACTTTGTGTCCAGAACTGACTGTTTAGAGATTTGATGAGAAATTGTGAAGGGGGTTTCTCTAAACCGCCCTCTCTAACTAAGTTAAACCTGGTTTCAGTCTCGGGGCCCATTCTGCTTTCTGGTTCTCTTTCTGCTGACTAATTAACCTCAATTAAATATCAAGAATACTGAAGCCACTGTTTTTGGTCCCCCTTCCAAGTCTTGTTCCTTTGCAATCCACTCAATCCCTCTTCCTGGCAAATGTCTGAAATTAAGCCAGTTTGTTCATAACCTCGGTGTCCCATTTGATCCCAGGTTTCTGGGACCACCTATTTCCACCTCGGTAACATCACATGACCTCAGCTCTACCTCAGTGCATCTGGCACTCAAACCCTCATTCAGGCCATTGTTACCTCCAAACTCAACTGTTCCATCGCACTCTTGCAGGTCTCCCACATTTTACCCGTGGAAAGGTGAAGTCATCCAAAAGTCTGCTACCACTTTCCTAATTAACAGCAAGTCCTGTTCCCTGATCACCCCTGTCCTCCCAGACTTGCCTTGGCTCTCAGTCATGCAATACCTTGATTATAAAATTCTCATCCTTGTTTTCAAATCCTTCCATGGCTTCAGCCCTCCCGATCTCCGTAACCTTCCCACAACCATCCGAGATATCAGTGCTGCTCTAATTCTGGCCTCTTGTACATTCCCTACAATAATTGCTCCAGCACTGGTGGTCGTAGGTTCAGTTCTTCAGTCCCAGGATCTGAATTCCCTCCCTACATCTCTCTGTCTCTACCTCACTTTCCTCCTTTAAGACTCTCTTTAAAACTCACCTCCTTGTCCAAGTTTTTGGTCATCTGTCCTGATATCTCCTGATGTATCTGGGAATCTCACTTTGTTTGATAATGTTCCTTAAAGTTTATGTATTAGTCACAGACTTATTAAGACTTACATTAACACTACAATGAAGTTACTGTGAAATTCCCCTAGTTGTCACGCTCCGGCACCTGTTTGGGTCAATGCACCTACAACTGCGTGAGGAAATTGTAGTACCTGGAAGAAACCCACGCAGACACGGGGAGAACATGCAAACTCCACAGTGACACAAGCCGGGAATTGAACCCTGGCGCTGTGAGGCAGCAGTGCTAACCACTGTGCCACCTGTGTGAAGTGCACTGGGATGATTTATGATGTTATAAATAGAAATTGTTGCTGGCTGTAACTCTGACCTCCTGTTTTACAATCCACTGATTTCACAACAAACTCTATCTCTGATGTTTTTGTCTGCTGTTTACAAAAATCCATTTGGGTTATCCGTTTGGTTTTGCCCTTAATAAAGGTGGCAGATGTTAACGTCTGAGGATTTTGCCTCGCAAATTGAGGGATTAAAGTTTAATTATTAGTGTCACAAGTAGGCTTACATTAACACTGCAATTAAGTTACTGTGAAATCCCCCTAGTCGCCACACTCCGGCACCTGTTCGGGTTACACTGAGGGAGAATTTAGCACGGTCAATGCACCCGAACCAGCACGTCTTTCAGACTGTGGGAGGAAACCGGAGCACCCGGAGGAAACCCACGCAGACACGGTGTGGTGGACCTCAGTTGTGCCTTTGTCCTATATGGACCACCGTTGTGTGTGCTTGTCATACCTGGACACATCCCCTTCCAGTTTGGGTCCTCCCCTCAGCACCTAGTATAAAGGTGGCTGTCTCCTCCCCCTTGTTTAGTCCAGGTCGGTTATTTGTTGGGATCTGCTCCTGATTCTGTTGTGAATAAAAGCCTACACTTATATTGGCATATCAGTAGTCTTTCGCCTTATTGATAGCGCATCACACGGGGAGAATGTGCAGACTCCGCACAGACAGTGACCCAGGCTGGGAGTTGAACCCGGGACCCTGGCGCTGTGAAGCAGCAGTGTTAACCACTGTGTCACCCTGGCCCGAGATCCGGCATCTGGCCGACACCGGGTGTTTATGAAGCCTCACCGCCCGGATCCATTTATGTTTCCGGTTTTCTTTCGGGCTCTGGATCCGCGCCATTGAAAACCCGCCGGCTCGAGCTTTTTCCCGCCTGCGGATCCACAAAGTGTTTCCAAATCCTCCCAGCCACCGCCTAACGCTGACTCCGCTTCTCCGGGACAAACAAGCGCCAAGGACAGCAATGACACTGCGCATGCTCCACATCACAATGCCCGGGGCTGATTGACGGCAGCTCCGGACCAATAGGAAGAGGGGGCGGGGCTGGAGGACCGAGCGGGAGCGGCTGGTCCTCCAACCAATCAGAATAAATGAGGGGCGGAGCTGGAGGACTGAGCCGGAGCGGCTGGTCCTCCAACCAATCGGAGTGAATGAGAGGCGGGTCCAGGCTGTGAGTGGAGCATGCGCAAAGATGATCAGGCGCTGGGGAGCCTGGGAACGCACTGCGCAGGTGTGGTGTGCACAGTAAGAAGTCACAACACCAGGTGAAAGTCCAACAGGTTTATTTGGAATCACGAGCTTTCGGAGCTCCGCCCTTTCATCAGGTGACTCACCCAGTCCAACACTGGCATCTCCACATCAGGTGGTGTGGGTGCACGCTCTGAGCATGCTCAGTGTCAGTCATGGTGTTGGAGCGGGTTCGGGAGGAGATTGTGAGCACAGGGTGGGAATGGAAACCACGGCTGCACTGGAAACAGCACCAACTTCTGGCCTAGGCCGCAGGCCCCCACTTTACTGTGGGGACAGGCCCGGGGAGCACTGAGCTGGCAGCTGGACATTAAGGAGGATTTGGAAACACTTTATGGATCCGCAAACCCTTCAGAATCATTGTCAGCTCCCTGGTTTGCAGCTGCGGGGCTTCTCCCTCCCTCCCTCCCGGGAACAGGCCCAGGTTAACGGCCCCATCCTGGCTCAGCCACTGGAGGATGGTTCACATCAGAGGATGGGGGAGGGGGACAATAAATAAGAGGTTACACTTTGGCCTCAAATCAATGAGGACTCTGATCTCTGGGAAGGGAGGAAACCCTGGGAGGATTCACAAACACCCGCTGGAGGCCCCAATACGCCAATAAGACCCGTTGGTTTTATTGTCAGTCTGCAAACAGGAGCTGGAGAACTGAACCCAGACAGAGGAGAGGGAGGGAGAAAACTGGGAGTGGAGGAAAGAAAATTGTCTGTTCAGCGTTTCTATTGTGGACTGACACTGATAGATGTTTGAAAACTGCTTTTACACACGGTTACAAGTCGATGAATTTCACACAACCCCAAGAGAAATGTTTGTCTGTCTGTGATTTCTATTCTGCATTGACTGTGATGTTTTTTGTAAACAGAGATGACAGCTTTCAGGAAAGATTAAATGGATTGGAGTTTTTTCCTGTAGAGCAGTGACCTGATAAAAGTCTTTAAAATTATTCGTGGCTTGGACAGGGGAAATGTGGGGAGAATGTTTCCACTCGTGACAGAGTCTAAAAGAAGGAACGATCAATAAACAAAGAGTCATAAATACAAGATTGTTACTAATAAATCCAAGAAGGCAATAAGGACAAATTTCTTCACTCACAGGTTTAGAAACACCATAGAAATGAGTTGAGGAAAGTGCTGAGATTGTTTCAAAAGGAAACGGGAGAAGCACACGAGAGAAAAAGAAATAGAAAAATCAACTGAAAGGCTGAGATGAGGTCTATGGGACAGGAGAAGATGTGTCAAGTATAAAGAATTAAACTGAATGGCTTGTTTGTGTCTTGTAGTTTCAAAGTAATTCAATGTAAACTCCTTTTCCAGAATATCTGCAGACGGGCGATTCAAACCAATCATCTCAGGATCTGACAGTGTCACATGGTTCTTCAGGATCTGAATATCAAAGGCCCATGAATGTGGAAGGAGAAACGTTTGCCTATTTTGTCTTTGGGAAATTATTCAACATCAGTGTGACTGGAAAAGCTCCGAGACACAGACATCTCAGTTATTTTTCCACAGTCAGCTGGAACAGAGCTTTAACCAGTCACACAGTGTGAAAAGAAATAGCACATTTACATCAGGTAGACACCGTACTCGTGTTCTTTGTGTGGACCTGGTTTCAACTGATTAAATAACCTGGAGAGACAGGAGGACACCTGCACCATGTGAACAAGGAGCAGCAATAGGCCATTCGGCCCCACGGGCCAGTTCCGCCATTTAATAACATCATGGCTGATCTGATAGTGAACTCAAATCTGCATCCCGCCTACACCCGATAGCCTGTCAATAATCATGGAGAAACCGTGGAAATGTGCGGACTGTGGGACAGGATTCAATTACCCATCTGAATTGGAAACCCATCGACGTATTCACACTGGGGAGAGACCATTCACCTGCTGTATGTGTGGGAAGGGATTCACTCAGTCATCCAGCCTGTACACACACCAGCATGTCCATACTGGTGAGAGGCCCTTCACCTGTCTTCAATGTGGGAAGGGATTTAATGCTTTATCAAACCTCCGGACTCACCACCAGGTTCACTCTGATCAGAGACCGTTTAAATGTTGTGAGTGTGGGAAGAGCTTTAAAAGCAGAAAAGATTTGTTGATTCACCAACGCACTCACACTGGGGAGAGGCCATTCATCTGCAACATGTGTGGTAAGGGATTCACTCAGTCATCCCACCTCCTGACACACCAAACTGTTCACACTGATCAGAGACCATTTAAATGTTCTGATTGCGAGAAGAACTTTAAAAGTACAAAGGATTTACTGATTCACCAACGCACTCACAGTGGAGAGAGGCCGTTCATCTGCTCCGTGTGTGGGAAGGGATTCACTTGTTCATCCCAGCTCCTGAAACATCGATTTGTTCACACTGATCAGAGGCCTATCAATTGTCCTGAATGTGAGAAAACATTTAAAAGCAAAAAGGATCTTCTGAAACACCAGCACACTCACACTGGGGAGAGGCCGTTCACCTGCTCTCTCTGTGGGAAGGGATTCACTCGGTTAGCTCACCTTCTGAGACACCATCGAGTTCACACTGGGGAGAGGCCGTTCACCTGCCCTGTGTGTTGTCAGGAATTCATTGATACATCCGACCTTCTGATACACCGGCGAGTTCACACTGGAGAGAGACCTTACACTTGCCTCCTGTGTGGCAAGAGATTCACTCAGTCATCCCACCTGACTACACACCAACTTGTTCACACTGATCAGAGACCTTTTGAATGTTCTGATTGTGAGAAGAGATTTAAAAGTAAACAGAATCTGCTGAAACACCAGCGAGTTCACACTGGGGTAAGGCCGTTCAACTGCTCCATGTGTGGGAAGGGATTCGCTCAGTCAAACAACCTGCTGAAACACCAGCAAGTTCACAGGCGACAGCAGGGGTTGGATTCTGCTGTTATTGCTGCTGTTAATCACACCCAGGACTGAATAGTGTCTGGTTACCAGTGAGGTTCCACAGTTTTGTGGTATATATCAATGACTTAGACTTAAATGTAAGGGTCATGATTCAGTTTGCAGATGATACAACAATTGTATTTGTGTTTAACAATCCAGAAGAAAGCCGTGGACTGCAGGAAGATATCAGTGGGCTGGTCAGATGGGCAGAAAAATGGCACATGGAATTCGATCTGGAGCAGTGAGAGAGAATGAATTTGGGACATTAGACAAGACAAGGGAATGAACAGTAAAGGGATGATGCTGAGAATTATAGAGGATCAGAGAGAACCTGGAGCCAACATCCAGGCATCCGTGAAGGAGGCTGGACAGGTAGATCATAAGACCGGAAGATGTAGGAGCAGAATTAGGCCATTCAGCCCATTGAGTCTGTTCTGCCATTCAATCAAGGCTGATACGTTTCTCAATCAGGTGGTCAAGAAGACATTTGGCCCAAGCCTAGTGTATAAGAGGAGGGAGATTATGCTCAAACTGAAGCAGAGAGTGGGAGTCAATGGATCCTTTTCAGAGTGGGAAGCAGTGACTAGTGGGTCCGGCAGGTTCAGTGCTGCAACCCCAGCTGTTCATAATATACATTAATGATTTGGATGAAGGAATTGAATGCAATCTCTCCAATTTTCAGCCGACACTAAGCTGGGTGGCAGTGTGTGCTGTGAGGAGGATCCTGAGAGGCTACAGGGGGGCTTGGACAGGCTGAGTGGGCAGATACTTGGCCAATGCAATATAATGTGGATAAATGTGAGGTTATCAACTTTGGTGGCAAAAACAGGAAGAAAGATTATTATCTGAATGGTGGCAGTTTAGGAAAAGGGGAAGTGCATCGTGACCTGGGTGTCATGGTGGGACAGTTGCTGAAGGTTGGCATGCAGGTACAGCAGGCACTGAGGAAAGCTAATGGCATGCTGGCCTTCATAGCAAGAGGATTTGAGTGTGGGAGTAAAGAGGTTTTGCTCAGTTGTACAGGGCCTTGGTAAAGCCACACCTTGAGTATTGTGTGCGTTTTTGGTCTCCTAGTCTGAGGAAGGACATTCTTGCTATTGAGGGAGTCCAGCTAAGGTTCACCAGACTGATTCCTGGAATGGCAGGACTGACATATGAAGAGAGACTGGATCGACTGGGCTTTTACTCACTGGAATTTAGAATGAGAGGGGATCTCATAGAAACATTTAAAATCCTGATGGGACTGGACAGGCTCGATGCTGTCCCAACATGTTCCCAATGTTGGGGAAGTCCAGAACTAGGGGTTACAATCTTAGACTGAGATGAGGAAGAACTTCTTGTTGTGAACCTGTGGAATTCTCTACCACAGAAAGCTGTTGGGGCCAGTTCATTAAATATGTTCAAGAGGGAGTTGGATGTGACTAAAGGGACCACAAGGGGTATGGAGAGAAAGCGGGACTGTGATACTGAAAGTGCATGATCTGCCATGATCATATTGAATGGTGGTGAAGGCTCGAAGGGCCGAATAGCCGACTCCTGCACCTATTTTCTATGTTTATAAAATGCTTCATAAAACTTTCTGTCGAAGGATCATTTAGATCCAAAAGATTAACTCTGTTTCTCCCCACAGATGCTGCCAGACCTGCTGAGGTTACCCAGCATCGTCTGTTTCTATTTATAAAATGCTAGTTGGAGCAAGCTGGAGTACTGAGCTCTGTTCTGGTTACCAGATTAATCAGTTATAAAAGTATATGTCTCGTAAAGCAGTGTGGCAGAAAGCTGAAGCCAGTTGGCGATTTTTTAATATAATTACAATCTGTTCAATTTTCAAATCCAGTGAATAAAGGATTGAAGAATTAGGAGGGTTCGTGGAGGAATCATTTCACCTGGAGAGTGATGGGGATCTGGAACTCACTGCCTGAAAGGACGGGAGAGGCAGAAACCCTCATCACATTAAACAGGAACTCAGATACACAGCTGAGATTCTGTAACACACAGAGGGACAGATGAAGAGCTGGAAAGTAGGGTGAAACTGGACAGTAGTTTCCCAGCCAGCACAGACCTGATGGGCTGAATGGCCTCCTGCTGTTCAGTGAATTTTCTATATTTCAGTTCTGACAGTTGGAGTTTGTTTCTGCTGATGTTAATAACTCCTCGAACTGGGCTGTAGTGTAATATTCTGGATAAATGTGAAATCAGCTTGATTAAAACATCAGAGTAGATTTTTTGTCTTTCCCACCTGTGTTATCTGATTGTACTCTGATTTTCTGATCAGTAACACAACTAACCTCAGCCGCCCCAATCTGTGAGTGACTTAGTAAATTCCTTCCCTAACAGCACTGTGAGTGTCCCTCAAACCACAGGGACTGCAGCGGTTCAGGAAGGGCAGCTCACCACCACCTCAAGGGCAATTAGGAATAGGCAATAAAAATACTGGTCCAGCCAGTGACACCCACACCCCATGAAAAGAAAATGTCTGTTCAAACAAGACTTAATTAAGGCAGGACAGGATTCTTTGGATAATAAATTTTACAACATTAAATTAACATTAAAATTATTATTAAAGGAAAGAGATTTGCATATCAATTCAGGAAAACTTCCAAGATGGTGCTGGAGTGTGGCGACTTCTTGCAAGCTGTGCCCAGCATACCCTCTAATTCTATCTTCTACTCGTTCGATGCTTCTAAAACTTTATTCTAACTCTTATGACTGCAACACTACATTCTGCATCCTCTCCTTCTCTATGTATGGTACTCTTTGTCTGTATAGCACACAAGAAACAATACTTTTCACTGTATGCTAATACATGTGACAATAATAAATCAAATCAAATCAGACAATGATTTTTGCAACTTTATCGAGGTGTTGATCCATCACAGTGCTCCCCTCTCAAGACTCTTGTCTCAGATACAGTCCCACTTGCTGAGATGTACATGTGATTCTTGCCTCGAGTGAGTGTCTTCAGTAATCAGCCAGCCACAAATCATTACAGAGCCCTGGCTTTTCACCCCTGAGTGGCCAGCGCCCTGTGTCAGAGTCAAGCTTTTCCTCAGTGAATAATTACCTCAAGCTGCTGCTCGGGTTAATCCAATTAGTTCTTAGGCACAGTGGCCACCCAACCTCAGTACATCAGACAAGAATACAAAAGAACTAAAATCTCTTGACTTTCAAGTACTTCGCTATCCACTATTTAAGGTGAGAGGGGAGAAATACAAAAGTGTCCAGAGGGGCAATTTTTTCACACAGAGGGTGGTGAGTGTCTGGAACAAGCTGCCAGAGGTAGTAGTAGAGACGGGTTCAATTTTAGCTTTTAAAAAGCATTTAGAAAGCTACATGGGTATGATGGGTATAGAGGGATATGGGCCAAATGTGGGCAATTGGGATTAGTTTAGGGGTTTTTAAAAAAAAAGGGCGGCATGGACAAGTTGGGCTGAAGGGCCTGTTTCCATGCAGTAAACCTCTATGACTCTATGACACTGGATCAAACTAAACATTATAATGTACCATTCCTTGGGACCTTTATCCAGGATCCTTCATTATTAGAACAGTTTGTCTGAAATTACTGTTTCTCACACAGAGAGACATGCAATAATTCAACGTAACGAGTTTTGAATGAAAATCCAGTCTTTCCAATATGATTATTGATTCATTATTTATAACTTAATCAAGGTTCATCAATTGTACAATCATCTGTTTCATGACTGGTTACTCCCTTCAGAATTTGATTAATACAGAAAATAAAATGAGCTCTTTCATCACATAGAGTCAGAGTGTCTGCAACAAGCTGCCAGAGGTAGTAGTAGAGGTGGGTACAATTTTGTCTTTTAAAAAGCATTTAGATAGTTACATAGGTACAATGGGTATAGAGGGATACGGGCCAAATGCGTGCAATTGGGATTAGCTTAGGGGTTTAAAAAAAGGCCAGCATGGACAAGTTGGGCCGAAGGGCCTGTTTCCATGCTGTAAACCTCTATGACTCTATTTGTTACATGGTCAGTGCATTCTGACTGGTGAGAGGCTGCTTTAATGTTGTGTGTTAGATAAGATTCATTAATTCAATCACTTGAGCTAGCAATTCCTGAATGGGCTCACATTTAACTATAGGGTTAGTTTCTAATGTAGCTGCTGCTGTTGATCATAGTAAGGAGTTTAACAACACCAGGTTAAAGTTGATCATATCCAGGACAGCACTATGGCAGATAACTAATTAAGTGCAGTTTTTGAAGAAAAAATGATATATCTAGATCATTGGATGCAATCGCAAACGGATCAGAAAACATCATTACCAAAATTGCCATTTAATGGTGGAGTGATTACCCATCATTCTCCGCGGGTCGGAAAGTGCTCTATCCTCACTATAGGGAGAGACTGCGCAGGCGTGGGGGAAATGCTGTGATTGGAGCATGCGCGGTCCGGGTGTCGGTCTGTTCGATCAATATCAGGTGAGAAGCAACTGGAGGGGAATGGGGCTGGGGAAGAAATGGAACCGTCTTGTGGGGCCGGGGGAGCGGGGAAACTCATTAGTAAAAATTGCTCATGCCTCAGAGCCCGAATCCCAAACTCCCGGGTCCCGCGGGAGGCGCCGCCGACACTTTTGTTCATCCCGGGTTAACGGCCGCCATCTTTCCCGGGGCAACGGGCAGCAGGGCGCATGCGCAGGGAGCCCAGTCCCTCTGGGGCTTTGTTACCTTTTCTCCTTCATCCCTTTTCCCAGTCCCAGGCTGCAGGCTCCAGCTGGCAATGTGTGCATCCAGTGTGGAGGAGGCTCCAGCTGGCAATGTGTGCATCCAGTGTGGAGGTGGCTCCAGTTGGCAATGTGTGCATCCAGTGTGGAGGAGGCTCCAGCTGGCAATGTGTGCATCCAGTGTGGAGGAGGCTCCAGCTGGCAATGTGTGCATCCAGTGTGGAGGAGGCTCCAGCTGGCAATGTGTGCATCCAGTGTGGAGGAGGCTCCAGCTGGCAATGTGTGCATCCAGTGTGGAGGAGGCTCCAGCTGGCAATGTGTGCATCCAGTGTGGAGGAGGCTCCAGCTGGCAATGTGTGCATCCAGTGTGGAGGAGGCTCCAGCTGGCAATGTGTGCATCCAGTGTGGAGGAGGCTCCAGCTGGCAATGTGTGTATCCAGTGTGGAGGAGGCTCCAGCTGGCAATGTGTGCATCCAGTGTGGAGGAGGCTCCAGCTGGCAATGTGTGTATCCAGTGTGGAGGAGGCTCCAGTTGGCAATGTGTGCATCCAGTGTGGAGGTGGCTCCAGTTGCAATGTGTGTATCCAGTGTGGAGGAGGCTCCAGTTGGCAATGTGTGCATCCAGTGTGGAGGAGGCTCCAGTTGGCAATGTGTGTATCCAGTGTGGAGGTGGCTCCAGTTGGCAATGTGTGTATCCAGTGTGGAGGAGGCTCCAGTTGGCAATGATGTGCATCCAGTGTGGACATGGCGACAGCTGCCAGGGTCACTTTCACCTTGTGCCGGTCCCACCCATTCCCAGGTTCATTCAGCTCAATTTCACAACCTGCCTTTTTGTTTCTGCAGGTTCTCTCTCACTCCTTTTTTTCTGTTTTAAATTCTTTCCACAGAGTATCGGGAGGGAAGGATTTACAGTCAGGAAACAACCTCATCATCGCATCAAAGTCTGACAGCCGCTGAATGCATCCTAACCTGAATATCGTCAGATTTTGAACACAGAACTGAAAAGCTCCATTCACAGTGGAGAGAAACTGTACATGTGTTCTGCGTGTGGACAAGGCTTCAGCCTGTCGAAACGTTAGTGCAGTCACTCCATGGAGAAACCGTGGAAATGTGTGGACTGTGGGAAGGGATTCCGTTACCCATCCAAACTGGAAATCCATCGTCGTAGTCACACAGGGGAGAGACCATTCTCCTGCTCTGAGTGTGAGAAGGGGTTCGTTAGGTCCTCCCACTTGCTGACACACCAGCAAATTCACACTGGGAAGAGACAATTCACCTGCACCGAATGTGGGAAGGGATTCACTCAGTCATCCAAACTGCTGTCACACCAGCGAGTTCACACTGGGGAGCGACCATTCACCTGCTCCGAATGTGGGAAAGGATTCACTGCTTCATCTTACCTGCTGACACACCAACGTGTTCACACTGATGAGAGACCTTTTAAATGCTCAGACTGTGGGAAGTGCTTTAAAAGATCTGGTGTACTGATGCGCCATCAATGTGCTCACACTGACGAGAGGCCATTCAGATGCAGACACTGTGGGACTGGGTTCAGACAATCATATAACCTCACTGTACATCAGCGAATTCACACTGGGGAGAGGCCGTTCACCTGCTCTGATTGTGGCAAGGGATTCTCTCAGTCATCCAACCTTCTGAAACACCAACGAATCCACAATTAACCATAGTGATCGGATTCTGCTGTTAATCACATTCAGGACTTAAATGTGTTCAATAGGTCTGTTTCTGCTGGAATTGATGGAATCCAACCCAGTTATGGGGTTAATATTCTGGATGAAAGTCAAATAAATTAGCTTTGTGTTCAATACTGTGCATTGAATCTTTTCAATAACATCAACATAAATGAATTCCTTTTGAAATATATGGATAAAAGCAAATTACTGTGGATGCTAGAATCTGAAACCAAAAGAGAAAATGCTGGAAAATCTCAGCAGGTCTGGCAGCATCTGTTAGGAGAGAAAAGAGCTGATGTTTCAAGTCCAGATGACCTGTTGTCAAAGCTCAAAACACCAGCTTTGACAAAGGGTTATCTGGACTCAAAACATCAGCTCTTTTCTCTCCTTACAGATGCTGCCAGACCTGCTGAGATTTCTCCTTTGGTTCCTTTTGAAATATCTCCCTTTGTTCTTCCTCCATCTTCACCTCCCACAAATGCTCATGGAGGAGAAACTCATGATCTTCTTTGTTGCTAAGTTTGAGACAATTCAATCAGCTGCCTCTGCTGCTTCCCTCCCTTTCCATATTCCTTCAGGTGCAGAAAGAGGCCATTCAGCCCAGCAAGTCTGCACCAATGCTCTGAAAGAACATCTTACCCAGCCCCCTTTACCGCCCCCCCCCCCGCCCCCCTGCCCCCCCCTCCCCCCTGCCTCCCATCCTGTCCCAATAACCCCAGGCACATTTTCCATGCCTACTGCACCTAAGCTACACATCTTGGGACAACAGGCAATTGAACATGGCCAATCCACCTGACCTGCACATCTTTAACTTGTGGGAGGAAACTGGACATCCGAAGGAAACGCATGCAGACCTGGGGAGAACATGCAAACTCCACACAGACAGTGACCCAAGCTGGGAATCGAACCTGGGTCCTTGACACTTTGAGACAGCAAGCTAATTGACTAGACAAAATCTCCTTTAAGGTTCCCCTTTATCTTAGCTCTGAACTCACATCTTACTCTAGTTTCTCTCACCTTCTCTCATGTCCTCTTAGACCTCAGGGTGGTGCAAGCAGGCATTTAAGACGCATTTAGATGAACACCTGAAATGCTATAGCATAAAAGGGTACAGACCAAGTGAAGTGCTGGGTGATGGGATTGGAATGGAATGGTGTTTGATGACCAATGCAGACACGATTGGCTGAAAGGCCTCTTTCTGTGCTATCAAACTCTATGAGGAAGGAGGGTTGTTGATGTGCTGTCTGAGTGGGTGATATTTGGAGGAGCTGTCTCCCTAGGACTGAACTAAAGCATTTCATAGCAATGTGAGCCTTATAAGGAGCTCTTGGCGACACATAAAATCTCCTCACTCTGCTGAGTGACACTTTTGTATCTATTTCAGGCAGTGTGGGGAAAGATCCCGAGTGCACAGCTCAGGAATTTAACAGCCAGGCACTGTGAACTCACTCACAAATCACATATGCCACATTGGAAGTTGAGATACATTTGTCCATGTTCAGATTTTAACTACTGTTCATAGAATCATGGAATCCCTACAGTTCAGAAGAGGCTATTCGGCCTATCGAGTCTGCATTGACTCTCTGACAGAGTATCTCACCCAGACCCTCTCGTCTGCTCTATCCCTCCAACCCCACACATTACCATGGCTAATCCATCTAACCTGCACATCTTTGGACTGTAGGAGGAAACCAGAGCACCCAAAGGGAACCCACACAGACACGGGGAGAGCATGACAGACAGTCACCCAAGCTGGATTTGAACCCGGGTCCCTGGAGCTGTGTGGCATAACTGCCGTTCCACTCTTTTTGTTGTTGAACGCTCAGTGACAACATATGGAAGCCCTGGTCAGAGCTGATTGTGTACTGAGGTTATCAATGGGTTTCGAATGTAAATTCACACACAATGAAGATCCGAATCATGTGAGTTTTTTCCTGCTCCACCGTCTGAACCAATAACCGTCTGCACCTATTTACCAAATATAAAAATGCTTTATGAAATGAGCAGTTTCCAATAAAATGAGTAAAACCCGAAACCAAAGACCACCAGCATCTCATTCACTTCATTTAACGAAATGGAATGTGTTTAATCTACTTTGATGACTGTTTTTATCCAGAACATCATTGACACAGAATATTAGAACATGTTTTAGTTGATGGTGGGCTAATATAACTATCAGGGGATTTGATATAAACCCTGTCAAACATTACATTTTCAATCCAGCTTTCCAAAGAGAGAATACAGTCGGCAGCAGCTTCGACTTATCGACAGTCAGTGAAAACAGAATGTCAGTGAGGCAGTCACACACTGAGACCACACACGAGTCAGAGCCTTTCTACAATATGCTTATTTTAGAAATAAAGAACTTATAAACTTCCCAAGGCAGCTTCTCCTGCAAGTGCAGGAGATGTAACAGCTGCACTTTCACCTCCTCCCAACTCACCATCCAGGGGTTACACATACGTGCCTCAATCCCAAATGTGTCAAATACTTTGTAATCACATTTTGGAAATGGAGGGAGATTTATTTAAAATAAATTGACACAATACATTTTATATATAGATTCTAAGTTTACGCAGAGAATGGTTGGGGTGTGGAATGGACTGCCTGCTGTGATAGTGGAGTCACACACTTTAGGAACATTTAAGTGGTTATTGGATAGGCACATGGAGCACACCAGGATGATAGGGAGTGGGATAGCTTGATCTTGGTTTCAGATAAAGCTCGGCACAACATCGTGGGCCGAAGGGCCTGCTCTGTGCTGTACTGTTCTATGTTCTATAATATCTCCACTGTATGTGGCATCTGTGCTATCTTACCCATGTAATGAAGTAAACACGACAAAATTCAACAAAATACAAAAGGTATTGTTACTGAGAGAATACATCATCAATATTTGATTTAATTTATTAGTGTTGCATGTACTAGGATACAGTGAAAAGTATTGTTTCTTATGTACTAGACAAACAAAGCATACTGTTCATAGAGTACAGAGGGGAAAAGGAAAGGATACGGTGCAGAATATAGTGCTGTAGTTACAGGTATGGTGAAGGGAAAGATCAGCTTAGTATACGGTAGGTCCATTCAAAATTCTGATGCAGCAAGGAAGTTGTTCTTGAGTCAGTTGGCAGGTGTTTTCAGACTTTTGTATCTTTTTCTTGACAGAAGCAGGTGGAAGAGAGAAGGTCCGGGGTCTGAGGGGTTCTTGATTATGCTGGCTGCATTTCTGAGGCAGTGGGAAGTGTAGAGAGTCAATGGATGGGAGACTGGTTTGCGTGATGGACTGGGGTACGTTCAGAACCCACAACCCTTTGTAATATTACTATGTGAATACATCACTAATAAAGGAGTTAGTGAGAGTGAAAGAGGAGGCTCTGAAAATCAAAGAGTAGCTCTTGAGAAAATCTCAAACCAGTCATTTAAAAATATATATTTTAATGCCCGAAGTAGAACTTTTCAGGCACAGAATTATAGATTTTCCACCAAAGATCAATTTAGGATTAAAGTAAAAGTTTATAATTTTATTGTAACAGAGTTCCTGTTGAAAGTTCTTGAATTAAGAGAAAAGATCACAAATGGTGTTGAAAAAATGGACACTGAAGCCTTGAAAATTGGTGCCATCGCCAGAATATTAAACCCCAGCCAGTCATAATGTCAGCAGGAACAAAACCACGTATCAATACTAAACAAGATAAACAGCAGCAGTAACAACAGAATCCAACCCCTGCAGTCACAAATGAACTTGCTGATGTCTCAGGAACCATTGTGACTGAGTGAATCCCTTCCCACACACAGAGCAGTTAAATGGTCTCTTAGTGTGAGTGCATTGGTGAGCCAGCAGGTTGAAAAACTTTGCGAACCCCAGGCACGGAGCAAGTGAATGGCCTCTGCCCAGTGTGGACTCGCTGGTGAGCAGTGAGGTTGGATGACCGATTGAATCCTTTCCCACACACGGAGCAGATGAATGGCCTCTCTCCAGTGTGAACCCGCTGGTGTAAAACAAGATTGGATGACTGCCTGAAACTCTTTCCACAGTCAGTGCAACTGAATGGCTTCTCCTCAGTGTGAATTCGTTGGTGTCTCAGCAGGGTGGGTAAAACTGTGAATCCCTTCCCACACATGGAACAAGTAAATGGTCTCTCCCCAGTGTGAATCCGTTGGTGTGCCACGAAAGAGGTTGCCTGTCTGAAACTCTTTCCACAGGAAGTGCAGCTGAATGGCTTTTGAGTGTGAATCCGCTGGTGTGACAGCAGGTGGGATGACCCAGTGAATCCCTCCCCACACATGGAGCAGGTGAAAGGCCTCTCCCCAGTGTGAACTCGCTGGTGTAATGTGAAGTTGGATGACTGAGTGAATCTCTTTCCACATTCAGGGCAGGTGAACAGTCCCTCCCCAGTGTGAGTGCGTTGGTGTGCCGTGAGTGCTGAAGAATGCCTGAACCTCTTTCCACAGGTAGTGCAGCTGAATGGCTTCTCCTCGTTGTGAATTCGCTGGTGTGACAAAAGACCAGATAACTGAGTGAAAGCCTTCCCACACACAGAGCAGGTGAATGCCCTCTTCCCCGTGTGAACTCGCTGGTGTAATGATAGGTTGGATGACTGAGTGAATCCTTTCCCACATATAGAACAGGTGAATGGCCTCTCCCCAGTGTGACTGCGTTGATGGTTTTCCAGCAGGGATGGATAATTGAATCCTTTCCCACAATCTTCACATCTCCACCGTTTCTCCATGGTACCGGTGTCCGTGTGTCTCTCCAGGTTGGACAATCAGTTCAAGTCTTGTCCAAACATTGAACAAATGTATGGTTTTTCCTCACCTTGTATTTTACAATGTTTTCTCAAGCTGAATAACTGGTTAAAGCTCTTTCCACAGTCAGTTCACTGGAACACTCACTCGGGTGTGTGTGTGTGTGTGTCTCGGTGCTTTTCCAGTCACTGATGTTTGAAATGTGTTCTTTTAGAACAGTTGATCATTTATCCTTCCACATTCAAAGACCGATGATATTCAGATGCTGATGAATGGAGTTACTCAACCAGAGCTTGATCTGACGTTTCACATCTGCAAATCCTTCTCTTCTGATCTCCTGTAGAAACAGTTCACAAACTCCGCTTCTCCGGGACAAACAAGCGCCAAGGCCAGCAATGACACTGCGCATGCTCCACATCAAAATGCCCGGGGACTGATTGACGGCAGGCGCGGGCCAATAAGAAGAGGGGGCGGGGCTGGAAGACCAAGCGGGAGCGGCTGGTCCTCCAACCAATCAGAGTGAATGAGGGGCGGCCAGGTCGGGAGTGGAGCATGCGCGGCAATGGTCAGGCGGTTGTGAGCCTGGCAAATGCAGCGTGCGCTCTGAGCATGCTCAGTGTTAGTCATAGTGTCCTCTTTTCAGGTCAAACCAAACCAAGGAAACAAACTCAGATTAAATCAGGACAAAGTAAAAGGGGCAGCTCCCCAAAAAGGAGGGGGAACAGCCCGAACAGAAATCAAAGTACAAAGGAAACTTAAAAACATCAAATTAAAATGTGATTTAGTCATAGTGTCGGGGAGGGTGAGGAATGGAAACCACGGCTGCACTGGAAACGGCCTCGGGCCCCGCCTTCCCCGCGGGGACAGGCCCAAGGGCGGCGGGCTCGCTAGCTGCCATCTTACGAGTGTGAATGAGGGCGCTCAGAGAGGCGGAGCTTCCTCCCCAGGAATGTCTACCAGATCATCCGGTGTCCCGATGTCATATCGGAAACGACTTGATCCTAAACAAGGTGGGTCACCAGTCCCATTACCGCCGGATATTGAGACCTGACTCGCAAATATTGAGGCCCGACTCATGGTAATGGAACAAACCCAACAAGAAATCCTTACAGCTTTGAGAAATTTGCACGCTGCAGAGGTGAGAGTATTGACCCACCAGATGCGTCTAGTTGAAGGAAATGCGGACTTTTTGTAAACAATATGGATTTTGAAGACTGTAAGTCATCCTAAAATTCTCTTTCTATTGTTTTCAAAAAAAAAATGGGCCTGGGTTACCTAATCATAGAAATCATAGAAACCCCACAGTGCAGAAGGAGGCCATTCGGCCCATTGAGTCTGCACCGACCACAATCCCACCCAGGCCCTACCCCTATATCCCCACATATTTACCCGCTAATCCCTCTAACCTACGCATTTTAGCATTCTAAGGGGCAATTTTTAACCTGGCCAATCAACCTAACCCGCACATCTTTGGACTGTGGGAGGAAACCGGAGCACCTGGAGGAAACCCACGCAGACACGAGGAGAACGTGCAAACTCCACACAGACAGTGACCCGAGCTGGGAATTGAACCCGGGACCCTGGAGCTGTGAAGCAGCAGTGCTAACCACTGCGCTACCGTGCTGCCCCTAGGCAAGTGGTCGTCGCCATGTTGGGAGAGGAAGTGGGTCTGGTTCAGATGTCCAGCAAGGGAGGCCATCCTGGTGAGGATATAGTGAGCGGGCGGAGCTTATCCCCGTTGCAAGGTGCGGGTTACCCAGGCAACCGGCCGCAGCCATCTTGGAGCGGGTTCAGGTCTTTCCCTGAGAGACAGAGACTGGGATTGACAAATTGGGGGAGAGAATATTCCAGAGAAACGAGAATTGTCTGCTCTGAATTTCTATCCTGTACTCATTGTGAGCACTCTTTTCAAATCATTTTCCAGGGGAGGATTTACACAAATTAAAATAAACATCAAAATCTGACAGAGATTTATCAGGAGCTGAATATCATCGACCTCTGCATGAGGAACGAGAAATGTTTGTTTGGTCTGTGGGAAAAGATTTCAAACATCAGTGTGACTGGAAAAGCACCGAGACACACACATGAGTGAGAGTGTTCGAGTGAGCTAACTATGGAAAGAGCTTCAACCAGTTACTCAGCCTGAAAAACATCACACCATTCACAGCGAGGAGAAACTGTACATGTGTTGTGTGTGTGAACGAGGCTTCAACTGATTGTCCAACCCGGAGAGACACAAGGGCACTGGCACCATGAAGAAACTGGAAATGTGGGGACTGTGAAAAGGGATTCAATTATCCATCCCGGCTGGAAATCCATCAACACAGTCACACTGGGAACAGCATCACAGAGAGACCGCGGAAATGAGAGGATTGTGGTGAAGGATTCTATTATCCATGCCTGCTGGAAGTCCATTGACGCAGTCACGCTGGGGAGAAGCTATTCACCTCTTGTGTGTGTGGAAAAGGATTTATTAAGGCAGCGAGCCTCATGTCACACCTGCGAATTCACACTGAGGAAAGACCGTATGGCTGCACACATACTGTGAAAGGAGGTTTAAACAGTCATCTACCCTCACTGCACATCAGCAAATTCACACTGGGATGAGACCATTCAGCTTCTCCGTGGAAAGAGATTCACCCAGTCCTCCATCCTGTTAATATACCAACCACTCACACGAGGGAGAAGCAATTCATCTGCTCCATATGTGAGAAAGGATTTACTCAGTCATCTGGCCTTTGGTCACACCACAGAGTTCACACTGAGGAGAGGCCATACCCCTGCTCTGTCTGTGGGAAGGAATTTACTCAGTTATCTCACCCTGCTAACATACCAGAGAAATCACACTGGGAAGAAGCCATACAGCTTCACTTCCTGTGGGAAGAGCTTCAGGTCTTCATCCAACCTCAGTGCACAGAAGCGTGTTCACGCTGGGGAGAAATCATTCACCTGCTCCGAGTGTGGGATGGAATTCACTCAGTCAGCCAAACTGGAAATACACAAGGGAATTCACACTGAGGAGAAACCATTCAGCTGCACCTCCTGTGGAAAGAGTTTCAGGCAGTTATCCACACTCACTGCACAGCAACGCACTCACACTGGGGAGAGGCCATTCACCTGCGCTGTGTGGGGGAAGGGATTCACTCAGTCAGCCAGCCTCATGTTAAACCAGCAAGTTCACACTGAGGAGAGTCTGTTCAACTGCACTCATTGTAGAAAGAAATTCAGGCAGTCTTCCGCGCTCACTGCACACCAGCGAATTCACATTGGGGAAAAAACATTCAACTGCTCCGTATGTGGGAAGGGCTTCACTCAGTCATCTGGGCTTTGGTCACACCAGCGAGTTCTCACTGGGGAGAAGCCATTCAGCTGAAATCTCTGTGAAAAGAGTTCCAGATCTTCATCTGATCTGAACGTACAAAGCGGGTTCACACTGGGGAGAGGTCGTTCACCTGCTGTGTGTGTGGAAAGGGTTTCACTCGGTCAGCCAATCTGTGGACACACCAGAGCGTTCACAAGTGACTGCAGGAGTTGGATTATATTGTTATTTGCTGTTAAGCACACCGAGGATTGTTAGTCTATTTTTTATTTGGTTTGTTTCTGCTGGTGTTAACAGCCCTATTGCAGACAGAACTGTAATATTGTGGATATCCCTTGATTTTTGGGGCTGCTGAGTCCCTATTTAAAAGCACCATCTATGATCTTTCTCTCTAACTCAAGAACTCTCGACAGGTACTAGTTCACAATAAAATTATCAACCTCCACTTGAATTCCATGTTGATCGTTGATGCAAAATCTACAACTCAGTGTTGAAAGGTTCCAGCTCCAATTAGAAAATGCTGATTAATCCTTGCTGACAATTCTCACTGACTTAAATATTCTTTACAATGGGAACTCTATTACATTATCAAGGTACATTGAACAGAACAGAAAAATATTTCACAGTCACATCAGTAAAATCTTCATCAATCAACACTGATACTGATGAAACTTGGAAGTTGCTGAGTTCATTCATTTCTGACACAGCAGCGGCAACATTTGGTAAAAGTTGCAAAGATGGTTTGAGACCCACTCAGCAGAGATGACATCTGTCATTGAAGCAAAAAGCAAAGCCTACCTGAAGTACAACATCAACCGAACAGCTGGAACACTGTGTCACTTGAATGTAGCCAGGACAAATATGTAAAAAACAGGGAGCGAATGTGCAAATAATCATTGGATCAGCCTATTTCAAGAAATACAAATTGTCTTGGCAACAGAAATCTCTGTGCTGTGTATGATGGGATTAGGAGAGTAGTTGGCCTTCCCATCATCAAAGTTGCTCCCCTGAAATTGTCACTTGAGCTGGAAAAGGCTATTGATTGCAAACCTACCTCAGTTGATCTTTCTCTACACCCTAGCTATGACTGTATCACGACATTCTGCACTCTCTCCTTCCCAATGTACAGTATGCTTTGTCTGTATAGCGCACAATAAACAATATTTTTCGCTGTATACTTATACATGTGACAATAATAAATCAAACAGACCGCACAGAGAAACGAACTTTATAACAATCAGGATAGAATTAAACACACTGGTATGTTGGGATGTCCTGTGGTTGTGAAAGGCTCTGTAGAAATGTAAGTTTATAAATTGAAGATTTATGTTCTCTGATCTTGTTATCTGGAACTGAATTAATTTCAGCCACCCCCATCTTGTCATTTATTAAATTCACTTTGGTTCAGACAAGACTTTAACCAATTAAGACAAAGGCAGAATTCTCTGGATAGTAAATTTTAAAATAAGTTTATTCAATGAGAGAGGTTTACTGAACAACTTTAAGACATTGGCTTTTATAACTTGATGTGGGTGATCAGTCTGGAAGGTTAACCCTCTCTGGCTCCTTCTTTGACAGGACTTTTTGTGGAATTCAGCCTCGGGAGTCTGGCTTCTTCTTAGACATTAATTTCCTTGAAACTCAGCCTCGGGACTCTTCAGTATTTGGTTCGCAGGGAAGACCTTTGGAACCTCTACTTTTATCCCCCTACATCAGAGTTGGGCCTGTTTGACATGACAATTGGTCAATTTGATGAGATTAATTCAATTGAATCCCCAATATTTACACCACCTTTTCTCTTCATCTTATTCAGGAATACAACATAATTGTTTCAGACTATCCCTTTACCTGATTCCATACAATCCCTTGTTCATACAGTTTCAAATATTGAAGAGTTTGAAGGTCTCTCTCGCCAGTACATTTATCTTCATTGCACATTCTTTACATACACAGCAATAAGCTTTTACATTTTTACAGTAAATAAAACTCAGCCTTTTACTATAATTACTGATTCATTAATTGTAACTTAATACAATCATGTTAATGGCTGGTGGCTAATTAATACAGGATTCTTTAATTCATTTGGTTAATACAAGATTCACTGGTTCAAAAAGACACACGATGGAAGACAATAGGCTTCTTTCTTATTCACCTTGATCAGACTGAACAATCGACCTTATTCTTGAGCCAGATTTGACGGAATATAATGTCCTGTAGCTTATCAAAATGAGAGAAGAAATTCTTAGTTTAAACAATTTCTGCTGGTTATGCAGTTTCCACAAGCATTTGGGTGATTACAGCATTAATTTTTAAAATAAAGCTTCATTCACATGTTTGAGTTTAAGATTGTTTCCTTGACCTTGTTACTTAGAATGTTCAAGGAACAATACAGCACAGTAACAGGCACTTGGGCCCACCAAGCCTGTGCCAATAGAGCTTCTATCTCTCTGTTCACCTCCTGTCTGTCTATCAAGATACACCTTGAACATTGCTAAGGTGCCTGCTTCCACCCGCTCCACTGGCAGTGCATTCCAGGCACCCAGCACCTCTACAGAGTCATAGAGGTTAACAGCATGGAAACAGGCCCTTTGGCTCAACTTGTCCATGCTGCCCCTTTTTTTAAACGACTAAGCGAGTCCGAATTGCCCGCATTTGGCCCATATCCCTCGACAGCAATCTTGCTCGTAACTGTCTAAACGTTTTTCAAAAGACAAAATTGTACCCACCTCTACTACTACCTCTGGCAGCTTGTTCCAGACACTCGCCACCTCTGTGTGAAAAAGTTGCCCCTCTGGACCCTTTTGTATCTCTTCCCTCTCACCTTAAACCGAGGCACTCTAGTTTTAGACTTTGGGAAAAGTTATTGAGTATCTCACTGATCTATGCCCCTCATTATTTTATAGACCTCTATAAGATCACTCCAAAGCCTCCTACGCTCCAGAGGAAAAAGTCCCAGTCTATGCAGCCTATCCTTATAACTCAAACCATCAAGTCCTGGGAGCATCCTAATAAATCTTTTCTGCACTTTTTCTAGTTTAATAATATCTTTTCTATAATAGGGTGACCAGACCTGTATGCTGTATAACAAGTGTGGCCTTACCAATGTCTTGTGCAACTTCAACAAGACGTCCCAACTCCTGTATTCAATGTTCTGACCAATGAAACCAAGCATGCCGAATGCCTTCTTCACCACTCTGTCCACTCGTGGCTCCACTTTCAATGAGCTATGAACATGTACCCTTAGATCTCTTTGTTCTATAACTCTCCCCAATGCCCTATCATTAACTAAGTCCTACCCTGGTTCGATCTACCAAAATGCATCACCTCGCACTTATCTAAATTAAACTCCATCTGCCATTCGTCATCCCATTGGCCCAATTGATCAAGAACTCATTGCAATCCGAGCTAACCATCTTCACTGTCCACTATGCCACCCACCTTGATGTCATCTGCAAACTTACTAATCACACCTCCTAAATTCTCATCCAAATCATTAATATAAATGACAAATAATAGTGGACCCAGCACCGATCCCTGAGGCACATCACTGGTCACAGGCCTTCAGTTTGAAAAACAACCACCGACAATCACCCTCTGTCTTCTGTCATCAAGCCAATTTTGTATCCATTTGGCTACTTCACCCTGGATCCCGTGAGATTTAATCTTATGCAACAACCTACCATGAAGTACCATGTCAAAGGCCTTGCTAAAGTCCATGTAGACAACAACAACTGCACTGCCCTCATCTACCTTCTTGGTTACCCCTTCAAAAAACTCAATCAAACTTCTGAGACATGGTTTTCCACTCACAAAGCCATGCTGACTGTCCCTAATCAGTCCTTGCATCTCTAAATGCCTGTACATCCTGTCTCTCAGAATACCTTTGACCAGCATACCCACTACAGATGTGAGGCTCACCAGCCTGTAGTTCCCAGGCTTTTCCCTGCAGCCCTTTCTAAACAAAGGCACAACATTTGCCACCCTCCAATCTTCAGGCACCTCACCTGTGGATGTCAATTCAAATATCTCTGCTAGGGGACCCGCAATTTCCTTCCTAGCCTCCCACAACGTCCTGGGACACACTTCATCAGGTCCCGGGGATTTATCTACCTTGATGTGCTTTAAAACTTCGAGTACATCCTTCTCTGTTATATGTACACTCCTCAAGACATCACTATTTATTTCCCCAAGTTCCCCAACATCCATGCCTCAACAGTAAATACTGATGAGAAATATTCATTTAGGATCTCACACATCTCTTGTGGATCCGCACATCGATGACTTTGTTGATCCTTAAAAGGCCCTACTCTCTATACTCTGTATTTGTAGAATCTCTGGATTCTCCTTTGCCTTCTCTGCCAAAGCAATCTCATGTCCCCTTTTTGCATTCCTGATTTCTCTCTTAACTCTACTCCTACACCCTCTATACACTTCGAGGGATACACTTGATCCCAGCTGCCTATGCATGTCATGTGCCTCCTCCTTCTTCTTGACCAGGGCCTCAATATCCCAAGTCATCCAGGGTTCCCTACTTCTACCAGCCTTGCCCCTTACTCTAAGAGGAACGTGCTTTTCCTGAACCCTGGTTAACACACTTTTGAAAGTCTCCCACTCACCAGACATCCCTTTGCGTTCCCACAGACTCCCCCAATTAACTTTTGAAAGTTCCTGCCTGATACCATCAAAATTGGCCTTGCCCCAATTTAGAATTTTAACCTTTGGGCCAGACCTATCGTTCTCTATAGCTATCTTAAAACTAATAGAATTATGGTCACTGGTCCCAAAGTGATTCCTCACGAACACTTCTGCCACCTGCCCGTCCTTATTTCCCAAGAGGAGGTCAGGTTTTGCCCCTCTCTAGTCAGACCATCCACATACTGAATGAGAAATTCCTCCTGAATACATTCAACAAATTTCTCTCCATCCAAACCTCTAATACTATGTCTGTCCCAGTCAATGTTGGGAAAGGTAAAATCCCCGACTATTACCACCCTATTTTTTTGGAGCTATTTGTAATCTCCTTACATATTTGCTCTTCAATTTCCCACTGACTATTTGGGGGCCTATAGTACAACCCTATCAAAGTGACTTCCCCCTTCTTATTTCCCAGTTCTACCCATATAGACTCAGTGGGCGAACCCTCGGATATATCCCCTCAGTACTGCTGTGATGTTTTCCCGAATCAAAAGTGCAACTCCCCCTCCTCTCTTACCTCCTGTTCTATCTTTCCTATAGCATCTGTACCCTGAAACATTGAGCTGCCAGTCTTGTCCCTCCCTCAGCCATGTTTCAGTAATAGCTATAATATCCCAGGCCCATGTACCCATCCATGCCCTGAGTTCATCTGCCTTGCCTGTCAGGCCTCTTGCATTGAAATAAATGCAGTTTAATCTGGACTTCCCTTGCTCTCTGCTCTGCTTTTGCCAGACCTGTCCAGTACTAGGATTATTGACACTGTCTTTACTATTTAATGTGCTCTCTTTAACTTCTGTCCTCAACCTTCTCTTCTGTCTTCAACCTTCTCTTCTGTCTTCCTATTGCTTTGGGTCCCACTGCACCCCCCCCCCCCGCCCCCCCACGCCAAACTAGTTTAAACTCTCCCGAGTGGCTCTCGCAAATCTCCCCGCCAGGATGTTAGTCCCCCTCCAGTTCAGGTGTAACCTGTCCCTCTTGAACAGGTCACCCCTTCCCCAGAAGAGATCCCAATGATCCACAAATCTAAATCCCTGCCCCCCTGCACCAGCTCTCAAGCCACACATTCATCTGCCTCATCTTCCTATTCCTACTCTCACTAACACGTGGCACCGGCAGTAGTCCAGAAATTACCATCTTCGAGGTCCTGCACTGTAGTCTGCTGCCTAACTCTCTAAATTCACTCTTCAGGACCTCATCCCTTTTCACCATGTATGTGAAAACTTTCCCCACATGTTTCCCCAAACCTCATCACCTCTCACCTTGTGCCCTCTTGTAGTCGACCCTTCTCCCCTGGGGAAAAGCCTCTGACAATCCACCCTACATTTGCTTCTCATAGTTTTGTGGAGGTCACTCCTCAGCATCCGTCTTTCCAGTGAAAACAATCTGAACTTGTCCAACCTCTTCTTGTACCTTAAATCCTCCAGACCAGCAACATACCCTTTGACCCTCAGGAAAGGCTAGGGCTGTTTTTCTCGAGGACAGAGAAGACTGAAGGGTGACCTGATGCAACTCTTTAAGATTATGAAGGGGTTCAATAATCCAATAGGTATTTCAGGAGAAACCTCTTTACCCAGCGAGTGGTGAGAATGTGGAACTCACTATCACAGCGAGTGGTTGAGGTGAACAGCATGAATACATTGAAGGGGAAGCTGGATACATACATGAGGGAGAGAGGAATAGAAGGATATGCTGATGGGGGGAGATGAAGAGGGGTGGGTGGAGGCTCATGTGGAGCATAAATCCTGACATAGACCAATTGAGCCGACTGGCCTGGCCCTGTGCTGTAGACTCAATGGAACAGAGACAAATGTATCTACCTGTAGTATAGAAAACACACTACTTACTATCCAGGATAAAATAAATGTCCTTCATCAACTTTTGTGGATCATTTCAGTGGAGATGTACACTCCCAGGCTCAAACAGCATCAACCCACTGGAAGCAAAGTTGTGAGACCGGCCAGTCCAGCAGAAAGAAACCCTCTGACCCTCCCACTTCACCAACTGTCAGAATGAACATGGTTCAGTCCTGGATGTGATTAACAGCAGCAATAACAGTAGAATCCAACCACTGTAATCAATTATGAACTCGCTGGTGTCTCAGCAGGGTAGATGACTGAGTGAATTCTTTCCCACAGTCAGAGCAGGTGAATGGTCTCTCCCCAGTGTGGACTCGCTGGTGTGTCAGCAGATCGGAGAACTGATTGAATCTCTTCCCACACTCAGAGCAGCTGAATGGCCTCTCCCCAGAGTGAACGCGCTGATGCATCTTCAGGGTGGATGAATGTTTGAAACCTTTCCCACATGCAGTGCAGGTGAATGGCCTTTCCTTAGTGTGAACTCGCTGGTGTGTCAGCAGGTGGGATGAATTTGTGAATCCCTTCCCACAATCAGAGCAGGTAAACGGCCGCTCCCCAGTGTGAATGCGTCAGTGAGTTTCTAGTTTTGAGGGGGTTATGAATCTCTTTCCGCAGTCCTCACATTTCCATGGTTTCTCCGTGGTGCAGGTGTCCTTGTGTCTCTCCATGTTCAACGATCAAATTAGGTTTCCGCACACAGGACACCCGGCTCAAAATGGGAATGTTTTTTCAAGCTGTGTAACTGGTTAAAACTGGAACACTCAGTTCAGAGTATGTGTGTTGATGCTTTTCTCGTCACACTGATAGTTAATAACTGCTGAAGCTGATAGAGCAGACAATTATTTCTCCATCTAGATTCAGAGGCCACTGATGTTCACTTTGCAATGAATCAACTGAATCTTTCAGATCCTGATGCGACGTTTGATTTGAGATTTCTGGCTTAAATCCTCACTTCTAACATCTGTAAAAGAAGTTGACAAAAGTAATCAGCGTGAGTACAGGATAGAAATTCAGAACAGACAATTCTAGTTCCTCTGGAGCATTTTTTCCCCTCTCATTCCCCAAAACCTGTAAATTTCATTCCCACACATTGGGAGGCAATGCCCGAGTGGTATTATTGCTAGATTATTCATCCAAAACTCAGCTAATGTTCTGGGGACCCAGGTTCGAATCCCGCCACGGCAGACGGTAGAATTTGAATTCAATAAAAAAAATGAGGAATTAAGAATCTACTGATGATTGTGAAACCATTGTTGATTGTCGGAAAACCCCATCTGGTTCACTAATGCCCTTTAGGGAAGGAAATCTGCCACCCTCACTTGGCCTGGCCTACATGTGACACCAAAGCCACAGAAATGTGTTGGTTCTCAACTGCCCTCTGAAACAGCCCAGTGAGCCAATCAGTTCAAGGGCAATGAGGGATGGGCAATAAATGCTGGCCAGCCAGCGATGCCCATGTCTCACGAATGAAGAAAAAAGAACTCTCCCTCCATTCTCATTCTGTTGGATCTAATATTCACCCTCCCAATTTTCCTGAAGAGGCTGATTAACAGACCTGGGCCAAACTTTCCAGAGTCTGCAGCCTCCCTGGATTCACTTCCTTTCCCTTCAGTTGCTGCAAGTCAGCAATTTTCCTCAGAATGAGAAAAGAAATGGAAAGGGGAAGAAAAGAAAGTATTTTACTCACAGATGTTGGCCTCTTTTAAGGCGACAGGAGAAAGTTTCAGTCTGTGTGAAGTTCAACCTGCATTGTCACAAAGCCCGCGCTCTAGATTGTCTGGAGGGCCACAGCCCTTCCGGCCCTCCAACTCTTCCCATGGGTCAACAATTCAGCATGAACGTCAGAGCGTGGGTTCTCCCCCGGAACATTCGCAGCTTCCCCTCGCCATTAGACATGCGCAGTCCCGGACTTGGGGGGGGAGGGGCAGATCACCGAGCGGCTTCTCGCTCTGGCCGGAGCGGTCAGCCGGTTGCCTGGAAACCTTGGCTCGATGTGTTGCAGGGGTACGGGAACAATGGATGGGGGCGGGGCTCCCGGGTCCGCGCACCCGGGCTTGCGCATTGGAACCCGGAGACGTCACCGCGTAGCAGAGTGATTCTTATTGGCTGATTCAGGCAGGGCTCCATTGTGACGTCAGAATACGGAAGTTGTCCAATGAACTTCAGAGTGAAACTCCCTCCTCTGTACAACATCTGGGAGGAAATCAATGTTTCCCCCTTTCCATTTCTTTTCTCATTCTGGGGGAAATTGGGGACTTGCAGCAACTGAAGGGAAAGGAAGTGAATCCAGGAAGGCTGCAGACTCTGAAAAGCTTACAGACGAACATCGGAATTAGGAGCAGGACTAGGCCCAGGTATCTTTTTCTTTCTCTCTCAAAGATATTGACATCCTTTAGCCCCCTCAGTTTGACACATTTATTTATGTGGCTAATAGGATAGCCTCTTACCCAATGTTCACAATTAAAGGGGGAATTTTCCCAGGAGAAAGCTAACATTTAAATGAACAGAAAATTCGTGTGGGACAGAGATATGTACAATGTAGTTATATTGCATCTACTACGTTATTTATGATCCCTTATTTCTTGTCTTGAAATATATAGCAATGTGGCTACTTTACTTATTTCCAGTGATGGAGACGTTACAACATAGAAGGAATCAGTTTGGCAACTCAGATCCATGCCAACTCTCTGTGGAGCAATTCAGTCAGTCCCATTCCTCTCTATATTCCCATTCCCCTGAGTTTCACATCACAATGGAATGGGTGAGAGTGCCAGATAATCTGGGACTGGGGTGGAGTTGTGCAATGTCACTGAGGAGGAACAAAATGGTCTTGATGATGATGTGGATATGTGGCTGGAAGCTCATCTTGGGGTGAAATATTTCACCATGATTGTGAACAGCCTGGTTCAGCCTCAGACAGTTGCCAGGA